>NC_062564.1:114644922-117044922 GCF_022837055.1 Prionailurus viverrinus
CACTCCTTTAAGGAAAAATCTGGCCCCAAATTTCAGAATTTCAAAAGTATACATGTTGGTTTATTACTTAAAGTGATACAGCTTAGACATCTATATAGCTTGTAGCTAAAATTTGTGGATATTTAAAGTAATATAAACTTAGCTTCATATTTTTTTTATTGGACCCAAGTAATTTCCTTTATAATACTAGTCAGTAAACTTCTAAAAATATTCTTATTTTAATGCACTTTGTATGTTTTCTGGGTCTTTGTTGTTGTGGTTGCAGAATTAGTTTAATGGAAACATCTCCCCTTATCGAATTTCTAACAAAATAGTCTAGATGGATCACCAATAAAAGGCACGTTTGTTTGGAATTGCCCTTATAACTATACTAACAAATCTTAAGAAAAAGAACTAATTTGGGATAGTATTATCTGATTTTTTTTCAGTGTCTTCCTTGATATAAAATTAAATTTAAATCTGATTTTTTCTGAGTGTAACAAATATACAATTTGAGGGTGTGGCCCAAAGGATTTTTTTTAAATGCCATTAAAGGGTCCTATAAGGTAGATTATATTTCCTTTTATAGAAAAGAGTTGTACACATTTGAAACATTGGTTTCTTACAGTGTTTTTAACTGTTGGACAAACAAGAACGAAAAATTCATTTTTTGTTAGAATTAAATATCTTTTGGCAGTGCCAGAAAGGGTTTCTAGATAAATCTTGGTTGTTCTATTTTAAAAAGGTGCTGACTGGGGCGCCTGGGTGGCGCAGTCGGTTGAGCGTCCGACTTCAGCCAGGTCACGATCTCGGGGTCCGTGAGTTCGAGCCCTGCATCGGGCTCTGGGCTGATGGCTCAGAGCCTGGAGCGTGTTTCGGATTCTGTGTCTCTCTCTCTCTCTGCCCCTCCCCCGTTCATGCTCTGTCTCTCTCTGTCCCAAAAATAAATAAACGTTGAAAAAAAATTTTTTTTAAAAAATAAAAAGGTGCTGAGGAGGAAGACTATATGGGTCGCAGATTTCACTTGCTGCTGCGTCAAACTTTCTCTTATAACTACAAAATAAACCCATTTCATAGCCAGCCAATTGCCTAAAAACTCTCATAGGGTATGCTCAACACATGGTTCTTGAGTTTTATTCTAATACCTCAAGTGGCAAGGAGCTCACTCACTCTTACAAAGCAGATTAATAATTACAGACAATGCTGAATATTAGAAGGCAGACTAATATTATAGACAGTTCTAAATAACACAAAGTAATTAAATCCTTTATTGAACAAGTGTTTATTTTTCCTTTTTTTGAATTGACATCTGCTGTTCTCTACGTCCTCTACCTTTTGTTTTAATCCTGCCTTCTGAACTAATTCCTCTTCCACATGACAGCCGTTCAGTGATCTTATAGAAACAGTGAATAAGGTTAAAATGAACCCCAAAGCCCTTCTCATCCAAACTTCATTTGCTACATCCCTCACCAAGTAATGGTCCAGCATAAGTTTGACTATGCCTTGCGGTGGTGGAGGCGGTTATGTTCCACATGCAGTTCTGAATCCATTTAAAGTAGCTCTTAGGGGCACCTGGGTGGCTCAGTAGGTTAAGTGTCCAACTTTTGGTTTTGGCTAAGGTCATGATCTCACAGTTCCTGGGATGGAGCCCCACATCTGGCTCAGTGCTGACAACATGGAGCCTGCTTGGTACCCTCTCTCTCTGCTCATTTTTTCCTCTCTCTCTCCTTTCTCTCTCTCTCTCGCTCTCAAAATGAATACACTTTAAAGTAGCTCTTACTAGGGACACCTGGGTGGCTCAGTTGGTTAAGCGTCCATCTTCAGCTCAGGTCATGATCTCAGATCAAGCCCTGCATCAGGCTCTCTGCAGTCAGCACAGAGCCCACTTCAGATCCTGTGCTTCCCTCTTTCTCTGCCCCTTTCCCACTTGTAACACTTACGAGCTTTCTCTCTCTCTCTCTCTCAAAAATAAACATTAAATAAATAAATAAATAAATAAATAAATAACGTGCTCTTACATCCCATCTCATCTTCCCCTGCTCCAGTCATCCATTCCTCATGTGAGAATTGTGTGCTCTCTTACTATTTTGGTTGTTCTCTGCGTATGCTCCTGTCTCTGTTCTCCTTAAAGGGTAATGTCCGGAAATTAAACACATTAATGCAGCTGGACTAAATGGGAGATAGCCTCCCTTCTTCTGTTTATGTTATAGCCCAGAATTAGACTGGCTTTAAACAGCATTAGCTGTCATATCGTATACTGATGCATACGTTTATTATCAACTTAAATTCTAAAGTGTTTTTTCTCACTGCGTAACCCTTAGCTCCTCAATTGTGTTTTTATGTAGTTTATTTGTTGGATCCAAATACTAGTCCTTACTTTTATTTCCACATTATTAGTACACTCTAATTCTGCCATCCAACAAATATTATATTTCTTCTTCTGTCCCATTTTCTGGAGATCTAAGACATAAGTGTAAAAACAGATATACATAGATAGAGAGAAATTATTCTCAGATCCAAAGTTGGAGAAGACTAATCTAATTCGCTGATACAGATGTTAAATGTTGAATGGATCAGGACTGAGAACATGAACTACATGACCAATTAAGCACTATTATGTAGGTAAATTGTTCAATTGGTTATAAATCCACTATTTTTATTGGCTTTCAGTTCAGGTTTCTCAATTTAGTATGTAAGGATAATGTAAGAGACCCAGACAAATCTCTTGCTGTAATCTGGTTATAGATGTGCATCCATCTATTAACAACTTTTTAAAAAGGAAATAAAGAAGGAGCACCTGGGTGGTTCAGTTGGTTAAGCTACTGACTCTTGATTTCAGCTCAGGTCATGATCTCATAGTTCCTGACTTCAAGCCCAGCTTCAGGTTCTGTGCTGTCAGTGTGGGGCCTGCTTGGGATTCTCTCTTTCCTCTCTCTCTCTGCCTCTCTGTCTCTCTCAAAAATAAATAAATAAACATTTTAAAAAGGAAATAAAGAAAATATTTTTAATGTTTTTTAATGTTTATTGATGAGAGACAGAGACAGAGCACGAGTGGTGGAGGACAGAGAGAGGAGACACAGAATCCAAAGCAGGCTCCAGGCTCTGCGCTGTCCAGACCAAGCCCGACACGGGGCTCAAACTCACAAACTGCGAGATCATGACCTGAGTCGAAGTTGGATGCTTAACTGACTGAGCCACCAGGCTCCCCTAAAGAAAATATTTTTAAACATCACCTTTTTGGGCTTTTTTTGCAAAATTTCTCCAACAATCTAGTCTTGACTTAATAAAATTTTACCAGTCTGTCTATATTTTGCAGAATTTATCTTCCTCCTTTTTTTTCTTCTATTACTTCTATTTTTTTTTTCACAGTTCCTAAAAAAAAATTATCTGAATGGTTTGATAATTATTGTGGCAAATGCTCAGTATTTTGAAAGTCATTTCTTCAAGCTCTACAGTCTAAGGAAGTCATTTCTTCAGATAGATTTAGATTCCCAAAGTTTTCACGTCTAGTCTCTTCACTTTTCTTGGTGTTTTATACTACCAACATGTATGCCAATTTTTAATTGATATATATATATATATATATATATATATATATATATATATTCAGTTTGATAGACAATTAGAAGCTAAATACGAATTGACTGCTATTGTTTTCTTGTATCAACTATTAACATTTTACTCTATATATTTTATATATATTTTTTTCTGTATGATATATATATAACATTTACTCTCTCTCTATCTATCTATCTATCTATATATATATATTTCTGTTTGATAGAGAATTAGAAGCTAAATAGGAATTGACTGCTATTGCTTTCTTGTATCACCTATTAACATTTTACTCTATATATTTTATATATATATTTTTTTCTGTTTGATATATATATATAACATTTACTCTCTCTCTATATATATATATTTTTTTTTCTGTTTGATATAGAATTAGAAGCTAAATAGGAATTGACTGGTATTGCTTTCTTGTATCAACTATTAACATTTTACTCTCAGTTGACCAAAGTGGGGGAAAAAAGGTCTATTCTTTTATTATTCTTCTTTTGATTCTAACTAAAAATCCTCTTCTAGCCCTTAGTATTTTTTTCCCCAAACTCAGTGGGACCTTAGTGCTCCTGACACAAATTTAAATGCTCCATGCCACTTTCCTGTATTAATCCTTTTACTTCTACTTCTTTTTTCCTTTCTTTCCTTACATTTAATTATGTTCATCGTAACAAAGGAAATCATACAAAGGATAGGAGACTGGAAGGGAACTTAAGGGCCTGATAATTCACAAATAGGATAATGATGCCTTGGAAAAACTGATTCCGGTAGTTCCTTTGAAAATATTTTTTTTCTTAGTCACTTTTTTGTGCCATTTTCTAAACATTAAACAATTTCCCCATTTTATAAGTCAAGAAATATGGATAATTGTAGTATTAATGTGCTATGAGGCTTCATCCCAGTCCTGGAAAATGATAAATTATTCTTCCTCACTTTTGCGTTCCATAATTACTAATATCCCTTATCACATAAGGAGAAGGGCTGACGGTGCCTTCTGTGTAAATAAGTAATTTAATTTTAATAATGATATGATAGGCATACATCTTGTAATTTTTTTAGCCACATATGGGAATCATAAAAGTTGTAGCCGATGAAGTGGCGGAACTGGTTACTTATCTGAGTAAACCAGATGCTCCCTGGGTTTTAAAACATAAACTTTGTTCCTTGTGGGTGCTGACATTGGAGACCCATTGAGGGAAAAAACAAGGCCTATGAAATATGGGTGTATTTTGGAGTCTGGGCTGTTGCTTTCGGATCTTCTAAGACATCAGAGAAATATTTTTCCTTGGTCTTACTTATGTGTGATATCATCACTTCATGTGCTCAAAAACAGAACCCAGTTCTTTCTTCTTTTTTCTTTAGTGGCAAATAAGGCAAACATTTCATTTAGTGTTTATTACGTTAAAAGACCATGTTACACTTTGAATTAGGTCTTGTAATCATAGGAAGAAAAATGTTGCTTCTGTTCTATATGCCAAATTTCTTTGATAACTGGAATATTAAGTACATTTAAATAATGAGAGGATTGACACTATCAGAAATTTCAGCTAACAGCTTATTTTGAGCCCTCATTTTCAGTAACTTTCTGAGACAAGTTAGTCTTTACTCTTAACATTTTGGGCTGACTTATTATTATTGAAATATTTGAAATTAGGAGATCTAAAAAGAAATTTGAGGTAAAAAAGGAGTTTGAATATGGTCAGTGTAGATGTTTCAAGTTAATTATATATGCAAATAAATACTACTTTACAAAATTAAATGATAAGCATTATAGTATGTTACAACTTCATATCAAAAGTGTACTGCCTTCCATTAAATAACAATATCATCAACCACAACCAGGAAATTAAAACCAAAAAGTAGAAAGTTTGTATTATGATTGCCAATATCCATATCATTATGAAGTTTAGATTTAATTTCACAGAAGTCAGGAAATTCTATTCCGAGATTCCCAAAGACCCATAACTCTTAACATGGATTACCACCGCTTCTTTCATTAGGAGCTCAAATCATGGGACTCCTCCCAGATGGATCCATCACTGTGGGATGCAGTACTTTCTTTTCAACAAGGAATCACACCTTCTTCTGTTCTTTCTCATGGAGGTCGTAAATAGCAATCACCTTTGGAAGGTTTTATGATTTAAGAACAGTGCTCTGAATTACAACATGTGATGGAGGCACTGAGAACTTGTAACTCTTTCTTTAAATGCTAATACAACAAGATAAAGTTCCTCGAATGGACTATCGAATGTATTATCTCTTTTCTGAAGCAAAGCTTTTCGACATCTGTCTTGTTTCCAATTCAACATTCAAAACACTAGATCGGAGACCTTTGACTGCTGGTCTATGGGCCAAATCCTCCCTTCCAAAGGTATTTTTGTTTGGACTATAATTTTTGCTTTAAGTAAATTTGAATTGGTTATGAACATTTAGTATCTGAAACATTCTTTCAAAAAAAAATCCTGGGATTTCTTGCTTCCCTTGAAGCACATGAAGATGTAACAGCCCTGTCTGCTTTCCCCTAAGGCAAAATAAGTGGCGTCCTCATTGTTTCCTTTTAGCCCTGACTTGGCTCCTGTGCAGCCAAGTCTGCCCGCTTCCTCTGGTGATAAACTTGTTATTTTATCTATATTATTGGCCTAGTGCTTATAGTCATTTGAGTTTAGTCCGTATGCACAAGGGACATCAAATATAAAGATAACTATAGGGCATTCAAACATGTTCTAAATTGCAATCAATATTTTAGCCCAGTATGGAAACCTGCAAATTTCAGGAATGCTTTCAAGCCACCGACTAATTTTATGTAATTGAATAGCCCTTTGGGAAAACACTAAAAATGTAGGATGCAGACCAAAGAGGGACATTAGAGAACAGGACCAATTATAAAGTATCTAGAGTAGGATTAGTGGAGAAAGATATCTAGAGTAGTATTACTCCAAGTAACATTACTCTCTGGTGAATTTGCACAAGTACTCTATTGTCTTTTTTGGTACTAAGGTCATTTTGAAGAGCTCCATTATCTCAGAGGGCTATCAGACATTTGCTGTGGGCTCAAATTTATTTATGGAAGATAGTGACCTTCAGAGGTAGAGTAGAAAATACAAGGGTAACTCTCCACCCATATAGCTGAGCCCCATGGGACTCTCACCAGCTTTCACAGGCTGGCTTCCAGACATCTACCTCTTTCTTGGGAAGGAGAAGAGAGGCTACCATCCAGGGAGCATACCAAAGGAATTTTAGAGTCAACTCAATCTAATATCATACAAAGGAAGTTTAGCAAATACCATTAGCCCAGACCCTAGAGTTTTTAGGGAATAACAGGGCACTTTTGATTTTTCTCCCAGAATGAAGAATGCAAAAAACTTGAATTTTTCTCACAGGCTACTGGACAAATAGTTATTTTCCCTTCAGTATAAGGTACCCTGTCAGCTATTGAATCCTCTGTTTTCTTGGTACTGTCCTTTCCTGATGCATACTGTGCCTCCTTGCCCTGATGTAGCCCTTTCAGAAAATGAATAGAGTATATTCAAGTTGAGTTGAGCCCTTGACCTGCCAACTTCAACTACAAAGCACCCTTGGTTTTATAGAAGCATAGATGCAAAATAATATTGTATTGCACATCATCATGATGCTGTGCCATCCTAGAGGGAAGTTTCCTTGAGAATTAAAAGATTAATAGTTTGGGCTCCATAATTCAGAATTTGTATTTCAAATGCAAATTGTATGAAATTCAGATGGGGTGGAATTTAAGCTTGCTTTTGCATTATTTTTTTTTGTTTTTTTTTTAATGTTTATTTTTGAGAGAGAAAGAGACAGAGTGTGAGTGGGGGAGGGGCAGAGAGAAAGGGAAAACAGAATCTGAAGCAGACTCCAGGCTCTGAGCAAGCTGTCAGCACAGAGCCTGACGCGGGGCTCGAACTCACAAACTACAAGATCATGACCTGAGCCGAAGTCGGACGCTTAACCAACTGAGCCACCCAGGCTCCCCCAGTATTATATTTTTCAAGTGGAAGTTTTAAGCAAATCATTGTGCAGTGTTTGGTAATCAAATGATGTTCTAAACAAGACCTCTGGAAGGGTTTTTTTGTTTTGTTTTGTTTTGTTTTTTTTAATTTCCTGAACAAAAAATTTTCACAGGTCCATTTTTTTTTACAATTACTTGCAAAAAATGTGCTAATTATATGTGCTTATTTATTCATTACAATTGATTAAAATATATATGCTAGATAACAATTGATACGGATAGTTCTGATTAATATATAAATTGAAATCATAAAAGTAAATTTATCTTTAATTTCTATAAACTGGTTTAAATTATAATATATAATTTAGATTGCCACATGTTTAGACAGGGCATTTGCCAGACAAGCCTATATTAACAAATTTTATTGTTCAAAACTAAATTCATTGCCTTAACTTCAAATCTTACTACTCTTTCTATAACCTTTAATTCTGTTGAAGGGATCTTTGTCATCAACTTTGAAACAAGCTCACAATCCTTCTTTGAAATCCTCAGAGCCAAATGTATTTCAGGATTTAGTTTTTAGGCATTATAAAGTTAATGTTACTCATACATCACATATTGTTTGACACTCTTAGAGAGGCCTGAGGCACCCTGTAATCAAACCATCAATTTCTTCAGCAAAACACATGCACACTAAGAAGAAATATTAGTGATCATAAGTAACCTCACATATGTTCAAATAAGGTTTTGATACCAGAGGAGTTTGCTGCAAACTTAGAAAACCTTTAGTTAAACTTATAAAGAAATGTTATTTTCAGGGACTTTGGATTTTGAAATTGCAGATAAATGATCATGAACTATATTTTGATTTTTAACCTTTTCTTCATAGTTTTGCCAGGATTGTCTTCCTCAAACCTGCATATGCCATGGCACTTTCATTATGTAAATATTTCTGTGGCTTTCCACTACTTCCCCCTTTGAGCTTCTTGGAAGACCTTGCACATCTATACTCTGTCAACCATTCCAGCTCTTCCCTAAAAAAGTATGTGCTTCCCCCCAGCCAAACTCAACTTATTTCCCACCTCTTTGCTTACTGGATGTCAGACTGAAATACCTTCTTCCCTAAGCCCAAGTCCATACCCCACCTCAAATACCATTGTCCTATCCATCCTTCCTCCCCTGGCTCAAGTCCCATCTTTTAGGAGCCTTACTCCATTTCCCAACCACAATGTGCTTAAATAGCCTACTGCCTGCCCCTCTAATTACAGCACTAATTTAGCATATTTTCCACTTAAATTGGTATTCTTATGATAGCCTCCATTCTTCACTAGATTTAACCCCCCACAGCTTTTCTCACTGTAATTGGCATGTAGAATGTACTTAAGAGGCATTTATTCTAGGAAGGAATGGATATTTAGTTAATCTCTCTCTCATTCTCATCAATCTGACCTCCCACAGGAATCCTATATCCGATAGCCATTACCATTGCTTTTATCTTAACCTTGCCCAAATGGAGAATGGTGCCTACATCTCAAGGGAATACCTAAAATAGGACCCAATCTTTGTATTCCAAGTGTAGATTCAGTATTTCTTCGGTAAAGGAAAATACATTTTTCTCCTTGGTTTTAGTATTCACCTTGATGATACTATCAGGAAGGGAAGGTATCAGTGCCCTTTAAGAGTAGCCAGGCACCACGGGTCTGTATGCCCCCACATTCTGCAGGTCTCAACTTAAGTACCACTTTTTGGGGGCAGTCCTGCCAGACTAGCTGACCTTGTTAGGTCATTTTCTTTGTACTCTCATAGTTTTTGTTTTGTTAACAGTCATCCTATTCACTTTTGGGGTGTGATTTTCAATCCAAAAACTCAAGTGAGTAAAAAATAATGACTTCATTTTCCATAACAGTTTGATTTCTGAATCTGATGTGATTTCTGAAACTGAATCCTCCATTCTTCTCAGCTGACAAAAAACAAAACATCACTTTTCTTGGGATGTCCACACTTTCCTCCCCCTTTTGGACTGATTCACACTTCTGAGGTCTTATAGTATCAAAAGATTTGGAGTGGAAATTGAGAGGTACCTGGTCTTTGGCCATCAGTTCAAGTTTGCTGCTGAGAGGCAGCGTGGCTTGACTGACCTGCATGGCCCTTCACATGTAGTGTGTTGTTGCTGCATCTATAGGGCATGGGAAAATTTCTGCTACTTCTGTGCCATGGTTAATGCAAGGGAATGTTTTGCAAGGTCGCGCATGGTCTCTTGCATCTAGACATGTCATGTGGCTTTTTTGTTTGAGGTGTTGTTGTTTTCTGAAACTGCTGCTGGAAGCAGGGCTTAGGCTCTCCCTCTGCTCTTGGGGACCACAGACCTATTTCCTCTGTTCCAGTTTGGGGCAGTGTCTTTCTAGATATTTTCAGTTTCTAGAAATGTTGGTAGACAAGTTGTGTTTTCCACCCTGCCTCCTTATACCTCTTCTGAGGCAATAGCAGATGGCCAACTAAGAACCTGACTGAGGGACAAAGGAATTGGAAAAAATATGAGAAAAAGAATATATATATATATATATATATATATATATATATATATATATATGATCTCCCAGCCACATTTGTAATTGCATATTTAACATCTGCCTTTCTTGGTTATATTCTAAGTTCCCTGAAGCCTGGGATATGGCTTTCTAATCTCAATGTCCAAATATTGCCTTGTTTCTAGTAGGATCTTATTAAATTCTCCTTGATAAATGAATGAATAAATGGGAATGAAATTCAGAGACTATGATGGATGTATGGAAAGTATAATGGCTAAGGCATAGATGATGGCCAGGGTGTGAGTCTTGGCTCTTCTATTTACAGTTAAGTGGGCAAAACCTCTTCATGCCTCAAATTCCTCATCTGTCAAATAGTTGTTATGGGAATTAAAACAGCTAACGTTTATAAAGCTCTTACAATAATACCTAGCACATAGTACATATCATGTGAATGGCGACCACTGTCATCATTACCATTGTCATCATTATTTATTATCTTTATTATGAAGAAACCCTAAAACAGGACTGTTCTCTTGATGTTCTCTTAAAGAGAATAGCTCCAATTCAATGATAGCACAGTTTATATAAATAAAACTGACACAATTTTACTTTGTTTTCTCCCAGACTCTGAAGCTGTTTACCACCCTCCCCCCCCCCCCCCCCCTTATCCTGTGTCTCTGCTTCTCTGATTGCCTCAGGGTAGGGCAAAGCTTCTTCAGGAATCTTACCTTTATTCACGGGGTCTCATCTTCTGTGGCTCTTTCTTAGCCATATATCTTTAGGAAACATTACAACACCCCCTGGAATCCTTATTAGATTGTACATAACAAATGGAGCCTTTTTCAGTACGTGTGGCATAGGAAGTTTTTCATATACTTTACACTTGCCAGTGTTGGAGGGTATCTGCCATTTTTCTGCTTATTCACGGATCTTTTACAGTACAGTTTACTTAGCATTTTAGTGGCAGTAGTATTTAATGACATTTGCCAATGTAGGGACTGTATTGTTCTCTTTCTCTTCTAAATAATTTTCAAATTCACATGTATCATTTACATATAAAAAGATAATTTTTGGAGTGACTAGGGTTAACACAATAGGATGGAACTTAGAATATCTATTAAAAAGAAAAATAGGGGCGCCTGGGTGGCTCAGTCGGTTAAGCGTCTGACTTCGGCTCAGGTCATGATCTCTCAGTCTGTGAGTTCGAGCCCCGCGTTGGGCTCTGTGCTGACCGCTTAGAGCCTGGAGCCTGTTTCAGATTCTGTGTCTCCCTTTCTCTGACCCTCCCCTGTTCATGCTCTGTCTCTGTCTCAAAAATAAATAAACATTAAAAAAAATTAAAAAAAAAAGAAAAATTAACTTTTTGAATCAACATCATATTCAGCCCAGAAAGCTAGTTCTTCCCCATAATTAATATTTCTATAAGCCAATCCTTTTCAGTCCGTTAGAAATTCTGATTTTCTCAGGCCCATGGCATTTGACTATTCAAAGGATTCCATTGCTATTTAGCTTCATGTAGTTAATTTTTCTATTAAGACAGATTTTACCATCTACTGCAGAATGAAATGATTTAGCAGCAAATTCCTTTCTCTTAATTTCTTTTCTTTGCCTATTTTGTTTTCTAACAGTTCCTGCTGTTAAACTCAAGTTATTCTTTTACCTAAATATTTCTGCATCCTATACAATGTTTTCCCATGTGGTCTTTCTTAGCTAGAAATCATTTTATCAATGTCTCGGAATATTCATCTTTATTTATGCTGCACACATACCTACTGTAATGGTTGTGTTGTTATGCATGATATATTGGGGGCTAACAGAATCATGATACTATTTACATTATGGAGAAACTCAGGGATTTTCATTTCTTAGCATAACACATATTTTTTCTTCCAATATGATTTGCTATTGGGGGTCCACCTTTATAATTAAAATAATAGTTTAATTTTTCCTCTGTACCTCTACAATCTCAGTTATACTCCCCTGTGCATATCAGTGAGCATCACTGTCAGTGGCATTGCCCATTGTTAGTTTCTAGATTACCTCTACGTGCAACAGTGAGTGGAGGAATTCAGTTCATGTGCATTTATACAACACAACGGATGATGCAGTTTTCATTAATGAGTCATTCTGAGTCATTTGCCTGTGTAGAAATTTGTGAGGTGAGTTAGTGTTTCTCCTACTTTTACAACCACATTTTATTATTTCTCTTTGTGGTTGCCTCTTCCTCTGCTCATCCCTAAAATCGAAGTCTTTCCAAGAGCTGTTTTCTAGGTCTGTTCTCTCTCCAACCTCTCTACATGACTTCAGGCAGCCCTATGACTTGTCATTCTCACTTCTCTCCTGACGATTTTATATGCATATCTAGCTGCCATGCCTTGGCTGTTCTTAGATGCCTCAAATTCAACAAGTCCCTAGCTGAATTCACCATCCATGAACACCTACCTGCCCAGAAAACCCACTCATTACTAGTGTTTCCTCTATCATCCTCCAGCGTTCAGGCTAGACATGTAGGACCACTCACTGCTCCTCCTTCTCCCTTATGTTCTCAGCCAAACTGCAAGTGCTGCATATTCCACCTCCTTAATATCACTTGAAACTATGGATTTGTCCCTTCTCTGGTCCTAGGGTATCGTCTCTCAACTAGACTATTATAACATTTTCCTAAATGATATCTCTGTCTTTAGTTCTCTTGCTCTACCAACCCTCTTCCCCTCACTCGTGTGGCTTGGGAAGTTTCCCAGAGATCCTCAAACCTACCATCAGGCACACTTTTATTTACTCTGTGGCCCCTCTCCTTCCCCACCAAAACGGTCATCCCTCCATATGATTACTGCTTGCTTATTTTTTCCTGTTTCCCCACTAGATGTTGACCCCTGTAAGCCTGGGGTCATGCTCACCATTCGATTCCCATGCCTAGGCAGTGAACACTGCATGGAAGACAGTCAATAAATACTTTTTAAATATTGGTGGTGTTAGTCAAGTTCTAATATACCAACTATAAAAGTAGAAAGAAATTAAAGACATATAAATTGCATGATGAGAAAGTCTGGAATTAAAAGTCCTGGATTAAATTCTTGGCTCTATAGTTGCCTTATTGAATACTTTTGACCAAACACAAAGTTTTCTCACTATAATGTAATCATATAACACCATTACTGAGTATACAATACACAATAGCATCTTGAATTATGGCTCTGTAAGTAGTTAGAAGCATCTCTTATGTAATATGTATTTGTTCAACATTTCTTTGGGGTAGGCTTGCCTCTTTGCTTGTAGAAGGTAATGAAGGAATATAGACTTTCTCCTAACATGGTGTCAAAACACTGGTCCAAGATAGTAACCTACTTCACAGGATGTCACAGGATTTAGTGTTTAATTAAGCAATTGTTTAGTTGCTTGAGTATGCTCTCAAGAGGAAAATGGGTTGAATATTTTACACTCTTATACATCCAATTTCTTAAAAATTCAAAATATTTGGGAGTGAAAATTGTACACATTATTTTAACATTTTAGCTTATTCCCGGACTCTTTCTCCATGTTTTTCTGGAGAGACAGTTTTTTCCCACACCCACTTGAACCATCTGTGTACCAGGCAAGTTTTCCAAGATGTAAAACCAAGTGAAATATGTCCATTCCATTTATTTAGAAAGGACTATGACTAATGATATCATGGAAAAAAATGGCGTAGTTAATGAAAAAGTGCACTCTGTGTGAATGGCCAGGGAGGACTAACTCTTATGGCCACGTAAAGCCATGACTTACAGATAAGTATTCACCACCAGTACTTTCCAAACTTATCCACCAAAGACCTCCTGTGGGAAGAAGAGGGTTAGTTCAGTATTACCTGTAATGTAGAGGTATCCCCTGTGAGATGAGGTTCTCTACCATGATCAAATGGTAAAAGTTTTAAAAATTTGTGCAAATTTTGCACTCTACCTCATAATATGACATTGCTTTACATAAAAATATTTAAAATTATTTAACATTTGTCAAACTTGACTCTTAAGGAAGATGTGCCATATTTATTATTGCCTTTACATAACCCCTATCCACTGCCTCCACCCCACCCCACCCTGGCATGTAGCCTTCAAGCATTACTACAGTTTTGAAGAGCACCAGGTCCTAGGAAATTGCAGCCTAAGCCATGGGATTTTTGTTAGAATTTAAGAGAATTCTTCCACATGTCCCTTTCTACTTTGTTACGTATAAACTTCTGAAATCCTTTTGCCTAGCTCATTAATAAAATCTTTACAATGTAGCTCTAAGCACCTAATCGGTAGCATTTTCTACAGTTAAGATGATTGAGAAATATAAAATCAGCTTCCTCAAATAGAGATTTTTCTGTTTAGTGAAAAGGATCTATCTGAGATGAGAATTACCTATCCACTTCCCTCTTTAGATCTCGCTAACACTGGAAACCAAACTAAGAAGTTATGAAGCTTTCTGTGAGCATTTAGAAAATATGATCAAACGGCAAGCTGGTCATGTTCAGATATGAGTACAAGAAGTGACTTATTTATACATTCAAATTTCAAAACTTTTGTTAAGTCCTACCATGTGTGCTGTTAAAGGCTTTTAATTTTAAATTATTTTTGTTAGATAATCCTGTTCAAAGTGACATTATGATTTATCGCCACTAGTCAAGATTCTGATCCCTCATACACTTCTTGTTTGTATCTGTTTTTGTTCTTTGTTACATAAAGACGACGTTTATATATAAAATTCTGACTGTGTAATATAGGGCTAATGAGTCACAGATGGAAAGATGCTGGCACATTACCATCTAATAACATTTTAAACTCATATTCCATAGTAAAACAAAAGCAAATTGTACACATCTGTTTTCCAACTTGTAGCATTTCTGAATTTGGGTAGCATCTATGTTTCAAGGGCTTTTACTTAGGGAGAAGAAAAAAGAGGATACAGGTCACCTCAAAATTACCCAGACACTTAATAACCTTATCAGAAAGGATTTGCTAAAACAGATAAGATGTCCTCTGCTTTTGCTTCCTGAGAAGTCCCAGCTCCAAAGAATGTAAGTCAAAGTCATTAGGGCTGAAGAGATGTCTTCATGCTGCAAACATAATTTTATTGGTTCTTTTAAAAAAAGAAAAGTAGGGGCGCCTGGGTGGCGCAGTCGGTTAAGTGTCTGACTTCAGCCAGGTCACGATCTCGCGGTCCGTGAGTTCGAGCCCCGCGTCAGGCTCAGGGCTGATGGCTCAGAGCCTGGAGCCTGTTTCCGATTCTGTGTCTCCCTCTCTCTCTGCCCCTCCCCCGTTCATGCTCTGTCTCTCTCTGTCCCAAAAATAAATAAACGTTGAAAAAAAGAAAGAAAGAAAGAAAAGTATATCCCAAATAAGGCGGAAATAAGGCAGAGGACTATGCCAAGACTAACAGAATTTCGAAAACTAGAAATGTATGGGCTTTTACTAAGGATATCCTCATAATAGATTTGGGCAGAAGAGGGGAAGGGCAGTGAGCAAGAAGGAGCGTCTGGGAAGCCTGCAGACACTTGAGTCCATGTAAGCTGTGGTTGCTGTTTATTTTATTTGCATGGTAAACATGTTCTGTGTGGAGAAAAAAATGGAATAAAAGGCTGCAATATGTCATATCAGAAAAGATACAGAGCACAGACCAAAGTTCTCTCTCAGACCTACCCAACTGATAGCACCTATGAAGACAGGATAGTACAAGTTAGTGAAGTACAAGTCTCTAAAATATCTCTCCCCTGTTCTCCTTGGTTAAGGAATTCAAAACCACTTTTCTGCTTCAAGGGGTTGTGTGAACTGTCAAGTTCTTTTGGAAAAGTTACATGACAGAAGTGATTACTGCAGAGTGTGACCATAAATCCCTCTGACATGAAATACACATGTTGTAGGAGACAGATTTCTACCCACCATCTCTGCAGGAATTCCTGAAACAGGAAAGATCTGAGAATCATCATATGATTGGAGAGAGAAATTTTGATATGTGGGTGGTAAGACTATCTTTTGTGAGGCAAACTGCATTTATTCTGAGAAATACTTCTGATCAGACTGCAAAATTCTGTTCAGTATTGTCCAAAAAAAAAAAAAAAAAAAGAACTAATAGAATTAATACATGTATGTCCTGAGTTGTAAACAGAATATCCATGGAGGGAAATTACGGTGTTGCTTTCATAACAGTGTCTGCAGTTATCTCTATATTGTGCTAACATTTTGTATGTAAGATTCTAGAAGTGCTAAGAGTATATACACGGATCCCAGTGTAACTGCCACAAGAGAAGTTACAATGAGTTCTCAATCTGGCCTTTCCATTTAAGGAATGTGTTGCCTGGGGGCCTTGTGTGTCTGATTTCCTTTACAGTGTGTCAAACAAGACAAGACTTAGAGCTGGGACAGGGTGGCATTAGATACACGCTTGTTTTGTTTGTCCATTAGTAGAATGTCTGTGTGACGTTTTGTGTCGTGTTGTTTTGGTGCTGTCCCACGTCCATAGGGTCTGCCAGGCTTCCCCACAGTTGCTGCTCTCCACAGTAATCAGATCCTCACCGTCAAGGTTTGTGGTTGGCACCCATGCTGCTCAGTCAGAGCCCGCAATCAGCATAAGAGTGAGCGAGAACAGCTAAATTGGCTTGCCAAGTCCACTTGCTCTTTTCACCATATGCATTGAGTTATTGGATCCTTGGGACCTCGCCTACATCAGCGAGGTCAAATATCTATTGAGGAGAATCTTGAACAGAAAGAGAGAAGGATATTGAAGTTGAGCAAGGGTAATGAAGAGAGGCAGACTTGGCTATCTAGGACCGAGCCACAC
Source organism: Prionailurus viverrinus (assembly GCF_022837055.1). Taxonomy (NCBI): domain Eukaryota; kingdom Metazoa; phylum Chordata; class Mammalia; order Carnivora; family Felidae; genus Prionailurus; species Prionailurus viverrinus. The sequence goes on from NC_062564.1 coordinate 114,661,753, forward strand.
CTTGATGGTTTAATTTGCACGCATGCCAACACTCTGTGATGTTTTTCGGTTAAATGATCAGTTAAATGATCCTAAGTATTATGGACTTAGGGCATTTATAAAATGGCAGTCGCGTTCCTGCCACGTTATGCTGGTTGACAAGTCTGACGGAATTTGAACTGGTGCTTGGTCTCTAGACTCTCTGCTCAGAGGGCAGGATGTGGGTGATGGGAGCTTTCCTGCTTCTTTAACATACTACATGAAAGAGGCCTAACAGCCACAGTGGAATGATGGGATCCAAAAGATTCCTCCCTCACTAAAAATCTGTTCTTGCCATCCTATCTTAGGGTTATATTTCCTTCAAGAAGAGCCAGATAGTCTGATGTCAGACACAAGCACCAGTTCCATTTTGTTTAATGGTCATTATAAGCCTAATGTGAATATCTTTATTTCTTTCTTGGGGCCTTCTGATGTCTATTCTCCAACTCTCTCACCTCTGAACTTCAACCTTTGACCTCACCTGACTGATCAGATGGTGTTTCCTAAAATCAATCATGGGTTTCTCTCTGCTGATCAGCAGCTCATTAAACGCCGCCTCATTAAGGTAGTGCTTATTCTTGCTCAAGTCTGATTTCTTCTTTACATTCAGTGATTACTCCATTTACTGTTGCTTTACCATTCATCTCTCATGGGTGGGGGTGGGGTGGGGGTATTTATTTGGAAATATCCTAGAACAAAATTATGTCTCGTGAGCTGCATTTGTTTGAATTGTATATGAAAGTACCAAAGTAAAAAGGTATAGAATGCCTAATTTTTTCTTAATTAAAAAAAAAAAAAAGCTTAAGTTATATCCAGTAATAGATCCAGTTTCCAAGCTCTCTGGCTTTGGTAATTTATAAATTATTATACAGTTTGACAAGAGTCTGTATGTTTAATTTTGTAGGTTATGAAAGAGTAAACACATTTGTCCAGCTACAAATGCAGTCATTTTATTAAACAAGGTGAATATAACTGATGCAGCATTGTCACGAATTAAGTTATGCAGAACTTTTCTAACAGCTCTGAATATCATGATAACATACACACTATTTCCAAGAGCTGTGAGTGCTGGTTCCTGAGCTGCTTTGATTTTAATAGCATCTACTCAGCTCACCCAGCATGAATATTTATTTGCTCCCTGCTGGCAGGCAAATTGCCTACAGGCTTCATGTTTCTGATTGTTCTGGTTCTTTTCATAGTGTAAATGTGGATTAGATAATACAAATTTAAAGTGTTGAAAAGAAGACCTGGATCTTTATCTTTCATGGTCACTGTTGGTCTGTTCGGTTCTCCATTGTAGGGTGACCAAGGGCAGGCTGGGCCTCCAGGACCTCCAGGCCCTCCCGGCCCAAGAGGACCTCCTGGGGACACAGGGAAAGATGGCCCTCGTGGAATGCCAGGAGTGCCTGTGAGTTGCATTTTGGATCCATTCGTTTTAAGGGTCAGCACTGGGATGGAATGGGAAAAGGAGGGGCCATGGGAGTAGGGGGTTGCAGGAAGTGGGGTGATAGGAAAGTCCCCAAGCAGAGAGGGTGCTGCCAGCAGGATTCTTCTTTACCACTCAATCCACGGGGAACCCACATGAACCACAGAGAGACCTGGAGATGGAAACTAAACTGGCTTTCAGGTAAGCCTCAAGAAGTCCATGATTCCTGATCTCACTTGTGTCCTGACTACCCTAGAACACATGAATGTCTTTGGCTTACATGGGAGAATAGCTTGAAAATATAGGTGAGAGATTGGGAATTCTCCAAAGGATCAGTGATAGAGAAAATAAAGTCCCATATGACTTATGGAAGGCAAAGGAGGTAAATCTTTTTAATGTTTACTGCCTTGTAAATCATCGACCAAAAAAAAAAAAAAAAGGAAGAAAGAAAAGAAAAAATGTTAATAAAACAGTAATATTAATGGTTAAAACATCAATAGGCATGGTTTGAATATCATTTGTCCTTATTAATAGAAATGATTTAAAAACAATCTCAATACTTAGATCTAAGTACTTAGTTACTAAGATTGATTAAGTGTCAATAATACAGTAGTATAGGACACTACATAAATGGTTTGATTCAGTAGACATAACCCAATAGTTTAAAGAAATATATGGCAAGGTTAAACATTTTTACATTTATATTATGGCTTTAGGACTTGAATTTCAAATTTATTGCTGAACTAATTAATCTATTTATCTATTGCTTTGACTTAAATTATTTTCCTGAGTGTTTTCATAGTACAAATCATGAAAACATTTATCCACAACGTAGAAAGTTTTTAAAACTGAAGACAACCAAAAAGAAAAAAAAATCAGCCATAGCAATTAATGTTTTGGTGTATTTCATTTTTATATTCCTATGTTTATGTATTTTTTTAATAAGTGGTTCTCTTTGTAAGAATGTAGAGTACTTTATGACTTTTCTGAGACAGCTTTCTTGAAAGCCCTGTTTCCCTTTCTGAACATGGCTGTAAATTTGTCATATGAAATGTAGGATTGACTCCCAACCTATTATTTCCTGGTCTTTAGGACGGCTTTCACCGAACCATCAAAGGTAGTGATTCCATCCTGAAATTGCCTTCACAGTTCTCACCTTTTTTTGGAATGATATCCCAAAAGATAGAGAAAGCACACCTCTAGGGATAGTTAAAGCTCCCCAAAGAATTGCTGGTTGCTGACAAAGATACCTTGAGTGTTTCTTCCACTAAGAAGAGTAGTTGAAATCATTTTGATGGTACAAAATTAGATCATTGGATCTTGTATATTCCTCAAGGTATAGATTACTTTTAAGAAATAAGATAAAGGTAAGGTATGACAAAAGAAAAAAAAAACAATTTTTCAATTTTTAAATAATTGAAAAACTATGTCATCCTTTAAATTAACATAATTCATTCATCTGAGTAAGAAATAAGAGCTTTTTACACAAAGGTATGAGCAAGGTTTTTAATTCCACAAAGGTAAATTGAACTGGATGTATAGTCTCAGAGTTAATTTTTTTTTTTTTAATTTTTTTTTTCAACGTTTATTTATTTTTTGGGACAGAGAGAGACAGAGCATGAACGGGGGAGGGTCAGAGTGAGAGGGAGACACAGAATCGGAAACAGGCTCCAGGCTCTGAGCCATCAGCCCAGAGCCCGACGCGGGGCTCGAACTCACGGACCGCGAGATCGTGACCTGGCTGAAGCCGGACGCTTAACCGACTGCGCCACCCAGGCGCCCCCAGAGTTAATTTTTATATACGATGATAACCACTAGAAAAAGGTTTTACGAAAACAAACTGAAAGTACTCATTTTTAAAGTCCAACAACTTTTATATATATTGGATATGACAAGACTGGTTTTTCCAAAAAATATCTGTTGCCAATGACTATCAATATAATAATATGACAATAAAACATAATAAGGAATTTGGTAGGAATCTGAGTATTAGAAAACTATGATAGTGGTATGATATAGCACAAATTCTATGTATTTTAACATATGCTATTAATTTTAATAAAACATATCACTTCAGCCATCATTAATCCAGGAAAACAAATTCAAAATCAATCTCTGCACATTTTATTATTTAATGCCTGTACTAAGAGCAATTATGTCTCTATCCTATATATGGAAGTTCTGAGTTCTCATAAAGAGGCCAGATCATCATCTTTATGTCATCATGAACAGAACATAATAAATGTTACTGGAATTACAATTAAATATTTTTCTAGGACCCTTTATTGACTTACAGTATAACCATTCCTACTAGTTTTATTTAGAATACATTCTTGGCATAATTCTTAAATCTATGCTGTAATCTAGACTCACTTTATTAAATCCTAAAATGTTTATAAAATGAATTTGAAGGAAGAACACTGGCTTTCTTTTCATTGCATTGTGTTTGCATTCCTCTATGTAGCCTGCAAAGTATATTTGACATTCATGCGTCCCTGTGGGTATTGTGAAAAAGAAAAAAAAAACAATTAAAATGGCTTTTTAATGTTTATAGCATTAATAAATATTATCACTGTTCTTTTTTAAGGGTGAACCAGGGAAACCAGGAGAACAAGGCTTGATGGCAAGTATCTTAATTTATTTTTCTATACTAAAAATAATGGAAGTCCAAATTATTCAAAAGTGTGGTCAAGATTATATGTAACAAATGTTATCATCATATGACCTATAAGGAAAAGAGTGAAAATTAGTAAAAATGGAAAAAGAATGTGGCCTGTCTTTTGTGAAGATCACAAAGCAGCACATCCACAGAACTGACCGAGAGGAAAAAGTAGGAGATTCCAGGTGGGAGGAATGACAGCAAGGAAGGTCAAAGGACAGAATATGCTTTGTTCAGCCGCTATAAAGGAAGATTAAGTTCAGGGATATGCCTATTAGCTTAAATAGGAATGAATTTTCAAAGGGTTCAGGTGTTGCTAATCATGAATTAGTATAGTGAAACTTCCACAGGGATTCAAGGAGTTTTTGTTGTTGAAGGGCTCCACCCAGAGAGAGAAACAGTTGTGCCTTGATCCCTGTCATTAAAAAAGATTATGAAATGATTCCACATGGACTTACCCGGAGACATGCAGGTCCCGTTCTTCATGATTTGTTTAGCCTTTGCCAGGGAAAGAGTAATTGGAGCAGCTTGCTGAGCCTTGAAGAGTAGAATTCCTTCAACCTACCTCTCCCTGTCTCTTCCCTGCTATCTCTGGAGCCACCTTTCTGACCTATTTTATGACATGAGCAACACTGGGGAACACAGGTTGACATTCTAATAACCCAAATTCCAGAGGACAGCTATGTCTCACATTCGTCCTGGATGCAGTGATCACAATTGACTTGATCGTGTGTATTCTACACAATTTGTGGCACACAGACGCAGGTGTTTAGGGTGTAACGTTTATTTTACAAAATGAGTTAGCTAGGTCCTAATGCAACTAACACACAAGAATACAGCAGTCAGTCAGGAATTAAAACAAATGTGCGAATGGGTTAAAGGTTCAAGACTTCTCCCTGAACAGGATGCCTTCAACAGCCCTCCTGGGGAGAAACGTCACCGAGCTGTAGTCCTAGCTGTGGTGGAGGTGGCTTTGAAACATCGCTGGTGAGATGAAAGCACCCTGGAATGGAGTCTGATCCACCCCACCCCCCTGCCCCCGGAAATTCTTTGTTCCCAGCATATAATATCAAGATAGTGAATGGATACAGATGACTTGAAGGTGGATGAACTATCATGGCTTCTTGAAAAAAATAAAATGAAAGAAACACAACAAAAAAGATAATGTGTAAAAATTAAACAAAACATATGTCATAAGTGGCGACTTTGAGTACAAGTACAGCATTGGTTCTCAGGGTTACAGGGTCACGGGAGTGAAGGATTCTTAGAAAACTATAATATAAATTTTGAAACTGCTTTAAGCAACTGAATGCAACTGTAATTTCTATCCTTGATGATGCTCAAAACATATTCCTCCCAAACATTGTTACATTGAAGGCTCCTTGGGATTCTCAGGAGCCCATGTTTGTCCCCAGGTTTGCACATTCTACTCAGATTTTTATCATTGCCACTGGCTTTCTACCTTGATGCCCAATGCATCGTCCTAATACACAAAATTCTAAAATAAAATGGATATTTTAAAAATTATAATCTTATCTTCCTTAAGATATATTCTAGAATATACTATGTGAATCACAGTTTAATGTCATTTCCCTACAGTTCCTAGCTTAATGTCATTAAATATAAATGTTCCACTGGCCCTAAATGAATTATGTTATTATCTTAGTTTGCTTCAATTTCCCATTTCATATAGCAACTTTTCAGACGAAGATGATCCCAGACATTTTTTAAATAAATTTTTTCTTCTTTTTAAACTCTTCAGATTTAGTTCATATTCTCATTTTTAGAATGCAGCTAAGAAACTTGATTGAAATCACAAATGTTCAAAGGATATGTGTAATGTAATGATCTTCTAAAGTGCTGTACTGTTTTTAAAGATACAAAACTTTTTTAAAAGAAAACTTCCATTATATACATAATGTATATATATGTATTGGGATACATATATATAATGTGTATATATATACATATATATAAACAAATCAAATATATACATATAAACAAATCGCAAGTATATATCTCAGTGAATTTTCACAGTGAACATAACTATACAACCACAAACCAGAGCAAGAAGTACAATGTTAGCAAACCCCTCTCTACCCTCCAGTCACCATCTGCCTCTTACCAAAGGTCACCACCATCCTGATTCTGCCACCATAGATTAATTCTGCTTGCATTTGAATTTTATATTAATAGAATCTTACAGTATATACACTTTTGTGTCTGGCTTCTTTCGTTCAACATTACATTTGTGAGATCATCCACCTCTATTTTAATAGCCTTCACAGCTGCTTAAAAAAAATTAGGAGGAAGAACCTTACTTCCTTGACCTACCCCGTTAAAACTACATCACTCAAATAGCAGTAAATGAATGAATAGTCTGTCTGACCTTGGGCAAGTCACTTAACCTCTAATTTCTCATCCGTAAAGAAAGGATAATAATACCCTCTCTGCCTCCCTTATAAGGTTGCCAAAGACAAATGCAATAAATTAGGGGAAAGCACTTTAAAATACATAACGAAGAACTATATGAGTATGTTATTATTATTATCACTCAGTTGTTCCCCCTAGAGTAAATTACAGGTGAACATGGATTTATATAACAGATGTATTCCTGTAAAGTTCTGTATGAATCAGATTTTCATAAATCAACATATCTTAAATGTTCTGGGGAATTTTGCTATTTCAAGCAATCCTATTCAGAGTCTTTTTGTGAAGCAATATAATCCTCTAATTCCTCTTCCCCTCTTAAAGTGAAATATTTCTATGGTTTAAAAAGCTATCGTTTTTTAAAAAACAGTTATATTTGTTAACTTAAATATCACTTATATATTTTAACTGTATCAAAGAAAGAAGATGATACTGAAAAAATAATAGTTTTCATGGGAGAAAATTTTCACTGGAAATTTTCTTTGTTTTTCCTTTTAAATATTACGTTCGTGTGCACACACACACGTGTGTGTGTGTGTGTGTGTGTGTGTGTGTGTGTTGACTAGAAGTCTGGTAGGGAGAAAAATACATTGCCTGAGTAGTTCTGGACTCAAAACTGCTTAGGGGAGTGAATGACTATAGACTGTGATCTCTTTTACTGATCTGTAACGTGTAGGCGGTCATTCCTAATTCATCTATCTCACTGGGTTCTGGTGAGAAGCAAATGAAAGAGTAATAATATGGAAATACTTTATGAACTACAAAGAGTTCCATAAATAAGAAGTATCACTGTTAAGATGAATCCCTGGTGACATAACTTAGCATACAGAAAGGCCACTTTATGAAATATAAGGGCTAAGAACCATGTGATTACAGCTATCAGTTACATTGCAGCGTATTAGATACTGTGATCGATAGTGCAACTTATTCCTTGGGTCCTATTTGCTGTTACCAGTTTTTATTTTTGGCCTTCTCCTATGGTCTTACATTATCAATTTTTCATAACAATCGCCTTCTCATCCACAAGTTAAAACAAGGAAAGGTACAGCATGGCTCTCATCTTTTCCACAGTATGCAAAACTCACTACGTTTATCGGTGTGCGTAGTGGAGGAGAGGGTCTTGAGAGGCACTGGAGAATTTCTCAAAATGTAAAATGTCTCTGATGATGAAATGAAAAAAACTAGGAGTGTTCTAAAATTAGCTCTTACAAAACCGTTTATGAGTGTGTCAGGTGGGGAATTAGTTTTCATAATCCAGGATATATATTTTATATGGCAAAAATAATCATCTGAAGATTAACAGCATCTCTGATAGAATAAAAAGCTGATAGAATAAAAAGCAGTTCCACATTTATTTAATCTTGCTGTGCATCTGTTCTGTAAACATGACCTTCGGGTTTTCTGAGAAGTTCAAGATGAGGTTTTCAAACACAGACTCTTGAGTTAAAATAAATTGGACTCCATTTAAATAAGAAGAAAACCATTCTAGGTCATCAAACTAGACCCTAGAATCAAAGCGAGGACTGACCACAGTTGGAAGCTGCAAAGTTGTGAACCCTAGCACAAGTGATCTTTATTTTTCAAGTTTTTCAGAGGTTTAAATAGCTGTTAAAATCATATTTTTGAAATTATCTTTTCTTCTGACATTCTTACTGTTTCCTTCTTTGGTAAATAGTGGTAGGAGTTCTCAAAAGCATAAAAGATAGATATGCCAACTCATCCCAATTTCCTGGAAATTATTTTTTGGTCCCAAGTGTCTACATCGAAGGCTTTATAGACCAAATCACTTTTCTTACTCTGAAACCCTTTCCTCCTCCCTCACTCTCCTCCCAAATATATGCAAATTCCATAGCATATCCATTTGTCTCTTTCTGAATTATGAGAGTACTTAAAATGTCACTCATTGGTTCCTGGTAGTGTCAGAGAGTTCAAAAGTCAGAAAAAATTTTGCGGTTATTGTTCCTTAAAGTGAAATTTGGACTTACGTTCTGAAGAGGTTATCGATATTTTCAGCGTATTTTAATTTTGCCTGAAAACACATTTAATTCATTTGGCTCAAGTGAATATAATGCATTTTATGTTAGCTAATTACATAAACATAAATAATTGCTTCTGCTTCAATTAAAATAAAATTGAAATAACTAATATGTGAAGATTTGCTTTAAATATATTTAGTTGTAATGCATTGCTCTCCCCCATCTAAAACTCATCATTTTACTTTGCTCTGCCAGCTGTCTTGATCAGCAGGATGGCAGACATGAGAGACAACAGCAGACTTCTCTTTGTGATTATAATCTCGCAGAGAAAGCAAAACCCCAGACCTTCAAATCACAAATAACAAAAATGACCAAAACCATCCTTAGGATAGTTAGCTACTAGACTAGATTTTAACAATGGAATCTTGTTCAGTAAAACTGCGTTTAATTCCATTGTGCACACTGCCCTGCTGGGATGCCTTAGCAACCGTTCTAATGCTTTATTATCCTCACTTAATCTGATTGTCCGTGAAGTACAAGTAAATGCCACTCTAACAGAGTCCTTCCCATCTCCATGGTGTTTTTGTCTAGAGCCTGTAATGTTTGGTTTTCCAAATGGACCAAGATAAAGTAGACAAGTAATACCTCCTCCTCCCAGTGCTGTTGCCCAGCCCTGTGCAGTTGCCCAACTCAAAGGAACTCACTGTGAATTCCTGTGCCCTGGACTTCTACAGAAGTGTCAAAAAGTCACGTTGGTGTGGTAATAGAGAGTGACGTTTGACTCGTCTTTAAAGCTGGCTCAGTGTTTTAGAAACAAAAAATTGACTTTTGAGGAGCATTTTCGGTAGTGGTTTAAGAACACAATCAAGGGGTGCCTGGGTGACTCAGTCAGTTAAGCATCCGACTTTGGCTCAGGTCACGATCTCACAGTTTGTGAGTTTGAGCCCTGCATCACTCTTTGCTGAGGGCTCTGAGCCTGGAGCCTGCTTCAGATTCTGTGTCTCCCTCTCTCGCTGCCCCTCCCCCACTCGCACTCTGTCTGTCTGTCTGTCTGTCTCTCTCTCTCTCTCTTAAAAATAAACATTAAGAAAATTTTTTTAAAAAGAACACAATCAAGTAACATAAATATGAAAAGATAGTCTCCAAGGCTGAATACATTACTGTCTGTATTCTTCTCTATCTCATTTCTTTTTTTAAACAACCTCTAGGATGTGCATCAGCTCTATTTTTAACTATTTTACACTGGTTCCAGATAAAGGTCTGGTAAGCTATATCATATTAGACAAATTAAGATATCTAGGTTTTAGATGCCTCATCTGTAAAAGTGGTGAGACTAAATGATATCTGAGTCCTCTTCCATATTTGAAATCCATCATTCTATTCTGTTTTCATTATAAATGCACAGATAAATATTATATAGCCATTTAGCCATATTACATATGCACATCTATATACTCTATAAATACCTAGATACAGTAAACAACAGTCATGTATTAAGTTTTAGTGCAAGAAAGCCTTAAAAATGGTCTCCTTCAATTTATAATCAACCTCTCTAGTTATCATTTCTTTTAACTTTAGGATCCAACATACTGTAGAGCTATACGAACGCAAAATGTCGTCCTCGTATGAAGAGATTAATGAAATTCAAATCTCTTTACCAAATTCTGTTAGATTACCAAATCTCTCTGTTAGATTAAGAAGAAATTTCTCAAATAAACTCGCGTCCATATAAGTCCTGTGCCTAACATCTGCAGATTAAGAACAAATGTGCAAATTTTAGGGCAAGAGTACACATGGAAGCCCTTATACAATGTGTTGAAATATTTAACAGGTATAAACCAAATTAATAAACTGGCAAGTAAAATATGTTGTCCTGTGACCTTCACAGGTATGTCCTCATAGTGACTTGAAAAGTTCAAATGCGGAACTGTTGCACTCCTTGGAGATCCAAGGCAGAGTGTGGTAGCATGCAGAGAGCTGTGCCCCAGCTCTGGCCTCTGAACCTGGCCTGCTCCCTTTCCATCCTACACCTACCTCATCCTTCAGCTTTATGAGACTGAGGCTTTCACCTGAGGACATTCTGGGATGTTCACAGGATCGAACTATATCCACATGCCTCAAAATACTTTTTCTTCTTCCAGTTTATTGTGCACACCGGTGGTGTGGTTCACCTTTGGAAGAACAGACCCGAAGTAGAGGCAACTGTGCATAAACTGAATGACCAAATGATATGAATCAATGAATCGATAACTCAAGTACTAATACAAAGGAGTCACCTTTATATTTTTCTAACAGGTGTCATTGCATACCAGGAGTAGGAGTAGGCGGGATAAATCCAACAGAATCACTATAAAACTTCTTTTTCTCCTTCATCTTCATAAATTCACTTGTGTGTTATAGATTATTTGTACGTCTGTGTTCGTGAGTATGTGTGGTATAACTAAAAGACTGATTTTCATGAGGATAGTGGAAAAGTAATTGTATCAATTTCTAGTCACGCTATGTGGCTATTTGTAAAGTACAGTGTAAAAGAGAAGAAATCTTAGGAATCATCTAATATTTCACTTCACAGATAAAGGGATAACATCAGAGTGGTGAAATAACTTGACCAAGATCACAAAGCAGTCAGTGGCAGAACGAGGATGGAATCCAGTTCACCTGACTGTGTTTTATACAGTCTCTAGATTTGTAGTTTGTAATATAAGTGTGGCCATTTAAATTTAAATTTAAATTAAATAAAATTTTAAATCCAATTCCTAATAATTGCACTAGCCACACTTCAAGTGTTTAGTGGCCTCTTGCCTTAGTGGTTACTATACTGGATCTAGCAAAATAGACCACTGCCATCATTCCAGAAAGTTCTGATGGACAGTGTTGGTCTAGATAGAAAATAAGCCTGAATAGTAGATGAGTATATATTATCATCCTAAATTTATGTCCTCCTTCTGCTGATCATGGGATATTTAAATGTTAGCAGCTAGTGTTTCTCAGCATTGTTGATTTAAAATAGGAAAAGCACTTACACTTTACTCAATAGAAATATTTTTTTACTGAGTGTAGTGTACAGTGATAGGCCTTTGTGAACCATAAATTTGTTTCCTTTATGGCACGCTAGGGAAGTGTGCTTAATCACAGAGGGCAGAGGAAGCCTGTTAATTTTTCCTTCTTTCCGGGTCATTTCCATTTTGAGTTCAGCAACAAGAAACAATTTATTAAATATTTAGAAGGGATGGAATGAGCTAATTTCAGTTCTGGATATCTGGTGAGAGGTGATAGAGTCTCTGTTTTGGGACCTACTCAGAACACAGATTCTCAAATACCTAGCTTTGTCTTTAATCTGAGGTGGTAGTTAATGCTCAATATTTAGTCTTGGGTCCTGGTTTTGTTAACTAGTGAAAAAAAATGTATTACTTCTTTAATTTCCTGAGCTTTAAGAGACCTTCCTTACAGAGGTCATGGCTTCATAATCTTGAGAAACACCAATAAATGACTCATCCCTTTTACCCCAAAACTCAGCACATGAGATGAATAAGTCAGAAAGAATTTATTCTTTTTAAAAAATAATTACTCCATTTAAAACTTTTAAATCAAATATTCACAAATTTCTCTAAAGACATGCCATGTTATTGATAGTCTCCAAAGTAGACCTGTTTTTAGAGGAAATAATGGAAATTGTTTAATAATAAGAATTTGAAATATAATAGAAATTATGGAATTATATATATAATTGACACAAAAATCCCAGATACTTAAAGAGAAACCACTGCCTCAAAACTGGGAACTCCTTTCGATGATAGAGGTATGGTGGTTTGAGTGGTAAAATGGTGGAGGAAATCCAGTAAATGCAATTTAATAATTTTTATATTCATTAATTCACTCTTTCAATTTAATCACTATTTACTTGCTAGGCCCTGACCTAGGTACTGAGGATGTAAAATATATGACCTGAAGAATTTGCTGCCTAGTCACATAGATTTTATAAATATGTGAAATATTAAGATATAGCCAGTTGAAATGTGCTAGGGAAGCAAAGAGGATAAAAACCAGCTCTGTCTGGGTGCCTTGGAGAAGTCTCACGAAGGAAGTGAGTTATGACTGCTGAGCCTCGAAGAATTATTAAGAACTTCACGTGAAGACTAATAGGAGACTGCTTGGGAAAATATACATGATTAAGTGTGACTGAAGACAGAGTCCATGAAAGACTCAAAACAAGATATGAGGCTCTCCCATCTCAGCACTATCCCCGTCTTCCTTGTTTATGCTGTGTTCCTTCATACCCAGTTCAACTAAATCATTGGCTTTTACACTGAAAACATTTCAGCACACTCTCTTATATTCTAAACATTTCCCAATAGTTCCTAGTTTGGCATTTCCACACACTTAAGCTATGAAATCTGAATCTTGTAAAACATGACTTGAATTATACTCCAGACATACATATAATAGTGGCTAGAGTTTATGCTTCGTGACCGCCCCTCATCAAGCATCCAGATAGAAAATGGAATTTTATATATCTTAAATGAATTCTTCCTAAGACAAATTTTCATTGTTTATTTCAAATTTCCTCCTACTCCGTATAAACCAGGCTAATGTGTTTTCTGATCTTGTGATGCATTTGACCAGGTTAATATTTTTCAAAAAGTTATAATTACAGTCTTTTATACCGCTTCCCTGAGAAATTCTGATACTAACATTTTATGACTCCACAAGTTAGATGATATGTGTTATCATTCTTCCCTATAGAACCTGACTTTAATGTATTTTCTTCATTTCGCCTAACTTTTATTAAATCATGGAAAAATTCTTAACTCAAAAAGGAAATAATTTTAAATGGCTTAATAGTTTAGGGCTTCTATCCTCCCCTTCACAGATGGACCACCTCTTTCTTGTTCCCTGAGTTTTTTATTACAGAAGCTGGTTGTATATTCTTGTATCCAGAAATGACCAGCAGCTTTCAAAGCTTCAAATTTTACTGTTAGCCATCAGGGACACAACAGGAACTGTGTCCGCCCCCTGCTCACACAGAACATCATTTCCTAATAGCAGGCAACCAGAACTTGCCTTGAAACACCTCCCAAGAGGCAACCCAAAGCACATCATTTAGAAACTCTGCATCCTGTTTAAGTAATTAATACCTCAATCAAATTTGTACTAACGTAGGTGGTGTCAGAAGAATTCATTAATTTTTTTTCCATTCCATTTCATTTCATTTCCATTCCACGATCAAGCTTTTTTTTTTAATTAAAAAACTTTTTTAAATTAAAAAGTGTTTTTTTTTTTTAATTTTTACAAACTGGAAAGTGCAGCCAATGCATAATGGTTATAGATACATCCATTTCTTCACTGTGTGCTTTGAAGATTAACTTAAGTTGATAATTCTAGCTATGGTTTGCATAATGGCTCTCTGAAGTACATTAGAGGCCTTGGACCTACATCCACATCCACATCCACAACACTTTCCGTATTAATGAGACTGTATAACTAAGATGATTTTTGCTTGGTTGTGTTAATGTAGAAGGCATGAACTGAATTCCTCCACTCATTCTTGCCTTTAGAAGTAATCTCGAGGCTATTAGAGTATGCCAGTAGTGTTAGAATGACTTGGGTATATGCCAGGGTGAAAAATCTTCTCATGAACATCTTGAGACACTGTTGTCTATGGTACACGAAAAATTTGTCTTATTTAATGTATTTATTCCTATCATTTTTATTATTCTCAAAGTAAACACTGTTGTGCTTACAAAAACCTATAAGGCCATACAAATATGATCTCCCTTCCCTATCCATATTGCCACCTTCAACTACCTACCTGTAGCCTGCTCAGTGTTCTTTAAACACACTTAGCCTGTGCCCATCTCTTGGCTTTTGTACTTGCTATACCCTTGCCTAGAACATTCTTTTCCCTTCTAGATGCATGCCTCTGCCTGACCTCCTCCAGAGCGCTGTCCAAGAGACACTTTATCCCTGAGGCCTTCACTAAGTACCCCCCACACTTTACAATACTACCACATCTACTTCTCCTAATCCTTATTCCCATTTGCTTTAGCACTTAACCACTTGACACACTTTATATTTTACTTGTTTATTTGTTTATTGTCTTTCTCCATTCACTAGAGTACGAAGTCTAGGAGGGCATGCAGTTTTGTTTATTTTTTTCTCTGCTATTTCCTCAGCACCAAGAAAACTGCCTGACACTCAGTGGGTACTAGAAAACTATTAAGTGGAAGAATTAATGAATGCAAAAGGATTCACTGAGCAATTACCATATGCCAGCTACTGTGCATGACAGAAGACATGTAGTGTGAAGAAAGAAGTAACCAGACAATTACAATACTGTTGGTAAATTCTATGAAGGAAGTGCTGTCATAAGGGTGCTTTGGAAAACAAAAGAAGGGAACCTAAGCCCATGCGTGGGGGCAATGAGCTCTGAGTGATGGAATGGGTAAAGAAGAGAGGACCAACAGAAGGAAGTCCATTAGGAACAGACAGCCAGTGGTACAAAGTTGCAGAGATGTGAAAGCATGGCTTGTGTGGTGAACCACCACTATTACAAAAGCTCTGACCTTTCTCAAAAGCTATGTAAAGCCATTGAAGGGTTTTCAGCAGAGGAAAGGTATGAACTGATTAGTCTTCTAGAAAACTCACTCAGGCAGCACTGTAGAGAGAGGTGGAAGGAGACAAAAGGCTGAATGGCCCTCAGGTAGATGCCCATCACCTATGTGGGAGAGAAGAGGGTTTGAAGAAGGGCATAGTAATACAGCTGATGGAAAGGGCAGGATGGAGTGATTCTTGAGTAATTATCTGATGGGCTAGGAGCAGGAAGACTAACAGATCACTCCCAGACCTGAATAACACTTACTGGTGAAAGCAATCACCAAATGAGGACTATCATATTTCTTTGACTACTTGTTCACCATAGTCTACCTATCTTTATATATGGAATCTAGCAGGGGTGAAGGTAAACAGGAAAGAAAATCAAGTGCGCTGTCTAATTTATTTCTTGTTTGTAAGTTTTGCATAGCTCTCCATCGTCTCTTCCATGAGATCACAAAAACCTTGGTTTACATTTTTTTTCTGCATCTAGATGAGTGATGTTATTACTCCACACTTAGAATTTTTCAATGGCTCACTGGGTTTTTATCTTTCAAATACATCACCTAGAACCTGTACCTAAACGAGTGTATTTTAAGGTTTAAATTATAGTTTAACACGTTTGGAGTTAAAGAAATACAGTTTAATATGTAGAGATTCTATATGTTGTACAGTTTTTAATCTTGAGACATAGACACAGAAATTACTTTGAAAAATAGAAGAGATGAAATTATTCCCACTTAAATTGGTTCCTTACAAAGCATATGCAAATATAAAGGTGCCCACCAAGAAAATATCTAGAAAGCAACACTTTATTGATTAATAAAAGTAGAATTAAAAATATTGACCCTTGGGGCGCCTGGGTGGCGCAGTCGGTTAAGCGTCCGACTTCAGCCAGGTCACGATCTCGCGGTCCGTGAGTTCGAGCCCCGCGTCAGGCTCTGGGCTGATGGCTCAGAGCCTGGAGCCTGTTTCCGATTCTGTGTCTCCCTCTCTCTGCCCCTCCCCCGTTCATGCTCTGTCTCTTTCTGTCCCAAAAATAAATAAACGTTGAAAAAAAAAATTTAAAAATATTGACCCTTTAGTTTAGAAAAATTGATTTGATCCAAACACAAGTCATGGAGATAATAATAATGGAATTATTTTTAAAATCTTAAAACACTAGAATAATTGGCTTTAATTTAGGAATCATAAAAGCACTAGTTTGACTAGTAAGTAATGAACTTATGACATTTTTATCTGAGCCATTATTCCAATGACTTTTGAGCACACTGAAAATATAAATAAGTTTAAGAAGGTTAGATGGTTAGTGAATGGTTCTATGGGATTTTCCCATAACCTTATTAATTTATATTTATAGTCAAAACCAGAAGATTATTCAAATGTGAATATCTTAATCAACTGGTAGCAACATATTCTAACTTCAAAATCAATTTTTGATCAGTGAAGCTTTCATTGGTAAAGTTAAATTTAATGACCACAATGTCACAGATATATAATGAGATAATTAACTAAGGAAACTCAAAACACATACATATAAGCAAAATCTTGTTCAGCAAAATAACTCTTTGGGGTGCGCTCGTGCCCGTGTACGTGTGTGTGTCTATACTTACTCAAATGTACGTCTGTGCCTTATATCCAGTTCCACTTTATTCCCACTCCCCTGCTAGTAACAGATGACACTCTCCTTGGCTTGCTACCATTTTTCCTGCCAGTGAATTCAAAGGAATATATGCACATTTTTGGTAGCTGAGAATATACCCTTGGCAACGTAGTTATGAATAATCCACAAGACATGTATTCACAATTCAAAGTTAATGTTACATTTTTAAAACTGCTTTTTTTTAGAGTTTAGCAAAAATAGAAATAATTTCCTAACTGTGAAGAAAAAGTTTTTATTTATTTTCTCTATAGCTATCCTTTGATTTTCATGAAATATTGTGTTGAAATAGACAATTTAATTTTATGGATTTCACAGTTATGGGTAGTCTTTCTAAATCTTTGATTTAATGTGATCATGCAACAGAGACAATATGCGAAAATACCAGATATGTTAGTCTCTAGTTAAAACACTTGATTTCGGAATTGCTCTGATTTCCTTTCCTGGGTTGTCCATCAATGTACCAAATTGTCAGCTGTACTGAACAATATTTTTTCAAGTGGCAAAGTTAAGTTTAAATGGGAAACAAACCTTTTTGAATTGAACATATACATTCTCAGTCTAAACACTGAATTAATGCACCTTTTGTTATATGATTTCCTTTCTAACGTCAACATTTTAAGAAGTGAAATGCCCTGGAGACGCTTGGGAAAATGGAATCATAGACCATGATAAAACCCAAATCGTCTTCGACTGTCACATCTCCCATCACTACAACTTCCAAATTCTGCCTTTACTTAGCATTAGCATTCACTTCCCAAACAATTTACCCAAGTGAGGGATGATTAAACCTGTTTATGTACTAAGGGGAAGGAACTGGTTTGAAGCAGGAGGCCCTGATTCAGATGCAGGGATAATTGATGGAGAAAGATCCCCTAGGACAGAGGCAAGGATGGATTCCAGAGTCTACTGGATGAATCTTCCCGCAGAGGAGTGTCTCTTTTCCCTCTGACATAGGAAGGAGGTCCACGTGGGTTTGGATTGATGAGAGACATGATGTTGAGGGAATTTACACCTGATAGCCTCTGTTTTCTCTGCAAAATCTGAAACAGGGAAAGTTTTAAATACAAGGAGTGAGATAGGGAAGGAGTATGTCTGACCGCACAGATATGCCGGATAACAAGCTCATTAAGAGGCTGGATGGTTGAGTAAATAAAAAAGGAACATACAAAGGTGATATTGCACAGTGCACTTTCAATAACCTACAGCTGATTTTATGAGGAAATTCTTATTCTTCCTGTGAGGATTATGAAATAATTTATGAGGAACAGATTCTCTGAATGTTCCTAAACATTGTGTATTTTTCACAAAAACTTATGAATGACTAATTCTCCCTCTAATGTGCACTCTCGTGCTTTCTTTAATGTTACAGAATATGACTTAAGATGCTGATTGTCTGAAATGTCACACATTGAAAATAGGCTAGTAATTGGTAAGGTATAATGGAATACAGAGCTTGTTAACATGAAATGATAGAGTAAGCTAGCATTATAAAAAGTATAACTATTAAAATATACTAAAATTAAAAGTGTTTTTGAAAGAATTAGAAAAATGCTTAATATTTTTTTATTTAAAAATAGACATAAATAGAGTTATAACTGTGTATCTTTGTGCTCTTTTCCACCATCCCAAAATTGTGCCTTGTTCTACATTAAAGTGAAAAGGATTCCAATGCTGACTTTGTGGTTGAAAAACTGCCAAATCTGAGAACTGCCATATTTTCACTTTGTATGTAAATTTCCCCATTCATCTTCCTAAATATCATATTCTCCACCCCCCCCCACCCCCCTGTATCGTAGGTTATCAACAGCCGGCCACATCTTTTGTTCCTTTTCTGGTACACCCTAGGTGCTACAATTGATCTTGGCATCCCCTAGTTTGTAAGCCAGTTTTTGTGTAGGTCAATTGGCCACATTTCATAAGAGGAAGAATGGAGTAAAACATGTTTCTTTGTGATGCTATTCAATTATTTCCTTTGCAAATCTGCTTACCGAAGTTTTGCAGATGCGGAAGTCAAACAACGTGCCTGTTTGTTGGGGAACCGCACTGCATTTTAACTGCTTCTGGCAGCTACATCTCCAGCCTTCTAAATGAGATTGATGTGATAGATTTTCAGGTATTTGAAGAAACAGATGCTTGTAACAGCAAAGGTTCTTTTTTTAAAGGAAAAATCAGAATCTTATTGCACATGTTTAATGTTCTTCAAAAGAGAACAAGAGAGAAGAAAAGACCTATTGTGTACTTCCAACCAATAATTTTCGTTTTCCTCGATGTACAAAACATCAGCATATTTCTGCACAGCAAAGGGATCCTTTGCAGACTACGACAGTTTTAATTGGTCGTTTAAGTTTAAATGGTTACATTATTATGTTAATTGAATAGTTTTTCTTTTTTTAGGGTCCTCTGGGGCCTCCAGGACAAAAGGTAGAGTATAAACAGTACTGGGGAAGTAATTATGTTCACAATGCCTAATGGCTAGCATGAGAGGTGAATAGAATTAGCTACTGTAAGCCATGCCGAAGCAATCTGGTTTGTGCATTTTGCTTTCTAAAAATACAATCATATAATGTGAGCCATTAGATTTCTAATCAACTCCATTATAGAAAATCCAATATATCCAGAGTAAATTCTTTTTAAGCTGTCTGCCCCGATTTTGTAGGTTATTGAACTTTTAATTAAAATAGTGGTAAAGCATTGTGACAAAACTTAGAATTTGAAGGGTCAAATGACATTGCAGATTGAATGCATCGTCCTGCTCAAATATATTATTACCAAATGACGTTAGTACTGACCAGAACAAAAGATTTACTCGTTTGGTGACTGTATTCGATTGGCCCACTAGTGTCTTCCTTTGCTTAGGTGACTTCCTGATTGTCATTTCTCAGTCATCAGAATTCACCATTACATTCTGATGGAAAAGGTCTAGTGCTTCTAAAATAACATCAGTACTACAGTAGTAAATATATCAATAGCAGGTAGATGGCCCGCTGCCAACAAAATATCGCTAAGTCTCCATTCCCTGTTACAACTCCCACCTCACAATGGGGGGAACAGGGATATTTAACCTGCAGAAAACTAAAGAAAACAATTGTGTTACAACAGGTGGAAAAGTGATTATTCTTTATCTTTGGAATCCATCAAAGATAGAGACTTCTTATCCCCCAAGTGCTGGGCATGTGGCATCTGTTGAAACATAATCCTACAAACCAAGTAAAAGCCAATGAGTTGTGAGACAACTTGTGTATAAGAACACTTTGTCCTGCGCAGTAATGTCTCTATTAAGCATGGTGTGAAATTGTAAAGCTACCCTAATCCACATGCAACCAGGATAAAATTACTGCCTGAGGCTTCAGGAAGTCTTTTAATGACCCACTCGATATAATTACCAAAAGCACTAAGGAACTTGCTATCTCAATTTGTTTTGCAAATAATAACTATACATATTTTTTCATGACTATGTTTTTAATAGACTTTCTCTCTCAGAGCAGTTTCAGGTTTATATTTATTCTTTAAAAAAAAAACCTTTAAAAAAAAAAACCTTTTCCCATTATTACTAAAGAAATTTAATATTGTACATCAACTTAGGAAAATCTAGTGTGAGACAAAGAATAAACACATTTTATTTAAAAATGGTTTCTCCAGAGCCTGAAAGGGAAATGACATCACTATTTTAAAACACTTGTTGGGGCGCCTGAGTGGCTTAGTTGATTAAGCATCCAAATTTTAGTTTTGGCTCAGGTCACGATCTCATGGTTCGTGGGATTGAGACCCACATCGGGCTTTGAGCTGACAGTGCAGAACCTGCTTGAGATTCTCTCTCTCTCTGTCTGCCCCTCCCTGTGCATGCACTCTCTCTCAAAATAAATAAACTTTAAAAATAAAGTAAAAAATAAAAATAAAAACATTTGTTAATGTTTCTATATCCAGGTAAATGTCATAGATTTTTTCAGGTGACATTAGGTTTCTTATCCTCAGTTTATCCCACCTGTGTCCAACCATTCATAATCACCCATACACATGTGCGTCCATGTCCCAGTGGGCATGCACATACACACACTTAACAATATTTGATGTACTGTTGTGTTATTCCTACTCCCTGTTTAACATTTGTAACACCTTTTCTAGTATTTAGGCGACATATTCACACTCACATGGCTTAAATGTACTCCCTGAAAGTCCGGGAGAAAATGCTTCAAATACAACAAACTTGAGTTTACAGTATGGATCTCCTTTTTGACTAGTTATGGAACAAGTGATTATTATTTTAATTACCTTTTGTGTTATGGTATTTAAACTCATGAAATTCAAGAGTTACTGTTACTGCTAGGTTTTTCCAGATGGAACTAAACCAATCTGTTTCTTAAAAGCACCCAAGTTTAGAGCCAGATGTCCTTCTGATCACTGTAGATCTCAATTTGTGATGTGAATTTCTTTAAAATCATATTAGGGTTAAGTGGATATTTGGAAACATGGTTAAATTTAACTGCATACTTTCTGGGAATGCTTGATAGTCTGCTTACATTATATATTTGAATACAGTGGATAAGATCTGAAAAACTTAGCCTCCCACACATGTTTTAGCAAGGTAAAGTTATGGCTGACATAACTAATAGAATATAAATTTAGACTTGAAGTATTTTGTGATTACATCTACTTAATTCAATCATGTCTCTTCTTAGGGTTCTGTTGGAATGCCTGGAATTCCAGGGGTGAATGGTCAAAAGGTAAGTTCTATAGAATATTTTTGATGATTTTAGGGGGATTCAAATCACAGAATTATTCTAGTCTGTAATGTTAGTAAAAAGTTTACATACTTATAAAAACATGACATATGCTTTCGAAATATGGGGACGTTATGGTGCAAAAGATCAAACTAATTTAATTTCTAATGAATACAGTAAATAGAAACTCTTAGAAAATTTTCCATTTTACTTTGATAAGTTTTGTAGGAGATACAACTATGTCTCTCTTATAAATATACATGGAATAGGAAAAACTTTTTGTTTAACATTAATTGTGATAAAATATGCCCAGGTTATTCTTGTCATGACAAAAGTAACATGTATTATTTCCTTCATTAACAAAAGTTATTCTTACAGAGGAGCCTATTGGAATATTCTGAATCTCGGAGCAACCTCTTTTTACTGTTAAGAAAAATTAGGATTTCAATAGATTTGCCAAGCTCTGGTAGTACACTTTTATTGTTCTGTTAATAATGAGGGGAAAATAAAATAAGAAAACCCTGCAACTCTACATAGACGTGTGTGTGTGTGTGTGTGTGTGTGTGTGTGTGTGTGTGTATCTATTCCTGCAACATACTTACCGGTTGGACAGAGAGCATCTAGCATCATCCCACAGGTGGGTCTTGCTCCCCAACAGTTCTGACTGGCTTTTCAATCTAAAATCTCTACAGAGACCAGGAAAGCCATAATGGTGGCTAACAAAGCCAGTCTACCAGGAGCCAGGGAGCTGAACTAGGGACTTTCTTGCCTCCCTCAGAGTTTTTGGACTGGCCCTGTGAAATCTTATGACCCATAAGCTGTGTTCAACAGAGAATTTTAAATCCATGCACTCTGGATTAAATTCTGAAAACATAGTGAGCCCAATGCTTACAGACAGAATAGTCCTATTAGTGACCTTTCCCATTTTGTCCATCTTCTCTAATAAGACATTAACAATCACTATTTAAAACCTATTGAGTGGCTAGCAAAAGGCATGAGTCTGCCACGTAGAGGCCACATGAATTTTGGCCAAGTCCTTGAATTCTTTGGCCTCAGTTTCCTCATCTATAAAAGGGAGACAATAACAGTTTCTACCTGTTAGGGTCAATATGAGGATTAAATGGTAAGTAGACATGAAACCCTTATGATAGTGTTTGATTTTATAATTAAACTTTTCCTTCATTTTATTTTAACGAAATCCTGGAAATTTGACTGACCTGTGTCTTAAAAGAGGCTTGCTGCTTCCAGAATTACTCAATTCCTAGTGAAATTAATGTCCTCAACCAAAGCTTATGGTATCCTTTAGTCCACAGCCAAGCACTGTGCAGCTATCAGCACTGAACTGCCCAGGTCACTGCTCTATTTTCCACTTAATAAAATGTATGTCTGTTTGCTTCACAAATCCTGGTGAAGAGCAAAGATTAACTTTCTATTTAGAACATTGCAGATCATGGAAGGAAACATAAAAATTTGAAAGTATATTCACTCTCAGATGGATTTTAAAATTACTTAAGTCAAGATAATATTTACAGAGGACAAAATATAGATATAACAGGAATGTATTTTAAATTGTAAAAAACAAAGCTTGTACACCTAATGTTTTGCTTTCTCTTCTCTGCTTTTCTTTTTTTTCCAACTTTGAGGCAATCATGAAAATTTATAGAAACCTTTAACCTGAAACAAAACAACTTTAAAACTGTCACATATATGTTTATGAAGACCACGTATTCTTTATTTTTGCAGAGGAAATATGCAATTTCCTTAGCAAGAGAAAGGAATGTGACATTTTCTTGTCCCAGTCACCAAGTTTAAATTATATTTCAAGGAAATAGACAGTTAATATTTGCAGTTTTATGTCTTGTTATACATCTTTGTGGCATTTTAAAGTGTTTTCTGTAAGGCCTAGGGAAGTTAAATAATTTCACACTTTTATTAAGGTATTAGCAAAATGTAGCCTAGGATTGTTTTTTCTTACTCCATGGGATTTAACCTAAAACTTTGCGAATGAAATTTCTGTTAATGCTAGTCATTATCTAATATTTGCTATATCATCTTTAGGAAAATAAAGTGCAAAAACTATGAGCCCCTTTCACTGAAATAGCAGATCATTGAGACAGTAAAAAAAAAAAGCTGGAAATAGAGTAATAATTCTGTACTTAAGCATATGAAATGTGTTTTGGATCTCTATAATTTGTTTTTCTAAGAAAAGAGCTTACAATGATATAATTTTTTAAAGCACCTAAATATTCTCAAACTGTCTTAAGAAAATATTTTTTCCTACATCACAATTTCACCTTTCCAAAGAAGTACTTTTGTTGCTCAGAAAATAGTTTTCAGATGATTAATGAAGATCTGATTTCTAAGCCATCAGAAATACAACAAATAACAACTATAAGATAGAAAGATTTTTTCCTTATAAAAAAGAAAGAAAAGTAAACTGTTTTAAGAATATATTTTGTTTGTTTTCCATCCATTCAGATTGACAAAACTGGTGATTGGCTTTGGCCAATAAACTTGGTAGTGAGTTTTTTTTTTTTTACACTATTTTCCTTCAAATATTGGCACTGTAACTGCTAATCTAAATATTTCCTATTTTTGTAATGTCTTCCAGTTATTCAGATTGTATTAGGAGAAAGGACTTACATAAGCAGGAACATGGCATTAAACCCTAATCTAGCTCTTTCTGGCATCACAATCCACAAAGGGCTCCCAAGTATCCTTCTGTGAAATGTGTGGTAGGAAAAAGTGTGGACTCTGTAGTCAGAGAGAGAATGCTTCAGATCCTCATCCTCATTTGGACAAGTTACATAATGTTTCTAAGGCTTGGGTGTAAAATGTAAACACAGACCTTGCAGTTTTAACCAGATAATGTCCCTAAAGTGAACGTGATGTTATAGATGCCCAGTGCATGTTATCAAATATCTATAGTAGCAGTAGCAGTAGTAAGAGTAGGATTGTGTTATAAGAATTTCAGCAAATGAGTCCTAGGTTTATCCTCCAGCAGGGAGCAGAAGCCAGCTGAATCATGATAGGAAGAATATGAATATGCAAACAGACCCAGGAAGGTAAAATCTTTCTCTGTCCCCCGGCTCTCTCTCCACTCACCTGCCCAGGAGCGCTGTCCTGGCAGCAGGATGCCCTGTGCGTTCACCTCACGTGCAGCCTTTGAAAGACCCTTTTCCTGGGGGCTCCAGGCAGTTTCATTTGTAAAATGAAAGCTGTACTAATTTGTTTCTAAGTCTCTAAGAGATAAAGTCACCCGTGTCTCATTTCCAATTCAACCAGCTTCTAGCATTCTCTGTTCCCAATTCTGCAAGCTGTTGTTTCCATAATTTAGATTTGTTGCCAGCAGCCAAAGTAGTTGGGGCACAGTTAATACTAAGTCTCACCTAAAAACATGAAATGTTATCCTCTTCTTCTCAGCTAATCGTATTGGACACAAAAATTTTGTAATTCTCAAGAATAGATCTTGTTGGTTTAAAGGTATAACTAACATTTTGTTCGTGGTCCAATATTCATTATCCCTGTCTCTCTGTCTCTGCCTCTCTCTCTCTCATACATACACACACCCACATGCCTATATGAAGACATGTATATCTGAACATTTCCAAATTAAACCCTACTCCTCAGATATACTGGAGGAGTGGGAGATTTTAAAAATAATTTGGTGGTAGAACTGTCTTTTAAACTGAAAAATCCTTTGACAAATTGCTGTCTATAATTTTTGTATATATATGTGTGTGTATCAGAACTTTTTAAATCTCAGCTTTTATTAGGTGTTATTATAACCCTATATTTTTTACCCTTTCCATATTTTCACATTAATTGGCACTCATAAAAACAAATCATCATAATGACAGTTTACTTGCATAACAATCAGTGCCCAGCACTGTGCAAATGCCATCAAAGAGGAGATCTAGGGACAAAGACAGAGTACTTTAAAAGTCTAATTGGTGCAGTTAACACCCTTGTCTGTTTGTTACTATGAAAATAATGATAAAGATTTTCAGGATTAAAAACCAATGGTTTTGTTTAAGCAAGCTAGAATTTTTCTCAGGCCCCAGATTCCTAGAGATTGTTTCCAAAACAAAAGACAAACATCAGAAGATCTTGTTCACGTATTTTTCAAATATTTTCTAGAATTTATTATTTTTGAAACTTCAAAACATAATATAAATAAAAAATGATGTTAGCGTATCATCTATGAATCTATCTCAGATAGCTATGTGATTTTTAAGGAACATTAAATTTTAATTAGTTTATAGTTATGGTATTTAGAGTTCCTTTTCATCTCTTATCCATGGGTCTCACAGTTCTTCACTGACATTAATCCTCACAGCATACTTCTAATGGCATTTTTATTGTAAGTATATTTAGAGAGCAGATAAATTGAAGCTCTCAGACTTCCAAAGGTCAAGTCATTTATTCAAGTCTATTAAGTGGGCTATTCAATGAACTCAGTATTTTTTATTCTTGATTCACTTACTTTAACAACTAAATACACTCTTTTCTTTGGCTGCCTTGGATCTAACATTAAATAGTCTGAATTAAATTCCTGAAGAATTTGAATATATTATGTTCTGTTTGTTTTCTGGTTGGTTAGCTTAAGATTTTTCTATCACAGAATTTACTCAGTTATCCATTATCCAGTACAGTTGTGACTTTCCAATTTAAACTTTAAGAAAAGATATTCAGAGTAAATGAAATAAGTGATTTCTGATTCCAGATTAATGAATAATTCAGGGAAAGTATCTTACAGCAATTCAATCATGTTGCAGGTTAAAGTTGAGACAAATTATTTTTATTAATTTTTCTATTTCCTACAGTTAGCAATTATGTACCTTAGAATTCTAAGAACGCATGACTTTTGTCTCTAGTAATTATAACAATAGGATGCATCCTTTCTTCTTAAAGAAATATCATCATTTTCCTATTACAGGACATCCCAAGTAGTCAAATCACTTCATCCCTGAATGTGGTTCATACATTCTCAGGCATTTTTATATATAAGCTTACTCTTAAAGAGACTTTTCATTCAATTTTACTTGTTAAGTGGAACAAACAGTGTTTCTCTTCTTTATGTAATTAACTTTGAGTTCCTTTAAAGAGGAGTGACAAGTTAGTTATAAGAGGTAGTTTAATGTTGACTTGGAATAAATCAAGTGTAGTAAAGATTTTTTAAAACTACTTTCCCCCTGACTTCTTTTCGGCATGTTACTTTAGAATTTGATAATAATTATCATTCTACTAAATTCTGTTATTCCACTAAAATATTGGGAGAGGGGAGGAACAAAACGTGAGGGATGGGATTCCTAGGAAAAGGGGTGTAAGAGAAGGCAAGCTGCTCACAGGCTGTTGCAAAACAAACAATAAAGCAAACGTGTTTGAATTATGATATCATCAAGTCCACTTATTTTCCATTTTAATTGAAAAGAGTATGTTTTGTAGAAAGGATCACAAAAATGCTGATTTACTAGATCTGATTCACTTGCATACATAATCTGGGAAAGCTTTTTTTTTTTTTTAAACTTCCCATAAATGTATCCACAGATTCACTTGCTGATTTTTTCA
The DNA here is from genome assembly GCF_022837055.1 of Prionailurus viverrinus. NCBI lineage: Eukaryota > Metazoa > Chordata > Mammalia > Carnivora > Felidae > Prionailurus > Prionailurus viverrinus. The sequence continues at coordinate 114,688,805 of NC_062564.1, forward strand.
ATCATCCGTTCAGCCCTTACTCCTAAGTGCCAGGCACCATCTGAGCACTGACATTAAAGCTGTCTCTGCCATCATGGAATTTGCAGCCTAACTGGGGATGGGGACATTGAATGAACAGTTATACTAAAAAACGGTTACATTGCAGTATGAATGTGGCATAGTAGCATAGGGCAGCCCGGCCAGTGCATAGGGCCAACTAATGCTTCTCTGAATAGGTAAGTAACTATAAGTGAGACCTAACAGGTGAGCAGCGTTTGGCAAGGGGAGAGAAACTACCTCTATGGTGCAGTATTTACAAATTAAATTGCAGACCACCTTGGTCTTAGAATTTGGTTTCTAAAAGACTGTATGATCAACTACTGTGGGGCTTTTGTGTTCATCATGGTCTACCTTCTCTCCAAGCTTATGACCTTTAAAATATTAAATCAATGTAAGCCACAAAGCCTGTTCTTGTGTCATAAGCTCTGACCTCTAAATGATACTCTGGATTTTGGAAACTTGTATTAAGAATAAGGCTGCAATTAAATAATGTATTGTGACAATCCTAACAGGTTAGCATCTACCCAATTCCATCTATTTGATACAAGCCCACATTGTGAAATGGATAGTAACCATTTTCCAACTGTGAGAGAGCATCAGTGGGATTAATTTATGAGAAATCGAATTTCTTTCAGGATTCCCTTCTCTGCCTTCTCGCCTAATGCAGACAACACAAGTGTGCAGTTTATAGTAAATACTAACATGTATTCAGCATTTACTGTCAGGCACTGTCCCTGGTGTTGTGTGCAGAATAGCTCACTTATTCCTCATAGCAATTCTATGAATGGAGAACTAGCATTTTCTCCTCTTTATTAATGAGGAAATGGGAGCGCAGAAAGGATAAATGTTTTGTCCAGAGTTACCGAGGTGTTTGTGATGGAGTTCAGCATCAAAACCAGACAGTCTGATCTGACTGCACAAGACTCTGGTTCCACCATTGAGAATGAGGATCTTAAATTCAGAGTATCTCAGCTCTGTCATTCAGTATTTGTATGACCTTGGGCAAGTTACCTACCTTCTCTGAACCTTAGTGTCTTCATTTATCAAATGAAGATTATAATATTTACCTCAAAATTTAATCAGAAAAAAATAAAGTAATAAATGTAACTTTTTAAAATATGTTAAATATTTTTAAATAAAATATTAAATAAGGACAGACTATGTTCCTCTCTGTTTTAGGGGCATTAATAACTCCATGACTCAGAAGTTTCCTGGATGTATAAGCAAATGTTAGTAAGAACTATTATTTCTTTCTACGACTCTTCAAAGGACTTTAGAATTTTTCCAGTTGGACATAACCACTTAACATTTCTATTAATAATTAGACACATTCTCTTCCCAAGAAAAAAAGGGAATTTATCACTCAAACTATACATAGATCATTAAGAACTATGCTTTAGGAAAGAAGAAATTAGCTGGGTTTTAAAACTTTAAAAAACGGATATATTATTGAAGGCACATTATGTTGCAAGTCCTAGAATACTTAACAGAACTACTTTTGAAAAATAAAGGTGTTCCTTGGTCAGAGAACTTGAAAGTCTGGCACTGATGAGGCATTCAGCTTTGCTTTGCTCTGGCAACTAAACCTTATCACTGAGAATCCAGATTCTTTCCTGTCTTCGCCCCGGCCTCCTGGCTGCGGCCTTCACCCTAGCACCTGCTCTCCCCTTGGTTGCTGGGTGGCTGCTAGTCACGCCTGGGGATTCATTCTTTCCTACCAACATGCAGAGCGTGAATGAGTGTTTTCCCCCAAACATCCCACAAAACTTTGGAGTTTCTGTGTAAGTGGGCACACAGAGGTCATGGCCTCTCCCTCCTTCCCTGCCTATGAAAATGCCAGACGCTGATTAGCTACTACCACTGCGATTTCTTTTCTAGCCGTCCCAGTTCCATGGGAAGTTGCAAGAATTGTCACTAATTGTCTAAGTTAGAAGAGATTTGTGTTAACACAAGGAAGCGGAACAGCTATACTATATCTGATTTATCCCAGTGCTAAGAGACTCTTCCACTTCACACAACCCCCTTTATTCTATTTTGATTATTTCTTCCCCAAACAGAAGACTTTGTTCTTAATCTTTTTTTCCCCGTGAAAGTACACACGGTGAATAATTTTATATATATGGAAAAGACAACCCTATGTGGCACCGTGCTCTCTGGCTGGTGTTTGCTCATTTTGGTACCTTTTATAAGTTATTTCAAAATGAAATGCTGGATGGTGTTTCCTTTAGACCCAGGCAAGCAGTGATTCTCATCTTGCCTGTTCTGTTCTTCCTGTGTGACCCTCCCCACAGTGTGAGGAGTCCAGAGGGCCAAGGAGGCATGCCTACTCAAAGCCCATTCTCCCCACTTCTGAATCCTGTCCTAGGCACCTACGACCTAGGAATTCCTGCCCCAACTGTCCTGATTCTACTTTCAATGCCTGTATTGGTCTCTTCTCCAGGTCCATATTCCCATGAGTAACCACAAACTGGCATGTGCACACCTGAACCTGTGTGTGACCTTGGAGCAGCTATCGATAGGGAGCTATGGGCAAAGCTTGCAGGCTGTGATATTCACACACAACCCCCCAGGCCCTTGCTGGTGAATAATAGGACTAGGGTTGAGAAAAGAAGGGAGGATATTAGCCCTGTGGGGTCATCCATGTGTACTTCTGCCCAAACCTGACCTTCAAATCTTAGGGGTGTGCTCAAGGCACATGATTTTCATTTATGTAAATTTCACCCAAAATAACACAACTTAGCTGTGTTCTGTGAGCACTTAATTCTTAGCTATCTCTTTGCATCCGAATTTCTCTGTTCAAATTGTATTTTGTACATTTATGTCTATATTAGCAGTACAAAAACTAAAAAGTCTTCACTAGCAGACTTATTTCTGAAATAGTCCATACCATAATATTATTGATACAATTGCCATGTTTACTTATTTTACAGTTTTAGACATTTGTATTTATTTATTTTTTAAATAAAGTTTATTTACTTATTTTGAGAGAGAGGGAGAGAGAGAGAACACAAACAGAGGAGGGGCAGAGAGAGAGAGAGGGAGAGAGAGAATCCCAAGCAGGCTCCACACTGTCAGCACAGAGCCTGACGTGGGGCTCTATCCCCAGAACCCTGAGATCATGACCTGAGCCGAAATCAAGAGTCATATGCTTAATGGACTAAGCCACCCAGGTGCCCCATAGACATCTGTACTGGTTTTAAAAAGCATAATGAATGTTTGGTTACTAGGTTTAGTTCAGTTATGACTTTAATCACTTTAAGACCCATTTCAGGAAATTTTCTGAAATAGAATGTTTTTATTAAGCTGCTAGCTGATAGACCTGTCAACTTTCTACTCATTAGTATTCGTATTACCAATGTGGACAAGACAGATTCTAATTTTAGGAAGTGATTTTGCTGATTAGATAAACAAGACAGAGCCCTCTACAGGACATATAACCAAACCCACCCAGATTTTCTGGGTGTTCTTTGACCAAGTTACAAAGCTTCCTCTGCCTTTACGCAAGAAGGAGGAAAAGAATTAGAGATTGAGCATGCAAGCAGAAGCCTTTTAGAAACTTCTAAATCATTTTACATTAGAGAGAGTGAAGCTGAATGCACAGGGTGGTCTAGGAAGGAGGAAAGGAAGGAGGAAGGTGAGATGGAAAAGGGAGATGAAGAAGCCAGCCAGATGAGGAAAACCACCTGCTCTGTGATGTGACACCTTCCCAGGAACACCAGATATTCAATGTTGAACTCACAAAAGTCCTGGGGAGAGTAGGGTTCTGGAGGGAACTGGTGAAGAAAACTGATTAAATCCATCTGAACTGGTCTGGGGCAAAACAGAGATGACCCCCAGCAGAAGGGTCATGGGGAGCATATCACGACTTCCTTCACCTGTGACATCGGGCCTGGAGCCAAGTTTAATCAGGCATCTGAGGAATAAGGAATCACCAGGTGACATCTGTAGTCCAACAACAACAACAACAACAAATAATAATAATAATAATAATATGTGGGTATCATGATTTCAAGAAAAATTTTTTTTTAAATTTTTTAACCTTTATTTATTTTTGAGACAGAGGAAGACAGAGCATGAACGGGAGAGGGTCAGAGAGAGGGAGACACAGAATCTGAAACAGGCTCCAGGCTCTGAGCTGTCAGCACAGAGCCCGACGTGAGGCTTGAACTCACGGACTGCGAGATCACGACCTGAGCCGAAGTCGGACGCTTAACCGACTGAGCCACCCAGGCGCCCCAAGAAAATTTTCTAAGTAAATGAGGTACCTCGTTTACCTGAGGTAAATGACCACACATACAAGCTCCGAAAGAATCTTGTGGGAACTTTGGACGACATGATAATTCATGGAACCAGCACTGCACCAGCTACTGCTCACCCTCCATTTGAGGCACAGGGGTGCACGAAGGAGCAGAGAGAAGAATATATGGAAATACATAGAAGGGCCAGTCTCTGTACCCACAGGCAGAACTGTGGCAGCCTTTGGTGCTCTAGGCACCTTTCCTCTGACAGAGTACTGGAAGAGCTCAGGAGCATGAGCCCCTTGGAAGCCATGAAAGTTCTGCTCATTCAAGGCATCCTGCCCCTCACAGGACTCCTTCCCCCAATGCGCCCCACCCTTCACTTGCCCCAAGCTGTTCCTTTGCTCTTCAGTTCTGATGTTTCAGACTAACCTACATGACTGGAGAGGTCACTGTTGGGTTAACATCTCTCCCATCTTTTTCCTGGGTCCCCTTCTCTTTTCCCACCATTGCCTGCCTTGCTGTAGCTGAGACAAAGAGCCATGTCTTGCCACCATGCTTACAGGTTTTTCCAGTTTCCTAGAAGAGAAGTCTTGCTGTCTCACTCTCTCCCCAGGCCTATAAGCTGCACATCTTAATGTGGGCTTAATGTGTTTGCTTCTCCTGTATTCATTCCTTTCTCCAACATATATGTACTGAACAATTATTATGTTTAAGGTACCATTTCCAAGCAGTGTAGAAAGAGGAATGAACAAAATAGAGCAAGTTCATATTTTAGGGTGGTGAGGGGGTGGGGCGGGAAATAGGGTCACCGAATAGTATACAGGATGCCCAGTTAAATTTGACTTTCAGATAAACAACCCCTAATTTCTAATATGACTATGTCCCATTCAGTGTTCGGAATATGCATAACTTGAAAACTGTGGTGTTTATCTGAAATTGAAATTTGAGTAGACGTCCTGTATTTTCTTTCTGAAACACGGCATTCCTAGTAGGGGAGACAGATTTGAAACCTAACGAGTATACCTGGTGTGATAATTACTGCAACAAAGAGAATAAAGTCAGACAGTGGGCCTAGGAAGCGGTGGTGCCATGGTGTTGAGGTATCCAGGGAACCCCTGTGATGGGAGATATTTGAGCCGAGGCTGAAGGAGGTGACAGGTGTACAGAATGACACATGACTTTTCTAGAACATTAAAAACATTTAAAGATCGGGGCTAGAACTTTCATGCTATAGTATCGTGCTGTAAAATGCTACATTTCTATAAATTTCAAAATCTGTAGGTCATTTTGTATCCACCTTCGCCCAAGTTTGTGTTCATACTCATTTGTCATTAGGAAACTAGAGTAGAAAACTAAACTAGAGTAAACTAGAGAGAAAAAATAGGAGTGGAGAGGGACGCCTGGGTGGCTCAGTCGGGTAAGCGTTTGACTTCAGCTCAGGTCATGATCTCGCAGTTTGTGAGTTTGAGCCCCACGTCGGGCTCTGTGCTGACAGCTCAGAGCCTGCAGCCTGCTTCAGATTCTGTGTCTCCCTCTCTCTCTGCCCCTCCCCTGCTCATGCTCTGTCTCAAAAATAAATAAAAACATTTTTAAAAAATTAAAAAAAAATAGGAGTGGAGAGCAGAAACCCCATTTTCTTGACTTTTCCCCAAACGGTTATATCTAAATTTATTTACTTTGAAAGAAAGAGAGAGAGCACAAGCAGGGGAGGGCAGAGAGACTGAGAGACAGAACCCAAAGGTACTCCGCACCATCAGTGCAGAGCCCGATGTGGGGCTCAAACTCCTGAACCATGACATCATGACCTGAGCTGAGATCAAGAGTTGGACACTTAATGGACTGCGCCACCCAGGCACCCCTTCCCCAAACAGTTGTATCTAAAAGTCCCTGTTGGGTGTCTCACTACTTTCAAAGAATCCTCCTCTACCGAGTGCTATGTACCCAATTGCTGCCAAAGCCATTGAGACCCTGAAGCCTTATATAAGGGACAGCCACTTCGCACCATGACTGCCTGCAGAAGGGGACTAAATGTCTGTTCTGCTCACTCCTCAAGCCTTCGAGATCTCTCTATGCACTGTGACAGTCAACAAAAAAGGTCCAGTACACTTCAGTGTTTCATATGGGTTATCAGTGACCATTAGTCTTTATTTTACTGCTTGTGCACACCAACATCCGAACCTCAGAAGTAGAACGGCCTTAAGACTGATGCTATGTTCGCAGCATAAGGAGAGTCAGTGATATTATATCACTGTGACTGTTGTATGCTGACAGATCGTAGCTACACTTATGTGAGCATAGCATGACCTATAGAGAAGTTGAATGACTATGTTGTACATCTGAAACTAATATGATGTTGTGTGTTGACTGTACTCAAATAAAAAAGTTAAAAAATAAATTAAAAAAATTAGCCTGAGGAAGAGCTAAAAATCCCAGAAAAAAAAAAAAAAGACCAATGCCATGTTCTGATCAGAATAATTCTTTCCACCCATTACTGGTCCACATTCCTTGTAGTTATTTTCCTCTTCTGTTTGGATGAGTTCTTTTTGAAAATGCAGTACTTAAACAAAATCAGTTTTGACAAGTGAATGTAAAATTATATTATGCTGAAAATGTTAAGCTACAGCTCACTGTAAATTCCTATTGCCAGAATAGAAAACAATTGCCATCAGGTAAGCAATATTATCACTAAATGACCTACTTCCCTTTAACACTCAGTCTCGTAAGACAACTGCATTCCTTTCTTTCAGTATTCTTTCGAGTTGACCCTGATTAGCAGCACCTGAAATAATCGTAGTCTTGAGTGATGTCTTACATTAGGGTTATAAAGACCGTTGGTTTGAGAGAGAGTGAGAGAGAGAAGGGAAGGAAGGAAGAAAGAAAGAAAAAGTAGCAAGCCAGCTTTCATAAAAAAGTTTTATAAAACTTTCATAAAAGTTGAACCCAACTTTTAGCTCAAATACACATGTTGTCATTTGGGAGTAATACATTGGGAATAGCTTTAGAATTTAAAATATAATAGAGAAAACTTTATCATTCTACCTGAAGTTAAGATGTTAGCTTCTGGTTTTTATTACTCTCTTTGGAATGTCCTTCAGTATTTGTGAAATGCATTCAGAAATAGAGAGATACAGGGGTGCCTAGGTGGCTCAGTCGGTTAAGTGTCTGACTTCAGCTCCGGTCATGATCTCACGGTTTTGCGGGCTCGAGCCTCACATCTAGCTCTTTGCTGACAGCTCAGACATATTTATAGAGGTGTTTGTTTTAGTTTATCTTTAATAGAGAAAATTAGAAACAACCTAAGTATTCAACTATTTGGGACAGATCAAACATATGATCGCACCTGACTTTGATGGATGATAAACTGTTCATAAGACAATCATGAATACTATGTGAAAACAAATATGTGGTATTAAATAATAAAAAAATAAGAACATCAAACCATGTAATAAGCTTACAAATGCTTGAAAATATGTAAGCATAAATAAAAAAGACTGGAAGGAAACAGGACAAAATGAAAACAATTTTGATAGAATTGGGTGCATAGGGTGATGGAATTATAGGTGCATTATTATTTTTTTTTCAACGTTTATTTATTTTTGGGACAGAGAGAGACAGAGCATGAACGGGGGAGGGGCAGAGAGAGAGGGAGACACAGAATCGGAAACAGGCTCCAGGCTCTGAGCCATCAGCCCAGAGCCTGACGCGGGGCTCGAACTCACGGACCGCGAGATCGTGACCTGGCTGAAGTCGGACGCTTAACCGACTGCGCCACCCAGGCGCCCCAAGTGCATTATTATTTTAACAATATATAAAATTTTTAAAAAAAGATCAAGTTTTAGTCCCTCAGTTTTCATATATTAAGGAGGATGTTAAGCAGATACCTAAGCAATGTCTCTCTTCCTTGCTTCAAAAATCTCAGCATGTGTTTTGTTCAGTTCCAGGGGCTTAACTACTTTTTTTTATTATTATTCTGGCTACCATGGTTATTCTTTGAAAGGCTAAACAAAGGTCATATTGTTTCCTGGCAGCTTCTCTTATTTGCATTAAACCATGAGTTATGATATTAGTGTATCCTGTTGTCAATTGTTTGAAGAAAGCAGACTTGATAACTCATCTTCTGTTACATAGTAAATGATAGTCCTCTTTCAGGGTGTATTTTATTTCCAAGTTCTTACTCTTTGCCACCTACAAATAACCAGTCAAGATTTTCCTGTAATGGTCATTGCTCTTCTGTCAACATTTTTGCCATTTATCCAAGGAAAGTGCAAGAGTTACAATTATACTGTAACTTTATATACAAAGCAGAAGTTCTTCCAGGAAGTTATGACTTTAGTAAAATATTTTTTGCTCTTCTACAAGGATAAATAGGCTTCCTATTATTAGTTTATCTGGGAGGTTTACACAACTCGTTTTTATAGAAGTTATAGTTAAGTCAGGTTTCTATACATTCTGTAAGATCATATATAACTGAGGAATATAAACCAATGATCATGAGGATAGAAATACTCCTTTGCATCCTCTCCCAATTTCTAAATACTTTCATTCATTCAGGAATGCATCGTATTAAGAGCACAACCTCTTAAGCTAGATCATGAGAGTTCAAATCTTGGCTGCAGTCGTGTAAATCTAGAAGTTACTTAACCTCTCTGTGCCTTAGTTTCTTCATCTGTTTCGTGGAGATAAGGTAGTACTTACCTCATAGAAATTTGTGACAATAAGTTGATAAATGTAAAATTCCTGGCACTTAAAATGGTACTATTATTACTAATGTACATGTTTGTGAAGCTGAGAGCACAAATACAAAAATGGCACAAATTCTGCTCTCCAGGTGCCATAGAAAACTCACTTAAAAATCAACTAAGTCTGCAGGGAACCTAAAACTGCTCTAAAAATAGTGTTGTTGTTATTGTTTTTAAATCAAGTAACAACTTTACTACCTTCAGTGGAAAGAAGAAAGCTATCCCATTGTTGGAGCACACAGTAAAGAGCTTTGGGAATGTTTGTAAGTGAAAATGAGATTCTAGTTGATCTTACTTTGAGCCACATGGAAGCATTGAGAGCCAGAGTATCTTACCTTTGCTTCTGGGCACTTTATGGACTTGTCCTCTTTAGAAAGCAGTTGCTGGTTCAGAGCCCATGAAACTGGTAGACAACCTCTTCTTTCTTTTTCTTTTTTTTTATTAAAAAAAATTTCTTTTAAGTTTATTTATTTATTTGGAGAGAGGAAGAGAATCCCAAGCAGGCTTCGCACTGTCAGTTGACAGCGTGGAGCCTGATGCAGGGCTTGAACTCACAAACTGCAAAGATCATGACCTGAGCCAAAGTCAAACGCTCAACCAACTGAGCCATCCAGGCACCCCTACAACCTCTTCTTTCTAAAAGGGAAAACTTTCTGACCTAGTAACCATCATCTTTTTCCCAAATGCCTATTTATTACTCAATATGACAATGAGAACCACAGTTCTAAATGTTTTATTCTAATTATTTTTTACAGTGAAATTGAGAAACCAAAACCATTTTTACTTTTCACTCTGTGTCAAATGTGTCTAATTTTGCAGGTGTTCAAAGATGTGTGTGTGCATTCAGTTTTAGACTGATTAAGTCTCATAATAATTTCGTTTTTATGTTTCTGAGCTGATGAACCACTTAAAAGTTCTCCATCAGGAGAGATTATGTTTTCATATATCTTTAACTCATTCCACAAATGTTTATTTATTGCCTACAAGGTACCCAACATCATGCTAGATACTCATTTCCGTTGGTAAGTTGCTTCAGCTTTCTTAATGAAGAAAAGACTGAACCAAGGAAATTAACATGTTTTACTCTTGGTCCTGAGCACAGAGAATTGTGGACCAAATGAGCTAACTTGTATTTACATTAGTAGTCACTTTTTTTTCTCCCTACTTCTAGAGCACTGCTGGATAGCTATATCCTTTACTGATCTATATAATGTATGGATTTTGTCTATTTTATTTAATAGTATCTATTTTTTATTATGAGGGTGAGCCTGGGTTGCCTGGAACAGTAGGACAAAACGGAATACCAGGGCCAAAGGTTAGTACAAATAAAACCAAGCAGAATCATTTGAGACATGAGTTTTCATTCAACTGTAAACTGGAACTTTTTTTTTTTTAATATCCCACTGATTTTACTTGGCTGGAATATTTGTCAATAGTAAAATATGCTGCAGTATAGAACTTTGTGACTAGTGACTAAATTATGTTTGTGACTCTCATTACCATTAAAAATGCAGAAAAACAAATAGAATAAGATTGTCAGAATCTTTATTCTGAGATACTTCAATAACATGAGAAGAAGCCCGTGTTTCAAATATGCCTGTTGTCATTTTGCTATTTAGTGAGCATATTAAAATGTAGGCCATGTCCATACTGCCTAAAGTGTGTATAATATTTACAAGGCTTACTAAAGATTATTTCACAGTGATACTGTGGCCTTCAATATTTGGTCACCTCCAACACTTACACAACATAACCAGTTAATCAAACGAAAAGTAGAATAAAGATGTGGCATGTGTGAGAGTTTTTTGAGATTTTTATTTTTTTTTTAAGTAATCTCTACACCCGACATGGGGCTCAAACTCAACAATCCTGAGATCAAGAGTCACACGCTCCACTGACTGAGCCAGCCAGGCACCCCACGACGTGACACGTTTGAAATTTTAAAATGGATGTAGTCTGAATTACTAAATGGGGAAAAAATGTAATGAGGATTTTGGGGGGTTGAAAATTTTCTTTGTTTTTTGAAGAACAAATGAATCTGTTAAATATAAAACGATTGGTGACAGTTCAGTTTAAACCAAACAGGCAGACAAATCCCAAATCCTTTGATGAGTGAGCATCCCTTGAAGTACATAACTAATGTCTAATCCCGTCAGCTGTGCTGGTGTGTATCCGTACCCACAGATGCCTGTCAGCTGATTTTACAGATCACATTGCTATTGACAGGCGCCTAGGACAGACCTAAGATTTATAGACCTGTCCTTTGTCTCGCAGCAAATATTCCTTCTGGGACTACAGCCATTCTCCTGTCTTCTCCCCTTTCTTGCTTCATGCTAAAAAGCCAAATGATAAGAGTTAATGCTTAATGCACGTTCTCAGTACTGTTCTTCTGTTGCCTAGCAACCATCAGGATGGATGTTGAGCAGTGAAAGGTGGCCAGAAATCTGGAAAGCCAAAGGGTCAGGCTGAGTCCCAGCAAATGAGAAGAGTCTTGCCTCTAAATTGATTTCGAGTGGCTTTTAGTTTAGAAAATACACAATAATCACCTGAAACCATTTTTAATGCAGTTTTATCTGATGGCAAAATTCACTGATGCTTTTTTCATAAGAGGAATATTATCATAATGTGTATGATTTATTTTAGAATTTTCCCACTCCATCACCTATGCCTTCCTGGGTAAAGTAAAAATAAGGATTCTCTTCAAAGCACAATTTAGCATGTTAGTCCTCATACTGTCCAGGAAATAATTTTGAATAAAGACATTCTCCTGAACTCACTTCAACTCTGCTCCATTCTAGTATTTTTCCTGAAGGTGCCAACTCCTCCTAAAATACTCCTGATTTGGATCATGCTAGTTACCAGCAGGTTGAAGGGAGTTCATGACACCGTGAGGAGGTCCAAGTTTAGGACTGTGTTTACGATCATGTTTGAAGAAGATAGATTGGGGAACTACACAGACCCTAGACCCCTGCAATAATCCAGACACTGGGGGCTCCTTGGAGCAGAAGACCACGAAAGGATGTGTTGGCTCCCCTTATTGATTCTGAGTTTGGGCAGGTTGAAACTTGAAAACGAAGAAGCCGCTCAAGACATTCAATTGCCACCACACTGGTCTTAATGCCCCCAAAGCTGGCTTCTGGAAGATAATCTTAAATATCTGTCTTTAGTCCTTTAAAAACAAAGACTTAAGATTACATTTGATATTGATATCCGTGCCCAATTCTTCAAGAAACTCATCTTACTATTTGTTTTCAATACAGCAATTCTATATTGCCAAAATAGAAAATGTCACATATCATTTGCTTAGTATATTCAATATCTCAATTTGTTTGGTGTTGTTTAATTGGGTGTTTTATAATTTAATGTGTCACTCAATCTTTGTTCTTTTGCTCAGGGAGAACCTGGAGATCGAGGAGAAAAGGTAAGAATGATTCTGCCTGTAATTATCTTTTTTCCTCCCTAAAGAGAGACTAAACCGAACTTATTTAAGTATGGATGGCTAGATAGCTATAGATATAGATACATAGATAAAGATAGACATAACAACCACTGTTCTTGTCAAACTGTTAATTAGTAGAAGGAGAGAATAGTGTAGTTCTTATGTTTGGACAGAGATTTGGGTAAAATCGTTTAAAGAAATGGAAGGAAAGGGAGCAAATTTAAACATTCTATGTCAAGCTTTTAAATGGTTTTCAAAAATCCCTAGGCCTGCAAAATTTGTTTTGCCTACTTGCTAACACCACTCCAATACTTTTCTAAGCATCCACATCTCTCCCTACTGCTTCTTAGGTCACTAAGTTAAGGGGATACAGATGTTTACCTGCAACAAATATACTGGGAATTGCCCCACAAAGAATTCCTATAAAAAATAAAAAAGAGAAACAAAAGGAGAAGAATGCCATATGTTAAATTTCTCACAGTTGTCCTTCCCGACTACTTTTGCGGGCCTCCTGATTATTTTTAGACTCCCCATGCATATTGTGGTGCTAATTTTCCTGGTTTTCATGCTATTTACTTTAATAGTGTTTGAGAAATGTGCTGTCTGCGTAGGAAGCTACCAAGATACTACATCTGATCCGATATTTCTGACAAATTAATACTATCACCTCTAATCACCAAAGTAGTTAGTACATCTAAAGATCCAACAAACTTCTTGACTATAACTGTATTATTTGGCACTGTAAAACAAAAATTAAAAAGAGATTTATTTAAATGGAAGGAGAGCAAACCAGAGGGGAGAACTCACTCAGACCCCTTCATTTCGTGACCGTTCGGAGCCATTCTTCCTAATAAGAAAGTTTGTTGTGTCTGTTTTGCTTTTTAATAAAGGGATTGCCATGCAATCTTTTTAAAAGTATGCTAGTAGGCTGCCTATCAAAGGTCTCTCATAATAGATTATCAGTACATTTATTTGGCATCCAACCAGTTTATTGTAATTAACTTGAAATTAATTAATCATCAGATGACTCTGTTGTGTAGAAATTAAGGAGGGAAAAGAAGGAGAGCCAGCGCCATTCAGGGGATTCATCAGATAGAGGGGTTCCGGCTCGAGGGCCCGTGTGGGGTGTCCGGCACCACAGACAAATGCCTGAGCAGTTAGCTTCATACATATTTGAAACAAGAAAAGAAAATGGAGAGAAAAAAGTAAAAGTCTCTCTCCCCTACATCTCTTCCCTCTCCCTTGGAAACCATCATCAATACCTACCTCTTATTTAAAGGAAACTTTTAAATGATGGAAAAGTGACTTAATAGGAAGCTAAACAAAAGGGCATTCCAGCCTGTGGAATCTAGCAACAATAATGCATTGTTATTGCTAACGGCTATCATTAGCAGCTCATGGTGTGTCCCCTACTGTCCTAGTTGCTTTACACACAGCATATTGTTTATTTCTTCTAATCCCATAAAGCATTCTTGCCCTTACGTTACACATGTGAAACGTGATGTAGGGAGAATTTCATTTGCCCGGTAGGTGCTGGAGCTGGGCTCAGTCTTTCTGGCGCCAACGTCCATGATGTTTCCACTATAACATGCTGTAAGACTTAAATTAAAGAATTCGGCATTGAAGGAATCAAAGCATGGATAATGAGTGAAGGACTTTTTTTTTTTTTTCCTTAATGCATTGCTTTGTGGCGGAAAGGAGATGTCAGTGAGGGAAGAAGCACAGGAAATCTCAAAAATAAGCAAGAAAGCATAAAGTCTCCAATTTATTTTATTGTAATTATAAAAGAGAGAGTTTTCAAATAAAATCGAAAACATTCATTTCACAAATGCAAAACACAGAAGTGCAGATAAAATAATCTTCTGTCCACAGGTCTTGAGGGCTGTGTCATGCATTTTGAAGCTTTGGAGATTTGACTTGAGCTGAACCTGAAGACAGAGTAGGATTTACACAGAGAGAAGGGAAAGGGGAGGGCAGGAACCCAGGTGGCAGGAATGGCAGGAGGAAGGAGACAGAGGTGGTAAGGCATGTGGCATATTGAGGGAATGGTCAGGAAAAAGGCTTTCTTACAGTGGCTCTTTGAGTAGAGGAGAAAAGAGATAGAGTGAAGGAGGCTTTAAGTACCAGCATGAGCTATTAGAAGTCAGAGAAAGTACTGCTTTCTGTTGATATCATAGAGTAGTTGGAAACAGTTCAGCTGTGTTCATTGCAATAAATTTTACGTGGGCCAGTTGGTATCAGGCAACTGCTTAAGTAAAAATGTGTCAGTTCTATAGAATATTCTCAAGAGATTTTAATATATAGTGCATATGAAAGCAAGCTTAAAATAATGAAAACTATTCTGTGTGTAATGTCACCAATATATTTTACATATATCACGTTTTCCCCCCTTAGGGAGATGCTGGAGAGAGTGGCCCCAAAGGTGACACAGGCGAAAAGGTACAGTTTGTGAAATATGAAAGGGTATGTGTATGAGCAAGAAATCTATTCCATGTATGTGAAAACAGAAGGTTTTGAGTGAGGAAAGAGACTGATAGCTTAATATGGTAAGATGAGAGATAATTCTATGAGTTTGGAAAACATTTAAATATCCAATTTATAAAGATGATCATTCCACAAGCTCTTAGCTACAAATTTAAATATTAAAAAAAATTTTTTTAAATATTTATTTATGTTTGAGAAAGAGAGAGAGGCAGACTGCAAGCAGGGGAGGGGCAGAGAGAGAGGGAGAGACGAAATCGGAAGCAGGCTCTAGGCTCTGAGCTGTCAGCTCATAGCCCGATGTGGGGCTCAAACCCACAAACTCTGAGATCATGACCTGAGCCAAAGTCGGATGCTTAACCGACTGAGTCACCCAGGCACCCCATAAATATTTTTAAAATAAAATGGGATGTCACAAATTCTAGATAATGTATAGCTAGGTTTCTAGTAATATGGCTTCCATGGAATAAAACCATTTATTCATGTGTAAATGAGGCACTACTCCCTTGATATTCAGAGATATAAAAATACAGTTTCTAGGGGCGCCTGGGTGGCTCAGTGGTGAAGCATCCGACTTTGTCTCAGGTCATGATCTCACGGTTTGTGAGTTCGAGCCCCTTGTCAGGCTCTGTGCTGACAGCTCAGAGCCTGGAGCCTGCTTTGGATTTTGTGTCTCCCCTTCTCTCTGTCCCTCCCATGCTCATGCTCCGTGTCTCTGTTCCTTAATAATAAATAAACATTAAAAAAATGTTTTTAAATAAAATAAAGTTTCTAAAGTGATTCCATTTGTTGCAATTTGGTTAGAGAACATGTCACAGGATTGGGATGAGATTTAAAAGTTTGAAAGTAAATGTCATTTGATTACAGCCTCTAATGCAGTCTTGAAAATTTGCCTCAACTTGAAATCTACTAAATTCAGATATTTTGGTCAGCCTTCTCATTCACTTTTTTCATCTTTTAAACCATTATTAGTGTTTATATTACAGTGGTCTTGTGGTTCATCTTCCATCCTCTTTTCATACTGCTCTCCCCGTCTATCATTATAGCTTTTGCTTGGATTCATACTTTATAGACATCTCTGACATAGGAAGGGCCTTTTATTTCACTTGTGCTGTATGCTAAGAATTAAGAAAAGAACTTTTAAGAAACTGAAAATAAAATGGTCAGATTTTAATTAAAATCAAGCAAAGTAATTGAATGATTAAAAAAAGATTTACTCATTTAGGCTCACATTGGAGAATAAAAATATTTCACTTTGAAAATGATTACAGTGCAGATGGCTAATGGTTAGTCATAAAAACATACTCATAAAATAAAGAGAAATTTATCTTTCTCATTCTTATAAATATTAATATAAATATGGCATGGATGATGGTAGGAATGAATTAATGTCACCAAGTAGCAATTATGTTTGTGTTCAAGGAGCAGTCCAGAAATTAGAGTCGACCCTCAGTTTCTTATAGACCAAGGTTTCTCACCTTCAGCATTATTGACATGTTGGGCTAGATAATTCTTTCTCGTGGGGGCCGTTAGATATTTAACAGCATTCCTGGCCTGTGCCCACTGGA
The DNA here is from genome assembly GCF_022837055.1 of Prionailurus viverrinus. Taxonomy (NCBI): domain Eukaryota; kingdom Metazoa; phylum Chordata; class Mammalia; order Carnivora; family Felidae; genus Prionailurus; species Prionailurus viverrinus. Next base: position 114,705,312 of record NC_062564.1, read on the forward strand.
TACCAGTAGTTGTGGCAACCAAACCTATCTCTAGACATTGCCAAATGTCCCCTGAGGGACAAAATCACTTCTAGTTGAGAAGCACTGCTATAGACCCCTTTTATATACCTGTCAAATTTAATCATCATGCGGCAATAAAATATGGCAGGAATATGTTTAATACTTAATAAGACCAATGATATACCTTGATGACTCTCAAAGTCAGCGTTTCAACCCCCAGAAATATAAACCTGGATATTATATTTAACTTTTTTGTTTATACTCAAAACCAGAGGTCATCAAGCCTTTCCTGTAAAGGGCCAGAAAATAAATATTTTAGGTTTTCCAGGTCTTGTGGTCTCTGTCACAACTACTTAACTCTGTCCTTACAGTGTGACAGCAAGCATAAACAATATGTACACAAATGAGTATGGCTGTGTTCCCATAAAACTTTATTTCTGGACACTGAAATTTTAATTTCATGTAATTTTCATGTGTCATGAAATATTGTTCTTTTCATTTTTTTCTTAACCATGTAAAAATGTAAAAACCATTCTTAGCACATGGGCCACACAAAACTGGAACTGGCCCACAGGCCTTCGTTACGAGTCTCTGCTTAAAGAAAGGAAATCTTCTAAACAGAGAGCAGTTTTTTTGAGTGAAAAAAGTTTATGCCAAGTCTGAACAATACCTATGTGGATTTATGTAGAGAATTTTATGCTTTTAGAAGTTGCATTTAAAGCTTCATTTTTAGAATGTAGACCAATAATTGTTTCTTTAATCACACATTTTTAACATTTAATTTTCCAGTAGTAAAGTAACCTTTTTCTTTGAAAATTCCAAGTTCATCTCAAAGGAATACTGTTTTATATTAATGCAAATCATTTACCATATTGACTCACACATAGTAAACTCTCAATAAATGTTAGCTTTCTTACCACATGGAAATTGAAATCAACTAGACTGGTTGTTTTCTTTTTTATCAAGAAGTTTTACTAGTCAACTGAAATTAAGTACAAGAAATCCTTCAGTTGAAACGGAAATCATTTCTATAAACTTTCAATAGGTCTAAACAGGGGATTGTAAATAGGAATGTGTAACGTATAATATGTAATCTGACCTGTAGCATTCATCCCAAGAATGCCGTAATTGGAATATAATTTTTGATGTGTTTTTTTAAAACATTTCCTGCTTCTGTCATATAATTTGTTTCCAGTATGTTGGAAACAGTCTTCTCATGGCCTTTGGGTTCAGTATGTGAAACTCATTCATCATGTACCAAGTTCTAGATGTAAAATCAAAAAATGCCTTTTTTTTTTTTTTTGCCATTGATGTAGTAAATTACGTCATTGACTGATTCATTTTAATAGGATTCTTTTTTTTTTTTTCCTTTTGATCCAACTCAGTGCCTTTGGATGGTAAAGCAATCTAAACCTTTCCAGACTGGTCATCTGGAAATGCTGTGGAACTGTAAAAACCACTAGGCTGGGTTTTGTCCATGGCCAGCAACTGCCGTGCACTCTAGGCTTGAGAGTATCATGCCAAAGAATGATTTCAGTCATGTGTGGAGTGACTATGCAAAGGTTATGTTCTGCTCTTTGGAGTGTTAATGCCACCCAACAAATGCAGAAATGGATTTGTTATCTCTTTTGGTCAACTTGAAAGTAGGTGTTTGTGCAGCACGCTGAATGGTTTGACCATGCCACTCTATTACTCACAATTCAGTCTGCAGATTCAGAAGCTCTACCTTCACTGTCTAGCAACAGCCTCTCTGTGCCTTCATTTTCACTGCTCCCTCAGTCTCCATTCCTGTAAACACACTGTCTTCTTAGTTTATGCCCACATAGCATCTTTGATTTGCATCCTCTGAGCCTTTCCAGAATCCACGCCCATATTTGGAGCTACCAATCAAATTGTCTTTTCTTTTCTTTTTTTTTTTTTTAAATTTTTTTTTCCACGTTTTTATTTATTTTTGGGACAGAGAGAGACAGAGCATGAACGGGGGAGGGGCAGAGAGAGAGGGAGACACAGAATCGGAAACAGGCTCCAGGCTCCGAGCCATCAGCCCAGAGCCCGACGCGGGGCTCGAACTCACGGACCGCGAGATCGTGACCTGGCTGAAGTCGGACGCTTAACCGACTGCGCCACCCAGGCGCCCCTCAAATTGTCTTTTCTTAAAATCATGTGTGAAGGCCTGTCTCAGAGGTCCCCCATCCCCACTCACCTCCACATTGCACCATCCCGGGTCAATGCAGGGCCCTCTCTAACTTGGCGCATATGGTTCTCTCACCTTACAACACTCTCTGTCCACTCCCTCCTCTATGTTCTATTCTTCAGTCCACTGAGACCTTAATTTATAAGTCATTTCCCTAAGGCAGCCTTTCAGTCTCCCCCAGATTGGTTAGGCTACCTACTCTGTGCTCCCATAGCACTCTTTAAAGTCCCTTTCATAACTGTTATTGGGATTTATTATAATTCCTTTTTAATTGGACATCCGGCTTATTGGAGAAGGAAAAGCAAATAAATAAACAAAAAACTATATGATGCCAAATTATTCCCAGCATCAATCCATGTTCCTGGCATATAGTTGTTAAGATAATAAATATTTATTGAATAAACAACCTTTAAATTTTTTTTTCCCTTTCAACTGTTTTTTATTTTTGTGGAATGGTAGATCTCTTTTCTGTGACAAGCATTTGTTTATCATGTCTTCTGGCATATAAGGGGCACAGAATATCCTAAACATGAGAATCTCTTCCTACCCCAGATTTAAAAAAAAGAAAAAAAAGGAAAGTATTTTTCATGCTTTCAACCAATAACATTTTTGTGTACATATATTAGTATGTGATTATCATGAGCACAGGTCAAGGGCAGGGATTGTAACTGCATTGCTTCCTGTTCTCACCCAGATCCTCGCATCCCTGCAAACAGCTGGCACATAATGGGTGCTCAACAAACATTTACAGAATGAATTAATGAATGACAGAAATGTCACCATATTCACTTCATTTATCCACATAGACTTTATTAACACATGCATAAAGTTATATACCAACTATTGTATTTGAAAATTAGCATGACCAAAACCAGAAGCTCTTTGTGTTTGAATGATCAATGGTAAAGCCCAATCTATTTATCTCAAGTGTCTCCTCAAAGAATTTTCCCATTTGTGACTTACCCTGTTAAAACTTGGGTTTCCAGACCAGCTGACTTATGAAGCTAAGAGTCTACTTAAGACATAGTAGGGAGTGGAAGAGAGCCAAAGCATAAGAGGCTCTTAAAAACTGAGAACAAACTGAGGGGGGTGGGAGGGTATTGAGGAGGGCACCTTTTGGGATGAGCACTGGGTGTTGTATGGAAACCAATTTGACAATAAACTTCATATATTGAAAAAAAAAAGACATAGTTGGGTTTTCCTACTGTAATCCCGCGTTTGCTCTCACTTTTGCAGAAATGAGGATTATGAACACTGACTGTTTTATTTCCACTCCCTGCAGCATTATCCTTTAAAATGTTTAACTTATGACTGGCTTTCAGCAGTTGTCTTGCCACTTAAAAGTTAGAAAAATTCCTCAAGATTTCACAGTCTAAGTTTTTAAAAAGAAAATTAAAATATCACTCATAGTGCCCCATCAAACGAAACTGCTCCAATTTCCACAAATAAATCAGCCTTTCAGGAAACTGTCCTTTTCTTTCCATCTACTTCCTATGAGAATTAAATCTAGTCCTTATTCTCATTTGTGGATTATCCAGCCACTTTCCACTAAGACACTAAAAATAAAAGGTTTTAAACTGCAGTTAATACAGGCAGCTTCCTTTTATTTACAAGTTTACTGGAACCTTTATGCCCTGTTGTCAAAATGAAGTAAACCAATAATTCTTATTCTAATAAAAAGAACATGGCAATGGAATATAGGAAGTCCAAAATTCACTTATCCTCTTGTTGCTTCAATGTCCTTATCTATTAAATGAAAATGGTAATATCTGTTCTATCTCATCAGAGCTTTATGAGGTATAAATGAGATGAGGGAAGGGACTTAGCAAAGTCAAAATTGCTTTTAGGAATACAAAGGTCTTATTGTGCAAACTATTACAAACCTGATTCATTGGTGTTGATGGCTTTCAGATTTGATTTAGTAGAAATAGAAATAAGTATTATTTTATTAGCCACATTTATTTCACTTCCCATTTGGAACTCTATCGAATGTTAATGATTAGAAAGAGAAATCAGTATAATATAGTAATTAAGGTCCTTTTCTTATGTTTTGTCATGTTTTAATTTTTCCTTGGGTTAAAACAATTACGGACATCACAGAAGATCACATATATATCAGTTTCCTCAGTAAGCTAATTTATTATTCCCTTCTTCTTCCTAAGCTTGTTTTCCTTCCTAAATTTTTTTCATTTTTTTTAAGTTTATTTATTTTTTGAGAGAGATAAAGAGCATAAGCAGGGGAGGGGCAGAGAGAGAGGGAGAGAAAGAATCCCAAGCAGGCTCCACACTCAGCACGGAGCCCCGCACAGGGCTTAATCTCACAGACCATGAGTTGGACACTCAACCTACTGAGCCACCCAGGTACCACTTTTTCATTTTGATCCTTGACTGCTGACTTATTTAAAACATTCTCTTTGAGATTTGTTCATTTATTCATCATATATGTATTGAGCATATACTATGGGCTAGGCACTGAATAAAAACTGACACTGAATCTGCCCCCATGTGGCTGATTGTCTAATGAAGGGACAGACAATAAGTACGTAATTATGGAGTGAGCTATGCAGGACATGAACAGAGCTCAGTGTGAACAGTAAGATGTGGATGTAAGGGGCATAAATCTTAAGTTGGTTGGTGAAGGGTTCTTTGAGGCAGAGACACTTAAGCCAAGGCCTCAAGAGAGAGAAGATGCCAGCCTGGAGAGGGGGAAGGGATTCAGAGAGGGGGACAAGTGCTCCAGGCACAGAGGCCTGAGGCCTCATCTCTGTCTCTGAAAGAGAGCGATGAGGAGCTTCCTAAATCCAGAACAAGGAACTAGACCCCTGGAGTTCCTTGAGCACTTGCACAGATGTGACAGCTGAGGAAATCCAAGTATGTGCCTTCCTCCTTATGGCTGTTCCTATCTTCTTGACAGTCTCAAATGGCTAAGTTTCTCCCTGTTTTGCCTTGTAGCATGTTCACGGGACAAGGGGCTAGAAGGAGCTTAAAAATCTAGGCCCATTGCTGGCTTCATTTCAGAAATAAGCAACATTCTTAACTAACCTCCCTATTCTTTTCTACTAATCTCTCTGCTTATTTTATAGCATATTTGCTTTGAAAATGTAGTCACCCTCTGTGAATTCCCAAAGGAATACATTGCCTTTTAGAAAACCAGATTCTATCTCAAGATTTTCTCTCAGATCATACATGTGTCCCTGCCACCCATGAGTCATCCATCATCCTGTAATTTTCTGGTGACTGCATCACAATGAAATAAATGTAAAGCTAGAGAAAATGTGCCGGTCATAACTGTGACCGTGCTTCATGAGGAAAACAAACTGACCTGCTACGTGGCTTTTTCCAGCTCGACATCATTAACCCTTTGACTTCATCTGTTGAACGCTGACTTTCTGAAGACCCAGAGGGTCAAGGAACTCCCAGTAACTGATAGCCCGTGACATTAATAAATTCCAGAAATAGAGAAAACCAAAGTTCCAGGTCTCCAAATTATAATTTACTACTTTAGAACACACTTTTAGCACTGTATCAAGGGAAGAGATACATATTTGTATATTTATATTTACTTTAAGGAATATAGTCGTTAAGTATTTTGCTTTCAAAATAAACCCATGTTTTTAGAAAGTGCATTGTTTACCTTGGAAATTGTTTACATCTTACCAGCTGATATGTTGATATCATTTTATGGAGCATAGTCAGGCCCGTTAGTCATGGGGCTCCCTTTGAGTGCCATGTTGAGATGGTTTTCTGTGTGTTTGTATGTTTCCTATTCTCATAACTTGTGGAATAATCTCCCACGGGTTTTGTTTTAGGGTGACCCTGGATCATCTGCGGCAGGAATTAAGGTAACTATAGCCTTGTGAGTGTTTATACCCCAGGAGTTACAGTGTTGAATTTTATAAGTCTCTGCTTTCTCTTCTTTTGTTCCAAGTTTGATGGTTATAACTGTTTTTATTCTTCTTCAATAATCAGCTTCCAAACACAACAGGGAGTATCTGCTAGAAATCTGGTAAAGGCTTAAATAAGAGGTCTTGCCTTCATTTGTCTCTATGATTGGTTTTTATGGAAATGTGGATTCATATGTGAGCTTTAGTTATGTCCGCAGCAAAAAAAAAAAAGAAAAAAAAGTTCCTGTCTCTAGTGAGATATAGAGTAATAGAATAAAGTGAATGAAACACATATGATCAAGGAGACTAGGCTGTCTCTGTGAAAGTGTCCAGAGGCCTGAGGTTTTGGAAAATTGTCTTAAGACTGTTTTGTTTTTTTTTTCATCTTTGGTTTTCTTTGGTCAGGGGGAACCTGGAGAATCTGGTCGTCCAGGGCAAAAGGTAACATCTTTATTCTAGTGTGTTCTTTGTCTCATATTTGCCATTTTATATCTACTACCCACTGTGTAAAATGAAAGCAATTATTGCAAAATGATACAATTTTCATGCTTTGCATGTGGAGTGTTATTGATTGCTCTGCATTTTAAAAGGACTGATGCTGACCATAGCCAAATATGAAACACTGTGTACATGTAAAAAGATGCTTTATTAACTAACGTCTGCATATACTCAGCTGTTTGAGGCTAACAAATATCAGTTGGGTTGGAATGCCAACAACTTATCTTGCATGTTTAAAGATACTCTGCATGTTTCTATCATTCATGAGAAGAAATGAATATTTACTAAACTGTTTCAGTAGGGAATGATAGTTTCTTATATTCCTTTTCTTTTCATTTCAAATACTTCCTTACTGATAATTTTTTATGTGAATCATATCTACCTATGCAATGAATGTTATGTTATACAAACCAGATTTGTTAATAAACTAAATTTTAATTGGAGACACTAGCCAAGTACTTTAACCAATCTACAGATACATACGTGATTTTTTTTTAATCATTTGTGCTTCACTTCAGTGATCAATTAGAGGATATGCAGTGATTATTTTTTGCATTCATATTCTCATTTGGGTCTGAGGCAGGAAACAACTGTTAGCAGTTTATTGTCTGAGCATCTGGATATCAGTGCCCAATGTGGTTAGATTTTAGATAACAGATGTATTGTAGCTAACAAGTAAATGTGAATTCCACATTAGGTTAAAGCTCTTAAGATCACGACTCTGCCTTTATCTAGCAATAGCTGATGTTGTAGAAAAAATGTGATTAGAGACATAGAATTTACCTCATTGGTATAAAGGAAAACAGAGAATAAATCTCATTATAAGAGTTTGGAACCTTAAGACATGAAAAAAATAATGTCCCCACACTCTTGAAGTCATTGAGAAGAAGATCATTGCTTTGCTTTAAAGACTTAACGATGAAAGTAATTTTTGAGAAGGTCTTTCATGTTCTTTTAAAATTTTTAAAAATAGAGTTTTCTTTGAAACACAGGCTCTAAGAGCAATGATTCCTCAGGCCCAGTTTCAAGTACAGTTCAGACTTTTTCAAAGGGCCCAGCAGAACTCTGCGAAATTTTCTATTTAATCCCTAAGATTTCCTACTGATTCTTTATGTAAGAAATTTGAAATTAGTGCTATCATCAGAGATCTATGGTCTGCTTTGGTTTGAAAAAGCAAATAATCTTCTCAGATGATCTAATTTTAGACTCCTTAGTATTTAAAATTTAAAGGCTAAATTTAAATTACTCTCTAAATCTGATATACTAAAAGAAATGCCTACAAGACTATTATGTCTTTTTAACAAAAACTGAAACAAATCTGCTATAATCTTGTATAGGTCCCACTGTTTTCAGAGTGGAAGATCTAAAATGATTTTCAATTTTTTAATAAAATATTGCCTTCTCATGATTATTTAGAAATACAGGTTTAGATTCATTCCTGGAAGTTTATAGGCTTACATATGGAAACATTGGATTTCCTTCGTATTTCATTAAAAATCTGCTTTAAATTATATCAAGAGAAGGGGTGGATTCATTAAAAGCTTACAACCTATTTGAATGAGTATGTGCCCTGAAATGCACAGCATCTTTTTCATCAATATTTAAGCCAGATTTTACCCTTTGACGCAATCTCACTTGCCCACAATATTTATGACTTCCTTTGTCTAATATCAGGATTTGGCAGTACTTACCCTAACATTGCTTTAAAAGTAGAATATTCCCATGCTTGCTGCTTACTTAGATTAGAAAATGACAAACAGAACTGAGTACAGAATCAATTCAAGAGATCTTCCATAGCATTTCCCTCATCAGTACAGAACTGTGCTGTGGATTCAGTACTTAACCTCCTGCATTAGGGACATTCCCAGAAATGTAGGGTTTCTGGACAGAAGGAAAAGCCCATTGATTCACTTTCCACTGTCTGGTGTTGTCCGGTATGAAAATTTGTTATTTACATCCACATTCGTAATGTAGAAATGGTCTCATTATAGTTTTTTTTTTTCTTTTTGAGATTCAACAGTAAAATGTGTGATTGATACATGAGTTAGAGTGTGTATTTCTGTTTGTAAAGTGAATGTGTAGATTTATAAAAATAGGTATTGTGTTTCATCACATAGTTCTTACTTTTCTACCTTCTCTGCATCTCTTTAAAATATATTTTTTAACTTTAAAGGGATAAAAATACTTGATTCCCCATTGGAAGGGACCCTCCCAGTTGAAGTATATCTAGAAATATATAATGTATATCTAGAAATATATACTGTAACAGAAATGTGGGGCAAAAGCAGAGTCGAATTTAACAGCAGACAAGGGTCTCTTTTAATGGAGGGTAAAGAGTCAAAAGGAAAGAAAGAAAAAGAACGCAAAATATAATGGGTAAATTTTAATCTACTTGGACAAGTATTCTTCAAATGGAAGAACAAACCAATTCTTAATTAGGACCCACATCTGACCTTGGGCTGTGCATGTCCAAGACCTCACCCCAGAGAAGCTCCTGAGCTAAGAAGCAGGCAAGAGTGAAGGTAACAAAAAATTGTCTTAACTGGAAGACAAGCCTTCATGGAACTCGTATAGGAAGAGAAGTCTTTCTGAAAATGTTGAGATGTTCCACAAAGGGTAACATTAAATATTTTATAATCTTTCATTGTGTCGACTGCTACATTAAATAAACATAAATTTGGAAAGGTCAAATTTACAAAAATACAATACTATGAAATATGAATTCATGAAATATCTGTCCTTTACAAAGTCCATTTAATAATCTAAGTGTATATATATATATATATATATATATATATACATACACATGTGATGTAGGGAATAGCTAAATGCTCAGAGTCTCTGTAAGTATTCAATCTACATTACAAAATATCCCATAATGTCTTATACACATTTCTCACTGTTAGAAAACATAGATGTGTGTCTATGTATGCATGTGTATATAAAACTCTTTTTTAAGTAAACATACAATCCTTTTAATATGGTGGAAGGGAAGTGTGTGGAGAGGACATTTCTCTTGTATAGAAACAGTGATAGGAACTATATATTTTCACAGATGGTTCAAATAGGATGTCCTGAGTTTGAGGGGACTTTTCTAAAACAATACAAAACTATAGATTTATCACCAATATGTTTACTTTTATTGGTTGTATATTCTACTGCAGTTTACTGTGCATTCAAAGGCCTTGTACTTTTTTTTTAAGTAAAAGAGAATCTTCAGTAAAATATGGATGCAAGCCCTATTTATTAGAGCGTCTTAAATTTATTGATTGAAAGGCAAAAGGGAAAGGAAAAAGAAAACCCAATGTTTCTGTGTATAGTTTAATCTACTTGGACAAGTATTCTTTGAATGGAATATCAAATTCTTAATGACCATTCTTTCTTCTCTGGCTTAACCTCATGTTAGTCTTACTGTTCACAGTGCAAAATTTCAGTTATATAGTTTCAAACGGCATAGTTTTTCTTTTGCATTCCTGAAGCTCCTGTGAACTAAACCATCAGGAAACTCATTGTCCCCTCTATGTCTAACCATACGGCTTAATAAACAGTGTGTGGAGCCATTTTTTTTTTATAATACCAGAGCACATTATGGCTTTTTGTAATATGAAAATACTACTGTTAAAGATGAAATATCTGGTTATTCTTAGTAGATTTTCCATGGAATGGGGTTGTCAAAGCATTTAGATTAAAAGCAGTACCTCTCTTTACGACTTTTACTTAGTTTGATGCCCTAATCTCTTTGGGTATTTTTGTCTATCCCACTGACTGACCATTATGAAACAGCGTGTGCCTTTTACCCTCAAATATTGTTTCCACAAATAATAGTCATCTCAGTCCAATACAGGATGGACTTTCATTTTCCCCAGCATTTCCTTTATGCTTCTTTAATGGAATTCAGGAGATTTTCTAAGCAATGTAACCTCATGTCACTGTACTTTGTACTTAAAATAATGTAGACAATTCTGTGAAAATGAGATTTAGTTTGACTCCAGTGTGCTCACACAAAATGTATCACTTAATCTCAAACCTGAATTCAGGAACAGCTGCACACAGGGTACCATTAGCCCAAAACTGCTAAGCAGGGTTACCCAGACTCAACAATGGTTAGAGATACAGGCTGGAGTTAAGTATAATCTTAACCACGCATTTATCTTCTCATCATTCAGGAATGGAAAAGAAATCTTACTATACTTTTAAGTGAGCAAGACTTAATGTATATTGTTTTGGTGTGACCATCTGTTCACACAGCCAACTCTTGATTATCTGAGGTAAGAGAGCCCTGGAATAGGATGCATTATTCAAATGCGTACATAATCCTCGTTTCAGCAAAGAGCCTCAGCTTCCGCAAGAAATCATTTACCAGGGAATAATAAAACATAGGAATGCCTTTTCCTTCTACTTCTCTTGCTTGCCTTCTGGTAGAAATGCCAATGAGCAGTGAGATGGCAGGAAGAGAGAAAAATCCTGAAAAATCTACAAAATAGTCAACCAATTCCTGAATCAAGAGTTGACTGAACTGTAATCTCACCAAAGTCCTTGAAACTAGACAGCATTTATGTATGTATATATATGCAGCAAGTATTCAGCTAGGAACATTTACCATGTTTTTCTCCACATACTGTGACTGAGTGACTATTGTTCTATAATGCTATGTGATTTTCCTATGTAGGGTGAACCAGGGCTTCCTGGGCTTCCTGGACTTCCGGGGATAAAGGTAAATACTGCACTGACAGTCTCAGCTTCACAGAAATGTAATTAAGAAAGCCACAAAAATCAAAGGAAAATAGGAAAAAATGAAAACTAAAAATATAATGCCTCTCTTTAAACACTCTCCAGCCATCTCACTTAAATTTTTTAAATTGAGAACTAAACACAGGTATTGCTAACATTTGCCATTGCTGGACATATGGCAAACATGTCTGGACAGTATATTCTACTGTTGAACCTACTACGCCCCTAGAAAAATGTAAGTGCCAATAGGAATTCTTTTAAGTCTAGAATGTCTACTTTCACATTTTAATTTTATTTTTAACATCCTATCAGATTTTGACTAGAATCAGAGTCTTAACATCTCCATCAATCGAACATGGAGGCAGCTGTTTTTGTAATTCACTCATTATAATAATCACTTTAATATGTTTTCTGCTTCCACTTCCTGTCAATAACTCCCACTGCAAAGTACAAATCCGATTACTAAACTATTCTGACCCATATACTATTTCCATGAACTTTGTATGTATCTTTTGAAATAATTGCTTAAAGCTTAATTTGAAAGCATAGTTTTACATGTTTTAAAACTACTTAAAAAGGTCAAGAAACATACATTTTTTAAAATTATTTAAAATTTTTCACATGGCAACTGGCAAGGCTTAAACGTCTACTGCCTTAGCAGTAGTTACTCCTTTAAGATCTGCTTTTTAAAGCTTAAAAGTAAAATAATCATAATTATAATCATAATCATAATTACATAAATAAAGATTAAAAGTTTTAGGTATTTTTTAAATTCTAGAAGCATTTGATAGAGTAACATGATGCAAGTAAGATTTTTCCTTACATTGTTTTCATAGATTTTGAATCAATCTTTAGCGTGCATTAGACCATTCTAAAATTAATAATCCTAGTTTCAGTGTGGGGGTCATGTATACTGTTTGATGAAGGTTGTGTTTGAAGTATGGTACATGAGATAATATGGCTTTAGAATAAACATGTTAAATTATTGAGTTCCCAGATATCATATGGTATCACATATATTTTATGAGTATATTTGGTATAAGTAACAGACTCGAAAACTGTGTTTTTCAGATTAGCATGTATTTAGCAAAATAACTTCATTAAATATGTGATTTCCTGCTGTAGAGTTAATTTATGGCAGTTACTTAGTAATTCCTGTGCATTAAAAAAAAAATCTTTTTACAAATGATCACAAGGTCATAGATTTTTAAACAAATTTAAGAAAACTATACTCAATATTAGTTCAAAAGAACCTGGTTGCGTTATAAATAAGGGGAAAGGCGTTGGAAAGGAGGGGCATTGGGGAAGGTCTGGGGCAGGGTTTTCTGCAGCACTGGCTCCTAAGTTAGCAGGGCTGTACTGTCAATGTCAGCTCATGTGGCAGGAACCTCAGCGCTGCACCAAAATCCAGCTGTCCCTTCTCCGGGGTATGAGGCACTGTCATAGAGAGAAAAGAGTATGTAAGGGTAAAGGTACTGGGGCTTTACCCCCTAAAATAATCAGAAAACTATTTCAGTTACCACTATTGTTATCATTACCTCTTACTCATTTTCTGTCTTCCACCATGAAAAACATCCCATGGCATTTCCCTAGTCGTATGTGAACTAGTCCAGATGTTTTGAATTTTTTCAGATTGGGAAGAGTGTTGGTGATTTGCCACTTCCAGTAAATGCTTTTATTCCTAGGGTCCTAGGACATTGCCAGATGTATGCCATTGAGATTGTATAGCTGATATTTTCCTTTGTTTTTAAATCCTTAATTAGTTACCAATTGATAAAATCTTTTTATCCTCCACTAGAGATACTTTTCTCTTTAATTATCAAGTACTGCTGGGGAACTACCCACTGTTTGATTTAAATCACAGATTCTGGCTTTGGTTTAATAGCTTTGACTTCTTGCTCTAGTTCAGGATGTGGGCAGTATTCTTTCTTTATAATGTAGGTAGTAGGTGCTCAGCATAAAGAAGTCATGTTCTGGGGCGCCTGGGTGGCTCAGTCGGTTGAGCGTCCGACTTCGGCTCAGGTCATGATCTCACGGTTCATGGGTTCAAGCTCCACATTGGGCTCTGTGCTCAAAGCATAGAGCCTGGAGCCTGCTTCAAATTCTGTGTTTCCCTCTCTCTCTGCTCCTCCCCTGCTCATGCTCTGTCTCTCTCTCTCTCTCTCCTTCAAAGAATAAATAAAGCATTAAAAAATAAAGTCATGTTCTGAAGGAGACAATTTAAGAACACATAGTCATTAGTAGTCATTGGATATTTATAAATGTAGAGTTACAAATTTATAACTTTATGATATAGCTTCATTAACTTGAGATGTTCTTTATTCCTTTACTGTACCTTGCTTCTGCTAGGTTGCTAACCACAGGATAGTTAATTATGATTTCATAGTTTGAATGAGTAACAGTATTTAAAAGATGAAACCACATGTATGGATTTAGAATGTGTGGTAGCAAGAACTTGTGTGTTGGTTTATGCTTTGGAAACACTTCTTCCTGTTGCTATCCATCCCCTTCTTATCTGCTGGTACTACAGAAAGCATGCAAATGCCATCCGTTATTTCCAAGACATTGAGGAAACCAGCCATGAAATACCAGGGAAGCTTTGATTCGCCACCTGTTGCTCTCGGGGAATGGTGGGGAACTTAATGAGCACCCAAATGCCTTCCACACAGCTCTCAGGAAATGAGCAAAGTGCCTAAATACAGACAGCAGACTCATCTATCTATCACTTCAGAGTCCCACTCAGAGACAAGTGCTAATACCTTGGGCATACATAATAAAAGTCACCAAGAACAGGCATATCTTAATTTCAAACTACTCTTAGGCTTCCTGCACAAGTATTGGAAAGTTGTCTCACCATGTGGAAGACATTTGGAATTCCTATTTCATGCATTCATGGTTCATAGAGTGTCAAGATGTTCAACTGGGAAAATTAAATTATGCACAATGTACCATGCAGACATTGATCTTCTGGAATAAGATTTGAGCTCAGAAAATGATTTTTATAAACAAGGCTTCTAATATGTTTTTCATGGGTAAAACTTATTATAACTAGCTTTTCTGATACCACATAAAAGGATAAGATTTAAAGTTACCATTTTTAAAATATTTTTCTCTCCACACTTATTTTGAAAAATGTAAATACATTACTTACCCCTTTTATGATTGTATTGCCCTAGTAGTGAAGCAGTATAGACCAGTGATCAAGAGCCCCGGCTATAGAACCAGACCACCCGTGTATGCGTCCTGGTTCCACCTCCACCAGTTAATGAAGCTGTATCATGACATTGGGCAAGTTACAATAATCTTCCTGTCCTCGGCTTTCCTCATAAAATCAATGTTGTGCATACCTCAGAGAGTTGTTGTATAGATTAAATTAGTTAATATATGTGCAACTCTAAAGTGTTGCCAACCATATAGTAAATCTTATATAAATTTTAGCTATTACTCTTTTTCTCTCTCAGAGCTCAGAATGTTGGAAGCATTGGTTAGGCACCTATTCCATATAGCGTTTCTTAACATGAGTGATTTTAACTTGGAGAACGTAAAGCCATTTACATTCTATAGGTTAATAGACATAAATTCTGGAAACTCCTTTGCAGTGACGGATGAATATCACCTTTAAGAGCAGTAAGGTAACCTACTTTCTCTTGAAACATCACACTATTTCCCTTTTCCTATAACTCAAATATATTCCAGGGATAAAGGATGAGGGAACACAACATTCTGGGCATAAGACACAGTACTATCAAAATTCTCCTTCCTACACTATTCAAAAGAAAAACTGGACATGTAATGGAGGAAATTCTCTAGGCCCCAGGCATAGTGCTGCCCAGACTAAGACATTTCTTACAAATACGGATTTTTCAATGTCTGCTTTTCAGCTTTCCACAGACACCACCAGTTTACCTCATCATATTCAGAAAGTAAATTGGGAAAACTTTACATAATAAAATTAATAGAGTAGGGAAATGTAATACAGTTAAAATTACATCAAATGAAAAAAATCATTTAGATGGAAAAAAAAATTTACACTATTTTCTCTGAAGCTTGATATTTTTGTTCTGGCTTCCACATTAGTAAAGATTTGACATTCAGATTAAGAATTTGAAGATTGGGAGAGTTATGAGACAGTAACTAATTCTTTATACCTCGTTATATGGAATCATCCTTGACACTAAATCATATAAAGACTAAATATTACAGGTGGCAGGAACATTTACTTTGGCATTCTTAGGATTAATTACAATGTTCAATAATCTATAGAAATTTACCATCTAAGTCTACTAGAGATGAGGTTCCTTCCTCAGAAAGATCAAATTACATTTTAAAATAGCAGAGGAAGGTTTGAAAGTAACATAGGATATGAAATGCATTCCTAAAAGAAAAAAGAAAAGGAAGAAATAGTGGTTAAAAGGATAAGATTCTATTATTGTTACTTGTAATTATTTCCTGCTTGTACAAACTGTGTCTGAGCAGTTGAGTAATTTTAGAATCCAATTAGGAAACTCATACAACCAGAAATCAGAGATTTTTAGCAGCCATAACGAAATCTCCAATAAACATACTGAATGTGCTTTCATGATGTAATCCTGTTAACAACAACAACAACAAAAAAAAGCTGAAAGTTACGTTTTCTGAGTTTTAAATAAACCTGCTATTGTAGTTCATTTTCATCATATCCCAAGATGTTTTAATTTATACTCAAATTTTATCCTTAAGGGAAATAGTGTTTTTGAGACAGACTCTACTTTCTCATTCTTTTTTTTCCCCTCAATAATTTTACAAATCAATCATTACAAAAACTAGCTGCCTAGAGGTTCTTATTACAACAAATGTTCTTGCTATAATCCTCAGAAGCAGGTATCATGCTGACTTGAATTCTAATTAGCCTTTAAGCAAGACAAATCTTGTATGGCTAATGCATTCAGTGTCAAGACACATTAATCAAAATTATTGGTGATGCTTTAGCACCCAGGCAAATCAGCACATATTTTCCAAGCCCTGTTGTACCATTTTTTGGGCAATGAAAATTGTATCTGCTTGAGGGTAATAAATATCATGGAAAACATGACTTGGTTTAAGCTGGTATGTTAGAGGATTTTGAGACAGGTTAAAAAAATAATATCTTTTACTGCTTTAATTGATAATGACTTATAAAAATAAAACAAATGGTAATAAATGGAAAACCAGAGACTTTTCTGTGAGTAAAAGCTAATCAGTTTGGACTTTCTGGCCACCATTCCATTTAACAGATGGTAAATTCTGGAAGTTTATAGGGAAACACCTGGGGAGCTATTTCAGTGTGAATGAAGCTGTCTCTTCCTTTCTTACCTTGACCAATAATCCCATCTATGTATTTGTTGACTCTTGTCACCCATATGAAGGACAGCTTTTATGTAACTTTGACAAAAGATTGTTAAGTGAACTGTCCCAATAGCCATTTAGAAGATAAAGGAAGGTCATCTCAAATACTTACTTGCTCTGTATTAAGTGTGGGCTTGAAGAAAAATCAAATCAATCCAGATTTTGTGATGGAATTCTAAAACCTAATGAGACTTTTGATGGTTATTGTAAGATTTCAGAAAGGTCATCTTCTTAGGGAATTTTCTAGCTTTCCTTTGCCTTTTTGTAATATAGAAGGCCAGTTTTTGTTGTCCTCTTTGTTGGTGAATACAGTAATTGTTTGCATTGTTTTAGAGTATTTTGTTTTATTTTAGGGTGTTTTGTTTTTTGTGGCTTTTTTTTTTGCCAGAATACACAGAATCTAAGCTATCTTAGTCGACTAAATTTTTTAAAAGTAACAGCAAATGAGTTGAGCAAAAGTGGCTTCAGTCAAAAATCTTATCTTTGTTGTATTTTTTTTAATCTTATAGAGTGAATAGATCCCACCTACCTATAGCTAAATCTTCTTGCTTGTGTACATACTGCCAATTTATGAAAGAAAGCTGGGTGGAGAAGAAGAAAGAGAGCTCTAATGCTGACCTCATCAGCAAGGGAACTTTTTGTCTGGTGCAAAAACAGGGTAATTTTTCAAATATAGTACTTATTAGCTACTGTGACTTATTTTCATTGACCTTAGTACTACAGGATCAAAGTTGTGGCTGCTGAAATGGTTAGCTACAGTTGGAAAGATCAGTGTGAAACCGTTAGGCCCTCTGAAATTGGTCATGTGAAGATACACCTTTGATCTCAGCAACAGCTATTCTCTATAGACTTGGTTCTGCATCTTTATGTGCCCTGGCCGCTTAAAACTTTCATTCAAATCAGCATCTTGTGTCAGATTTTCAGATGGGTCTTCTTACTGCTAGACCTACCCTGTGCTTTACCCTGAATGAATGGCATTTCTTCTGCCCAACCCAAATCCCAGCGTAGTTGCCAAAACCACAGCTACTCTATTCAGTTTTTTTCTACCAGCTTAACACAGGGAAATGCATTACAGTCGTATTGAGACTTGATTTTTAAGCTCATTGGTTGTGAGCTAATTAATTTAAGAATAAACAAAGGACAAAATTCATGAAACAACTCAGGAGGAGATCATATGCAACATCTAAGACAAGACCAGAAGATTAACAAATTTTTCTTCATTGTGGAATTTGATGCTACATTAGTGCCACATTACAGTAGCACTAACGAAGCTGAGATTTCTGTTTCTGTGACAACCATTTAATCACCAGCTAGCATGTGGCTTGGGTAGCAGAATATGGTGCCAGCTATTAATTGTGTTTCAGCAGTTAAAATGTTGGATTGTGTTAGGGTTCTGATAAGTAGTGCTCTATTTTTTTTTTTTTTTAATCTCCAGGCTTTGGTTAAATCAGAGCTCTGTTATTTATTTTAAGTGTTTTAGTTTCCTGTGTCTGTCTGAGGCATAGATCTAGTTGGATGTTTCCAGGACCAGTGAAAATGCAACCTGAAAAATAACAGATGAAACCTGGATTTGACAGTTACAGTCATAGTAGAGGAACAGAAAATTTTAGGATGCTTGTTGTTCCCCATCCTTCTTCTCTCTTGTCTTCTTCCATCTTTTCCCCTGTTCTCTCCCTACTTTCTTCCATGATTCCTTTTCCTCCTTCTCTTTCTTCTTTTTACTTGTCTCTTTCCTATATTTGGGCGCTAACTTTACAAGCAATGACATTTTAAGATCTGCCAGTTGGTTGCCTTCATTCTTTTGATTCCCTTCCACACAGGATCAGCAACGCCAGAAGGAGTGGAAGCCCAATTGACTTTGTAATCTTGTTCTCAACAGGAACAAAAACAAAAACCTAAAATGTTATCTCACTTGAGATGGTGAGTGAATAGGTAGAGAGGTGGAGGAGAATTTAAATATATATATGAAACTTGACAGAAGAACAGATTAAAGAGGCTCTGAAGTAATCTTCTTAACTCATATTTATGCTATTCATTGGTGTTCATGACAAACCAATGTTTATTTTTTTAGTATTTATTTATTTATTTATTTAGAGAGTGAGAGAGAGTGTTGAGTGGAGGGGAAGGGGTTCCAGAGAGAAGGAGAGAGAGAGAATCCTAAGCAGGCTCCATCCTGTCAGTGTAGAGCACAATGCAGGGCTCAATCCCGGGACCCTGAGATCATGACCTGATCTGAAATCAAAGAGTTGGTTGCTCAATGGACTGAGCCACCCAGATGCCCCCAAACCAATGTTTAAAGCTCTGCCTTTCCCCCATTTTTCTTAGACATTTTGCAGTAATACATCATAAACTGAAAAGATTAGCATTTTTTTTTACAAATTAGCATATTGTATTGTTTTCACTTCAATGGAGGAGCTTTTTTACTTGCTGCATACCTGTGCAAATATGGTTCCTTGATTATGATGGCCAGCATCTGCTCTTTTCAAAAGATCCTCCACCTTATGTTTTCATGTTATTCCTAAAATGCCTCATAGGAATTATAATTTGGATTTTCTAATTCAAGTAATTGCCCAATAAAAATTTTTTTAAAATCTAAATTTAATTGCCTCTTCATTAAAAGTAATGTACGAACGTAATTGAACTATAATTCTAATTTCCTCTATTGTGTCTCTCCTCCACCTTGTGTACTCAGACAAATATGTGTGAATAATTTCCAATTTAGCAGTCTTATTTCCCAGTGATTAAATAAGATCAGAGGTGTAAAAAAAAAAAAAAAACAGCTCTGAGAACTATTATATGGTCCAATAAAAAGAGTTATTTCTCCTGTTTAGTGCCCTGAAAACTTACATAGCTTCATTTCTGTATAGTTTGATTTTCTCCAAAGATTTTTTTTCCCAGAAATGTTCTGTGTTTGGATATTTCAGCTGCTTTTCCTTACCTTCCCCTAACCCAGTGTCCTTCCTCTATCCTGGTTAACTACAATTGTGAGTATTAGAATAACCAATTGCCTTTTTTTTTTTTTTTTTTTTTTTTGTCACAGAACCATAGGTTGTCATGGCCTTTCTCCTAGATATTTTAGGAGATTATAACCTTTAATCAGTCCTTGTCAAAGAGGCAAGATTTTTTTTAAAGGATTACATTTACTTAGAGAAATTCAGTAGTTATGGCCATTTTCTCCTTTTCCTTCCTTACAAGAAGAAAACTCATTCTTAGTAAACCTGTCACTTCTCTACCGTATACACGTTTGCTTTTGCAGTCCTGAAGCCTCTGGCAGATGGATACTGTCTCATGAAATGATATATTCACATGAAAATTTAGGGTTACTTATTGAAAGAAGTTGAAGAGGTATTGAGTATAGCCCCATACAGGTTATAAAGAAACAAGAAATCACCTTGTATATCACCAATAAGTTATAGATGTTGTAATACTACTACTAACAATAATAATAATGATGATAACTAGCATTTTTGAGACTGTAAGATAAGGGCAACAATAATAACTAACATTTACTGTTCACTTACTTTATTCTAGAGACAGTACTAAATGCTTTGCTTGCATTATCTATTAAATCTTGATTAAGTCACCCCTTAACAACACCGGAGTCTTCCATCATTGGGCACCTCAGGATTCCAATATGAAAAGCCAGCATTTAACTCAATTCTGTACCTGTGTACCAACAGTTCTCAAAAATTTTGGTCTCAAAACTCCTTCATACACTTAAAAACTAGGATTGAAAGAATTTTCATCTATGTAGGTTACATGTATTAGAAATCAAAACTGAGAAATTTAAAAAACCCATTATGTGTTAATCAAATAACATTTTTAATGAAATATAACTGAATTTTCCAAAACAAAACAAAAAATTAGCAAGAAGAGTGCATTGTTATACTTTTTTTATTTTTATTTTTTGGCAGATCTCTTTAATGTCTGGCTTAACAGAAGGTAGCTGGATTGTCATATCTGCTTACGCATTCAATCTGTTGCAGTTTGTTTTAGTTGAAGTATATGAAGAAAAACAGCCTCACTAATTGGACAAGGAAAGATTACTTTTAATAGCCTTTTCATAAAATTGTGGATATTCTTCTTTGATACTACCCAACTGTATCAGTGAAATTTTCCTACTCTGTACACTAATAAAAGTTAAGTGAAAAGGCACTTTGAGAACCTCTGATATAAGCTTAGGAAGTTAAGAAACAACCCAAGCAGCTCAAGACCATGAGTAGACATATTTATGCATCATTTACTTCAAAAATTGTCCTTCAAGCCTGAGACAGAAAAGAGACCAGTCAATGAGTATTTCCTCCTCATACTGCCAAGATATAGAGAGAATGGAAATAATGTCTCCAAAGTGGCTGGGAGCTCTGGAATTAAATAAATATAAAATTGTGATTTCAAAGTTAAGTATGCTATTTTCCCCTTAAATAAATTGAAATAAGAAATGAATACATCAGGGGCGCCTGGGTGGCGCAGTCGGTTAAGCGTCCGACTTCAGCCAGGTCACGATCTCGCGGTCCGTGAGTTCGAGCCCCGCGTCAGGCTCTGGGCTGATGGCTCAGAGCCTGGAGCCTGTTTCCGATTCTGTGTCTCCCTCTCTCTCTGCCCCTCCCCCGTTCATGCTCTGTCTCTCTCTGTCCCAAAAATAAATAAATGTTGAAAAAAAAAATTAAAAAAAAAAAAGAAATGAATACATCAGTGTGATAGATGCTTTCTTAGAGTGAAATAAGGTAAACTAATCATACTCAAAGTCCGGAAATTAGCCAATATTAGTAGTGCTAAAATTATTGAACTGTCAAATGCATTGCTAATTTTGTATCTTGAAATAAAAAATTTCCCCCTGAACATTCTATTTAAAGGAACTTTCTATACTTTCCTCAGGAGAACTTAACATATGTTTGTTTGTTTGTTTGTTTGTTTGTTTTTAAGGAAGAAAAATCACTTTGACCACTGAGATCACAAAGCCTTATTTATTTATTTGTGAATTTTGAAACTGCATGCTTCATCTTTTTATAAACTAAACACTAACCTGAATCAGAAATAAGTGTTTTCAACATTTACTCTTTTTTTCGTCTATTAGTATGCTTTCTTGGTGCTTGTATTTTCTTTGCTAAATAGTGAGATCAGTTTATTTCTGCTTGAAGATATGTAAGAGTCTTTTCTACCTATGAATTTTCAACCTATTAACTTGCATTATATTTTCATGACAGTAAGTCATTACTAATGATACACATTGACTTTATCACAACTTTTTTCCTGAGGGTGGAGAGAGAATATTTCTGTATTTGTCTATAAAATTTTATTGGGAGAAATATGTTACTTGTAAATAAATGTATTCCATGTGATTTTTTTCATTTAAAATAACAAGTTAAACTCTTTTTAAAGAAATAGAATGGTCATTGTTGGTTTCTCTGAATATAGTGGGTTTTCATTTTAGACCATTAAGAGATGTCCAAAATTATTTGTTTAGATTCTCCTTTCCATTATGTGTAAGAGTATGGGAATAGGTAGAACAGAGTTGCAGAAAATTTACAAACAATAAACTTAAAGCATTACTTCCCCTCCACCTTTTTTTTTCTTAAACCAGTACCATGAGCATCAGAGCTAGAGATAAATATATTTGAGTTATGTATCAATGTGATACATTTTATGGTAGTGATATCCTTTTGTTCCCCACCTGGTACCCAAGGTTTTATATAGCATACTTTTAAAACTCACTTGTTTCAAAAATATTTGATGACGTTTTACCATTTCTTGTAAAATATCCTGTCTGTATCTTCCTGCTCAACTCTAAGTATCAAAAAACAAATGTTGAAATATTGCTACATTAGAAAAAATCAAATATATTAAATAGCATTAGCAACTGCTCCAGAAATAATGGGGGGAAAAACAGTAAGTATGGAACAGAGCCATTACATTTTTTGCTTTAAAACTTCTTTATAGATTTCAGGAAGTTACACTCTTACATTTGAGCTCACATTGTTAAAAAGAAAATAAAACTTTATGGATATTGAAGAAAATGTGAACACTGGTCTCAAGTGTTTTCTGACACCAAACATGTGGTGTCTTTTCCAACACCAGTTCTCCAACTCTCTGATCGTCTGACACCAACCAGGGGTCCTACAATTCCATCCTATTGTGACACCAACTACTTAGGGTTAGCATCAGACTCCACAGGTTTTTTTTTTTATTTTTTTTTTAACGTTTATTTATTTTTGAGACAGAGAGAGACAGAGTATGAATGGGGGAGGGTCAGAGAGAGGGAGGGAGACACAGAATCCGAAACAGGCTCCAGGCTCTGAGCTGTCAGCACAGAGCCCGACACGGGGCTCGAACTCACGGACTGCAAGATCGTGACCTGAGCCGAAGTCAGCCGCTCAACTGACTGAGCCACCCAGGTGCCCTAAAGACTCCACAGGTTTTAAGGGCTTAGTCCCTCAAGGCTCCCACAAGGCTGCCATCACTTGAAACCCCAATCACAAATACGAGGTCCCCTGGTTACCTGCCCTTCTGGCTACAAATTCGAGGATTTAACAACCAACCCACTTTTATCCCCACTCAAGTTTAATAGTTTGCCACCACAACTCACAGAACTCAGAAAAATGCCTAACTATTACAGTCTACTATAAAAGATTAAAACGAGATACATAGGGTGAAGTCAGAAGAGCCTCAGGCACAGGAGCCTCTGTCCCCGTGGAGTCGAGATGTACCATCCTGCCAGCACACTGATGTGTTCACCAACTTGGAGGCTCTTCAATCCCCGCTGTTTAAAGATTTTTATAGAGTTTCCATTACATGGACACGATTGGTTAAATCATTGGCAATTGGTGATTAAATTCAATCTCCAGTCCCTCTGCCATCTCTGGATATAGTGAGAGGAGGAGAAGAACTGAAAGGTCCAACCTTATCATAGCCCCCATCAGCCCCCCTGAAGCTATCTAGGAACCCACAAGTCACCTCATTAGCATAAACTCAGGTATGTTTGAAAGGGGTTTGTTATGAATAACAAAAGATACTCCTATTATGCTTTATCACTCAGGAAATTCCAAGGGTTTTAGGAGTTCTATGCAAGGAACCAGGAACAAGACCAAATACGTTTTTTTTATTGTATCACAACTGGTTTCCTCCAGGTAGTGGGGAAGACGTTATGGAGGTATAGCAAGGAGAGATATTTTCCTTTCATGCTGAACATGCCGGAATCTCTTTCCTAGCCACAACTACTGTATCAGTCATCTATTGCTGCCTACCATTTTACCTTCAAAACTGAAAACAAACAATTACCTCACAGTTTTGGAAGAATAGGAATTTGAGCACAACTCAGATGGATGTCTCTGGTTCAGTGTCTCCCATGAGGTTGCAGTCAAGCTGTAATCCAGGGCTGTGGCTCCATCTGAAGACTCTACTGGGGTGGAACATCTGCTCCCAAGCTCACACATGTGGTTGTTGGCAGAAGTTGGCCCTCACCATGTGGACCTCTCCATAAGGCTGCTCACAGCATGACAGCTTGATTTCCCCCAAAGCAAGTGATCCAAGTGAGAGAGAATAAGAAAGGGCCCCCAAGACGGAAGCCATGGTCTTTTTATAATTTAGTCTCAGAAGTGATATCCCATTACTTCTGCCAATACATCCTATTCATTAGATATGAGTCAGTAAAGCAGAGGATTACACAAGGGCATGAATACGTAGGAGGTGGGATCATTGAGGCTTATCTTAGAGGCCACCTACCACATCCACCCTAACATAGTGGATCTTAATATGGTAAATGATAAGAAATGCCAAACAGATGAGAAAGAAAGTTTTAAAGACATCTTTCTGGTTTCTTTGTCACTTTTACTTTCTGAAGTTTCCCCAGAGCTTTGCTCAGAGTATTTCCACTGATCAAAACCAGTTCTGATTAATTTTATAGTAAATAGCTGGATCTCAGCAGGAAAGCCGTGTACAATCAAAGGAGTAAAATCCCGGTAAAAGTAAATCAGTTTAACTTTACCTATTCACTGCCAAATGAATAACAATTTCATGTGCCTATCTTTTTTAAAGGGAGAACCAGGTTTCATTGGTCCTCAAGGAGAACCAGGTTTACCAGGGTTACCAGGAACAAAGGTAAGTGGAGTTTTTTCCTTTTATTTCTGAAATATTATGTCATATATTTTTAGTCCATTATGTTGAAAGAAGTTTGAGGTGACTTTATTGTCTAGGTGACCAGATATTTTTTCCTAAGAGAGAACTAAAACAACCTATCATTTATTACTAACACTTTTAATGGGAATGCCATATTAAATAGAGTAATAGGAAGTTCATTCCAGAAAGTCTCAGGTAAAACAGCATGAGAGTGAAATATATTAGTTGCTCCAGTTTTCCCCCAATGGTTCCTAAATTGATATGATGCAATTTGCCTCCTGACCATGTGAAAAAGTGGGAGAATTCTGGGGCAGAGAGATAGAACTCATTAGCTTCTGCTCCTTATTGCCAATTTTAGGACATACTTGTAAATCAAGCATTATTACTATTCTCCGCTCACTCCCTAGATTTCAAAGACAAGTGCTGATGTCATATAGATTCCTAAGTGCCTCATCTCAAAAGGATCTATCCTGAATAATGTCTAGAAAGATTCTGTAATGAAAACCATTTCATGATCTTCCACTTGGCAACCCTAAAGAGGGCCCTAAAAGCAAAATCTATATGCCACCATATAAAAAATTATGTTGCTGTGGATATAGTCAGACCCATAGTTCTCTTTTTATCTACCCAGTAAGACATAAAAAGGTACAGCTCTGAGGATGGAACTTTACTCATGACAGACTCATGAATCAAAGGGGCAAAATTAGATCAAACTACACTCTTTTATTTTTAAACTATAGAAATCTTTGCCTCAATGTGTATTGCATTCACCAGAAATAAGCCAGGATGATTTCTAAGAGCTAGAGAAATATGTTCGTGGTCTGTTTTGACAGAGGGGTCTTCATTTCTGCTGATCAAGAGAAAATAACTCTAATCCTAGTAAATGGAAACTATGTGTGGCCTAAGGGGGACTGAAGCTCAGTAGATTTTATGCAAAATTACTGTTTTCTCAAGCAATTTCTTTTTCACATAATGAGCTGTCAGGCTTATTAACAAAATATGAAGAATGCCTGTTTTAGCCTGAACAGATTCACACAAGAAATGCACTTTCTGGAATAAAGAGACAGAAAGCAAGAGAATAATGAGGATTCAGTATTCATATGAGAATTGTTGTATTTATTCAGGCTTGCAGCCTCAGAGCCAGGTAAAGAAAGAAGGCAGCCTCATAGATCAGCACAGAGAAATAGAAAACTTGGTCACTGCATGAGAGAACCAGGCATGAAGTAGATCTTTAAATATTTGTGGCATTTTGTTTGCTTAAAAAAAGGGGGGGGGGATTAGAAGAAACAGGTAGTAGGGAGTGGATTTCATCCGTAAATATCTTTTCTTCAGTTCACTGATTTAAAACTACTTTGCAATTTTGGGGCACACTTGGCTGGCTTACTCAGTAGAGCATGAGACTCTTGATCTCAGGGTTGTAAGTTCGAGCCCCATGTTGGGTATAGAGATTACTTAAAAATAAAATCTTTAAACTACTCTGTAGCTTAAAATTAAAAAGAAAAGGAAAAAAAAACTCCTGATGTAAACCCACAAAATCAACATTAATTACTGTTCATGAAATACCCAGTCTGATTTTATAGACCAGATACTTTTATAATAGATACTACTCTGAACTTGCAATAGAATTAAAGAATGCACTATATTTGTTTTGTATTTCCACATGAAGGAATGTGGATAGGAAATTTGTTTTGTTAATAATATTTTAACAGTTATATTAACAATATTATCAATTTTTAGTTGAATTGCTTGTCTATCATGAATTTGGTATCATAATGGAAAAATCACGTTTATTTACAGATCTCTTTCAGCTGAACATTGGCCTTTTTTCCAGTTGTGTAAACAAGTCTGGATTTGTACCACTAACTTCAGATTTAAAAAATAAACCCTGCGTATTTTACCCCTAACACAGTGAAGAGAGATCGTAAGGAAGGAAGATGTATGATGGCATCTAAAAATCTGCTTTATGTACTGCTATATCAGTGTCTGGGAGAGACCTATATCAGTCTAAAGAAATGAGGTTTTATTACGAATAATTCAGAATACTTTGAATAAAATGTTTAGTCATTAATTCAACACATTTTTTTTGCCAGATATTTTTCTAATATTTGAGAGTGAAGAGTAAATACAACAAAACCAGTTTCTACACTCCTAACACTTACATTCCAGTATGTGTGAGACGGGTGGAAAGAACGAAAGAAATAAACACATGAATAGTATAATTCCATAGAGTGATAAGCAGCTGATTAAGGGCATTGTGACAAAATGTGATTCTAGGTAAAGATATATAGGTTCTATTCCTGTAGTATACTATATGTAAATTTATTTTCTCAGGCTTTTCTCTAAAATAGGCTTATAGTTACTATTTTGGAATTCTTCTATGAAATATTAAAAGAAAGACCAAATAGGGTACATTATTTAAAAATTAAAATTTCATATACCAACAGAGGCCCTTCCGTCTCTAGTCCCTGGAAAATCCCTTCTGGAACATCTCTTCCATCCAGACGAGTCCCTTGCCTTCCTCCCAGCCTCTCCATGTTCACACTCTTCTCAGTTCATGCTGAAGAACCTTCTTTAATCCTTGTCCTAATCTATCCCGCCTCTCCTGCAAAACCCCAAAGACTTCCCAGAGTTGGTATGATACGGACAAAGATCTTGAAATTTAGAGCCCAACATTACCCATGATCAATCCAATGCTATTCAGTTCTCCTTTCTAAGATGAACCAGTTCCTTCAGTGAGGAGGGTGCCTTTCCACCCATAAACATGCCATCACCAGTCCTGAATTCCAAACCTGTTTGATTATTGAAATTCTACCCATCATACAGGAAGCCGACACTCTCTACTCTGTTCAGGAATGTAAAATATCAGGGTCTTCCTGGAGAACAATTTGGCAAGCTTTTCAAATGTTCATACTTTTTGACCCAGCAATTCCCCAACTAAGAATTTAACCTAAGAAAGTGACCAGATATGTGCAAAAGATTTACATACACAAACATTTATGTAAAAACTGAAGACTGAATACAGTTTTATTTATTTTTTAAGATTTATTTATTTAAATTCAAGTTAGTTAACATACCATGTAGTATTGGTTTTAAGAGTAGAACCCTGAAACTTACATATAACACCCAGTGCTCATCCCAACAAGTGCTCTTCTCAATGCCCATCCCCCATTTAGCCCATCCCCCAACCCACCTCCCTTCCAGCTAACTAAGGATTGCTGCTGAAATACAATCGGTTTTAAATCTTAAGTCTCCCACTTTAAAAGCTTTGTGACTTTAGCCAAGTTCCTTAACCTCTCTGAGCTTCAGCTTCCTCATCTGTAAATTATGGGAACTAATACCTTTCTCATTTGTCCCAGGGATTAAATAAGATAATGCATGTGAACTGTTTTATGCAGTTGCTGCATTCATCAACAACAGCACATCATAAACAACAATTATAAAATACACCCTACCCATCCTTAGGACACGACTGAAGTCTCACCTCCAGGGATCCAGTCTGGACCATTCAAAACCCTATGGGATTTCCTCTTCCCTCATATATAGCCTTATATCACTCTTTAATTTTTAAGTATTTAATTCCTAGCACTTTGCATTTGTAAGTTGTAAGATCAGGACAACAAATTGTCTTCATATTTCAGAGAAAACTGAGGCTTTTGGAACTTAACTAATTTGTCCCAAAACACGGAACTGGTAGATAACAAAACCAGGATTAAGACCCAGGATGTCTGATTATAATACCTGGCACTCAACCACTTTGCCGTGCTTCTTCCTGGCAGATCTTAAAAAGTGGCTACAGAATGAAAACTGTGTCCATGTCTGTGTTGAGATTCGGTGATGGCCCTTATCAATTCCCTTTAAAGGTCTTCTGTTTACCAACGTAGGTATCAGACAGGCATTACCAAACCATTTCCTTGTCTATAAAATAGAAATGATAATACAAACACTGAATAATTGTTTTGATTATTAAATGAGATAATCTATGTTGAGATTAATACATTGCAGGACACATACTAAATAAATGGTACCTCTGTGCTTTCCTTGATTTAATTCAATTCATTTATTAATCTACAAGGGCAAGCCTGAGTGTGAGGGAGATTGCCATTTACTTGTTTTGTATTTTGTGATAGGGTGAACGTGGGGAGGCAGGGCCTCCTGGAAGAGGTGAGCGAGGGGAGCCTGGAGCCCCTGGACCAAAGGTCAGTTATTCTTGTGTTGGAACATAGCTTTCTTTGGTTTGGAAATGTGTCCTACTTACTTTATTTTTTTTTAATGTTTTATTTAATTTTGAGATAGAGAGAAAAGTCGGGGAGGGGCAGAAAGAGAGAGGGACAGAGGATCCAAAGGGGGCTCTGTGCTGACAGCAGTGAGCCAAATGTGGGGCTCCAACTCACAAACCGTGAGATCATGACCTGATCCCAAGTTGGACACTCAACTGATGGAGCCACCCAGGTGCCCCACTACTTACTTTAGAACATGAAACTAAAATACAGTTCCTCAAAAGATACTAAAACAGCAAAAATCACAATATATTGAAATGCACACTGATTGGTTCTTCTCAAAGGGAATTTTACAATTCAACTTTTCCAGTTTTCTCTGTTCTGTCCAGTGAACAAATTTAGTAACACATCCAAAAGTAAAGGGGAGGTACTATTGTATTAGCATGTTATCACTCAACGTGTATTAAAGCTTACTGAGAAAAATGTTGATACGTGCTGTGTTAGTTTCTGTGGTAACTTGAAGGTGTGTAACACCCTGAAAATATCAGAGCTAAGGATTTATTTGACGGTTCAGTCTTTACACTCTACACTTCCTACAAACTAATATGGCAACACTTTATTCTAATAACCCATCCCAGAGACACATCACTCTTTGATGAAAAAGAAATGGATGCCAACACCGTTGAGACTAATGAGGATTATTCACAGAGCACTTCCCATCCACTGGTGGGTGGGCAGTCTTCAGAATTATAATGGAATGAAGGCGGTGGAGAGACCAGGGAAGGAACTAATGATATGGTGTTAACTACTTATGCTTAGTTGTTACAATAGTCAACATTATATAGAACCATATATTTAGGCAGTTAAAATAAAGTGTTTCCATTTTTCTTCATTATTCTGAGTCACTGCTAATTTCTTCTTTCTGTTCTTATCTCCTCTGTCATTTCTCTTTTCCATCTTCATATTCTCCTGTAATAGGGGAAACAAGGTGAATCAGGAACTAGAGGCCCAAAGGGGTCAAAGGTCAGTAACCAAGTAACCATTTTAATATCACAGGAGGCCTTCAAGAGTTGTGGCTTTTGCTTCTTCCACAGAGATTCACATTTTAAACTGACAGTGGGATTGCATTATTTCCATCCTAATATCTCAAAACAATTGGTTTGTTTCATCTTGTTTGTTTTTGTGTGTTCTTGTGCTTCAGATTATTCTTTAAGAGAAGTTGTATTTCCTATTACACAAGATGAACTTCTTTGGGAAAAAAAATGCTCTATTTAATTTACATTATGTAGGGTATAATCTTATTTTTTATTTCCTGACTGTCTTTGTGGTAAACGTTCAAATTGTACTTTGTTTTAAGTTAGTTGACTCCCTCCATGGCATTAAAATTTCACCACCAATTGAAATTCTTTCCTTTATTGTGCTCTTTATAATATCTGAAATAATCTACATACTTAGCAGAACCATGTTAAGATGTTTTCAGCTAATAACATGAAAAAGTGGATAAAAAATGAGGAAAACAGGAAGCAGAAATTATTAATTCTCTATTCAGAGCAAATTTGATTACTATGGTCAATGTTATCAGCATAATGTGAGTGGAAAAAAAATTAAAATCTCTTTTCCTGCTTACCTTCATTGGTCCCTATCCATTTTATGAAATATGTAGAAAGACACATTAAAATGCTTTGAATTCCACTTAGGAAAAGGACTCTATAAATTTAAGGCTGTCTTAAAGAACTTTCAAATCTACATAAGTTCAAATCTCTTCTCCAAAATCTGTTTAGACTTTTAAGAATTTTGAGTGCTCTCAGAGTGATGTATGTGTGGTTTGATGCTTGGACTGTTCCTGGTTTCTCTCCAGGTTGGGTAATAACACCATGAATGGGACTTTAGTGATTTTTCATATTGCTTTGGAAAAACAAAGCTGGCTTTGCCCTACCCGTGACCTTCAGCCCTGCCAACCTGTTCTAGCCAGCTGCTGTCCACTTCAGCACCTTCTGAGTGTTAAAAGGCCTATACCTCTGAAGAAACTTTTCCGTAGATCTTCATTATCATCAAAGAGAGGCCTCACTGGTGACCTTTCCCTTCTAAACCCCTCTAGAATGATTTTTCTGTTCCTTCCCTGTCCAGATTATCTAGATTTTTTTTTTCTTAGAAAACAGACAGCCCAATTGATTGGCTCTTTTTCCCTTTGCCCCAAATCTCTTCTTATAAAAAAAAAGAATATGGCTCAATCTGAGAGGTAAAAGCTTCTTTGAGTATCACAGAAACCATTTGCTTTGCTTTTGAAGATCCCTAGTAAGAGAGTTGCTGTATATATTTTTGTTCCAAGATACTCTGTCATCTGAAAGGAGAATTTTAACTCACTTAAGGTGCATCTTAAAGAAGCATTTGCTGTGTCAGTGGTAATTGTTCTTCTAATTATTATTTCCACTTCAGAAGTTCATATCAAAGGTGCTGCTGCATGGTATTAAATACATCCTTAGATTTGAGGTATTTCTGGCTGTTGGCCCCACTAGTAATTCAGCTTTTTTTTGGTCTTTTCTGTGGAAAGGGTGATCGTGGAGAGAAAGGGGACTCTGGAGCCCTGGGACCAAGGGTGAGTACATCTCTCATCTAACCTTTTGGCCCCCTACAAGCCTAGATTTGACTCATGTGTCCATGTGCCTTTCACATAGCACCTAGACTAATAATATCCAATAATAGCACTGGAGGTGGACTCGAATTATTCCTGCTGCTTCCCCTTTTTTTCTTATTTTTTACTGTACTCACCAGACCAATGAGTGTGTAGATTCTAACACATAAAATAAGCTCCACAAGAAGATCTAAAAAACTCTTTCCACTTTCTCTCTGCTAAGAGAGCAAGACCAAGCCCATAACCATCCATTTAATAGAATTATCCATATTTCATTTATAAATAAAAGCAATACCCCATATTTTCAAAGTCTTTTTTAAAGACAGGCAGGGAATTAGGACATGACTAATAGAAATTCAGGGCAGAGTTGATGAGTAGGGTAGATGCCTTATATTTGTTCCCTATTTGGTTAAATTTTAATGGAATTGTATTCCTATTGAGAAAGACAAGCCTTTCCTACAGAACAGTGTTCTATCTTCTTAAAGAATAAGGAAACAATCTATGAGATGTAGATGAGTAGAAAGAGATTAGGGACTGCTTTAATAAATACTGTGTTAAAGCCATCAAAATGTTGCAAATTGAATTAGATTAGCCTACATTTTATAATTTTCAGAAGACAGCTTTAGAGATTGAATCCTATCTCTTCTTTTAAAATCAGATTTCATATCTTTAATCTACCATCTATAGGAAGTTAAAAACATTTGCCTCCTTTGAAATAAAGACAAAATTTGAACATGATTTTTCTAAAGTGCAATTGGGCCATACAGAGGAATTGATGGTCAGAGAGGGCTCTATGTTGCTATTTATGTTTTTGCCACAGTCCTTTGTACAACCTAGCCTAACTTCCTTGATTTTCCCTTGGTTGGTTTTCTTCATAGGGTCCACCTGGTCAAAAGGGAGATCAAGGAGCCACTGAGATCATAGACTACAATGGCAACCTCCACGAAGCCTTGCAGGCAAGTGATTGCTTCCTGCCCTGGCACAGTAACACTGATGATCACCCATGTAATGTGTGTAATATCAGCTTCCACCCCCACCCTGGCATCCCAGAGGGCTCCACTGCTCAAAGTACACCTTTTTCCTGATCTCCTGAGCCCATCTCCTTCTCCCTGTCCCAGTGTATCCTCTTTATTTCTCAGCATTTTTTTATCTTTCCTTTTCTTTCCCTTCTGCCTTCAGATATGCTTTAGTGTTACCTGGTTTAAACCTTCTGTTCATTTTGCCAATCTTTGTCTCCCTTGCTTGGAAAGCAAGTATAGCAAAGCAATTAAGAGTCATGTGGCCCTGGAGTCAGAACTACCTGGCTGAAAATCTCTTGCTTACTAAGTTCATGACCTTGGACAAGTTATTTCACTTCTCTGTGCTTAAGTTTCCTTGTCTATAAAAAAAAAAGGATAGTAGTAATACCTCCCTCAAGGGTTGTTATGAGAAGTAAATGGCTAAATACATATTATACACTTGGAAGTGCCTGGCACATAGTAAAACTTCCATAGGTATCTCTTATTGCTGCTACCATTCATAATATAATGTGTTATTACCATAGAGAAGTACCTATAGAGTAAGAAGCCATAGACTATATGGCTTATCCCCATTACCTTTGCTTCCTGTTCATCCTTTTCATGCTTAGACTCCTGCATTCTAGCCTATATCAACATTCTGTTGAAACTTCTCTTAAAAAGGCCAACAATGACCTCTAGGTCAATCTCACTGTACTCATCACCCTTGATTTTCTGTGACATTTATACTAAACTGCCTTCCTTTTGAAATTTTCTTTCTGGTTTTTCGAATCCTCTACTCTAATTTCTTCCAGGTTTCCTCTTAGTATTTCCAGTTTCTCTGTTATACCCTAATTTTTGGTATCCTCAAGTCTCTGATCTTTTCTTGGTTCATTCACTTGCTCTGTGTTCTTCTGTGTTGTGTCTTCCCAATCTTTCACCCTCCAGGTCTGATTTGCATGTACCTCCAGGTGTCTAAGAATATTTCCACCAGGGATGCACCATTGCTTTATCATCTCCCACCAACACATACAATTATACTGATTACTTTTCCCTTCCATCAAATGATTCCCTTTTTTAACTAATCAATTGCTGTTAGTGATACTATAATTGTTTAACTTTCTTGAGATAGAATCTTTAGAATCATTTTAAACTATTCATAGTCCTTCGTCCATTACATCTAAACAGATGCTGTTATTTCCTTTTTCAAAGTGTCTCCTGAGGTTGCCTTATTCTCTCCATTCTGAACTCGGTCCACATCCTGTTTGTTTCAGGGCTAACACTGCAACAGCCCCTTCACCATTCTTCTGGTCCTAGTGCCTCCCTGTCCTTTCTAACCCATCCTGAATATCACTCTAAGCTAATTTTCCTAAACTATTATTATTTTGAAGGCTCTGATCTGCTCAGAAACCTACTCTATCAAGCCCAAACTTCATTTGACTTTCAAAGCTCTATAATTCTACCTATAATAGAGAATTTCCTATTTCTCCACAAAACAGATTTCCCGAGAGTGGCCATATTTATCATACCCACAAAAATCGCCCTCTTTTGCCTGGTTCATCCCATTCTTCTTCCCTTTCTTTCATCTGTCTAAATCTGATCCAACAATATACTGCTGCCACCCAGATGATTCTTTCTTTCAATCCTTTCAAACATCAGCAGTCAGGCCCCATTAGCTTAACCTTTAATTGTTCTCAAATCACATAATTTATTTTAGTCTTGCCTCTTACCAGATTGTAAGTTTCTTGGTGACAAAAGTATATCTCATGCTTATTTTATATCCCCTGCTGTACCTGGCACAGGTCTAGGCATATAAATATTGAATAAATGGTTACTGATAGATAAGTGAGTACACTTAGCCTATATGTACAATCCATTTCTTTGCTTGAATACCAAATTAATTGTTTTAAATATTTGCTATTTTGTACTTGATTGACTGATTTCCCCCATCTTTATGATTTCACTAACAGTGTCTAATTTAGTAGATCTACATTTTTATGGGTGCTTTGCTACAACTACCATTTTTAACTAGTAAAGCATTTATTAAGTAGTTTTTGTAGATTGTTTTCAGCGCAGCCTCTTTTTCTTTTCATTCTTTTTCTTCTGGTATAATGCAAAGAGAAGTATGCTCATTGCTTGAAGAAATGTTGCTTGGTCAGCAGGTTCAGTCAATAGGTTGAATAGTGTTCCTCAGTACACCTGGATTAGATATAAGCAGTAGCCTTTGGCTATTGTCAACTTCTAGAACCAGATTTCTAAATTGTTCCTTTTCCCCCACAAATTGATAACTGCATGTGGAGAGAGAGAAAAAGAGAATAAGAAGTTTTGGTGTACCTACTATGTTTTCAAAGCTTTTACTTATAAAATATAGGGACATAGTTTTTAACTTAATTTATTAGTGATTAAATTTCTCCTAAACTGCTTTCAGTGACACCATAATTCTTACTACCACCTTTAAAAGGTATACATTCTCTTAGCTTCCAAGAAATCCTCCAATATTATAGGCTATGACCATATCTGGGAAAACTGTGAGTCTTTTAAAGTATCCATTGCATGAACAGAGTCAGGCCTGAAGCAAGCTACTCTCGGTCTAAAACCGAAAATCTGTTTTGATTTCCTCTCTGCTATTAACTAGCTGAGTCATTTTTGGGAAAGCAGTGAGTGTATCTATACTTCATTGATCTTATTTGTAAAGTAAAGATGTTTCAGAATAGATTCTTTCTAAGAGTCCATGAAATCTAGTATTATGGTTAAGGTCATTTTTTAGGAGCTCCTGAACATCCTTTGTAAATATACCTAAATGCACGGTACTTTTTAAAACATTGACACCCACATCTTGATATGAAAGGATATATGTGCTCAGTTTATTTTTCTGCCTCAAGTTCTTTATGACAGTAAACCAGTCAATATCCATTATAGTCAACTAGTTCACGTTTATCCCTCAACTTAAACAAAGATTTATTGTTTTTATAGGGTTAGGGCAATTACATGTTATGCTTGTAAATAGTTTTTAGTTATTTTTTTAAAATTATTTGTTTTCCTAATCTAGTTCTCTAGTGGAACAAGGGCCCCTAACAAAATCAATTAAGTAAGCAGCCATTAGACTGAGAAGGAGGTAGTAGACGTTTTTTCTTCTAATTCTGTAACTACTGATGGATATTCACCATTTTGTCGATTTCATTTTATTATCTCCTCCTCTAAAAAATATGCAAAAAAATCTAGATTAGGTAAATAAATACATAATACAATTATAAAAATGCCACATTAAAAATATACAATTTTGCCATTGCTTCTATTGAAAATTGTTATTTACAGAAACATTTGCCATACTCCATTTACTTTGATTTTTAAGTTTCCACAATTAGCAGTAAATCCTCTCCATTTCCGGACTCAAGTTTTTAAAAATGTTTAACACCATCTAAATTAAACCTATTCTCTAGTAAATCGTGGGTGCTTTTCAGCTTGCATCATTATGAGAAATGAAAGAAAATAACCTTTAATTCTAAAGAGATTCACATAAGCATCTGAGGGAATAAATCACAAAACAGCTTGCGAGACTTTCAACAATTTACAGTTGCTTCAGCTCATGCCTCCCATTTCACATCGTGCCTCACCAGAAAACAACGTGTCTTTCTTCATCACTACCAAAAATTCTGGTTTTCCAATCATTCGTGGAGTTCAAGAGAGAACCCTGCTGAGTTCCCATAGGTGTAGAGTGGAGGAACCAGATACAAGAAATTCAGAGTGAGCCAATATCTTTAGGATGTCTCTGTGTGCCCGCACACAGGTGCTACAGGATGGTGGTAAAAATGTTGTTGAGAGCTTAGCTTAGTTTGTCATTTGTTTTTTTCTTGTTACCTGGATGTAACCTGCCTTATGTAACTGTTAGGTCTCACAAAATATAGTTATTTAACAAGATCACGTAAACTCCATCTGTTAGATAGTTCAGTTACCATTAATAATATGCCTTTATTATGCGACTCATTACAAAACACATTGTTAGCCTTACATTTAAAAAAAAAAAAGCAAACTAGTTTTGTGTCCAGGTGGAAAATGAATTCAAATACGGTACATTTGGAAAACCTCAGAGAGCTCAAATTGTAAACTCTCTTCCCTTTCTAAAATTTTAGGATTCTTTTAGGATTTTTTGTAGTTAAAAATATATGATTGGAGAATAATGATAAAGAAATTATTTCTACTCTATAATTCTCTAATAGCCTTTTTAAAAATGACTTGCCTACTTACAGGGGCAAAGAAGTAGCTTTCTCATAGCAATAAATCTGACTCTTGCTCTAGATGAATCCCTTGAGAGAAAGTAAGTGGTACCTTATGTTACACAGATATGATAGGCCTTGATATTTTTTTTTAACTTGCCCCTAGTATGTGACCACTTTGCCTTTTGTCTTAGAAGCACTGGTGGTTTCTTTCCTACTGTGTTTTCCATGAAGCTGCAATGACCACGACTGATTTTATCATAGATACAAACCATTTGTACGCATGCATAAATATATCGTTTTCTACGGAATGATGAGGTCATGTCACTAGAGATTCAAGTGTTTGAAGTAAGATCAGTAATATTAAGTTTATTTTTTACAACAACAATAATAAACAACAGCAACAATGGCAACCTGAATCAGAAATGGGAATGGAGGAGTGGAAAACAAAGGGATGGTGTCAAACTGATATTCACAAGTTTACACGTAACTGGATAACGTTTCTTTGAGCAGAGTCCCTGATGGAAAATGTGCTCCCTTTATGACCAAGTCACGTGGTGATGGGCCCTACAGAACTCTTCGCATAGGACCTAGACTAGAAAACATTAGTGCAGTAATGGTTCATGGATTAAGGGTCAGATATTGTGGAGATTCATTCTTTAACAGAATACATTTTGTTATAGTACTCTAGTGCTTCACACTAAGAAACTGGATGAATTCCATGTCAACTCCTGTCTTTAGCCATAGCACCCAAAAAAGCTAATTATAATGCAACAAATAAGCTACAGACTAAAAAAGAAAAAAACTTACACATACAGTTGGACATTTCCATTTTCTCTACTTTAAGTGCCCTAGAATGGAACTCTCGTGAATAGCAGTCTCTCAGGTCACAATTATGCCAACACACCTCTACTGTACACCATTTAGCTACAGACATTTTTTTAATCAAGTGAATTAAAGTTTTGACATTTTCTTTTTTCTTTACACAAAGATTTTTTAAAAAGAAAAATCTGAAAATAGTTTTAAAAACAATCTTTATCAGGGAATGAATGGAGGTCTGACTCCACCCCCAAAATCTTTATAACTATATTGTATTCATTTAAATTTTATTTTTTTATTTTATTTTTTTTTCAATATATGAAGTTTATTGTCAAATTGGTTTCCATACAACACCCAGTGCTCATCCCAACAGGTGCCCTCCTCAATACCCATCACCCACCCTCCCCTCCCTCCCACCCCCCAGCAACCCTCAGTTTGTTCTCAGTTTTTAAGATTCTCTTATGCTTTGGCTCTCTTCCACTCTAACCTCTTTTTTTGCTTGTTTTTTTTTTCCTTCCCCTCCCCCATGGGTTTCTGTTAAGTTTCTCAGGATCCACATAAGAGTGAAACCATATGGTATCTGTCTTTCTCTGTATGGTTTATTTCACTTAGCATAACACTCTCCAGTTCCATCCATGTTGCTACAAAGGACCATATTTCATTCTTTCTCATTGCCACGTAGTACTCCATTGTGTATATATTCATTTAAAGATAGGTTAATATGTTCTCAGTATCTTCTCAATAACTTATAAGACATCAGGCTTGCCAAAACACATTCAAGGAATTTGATCATTTCAAAAATGTATTATTGTACTTTGGCACACAATATAGGTAACTTTGTCTTTGTCAATACATTTTCCCAACAGAGGATTACCACCTTAACTGTCACGGTAACTCCCATGCATGATTTCTGTGGTTTGTGACTTCGTGGTGTTGATGCATGCCAATGATAATGGTACTAATGTAGCAATTGTTTTTGTCTGATATTTAGTTTTATGTCTCCTTATTAATAACTTTTACAACATTTGCCCCAGTTAAACCACTTTGTCTGCTTAGTGAAAAAGACCCCCAAAAAAGTTACTGTTATTTTTCTAAAAGTTTTTAGTCTTACAGTAATGTGGCTGTGTTCTTTACTGTTTGGGAAATCAAATCCTTTGTGTGTGGGGGGAGGCTAGGTGTCTAGAAACACAGGTAGTATTAGCATGCTAATTCATCCCAAGGAGATGAATGTGGAACACAACAGCAATTTTACATTATGTTATGAAATCAACTCAAAAGCATATTCAGTGTTATTTTGCCTAAATGTATTGATAGTTTTGCACAGAAGTAGGTAGTTTTTATACTTACATAACTGGTGAAATTTGTCCCCATTGCAAATTAATGTTGGGGGATGTTTGATTATGACAGAAATAATGGAAGTATATGGTGTACTTATTATTTAAAGCATAAATTGTAATACATATATTTGCTGCTTTTTAAAACTTTGTCTTTTCTTGATTTAGGGTCCCCCTGGACCACCTGGACCTCAAGGACTACAAGGGCCAAAGGTCATTCTTTATTTTACTTGTTTCCATTTACCACTTATGGTACAGAGAATCCCACCTTAAATATATGTATCTTTGAAAAATCATTTTTAGAAAATACTAGAGAAGCTAAGATCATCAATATTGCTTAAGGCAGCTAAGAATGGACACTGAGGTCTGGGCTGAAGGGACAGGAAATCAGAAAGGGAAAAAAAAAGGAAAATTAGGTAAGAAGGGAGAGAAATAAGACTAGCATTAAATTTAAAGGGAGGACATTGAGAAAAACAGAATATTAAATGAGGGAAAAACAAGTTTTATAGAAATTATAAAGGTAAAGAGCCACTAAATGTAGTATATGAAAAAAGGAAAATATTTATATACAGGAGGATTGAAGAAAAATTTATTCTAACACTAAAAAAGATTTTCCCTTTAATTTTTTGTAGTAAAAATAATAAGAGAAGCTTTAGCATGGTGCATTCACAGATGAAAATTTGAGGAATCATTTTTCAACCACTTTTTATAACAAATCCCATTGTATTTATTCATTCTGCCATTTGCATCTTATCTAATGAAACATACCAACTATGAACAACAGAAACCTAGAATTACTTGATTATATCTCAGATTTGTCGGTGGTTTCAGCTTTACCCCTCCAAACTTAAATTTAGTTATTTAACCAAATTTGAGCAAGTAACACATGGCCATTGTCTCTCACTTTTTAGAACTGAGCCATGTGTGTTGAAATATGACTTTCATCACTGGATTTTTGTAGGAGATTCAAGTGATTTTGAAATCCATCTTTTGTTGATGCCTTTCAAAGCACTTTATTTGCTGAGTCTGTCATGTACACACACACACACACACACACACACACACACACACCAGCTTTTATACTCTTTAAGATACTTAAAAACAGAAAGCTAACACATGGAAAATTATTTTTCTATTACAAAAAATTAAAAAATATTGCTGAGGTCCTTACCCATAGAAGATATACTTAGAACATAGACCCTAATTTTAAACAGTTATCATGTATAACATTATTGTAAGGTTTGGGTTTTTAACTTTCTGTTTCTCTATCACATTCTGGGCCCTAAGAGATAGAACACAAAAATTCTCCAGTTACACAGTCTTTGTTCCTGGTAAGCAAGTCAGCCTGGATCCCTGCTCTCTCATATCTTGGTGAGCTGGACTAGACAACAGAGGGGTGAATCTGCATATTCCCTTTTCTTCTATGTAGAGTCAACCAGGATCTAAATTCCTTGCTTCTGTGTTAAACACATACCTCTTTCTTTACACACCTCAAAAACTCCTAGGACTTTACTCTTCTTTTAAAGCCCAAAGACCTATAGCCACCCTAAGGGTATAAATCCCTTGTCCTAAAGAGGCAAAAAGAACCACCTAGCCATGAAGGGTATATAATAGTGTTAAAACATATACACCTCCCCTTGTTTTATAATCTAATTGCTACTCATTTTTTAATTCAGTTATTCAGTAAGTAATTTTTGAGCCTCTATATAATAAAGACTAATATCTAACAGAGATATCTGAATATAGCAAGGGGTTTCAAGAAGGAGCTTACAGTTTAGAACAGAAGCGAGGCAAGTAAAGGCACAATTACTAATAAATAGAGTAAGTGCTTTGATGAGTGCATGCTATGGATGTCCATACAGGAAGGCTCCTCTCAGTCTTAAGAGTCAAGGATGACTTTGAGCTGAAAATGAAAGACGGGAGGAAGCTGGCCAAATGAGTGTTTTGACAAGTGAGCTGTGGGAGGGAGTTAGTCATACTCCCTTACCTCTCATCCCTGCTGGCCTTCCCACTATGCTGTCACTCTACCCCACCCCACACACTGCACAATGATCTTGTAATTGAGATCTTGGGCTGACTGATACAATCTTTCATGCTTTCCTTGATCTCTCCTTGAGAAGGTTGGGATAACAGGGGTGAGATGTGCCTATGACCAAGAGTCAGAAAATGCAGCCGAAGTCAAGTGTAGAACCCATTTGCACTAGGGACTCAGCCTCAGACTGAATGGGAGCCTATTCAATTAGTGTTTCTCTTTATCAAACAAAGATTGTTTGACTTCTTACACATCAAGTAATTCTTTACAAACTACATTTGATGAGTGAAAGATAAATTCATAACTCATGAGTTCTGTTTTCTTTTAAACACTCGCGGGTCACATTTTGAAGGTAAAAGCTTTAGCAAAACAATCATTATTGGACCCAGAGTGCTGACAAGCATTCAGACTGAATGAAACTAAGGCTTAGCCAGGTGCATCCAACCTCAGCAGACTTGTTTGTGGCAAAATAAACTTTGCTCCTACCACAAAGGGTGAGAAATCAGGAGTAAGGAAAGACTTTTTCTTCCCCCACCCCCACTTTTTTTTTTTTAAATGCATTTGTTTGTCAGGCTTTCTTTAATTGGAAAGCTCAAATTTCATGCTGTGGCCAAGAGCTCTTAAAGTTTTTACCAGGGAAAAGATCTCTAACAATTTCACTATTGTGGTTTATACATCATCAAACAAGCCTTTCTAAAAAAATACAGTCAAGTCAGCTCCCTTGAAAATCTGTCTGTGAGGCAGGCCACTCACAATCAGGAGAGCTGACTTTACAAAGTTTCCACCATGTGGGAATCAGGCATATTTATAATGGGATCTGCAAAAGTGACTCATTGATCTAAAATAATATCTTACCTTTCAAAGAATTTGTTTGTTCAGTACCTTTCCAAGTGAAAAATGACTGGACCTTTGTTGGTTGGATAAATATCTAGCACATTGCTTAAATTTGTTTTTAATGGGTCATCTTCAATTAAGATAAAATAGATTTTGGGTTGTCAGGGTTTCTAAAATGTCATAATATGAATAGTAAACTTTAATTCATTCCTACCATAGTATAGGTAATTGAACTCACCCAAAAGTAATTTTATGTGGATTAAGATATTATCTAATTGATTATGTCTGGAAATAGCACATTCACAATTATGAATCTGTATCCACTG
The DNA here is from genome assembly GCF_022837055.1 of Prionailurus viverrinus. Classification (NCBI taxonomy): domain Eukaryota; kingdom Metazoa; phylum Chordata; class Mammalia; order Carnivora; family Felidae; genus Prionailurus; species Prionailurus viverrinus. Next base: position 114,747,498 of record NC_062564.1, read on the forward strand.
TTCAAATGGTGCCAGTTAAAATACTGCATTTGATTTTTAAGTTAACTTTTATGTTTTTTGCTTTTTTCTCAAGTTGGAAAATAAAAATAAAGAGAAATAATACAGATTTTTTAAGGAGAAAAAAATTAACTGAGGCTTATAAGTTATTGTTACAGGGTACAGTCAACCTTCAAATTATCTCTACCAGTTTTCTTTCACCATTTTTTCCTTTAGCCTGAATCTCACATGGGGAAAAAAATAAAAACATTGGATCTTAGCTACATATAAGTATTGTTATATGTAATCTTTAAGAAAATGTTATTTCACTTAGTTTTGATATGCGTATGATGTAACAAAGTGTTCTTGGGTTATGATGCCTTTGCTGAAAAGTCAAATTGTACTATTACCAACCAGCATCACTTTTATTTACCAATGATGAATGGAGACAAGCCATCACTTTTTATCTTAACAGGGAGAGCCAGGATCTCCAGGAATCCCAGGAGTTGATGGAGAGCAGGTAATTTTCAAAGATATATACTGTCATTTAAAGCATCATTATGGATCACTACTTTTATTATAGATTTGGAGCCAAAAAGACATGAGTGTTGACATATGATCCCCTCTTTCTTTTTTCACCATCTGTTGTAGAGACTATATTAACTCTAAAAAGCAATTGGTTTTAAATTAGACGTTAGTTTTCTTTGCAGAAACAGACCAGCGATATGACATTTTGTGTTAATACTCCTTACCAATCTACCAGTGACACTTCTGTGAATTTTTATTAGACTTATAAGATCATTACCAATTTAGTAAGAATAGCCTAATGTTTTGTAAGTGAATGCTAACAGGTCAAGATTATAATCAGTCAACAAAAGTTTCCACAAAATTAGATATTCCTTACATGTGTTATTTTGACAATATTTTTTTCCCAAATAAAGATTACACCTAATTTTCAAGATCACTAGAAAATACAGAAACAAGTGGGGCACTTGTGCTTCCACAGAACATGTCAGTATCTCCAATGGTTTCCCTTAAATCAGAGGTTAGCAAACTTTTTCATAGAAGACCAGATAGTAAATGTTTTAGACTTTGCAGATCACATACAGTTTTTGTCACAGATTTTTTTTAATCTGAACACCCCTTAAATTTTTTCTCAAAGATTCAACTTGTGCAAAAATAATCCCTGGGCTGGATTTGGCCTCTAAGCTGTTGTTTACCTCTGGTCAGAAAGACTCTGACTAAGGAGAATATGGACACTGCTCTCAATTCAGAGTCAAATCACAATGGTTAGCTTCAAGATATTTGATATTTTCTGGGCTTCCGTTATTTACCCAATAAATGACTAAAATCAAGAAAATCATAAGAAATCAAGAGGTCTTTTTTTTTTTTTCAAGAGGTTTCTTGATACAGTTAGTGAACTATGCTTCTCAGGAGATAGTATTAGGTAAGAAAATTAAATTCAAGAGTTATTTTAATATTAGAGTTGTATATTAAAGTAATATAATGTCACATAAAATAAACGTGATAGCTAAAAAAAGAAAGACACTTCTGATGATATGCTATTATTAACCAGAGATCACATAAGCATTTAAAAATCTGGTTGTATCCCCAATGCTAGTCATTAAAAATAATTAATTTAACATGCATAAAGATACTACATGGTCCCTACATGCATAGTAGCTGGGGTTTTTTTCTATACGCTTCACAAGGTCTACTTCTGCTACTAACTCCAGTAGCAAGGACAGGCTACCCTGCTACTCTCCATCACTAGATTCCTAAAACCAACCAGGGGCTGATTAATCAGATCCATCTACTACCCACTCAAGCACCTATCCACTCACCCACCTAGCAAGTGATTCTGAACTAAGTGCTATTAAATAGGTATAAGTAAAGAAAAAACACGTTCCTACTGTTTGTAAGTAGGTTTGGGTATGGAAAAGATGAATAGGTTTGTGCAGCCAGGGGCCCCTTACTACCAGAACTGTCACCATCCCTGCCCAAGAATGGGCCATCTGGTCATATGATAGTGAAGCTCCTTGGATGAAAATACTTAACAATAAAAATCCACTTCAGTGTTATTATTACAAAACTCAGATTTGTTAGCATTCAAAATATACATCTATCTATTTACTCACTGTAAAAGAAGAATAAAAATAGCATCATGGGAGAGCCTGGGTGGCTCAGTCAGTTGAGCATCCGACTCTTGATTTTGACTCGGATCATAATCCCGAGTCTTGGGATCAAGCCCTGAGTTGAGCTCTGCACTGAGAGTGGAGCCTGCTTAAGATTTCTCTCCCTCTCTCTCTCTCTCTCTCGCTCACTCCTGCCCCCCTTGCCCCTCTCCCCTGCTTGTTCTCTCTCTCTTAAAAAAATTTTTTAAAGCATCATGGATCATCTCATTGAGATGTCATGAGAATAAAATAAGAACACTGTGGAAAAGTTGAAACATTTGTAAGCTTGACTGAACTCTGATGCCTAAAGACCAGGCACTTAATAATTGGTGCCTACATTATTTATGTTTCTGTATATTGAACCATTGAAAACTGATGGTGATTGAAACTTCCACCTGCTTTTAAGAGGGGTAGGAGAGTGTGGTGGATGGGGATGGGAGAAATTTATTTGAGCCTTTGATCTTATAACGCTAGTCCTGGTTCAAAATGTGTATTGTACTGCTGAGAACTCAGTCCCTTACATTGTTTTCAGGACCAGTGATACTGAATTAACTGCCAGGTAAAAATACAGAATCAGGAGAAATTATGTTAACACCTAAATTCATAGTTTTCATACTTAAATGGCCTAAGTAATAGGGTTTAATCCCTTCTGTTACATGAGGAAATAGTACTGATTCAATGTAGAAGATTGCTATAAGAAATAACTCTAGCAGTGAAAATCAGAATCATCTCAGCATAGGATCACCCACTGACAAAATTGATCTGGAATTCTGTTTTCCTTAGGATGTTACTATCAAGTTTCAGTGTGATTGTTCCATGTAAACTGTATCATTTGTAGGGACTTAAAGGCTCAAAGGGAGACATGGGGGACCCAGGTATGCCAGGTGAAAAAGGAGGAATCGGACTTCCTGGATTACCGGTATGTTTGTACTTTTTAGGATGTGTTCATGTTAAGATAAATTAAATCAGAAAAGAGGGGCACCTGGGTGGCTCAGTTGGTTAAATGTCTGACTCCTGGTTTCATGATCTCACTCAGGTCATGATGTCATGGTTTTGGGGGTTCGAGCCCCACATCAGACCCTGTGCTGCCAGCGCAAAGCCAGCTTGGGATTCTCTCTCTCCCTCTCTCTGCCCCTCCCCCACTCGCACTGTGTCTGTCTGTCTCAAAATAAATAAACTTAAAAAGAAAAAAGAGTTTTATGATTACCTGCATTCTCATCTAGTGGTTCATGTACTATTTTATTCTTAAATATTTGAGGTATTGTTGGTTAATTACTCCAACTGTGGCACTAAAACAAGTTTTAAAGCATCTAACCAAGTGAATTATAAAATAAACCTTCATGTTTTCCTGAATTATTTTCATAGAAGATAGAAAGATAGAGTTGATCACTTCAATTTAGTATGCATCAGATGGTGACAACTGATCATTTTTAAATAAACCATAATTTAAAAATTAACAAACTAAAAAATATAAGGCACTTTTAAAACAAGTTACTGTTTAAAAAGTGTTCTCTTGGTGTGACTGGAATGGTGTTTTTATGACTTTACCCCACAATTTTTACTGAGGATTTGGAAGGAAAATTTTTAAAAATGTAAAAGAAATGGAGAGATAAGTATTGTTAACCCTATTTTCAGCTAAGAACCCTGAAACTTCATTTTCATCCTCAGTAATTAAATTGTGAGATTAAAACAAAAAATATAGAAGACTTCACTGCCTTAGGCCTATTTTAAAACAAGGAAGTATATAAATGTCAATAAAAGACTGACCTTTGCTATTTAAAGTGAGCACCACCACAAAAAATACAACATTTATAATCTGATATATATAACAATGTATAAGTTTAACCAATCACACCTAACCTAGTTTTTATTTACTTTAAATTGTATTTCACATATCACCCACAGTCCTAGAGATTTGGAGAAGCTTGCTCTTTGAGACTAAAATGCAAGGGGATAAATCTTTCTTTTATATATTATGTGCATAAGACTATAAAAATTTCAAAAGGATGATGGGTTTGGGGAGAAAATTCAGTTGTTTTCTTATACTTTGGAAACAACTTTACCAACTCAACTCTTACCGGTTATTTGTAGGGTGCCAATGGAATGAAAGGAGAAAAAGGAGACTCTGGATTACCAGGTCCTCAGGGTCCTTCCGTAAGTTGATGGTGGCTGAACTTCCGCAGTTACTAAAGAACTCTAAAACAGGCCTATTATTTACCAAGTTCAATCTGTGCCAGATGGCTTATCAACAGTAGAGAGACTGTGAACCTTTTAGTTTGTCAAACTATAGAAAAAATGTCTGTCGGCCTTTTACGATGAGAGACAATGTGTCTCAGAAGTCTGAGTTAAAAGCAGTTTTTTAGGAGACTGTCTAATCCTAAGGAGAAAAAAATCAATGGTTTTCCCATAACACTTTTGGGTAGAGCTTTGTGATTACAGAGCACACTTTTTTCCCCCCTCCAGAGCCCTGATGCTGCTCAGTGAAATATTGGAGAGTTTAATAGTGATTGTGATATTATAGCATCTCTTGATGATTGCTGTCCTTTCTTTTAATGTACTTTAGATTTATTCTGGCTTTTGTAAAACAGCTGTATTTTTTTAAAGTTTTTTCTTGCTATTGTTGCTGTTCTCAAGAAGGCATTTCTAAACGTAAAGAATCAAATGCCTCACTTTTTCTAGTATCCTTCTTCCTCTGCAGCTATTAATGGCCTTAGCAGAACCCTAGCACAAGATCCAAGCCAAACTGCCTTATCTAAATGAAGTAACCAAATCCATGTTTATTTTTTGGACGTACAGATCATAGGCCCACCAGGCCCACCAGGCCCCCATGGCCCACCAGGCCCCATGGTAAGCCTCTCTTCTCTACAAAATGTAATCATGTATTTATGAGTATGCTACTAGAAAAACATGAACACATCCCTCACAACAGCCAGCTTGTATTTTGGGCTGCTCTCTGTAGAATGAACAGAAAATACGAGGTGCTCTGAGATATCTGACTTTACAGTATTGGCCTTCATTCCCAAATACGTCTCTTGAAAAGAGATAGAGTAGTTTTGTGATAGGAGAATCAAGGATAGATTTGACAAGCTTGACTCCAACCTCCAGTATGAACGTCAAAAAATCATCTTAACCAACCCATTTAGGCCATTCATAGCATAACAGGATTAATAATTGTAGCCATTAATGAATGTGTCTAACCAACTTTGAAACATTTTAATGAGATTTTAATAGGCACATTTATAAAATAATATGAGAAAAATTGTAGATGACATATATTGTTGCTTCTTTTTCTTTTCACTTTTATGGTACTCCGGTGGATCCAGTGTTCACCGCAAGTATCCCTCAGACAATGGCCATGCCTTCACAGAACTATCTGGTGAGGAAGGCAGCCATTAAGCCAGTGTAATTCTCAAAATGTCCACCTAATGGCGGTAGTGTTAAGGCTAGAACATAGAAGGTGGAGTGCTTCAGCTGCTTTTGACTGGGGCAGGATGGGTACAAGTCAGGCAGCCTCTAAGGTCACATTCGTCCCTAAGGTATCTCAATAAACTCTATGCCTTTAGTCATACAGATTAAATAAACTGTGGGTCATGTTTTCCCCCTGGAACATCACTGGAATGATCTAAGCTGCAAAGCAGAGCCCCAGACCCAATCATCTATTTCTTACTAACTGTTGTTTTCTATTTCATATCATGAAATAGTTATAATTAACATTATTTTCTTAATACTAAACTGTTCATTAAGAATTAAGCAAATGACATACTTTTGGCTTTCTTTTATACTCCCTCCACTTTAAGTTAGAAGATTAAAATTTTAAAGGCTATATCTTATTCATATCATAAAATTGATTAGTTTAAAGGGATTTTAACCATTACTAAAATAAAATAAGAATACTTGATAAAGTAACAGCCATTCCCTGAAAATGCTTATCCACTGCTTACCTAAAGGGAAAATATTATTCCAATGCAGACATATATAACAAATATTTGTATATTGCTTGACAAAAAATTTTTCCTACAGTTGTATGATTTCGCTGTTGGGTGTTTAAATACTCCTCTCTCCAAAGAGTTAATTCAAATAACTTGAAAGGTTTAAAGCAATCCACAGTAACCTTTAGGTAGTTTAGGTTAGCTAATTAGTCTCTATGGTTAGATTTTCCACAAAATACAGGAGAAAAGCCCTAATGCATGTATGCGTTATAACTTCCTTCCATTGGTAAACAACTGTTACAAAAGCCTTGAAGAATTCGTCTTCGTAAAAACAAATGCATTCTAACTAATCATGATTAGTGCTCTGTGGATAGAATCCTTTCCTTAGTCTTAAATTAATGATGCCACAGGGTCCCAAACTTGACTATAATCTCCTCGTTTCCTTCTTTCTTTAGATTCTTCTTGGGTCTAGAGGATTCAGTAACGGGAAAAGTACTTCCCTTCACCAGGACTTCTCTTTGGCAAATTTCCGTATTTTAGGACCTATCTCTATTCTGTGTAACTCAAAATATGTCACACGTTCCACCTAGATTTTACGAAAATATGGATTTGAGAAATAGGAGTAGTGTGGGTTCACAATACTTTTTTAAAATGTTTTTCTTACATATTCCTCCCTCTCACAGGTATTTAGCAGAACAAATTGCTGTTAGTGAATTTCCAATTACAGAACCGTCCAAGAGCTGGAAGGAACATTCACTAGGTGTTAACATCCACTGTCCTGCCTCTAGCTATAGCTCCAAGAAGAAGATTCTTGTTTTACATCTCTTTGGTTACTCTATACAATAATCACTTCTGTTAGGAAATAGTGAATCAATTCTTAATTAAAATCTGCGTTTTTCATTTTCAGGGACCTCATGGACTTCCTGGACCAAAGGTAATCCAAAAAAATCCCTTGATTATTGGATTTCTGTTTCCCTGTTAATCGTGGAGAAGCATGACGGAAGCATGTCTGTCCCATCTTATTTATCTGTTATATAATGTTATATAATGTTGTATAATCTTTAAGCCTTTAAGTATCCAGATGTTTAAATCTCACAACACAGAATGTCTTACAACAAATTTAAGTGATATCACCCGGAGATGAATTACTCCTCGTTTTGCCTTTTTCCATGACACTATGTAAGTTTCTTAATCACTAATCATAATATGTATACTCACAATCAACCATTTAGAGGTGAATCTGATGAGATTCTCAGACTGGTTCAGATGTTCTTTCTTATGGTATCATTAGTTGCATATTTAGGTGTAACTGATACCCCTTGTTTGTCATATAGCGGTGCTGCATCTAAATGCTTTAACTATCCAACATCTTAATTTTGTACTCCCCCAGAGATCACTGGTCTAGAATGGGGTAGAGTGTATCATGTACTCTATGCTCCGGATTAATAAGAGAACAATAGAGAATACCCCTGCTCATCAGAATTAGTGCAGCTTATATTGTAAAGATGGTTTCCATCAGTTCTTTGCTTTTGTGTAGACCAAGAGGACATTTTGGAGAGTTAAAATGAGCCCTGAAAGAAAGGTTTCTTCTTCCAGGCAGCATATGCAATGAGTTCCTATGTTCTAACCTCAGCTTTGCCACTAACAGGCCACGTCACTTTCAGCAGACTATTTACCCGCTCTGATCCTTCTTTTACTCAATTAGGCAACTGACCTCATAGTGTTGCGATGATTTAATGGGTATATTGTAAGATACTTAGCACAATATCTGGTGCAGTTGTCAATAAACACCCAATAAATATCGGTTGTTATCTTATGATTTGATGCTTTGTTCTGAATTTAAAAATTCAGGAAAAAAAAAACTCATGAGGGAAGGTTCAAGGACTCTTGAAAGCTTCTTAGTAGTGAGTTGGTGCATTTAAATGGTGAGAGGTAGGGGAACACATAAATGCAATGTTGGAGCTAGAAATCAGAAAGCTTAGAGGCAGCCCACCCTCTCCTTTAGGAACTCCCTGTGGCCCACTCAGCTTTAGGAATGCAGAAGTATTGGTTGGACCCCAGAAATCTGAGTTTCATTTTTTGGGGTCAGGCAGGTGACTCACCCATGAATGGGAAAAATTCATGCCTCTTTATTCTTCTTAGAACACCATACTTCTAGTAAGGCCAGTGTCTCAGAAGCACGGATTGTAGTTTGAGTTAAGAGCATTGTGCTGTGGGTCAGAAGGGAGAGCCCATCTATCAACTTTGTGGTCTTGGTAGTTATCTAACCTCTCTGGGTCTTTTTCCCCCACTCTGGACTAAATCAGTAGTTCCTACTCCTGGCTTCTCCTTGGATTTTAAGGCACTACTTAAATAATAGGTTTCAGAAAATTATTAAATTTGGAAAGATCTCGTAGATTACCTGTGATAGTTCCTTGATTTTATAGATGATAAACCATAAGTCCATGAAATTTAGATTATTTGCCCTAAGTTACACTGCTAACTAAATGACTAATCTGGGACTAGAAATTAGGTCCAGAGTTGAAATTTGGTCTTTCTGACACTACATTTGATTATTTATAAATTCAACTTCTCAGTTCATGCCCACTCATGTTAATGTATGATTCCTCACCACAGAATTCTGTGGCCTACCAAGGCGGCCCTGCCTATTCATCATCTCAAGACCTCTAGCTGAAAGTCCATACACATACATACAAAGCCATCAATCTCAAGTTGAGACCAGTTAACTAATGCTGACTGTTGAGCCTTGGCCTTAACCTCCCCTTGACTTTAGCTCTGTGACATTCCCAGGACCACCCTTTACTGATCACAGCACATTTGGATTTCCTACCGTGGCAGCGCTGCAAACGTCCTATCTTCAGAATCCCCAGAACCCATTAGGTCGTGGTGGTGTGTTCATTACTTCGTGACCCCTTTGGAAATTCAAACACTAAGTGGGGTCCTGGACTCTATGTTTAACAAGCATCACACTGATTTTCATCAATCGGACACCTAGGGAAAATACCTCCCAGGTTAATAATCCTTCCTGCCATGTAAACACAATCTCTCCTGCTCTCACGCCTATCCAGCGAGACTCTATAGGGCATTTGAGACTCCATCTTCCTTTCACAAATCTTCCCAGATTTTTGTGATGAAATTAATGTCTGTACTTAAAAGTTGGAAAGTGAACAGGTCAGAACTCTATTTCTGCTGCTGATAGAAAATAGATGTACTGTATTCTTTTAAATATCAGAGTCAAGAGAATTTGTCACTTACCATGGCTTTTGTAATGTCACCTGAGGTGAAACTTCAACTTTATTTATTATAACATTGGGCAGATGGACAGTTATCAAAACTACATTTAAGTACTGTGGTCTTCATAGTCTCTTCTGGGATTGGCTATTTGTTGTCTCTTCTGTTGATTAATCCATGTAGGGATCTAACTTGGCAATGTCCATGAATGAGGACTCACTACATGGCAACACTTCAAACATCAGCTGCTACATTTTTAGCTCATTCCCCAGGGTAAAATGCTTAAAGGCTTAAAATATGTGTATATAACACTGTCCTGCATATTCCAGTTTTTCAGTCCAGCAGAGTGGGTTTTTCTACTGAGCCTCCTTCAACATCCTCCACTCTGTCTCTGATTTGCTTGGTGAGCAAAAGGTACCATAACACCAGTTTCTTTGAGGTAGATCTGAAAAATTCTAGAACTCAGTCGTACACATTTCAATTGCAAGGAGTACGCTTTCTCAGGAATTTCCTAGAACGTTATTTGCCGATTTCAGTTTATTAATTTTTTTACAAATGTTTGAAATGAATGTTGAACTGATGCAAAACAAGTCTAGCCTCACTCTGCTGTTACCTAGAACTGGAATCTGCAACCATTTCAGAGACTGGCTCTCTTCTCTCACAGTTAAAGCACCCATGATAGCAACCAAAATTGGCATTTGCTTTTGCATTTAGGGTGAACCAGGGTTAAATGGTGTTAAAGGATTGAAGGGTGAACCAGGTCAAAAGGGTGACAGAGGACCCCTTGGTCTTCCAGTAAGTAAAGAAAACTTTCCATTTCAGTGCAAATCTCAGACTTTTCTTTCTACCCTAAGTAACAACTCTGGTTTACTCAGTGACTATCTCACATTTGAGGTTTCTGTGATTGGAAAACATATTATAGTAGAGCAGAGCTTAGCCCAGTTTTGTTTGATTCCTGCTCTTGTGTCAGAGGAAGACCCATGACAAACAGTGCTGTCCATGTTCTGTCATTCAGTTACACACATGCCAACCTTCCTCTCTTAAGGCTGATGATTCTTCTCCCATCACCCTGCCCTTTAAAAAAGCATTGTGCTGATTATGTCATAATTTCTCACAAATGTTTTTATAATTTAGTTCAGTTTAGAACCCTCCCTCAATTTTATTTCCTCCTTCAGTACCAAAAACTGTAGCCCTCTGTTGGGTGGCAGGTATGCAGTTAGCCATTGCTGATGGCGTGAGGTCAGCACTGTGGCTCCTTACATTAATCAATCATATATCATGGTCTAAGTGTTGTGTGTTATCTGTTTTGAAAATGCCCTTTTATGAGGTTCTTTTGGCAACAGTGAAGGAGAGTATGGAAGAAGTATTTTGCGGTTGTTTTGAGATTTTTATTTTTAATAAAAAGGGAATTCTCATCTGCCATGCACTTTAGGCCAATCTTCTTTCCACAACTAAAAAGAGATTTTTAAAAAGGACGATTAAATATGAGGTTTTAGGTTAAAGGTTTTAATATGCTGACTATTCAGTGAATGAAGATAGAAGGCAGTAAAGAACATTATAGATTATGTTATTAAAATAAGACATAAAGTTGGTTAAAAACAGCTCACGTGAATATTTTACATATAAAAATGTTAGTTGCCTACTTATTTCGTGGTGCCTACTTATTTCACTTTAAGTGTTAAGTATCCTTACAGAGATCAGGCACATAGTGGATGCTTAATATGTACTCACTTATTGAATGAATGATACAAGCCTTGTGTTAGACTATAGGTTAAATCACACCAATTAGACCAATGGACCATGGGCACAAAACCTCTGTGACATGTGTGAGTCATTAGTTCACATTCCAGGTAAATATAATGTTATACTCTCAGTACAAAAATTTTACCATCTCCCTGTTTGTTTTTACGTGCTATAATAATGGTGACTCTGAAGAAAGTACCAGAAGACAAAAGAAAGTCTGGATTTCTATTTTATTAAACCCTTAATCCAATTTCTTTAAAGTTTATCTTAATTCCAAATTTAGGGCTAGTGACAATTTTTATGCAACATTTCGCCAAAAACTGTACATATGCTAGCATTAAACAACAACATAACATTTTTAAAAATTTTAATCATTGCTAACTAAAGATGTATTTTGCATGTATAGTCTGACTCATACTAGGACTCTACAGAAGGAATTGTAAAATAAAAAAACTAAAACTACCCGAATATAATGGTAGATAGCATCATTGGTAGAGTCTGCATCTGGAATAGGTTTTTTTCTTCCATTTTTTATTATTAACTATATCTGCAGCATAAAATGGGAACATAGTTCTGCAACCTTGCCAAGAAAATTTGTAGGGCTAGTGTATTGTCTTTCTTAAATACTCCTTGATTTAATCAATATTTTTAAAGGACTATAAGTCAGTAATTGAGTTTTGGGATACAAAAGTCATATTCAAAGAAGTAATTGTGCTAATTCTTAAAACAAGCATTGAAAGTGTCATATTTTATCACACACTATGCATAGCTTGGAGATCAAGGTAAAAAAAAAAACACGTCACTTAGGAACAACATTGCATTTTTAAAGCATTTCCCTTTCAGACGTTGATGCAATGATTATTTGAAGTGAATTGAAGAGCAGTTTTGTTTGGGACAGTTATTTTTTGTTTGGACTCATGAAATTTTCCCAGCTTTTTCCTGTTCCTAGAAGTCCCTCTAGTGGTAACTAATGTGAACACAGTAAGAACAACCCAGAAAACAATGAGTATTATTCATGTAAAATCCAGACTCATTCTGGCATGTTAAAATTCTGCATTTGTTATTCAAAAGTGCTATTTTAACAACAAACAAACAAACAAACAAACAAACAAAAAACTAGAGTCTTTTTCTTCTCTGAAATGCTAACTTTGATTGATTATTATAATGAGCCCTTTCTTAGGTTGTTGGCCACTTTTTTTCAAAACCTAAAGAAATCTATTGTGAATAGTACAGTCTTTAGAAAGTGAGTATCATATGGAAATTAGCACTTTGTGACTTACCAGTAATTCCTAGAAAGCCTACTTTATAAACCTCATTGACTTGATTTCTGAAGAATTTGTCGAATGGAAATGTCATTAAAATGCCATCATCTGTGGGGCATCTATTGTCACGTGTTTCGTTGTTTTTTTTTTAACTAACAATTTGTAGCAATGTGATATTCATCCCAGAACCCTGTGACTGCGTATTATGTTGTTTGAAGCGTTACATTTGTTCATTAGTACCTCATACTAATCTCTGTTCTTGTCATTCGTGTTATACCCACCAACCCTGCTACCAACCAAATCACACAGGGAGCATCTGGCTTAGACGGGAAGCCAGGATCCCGGGTGAGTCAGTACCTCATCTTGCTCCAACATGTTTTGTGGCTATGCTTTTGTGCTTCAGGACAGACTCTTTTGCCCCATGTACTTTCATCCAATGATGAGGGCTTCACGGGACTGGAGGGAAAGAAGAAGATGTACAAAGATAGTGGTACAAAACGGAAAGTTGGACAGAGCAGAAGAAGCCTCAGTTCCAGTCTGGATAATTTGCTAGGTGGAGAGAATGGCCAGTCTAACTGGCTTCATTAACTTAGAAGCCTAGACAAAGTTTTCTATAACTAAAGGACAGTTCCCATAATTCCATGAGCAAGTTCCTCTGAAGGGATGAAAATAATGTGAATTTATTTGAACTCACTCTTCCTTTTATGTTTCTGTCCATATTAAAAATGTAACTTCTTTCCTGGAACTAACTTTCAGATCTTTGTTCATCGAAGTGACCTGTCTGTCTTCTGTCATTTTGTCTCTTTTCTTTGGTTCTTAACAGTTCCATCTCTTAAAGTTTAGCCACAGATAATCAGTATTCAGAAGTCTTCTGAAGATGAACTTTGAATTCAGGCAGTAAGAAGATCAGATGAGATGATAAGAATTCACCAATATTAGAATGAGTTTAAGCCCTAAATTATTTCATATCGCAAAGCTGTAATAGAAAAAAAGAATAGTTAGAACAGAAATATGAATAATAAAAATAGTATATAATATATATAATATAATAAATATATTATAGATATTATAAGTAAAAACTGTGCTGGAATACTTCCTACATTTGCAAATATTAGAATACATTCTTTGCAAATAAGGACAGTCTTCTTGAAAATGAGTAAATCACTTGAAGTCCTTGCTACATCTTTAAGAATCCAAAAGAAATTCCAAGCTTTTCAATTCTAAAAACCTGCTTCAGGCAGTCATTATTTTCACTGGACCTAGTGTTCCTGTATTCATTCAGTCTGAGACAGAAATGCTAATCCTGAGCCAGGAGGCCAGAGGGCAATTATGCCATTAAATCAGCCGGCTGCCGGGTTTATGCCTTGTAAGACTGTAGCAGAAGCTAGGAGAGTAATTCCTTCCCTCTGAGCCCCCTGCTGCTCCCAACAGAGCCGGAGAAAGTTTGGTTTGAACAGTTAAACACTGTTCTCATTTACTTAATATTTTTTTCCACCTGTGTAACTGTTCCAGCCTCTTAAACAGCTGAAAACAAAGCTTCGTGGCCGAGGAGTGTGAGAGTGACAGTGGGTGGAGAATGGACGAAGGGAAAACACCTCCATTTCTCTCCTTAAGATTATGGGGGCAAAGTGAAGATGTTCCATGAAGTCAGGGAGGAAGTATATAATTAAATATGACTTACAGTTTCTCATGTGTACTCTTCATTAAAATATGCAGTTACATAACTCACCCTTTTTGCATGGGTTTCTTGGAAACTGCTGGCCAGAAAGAATCAAGTATAAAGCACTTTGAAAGGAGATGAGTCGTCTTACTGACTTTCTAAGGCATCATTCACCCAGGAAAAGTCCAGGATAAAATATAACTGCTTTTCTTATGGCCCTTTGGATATGTCTCTATCTTATTTTTGTCTTTTTTTTTTAGGGTACAGATGGCCCTATGGGACCCCATGGCCCTGCAGGTCCCAAAGGAGAAAGAGTAAGTTGCTCCTGAGGTTATTAAGCTGTGACCTAAAAAAAACACACTGTGGCTTTTCTGGCTTAGCTGAACTGAACTGTTCATTTCCCAGAAAAAATAAAGGACCATCGAACACATTCAATGAAAATATACCATCTTAAGTCCTAATCAGAGCTCTCACACGGAGGGAACAACAGAGTATTAAATAGAATGTGGCTGCCTTAACAAAAAATAATGAATACATTTACATAGCTAAAATAAATAGCTCAGACCATTCCTTCTTAACCCATAAGGAAGATATTTGCATTTGGCTTGAATCCAGAAAGTTGAAGTCAATGGGGCTAAAATTTCCAGGACTACATATTCTGGTTGATAATCTTTTATATAAAGCTACTGTATTCACTCAGAGTAAGTTATAACTTTTTTTTTAAAGGAAATTACAAAACCTAAGTATTCTCCACACAGTTACACATGCTCCTTTATTTATTTATTTATTTTAGCAAAAGAATAGGCCGTCTATCTTTAACCATAAGGAAATAATTTCAGTGCATTATAGAACAAAAACCTTTCACTAACCTCCCTATTGCGAGGCCATGTTTCCGTATCCTTGGGAGAAAAAAAAAAAAGACATTCAGAGTGGAAGATAAATATCTGACACAAAAAAATGTATCGCAGCGTCAGCAGCTGGTCATCTGTCTGGAACTTTTCTCCCTCTTTCTCTATTTTTCTCCCACTTTTTCTTTTCTTCACTTCGGAAAACTTAGAAGTTTTGTGTGTGTGTGTGTGTGTGTGTGTGTGTGTGTGAGTGAGTGGACTTGTGTCATCAATTTCCCCACCATCCAGGATAAGCTGGAAAGAAAGATGCAAGGGCTTCACAATGTTGGAATGATTCATTGTGCAAGTTGCAGGTTTTTAAAACTAGATAGAGTTTCTTCAGTCTGGGGTAATTTGCTTTAAAACAGAGGGCCACGTAGTGATTTCTTTGGCAAACATCCCAATTCCATAATTCTATGTTCTGTAAAATGAATTCATTCATTCAGTAAATATTTATTACATTTTGTGATGTATAAAACACAGTGTACTCCTAGTGTGAAATGCAAACACTTCTCCCATTTGTGGAGTCTATTTTGCCAATTTGCTCCAGTGAATTGAATAATACCATTATAATTGATTCATCATCCTATAACCTTTTACTAATACTATATATTACTATTAGAATAATACCATTATTAGTATTAGTATTAGTATTACCATTATTAGAATTAGTATTAGAATAATACCATTATAATTGATTCATCATCCCATAACCTTTCACTAATACTATATATATATATATATATATATATACACATACACACATATATATACACATACATACATATATATGTATATATATACATATATAATCTTAAAACTGTAAAGGAAATAGCTATTTCCCTGACCTAGCAGAGTTTATAATCTAAGTGCAGAGAAAAAAAGTATCAGCAAGAAATAACCAGATCATGAGGCCAAAGTGAATACAAACAGTACAGAAGTGTACATACAATGATGAGGAAGTCTGGCTTCATCCAAGAATGCTTCTAGAAAGAGGTGAGTCCTAAAGGAATGAATTATCTGAATCTGCAATTGTCTTACTTCTAAACTCAAACCGACTTAAGAAGATCACCTTCATTAAAAATATTTAAAAGCTAAGAGGCTCATGCTGCTGATGCATTGAAGCGTTGTATCAAGAAATCCAGCACGTGTCCTAAAAATGGAGCAGCAAATCGCAAGTCGTCTTTTGGCAGAATGCCCTTGGGGCTCAAGAGGGTTTACCGTATGGTAAATCAGCTGCTACTTCCGATAGCTCCTCGGTGTCACAAGAATATCAGGTATCGGCGCTGGGGCAGGATTAACTGGGAGAGCAAATGAAATCGCTAAGAATTTTTGAAGACATAGTTTAAGTCAAATGGTGTGCAGTGTGAAGTGTTACACTTGTATTTACTCAGCACGTTAACTATCTTCACTGGCTCGCGTATCAGTACTCTCCAAGTGCCCCTCACCCAAAGTGTTAAACTGGAGTGTTATTCTCAAAGTTAATTGACCGAGGTGTCACCTGGACTCTCTTGAAGAAGTTTCCACTTTTAAAGAGGGAGGAATCAGGAATCCATTCTAGATAATTCCTCAGTGTGGGCATGCAAGTTAAAGAGCCTGAATGAAATGAGACCAGCCTAAAAGAAGACTAACATTGGACGTTGTCATTCAGAAATTGTCAAAAACGTGAGTGACAGCATGAGCCCTTCAAGCACCTGGTGGTCCCTGCCTTGAGCTGATTTCTTCATCTGGCCTTGTCAATGCTTAGGAACTCTGTAAAGGGTGTTAAATTTGAGAGGTTTAAAAGTGTTTCAGGAATTATTTAATCCAGGAGAAGTTACACGTTCGAGTCCCTATTTCATTTCATATCTCATATTCAAATTAATATTTCACTCCTAAAAGTTTTCTAGCTGAGACCATTAGGATGCCTTTGGCTCTAAGTGACAGAATCCCAACTCAAAATGGCTTATGCAATAAAGAAACTAAATATTGTTTTATCTAACAAAATATTCAAAGGAGGGACTCTCTGCTCTGCTTCTGTTCCCTTTCCACATGCTGGCTTTGTCTTCTGATCACAGGCAAACGGGTCACCGTCCCTACAAACCTCCTCTCCAATGAGGCATCATCTTCTCCTTAGCAGTGAGCAAACCTTCCCCATCACTTCCCCCCTGACTTCCCTCAACACCTCATTGGCCAGAGTCCGGACACATGTCCTCTTCTGAAGCAGTCACTGGCGGGTGAAATGGAATTGTCATTACCTTAAAGTAATTGTTTGGGGTGAGCAATTCTGTAAGAGGAGTTCCACAAACAAATGTCTTTGTGACAGCTTAATTCAAACAAGTCATGGTATATTAATTTTAAAAACAAAAGAAAGCCAATAAAGCTGAAGGTACTCAGAGGAGGGGAAAAGGGAATAGGTCTATCAGAAGAATCTGTGGAGATTTTTCAAGACCTACTCCAGGTTATGCGAACCCTCTTTTTAAACCCCCACCTCCCACTACACCCCCCATCCTACCCCCACACGCGCACACATATACACCACCACCATCACCACCATTTAAAAAAATCAGGAAATAACACTGCCAGATCAAACAGAAAGAAATTTATTTTGAATTGGTAGCCAAACCCTTTTCATTAAAAATAAGACTTCTGATTGTATATTAATGATGATAGCTACCACTTATGTATGAGACATATTATTTGATGACATATAATTTGATACTTTATAATCACATTTAATCTTCAGAACAAGTCTTGCAGAATATGTATTATTCTTCTTATTTAACAGCCAATGAAGCTAGGGCATAGAAAGGTTAAGAAGGTTACCTAAGACCACACAGCCAGTAAATGCCAAACTGGAATTCAAATTTAAATCTGTTTGATTTCAAAGCCTGGCAGCCTTACTGACTGACTGGAAATTGTTCTTTCAGTAATAAACATAAAGCAATAATGAGTAAAAGTTCAACAAGCTTTTATCATATTCACTTTCGCTAATCTCCCTACACATCTATATGTGCCTCTAGGTGACAGGGCCAATTAGCCCCACCAACGCCTCAGTTTAGGTTAAAGAAGAATGTTAATAGTGACTTGAAATTTGCTCACATGGGAATCTGGAGTACAGAGGCACATGGCATAATGCTTGAATCTGCACACACAGCTACCAGCTGAACTTTGCATTTTAGCCATGAAAAGATTTGCTAATCTTTAAACTTCTTCAAAGGTGTGATAAAAGTAGGTAACATTTTCTTCTTGGCCACTCATATAAATATCACCATTACTCCTGAAGTTCGCATGCTAACTACTGACAAGCACCTTAATTTTACAGCTGGCAGCAAAAGGAAACACTACTTGCAATGCAGAACATTTCTTTATCTCTTTATTATAATTATTTCGTATTTATGGATCCACCCCCAATCTCACCGTATTCTTTATAAGTATTCAAGATTATCATTACCACGTATATTGTTATAGCTGGGGCTGCTGTTCTATTTAAATAGGCTCATGGAGAGCGAGTGATGAAGGTAGTAAAAAGCTACCTTCTCAGACATTTATTTATTAGAAGGCATAGAAGTGTTTAAACTCTCTTTTTCAGAAAGGAAGCAAAACATGCACCTGATCATACTGATGTGACTTGATTAATTCAAATATGATTTACTCATGTGCCAGACACTATTCTAAGCCATGAGGATGTGGTAGGGCCCTGGCGCCCCAGTGTGCATGTTCTAGTGAGGGGCACAGCAGGGAATAATCGTGCCTATCTCCTGGTGTTGGGGGCCATAAAATAAAACACAGCTCTGCAAAGGGCCAGGGTGGTCAAGGAAGAGGCCTGCTGAAGAAGAGAATTTGATAGAAAAAAAACAACAACATTTTATTCTTACATTTAAAAAATGTAGTAACTTAAAATAGTGAGTAACAGATAAATGTTTCACACTAATGCCAAAGAAACCCAAGTATAGCACTCTAGATATGCAAATCCTTCGCACAACTGGATAGCAGTTCTGTTACCTACTGCCCTTCTTTCAGAGGTAATTTGGTAAAATATGCAAATGTGGGTTTCTTTTACTCTGTCACTGACAGAAACCCCTAAAGAGCCTAAGTCATTGGAATGTTGATAAAATGGTACCTCCAATGGAGGCTTTATACACAGGCCATTAGGGAAAGTGTGTGAATGTAGGCATTTGTGTATGATTTGAACTTTACGGCTTTCATTTTAGGGTGAAAAAGGAGCTATGGGAGAGCCTGGACCCAGAGGACCCTATGGTCTGCCTGTGAGTTCTGTCTCTTTTTCCACCTCCAGCATGCATAGATGACCTGACACCAGCACGGTTAACCCTTCCCCCGTGGGGCAGACTAACCACATTAGAGGAGCAGAGAATCACCCACTAATTCTCGATGACACCAGTGTAACCATGTCCTTCATGGGTCATATTCACATCTATTCTCAGACACACACACACATACACACACACACACACACACACACACTTCTGGAGATGGAGAGGATCAGAGATTATCCACTAGATCAAAGGTTCTAACCTGAAAGTCAGATTTCAACACGCTCCCTATGCCATCTCACTAGGCGCCCATAACTGACACTTCCTTGGAAGGTCACTGCCAAAAGTGGGTGTGAAAGTGTCACTTAGTTTCTTCAGACTTTATCTGTCCCCATAGGTTATTGACTAAAACTACTCTTGCTAATAAAAGTTATTTCTCAAATTGATATTTACAATGACTTCGATGTTTCTGACCTTTCTAAAGTACTGCAGTGATAAGAGATCTTTAGAACACAGAATGTTAATAGTGTTCTGTCTTCTGAAAATTCCCAATTATATGATCTTCAAACTGAGGCTTCAGGTTTACTTCAGAACACTAACTTGGGGTTGATTATAAGTGATTTGATAGGGTAGGGTAGGACTGCAATAGAAAAACATATACTCCATTGAAGTTTTTAACCCCTATATACCTTCCACATGCCTTATAACCTTACAGGTTTTATGAACCAAGATATAAATTTAAATCAGGATTACTTCAGTGCTGAAAGAGATGCTGATTTTGAAAGAGATTACAAAATCTAATTGACGGAATTAAAGCAACTTTTCAGGCACTTTGGATGGCCCTGTTGTGTGACACAATAGGGTCTTTGCCCTGGTAATCTTGCACAACCGTCTTATGACTCCTTTTATATTTGGGGATCATGGATTGACAAAGTTTACTTAACAACAGTTTTTAAGTTGTGACCCTCACACCCTCAATATTTATAGACAAGGCGCCCATCTAGCCAAATTAAAACGATACTTAACAATAAGCAGGTTTCACATTCTTTACTCATTTATAAACCAAGTACTAAGTTATCAAACCGAAGCAGTATTGATTTGCATAGTCTATTAATGCTGGTATGTTTTTCAGTCAACTAAACAGCATCTGTGTTTTCAGCTTACTCCTGGATTGATAAAGTGGATACCAAGCATTAAACTTCAGTGAAATATCTGGCTATATAACCTAATACATAATAAAAAAAATAGTACCATGACCCTTAACTACAGCATTAACAGTCCCTTCACTTGATTTGGTGAGAGAAATTGGTATTACTAATCAATAAAGACTCTTTTTCACATCTCTGAAGTAGTTGTTCTAATACTAGTGTTGCATGTCCAGGCAGCCTTAAACAAACACTAACCTATTCATGAAATTTAGGAACACTAATGTAGCTACTATGGTTCTTTGGCAGGGGAAAGATGGAGAGCCTGGTCTTGATGTAAGTAACTTGTACAATGAACATCTTCCTGTGACAATAGATGCTGATGGTCTCCATCATCAATAACAGCAAGAATACCTTTTTCTAGGCACGTAGTTATTCGTACAGCGTATACTGCTGTGCGTGTAGACAGCAATAAAAAATACGCCACTAGTGTCTGCATGAGATAAACAGAAAGGCCAAACACAGAATTAGTGTAAAGTTAATAACTGACAGTTAATAATGGCACTTCAAAATACTTTCCCAAATTAGGGACACCCCCTGCACATCGGCAGTTGAATGACTGATTTTAAACTCTGCGGAAAATTGGAATATCTTTCACATGCTACCTTTAAGGAATGGTGTGCTGTGTTTATTCTCAAAGCTGCTATGCAATATTTTTTCCTTTTAGCATAAAGTGTCTATACACCTTATAATAACATAATTCTATAAAAATAGAGAATGTCAAAAGTATATGCCTCTTGAAATGATCACTTTATTATGTGAATATAATAGTAGCCTGTATTATGTAGTACTATTACATTAGGTAATAGTAGTTACTTTTTCTTCAGCACCTGTTATGTACAAGCATAAAATGCTGAGGTAAGTGCTTTGCCCAAGGCCACACAAATCAGTGAACTTGCCAGGATTCACACTAGGATCCTGATATTCTCTCCACTAGACATATTTTAGGAGAAAAAGCAAGAAATGTGTTTTATATAGATAACTGAAATGTTAGACAGCTATTGCTTCAAAGTGCTACTTTAACTATCTAAATTTTGAGATTATTGGTCATGCCATTTCTCTTCATATTTGCGTTCAAGAACATGAAGTCTTACCTTTTTTTAAATATGATTTTGCCACAGTTACATTAATAGTTCTTTTTGGTTTGCTTTTTATCCTATAGGGCTTCCCTGGTCCACGAGGCGAGAAGGGTGATGTAGGAGAAAAGGGAGAAAAGGTGACCTCTCCATTCTAGCACGTGCCTGTTTGATTTTTCTCATGCCATGTGCTTTTCTGTTCAACCTGTGTGATTCTTTCATACATCTAATTTTTCTCCATCCTGTGCTCCAAAAACCCACTGATGCCTGATCTAAAAAACCAGGTCTTCACAGAGCAATGAAGGCTATGGCCCTAGAAATAAGAGCACAATCTAGCATAGAACAAAAAAATTTAATCTCCAGATTGCCAGGCTACAGTCTTTTGACCACCTGGCACCAATTTGTTGAAAGATGTAATGTCTGGGGATTCTTGAAAATAAAATAAAAAGGCATTTATTACATTAAAGTAAAATTAAATAGCCCAAATCTGCAAGGGTCTTCTGGCAGAGCTCACCTACCATGTAAAACCAGCATCTAATTTATATGGACAACATTCCCAGTGGAGAGACAAAAGATGTGTCCTGTGTCGTGATTGTTTGGTTGGAAAACGGAGAGCAAGCAGTGTGACTGATAAACCCCAGGGAGTCCACCGTTATGCAGGGGGTAGGACTCACCCCCTCCAGGTGCTGGAGATATTTTTAAATGAAGATATTCGTGTATTTTATGACATTAGTGTTTAGGTTCTGTATCAGGACCATTGGCTCCAGGGGATATAACAGCCAGTATCAGGCAAATTGGTTTTATGTCTGAAAGCAAAATTTGGGTTATGGATTTTTAAAAACATTTTTTCCTTTCCTCTCCCC
Source organism: Prionailurus viverrinus (assembly GCF_022837055.1). Taxonomy (NCBI): domain Eukaryota; kingdom Metazoa; phylum Chordata; class Mammalia; order Carnivora; family Felidae; genus Prionailurus; species Prionailurus viverrinus. Next base: position 114,769,757 of record NC_062564.1, read on the forward strand.
TTTGAACAATAATTTTGGGCCTTGAACAGTAATTTTTTACATTGAGTACAGCAAGAGAAGTAAACAGAAACTCAGTACCTTCATAGAATAGTGAAAATCTTACAGTGGCTGAAATTGTACTTTCCCAGTTCAAATTTAAACCAATTCTATTTCTCAGATTAATTTATGTCCTGCTGTACTTAACAAAACACTGTTTTCAAAACCCTATAAATTCTCTTTAACGGTGAAATTTATTGCTGTTGAAAAACAAGGCCAGGGCCGCCTGGGTGGCTCAGTTGGTTGAGCATCCGACTCTTGATTTCAGCTCAGGTCAAGATCCCAGGGTTGTAGGATCAAGCCCTGTGTCAGTTGCGCACTGAGCATGGAGCCTACTTAAGATTCTCTTTCTCTTTCCCTCTGCCTCTCTCCCCCACTCAAGCTCTCTCTGTCTCTAGAAAGGAAGAAATCAAGAAAAGAAAGAAAGAGAGGGACGGAGGAAAGGGAGAGAGAGACAAGAAAGAAAGAAAAGCAAGGCCAAATTAGAATGGTCAAAGAAAGAAGGGTATTAAGCCTGCTGTGTGTTCTTTAGGCCTTAGACATTACTTAGCTTCCCACTGGTAAGACAGCTCATGTCAGTGGTTATGTAAAAGCACCATCATCATCATTATCAATATCACTGCATTTATTGAACATTTATTATATGCTTTCCCAAAAGCTTTATACATGCTAAGTCTTTTAGTCCTCATAACACACCCCTGATGTTGGTGCTGTTACAATCCCCATTTCACAGATAAGGAAACTGAAACCTTAAAAAAGTTCTTTTCTTTTAAATTATAAATGCTAATGATACATGGCACATGCTAATGATAATGGTACATGTTTTGGTTTGAGATAAATTGTACATGTGAGCCTTCAGCCCAAGGTGTATGTACTTCAAAGATTATAGGCATTTATTTTATATTTACCTAATGGGTTGTATGAGTCTAAAATCTTAGTCACTCAAAAGTATGTCACCATTGTGGGGATACTCATTTTAACGATCTTTTAAATAAAGAAGAAATTATCAGTATTATAACTTATGAAAACAAAGCTACAAGTTTAATCCTCAGAATAATATTAATCACTCATACAAAAATATTTCCATATTTCAGATTCCATGATTAGAAGTCTTACATTCAGGAAAATTAGATCCAAATGTGAACACTTTATGTATATCATTTTTTGACATGGGAGATAAAAATTAGCAAGAGCCCTCATGTGCTCATGCCCATAAGGACAGATGGTTTTGTGTCACATAGGGAATCACTAACTGCTACAAAATTATGTTGATTAGTAGTAATGCTGATTCATTATTCTTTGTACAATAGTGTCTGTTTTCCATAAAGCTTGAGGTTTGCTAAAATATTACTGAAAAAGGATTCCTACAGCCTGTTAGAGTCAACATTCGTATGACAACACTATTCTGTCAAGTATTGATCTGTTGACTTACCAAATAATGAATTGAATTCTAAATTATTAATACTCAACACACCTGTCTGACCTATGTGATGAAGAGTCCACAGCCCGCTGGGAAAGAAAAGCTTACCCAAACAAGTTTAAATCAATTTTATGTCCTGGCATTGACGTTATTTGCTGAGGAAAGATATTGACTGAACTTGCATGAGTGAACAATTTAGTCCTAAATGCTCCTCCCATCCTACTTCCTGTCACACCTGCTCGCATTTCACCCTGGATTCTTAGGTCTTTGTCTTTGATCGTGATTAACCAAACCACACGGAATTTCTCTTTTTCCCCAGTATTGGAGAAACCCAAGTGTTTTTGATTCTGAGCCTTCTGATGCAATCTTTTTGGCACACAGGAGATAAATGAAGAGCTTTCACTCACACAGTCAGAATGAATGCATTAATTTGAATGCATATCTCATATATATCTTATATGTCTCTGAATATTCATGTTGTTTTTGCCTCTGAAATTATCCACTTTCATTGTAACTGCCTTCCTGAGTGCAGAATGAATACACTAATCTAAATATGCATTGCACAGTATTTTGTATTCTGTACAGCACCAACTTCTTGTCTATAAATATGCAGAGATATTTATGTTAATAAGAAACAGCTGAGGTGCATTCCTTCCTTCTCCTCCTTTTGCCTCCTTTCCTTAATTCCTCCATTGCCATGATCCATGCAGATTTCCACAACCTCTACCTTGATGCCTAAATACTAATTTCCAGGGCTACATTCCTACTACGTAATTATCCTTCCTACCTCATTTTTTAGTATTAGCTCAACTGAATCCAAACTGCTTTTCCTTCTCTTGAACAGAATTTTTTTTTTTTTTTTGGCTTTTGTTACGTTGTAAGCTGGAAACCCATTTACCATTGTGAACACCTGGCATGAGATCTGTAAGAATGAATTAAAGAACATCGCTGGATTTATAAATAAGTCCATATCTTCAATTGGCATGGCTGAGAAGCATTAGCACGTTTAAAATTTGTTTACCTGACCTTAAGAAAGTATTTGCTTTTAGTTTCCTTTAAAAAAAAAGTTAAAAGAAACAGAAGGTTATTTTAATATACTGAATATTTTTTAATGAAAGCTACAAAAAATAATGTCATAAAATTGGATCAAAAAGATAGAGGTTGTTTATATTCATTCCTTTTCCTCTGGCTCAGTGTAGCTTTCATCTGTTATAGGATTAGAAGAAAGCAAGCTGACAAGGTATTGAAAATTATTCCTCTGAATTTGACCTGCCACTGGCTGGCTTCCATACAGTTGGTATCTGTCATCCTCACCAGATCCGTGGCAATAACACCTCATAGTTCACTAGGACTATGGCGCTGGGGTCTAAGTCAGCTCTTGATGTGTTGGCCTTTTAAATCTTCTGCTTTCATCTTGTTGACTATCTTAAGTAAAATCCTACATATCACTGCCCAGAATCCATTGTCACTCTGAAAGGATGAGTTATCTTTTATAATATCATTCCTTACCTAAACCAGAAAACAGTGGTAAATGCCCTTCCAGACTTTTATTGGCTACACCATCTTTTGAGTCGCCATTATTTCCCACCCCCCCAAATAAAACTTGTCTTTTATTTAAACCCTTATATCCACAGGGGGAAAAGGGAAAGAAAGGCAAAAAGGGGCCTAAAGGGGAGAAAGGAGAACAGGGTGCTCCTGGATTAGATGCACCTTGCCCGTTGGTATGTCTGACTCATGCAACTGTCTCCAGATGTCATGTGTAAAGGAACAAACTGGGAGAAGAGCAAACTGGAGGGACATGCAACAGCAGGGGTGCTGATTGGGATTGCTTAACATGGACTTTAAGATACCAGAAACATCTGTCTCGGGCTATCCTGGTATATTCCACGCCCTGTCTCTGACCACCAGCTGTGCTTGGTTTCTTAACACTCAAATATTGACGTGCAATTGGAAAGTGAATGTGGGACCCGAAGAGAAACTAGTGCTATTCCGTACCACTCAAAAGACAAAGTCACTATTCCCAGACAATCCCTCATTACAGGGATATGTCGAGCTCTTATTTTTCCCAACTTCAGTGGATGTTACTTTGTCCTTCAGCATTGCTCCTCTCCCAGCCTTTCGTTATTGTAGTTATTTCTTTAGCAGAATTTGTGCTTAAGTGATTTCTTGTGTTAGTAACGTTATGAGTTAATCTTTACAAACAGGGATTCCGTGGCGTTAAGGGGGAAAAAGGGGAGCCAGGTCAGCCTGGCCTGGATGGGCTGGATGCCCCTTGCCAATTGGTACAGTATTTCTCTTTCCTACCACCCTGCATGCGATTCCCTTGTTTATGACATATTCATCCGTATCAGTGTAAAGTGGTACTTCTGGAACAAGCTTTACATGATAAACACACTACATGCATGTGCATGAAGAGCTCCTTCAGCAATTCTGCAGAGTGAAGAGAGCAAGCACGCATTTCTGTCAATGCCTGCGAATTAATTTCCTGACCTTGTTCTCACAACTGACACGATTGCCATGTCTGCGTTCTGGGGAATATTAATCTAGTCAATAAAGGATTAATGAATACATTAAAACTACCTAAAAAATCTTCTATGTAAAGGTACCGCTAGGCCATAACTTTGGGTTCTACCCCTAAATTTAGCTTTTTTTTTTTTCTTTTTCTCTGAAAGAAATAAAGGCATTTTGCCTCTTCCACTAAATTTCTGTCAGGCCGTAAATAAGCCAGACCTATAGAGTTAAGTTTCTGTGGTCAACAGTTAACCGGTTCAAGGGAATGCTGTTCAGAGACCCTAGGGAAGGAAGCCAAACTTCTTTGAGCTTCTAAAGATGGTAATAGTCTGCAGCCCAACCTTCTTTGTCACATAACCTTTTCAATTTAATGGTCTCTCCTTTTGAAACTCACTTCCCTAAAGTAGACAGAACCCCCCTATCCCCATTGGCATGAACCCAAAATCCTCCTTATACTAAAATCTAAAATTCTACTGGGTGATCCTCTCCTTGTACCAATCTGGCATTACCAAGTTTTTCCCAGATATCTTATAAAGCTATTTCAAAGTGGTTTTTTTCACACTTAAAAAGAAAGTATATTCTGAGGTATAAAAGAAAACTTTTTAGGGTTGTGTCATACTTATTGATTGATTGTTATACTTGGTCTGCATGTTTTTATATTATTCTTCAGTGCTAAGCATGATTTTTTAAAGAAAAAGTTATATTTCTTAAGTCTTTAAAGAGATCATATTTATAGGACAAATGTATTTGGCAAATAATTACCAATTATAAAATATCAATATGAAAAGCCTAGTCTTTTATTTCGTTTCCTTGTTGTTGATAATAAATAATACTTTATAATCATTTTGTTAGGAGAAAATACAAGCATGCCTCATAAACTATCAACTCTTTCTGCCTTATTTATATCATTTGTATCTGAAGAGTGCTTATACCTTGAAATAAATTGTGCAACATTTAGACTCCCTTGTTTATTCAGAATTTGACGACCAGCTTTTAAGGGATTTTCATTTAAAAATTGACAAATGCCATGGATGACATCTTACTGTGAAGATCTAGATGGGCTGCCTTTAAACTGAGTTAATTGAATATGTTCTACTATGTTGTTTTCAATAGAGAAAAGCAAAAGGCACTGGCATGTGAAGAGCTATAAACTTCAGATAGAAATGGTTCATCATTGATTATTCATGGATTCATTATCATGCATTCAACCATAGACCATAGTGACCAGGAGGAGGAGTTATTTCTATTTATTTAATAAAGATAATTGTAAAATGTGTTTTAATGAAACGAAGAGGAATAGTACAAATTTATTACCTAAAGGTGGAACTGAGTAGACCACTATGCTTTTGTAAATTTCCTTTTTTCAAAATTAGATGCAATTTTTTTCTATATGCATTTTCAAAAGGCGTCCTCACTCTAGAAAATATTTGCATTTTCTTCACTTGAACTAACGTTGGGTATTTTTGGGGGAGTTGAAAATTAGAAAAAAATGCCTACAACTAAAGCCACCTAATGGGTAGAAATCTATTTTTTTTTAAGCTTCTGAGCATGTGAATAATGAAGTATGTTCACTTTTGTGGAGTCTGAGGAATTCTTGCTCTTCTCTTTAAAACAGGGGCCAGATGGATTACCTATGCCTGGCTGTTGGCAAAAGGTAGGCACTACAGAATTATTTCTGAAAGAAGCACTCTCCCTTTCTCTTCACCTGGCCTGTTTTTTTCCATTGAAAATGGACCTTTCAAATTTGACATTCCTGGAAGTTGTTTGGGCTTTAAAAAGCAAAAGATTCCATATCCAGGTTCTTGCTTGATTAATATGTCTACTTCTGATTTCTTCCTAAACTGATAAGTGAAAACAGTTCTTAACAAACATTGTAACTTGGAAACCTTCCCTATCAAATCCTTTCTGTGCGATGGAAAGGGGCAGTGCATCTTGACAATGGTTTTATCAATAAACCCCTTGTCCTCCTACTATTTATAACTATCCTTAATTGTGGTTCTTTTCCTGTGTGTGCTCAATTACTTAGGCAGACATGCAAATGCAATGGTAGAACCCTGCCAATATTAATCACAAAGCTGAGAAAGCAGAAAGTGTAAACATGGTTTTTTTTTTTTCTCCATTGATGATTTATTTAGGAGAATCTGGTTATACTTAAGTTGGTGTTTTTATGATAATCAGTTTATTCTAGCCTCTTCATGTGGCTAGCCATGGTCACTGTGTATATATCCTGTCTGGAAGGGAACTTCATAGACGACCTTCTATGTACAAAGGCTATATGATGAGCCCTTTTATATAGGAGACAGAATTTTACTTAATCCTCACAATAACACTGTAGGGTATTATTATCCTCAATGATGCTAATGAAGAAACTGAAGTTCAGAGAGGTTTCTGAACTTCCAAGGGCAAGAGCTAGTATCCAGCAGAACAAGAAGTGGACGGTGGAAAGCAATGGCAGAACTTTAAGCAGGGAGGAGTTCTGTATGCGCCGTGCCAGTCAGAGACTACCAAACCTTTACACAATAACAGTGTGAATCTAATTATAAAGAACCGTGCATATATGCTACTGAAAGATAAAGGAATTCCACTGATGGAAAAATGAGCGGGGGGGGGAGGATCATGCTGCTTTGATCATGTCGAAGTTTTCTCTCTAACACCTTGTGGCTTCTTGAGTGATTTTTGACAGGCATGCCTCATTGGCAAAACTATACAGAACTCTAGGATTGCAGAAGATGAAGGGAAACTTGACTCTCCTCCTTGTGTCTCATCTCATCTCATCAGCAGGATGGGTGAGGAGAGACTGTGTAACTCACTCTCCCGCTTAGCTGCTTCCCGCCCCCCAGCTGGGGAAAGAAACCTTCTCTCGGGAGCGTCATTTATTTAGCAGCTCTCCATACTCACTTTCAGCCAGTCAGATAATTAGCTCCATCACAGCTGAGGTCAAGGGCTTCTCAGGAAGATGGGCCTATCATCATATTCTTCTTCACCTGAGAAAAGTATCCTTCATCATGAGAACCCCTGTTCTCAGAATTTTTAATACCATCCTGAGCTGGAATTACCATTTACTCTTTAACCGTTGACCTGTCATCTAATACTGTAATGATTTTTTAATACAGTCATAGGCACACTTTACATAGAGTGAAATGTTGAAAGGCTTACTTTATCCAGCCTCTGACACCACTCAGAACTTGCGTTTACGTATTTTATTGGCCACTTGTGAATCACCTCCATTTTGTGAGTGCGTAGTAATAATGGTACAGAGCAAAGGACTCATCATTTTTTGGTCCATGAAATGGCCAAACCTAGTAATAATATGAGTAGCATCGGAAAATCAGAAATTCCCCCTTTAAGGACTCTTTTTTCACAGAATAGGCGCTATATTCCACATAGGATTAAGGACTTGTTAAATCTAGCGTCTTCTTATATAAGGTCAGAAAACTTCAGTACTGTTTACCGCACTTCCCAACACACACAAATGTAAATCACTGTGATCAAACTTGTTCAGTATCTCCTCACTCCAAAAAAGAAGGAAGAAGAAGAAGGGGGAGAAGGAGGAGGAGGAGATTGAGAAGAAGAGGAAGAAGGAAAGAAACAATTAGAAAAATAAAGGGGCGCCTGGGTGGCGCAGTCGGTTAAGCGTCCGACTTCATCCAGGTCACGATCTCGCGGTCCGTGAGTTCGAGCCCCGCGTCGGGCTCTGGGCTGATGGCTCAGAGCCTGGAGCCTGTTTCCGATTCTGTGCCTCCCTCTCTCTCTGCCCCTCCCCCGTTCATGCTCTGTCTCTCTCTGTCCCAAAAATAAATAAACGTTGAAAAAAAAAAAAAAAAAGAAAAAGAAAATGTTCTAAAATCTCGTATGTGATCCCAAATTTGATTTAGTCAAATCATACTTTTAAGTGATATTTTTTAAAGAAGTCTAGTAGATTCGTTTTAGTCCTGTTTTATGTGGACCATCCTTTTAAACACTGTTATGTTTATTAGCCTCTAAAGCACGGTGGTAAATGTTTGACTGAAAAGTCATAGCGTGGGAGCAGGTGTAAAGTATTGTGATTAATGAGCAAGTCTCCTTGGTCATGCTACTCCCAATACTAATTTCTCATGCAAAACTATTTGATCTTTGTTTAAATTACTTTTCTTTCTAGATATTGCTCCGTTTTCTAAATTTTAAAGAATAATAATATACCAGTTCACAGTGTAATTCATACAGTGAATAAATGGCAGAATTTATGGTTTACAAAGTACCTTCAGGCTATTAAAGTTATCCATTCTCATTCAGAGATGAAAAATTATGTATTAGGAAAAATACATACAGGCTTCATATTTTTTAATGTTTCACTAAATGGGTTTAGTTTTCACTTAAACAGGCAGACAGGTTTTCAGCAAAACCATCCTAAAGCAAGGTGACACAATTTTTTCAGCTAAGTCTTAAAATGGGGGGGGGGGGGATCTTTAAAATTCCATAGATTTTTTACAAAAGATCAGTAGTCAAAAAATCCACCTATTTGAATTTTGAGCTAAGTGAGAGTTTGGGGAAAGGAGTACTTCCACAGGCACATCCTCTAGCATTGACATGACATGTAGAAACATTGAGCGGACGCCATCTCTGGAGGTCATAAACTACCCGGCCTCTTAAGCACACCTACTATAGCATCTGTTTTTCTTGGAGAGAGAAAAACAAATGTTTGTAATTAATGAACTGGGCATTCTACTTTTCTCATTATTTTTTTCCTTTGTTTTTTGACTAAAAGTCAAGTTCCCCAAGATCTGCTCTATAAATGTATACCTCAAAGACCATTGTCCCTCTGTTCCCTCAGATTTGACTTTAGCTCCAGGAAAACCTTAATAATTATGGCTGTTCAAAATGAGCAGCCAGAGGTTTTTGGTACCTTAGGTCACAGTGGAACCTCCAATACAGCTTTTTTTTTTTTTTTGAAGTTTATTTATTAGAGAGAGAGGGAGAGCGAGTGTGAGTGGGGGAGGGGCAGAGAGCGAAGGAGACAGCGAATCCCAAGCACGCTCCACTCTGTCGGTATAGAGCCCAACGCGGGGCTTGAACCCATGAGCCGTGAGATCATGACCTGAGCTGAAACCAAGAGCCAGAGGCTTAATAAACTGAGCCACCCAGGAACCCCTCCACTACAGCTTCATGACCTGATAGCAGGCAGGTTTTACCTTGTGCACCATCCACTGCAGGGCAGGGCTAGCAAAGAAAAGGGAAACAAGAACCGTAGGGTATTATAGTCAGGTGTGGGTGAAGTAAACAGTGTCCCTGAGGGCAGAATCCTCAGCCTCATTCACAGTGGGTTCTAATACGTGGAGAAGATTATATAAGCATAGAACATGTATTTTAATTATGGCACATATGTGATAATATACTAATTTTCTGCTTTCCCAGAATTGTTACTGAGACAAACCACAAACTTCTTAGTGGCAAAAGAAAAATGTGTATTGAACCTAGGATGGAAATTTTAATGACACCCTAGGGTTTTAGAAAAGTAATGTTTGGGACACACATCATTTGGCTCATTGATTTAAAAACAAAAAAAAAAAAACTACATTCAGGGTTCTACCAATTTTCTTAAAATAAATGTTAATTTAAAATTGTTATTCTAGACCACTAATTCTATGTATGTCTCTTCTGTTGTTTGTTTTTCTGCAGTGATGAATCTAACCTTCCGAGCATGAAGTTGTATATATAATGGTCCACTTTTTATATTTATAGTTGAAAATCGAATTGCAGATTTTACAAGTCTGAGATATGTTTACATATAGCTGCTTCTTCCTGTTTGCAATAGTACACATGTCCATCTTTTCTCCACTTCCATCTGAAATTGGGCAATATGTGAAATCAGTGAGAAGCCTGCAAAAAATATAGATCAGTATCTCTTTACCTTATGTGAAGATATGTATTTAAATGGACACATCAGTGATACAGAATGATTGTTCTTGCTATTTTCTTACTTTGGGCTTGTTAATTGCATGGACAAAAAGTGCCATGAAATAGTTTACATGAAATCGTGACCAAATATGGACTCGAAACTACAAATAGGTACTATACTAACTGATTTTAGAGTTTATCATCACATCCCTATTCACCTCACTGTTAGCATTGATTGGTGCCCACACCACCCATTGAAACTGACTAAAGAAAGCATGAGTGTGCCAAACCTGCTTGACGTTCAGATGCTAGCATGCCGCTTAATGAGTCTTTTGATCACATCTGAGCCTTTATTTCTTTTGTCATCTCAAGGGGGTTACACCATGGCTTATTGCCAAAAAGAGATAAGGTGGCGGAGAGCACACACACAAATGGTCTTGTATTTTGAGGGAGCTGCAGTCCCAACTGCAGATCTACCTACAGCTTCCAGTATTGTGGGCTCACATGGCCACCTTGGTTGAAACATCAAGGGATTGAGCTGGTTGCCTCCACTTATTTTTCCTTGGGCTGACCTTGGCAGTGAAGACAAGGGAAGAGGACTGCTTCAGCATCCTGCGCTGTCTCTCCTGTGACCAAGTAGAAAAAAAGAGGTTTACAAATGCAGACACCCGGAACAACAGACTTTTAAAAAAATAAACTGAATTCCAACAAGTGTTAATATGGGTGCTTTTGGAAACTGACAGAGGCATATGGCACTTCTTTAGGGTAGGAGGTTCTTGGAATGGCAGCCCCCGTTCCTGCGGACAAAGGATGTGTACATCCCACCACAGGGAAGGGGTACCACTCCCGAGAACGGCTTGGCTGAAATAACCTCTTCTGAAATTGTAGGGAGCTCACCCTACAAGCTCTACCGACGCTGATGCTGTCCTTCCTAACGATATCCAACTTATTTCAAACATTTTCTACAAAGTTCTAGAAACAGATATTTTTCATTCTTTTTTATACTTTTCCTTTCTAGTTCCAGCAATATTAAGAAAGGATTTCTTTCCATTTTTGTCACATTTGTTTTGAACAATTTTTTAAAACAAAGTCTTCTAAACCTAAAATAACTTGGTAGCAATAGCCAAGATGACTTTTTACTAACTTCTCTCTTGTTTTGAATAACTGAAGAGAATATAAAAGAAGCTCCACTTTCAGTTCATTGTAAAGCGTTAAAGTTAAGCAGGGTTTTTTAGTACTTTTTGACTTTTTTTTCATATGATGACTCTAACTTACATGGTGATCATCAGTTAAGTCAAGATTTGGTCACATTTGATAGTATTAACTCATTTCTATTTCTTGTAATTCTATTTAGATCTAAGTTTTGTCCATATTTAGATTTCTTTATCTTTTTTTTTTTTACATTTTTGTCTTATGCACAGACCAAATCTGTATGTCAGAAAGCTGTGAAATATAGTTGCCATAGAGTGTTTTTTTCAATTACTTACTCAAAACGATTAATTGTATTAGACTGAGCATTTCTTTGCACAGTAAAGAGTTGGTAACATGTTTTGAAATGGCTTATTCTGAGTGGAAGGGTTACATTAGGAGAAACATCATCAATGAGGAGTAGTCCATAGGACAATATACTCTCTCTCCTGACTTAATGCCATTTTGTGGGAAAATTTCTAGTTCCATTCATAAGTTTTCACCACCAGAGGGGAAATGAACTCATCATCGGGTTTATGGTGACAACAGTTAAGACATGACTATAAATAAGACAAAGATCCTAAGATGCTTGTGATCTCTTTAATATTATATAGCCAAATGTTCAGTTATACAAAATGCCTCCTTTTTATTTCTAATAAGTTTTCGAGATTGGAAAGATGTTCAAACTCTTAGATCAACCTAATTGGTAACATTTCTAGTAACATTCCACACTTGAAGCCAATTTGGCATTTTTAAAACAATAGAGTACATTTATTTCCTAACCATCTGTTTGACATGGTTAGGAAAAAGTATTGTTCAGTGTCTGCAACAATTTGTCTTAAATGGTTTGGAAATATGAACTAAAGCGGGTAGGACTACTGTCTCTTCAGGAAAACAAATAATAGTGTCTTGAGAAAAATCTGGTGGCTATATTTCCTTCTCTCTTTCTTTCTACTCCTATAGTAGAAAGAGGTATTGAGATGAATCACTATTGAAAACTTGCACAGCTTCAAAACAAAATACCTCAATATCAAAGAGAAACATTTTATATAAATTTTTTTTCAAATGTAGCCCTTTTAGAATACTGTTCTGTCCTATGTGTATATTGGGGGGTTTGCTCTACAACTGATTTGACAATATTGATTTTTATTCTATGAGTAAAGGAAGTCGTAAACTTCCGTTGCATTTATTTCCTTGGGAAAAACAAAGAGATGATAGTACTCCTCTTTGTTCGGTGACATTATTAGGTGTTAACCACCATGGATAGATAATCTTCAACTTTTGGTTACAAAAATATTTTCAGCCATCCATTTTGTCATCAGTATAGAGAATCCTCAAATAATTGCTGAATGAACTAATAAATTATGCCGCTGGTGTATGTGTTGGCAGATATATATTTTTCTTCAAGATTTCCAACCTTTAGTTTGTATTATTGGATAGAGGATTGAGGAAAAATGCATGAAAGGCATTGGCAATAAGTCAAAATCTATTTCTATTTCTGATAAGCATCTTTTAAGAATGCCAAATTGGTATGTGTTTTAACTTCAAAATTGTTTTCCATCCTTGTTGGTGCTAATATATTTTCTTTTCTTTATGGACAATGCATCCCTACTATGGATAATTGTGTTTCTCTGTTTGATAGCATTCCTAAACTGTTAGTGTGTGATTTTATTTTTGAAGTTCATGAATTTGCTGTAATACGGTTCAATGACCAGTCTTTCTTAATGTAAAACAAAACAAAACAGTGTACCTATAGATGATGTGTGCCTACTTGGATCATGGATCTTATTTCATGTTCATTTCATATACCATGTGCCTTTATCAACTTTCATCCTCATCTTTTAGCTTATTTAATTTGAATAAGTCTGACAAAACCAATGCTAGATAAGTCTAACACATTCATAGAGTACCTGACACACAGATATGCCTGAATTTTCTTCTAGCTTTCATTTCCATTATGAGAAGCTGTCTTGGAGGATTTTTCTTTCTTATTTGATTTTATAGAAAACATAAGAATATCTTGGATTTCTACCAAAAAGAAAAAAAGTCTGTTCTTGAATTTACTTTCTGTGCATGATGTTCTGATGGGACGGTAAGCACTTATGCATCCAGTAGTTCATTCTACATGTCCTCTGTCTGCAATACATACATATATCTGCTAGTTTGGAAAATAGTCAAATCAGCATGTCAAGATCTATGGGAAAATTGTCTGGTCTCTTATGTTTTTATCACTTAAAAAACGTGCTTAATTTTCCAAAGTTTTTTAATTTTACTCTTGTGCCATAAAAAGTTAATATTGCCTTTCATCCTTTTTTTTTTTTTTTTGCCAATATATATTCTCTTACCCAGAAATAAGTTATGCTTGAATGGTGGGTGGTGTTTTGATATTGTAGTAAGCGATCATAGGAACATCCAAATACTGATATTTGAAACCTTGTTTTTCTCTATGTCTTGATAACCAAGTTATATTAATAATTAACATTACCAAAAATGAACTTTTATAATTTCTACCAAAACAAACAAAAAAACCTCTGCTATCTCTAAAAAGTCAAGTCCATAGCAACCTAACTTTATGTCCTCAAAAATAATTAAGAACAATCACGTGTGATTCTGGTGATTAAAATCATTCATTTCTAGTGGAATTAATATACTTGACCGATCATGATTCCATTGTATTATTTTAAAATGTAAGAACCTTACATCCCTTTTTTTCCCATTTTATTGACATACCTTCATATTGGCTAGATTTACTATATGCCATAGCAGAGATAAACTTCCAACTTAAATTTTTGGTAGATTTTGTTTTTGCTAATCCAATACTAAAATATTTTAATGGCATTTCTGATTTTTTTAATGTATTTAATGCATAAGATTCCCTATGCTGCTTTATTGACAGAACTGTCTTTTTGGGAATAGGAAGACTTTTCAACCTGACCTGTTACATTTGATTTATAGGTAAAGTAACAACATCTCTCAAAATGCAGTAGATATTCTCACATATCTCAGAAATGTTAATAAATTGGATTCACAAAAGAATGTCTTAACCTATTGTTGACATTTATGTGAATATTCTTTATACTGTTGTAAATGTTTCATCCAACTTAATAACGTTTTAAAAGATGTATGTATCTGATTTTCCTTTAGAAAATATTATATTTTTATTTGTATTTTTTACATTTGAAAGTTCATCTCTATGTGCAGCTATTTTTATATTGCCAAAAAATCACATAAATACAAAATAAGAGGAAAATGCAAAAAAAATATTTTGGCAAGCATTACACTGCATATTTTTCTTAATGTTTTGTGGGCCAGTCTCATGTAATTGATTATTCTAAGAATGTGTGGTGTCTTATCACTGTAAATATGGCACAAACCTGTTTTTCTCAGTAGTGTAAATAATTGAAAGATTGAATTCTTCCTGTTTGGTTTCTTATTTCAATTTCATTATAATTTCTCCAGCTGACATTGCTGAATCAAAAGACGTATGATTTTTGATTTGCAGTTTGGAGATAATTGCATTGTTTCAGTTTCTAATTTGTTTTTATTTGCTTTTTTAACTTGTTTTCAGGGTTCCTAGTTTGTGAGAAGTTGATCTTCAGAATTATTTTTACACTATTTATGACTTATTTTCATAATGTAAAAAGTGTGTAATTATTCCAATATTAATCCAAACAATGGTAATGAATTGTATTGTTATAAAGCTTTATTGATGTTCATGAACACGTTGGCTTGTTTTCTCTGATTTAAACACAATGCATAAAGAACTGTGTCCTGTTCGACAATATTACAATGTCACCATTCAACTTAGTGCCCATAACTAACTATGGTGATTTGCTATTAAAAAAAACACACAAAAAAAAACCCCTAGCGTTTTCTGTTTATTAGGTTATGCCTCCAGATTGAGCTTCCGTTCTAAACTCACTTTTCTTCCAGGATTCTTCATTTTAGTGAATTAAGCTTCCTGATAGCCAAATGACCCTTAGCTCGACCACATCAAGTAAATCACTATTGTGTGATTAAAATGTAGTGCACAGTAATCACTTAAATATATTGAATAACGAATCACTGAACACCTCCACCAAGGTCACCAGTGGTTTGCCAGTCCCAACTAAAAGAGCACACTTTTCAGTCCTCATCTTTCTTGCCCCCACCAGCACCATTGGATGCAGCTGACCATGGGGACCCTCTTAAACACCCTTTGCTTTAGTCCCCATGTCCCTCTACTCATCATTTGCTTCTGTTTTTCTTTTTCATTTTCCTTTGCCAGCTTTTTCTCCTCTCCCTGATTGTAAATGATGACCCTCATAACTCTGACCTGTGTGCTTCTTTTGCACTTCTCTGACACACTCTCCAGGAAAGCTTGTTCACTCTCATGAAAACCAAGTTTTTGTCTCCATCGCAGATTTCCGTCCATGTTCCAGACCAATTTTTATGGGCACGTACCCCTGGATGTCTCACAGGTAGCTCATCACCTTCACCTACGTATCTGGTTCTCTTCCAGACTTCCATATTATAGTGAACAAGCCACCACCACCTGCCATCTAAGAAACATGGTAGAAACTTCAGAATCATTCTGGACATTGCCTACCTGTCATCACCCACCCCTTCCTTCATACATACAGCATCTAATGCATTACCAATATCTTCAATTCTACCTCCTGGATGTCTCTCAGATCAAATTCCTCCTTTTTTTTCATCCCCATTACCATTGCCTTGGTTCAGGTGCCCCCCCCTCTTCCTTGCTTGAACTTTTAGAAAAGCCTTCTAACTGGCCTCCTTGCCTCTAATTACCACCTCCTCTCCACCAGATATTCTAAATTACCCTAAGGGTGATGATTCAAGGAAAGCAAATAAGGCCATGTGTTCTTCACTTGTGAGTTCATCCTCCCATTTCATTTCACATAGAATTTGAAGCAAGTGAAAAGAATGCTTATAAAGAAAGTAAAATATATAAGTTTAAAGATAACCAAGAAAACCATGGCTAAACCAAGTTCAAGATCACAAAGAAAGTTGCGATAAAGAGATATAAGGTTTAAAATTGTATGGCTCTGAGCTTCTCAGCGTCCACCAAAAAAAGAGAAATAAGTCAGTAACATGTTTACATCATCCATAAAGTGAAAACATACCACAGTACTTTCTTGAGAGAATCGAAGTTGATTGGTAAGAAATTGCTTATGTGAAATTTCTTACACAGGACACTGTCTTTTAGGGCACCCCTACGATGAACACAACAGATTTTTACAATGTTCTTCAATGTGAGCCAAGTGCATGTGCCAAAAACCAACTTCACTGAAAACAGCTCTTCAGGGGAATTAATCATGCCATTCCCTTGCTTTAAATCCTCCAGTAGTCCCCCATTATCATGCAGATACTTTGGTATAAATCACAGAGCCTTTTGGGATCCCTTCCCATCCCCACTATCTATCTAAAGATCTGTTGCTCTTCCAACACTCAGTACATGTGTCAACTTACCAAAAAAACCCTTTCCTGCCAAGTTTAGATGCTCCATCTTCTCTGCTCCAATGATTTTGCTTGTCACTGCTAAACCACGTACCTAATTGTTAATAATTGTATGTTTATCTGTTTCCTCCGCTAGATGGTGAGCCAAACCGGAACCTGACTCATAGGAGGTTCCCAATAAATATTTTTTTTTTTTAAAGTTTTTATCTATTTTGGGGACAGAGAGAGACAGAGCATGAACGGGGGAGGGGGAGAGAGAGAGGGAGACACAGAATCGGAAACAGGCTCCAGGCTCTGAGCCATCAGCCCAGAGCCCGACGCGGGGCTTGAACCCACGGACTGCGAGATCGTGACCTGGCTGAAGTCGGACGCCTAACCGACTGCGCCACCCAGGCGCCCCGTAAATGAACGACAAAAGTTGCGACAACCACAAAACTCATTTGGACTTAACCAATTTTATCGAGATACATACTGAGTGAAGCCGTCCACACTAGTTCCTAGCATTCCAAGTATTCTTAAACTAAAGATGCGTTATAATTTTTTCAAGTCTAAATTAAAGATATGTTTTGTATGAAGTAGGTGCAGTGTCATCTAATAAATGGCTAGAGAGGATTAAAAGCTTAAAGAAAATGGAGAGGATTTTAATTACCTCTACAGAGAACAGGAGTAAATGGCAGGAAAGTCATCATGATTATTGGGGGCTACAGAGCGGGCAGTGAAGCTGGGAACCATGGTTTTGTTATATGGAGCTTTCTGTGTCTTTGTGCAGTATGCATGGTGTTGTAACCCATTGAAACATCAAATGTTTATCTTCTAAATCTTTCTCTCAGTTTCCCATCTTTTCCTTACTCCTGTATATTAGGAAGCTACATCTAGTCCAGGAATTCTCAAACTTCAGCATTCCTCATACTTGCCTGGAGAGTTTCTGAAAACACACATTGCTGTCCCCAACCCCTGAGTTTCTGAATCAGTAAGTCTGGGATAGGATTCCAGAATTTCTATTTCTAACAATGTCCTTGGTAGTGGTAATGCATTTGGTCCAGAGTCCACTCTTTGAGGACTGTTTGTTAGTCTTGTCTATCTTAATGGAATGTTGGTAGCATTAATATAAGTGAGGGTCACAACCTTATTTTATTGTGAATCTCTTGGAAATTTTCTCTCATCATCAATGTTAAATAAAACTCTGAGCTTGTTCTCTGGCAATTCTCTCAGGTGGAAGCTGCTGATTTCTCCAACAGTCCTCACATACCTTTAGGACAGAAAGAAAGTTGAACATCCATATTGCTCCTCATTGCCAGTAATGATTAATCCTCCATCCATATTATACAAAGCCCTACTTCTTTCAGGTTCATATGACTGTCATCACCATGCTCTACTCTTCCATGATACACTTTCTGCGGGCCCCCTAGGCATTCCCCTACATTCACTGAAGACTCTGGCACCTGATTCATGGTGATCTTCTTTACCTGCAGTGCTGCTACTGTCACAACAGGTGACTTAAATGTCAACATGGGCAATGCAACCCACACCTTAGTCCATTATCTCCTCAGGCCTCATTTTAATGACTTTTTGCACCCTCCAATTCTGCCACACCCTCCTCTGACACAATGATTTTGTCAACCCCTGGCACTGCTCCAACTCTGCAATAATATATTGAAACACCTCACTCTGAGCCCTTTCTCTTATCCTGCTGGAACTTCCCACCCACTACACCTGCTCTGGAATCCTGCACAACTTCCATTCCCTTTATCTCTCACCCCCCTCCCTAGTAGGCCCCACACAAGTCCACTTCCTCTCTTCTTGAACTTAGGTTACACAGTCCAAATTTTCATCTGCAATGATGCTGGTAACTCTATGATCTAAATGTTCTTCCATTTGCCCACTTGAGTAAAGCCAACTCCTGTAATAACCCATCTGCCCGTCTTCTCTATATCTTTACCTGGTCTGGTTCACTTGGTGCCATGGAAGAAAAATCACGGGGTAGTACAGATTGTCCTCACCATAAATTCAAAGTCTTCAAATTCACCTGTACATTCAACAACTACCAACAATGAACAATCTGTCTGTTTACATAGTTAAGGTGGGTAATTGAAACTTTTCCCCCTCTTCTCTAATATCTGCTCTTCTTGCTCTCTATGGCTGGTCTTACATTCACAAAAGAAGAAAAACAATCCACTGAAGAGACTCCCTCAGATCCTTCCACCAAGACTGAAAATGTGCCCACATCTTCACCATTGATTTCTTTCATCCCTTCCATTATAATAGATCCTCATTCTTTCCACTTAAGGCTAACCTGTGCAACCAGTTTTCAGGGATCTTGTTCTGTTATGCCAACTTCTCTTCAGATTCTGTCCTAAACACGTTTAAATATACTCAGGTATCTTCTATTCTTATAAAAGCTTTTCCTCGACACCATGTACCCCTTTAGCTGCTGCCCTCTCTCTTTGCCACCTCCCCTTCAGATCTTCTAAGAAGTCGATATATACCCACTTCTTCACCTCCCATTAATTCCTCAACCCACCAGTAAGCTCTGCTCCACCAGTCCAGCAAACTACTCTCTCCTGTAGTGAACTCCTAAAGTCCTATGAATTAAGTTACCGTCAATATGTCCCAATCTCCTTCCAGACTCTAGTTTTGATTGCAACTGCACACTTGTGGATGTGCAGCAGGCACCTCAAATTCAGTATGTGCAAAACTGAACTTGCCTTATGCCTGCTGACCATGTTCTCCCTCCTGTGCTCCATATCTCAGGGAATGTGATGATGATCACTCATGTAGTTGGCAACACCAAAACTTACCCATTATATCTGACCCAACCCTCTCCCTCACTTTGCCCCCCATGGAGAATAACTCCATGGCCAACTGATTCTCCTGGATCAATATATACTAGACTTATCAACTTCATAGCATTTCCATGGTGAGAACCTAAGGCCAGGTAACACATATCTCTTACCTGGATTACTATAGTAGCCAATCTTACAATACAGTTGACCCTTGAACAATGCATGAGTTAGACATGCCAACCTCCTCATAGTTGAAAATCTGTGTATAACTTTTCACTCCCCCAAAACTCAACTACTTATAGCTTACTATTGGCCAGAAATTTTGCCAATAACATAAACAGCAAATATTTTGTATATTTTATATATATATATGTACACACACACTAAAATAAGCTAAAGGAAAGGAAATGTTATTAAGAAAATCTTAACAAAGAGAAAATATATTTACAGTACTGTACTGTATTTATATTTTAAAAATTCCACATATAAGTGGACTCATGCAGTTCAAATCTGTGTTGTTCAAGGATCCACTCTAGTTGCTCCTGCCTTACACAATAGCCAGATGACCTTTCTCTGCTTACAATTCTTTACTTCTTTTAGGTTTTATTTTTTAGAGAGAGAGAGAGAGAGAGAAAGAGGGGAGTAGGGGAGGGGCGGTGAGAAAGGGGGAGAGAGAGAATCCCAGGTTGGCTCTTCACTGTCAGGACAGAGCCCAACGTGGGGCCAATGTCACAGACTATGAGATCATGACCTGAGCTGAAATCAAGTCAGATTCCAAACCAACTGAGCCACCCAAACACCCCTAAAACTCTTTAAACTGAAGCTTTTCCAGGATGAATTTCAAACTCCCTGTTGTGATTTACAAGGTCCTCTATACTCAGCCCATATCTACTTCTCCAGGCTTACCTCTCATCATTCTGTCCCTTGCACTTTATCTAGACAGCCTGTACTTACTTTCAGTTCTTCAAACAGGCTCTTCTCTATCACTTCCAGGTCTTATCTCTGCCACTTCTTTATCTTTTTTTTTTTTTTAACAAAAAAATCCACTTTTTCTCCCTAACTCTTTACTATTCTTCAAGTCTCAGTTTAGACATTGCTAACTCTGGGGAAACTTCTCTTGATCCTCAAATCTTGATTAGACACCTCTGTGCTTTCTTTGCATCTTGTAATTCATTTATCATATGGTTTGGCTTTATAAAGAGAGAGGTATATCTCTGTTGTTTGTTCTTAAGTCCTTCATTCTAGCACATGCCTGGCATATAGTCAATAAATATTTGTTGAACAAATAAATGAATGAAAGCAATTACCCAAAGAGATGCAGAACAAGCTATCCAAGGATAATATAAACAACTGAGTGTGAGAATATGCAATACAACAGTAAGCATATAATTCGTGTTAAAATTGGCGTGACTATTCCATTGTTTCAAATATGATAACAAGGAATCCCTCAATACAAGGGACATAATTCTCTAGACATTTTCCTTTCTATGCTTTTAAAAATTATGGCATCAACACTAAACAGTGACAGCAAAAAAAGACTTAAAGGAACTATTCCTTACTCTTTTGGGGCCAAAGTATATTCTCCAGAAAACAGATGTTCTAGTAGTGATGAAATAGAAGTGGGTATTCCACAAATAAGGCCATTAAATGTAAAAATATGAACTGGAATGTCTAGGAAAGGGATAAAAGATACAATTTCCATAGAACACAGTTTGGGCACTGCTGCTGAACAGTATTATTTTATCTAATTCATTAAAAACCTGCCATAACTCAGGTATGAAGGCTGTGCTCTTGTCCCAGGAGTTCTTCCCAAGAGTGACTCTTTGCAAAGCTGTCTTCATTGGTAACACCTCACCTGTTGGAACTCTTTTCCACTTCCCATTGCTACCCTCAATCCTCTCTCAAATCTCCAGCCCAAAATGTACTAGGATTCATTTCTTAGCTTGGATTGGAAACTGATTTCAGTGTTGACCCAAATCCATCATTCAAGGGCAATGACAAGATCCAAAAGTAATAAAGTTCCATTTGGGAAATGTGTTCCAGCAGAGTGCATAATGGGCAGTCAACCAGAAACCAACTTTTCTTGCTAAATTATGAGTTTGTGTTTGCAGATTAAAGGAGAGGTTGGAATATGAGAACAGGGAAAGAAGGTGAGCCATATTTATATTGAGCCAATATACTGAGTCACCTATTAAGAAGGTAGAAATACTGAAGTGGTCAGATTGTGAAAGAAATGGTTGTTGACTCCATCTGTGGCTGAAATGTTTGGTAGATGGACAAAGTATCATATATCTTTGGCATTTGGGGGTTCCATAACCATGGAGTTTCATAAACTATTCTCCCTCCCTTCAGAAAAATAAAAACAAACACACACAAAAGCAAGTGATAATGGGAAAATTGAGTAAAAATGTTTGACAAGAGAATTTATCCTGGGATAAATTTTAGTCACATATTTTGCACTATTTGTTGTTTTAAACTTAGTACCCATAATTTACTGTCCATAACTTACTGCCACATCATCTCTCACTTCTTTAAGTCATCTAACAATTTTGGTGTCCTGAAAATCCCACAACAATAAAGGTATCTTTTCTACTTTCAGAGATGAATGATTTATTAATTTTGCAAGACTGTTTTCCTCCCTAGCTCATCAACTTTCCCAAAAATGCAAGAAAGGGAAGAAAGCCTAATTATGCTGTTGATAGGAAAAAAAGGGGGGGGGAGAAATATAAAACATTAAAAAGAGGAAATTAAGGTATAGGACTTGATGAAATTCGATGGGTATTTCTGATAAAACTTGAAATGGAATGGAGTTTCCTTAACCTGATACAAGGATGAATATATTAAAAACTCACAGTAAACATCTTTATTTAATAAAAAAAAAAGACTTACTTGAGGTATGATTGATGTACAAAAAGCTGCATATATTTAATGTATACAACTTGATGAGTTTGGAGATGCACATACACTAATGAAGCTATCACCACAATCTACAAACATCTTTCTCAATAGAAAAAATTAGAAACAGTCTCTTTAAAACCAAGAAGTGGATATTTAATATCACTGCTCTTACTAAATATTGTATTTAAAGCGTCAGCCAATGCAATTGGAAAAGAAAAATAAGGTAATGGGGTTGAAAAGAAAGAAACAAAACTGCCTGTATTCATTTTCTGTGAATGCTGTAACAACACTTCCAAAATTTAGCGGCTTGAAACAACACAAATATATTACCTTACAGTTCCATATTTCAGAAGTCCAAAATGGATCTCACTGGGCTAAAATCCCCAAGTTGTTGGCAGGGCAGCATTCCTCTCTGAAGGCTTGAGGGGAGAATCAATATCCTTGCCTTTTCCAGCTTCTAGTGACTGCCCGTGTTCCTTGGCTCTTTCCTCTGTCTTCAAAACCAGCAACAACAAACCAGGTCCTTCTGAGGCTGCCACTTCTCTGGTTCTTCCTTTTCTGCCTGCCTCTTCTTCTTTTAAGGACCCTTGTGATTAAATTCATCTCACTTGGGTAATCTAGGATAATCTTCTTTTAAGGTCAGCTGATTAGCAAACCTAATTTTTCTGCCATTTTAATTCTCTTTTGGCAAAAAGCATACCACATCCATAGTTTATGGGAGTTAGGACATGGACGTCTTTGACAGGTTGTTTTTCTGCCTACCACACTGCCACTGTTCGCAGATTGATTGTGTATACAGATAAAGCTTAAAAAAACTACAAATTTTCAGATTTTGTAGTATTGGTGATAGGGAAAAATTTGTTATAAGATGGCTGACAGGACTGAAAGGGAAATTCCAGTCCCCGACCAGAGACTCCCCTTCCAGGTTCTTCTTCCTACCCCACTTGCCGCACACAAGTCCAAATTACTATTAATGAGGAATGCGGAAGTAACAAACTATAAATTGTTCCCTCTGCTTATGCTAAGAGATCAGACCTCTCTGGAAAGTGATCTCCTCTGAGCCTGCAGGTGTAAAATAAACTTCCTGCCTTCCAAGATCTCCGAGGGCTGCGTGGTTCTTCCACTGAGTGATCCAGACCACGTTCTGTAACATTGGCATCGTCTAAAAATTATAAGTAGCTAACATAGCTTTGATAGTTTTTGATAAAGCAAAAATGCGACTCACAGCTCATGTTTCACCTGCTATACTAAGAATACTTGAAACTTTTCTCGTTATGCTAATACTTAAATACATATTGACTTCTATTTATCTTCAGAATATTATGGGGTGTGTGTGTGTGTGTGTGTGTGTGTGTGTTTTATTTAAACAGGAAAGCTAGTTTTGCTTTTTTGTTTTGTTTTGTTTTAAGCTATTTGAGGCTTTCCTGAAAAAGCATATCACTGGATACTACTCTTACATACTGTCACACCGACTCCTCATAACACTGAAAAATAACTATTATTCGCCTTCTTTTACTAATAAAAAAGCTGAGACTCAGAAGTTGGATCGCTGGTTATCCAGTAAATAAATGACTGAGCAGGTATTTCAATGCAGGACAAACGTTAGAGCTCTAGAAAACGCTACCAACTTTACAGCTTCACCCTTCTGCCCTCAGGAAGGGACTCATTTCTTCCGAGTCTGAGAGGTCAAGATTCCTTCTGCGATGAACGACAATAATCATCCCATTAATAATTAATTATAATTATACTAAATTAATTAATAATAATAAATTAATTCCATTCCTAAGTACTCTTTAGATCGCTAGCTATTCTTTTCTTCCCTTCAGAACAAAGGCTCTACATATCTGTTATCTTAGTGGAAAGTTTGCAGGGATAAGAAGGCTTCATTCTATATTAAGAACATGAGGGGCGCCTGGGTGGCGCAGTCGGTTAAGCGTCCGACTTCAGCCAGGTCAAGATCTCGTGGTCCGTGAGTTCGAGCCCCGCGTCGGACTCTGGGCTGATGGCTCGGAGCCTGGAGCCTGTTTCCGATTCTGTGTCTCCCTCTCTCTCTGCCCCTCCCCCGTTCATGCTCTGTCTCTCTCTGTCCCAAAAATAAATAAAAAACGTTGAAAAAAAAATTAAAAAAAAAAAAGAACATGAGACATTTGTTCTTAAAAACTAAACACTTTTCTTGCATTTCAGTGACTATTTTACTATCCAAAAAGCTTCTGTATACACGGTGTATACAGGCCTAAGCACCAATTCTGATAGGAAAGCTAATGTGGAAGATAGGTAGTTTTCTTTTTCTGTTCCCCAGCTTTATTGAGGTATAATTGGCAAATAAAAATTATATACATTTAAAGTGCACAATGCAAAGTTTTGGTATACAGATACATTGTGAAATGACTGTCACAATCAAGCTAATTGAGATATCCATCACCTTACATAGTCACAATTTTTTTATGTGAATGTGTTGAGAATACTTAAGATCTACTCTCTTAGCAAATTTCAAGTATGCAATTCCATGGCCTTTGTGTGCCTTATTGTACTTGTATAATTTAAATAAAATATATTTTGTTCCATCAAAAAAGTTTTTCAAGTATACAAGATAGTACTAGCTATAGTCCCCATGCTATGAATTATTCATTCTGTATAACTGAAACTTTGTACCCTTTGACCAACATCTCCCCATTTCCCCCAACCCCCAGCCCCAGGCAACCATCATTCTACTCTCTGCTTTTAGGACTTCAGCTGTTTAGATTCCCCACATAGTGAGATCGTGTAGTATTTGCCTGTATCTGGCTTCTTCTACTTAGCATAGCATCTTCCACGTTCATTGATGTTGTCCAAATGGCAACGTATCCTTCCTTTTTAAGGCGGAATAATATTCCATGGCATATATTTTTTTCTCCATCCATTTATCCACTGACCAACACTTAGGTTGTCTCCATATCTTGGCTACTGTAAATAATACTACAGGTAGTTTTCTTCTAATACCTTGAGTTCAAAACTAGTGAACGTCACCACCTCCTAAGACACTTAGCAAGCTTCCTTGTGTAAAGATAGTAAACTACTAATAGGAGAGAGAGATGGGACTCTCAGGAATGAATAGTTAGAGGGAAGGACATCAAAAGACAGCTGTATTAGGAGCCACTGAAATAGAGGCATTTTGTGAAATTTCCACTCATGTTGTTCCCATAGTCCAGTTCGACGGACAAGCTGGAACTCCAAGCATCTTTCTCAGGCAGTTCCACATGCCAGAACACTTACATAACCCTGATATTTTGTGCTCCGAGCCTGGCACAATGCAGCATATTATAATATTAGCAAAGACAGAGAGATTATTAATGCCTAGCTCAAGATAATGGGCTTTTCATGAAACAGTCTCTTCCTGTTTAAGGTCAATAGCGCAGAACTTTATTGACACTCAGTAAAACCTAACTCGTAACCGTATCGTCACAGGTAACTGCAGTACTCTTTCTTCCTTCACACAGCTCCCTAGCAACTCAGTTTATGGTTGTGCTCTCTTAAATATACTGACTCTTAAAGACATTCGACTAAAATCTAGCTACACTGAAGTACAGCAAGAAGTCAGTAAGTAACTCTGGTGATGCTTCCCCTATAGTGGGGATGACCCTTCCTCACAGGCACCTGAGCTGCTGTCTAACACCAGTGATAGGTTTGCAATGAACAAAGAAAGTACTCTTATTTAAGGTTTGCAATGATAGGTTTGCAATGAACAAAGAAAGTACTCTTATTTAAGGTCCTTTGAGGCCAGTGCATGATTTAAGCAATCGACCAACATGTCCAAACCTAACTAGTTCCTTGGTGTTATATAACATGGGCACAGTGTGACCAAACTCTAATCGACTCTTCAGCTCAACAAACAGTTGTAGACGGCTACTGCCAAGCTCTGAGAGTAAGAACTCATGATCTATACAGGTAAAGAGGTAATTGTAATAAATGCCATTTAATGAGTGCTTACTGCAGACTATAATGCCAACTCTTCATACATATTATCTCATTTAATACAACCACCCTGCGCATTACATACTTTACTGCTTTCATTTTACACATTAGAAAACTGAAGCTCAGAGAGGTCACGTAATTTCCCCAAGGTCACACAGCTAGAAAGTAGCAGAGCCAGAATTGGAAACAAAGCACTCTGATTCTACACTCTCACTCACAATGTTAGAACTGATGGCCTTGCCGTCAGGGCAAAGTTAGAGGTGTGTTCACAGTACAATGTGGCACCAAGGAGTAGTCAGCCAAACCAACTCCATTTCTCACTCTACAAATCAAGAATGGTAGAAAGGGCTATGGCTGGATTCATGGGAGGAGGTAACAAATCCACCCAGGACCCTGAAGGGCTCGCAAACGTCTGTTCCCGATATCTAAAATTGGTCCGTATGGGAACTGGAAGGTAAGCTTACCCATCCTAAGACCATAACCCAAATTGAAATTCATAATACTGTGTCCCCCATCACCCATATCAAATCTCACAGTGAATCAGGTCACAGACTCCTGATAAGTCCCCAAAACTGGCCATAGTCCACAACACCTCTCCTTCCATATGATACCATCTATTTCTTTGTCAGAGTAAATCTGAGAGTAGGAAGAAGCCACTTATAGTGATTAGACTGACACAAACTTCAAGTGTATCTAAACCCAGACATCGAAGGCAAGCTTATATGTAAATACTGTATGTAAATGTGCGTGTGTGTGTGTCCACACATGCATGCACATGCTTTGGGGTCCCAGGACAGGTGGAAACACAACACAAACCAATCCTATGGTATAGAAGCAGCTGATCCATATTGCAAAATATACAAGGATAAAATTAAGATAGAAAAAATAAAGAACAGGTCACATTACATGATTAAGGTGCTGTTTTTGTTAGATTTACTATACTCTGAGACTATTAGATCCTTCACACTAAAATCACTAATGAGAGATATGAATCAGATAATAAAAAGGAATGCCTGAGAAAAAGCTGATTATCAGAATGAACTTAGTTAGTGCCTAAAATATTCTGAGTTGGAACATGTAATTGCAATGTATCATGTGAGGTTGGTAATTATAACAAAAACTTCTATTTAATAGCATTCCCTGATTCAGAGCACTTTCCTGTAGAGTATCTCTTAAGAATAATTACATTTTGAATTCATTTTGTATTTGCCTTCTCAAGTGCTGAGGGCACCTTCACATATGAAATGTAAGCAAGTTGAACCTACCCAGGGCAGGGCGGGGCGGGGTGTCAGGAAACAGCGTCAGTGAAATGTAAGCAGGAATTTTGGCAGAGTATTTCAGGACATTAATGAATGTAACATTCAAATGTTCAGAAATCCAAATCTGATTCATAGAGAAATGGGAAAATGAGAGGTAGCAAGTATGAATAGATGCTGGGGAACATGCAGGGAACCACTAAGGAAACACACAGAAAGAAAACTGGCCTCTTGATAGTTTCAAAGCGTTCCTGGTTTCTGGTAGCCTGGGGCGTTCCTTGGCTATGGATACCATTCATCCTGTGTCTTTACATGGTCTTCCCTCTCTCTATGTCTGACTCTGGGACCAAATTTCCCCTTTTCATAACGACTCAGTCATATTAGATTAGGGCCCACCCTAATGCCCTCGTCATAACCTAATCATCTGCAAAGGCTAGTTCCAAATAAAATCACATTCACAAGTCCTGGGGACTAGGGCTGCAACATCTTTTAGGGGGAACAGAATTCATCCCATACCAGGAGGATAGAACAGAAACAAGATAAGTTGATAAGTTGAACCCAAGCATAACAGGTGTTACCCTGGGAGCTTGGCTTTTCTAAACTGAAAATCATGGTACCCAGCAAACTACGGTAATGTTCTGGGAGTAACATGGACACACTAAAAATAAAGGGTTTGGCGTTGAACACCTTGTTTGTTTCTGCTCCACGCTTTTTATTTTTTGTTTTTTTATATTTATTTATTTATTTATTTATTTATTTTTGCTCCATGCTTTTTTTTTTTTTTTAACATTTATTTATTTTTGAGACAGAGAGAGACAGAGCATGAACAGGGGAGGGGCAGAGAGAGAGGGAGACACAGACTCAGAAGCAGGCTCCAGGCTCTGGGCCATCAGCCCAGAGCCTGACGCGGGGCTCCAACTCACGGACCGCAAGATCGTGACCTGAGCTGAAGTCGGACGCTCAACCGACTGAGCCACCCAGGCGCCCCGCTCCATGCTTTTTAAAAAGAGGGGGCTTCATAATAAAGACACTTTCGTTTTGGTAACCTATGAGGTTGTTTATTAAGAACAGATTCTTATGTAGCTGACACAGGAATTTACTTCTACTTCAGACTTTGCCAAAGTCTACAAGCCAACGACTGCAACAAAGAGATAAACAACTCACAACTTTGCATAGTAATCACCAAAGATAGTTTTTCAACCATGAAAATGTCTGTGTGCAAACCCAGTTTGGTTTCTGGACCCATCATATAGCATTTACTCCATAAGAGTAATATATTAAAATATGTTTTCCTCCTCCAAGACTTCTCATATATGTAACATTTTTTAATGCAAAACAAAATCATATAAGAATTAAAAAGAAGGCAAAATAGTATATAATCTTAATATTTTTGTACTGTTATTTTTGTTTAATGAGCTAACTAAACTAAATTTTTAATGAAGTTATTATATATATATAACTATATATGTGTGTGCGTATATATAGATAGATATATAGATATATATAACTTTCAGTGTAAATTAGAAACCATTAAATTGGTGGCTTTCTGCAATGAACTAAATAATTTTTTTATCTCAAAATAACAAGAGAACTGGGCTTACTATTATAATAACTGTGTATGCAATGATAACTGTGTATGCAAAGGATCAAGACATATTTATATGAATTGTAATAGTGTATTAGGTACATGCAGGAAAATGGAGTGGACTTTACTGCTCCCTCAGTAAAGGTGTCCAATCACTCATTTGAATCAAGATTTCAAAGTAGGTATTTTTCTAAATGTGAAACTGAAATTTTCCCATAATATGTCTATTTTTCTTTAGCATTCCCCTAATCCTTCCTCTTATATTAACAAGTCCCAGACTAAGAAAAAATTAAATCCAGTTTTGAGTTTTTAAAGAGTTTTTCTACTATATTCAAACCCAACTTCCCATAAACACTATGCCTAATCAATAAAATTTATTTCAACCTAGTGCAGGATTCTGAGGGATAAAAGACATTTTTCCTAGCACAGGTCACCAATAGAGGGCAGACCCTGAATGCCCAGAAAAGTGATGTATCCTTAAATGCCCTTGAACCAGTTTCTTTATAAACTCACACATAAATACAGAAATACAGCTACAAGAACTTCTGATTATGTTAGTGACCCCAAATCTAATTCACTTATCTGAAATGTATTTCCTTTATATACACATCTTCTCTCTCTAATGTCCTCTTGATTTAAGAAAAACAGTATCGAAAAGCAAACAAATAAGCAAACTAAATGTTTCTACAAGTCCCAAATCCAAACATAAGAATTAGAACAAAACCTTAGATAGCAGGTTTTCCCAGTAAGCCCAAAGAAAGATGTATGTTTGATGAAATCCAAAACTCTGTGGGCCAATTCACATAAAGATTTATATTTCAATTAAAATAAACTCTAAACAAAATATTTGCCCCCAGAAAGGCCCACGTGTTTGAAAACTAGTGGAAAGAACTTGCCTGAGTGTTAATGAATTCATTGCTTTTTTTAAATTAAATGAATTAGGAGGGGCACCTGGGCGGCTCAGTCCGTTGAGGGTCCGACTTCGGCTCAGGTCATGATCTCGCGGTTCGTGGGTTCGAGCCCCGCGTCGGGCTCTGTGCTGACAGCTCAGAGCCTGGAGCCTGTTTCAGATTCTGTGTCTCCATCTCTCTCTGCCCCTCCCCCACTCATGCTCTATCTCTCTCCAAAAAAAGGATTAAAAAATTATAATAATAAATTTTTAAAAATTAAATGAATTATGTAAGCTCTTTGAAAAATAGTAATAGTACACTTTACAGTCATTTTTATTGAACTGACAGCAAGTTTTAACAATTCAATTAGCATAAAATTATGTATGTTCAGAAAGTGAAATTTGTTTAATATTTTTCTCTGTGCATCTTCCCCATCCACACACTTTATTCAAGTCAAAAACACATTAGCACACAGCATATATAAGACTCCAGAGTAAGATGGAAATAAAGAGGCTCCTGCCCTCAAGCTATTTGCAATCTATATAAACAAAATCGGCCCACTGGAAGGCCCCAGTTCAGCATAAAATAAATTCTATAACGATGGCACAGAGAAAGTGTTGTGGGGAAATCAAGAAGAAATATTAAACAGTTCTTGAACTCATGGGTCCCAAGCAGAAGAAAAGTGCTTTCATATTATCGTCATGGTTTTTTTAAGTCCTGAATCAGGCTTTTCTTAGCAAGTGAGGACATTCTCAAGCGTTGAGCAGAGGTTCTGGTACACTTGCAAATCAGTTTGCTTCTGCATATAAACTTTTACATAAAAATCTTTTATATATAAAAGAAAGTGATAAAGGTACAGTTGTAAAATAATTAAGGTTCAAACTTCCAGTTACAAAATAACTTAGTCATGGGGGTGCAATATATGGCATGGTGAGTATAGTTTATAATTCTGCATTGTATATTTAAATGTTGCTAAGAGAACAGATCTTAAGTGTTCTTACCATAAGAAAAAAAAATTTTGCAACAACATATGGTGACAGATGTTAACTAGATTTATTGTGGTGATACTTTTGCAATGTGTACAAATAGTTGAATCATTATGCTGAACACCTGAAACTAATATAATGTTATATGTCAATTATACCTCAATTTTTAAAATTCAGTTATTTGAATATAAAATGTGTTCATTTTCCTAATTCATAAGGAATCATCTAATATAAAAATAAATCTGTATTGGGGAGCCTGGGTGGCTCAGTCGGTTAAGCGTCCGACTTCGGCTCAGGTCATGATCTCACAGTCTGTGAGTTCGGCCCCACGTCGGGCTCTGTGCTGACAGCTCAGAGCCCGGAGCCTGCTTCGGATTCTGTGTCTCCCTCGCTCTCTGCCCCTCCCCCGCTCATGCTCTGTCTCTCTCTCTCTGTGTCAAAAATAAATAAACATTAAAAAAAATAAATCTGTATTTGTCAAGTCAAAAGAAAAAAAATAGAGAAAAGAAAGTATATTCTCTGACACTGCCCCACCACTGGGTCATTGTGTGACCTTGGCCAAGTCACTCCACTTCTCCGGACCTCAGTTTTGTCATATGTAACATCAAAGAACTGAAAAAATATGGGGCAACTGCCACGCATGCAGAAGAAAATAAAATTTCTGCCTCATAGCATATAGGAAAGTAACTTCCATATGGATTAATGACCTAAATGTAAAGTAGTAAAACTCTTAAACTTTAAAAAAGAGAAAGCCGGGGCACCTGGGTGGCGCAGTCGGTTAAGCGTCCGACTTCAGCCAAGTCACGATCTCGCGGTCCGTGAGTTCGAGCCCCGCGTCAGGCTCTGGGCTGATGGCTCAGAGCCTGGAGCCTGTTTCCCATTCTGTGTCTCCCTCTCTCTCTGCCCCTCCCCCGTTCATGCTCTGTCTCTCTCTGTCCCAAAAATAAATAAACGTTGAAAAAAAAAAAATTAAAAAAAAAAAAAAAAAAAGAGAAAGCCATAGAAGTAGTAGGGTAATATAGCATACTATATAGTACTGCAGTATAGTGTTACTAGGGGATAGGATCATAGTAGAACCATTCCATGGAATCCTGTATAACAGTTAAAACTAATTCACCAGATCTACATGTGAAAACATGGCTAAATCTCGAAAACATAACAGGGAGGAAAAACAAAAAGTTACAGAATCCTATGTATTGGATGACGGCACTGATATATAGTTGAGCACAAAGCAATACTACATTGTTGTGGATGAGGACTAAGCAAAGTATAAGAACTGGTCTGTAAAGACAGCCTTGGAGTCTAGGGTAGGAGTTACCTCTGGGAGTGAGAGAAAGGAATGGCGGGGGAGCAGGTTTGGAACAAAGGAGGCTTTGACTATATGGTAACGTTTAATACAAGGAAGGAAGGAAGGAAGAAAGGAAGGAAGGAAGGAAAGAAATAGAAGAAAGGAGGGAAATATATTACTGTCGGACAGGGACCTGTCCGGGAGTGGACTGGAATCCTAGGGCTGGTCCCCGAAACCACGGTGGCTCTGGGCCCTGGTGACCTCCAAGGTCAGAAGAATTTGAAAGGAGGTTTCCCAGCAAACGGAGCATCCAGTAGTTCTGCTCAAACTTATGAACACTCAGGAAAGAGAATAATTAGACTAAGGGGAACAGCATGTACTTTCTCCCTCAACCTCCACTAATCATAGGATGTATTTACTGAGGTACAAAAGAGAAAATGGATGGAGAATTCAGGGGGAAAAAAACAGGCATTTGGAAGTAAAGGAAAGTGTATTCTGACTCATTTCTGAGCTCGAAATCAAGGATGCCTGATATAAAGCTCATTCTACACTCTACAAAATCATCCAAGTTAAAGCACATGGATAGTTGAACTTCACATCGTCATGTCCCAAAAACCTCTACCCACCAGATCATTTGGTGTGGCTAATAATTAGCAAAATTTGACTAATATGCATTTTATAGCCTTTCTTGGATATAGGACTTTGCCCAAATGTCACACCTCTGTAAAGAAAAAAGAATGAGAGACCTAAAATCACCTGCGTCATGACAGAGAAGAAAAAAAACAACATCTAGGCAAGCCTGAGCATTTATTTATATAAACATTCGTATCAACTTCTTACAAAATAACATATTTTTCTAATATTTCCCAACTTAAAAAACATTGACATTGATTACGTCATCTGAAATTTACAGAATATATAAAAATAAGCTCAGGAAAACGAATGCCTGGCTGTTAAGTCCCTCCTAGAAAGTGAGGCATGGGGACTGGAATCCAGCCCCAGGCAGAGGGGTTTCAGATGTCTGACAAGATCTTTCACCAAGCTGCAGCTGTCTGCCTTGAAGTCAGGAGCCCCAACACTACTATCTGGGGATTCAGAATCAATTCAAGATTACAACAGTGTGCAGGGTGGTGTCTCTTCATGGCTGGGGAATACAACCAACCACCAGCGCTCAATCTTTCCCAGTAATTCAGTACTACTAGATTTAATAATTTCCTGAACTAGGGGTGGAAAGAGTCTGGTTTGGAGAGTGAAATAATTCACTGAAGCATCCTCGCGAGTAAGCAGTGAGAACCAGCACTTACAGAGCATTTATCATATGTCAGGACTCTAGATAACTCACCCACCTTCCTCCCAGAATCAGCTGCTCTGTTTTACTTGAGGAAACCAAAGAGAAGAATTCGATGATTTGACCATGGTCACATGCATAAGTTCAGAGTCAGGACTTGAACCCAGATCGCGTACCATCTAAGCCCTAAGTCTGCTGCCAAGCTGTGCTACACCTTGAAAGAGAGCCTCGCGATCAGCACTAAACAGTCCTGCTCTACAGGGACATAGGGCTGGAAAGCTTACCTTTCCAGAACCTGTTTTTTAAACCCCTCTGTTTATTTCTTTTTAATTTTTTTATGTTTATTTATTTTGGAGAGAGAGAGAGAAAGAGAGAGAGACAGACAGACAGACAGACAGAGCGTGAGTGGGGGAGGGGCAAAGAGAAAGGGAGACACAGAATCCCAAACAGGCTCCAGGCCCTGAGCTGTCAGCACAGGGCCCGACGCGGGGCTCGAAATTACAAACAGCGAGATCATGACCTGAGCCAAAGTCAGACGCTCAACGGACTGAGCCACCCAGGCGCCCCTAAACCCCTTTATTTAGTATGGCATTCAAACTTCCGGCATGTGGATGTATGCTGCAAATAACAATGGAAAGTAGTTAACCATCAACTTTCAGCAATACTACGTAAATAAATGTAACTGTGAGAAAACTGAGGACCCTTAAGTGAGAGCATGATCTCCGCAGGGAGAGCGTGAATACCGGACATTCAATTTACAAGGAGATTGTTGAAATTCGAAGAAAATCATAAGGAGTAATTCTTGGAACTGATGGCATTTCTTTCCCAAATAAAATATACTTATATATCAACACCATTTTAAATCCCTTTAGCCAGAGGTCTTTACACAGGATAAAGTAAGAGGAGAGATGTTAAAGTCTTCTACGAACCTTCATCACTGAGATACGCAATCAATCGATTCTCTGTTAGTTAACTCCTCTGGGAAAAAGACGTATTGGTAGCATGGGAATTGCCATGTCTTTATTTCTATAAAATGAACAGCAAAAGTGGGTAATTAAGGTTCTACCAAGACCAGACATTTCACACATGTAATAGTAAGAACAACAGCAATGGTTAGCGCTTATTAAACACCTGCCGGAACGTCAGGCGCTATTCTAACAGCTCTGCTGTATTATCTCATTCGATCTTCGCAAAGACCTACTATTTGTGCTATTTTCCGTAAGAGGAGGTTGAATAACTTGCTGGACCTCACACAACCAGCAAATGGAATCAAGCCGACCCGCTCCAGGCCCTGAGCTCAAACCACGCGTGACATGCCCTTTAATTTGAATATCCCTATAATTCTGTATCCTGTGAGATCCTTTTCTTTAATGTTTATTCATTTTTGAGAGAGAGAGAGAGAGAGAGAGAGAGAGCCCATGAGTGGGGGAGGGGCCGAGAGAGAGGGAGACAGGATCTGAAGTGGGTTCTGCCCTGAGAGCAGAAAGCCAGATATGAGGCTTGAACTCAAGAACCATGAGCTCATGACCTGAGCAGAAGTTGGATGCTTAGCCGACTGAGCCACCCACGCATCCCGTGAGGTTCCTTTTATGGCTAATAACATTGCACCTCAAACAGGTTAAGCAGTTGAAACAGAGCTCGGTTTCAAATTCAGGTCAGTTTATATCCAAAACCCCTGTTCCTTCTACCACAGTTTCCCTCAAAAGAAATGAGGTGGCAAAAATGGAGACAAGAAGAGACAGGTCTGGGAAACAAACCCTACAGGCACATCCCAGGTGTCAGCACAGTTACCCCTGCCCCTCGAAATCTAGAGAATCGTGTCTACAGACCCCTCTGCACATCTTGGGAGAAGCCCCAGGAGTGGTCAAAGGTGCTGTTCCGTCCTGGTCATCTTGGCCTCCAGTGTCCTGCCTCAGCTGAGCGCTGTTCCCATTTTCCACTGTGGGTCCCGTTATGGAAATCCCATGATTTCCCCACCAGGCCCAGGTGGATGTGCCAGACAGCCCTTAAAAATGATAAGGTTCCCAGACCTTTTCTCCCGCTCAAGCCCCAGCTTCCCGTCATGACACTCGTCTCTCTCTTCTTCACCCTCCTGTCCTCTCTCCCCGAGCCTCCATCTCCAGAGCAAGAATTCCTTCTCCTTTTCCAGGCAGAGCCGGTCAGTCGCAGGACCCCTCCTATCTAAGACCCCCTCCTGAGGCCTGTCATTTCATAGCTCGAAACCTGTTTAAGGCATTTTGCTTTCCCGGAGGAGGCACCGCTCTGGCTTTTGCAGTGGCAATTGCCCCCTGCTACCAAACCTACCACACATCCTTATCATCAGGCGAGCCATGAGCCAGGGAGTATTCTCAAGGCTACAGAATAGAATGTGTCATGAAAACCTCAGTATACTTTTTACAAGTTTATAACACCAAACATGTGACATCAAATTAGACACTGCTTTGTTGCCACTGCTAAAAATTAAACACACATATTATATAACTTTTGTCGCTACTGGCCTGCCCCCATGTGCCTCAGTCTCGGGGGCAAGTCAGGAAGAAAGGAATCTTGTTGGCCAAGCACTTGGCAGCCACATGGCTCCTGGGCCTGCCAGTTCCCAGGGAAGCTGAGTCCTGGCAGCCTTCCCAGAAGCCTCGGTACGCCTGTGTCCCATGTCTATTCTTGCAGAGTCACCCACATTGGGACTAAAGAGACTTACTGACATTTCTGGACTTTTTTTTTTCTTCGCATAAAAGCAAGCTAACGCATCAGCCCGATGCTGCCGCATTGATGGCTTTAAAAATTGTTTTCGATTTGACCGTGACCCTCAAACATAGACTTTCTCCGGGAAAAACAGCTGATGCTATCAGGCTCAGCCAAACCTGCCAGGAGCCCTCTTAACCCTGTATTAGCAGATGAGATCGGCCGTGTGAAGGGCAAAATAAACACAAGACTCCTAAGGAAGAGGTTCCAAGAAGAATATAGGTAACTCTGGTCCTTCACGCGGCAC
The DNA here is from genome assembly GCF_022837055.1 of Prionailurus viverrinus. Classification (NCBI taxonomy): domain Eukaryota; kingdom Metazoa; phylum Chordata; class Mammalia; order Carnivora; family Felidae; genus Prionailurus; species Prionailurus viverrinus. Next base: position 114,806,160 of record NC_062564.1, read on the forward strand.
TCCAGGCGGTTGGACAGGACGACAGGGGCATGAGCTTTATTTTTTTTTAATTTTTTAATGTTTATTTATTTTCGAGGGAGAAAGGGAGGGAGACAGAGCATGAGTGAGGGAGGGGCAGAGAGAGAGAGGGAGACATGGAATCTGAAGCAGGCTGTGGATCTGAGCTGTCAGCACAGAGCCCCACGTGGGGCATGGTTCAACAAACCCCGAGATCATGAACTGAGCTTGGTTGGATGCTTAACCAACTGCATTTTCCACTGTGGGTCCCGTTATGGAAATCCCATGATTTCCCCACCAGGCCCAGGCGCTCCCAGGGGCATGAGCTTTAGATCTCATCCTGACTATACCCCAAAGCCACTCTGTGGCCCAGAGCATATCCTACGACCTGAGTCTCAATTCCCGACTCTGAAAATAGAGATAATAACACCTATCGTGCTGGTGTGAAGATTGGAGAGATAGAAATGAAAGCACCTTATCATTTATAGCAGTAAGTGCTATTACACCGGTAACTAAATTTGACCTTTATTTTTAAAGTATTTATTGAGTACCTACTATGTACCTACCAGGCCCTGGACTAGACACTAGGGATACAGTGGGAGAAGGTCAGACCCAGTCTCTCGCCCATGGAACTTTAATTCTAGGGAGGAAAAATAGGCCTTACACATGTAATGATACAGCTAATATGTTAATTAGTTACAATTGTGACGAATGCTCCAGAGGGAAAGAAAGTATGGGATGCTGTGGAAATAGCAAACAAAGGTAGGTTGGCTGGAGTTGATTTCCTAAGGTTGGGCAGGGGCAGTGGGGCGTGTGGCTGACCACAAGTGAGCATCACTGAGGCGGAGGCCTGAGTCAAGCGGGGGATGGTGGGAGTAGCGTAGGGGGCCTTGGGACAGCTTCCCACGTGAGGACCCAGATGAGGCAGCTCTGAGGAGGGCCAATGCAACTGGGCTTGAGCAAGCAAGAGGGAGAGAGCAAGAGGCAGGGCTGGAGGACACAGGATCATGGGTTGGAGTCCTAAGATAAGTGGAAAATTATTAAGATGTATTTGTAGGGGAGTGGGAAGAGCCAGCTTTCATAGTAAGTATGTCTGTCCGGCTGCTTTGAGGATGGGGCACTGGAGGGGGACCCAAGCATAAACCTGCAGCAACAAATAAGAGGCTGTTGGTTTAATTCAGACAAGAGACAGTGATATCTTAGACCAGGAATAACAGAGCATCTACTGAAATGGCCCCGTGGCTTTGGCCCACCTCCTATGACAATGTTTCTCAAACTTGCCTGATGGTAGGAATCTATGAAGTTTGTTAAAATACAGGTTCCCAGGCTCCCTCTCTGGGGATCCCATTTTGGTGGTTCACGGGGGTGGGGGTGCCTGGGAATCTGTACTTTAAGCAAAGTTCCTCAGTGATTCTTTTTTTTTTTTTTTAATGTTTATTTTTAAGTGACAGAGCAAGGGAGGGGCAGAGAGAGAAGGAGACAGAGGATCCGAGGCAGGGTCTGTGCTGACAACAGACAGCCCGATGCAGGGCTCGAACTCACGAGCCTTGAGATCACGACCTGAGCCGAAGTTGGACGCTTAACCGACTGACCCACCCAGGCGCCCCTCTCACTGATTCTTATTAAGCATGTGTGTCCAGTGCTACCCCGCAGAATACCCCTGAGAAATATACCTTCCTTTCCCATGTAAAAGAAAACTGGTCCTAACAGGGGCTGTGCTTTTTATGACCCCAACCAGTGGAGGATCTTGGTGTAAACTCTTAGTTCACATGATACTTTTCCTACTTAGAACTAAATCAAGCAAGAAGTGACACATGGTGACACAGCCAGAGTGACACTTTTAGTAGGACAACTCCCCCGCAGGTAATTCCTTAGGAATCCAATCCATGATCCTGAGCAAAGTCTGTAAGCCCTGCGTCCTCCCGCCCCACCTCTTGCTCTCTCCCTCTTGTTTGCTCTGATATATTCAACATTCAGATTCTCTATACTGGTGTATTTTAAAGTGTGTTCCTTGAAATAAGAGGGTTTTTTTGTGTGTGTGCACTGATAGACATACAGCTGTCAAGAGAGGGAAGAAGCTCTTTGACTGCAAAAGCTTCTAGAGCCTTCTGGGACCGAGAGCAATGGAATGGAATGTGGGTCTAGTTCTACATTCTGTAAACGTCCCGCAGGACAGTGCACGTCCCCAGCCCATAAGCAGTTGAACTTGGGACTTTATCACTTGTCCCCAACCTCTGCCAGCTCCTTAGAGGAAAATATTGAGACCTCACAAGGATTATGTCCTCGGAAAACTCTTTTCATACTGGCATAGTTGCACATTATCCAGTTGGAGTAAGAAGGAACCTGATCGCAGTCTGTCCAGTTATCCTCCCTATCGGCTCGCCTAAGACAAATTTCTATTCATTTATGGGGAAGCACACAGGAAAATGTGACTCAAAAGGGCAGTTAGAATCTGGAGCTGATAAACCATCTTAACGCAGGAAAGGGAAGGGAGAATGAATACTTATGGGAAAACAAATGTCATTTAGGAAAGCTAAACGGGCCCTTAGGAGAACACATGGCATGTGTGGTGGTTTTGTGACCGTGTCTGGTCAGGTAGTCTCGTGTGCAGGGGATAAGAATCATTCTTTCCTGGTTGTGAAGCTGAAGATGACATTTGAGTTCTTCTGGGGGGCTCTGCTGTTGGACGGACAAAGGGAGTTCAAGATAAAAGCCCCTTCCTACCTCTATTGTAATGCCTACAGCTCAAAATAAGTTTTATGCCACAGTGGCTTATGCTAGACCCCTTCAACACTAGAAACAAACTCATGAGAAATGAACTGGAGCCTTATTCTTGATCCTTGTCTGCATCTGGAGCATCACGAATTGCAAGTTCCACTAGTCGACCTCTTGAGTGCTTATGTGGTTTCCAGGCTGACTACAGTTCCAGGAAGAGTAAGATAAGCCTAGGGTATTTTTTTTTTTTTGTAACGTTTATTTATTTTTGAGAGAAAGAGACAGAACACAAGCTGGGGAGGGGCAGAGGGAGAGGGAAACAGAATCCAAAGCAGGCTCCAGGCTCTGAGCTCTCAGCACAGAGCCCAATGCAGGGCTCAAACTCACAAGGTGTGAGATCATGACCTGAGCCGAAGTTGGATGCTTAACCAACTGAGCCGCCCAGGCACCACCCAGGCGCTGCCCCCCCCCCCCCCGCCCACCAGCCTAGGGTATTTAAAATATAACCTTTCTCCACCACCACACACACCCCTCAGAAGACTCCCCCTGCCACACACAAACACAAGTCTGGAAGATTCTTGTGGACTTAGTTTGGGGCAGAGAGGATAGGTGTATACAGTAGGAACACACACACATCTCCCGAGTGGTCGAATGGCTCCATTAACATGGTTTTGAAGTCCCAGGTGTGGGAGGGCCTATCGGGTTCTTTCTGATGTGAACTAGGGGCTGTGTGTGCAATTATACACACATGCTGACATCAGTGTGGACTCCTCAGTGAAGTTAAGACGTTTGACCTGCACTCTCGTGCAACGAGTGTCAGGGGCAAAGGAGACCCTCCTTGGATATCATGTGTCATGTCCGAAAAGCATCACACCCAGCATTTGTCCCAGATGTTGTATGATTTCAGAAAAGGCAAGTGTCCATAAAGGGCACAGGGAGGGCAGGGCAGGGTAACAGGAGAGAGTGAGGAACCAGTCAAATGCTCACATTCCATCTTGAGTATTGTAGAATAAGCTGGAGAGCCTCCGTGGTTGGGAACACAGAGTTAACTCATCTTTGCATGTTTGTCACTGACAAGAAAATTAAAACCTGCCATTCAGACTCTTCTCATCGGAATATGGAGCGGAATTCTTATTGTCCCAAGTTGGTGCGCACTGTGCCTTCTCATTTCTGGCATGCACAAGTACAGTTTGTTTGGCCAAGTGTAGGCTGTTGAGTAATCTGTGAACTTCAGGTCAGAACTCACTCAATGGGGTGACCTAATCAATAGGATCAGGACCACAACTGAGCAAACGTCTGCTTCTGGGAGGAAAGACGCACCGGCACCCACTCTTACCAAATAATCATGCGATACAGAAGTACACGGGAAAATACACCAAACACCTTGGAATTTGTTTTTTGACAAAACATTGCAGAAGGTGAACTGTTGACCTGTTTCCATCTTTATTTTGGTGCTACGACGTGTCTGTTCTTTATTTAAAGACTGTTCTTGGTACTTAGTTAATATTATATACTCCACATTGTGAAATAAGTTAAACAATGGGGAAATGATGTTTTTGGAGCAGCAACCTGTTTTCCTATAAAAGATAATTAAAAGATAATGAATCTAAGCATCTCTCTCCTAAAGAAATGGCTAAAATGTATTGGCAGTCAGTACGCAAATAGAGGGAATAAGGTTTCAAAGGCTCTATGGCGTCCTAAGAACTTCACCTTCGAAACAAGGTATTGAGTCTTCACATGTCTTTTCTGTTTCAGTCAGTCAGTCAGTCCACAAATATTTATCTGTCTACCATATGGTAAGTGCTGGGTTGTGCTGAGTTACACTGATGAACGAGACAGAGAAAGACCAAACAAAGAGGAGATTAAGACAGGAACAGGGCAGGGATTCCTGTTTTTAATTAATTGAGAACAATTTAAAGCAAGGTAGTCAAGAACGACCTCTCCAGGGCTGTCGGTGACATTCAAACTGAAACCGAAGCAAATATAGTCTTTGAAGTCATTACGGGCAAGAAAGCCCAGTGGGGTGGATGCGTGCTAGGGGGCGAGAATCAAAAATGAGCCTGGAGAGGAAAACTGGAAGTCACTGCTGGGTTTTAAAAAGGGAAAGGACAGGATCGCGCCGCACAGGGTGGGAAGGGGAAGCAAGGAAATGAGCTCCCGAGTGCTTCTGCATAGGTCCTGGCGGAGACGCAGAAGGCTTACATGCGGTGGTAGTAGAAAGGGTGATAGCAGAGAGATTTAGAATATACTTTGAGGTGGGGTCAACAGGGCTCAAAAATAATCTGACGTGGGGACGGGGCTGAGAAAAAGAGAGGGATGATCCAGGACTCCTAGTTTTCTGGTTTAGGATCATTTCCCTGAGTTAACTCCCTTCAAGGCTCTCACCACAATGAAAGCAACTTAAGCCATTCTCGCGTTATTTTATTTATGTGCTTATTCTGTGTGTCTAGAATAATCCTGTCCAACAGAAAAGTAATGGAAGCCACATAGGCAATTTTAAGTTTACTAGTAGCCACATTAAAAAAAAAAGGTGAAATTAATTTTAATGACATATTTCACTTAATTCAATCTATCTAGAATATTATTTCAGCAAGCAATCCGTATAAAAATTAATGAAAAATCTCACAGGTGTTTTGCAATACATTTGTATGTATTTTATGTTGACAGCACATCTCAATTCAGACTAGCCACATCGTGGGTCCCTAAAACTCACCTGTGGTTAGTGGCTATGTTCTAGACATCTAGTATGAGCCACCGAGGGTAAGTCCATTCAGTCTAGTTCCTCTTTATCTCCTTCAACTGAAACATTCAGTGGCACCCAGTGAGTATTTGATATATTGTGGACGAGTGAATGAATGTCTGATGTTGGGGACTTATTCGAGGCAGTAGTTTTGGGGGTGGGGATCAAAGCTTCTACTTTGGACTGATTCTGTCTGAGGTATATCCGAGGCCTCTAAGTAGAGAAGTCAAGAAAAGAAGTAGATATGAAAGTGTGGGACCAAGAAGAAAAAAGAACTGGGTGGAGATGTAAATCAGGCACCTTGATGGGTAAACCCAAAGGCATTGTGGTGGATTATCTTGGGGAAGAGCACAGAGCAAAGAAAGGGCCCAGGACCTCATTCCCAGAGGTAAGAACATTTACATGTTAAGCGAGAGAAGAGGAAAATCAGGAAAGTGTGGCGGTGCCAACAATTTATGAGAGTAAGTGATTCAAGGAGAAAGGAGTGATAACTCTGCTGAGAGGTCTCCAGACTCCAGACTCCAGAGGATGACTCCAGAGGTCTTTAATAAGAAAAAAAAAGGTAGGAACATTGAGATCTTAACAACAATCTTACCACACATTCTACAGTCATGAACTCTTTTAAGCCCTCTTTACAATGCTTTGAGTCAAAAGGAGATTTTTTTTTTTTTTTACTACAAAGAAATTTGGCCTCCAAAAGGTCAAGAAGCCCAACTAGTTTATGAAAGAACCAGATCTAGACCCTAAGACTCTTGGTCCATCGTTATTTACAGAACATATTTTAAAGCACTGGGCAAAACAAGAAACCATGGAGGTTTATAGAAAAAGAGTGACTATCTGTGACTTTGCCAGGTCTAGCTAGGTGTTTTTAGAATAAATGTACATTCGGCATCATCTTTCAAGTATGGGGCTGGGCCAAGATTACATGATTAGGATTTCTTGGGAGATCCGTAAGTGCCTTCTGCCCTTCATTTATAACACCTAGAATTCTTACCATGCTGTTGGTCATAGGACCCTATTTCTCAGCCTATCTTAGGCAATGCAATAATACTCCCTCTGTGCCGTAATGTAAATTAATAACTTCATTCAAGAAAAATATCATCTGCAAACATTCTTCAAGTGCGTTGCTATAGGTAAATTAAGCTTTCGTTGCTGCCTTTCAAAACACAGAAAGAAGGAAATGCTCTAGTTTAAACTCTATGGCTAATAGTTGCATGACCTTGAATAAGACCTTTTCTGTGCCTCGTTGTTCTTATCGACAGAACAGGGAAGTTAAATCAGATGATCTGTAGTTCTTAAGATAACTTATGACTTAATGTTATAGTTAATCAGCATTAACTTTGTCCAGATATTGAACTTCCAATTTGATCAGTGTGTGAAGATCATCCCAAAGGAAGTCAAGAAATTTAGGAATGAATTCCAAATGCACCACCAGATAGACATGTAATCATAAGACAGGGAATAATCTCTTTCGTCTTATGTTAATGGCATAACAACTCTCCTCATCATTTCTCGGGGTTTGTTTGGAGGACTGAACCAGGTAAATCACGTGAATATGTTTCATAATCTGTATAGTAGGAGAGAAATTAGAAGTGTAATTACTGTTACAGTAGATCTTTGAAACACTGAGTTATCATTCCCGACAAGTATCGGGCTGCGTCCCTGTCACTGATCCTTAGGGCATGTGACGTTACTTTAGTTATGATAGGTTTTGCTATTGGAATACGCTCACTGTGAGAAAGGAGACCACTGTAGGATCTGATCTCCAGAGAGCGCCTATCTTTGAACGTTTACAAGAACACAATGGGATACACCAAAAAGAAACAAGAAAGAAAGTGGGAAGGAGGGAATTCGCGGGCAGAAGAGGAAGAAAGGCAAAGGCAAGGTCGAGTTCGGGAAATCAAAGGCGAGTCCAAAGAAGTAGCAACGATTGGGAGGGGTAGTGGGAACCGCAGGGCAGGAGCCGGAGTCAGTTAGTTGAGGGGCACGGGTGGTGGCGAATGAGTGGCTAGTCCGGTGACTCGCCAAAGCGGGCACCCGGGCGGAGGAGGGGGAACAGGAGGGTGGGGCTTGGCAAAGGGCAAAGGCAGGGCAAGACTTAAAAGGGAGATGACCCCAGCTAGTTGATGCCACCAGTGACTCCAGACGCCCCGGGCGAGGGGACCCCACGAGGGACCGCGGCGGGAAAGGCCCGCCGCTGGGGCAGCCTCGCGAGGCAGGCGCTCGCAGGCGAGAGGGAGAGCCGAGGAGCGCCCGGCAGCCGCGCCACCATGTGCGAGCTGTACAGCAAGCAGGACACCCTGGCGCTGAGGAGGAAGCACATCGGGTGAGGACTCGGTAACTAGCGCCAGGGGCGGGGAGCCGAAGCGGGGCAGGTAGCGGGCGAGCAAGAACGCGGCGCGCCGAGGCCCCCCGGGGCGGTGGCCCGCCGAGCGCGAGACGCCGCCGCCCGGCAGCCGCACCTACGCACTCGCGCAGCAGCCCGCCCGCCGCGCCAGCCCCCGGCGCCCGCCGCGCCTCCGCCGGGAGGGAACGCCGCCAGCCTGCTCCCGCGCAGTCCCGGCGCTCTGCCCCCCGCCGCTGCCTGGGAGCTGCCGGCGGCTGCGAGAGTTGTCCCACGAGGGTTAATAGATCTAGGAGGGGAACTATTCCAGGGATGGGTAGCCCTGCGCCAAATCCCACCACCCCGAAAGCTCTCAAAACTGTGAACTCAAAGATATTAAAAAAATTTTTTGGGGGGGCGCCTGGGTGGCGCAGTCGGTTAAGTGTCCGACTTCAGCCAGGTCACGATCTTGCGGTCTGTGAGTTCGAGCCCCGCGTCAGGCTCTGGGCTGATGGCTCAGAGCCTGGAGCCTGTTTCTGATTCTGTGTCTCCCTCTCTCTCTGCCCCTCCCCCGTTCATGCTCTGTCTCTCTCTGTCCCAAAAATAAATAAACATTGAAAAAAAAATTTAAAAAAAAAAATTTTTTTTTTTAAATCTTTATTTTTCAGAGAGAGAGAGAGAGAGAGAGAGAGAGACAGAGACAGAGACAGAGTTTGAGCTGGGGAGGAACAGAGAGAGACAGAATCCCAAGCGGGCTCCAAGCTCTAACCTGTCAGCGCATAGCCCATTCTCCGGGCTCAGACTCACCAACCCGAAGATCATGATCTGAGCCTGAGCAGAAGTCGGGTGTTTAACCGACTGAGCCACCCAGGCGCCCCTCAAAAATATTTTCGACAGTGACTATGAAAACAAACTAATTCTGACAACTTTTGTTTAAAGTGAACTTTTTCTTCTTGCTTGCGTGGTTAGGAGATAAAGGGTTAATCCAGCCAGAAGAAAACCTTAAAAGACACTTTGTTAAGAGTAAAATAAGCTGTGCCCTCATTACAATGAAAAAATGCAGTCTCCTTTTGTTTTGCGCGTGTTATAAACGACTCGGTAAAATACCGGTAAGCGTACAGCACTGAATGTTAGGTCAGACCTGGGCTCTGGTCCTAGTAGGGTGTCATGTTACCTGTGTGACCTCTGTCAGATTACTTTAATTTCCTCTTCTGTGGGAGTAGGAATAACATTCTGCTTCACAGGAGTGAGCAAGTGAGATTAATAAGCATGATCTGGTTTCTAAAAAGGCACATGTAAATATAGATGATGATTGTGGCCACTGTAAAATCAAAGGCCTGCAATACTCACAAGTAATTAACAAGCACTGTCATGGGTAAACTTGAGAGAGGACTAGGGACGCAAGAAAGAAAAGAACTAGTATCTACTTCTGAGAAATGCTAGGCGGTTGCTCCTACTGGTCTCCTGGTCTCAACCCAGACGTTTCTAGATGGCCTGTTGGGAGATTGCTTGGAAGGAACTCTCTCAACCCGGCATAGCAGAAGCCAAAATGGTCCCATTCCTCCCTCATTACTCAATCACCCCCTTGTCTTTTTCTGTTAGTTTTCAATCCTATATAATTAGATTCCAGGGAAAACCCAATGGTTTCTAGTGTGAGCAGAAGAAATTTTGGGAAAGGAGGAATATCACCATGGACAGCCCTGAAGAATTTTACCTGAAGTCTGAGTGCAACGTGTAAAGTACCGTTAGCAAGGGAGGATGAAGTCTGCAGTTACTAGCCCACATTCATGACAAAGGTTTCCTTTGGCTTTTAACGGGGAGTATAAACTAACAGTTGGGTTTGAGCTAATAAGATTCTCATTAAATATTAGTTTCCTTTTAACTGACGATGCTTAATCTGAGGCAATTTTAAATTAAGATTACCTATATATAATAATTAAAATACTTTCTAAAGTAAAGTATTTTACTTATACGCAATAAGTAAAATACTTTCAATTTAATATGTAAGCATTTCATTACCTTCCAAAATACCTCCAATGCATGTGGCACTTTTTTGTGCATGCAAAATCACCAAAATAAAAATAATATATTCTATTTTACTTTCTACATATCCATAGAGCTAAGATAAAAAAAACTTTCGTGATGTTTCTATGTTACTAAAATTTATACTCCAGGCATTCTAAAATTTATATTCCAGACATTCATCCAAGTAACCCAAAATATGGATGACTTTTTATTATGCTCAAAATAATGGATTAAGGGATTAGAAGAATAATTGGATTTCATTATTTAAGAATGGAAAATCCATTTGATACAGGACAAGTACCACGCAAAAGACATGGGAATGGTCTCCTATAAAATCTCTTTTAGGGGAGCCTGGGTGGCGCAGTCGGTTAAGCGTCCGACTTCAGCCAGGTCACGATCTCGCGGTCCGTGAGTTCGAGCCCCGCGTCGGGCTCTGGGCTGATGGCTCAGAGCCTGGAGCCTGTTTCCGATTCTGTGTCTCCCTCTCTCTCTGCCCCTCCCCCGTTCATGCTCTGTCTCTCTCTGTCCCAAAAATAAAAAAATAAACGTTGAAAAAAAAATTTTTTTTAAATAAAATCTCTTTTATAGTATTTAATACCAATTTATTTATAGTTAGCTTTTAGTGCTATTGATTTCTTATCAATTAGACCAGAAAGGGAGAGGGAGAAAACAAGCAGATACTGACTTGGGCTATGGTATTAGGACACTCTAGTGTCAAATTCAGGGTTTTTTTTTTCACTTGTTGGCTGTGTAATCTTGAACAAGGGTCTTGATTTTTCTGAGCCTCAGTTTCCTCACCTATAAAAATGAGAATGGTAATAACCCTATTTCATATGATTGTCAGGAGGATTAAATATTTGTAATATTTATCAGTTCCTGAACATAGTCAACCTCAAAAAAAAAAAAGTTTTTTGTTTTTTTGGTTTTTTTTTTCTGGTAGAACAAAACTTCCCAAAGGAAAATTAGTTATTGGTTGGTGTAATTAGAGCTGTCAGAGTTGATCCATGTGCCTCTAAACCGAGTTGTCAAATCATGGCAAATTTCATATCACAAATACATGAAATATATGAGCAGGGTCACGGATGGGGGATTAAAGTGAAAGGTTCCAGGCTAATATGAAAAATTTTTTTTAAAATGTATGTCACCCAGGTTGTGTTTCCCTTTCCTTTATGTAACTGTAATTTTCCACTGATCATGACCTTCATTGAAAAGGAAAAACACTGAGCAGTCCTTCCAGACCAACGTGTTTCCTTTCATTATCTCTAGGCCCTCATGCAAAGTGTTCTTTGCTGCGGATCCCATCAAAATAGTTCGAGCCCAGGGGCAGTACATGTTTGACGAGAGAGGTGAACAGTACCTGGACTGCATCAACAACGTGGCGCACGGTACATGTCCTGTCTTTGTTGTGCCGTGAAGGATACGTTTGTGGAGTAAGGCAGACAGAGCACCACTGATATGTGTCCCAGGAATTGCAATGGCTGGAGCTCCTTGGCTGAATGGGGTCAGTCGTCCCTGCCAGGAAAAGTTACGGAGCAACGTGGGAGAGAAGGAAGCTCAACTTTTTCTTTTTCTCTTTTTCTTGCTTCAGAATCCCCCTCACTGCCCAGGAATTTAAAATTGTAATTTCTTTGTTTGTTTGTTTGCTTTGTCTTCTAAATTCTAGTGGGACACTGTCACCCGGAAGTGGTCACGGCTGCCCTGAAACAGATGGAACTGCTAAACACAAATTCTCGATTCCTTCATGACAATATTGTTGAGTATGCCAGGCGCCTTTCAGCAACCCTGCCGGAGACGCTCTCTGTTTGCTATTTTACAAACTCAGGGTATGTTTCGAAGTTTCCCACCCACCCCCATTCCCGCTCATCTCTTTGTTTACTCTCTCACACGTATCTTTCTTTTTGATTGGTGGTGGAGCGCAGACGTCTAAAAAGTTTTTCTGAGATTCTTGCCACTTACTAAGTGAACACACGCAGGGGCCCTGATGGTTCGGTTTTCTTCTGCTTTTGCTCCATGAGCTTGTGGACGGCATGCTCCGGGGTTTTTGGCACAGCCACTGATGATTAACATGTGCATGTCACTCAACTTTTTATTACCAGGGCTTCCCTTGGTGAAAGGTAAGGAAAGCATATCTAGAATGCTTTAGTATCCCTAAAGGAGAGACACCTGGGTTGTAACCCTGGCAAAAATATCCAAGCTGGTTCTCACGTGACAAAACCTAACCAGTCGTATGACACTCACCTCTTCAGACACTAGAGGAAGCAGCTAAAAAAATCGATAGGGACCCCCTGCCTGGGTCCTTCAGCCTCTTAAGCCTCGGATTCTTGATTTCCGCTCAGTCATGACCTCATGTTCTGTTGAGTTGGAGACCCACATCCTGCGGAGCCTGCATGGGATTCTCTCTCTCTCTCTGCCCCTCCCCTGCTCACCCTGTCTCTCTCAAAATAAATAAATAAAACATTTAAAACAAATTTTTTTAAATAAAGGAGCGCCTGGGTGGCCCAGTCGGTTAAGCATCCGACTTCAGCTCACGTTGGGCTCTGTATAAACAGCTCAGAGCCTGGACCCTGCTTCAGATTCTGTGTCTCCCTTTCTGCCCTCCTCCACTCGTACTCTGTCTCTCTCTCTCTCTCAAAAGTAAATAAACATTTAAAAAAATTTCTTTAAAAATCAATAGGGCCTGGGCAGTTTTTTTGAAGCACGAATAATGGATTTCAGCAAAGAAGGAATTCTACTAAACGGATATAACTTTTGTAGGACTTTTGTTAAATTTTTTTTCATGTGTATTTATTTTTTGAGAGAGAAATAGAGGGCGAGCAGGGGAGGGGCAGAGAGAGAGGGAGACACAGAATCTGAAGCAGGCTCCAGGCTCTGAACTGTCAGCATAGAGCCCGACGTGGGGCTCGAACTCACGAACCGTGAGATCATAACCTGAGCTAACGTCAGACGCTTAACTGACTGAGCCACCCAGGCGCCCCTGTAAGACTTTTGATTGACTTGTTTTCTTAGGCAATTAAACATTTCCCTAACACAAGTACAAAAAAAGGAAGGACTAAATTCAAAAGAATAGATATGTTCCAACTTTTAAGTTCCGTAAATTCAAGTTATTCTGTATCCATTCTATGGAATATTCTGCAGACGTTAAAAATATGTGTTTGAAAATACATTTAGAGTGACATGTGAAAAGCTCACAATGCAATATTATATTGGGAGGAGACGTGTACATACAGCATTAAACTCATATTTTAAAAATTATGTGTATGTATATATGATTAAAACTATTAGAAATTCTGTAACTGTTTGATCATATGATATTGTGATTCACATTTCTCTTTTCAATGAGATTTTAAAACCAATTTTGTAGGCAGAAGATCATTCCTTTTTCTTTGTAAAGAATGAAGAAATTTTAGGATCCAATTTGTTGTTATAAAGCATTCCTTTGCCTTCAATGAATTAAATACCATAATATTTGCCTTTCACTTCTAAAGAATCCTACACTGTCAAAAAGGATTGCTTCCAAGAGCACTGTCACCAGAGACTGGAGGCAGCAGAGCCTGGGATGGTACAAAGCATAATCCTGAAGTTAAACAGTCTGAATGCTGGCTCTTCCTCTTATTAGCTGTGAGAGCTTATTAGCTGTGAGAGCTCAGAGAGCTCCTTAACCTCTCTGAGGCATTGCTTCATCCATACAAAGGAGACAGCAGCCCCCGCCATACAGAGCAGTTCTGAGAATAAATGCAACCAAAACACTCCATATGATGTCTGGCAGAGAGCAAACATCCCACAAATGATTATTTTCTTCCTCTGTGTCTGAGTAGTGTATTTAGACTGCCAAAACCAGAAAGAAAAATTATGATCTTCATTTTATCAATGAGGAGCTGATCAAATATTGGGTCAGTAGAACTTAGTTTTGTGATCCAATTAAGGGGCTGTCGCACTGCCATTCCTCCGAGATGAGGCTTAACGCGGGCTTCCTGACATCCTCCAAGTCTGCCACCTACTAATGTGGCTGAACTAGGCTGAAATTTGAGCTGAGCAGCATATCCTTTGAATTGGGTTTCTTCTGTGTGTCTCATTCCTTATTGAAGACCTCTGGGGAACTTGTATTGGAAGGATGAAGTGAGATTTGCTGGGTGAGCAAGACTGAAGGGGAAAGAGAGGACTGCAACTTACTTCTCCATCCATTTCTGAATAACTGGGATCTTACAACTTTGGTAATTAACATTTTGAAACTTTTTTTTTTTTAAGCTTATGTCATGTTGATCCCTGTCTCCGTGTTATCTTAGATCTGAAGCCAATGACTTGGCCTTACGCTTGGCTCGGCAGTTCAGAGGCCACCAAGATGTGATCACTCTTGACCAGTAAGTTTTGGATGCAAGACTTCTAAGCAAGAAGCTCCTTCAGACACAAAATCATATTGGTCCTGTCCATACCAAATACCACAAGCCCATGTGGAGGAGGGTGGCACAATGATTTTTATTCTGTATTAAGGTATCAAGGCCAGCTTAGGCCTGGAGAATTCCTAATTCTGTTGAAGTTCCTGCAAACGGGGGAGGATCTCTTGGATGCTGTGGTCATGGCTAATGGGCTTTGCATGAATCAGGGCTTGCTTTTTACACATTAACTGTTTGTTGAGCCACCACACTGCATAACTCAATTGTTCTCAAAATAAAAACATAACTGACGTCTTAAAACTCTATACATTCTCATCATTATTGTGATTATCCACTATAATTAATTTAAAAGATAATGCTTTAGGGCAAATTTAAAAAAATTAATGTTATTTATTTTTGAGAGAGAAAGAAAGCACAAGCTAGGGAGGGGCAGAGAGAGAGGGAGACACAGAAACCCAAGCAGGCTTCAGGCTCCAAGCTGTCAGTGCAGAGTTCAGCTCTGGGCTCTAACTCATGAACCTTGAGATCATGACCTGAGCCGAAGCCGGATGCTTAACCAACTGAGCCACCCAGGGACCCCAACAATTTAGGACAAATTTCTTATTTTAGAAACCAAGTAAAAGATAGTAATTTCTCCTTAGTTTGTGACTATTAACAGTCATTTAATCTCACCTTCTAAACACGAATTTTTACATTTAAACAAGAAAGCTGACAACCTCCATTCCTTATTAAGATTTTTTCTTCTAATTTTTTTTCTACCTCTCCACTAATATCAGACGCAGAAGCTTAAATTGAACTTCTTCATTTCTTGCCCTTATACAGGCTTCTCTTGTTTTATGTGCTGAGTGGCATATTCATTTTCTATTGTTGCTATAACAGATTACTACAGATTTAGTGGTTAAAGCAACACAAATGTATTCTTTCACAGAGGGAATAGGTCAGAAATCCAAAATGGGTCTCATGGGGCCAATATCAAGGTGTCAACAGAACTGTGCTCCTTCTGAAGGCTCCTTCTGTTTTCTTGCCTTGCCGGGCTTCAAGAGGCTGCCTGCATTCCTTGCTTGGAGTCCCTCCCTTCCACTGCCCTGCCCCCCCCCCCTTCCATCCTCAACCTCTGACCACCAACCCCCTGCCTCCTCCTTTCACTTGTGAAGACACCTGTGATTACATTGACTCTCCAGGATTATCTCTCCATCTCAAGATTCTTAATTTATTCACATCTGCAAGGTTCCCTTTGCCATGTATCATATTCCTAGGTTCCAAGGACTAGAATGTGGGCATCTGGGGGGCGGGGGGGTGCATTGTTCTGCCTACCACAGTTGATTTGTTGGTTCTTTTTAAATTTCCATTCTCCCTCACCTATAGACAGCTATTCTAATGTGTCTAGTGTATATCTTTTATTTTTGTGTTCTTATATATTATATTTTGTGAATCTGTTTTAATTTTATAAAAATTGTCATAGATCTTTTTCTGTTTCAAACTTTCCCCTCAGCACTGTTTCAAGACTATATTGCTAGATGTACATCTATTTTTCTAATTCAGTGTGGTCTGATAGAAATATGTGAGCCACATAGGACATTTAAATTTTTCCAGTAGCCAATATATTTGCAAATATCATTCCAATAGTTAATCAATGTAAGATATATTGAGATTTCTCTTTTTCTTAAAAATTTTTTAACATTTATTTATTTTTGAGGGAGAGAGACACACAGAGCTTGAATGGAGGAGGGTCAGAGAGAGAGGAAGACAGAGAACCCAAAGCAGGCTTCAGGCTGTGAGCTGTCAGCACGGAGCCTGATGTGGGGCTCGAACTCATAAATGGTGAGATCAGACCTGAACCGAAGTCAGATGCTGACCAGACTGAGCCACCCAAGTGCCCCTCTTTTTTCATATTTTAAATCTTTAAATCCAGTGTATGTTTTACACTTACTGCACATCTCAATTCAGAGCCAATGCATTTTAGGTGCTCAGTGGGGGTGTGGTTCCCCCCACTGATGGATACTGTCACTGTCCGTTGCTCCTAGCTACCACAAGTAGGTCTGCAATGAGCATCCTTGTACATGTGCCCTTATGGACCTTTCTAAGAAGTGCTTAGGGATAAACACCCAGAAACAGGATTGCTAGTCCATAGGGGTACTGTGGTCCTAATGTGATTAAATACTACCAGATCAGCTTCCAGAATGGTTGCAACACTCTACACAGTGCATGAAATTTTCCATTTCCCTCTATCCCCACCAAAACCTAATAGTATTCTGCTTTCTCATTTTTTTTCTAATTTTGGCCAGTCCAGTGACTATAAAATGATATCAATGTTGTCTTAACTTTGCAGCTTTCTAATGATGAGTTTGAGTATCTCTTCATAAACTTACATGCATTTGTGATTTCTCTTCTGAGAATTACTTGTTCGTGTTCTTTGCCCATTTTTCTGTTGGGGTTCCCATCCTTTTCTTGTTGGTTTGTGTTTACTTGTATTGTCTAGATCAAAAGATCTCAACCTTGACTGTGTCTTAATATTACCTAGGAAATTTCTTTAAATGCCAGTGCCTGGGCCCCACGCCAGACCAAGTAAAGAAAATCAGAAGTATATATTTTTAAGTTTCCCAAGTGATTCTACTATGCAGGCAGAGTTAAGAACCACCATAGAGTTAATCTCTTTTAGTTTGAGACATTTCAAATATCCTTTCCTGCCCTATCATCTGTCTTTTAGCTTTGTCCATGATATCCTTCAACAGGAATCTTTAATTTTTGTTTTTTAATTTTTTTTTCAACGTTTATTTATTTCTGGGACAGAGAGAGACAGAGCATGAACGGGGGAGGGGCAGAGAGAGAGGGAGACACAGAATCAGAAACAGGCTCCAGGCTCTGAGCCATCAGCCCAGAGCCTGACGCGGGGCTCGAACTCCCGGACCGCGAGATCGTGACCTGGCTGAAGTCGGACGCTTAACCGACTGCGCCACCCAGGCGCCCCAGGAATCTTTAATTTTGATCAAATCAAATAGATAAAATTTTCATTGTACAATTTGTGTCTTCTAAGTTTTGTTAATATCTCTCCCTCTACACCCACTGCACTCCCTATATCATGAAAATGTTCTTCATTTTCTTCTGCTGCCTTGTATGAAACCCACCTGGTGTCCACTGTGTTACATTTATTTGTGGATGTGTCTCTGAGGTCCTTTTCTGCCCCAGTCTTCTCCTTGTTCTTATTCTGCATACTAACTTTATTACTATGGCTTTGTAGCATGCGTTAATCTATGCTAAGGGAAGTCTTCTCTCTTTGTTTTATCTATTCCTGGGCTTTTTAAAATTTCTTTTCCAGATCTCTTAATTATGCCTTTGGGAAAGAAACAGAAAAGGGTATATTATAGCCACCTGTATTTTAAGTGAGAGAAAGGAATCTCATAGCCACTTGGCTACCTCTCAATCTGAGTTCTTCTTGAAGAGATCTCATGCTCTTCCTGACTTGTATTTGGCCAGCCTATGCAATCAGACATCCCACAGAAACCATTCCAGACAGAAACACAGCCCATTCTGGGATATGAAGTTATTTTTAAAATTTACTAGAATGTAACTGTCAAATACATTTAAAGAATACATACTGACAAAGTTTTCATGAAGCTATAGAAAATAATTTTTTACATGTAGACAATATAATTTAGTACATCTAATATCATCCTAAGAAATTAAGGGTTTTTTTCCTGTTGAAAAAAAAAATTGTCTGGGGCGCCTGGGTGGCGCAGTCGGTTAAGCGTCCGACTTCAGCCAGGTCACGATCTCGCGGACCATGAGTTCGAGCCCCGTGTCGGGCTCTGGGCTGATGGCTCGGAGCCTGGAGCCTGTTTCAGATTCTGTGTCTCCCTCTCTCTCTGCCCCTCCCCTGTTCATGCTCTGTCTCTCTCTGTCCCAAAAATAAATAAAAAACGTTGAAAAAAAATTTTAAAAAGAAAAAAAAATTGTCTATGAGGACACATACTTGGTTTCCTATGTGTTTTATTACATGAATAAGGAGAACTGGACAAATTAAATGCCAGTCTTGCCATGAAAACTTAGACCCTGTAGAATTAAATCTGGCACCAAGGTTTAGATTCTCCCCGGATGATTAGGAATACTGGTTTTCATACACTACAAAAACATCCTTTGCTGAGTGATTTTGGTTACTGTTCTTTTTCCTTTCAGTGCTTACCATGGTCACCTATCATCTTTAATTGAGATCAGTCCATACAAATTCCGAAAGGGCAAAGATGTCAAGAAAGAATTTGTGCATGTGGTAAGTATCTTAGAATCCAAGAATCAGAAAGTTAGAACTGGAAGAATGCCTAGTGATAATCCAGTCCGATCCTTTCATCAAAATAAAACTATGAAAAAGAAACTAAGATTTAAAGCAGTTATGTGACTTACTAAAGTCAAAAGGCTAGTTAATGACAGGATGTGGTTTAAAATCCATTGATGAGTGTCACAATGAGCAAATTAGTATAGTTGTAGTGAAAGCTAGTATTTACAGTTGTCATTTTATTTTATTTTATTTTATTTTATTTTATTTTATTTTTGCCTTTGGTCTTCAATTACTTTTTCCGTCACTGATGCCAGCTTGAAATTCAGAGTTGAATCTACTGTGTATGAATGTCTTAAAATTAAATTGCTCTATGCTAAATTATTATACAGAGTTATGAAGTAAAATAAATAGGAAAGACAATAAAGAAATCAATCAAATTGTTGAAGCATTAAAACAGAGCTCAACTCAGGGTTCGAACCTGTGAACCGTGAGATCATGATGTGAGCCGAAATCAAGATTTGGACGCTTCACTGACTGAGCCACCCAGACACCCCGAAATGCCTTTTTTTTTAAGGCTCATTTGTCCGAGAAGTAAATCTTGAGAAACCCTACCATTTGATTGTTTTCAGGCACCAACTCCAGATACTTACAGAGGAAAATACAGAGAAGATCATGCAGACCCAGCCGGCGCTTATGCAGATGAAGTGAAGAAAATTATTGAAGAAGCTCATAACAGTGGAAGGAAGGTTGGTATTTGCAGCTTTGAAAACATCTTAACATTGTTTATAAGATGGATCGAAATCATTGTGAGAATTGGAGAGGCGAAAAGGATTAGAGCGCAATGCCCTTTTTGTTCTTCTCTGCTTACATTTCACTTGGTTCATATTTTTAAAAGTTCATTATTATAATCATGCCTCTAAAACTATCTATTTTTATTTATTCTAGAAATGCAATCACTATGGCTTAATTCTCCCCTTCTCAGTGGGAGGCAGACTATGGTCCAAAGGGGTAGGAGAGGAGAGGATTAGGAAAGACTCTTCCAAATGATGGAGGGAGGGGAAGAGGCACAGTGGTCCTGGGACCTCAGAACCAGTGCAGGCTCCCAGGCCCAGGATGCCTTGGTGCTTCCCTTGAACTGGTTCAACTGTCCCAAAGCTGCACAGCCCGGGTTAGCCAAGGCAGAAAAGATGTTTCTCCAATCTGAACCTAGACTTCTAAGACAGCACCAGAATCCCCCAGAGTAAGAGTTTCCATTTTCTCAGTCGTCACCCTACTAGCTTAACATCAATTCTCAGCCCATTTGGGGGTTACTTATGTGCTTTGCCTTGAATGTTTATTTATTTTTGAGAGAGAGAGAGACACACACACACACACAGAGACAGAGACAGAGAGACAGAGCACGAGTAGGGGAGGGGCAGAGAGAGAGGGAGACACAGAATCCGAAGCAGGCTCCAGGCTCCCAGCTGTCAGCATGGAACCCAACGCAGGGCTTGAACTCAGGAACTGCGAGATCATGACCTGAGCCGAAGTCCGACAGGACACTTAACCAACTGAGTCACCCAGGCGCCCTGACAAGTGCTTTGCGTTTAAACTGGCTTATGGCATCAACATGGCAATAAAGAAAACCTCCATTTTGATGAAAAGGAAGTCTTTGCTTTTTCCAATTCAAATATTTTTATCTTAGTGCCTGGAGAGTCATTTGCATTTCTTAACTGTTTTCTTTCCATTCCGTTCATTTTCCATATCTTCAGATGTGCTATCTGCGCAGCTAGCCCTCAGCTCTACCTGTTGTGGGGAGCTTCATATGCTTTCCTTTTTGTTTGTTTTGTTTTGTTTTGTTTTGTTTTGTTTTTTGGCTTTTCTTATTCAAGCATAGCCTATTCTTCTTTACACAAACGGTAAACAGTTCTTCCAGGGAAATGCTTACATTATTAAGATCACATGGTCTTTTTGCCTGCTGCAAAGGTTCCCATAGCTTTTGGAGCACATTAGCATTCAGTAGCTATTGAATTGATGCTTTCCTGTTAAGAATGCTGAAAGCAATGAGCAAATAGAAGATGGATGCTTCAGAATATTAGATGTGCTTACAAGGTCAGGGAATTTTAGAGAAGCAATCTCTTAAGTCCAGTGGCTTCATGTTATAGCTAGTAAATGAAATATTCCAAAGGGAAGAACGTAAGCCAAGGTAATAGAGTTACTAAGATGTAGTCTGGTTCTCTTGACTTCATATCTCATACTATGTCTATGCTTTCTCCGCTTGATTCAGTGTTATCTATTTTCTGCCCCCCATTTTCTTCCCCTCCAGAGCATTTCATCTGCAGTTCCTTTTGTGAACTGCCTAATTCCATTGAGTTAAGCCTGGGTCAGGGTAAGAACTAGAAATAAGGCGCAGTAACTAAAGCGCGTGGCCACAAGTTGCTCTCCCCTTTCCTTAGAGCAGATTCTGGGCGCAAGCAATCCTCCTTCACCAAGCTGAGGAAACAGGCACCACAGGAATGGGTTTAGAACCTGGGTAATTTTTTAGAAGTTCATATCAAAGACTGATCCAAACATCATTCTCGTTCAGCCAGTCCTCATGAAAACACTGCATTTAAATTAGTAACAGAGAAATGGAAGTCGCCCTCTCCACCGTTCCACTGGTACTGTGGAATTTCCAAAACTGATGCTTCAGATCAGTTTGCATTTCCAGCACGGACATCTTTTCTTGGTCATCAAATGGCCTGTCTGACACCTGCCACAGGCACATTCCCACCCAAAATAACCTGCTCTATAAAAAGTCCTCGTTTTTAGGGGGTTCAAGGGGAACCTAATGGACTTTGACCCCATCTTCTCTTGTGTAGATTGCTGCCTTTATTGCTGAATCCATGCAGAGTTGTGGCGGACAAATAATTCCTCCAGCAGGCTACTTCCAGAAAGTGGCAGAGTATGTACTTGACTTGGGCATCCTTGGTCAGACTGAAGGCTCTGTGACAGTTCTACAAGGCCATACTGGTTAAAATATTGAAGTACTTGCAGACTAGCTGGTGAAGAGCCACTTAGGCATGCCTGCCACACCGGGACTCCCCAGAGCCCCTCCACCTTTCCAAGATCCAGCAAATAAAGGGAGTATGTGGTCCAGCAGGGGGCCTCCAGGACCCTGCTCCATTCCCCAGCCTGGCATCCTCTCTGGCTGGTGCCCATGCTTACCAATCAGTAAAATTGGAAGATTAACCCTGCTAAACGCTACTGGTTCACTTCTTTCTCTTCCCGCTTAAAATGCCACAGTAGAGCTTACATCAAGCAGCACAAACCTCCATAATATAGAACATGTCTAGTCTGGAAATAATGTGATTATATTGCAAAGTCAGTGACATCACGTAGATGCTTTGGGGATTTGAGCGCTGAAATGTTTTTGACAATGATTACAAACCTCAAGTTAACGACATTTTTTCAAGTCCTCCATAATCTATATCTTCGTGGGTGGGTTTGGGGACCCTCCGTGACCCGAAGGCATTAGATTTCCTTTTTGCTTTTCAGATATGTACACAGAGCAGGAGGTGTGTTTATAGCTGATGAAGTTCAGGTGGGCTTTGGCCGAGTTGGAAAACATTTCTGGAGCTTCCAAATGCATGGTGAAGATTTTGTTCCAGACATTGTCACGATGGGGAAACCAATGGGCAATGGCCACCCAATGGCATGCGTTGTAACAACCAAAGAAATTGCAGAGGCCTTCAGCAGTTCTGGGATGGAATACTTCAATACGGTAAATTTTGACCTCCCAGTTTATGCTAAGAGGGAAAAATAATGCATGTTCTTACACTTCTTGCCAATGTAGTAAAGAATAAAGTTCAGTATTGCCAGCTAACCGCCCCAGGACACTAGCCAAACTTGGATCTAACCATATTTCGTTCTGTCTGGCATAATTCTTGTATTTTTCCTTGTGTATCTTTCCCCTTCCTAAAATGATTAATTGTTCTTGTAATAAATGGTTGCCTTACTAAACTCTACAGGTTATGTTTCACTCACAGATGATATGATCGCCTTTATTTTGTATCACATTTAAATTCCCCAAGCATTTCTAAAGTGTTTAGATGATACAGTACTATAAATGTTATATGGCTGTCACAGGAGATACTAAATTTCCTATCTTTGGGAAATTTTATTTCCTTGGTTTTACCCCCAAAAGTCATGAACTTTAAGCTTGGAAAAATTATTATAGTTTGTGCAGTACGTGTATTAGGACTTGTGACAACTAATAGTAAGATTCAAACCGAGGACATAAATTATTTGGAGAAAATGTCATTGCGTAGCTGTTTTCACACAACTGTTCAGGGACCGAAGTCCACATCCCCCTCACTGAACCACATTCTGAAATTCTTAGTTCCCAACGCAGTGTCTCGTTTTGGTTTGGATGAACTAATAAATTCCATGATAGTCCTTCATACCAATTATGCGGCATGGAGACTATGATTCGGAATGAATTTTCACTCAGTCGTAAATAAATAGAATCACACTATATCCTAAATCTAAAAAGTTTGCATCACAAGAGAAAAACTTATTGAAATTATATCTTTATCTGCTTATGTATGAGCCAAATTTCTCATAGATGAAGCAATACCACTAATTCAACTATTATGTTTTTATCTTTTTTCTGCAGTATGGAGGAAATCCAGTATCTTCTGCTATTGGTTTGGCTGTCCTGAATGTAATTGAAAGTGAAGACCTTCAAGGAAATGCCACAAGAGTGGGGGATTATCTTACTGAATTACTCAATAAACAGAAGGCTAAACATACTTTAATAGGAGATATCAGGTGTGCTTATCATGAGATTGTCATATGGTTACTCACTTTTCCAAATGAAAATAACTTATCTTATAAACTTAAAATAAATTACATAAAATTTAATCTAGAAAATACTGAAAAACATAAAAAACAAAATTTGTTCTTAATCCAGAACCCTGATATCACCACTGTTAACTTTTGGGTGTATACCTTTCTTGACTTTTATACTTCAATAAATAAATAAATAAATAAATAAATAAAGCCGGTATAACTTCAGCCTGTAAAAGATGGGAAGAAGGAACTTAAAGTAACTCTAAATAATTTTTCAAAAATTATTGAAAATGACATCCTGGAGGGGCGCCTGGATGGCTCAGGAGGTTAATCATCCAACTGCGGCTCAGATCATGATCTCAAGGTTCACGGGTTCGAGCCCCACATTGGGCTCTCTGCCTTAACATGGAACCCGCTTCTGAGCTCTGTCTGTACCCCCTTCTCCCTTTGCTCCTCCCCCACTCATTCTCTCTCTCTCAAAAATAAACATTAAATAAATAAATAAATAAATACATAAATAAATAAAATGACATCCCGGAAAACTTGATATTTTTCATAGATATATATAAACTTTACATATTTATCATCATTAATGTCCTGAGAAGCTAAGAAGTATGAGAAGGTTGTTTTTAAGACTTTTCTTTTACAATTAAGTAAAGAAAAAAAAAAGCTGGATGAGAAAAACAACTTGGTTCAAAAACTAGAAAGACCTGTGACAGTGGGTTGGTATCTTGGATTTGTTAGAATCAGTAACAGTTACCCCTACAGGGAATCATATCCAGCTTTAAATGAAAATGAGGTTTAGGGACAATGTTAATCTTTTGTGACAGTGCAGTGTCTGATAGAGTATCTGTCAAGTTTTCTTTCTTTACCTTCTTCAGGGGCATCGGCCTGTTTATCGGAATTGACTTGGTGAAGGACCAGCAGAAAAGGACCCCCGCCACAGATGAGGCTCAACATGTCATCTACAAGTAAATACGCCCCCACACCTGACTGGTATCCTGGCTTGAAAGATGCCCCTCCCCCCCATTTGAAAGCTTCCTTTACTTCCTCCCACCTCTCCAAATAAGGGAAGTTTGAGACACGTGCATGAGAATACTGAACTGCTCTGTGTTCACATCATTCTTTTTTTCTTTTCTTTTCTTTTTCTCTCTAGAGAGGGAGGGAACCTTTTTGCAAGCGGGGGAGGGGAAGAGAGCGAGGGAGACAGAGCATCCCAAGCATGTTCTGTGCGATCAGTGTGGAGCCCAATGCGGGGCTGGATCTCTCGACCCCGAGATCATGACCAGAGCTGAAATCAAGAGTCGATGTTTAACTGAGCCACCCAGGCACCCCTACATCATTCTTAAATAATCTTAGTTACCATTTGTGTGCACTCACATATATTTCCTGCACTAATTAGGATGAAAGAAAAGCAAGTGCTTCTCAGTGCCGACGGACCTCATAGAAATGTGCTTAAAATAAAACCACCTATGTGCTTCACTGAAGAAGATGCCAAGTTTATGGTGGACCAACTCGATGAGATTCTAACAGGTCTGTTCACAGATATTTAAGATGCCACCCTGTCCCACACCCAGTCATACATGACTGTGCTTGTTCTTCATGACAGAAGTGAAGGCAGTTGGAAATGAACATATGACTTTGTATATAGAACTAGAAAAAGAAAATAATAACTATGTAGACTCTTAGTTAAATCAAAAATTTCTGTTTGCACTCCCGTAACTACAGATCTAGGTTTTTAAGGAACTGACACAACTTTATTTTTATTGGTTCTCACTTTTTTTTAAGTTTATTTTATTTATTTTTGACAGAGAGAGAGAGAGAGTGGAGGAGGGGCAGAGAGCAAGGGAGAGAGAGAAAATACCAAGCCCCAACTCAGGGCTCGATCCCACGAACTGTGAGATCATGACCTGAGCCAAAATCAAGAGTCGGACACTTAACCGACTGAGCCACCCAGGCGCCCTTATCTGTTTTTGCTTTTCAAAAACTGCATGTCTGCATTGTAATATGCACCACAGACACGGGAGGATATGGTATTTCGGCATTGTACCATGAAAATGCGAGAAACGTTATTAATAAAAATTACAGGTTACAGGTCAACAGTTATTTGCTATATGCTGAACCGTTTGACTTGTCTATTTTACTTATTACATTTAACTTTTGAGGGATTTTTTTTTTTGCCATTCAGAATTATCCCTGTCATAGGAATTTAGCTTTTGCTTACCTATATTATATAATTCGGTAGGTTAATTTGTTTTCTGTTATGAGCATAAACTGAGATTGAAAGTAAACTAGGAATGTATGGGGCGCCTGGGTGGCTCGGTTAAGCATCCGACTTCAGGTCACGATCTCACGGTCCATGAGTCCGTGAGTTTGAGCCCCACGTCGGGCTCTGGGCTGATGGCTCAGAGCCTGGAGCCTGCTTCCGATTCTGTGTCTCCCTCTCTCTCTGCCCCTCCCCCGTTCATGCTCTGTCTCTCTCTGTCTCAAAAATAAATAAACGTTAAAAAAAAAAAAAAAAGAAAGTAAACTAGGAATGTAAAAACCATGTTGAAACACATAACGTACTGTCCAACGTTAAGATATTTTGGGGTTGCATAGTTATATCTTTAAGATTCAACTTCTCTGCTCCCTTCTCAGACGTTTGGGGTTAGGGTAAGGCTGAGAAGCCAGGAATAACAGAGCATACAACATAGATGATCGATCTTGGAAAAGTTGAGAGTCAGCCCAAGTTATTTGTGATGTAGTCACTGTCTTTGGACCAAGGGCACACTCACACTCACCCCTGGCACACTTTTCTCACACACTGCATTAACGCGGGTCCTTCTGAAGGGCTGGGTGGAAGAGTGTAGGATAGGCAAATCTGTCACCATTGCTTCAAAGTCACCTCAGAGCTGGAGCATTACTGACGGTGGGCCAAAGAATTTCCTTTGAAATTTTTTTTAACGTTTATTTTTATTTTTGAGACAGAGAGAGACAGAGCATGAACGGGGGAGGGTCAGAGAGAGGGAGACACAGAATCGGAAACAGGCTCCAGGCTCTGAGCTGTCAGCACAGAGTCCGACGTGGGCTCGAACCCACGGACCGCGAGATCATGACCTGAGCCGAAGTTGGCCACTTAACCGACTGAGCCACCCAGGCGCCCCGAATTTCCTTTGAATAACGTGAAGGAGGCATACCTATCAGGTTCAGTGCCACTTGTAAATGATAATGATGGAATGCTGCAATAAAAGTTTAAAAGCAGCAATTCTAATAGTGACATGTTTTAAACACATTACATTTACTTCTTAATTCTTCATGAAGCGTACTTCTATAGATACCACAAATATTTTTTTTTAATTTTTTCAATGTTTGTTTATTTTTGAGAGAGAGAGAGAGAGAACAAGAGGGGGAGGGACAGAGAGAGAGGGAGACACAGAATCTGAAGCTGTCAGCATAGAGTCTGATGCAGGGCTCGAACTCAGGGACTGCGAAATCATGACCTGAGCTGAAGTTGGATGCTTAACCGACTGAGCCACCCAGGGGCCCCAAAAATGTTTTTTTTTTAATATTTTATGTCATCCTGTCTTCTCCACTATATCTCCCTTGATGTAGTTGTGGAAGAAGCCATCGGAGCCAAAAGTGAGAGTGTGACCTCTGAGAATACTCTGTGCAGAACAAAGGTAAGAGTCTGCTACTCTGTTTTTAGAGGAAAAGGTTAAAACTTTGGAAAATTAACTGAAAGGAATGCAAATTAAAAAAAAACTGTACAATAATTTTTAGAATAAAATCCACCTTTGCTAGGGTTGGCTTACTGTTGCAATTTTGAGTGCACAATTAAATTTCAAGGCAAGCATCCTACCACTTGAAAGGAATAAAACCAAAGAACCATTATTACTGGATCACTCCCATAACCTCCTTCCAAAAAAAAAACTCCTCCAGCTTGCAAAGAGGGCCTTCAAAATAAAAAGAGAAATGATTAAAAATGTCCTAAGCATCCTCCTGTTGGAGGGTCACCTGACGCTGCCTCGGATTCCCGCACACCATTCTTTTTTTTTTTTTTTAAATGTTTATTTATTTTTGAGAGAGACAGAGTGTGAGCAGGGGAGGGGCAGAGAGAGAGGGAGACACAGAATCCGAAGCAGGCCTCAGGCTCTGAGCTGTCAGCACAGAGCCCGACACGGGGCTGGAACTCACAAACCATGAGATCATGACCTGAGCCGAAGTCAGACGCTTAACCGACTGAGCCACCCAGGCGCCCCACTGCACATCACTCTTTAAAAGCAGCAGAAGCGTTAGCAGGGTGGCTCCAAAATGCCAGGGTTTGGTCCTGAAGTGAACTAAAGTATAAACTTCAAATTCTGGGGCCTGAGAACCATCTGGCACCAAGTGGCCTAGTTTCTGCATTTGATGTGCTTCCAGCAGAGGGCCTTTCCATTCTCTCCCTGAGCTGCCCAGGGTGTGAGAAAGTGCTCCCCAGCTCAGGAAACAGAGAGGCAAAAACTTGAGAGGCTTGTTGCATAATTTGCTATTTGTTTATGACTTGGACACACAAAGGAACACTCAGTGCCTCGAAGCTGCCCGCACATACGGCACCCTCAGCAAGGTCCTTCTCATGGAAAAACATTAGGCCCTTTGAGAGAAAATGGTTAACAGGACTGCTTCTGTTTCTTGGTGGAACACAAACCGATCCTAGAAATCAATTCTTACCTGCAGTTTAAGAGCAGCTTGTCAAGGCTAGGACAGAATCGTAGCTGAAAACTGAGCAAGCATTGAAAAGGAGCCTACAGGGGCGCCTGGGTGGCGCAGTCGGTTAAGCGTCCGACTTCAGCCAGGTCATGATCTCGCGGTCTGTGAGTTCGAGCCCCGCGTCAGGCTCTGGGCTGATGGCTCGGGGCCTGGAGCCTGTTTCCGATTCTGTGTCTCCCTCTCTCTCTGCCCCTCCCCCGTTCATGCTCTGTCTCTCTCTGTCCCAAAAATAAAAAAAAAAATAAAAACGCTGAAGAAAAAAAAAAAAAAAAAAGAAAAGGAGCCTACAAAA
The DNA here is from genome assembly GCF_022837055.1 of Prionailurus viverrinus. NCBI lineage: Eukaryota > Metazoa > Chordata > Mammalia > Carnivora > Felidae > Prionailurus > Prionailurus viverrinus. Next base: position 114,834,453 of record NC_062564.1, read on the forward strand.
AAGGGAGTTCTCAATGAGAATCGGATGCTAGAGTTAGCGAACACATTTCTGAAATTTTGGCTTGGAGTCCCAGATTTTTTTTTAATTTTGTTAATGTTCATTTATTTTTGAGAAGGAAGCAGAGAGAGAGAGAAAGAGAGAGAGAGAGAGAGAGAATGAGAAGAGCGGGGGAGGGGCAGAGAGCGCAGGAGACACAGAATCCGAAGCAGGCTCCAGGCTCTGAGCTAGCAGCACAGAGCCCCATGTGGGGCTTGAACCCACAAACTATGAGATCATGACCTGAGCTGAGGTCGGACACTTAACCGACCCAGCCACCCAGGCGCCCCTGGAGTCCCAGATTTTATGCTGACCTCACATTTCAAAGGTCCACAGAAGATACTCACCAGGGTTAGAGAGGAACAGCCAGTGTCATAGCGTCCTGTTTGCCTGCTGGCCTGTTGAGTCGGCCCTGCAGAGGCCGGGCGGCTCGGAGGGGGGCGCGCCTGCTGGAGTTTGTGCGCCTGCGCCTGTCTTGCAGATGCCTAACGAAGCACACTCGGAATTGCTCAGTGAAGGCACCTCGGATCCCAGAGAAAATCCCAGCCGAAAGAGAAATGGATTGTGCACAGATAAGCACTCGCTGCTCAGTAAGAGGCTCAAGACATGAGAGATTAACATTTTAAAGCAGGATAAATATCCAGGGTTATAGAGAATGAATGGAAGTGTCTCTTCGGTTAGTACCTGTGTTGTACCCTCTAACAGTAGAATTTGCATTTCATTTAGATGTGTAAATAAAAAGGTAACAGAGTGAAAAGAATAAGCCGAGTGAAAGCCAAACCATGTCAAGATTATTAGTTCAGTCTCTAGCCTGTTAATTCCCTACTTGCGATTTCTGAAAGTACTTTATTTATTCTACTAAACTTATGATTCAAACTGAATATTAAGTTGGCAGTTTTACTTCTCATGTGTTAATGTTTGAAATGAGAGAGCAAAGTACAATAGGTTCCTTAACTTTAGAGACGTAGTGCCTTAAAATATGAATGAACCATTCTTTATTGATTTAATTTATATATATTTTGGGGCTATAATCAAAGATGATGTAAACAAAACATTTTTACTAGAAAAGCGTACCCTTGTTTTGCACAGAACACTAGGGGTGGTAAAAATCAAAGCCATTTGGAAAAAATCACATACAGCAAATGTTAAGAAGCAAATGGATAAATCAGGGGCACTTGGGTGGCTTAGTTGGGTAAGCATCCAACTCTTGGTTTCAGCTCAGGTCTTGATCTCACGGTTTGTGAGTTCAAGGCGTGCATCCGGCTCTGTGTTGACAGCACGGAGCCTGCTTGAGATTTTGTCTCCTTCTCTCTCTGCCTCTCCCTCACTCATCCAAACCCTCTGTCTCAGAAATAAATAAACATTTTTTTAAAAAAAGAAGTAAATGGATAAATCAGACTTCTGGCAGAGGACTAGGTAAATCAAGATCTTGTGGTGTCGTGGTGGGGGCCTGGCAGCAGCAAAGAACACAAGAAATATATTCAGAAACACAAAGATGTAGCTGGACCGGCAGCAGTAGTCAAAGCACTGTGCTCAGTGAGGAGACCTCAGCTCTGTCTAAGTCAGGTTGTGACGCCTTGTCCACTCATTTACCTGGCAGTTAGGAAATTAACTTCCATCCAATCATCTTCCTTTCTCATCAAGTTTATCAGTACCCAGCACACTCCCACACACACAAGAGAGGGAGCTTTGGGTGCGCGTGCCCGTGTACAAACACACACACACACACACACACACACACACACACACTTCTAACCACACATTGCAAAGGGAAGTGAGGAAATATGGGACCTCCAGATTCTCTTTGCAACATGCTGATATCGTGAGACATTCACTTGGAGGCCAATATACTGAACTTGGAAGAAATTTTAATTTTAGTATTTTAGTATTGACTTCCCATTATCTCTCTATTGCCTTCCTAATACTTATTAAACTTTGTATTTTGGGTTTTGTTGCATAAAAAAGAGAGAATAATTCTGCTGTGGCTGTTTCATGATAACTGAGAGGGATGTTGAGAGGAAAATGTAAAATCTTCCTTTCTGAGTTTGTCATTAATTAAAAAGCTATTTAAAAAAGCAAAGTCTCATTATTAAATACTTTTTTCCTCCTAAAAATATAATTGACCCTGTGGATTCTGGCTGGATAATGCTGAGGTTGGTTCCCAGGAGCTGGCAAAGAAGAGGGGGTATAGAGATATCTGTGGTTGGCTTCTAAGGAGCACATCATCAGATCTTTCACAACACAGGTCAACACCCCTATAAGCACCCTCTCATGGGCATGCTCAGTGTTTGTTCTCTTTTCTCATTGCAGAAGGCAAAAGCAACCCATACCCGCGTTATATGTTTCCAAGTATAAAATAGAAAATTAAGACTTTATTCTTTGATATACTCCCACTCTTCTTCCTTGCCTATAAATTAGATTTCCATAATAAGGAGGAGAGATCTGGAAATAAATGACATGTTCTTGGATGTAACAGAGACTACCTGTGTATGAGGTTCCTGGTAATCCCTTCATTTCTGTGATGTCACAATTGGGTGTCAGTTTGGGTCCTCTGGGTCTCTAGATTGAGTCCCAAGATAGTTGAAAGTACAAGAGATGGCTTGGGGGTAACTCCTGTGAAAGATAAAGAAGCAAAGAAGCAGTAGTCAGGAAAAGCTTTCAGGTCTGACATGGATGAAAAGAGAAGAGTCAGAGGGAAGATTTGAGCAGGAAGAGCCTGGACTGAGATGCAGCTCTGTGAAAAGTCCCTGCCAGTGCACGGCTTGCCCATAAAGAACTGCTGGGCAGAGATGACCGGGCCCTGGTAGCCCTACTGTCTCCCCTCACTGGCTGGGAGCTCCCAGGGAACACATATCCAGCTTGAATGCTGCTGTGGATCTTGAAGATGCTGTAGCTAGCGGCTGTCGGCTGACTGCACTCCTCACCACAGGCTCCCTCTTGAAGGGAAACGGAGCAGCACACCCATGGCTGCCATAGTCTGCCCCTTGTACCACATGGATCCACTTGCCCACACATCTGGGGAGCAGCTCTTCAGCGATTCCTTAGTGCATCTCTCTTTCTCAGGGGAGACTTAGAAGAGTGAGCTTCGTGGAGCAAACTACAACTCCTGTCACTGCAAGTAGTCTCAGGGCCACAACCGGTACTCATCATCTCCCTTCTCCACTACTGACATTCCACTCACCTTTGGCCATCACTTCTGGACGTCCTGGTAGTGGTGTGTCTCAAACCCTCGTTCCTCTGGAAACTATGCCCTTCTCAAGCCAGGGCTGAGGCACTATCCGTTCACAGCTACAATTAGACAAGGAGTACCAAGAGATATCAAAGTGTACCATCTGAGTTTCACAGATGTCCTGCCTCCCCCGCTGTGGAACAGCAGTGCTACCTCCTCCTACAGATAAAGGTCAATTAACTCTGCCAATATGGTGACTCCAACTCCTGCTTTCTAGATGCAAGGCGTCCAAGGTCCTCATGTGTCAGTTGGAGCTTACAGTTTAGTGGAACTCTGACTTTGTCCCTCCCCAAAAGTACACCCCTTTGGGGACCAGAGGCTCCAATGAATGCTACAGATTCCAAAGCTGTAGGGATAGGAAAAACAAAATTCTACACTGAGTCATCGATGGTAAGTGGGGCCATTCCTGATTTCACCCCTTGGATCTAGGATCCTCCTGGGGACACACAGTGCCTTATGGAGGTCCCTGACTGGGTGCAGATACTGCCATCTGAAGGATAGCACCCCATCCTTACAGAGTATGACCTTTAAGTGGGCTCCGTAGCTGTACCTTTATTCGGGAAGGGCATTCCAATGCTCTACCAGAGTGGCAGCTTCTGGATAATGTAAATGTAATACAACCAGCCTATTTCATGGTCATGGGCCTGCCCTACCCATTTTCATTGTAAAGTGGATTCCCCTTTGGATGATATTTTGTGGGATTCCATGTGTCTCAGGCACTCTATAAGCCCCTATATTGTGGTTATAGCTTAGGCTCTGTAAGTAGGAGACCCAAAGGCAAACCCATACCCTAAATAGATGTCTATTCCTGTGCAAATAAACCACTGGCTCTTCCGAGACTGAAGGGGCCCAATGTAGTCAATTTGTCACCAAGAGGCCAGTTGATCTCAAGGGATAGTGTCATGTCAGGGACTCACTCTTGGTCTCTGCTGCAGGCAGATTAGGTATTCAGAAGGGGCAATAGTTACATCTGTCTTGGCAAGTGGGAGTCCATGCTGTGGGCCAACACATTGCCTCCATCTCTGCCATTATGACCACTCTGCCCATGTACCCACTTTGCCTTTTGTGAAGTGGCTAATGTCAACTAGCCAAGTCATTTTGTCTGCTTGGTTGTGCAGTACCTCTTTCATGGTGGGTGCTTTTTGGTGGATGTTAACAGGTGATACAAAAATGTTTTAACATGTGATGTGTACTCCATGTATTCATTCCTGTGCCTTTACCCATTACCCCCTTTGTCACAGGCTCTGACACTTTCTTTCAGGCTCCTGACCAGCTGACCAAGCCATTCACCACTGCTCATGAATCCATACACATGATCACCTCACTTCTCCTTTACACACCAAGTGGATGATCTGACGCACAACTCAAAGTTCTACCATTGGAAATTTTTCCCTTGCCACTGTCTTTCAAGGCCACCATTGTGTGTATCTATAATGTGGCCATCATCCCTTTTACTGAAATGATAGATCCCTGATTCTTGGTAGGGTTCATCTCCCACCTTCTTGAGCAAACTTGTCTTACAGAGGTTTCTAATATACTAGCATACTCTAGGATACTATATAGTGTATTCCAGTATATTACCTCTCTTCCTACAAGATCAGAACGATGTCATCTGTAATGAGTCACTGATATTCTTCAGAATGCCCAGATAGTCCAGATCTCTTGAGGCTACGTTATGACAGAGGGCAGGAGAGTTGACGTTAGCTCTGGAGCGGAAGTGTAAAGAAAGAATAGCATCAGTTCCAAAAGAAGGCAAACTGTTTCTGGTGTTTTTTTTTTTCTAAATGGGTTAAAATAAACATATTTTAAAGGATGTTTTAAAGGATCACACAGGTCAAGGACCCAGTGTGAAGGTGACTCCAACTGCCAAGTATGTCCAGCCGAATCATACTTTTGGGGACTGGGAGAACAACCACAGGTGTCCTTTACTAGCGAAGCCTTAAAGAGCAGTGAGTGTTCGGGGCTCCTGGGAGGCTCAGTCAGTTAACATCCGACTTCGGCTCAAGTCATGATGACTTGTGAGTTTGTGAGTTTGAGCCCCACATCAGGCTCTGTGCTGACAGCTCGGAGCCTGGAGCCTGCTTCGGATTCTGTGTCTCCCACTCTCTTTGCCCCTCCTCCACTCATGCTCTGTCTCAAAAACAAATAAACATTAAAAAATTTAAAAATAAAAAGAGCAGTGAGTTTTCCTGCCTACATCCTTCTAATAAGACTTGGTACTCACCTAAGTGGGAAGACTTCCTTTGTGGGCTGTATAGGCAAACAGATATACAGGCTTTATACTGGGCTCTTTGTAAAGAGGAAGGAGATGGGTGTTCCTCAGGGAGAGAAAGAAAAAAGCTCAAATTCCAAGAAAGGACATCAAGCTGAAGTAGAAGTGGGGAAAATTCAAGACCTCCTGATGGCTCTGAAGCAAGGAATCTATGCTTTGATGAGTCTACATTTTGTTAGTTTACTCAGAGATATTTGATATATTTTTAGTGCCATAGCAAATAACATCGTTTTTTAAATTTCATTTTCCACGTATTCCTGGCATTTAGAAATAAAGTTGATTTTTGCATATTGACTTTATTTCAGCAAACTTGCTAAACTTACTTGCAAATTCCAAACGTGTGTCCATTCTTTTGGACTTATACATATATAATATTTCATCTGAGAGTACAGTTTTACTTATTCCTTTGTGATGCCTGTGTATTTTCCATCAATGCTCCAGTCTTCTCTTTATGGAATTCCTTTAATTATGTGTTCTCTTCAAGCCACTTTACATTATCCTTTGGATTTCATTGTTGACTTCCTTCACATCAATAACCACTATATGTTTTGTTATATCATTTTATTGTATTTTACATTTTTTCTATATTTTCCCCGAGTTTTTATTTTGAAAAATTTTCAACCTTCAAGTAAGCTTCATATAGTAATGCAAATTCTATATATCCTTCACCTGGATTCACCAATTGTAATATTTTGTTCCACTTGGTTTTCTGGCTATATACTATTACACACAAACTTTTTGGCTTTGGCTAAGCCATTTGAGCCATATAAGATTTAGTTGCTGATATCAAGTCAACTTACCTTAAATATTTCACCTTGTTTTCCCCCCTAAGCAAGGGAATTCTCCTATAAATCAATTATCATATTAGAGATATTTAACATTAATTTATAACATTATCTAATATTCAACTCCTATCCAAATTTCCTAAACTGTGCCAATACTGTCCTTGATAAGCCTTTTTTTAAAAAAATTCAGAAACCTATCAAGAATCCTGCGAAGCATTTAGTTGTCACTTCTGTTTAGTCTTTTTTAATCTAGAATATTTCCCTATTTTTTTTATCTCATCACATTGGCATTTTTGAAGATTCCAAGCCAGTTGGACGTATTGTAGAATGTTTTTCAATTTGAACTTGTATAATTTTCCTCATGACTAAATTCACATTAAACATTTTGGCAGAAATATTACATGGGTGATACACTCAGATTTATTTTAAAATGTGAAACTAATCTGAAATTAACTCAATGTCATCATGATGCATTGTTTTATATATAGACTATATGTAGAATTCTATATACATGCATTATATATTTTATATTATATTTACATTCATACATAGAATTTGAGAGAGAGATATCTCAAATATATATGTGTGCAAAAGTCCTAAACTAAATTCTGGCAAACCAAATATTTATTTATTAAAATCCAATAATGCAATATTGACTGGAATTTTTATCTTCTTCCTGTTCAATACAGAGACTTCAGAATAGTTTTTTTTCATTTATCTCTCTGAATGTTACTGTTTTGTGTTATAAGTCTATAATTTTAGGCATATATATGTGTATATACATATGAATGATGTTTTATATATGTATTTTTAGTTGTTCTTCATTTCTTTCTTCCCCCTTCAATTATTTTCCTTTTTTCTTATAGAAGAGTCTTTTAGTATTTCCTTCGGAGTGGATCTTTGGTGCAGCTCTTTTGTTTGATCAATGGATAAACTGTAGGCCATAAATGACTGAATGAAGTACCCCCCATCCTTAGAGGCAAAGCCGAGACTGGCAGCCATGTAACTCTCACTCCTGGGCTAGTGCTTTTCTCTTCACATCATTTTGTTTGTCTATTTTTAAACATGTCTTTATTTATTTTGAGAGAGAGAGATAGAGAACAAGTGGGGGAGTGGCAGAGAGAGGGAGACAGAGAATCCCAAGCAGGTTCCATGCTGTTCAGCTCAGACCCCAATGTGGGGCTCAAACTCACAAACTGCGAGATCATGACCTGAGCCAAAATCTACAGTCAGACACTCAACCGATGAACCACCCAGGGGCCCCTCTTCCACATCATTTATTTTATTTTTTATTATTTTTTTAATATATGAAATTTATTGTCAAACTGGTTTCCATTCAACACCCAGTGCTCATCCCAACAGGTGCTCAATACCCATCAGCCACCCTCCCCGCCCTCCCACCCCCCATCAACCCTCAGTTTGTTCTCAGTTTTTAAGAGTCTCTTATGCTTTGGCTGTCTTCCACTCTAACCTCTTTTTTTTTCCTTCCCCTCCCCCATGGGTTTCTGTTAAGTTTCTCAGGATCCACATAAGAGTGAAACCATATGGTATCTGTCTTTCTCTGTATGGCTTATTTCACTTAGCATCACACTCTCCAGTTCCATCCACGTTGCTACAAAGGGCCATATTTCATTCTTTCTCATTGCCACGTAGTACTCCATTGTGTATATAAACCACAATTTCTTTATCCATTCATCAGTTGATGGACATTTAGGCTCTTTCCACAATTTGGCTATTGTTGAGAGTGCTGCTATAAACATTGGGGTACAAGTGCCCCTATGCATCAGTACTCCTGTATCACTTGGGTAAATTCCTAGCAGTGCTATTGCTGGGTCATAGGGTAGGTCTATTTTTAATTTTTTGAGGAACCTCCACACTGTTTTCCAGAGCGGCTGCACCAGTTTGCATTCCCACCAGCAGTGCAAGAAGGTTCCTGTTTCTCCACATCCTCACCAGCATCTATAGTCTCCTGATTTGTTCATTTTGGCCACTCTGACTGGCGTGAGGTGATATCTGAGTGTGGTTTTGATTTGTATTTCCCTGATGAGGAACGACGAGCATCTTTTCCTGTGCCTGTTGGCCATCCGGATGTCTTCTTTAGAGAAGTGTCTATTCATGTTTTCTATCCATTTCTTCACTGGGTTATTTGTTTTTTGGGTGTGGAATTTGGTGAGCCCTTTATAGGTTTTGGATACTAGTCCTTTATCCGATATGTCATTTGCAAATATCTTTTCCCATTCCGTTGGTTGCCTTTTAGTTTTGTTGATTGTTTCCTTTGCTGTGCAGAAGCTTTTTATCTTCATGAGGTCCCAATAGTTCATTTTTGCTTTTAATTCCCTTGCCTTTGGGGATGTGTCAAGTAAGAAATTGCTACACCTGAGGTCAGAGAAGTCTTTTCCTGTTTCCTCCTCTAGGGTTTTTATGGTTTCCTGTCTCACATTCAGGTCCTTTATCCATTTTGAGTTTATTTTTGTGAATGGTGTGAGAAAATGGTCTAGTTTCAACCTTCTGCATGTTGCTGTCCAGTTCTCCCAGCACCATTTGTTAAAGTGGTCTTTTTTACATTGGATATTAGTTGGCCATACTTTTGTGGGTCTAGTTCTGGGGTTTCTATTCTATTCCATTGGTCTATGTGTCTGTTTTTGTGCCAATACCATGCTGTCTTGATGATTACAGCTTTGTAGTTAGTAGAGGCTAAAGTCTGGGATTGTGATGCCTCCTGCTGTGGTCGTCTTCTTCAAAATTACTTTGGCTATTCGGGGCCTTTTGTGGTTCCATATGAATTTTAGGATTGCTTGTTCTAGCTTCGAGAAGAATTCTGGTGCAATTTTGATTGGGATTACATTAAATGTGTAGATAGCTTTGGGTAGTATTGACATTTTAACAATATTTATTCTTCCAACCCATGAGCACGGAATGTTTTTCCATTTTTTTATATCTTCTTCAATTTCCTTCATAAGCTTTCTATAGTTTTCAGCACACAGATCTTGTACATCTTTGGTTAGATTTATTCCTAGGTATTTTATGTTTCTTGGTGCAATTGTGAATGGGATCAGTTTCTTGATTTGTCTTTCTGTTGCTTCATTATTAGTGTATAAGAATGCAACTGATTTCTGTACATTGATTTTGTATCCTGCAGCTTTGCTAAATTCATGTATCAGTTCTAGCAGACTTTTGGTGGAGTCTATTGGATTTTCCATGTATAATATCATGTGATCTGCAAAAAGTGAAAGCTTGACTTCATCGTTGCCAATTTTGATGCCTTTGATTTCCTTTTGTTGTCTGATTGCTGATGCTAGAACTTCCAACACTATGTTAAACAACAGCGGAGAGAATGGACATCCCTGTCGTGTTCTTGATCTCAGGAAAAAAGCTCTCAGTTTATCCCCATTGAGGATGATGTTAGCTGTGGGCTTTTCATAAATGGCTTTTATGATCTTTAAGTATGTTCCTTCTATCCCGACTTTCTCGATGGTTTTTATTAAGAAACGTTGCTGAATTTTGTCAAATGCTTTTTCTGCATCGATTGACAGCATCATATGGTTCTTATCTTTTTTTTTATTAATGTGATGTATCACGTTGATTGATTTGCAAATGTTGAACCAGCCCTGCATCCCAGGAATGAGTCCCACTTGATCATGGTGAATAATTCTTTTTATATGCTGTTGAATTCAATTTGCTAGTATCTTATTGAGAATTTTTGCATCCATATTCATCAGGGATATTGGCCTGTAGTTCTCTTTTTTTACTGGGTCTCTGGTTTAGGAATCTAAACCTAACTGGTTTAGGAATCAAGGTAATACTGGCTTCATAGAATGAGTCTGGAAGTTTTCCTTCCCTTTCTATTTTCGGGAATAGCTTGAGAAGGATAGGTATTATCTCTGCTTTAAACGTCTTGTAGAACTCCCCTGGGAAGCCATCTGGTCCTGGACTCTTATTTGTTGGGAGATTTTTGATAACCGATTCAATTTCTTCGCTGGTTATGGGTCTGTTCAAGCTTTCTATTTCCTCCTGATTGAGTTTTGGAAGTGTGTGCATGTTTAGGAATTTGTCCATTTCTTCCAGGTTGTCCAGTTTGTTGGCATATAGTTTTTCATAGTATTCCCTGATAATTGCTTATATTTCTGAGGGATTGGTTGTAATCATTCCATTTTCATTCATGATTTTATCTATTTGGGTCATCTCCCTTTTCTTTTTGAGAAGCCTGGCTAGAGGTTTGTCAATTTTGTTTATTTTTTCAAAAAACCAACTCTTGGTTTCATTGATCGGCTCTACAGTTTTTTTAGATTCTATATTGTTTATTTCTGATCTGATCTTTATTATTTCTCTCCTTCTGCTGGGTTTAGGCTGTCTTTGCTGTTCTGCTTCTATTTCCTTTAGGTGTGCTGTTAGATTTTGTATTTGGGATTTTTCTTGTTTGTTGAGATAGGCCTGGATTGCAATGTATTTTCCTCTCAGGACTGCCTTCACTGCATCCCAAAGCATTTGGATTGTTGTATTTCCATTTTCGTTTGTTTCCATATATTTTTTAATTTCTTCTTTAATTGCCTGGTTGACCCATTCATTGTTTAGTAGGGTGTTCTTTAACCTCCATGCTTTTGGAGGTTTTCCAGACTTTTTCCTGTGGTTGATTTCAAGCTTCATAGCATTGTGGTCTAAAAGTATGCATGGTATGATCTCAATTCTTTTATACTTATGAAGGGCTGTTTTGTGACCCAGAATGTGATCTATCTTGGAGAATGTTCCATGTGCACTTGAGAAGAAAGTATATTCTGTTGCTTTGGCATGCAGAGTTCTAAATATATCTATCAAGTCCATCTGATCCAATGTACCATTCAGGGTCCTTGTTTCTTTATTGACCGTGTGTCTAGATGATCTATCCATTTCTGTAAGTGGGGTGTTAAAGTCCCCTGCAATACCACATTCTTATCAATAAGGTTGCTTATGTTTGTGAGTAATTGTTTTATATATTTGGGGGCTCCCGTATTCAGCACATAGACATTTATAATTGTTAGCTCTTCCTGATGGATAGACCCTATGATTATTATATAATGCCCTTCTTCATCTCTTGTTACAGCCTTTAATTTAAAGTCTAGTTTGTCTGATATAAGTATGGCTACTCCAGCTCTCTTTTGACTTCCAGTAGCATGATAAATAGTTCTCCATTCCCTCACTTTCAATATGAAGGTGTCCTCAGGTCTAAAATGAGTCTCTTGTAGACAGCAAATAGATGGGTCTTGTTTTTTTTATCCATTCTGATACCCTATGTCTTTTGGTTGGCGCATTTAGTCCATTTACATTCAGTGTTATTATAGAAAGATATGGGTTTACAGTCATTGTGATGTCTGTAGGTTTCATGCTTGTAGCAAGGTCTCTGGTACTTTGTCTCATAGGATCCCCCTTAGGATCTCTTGTAGGGCTGGTTTAGTGGTGATGAATTCCTTCCGTTTTTGTTTGTTTGGGAAGACCTTTATCTCTCCTTCTATTCTAAATGACAGATTTGCTGGATAAAAGATTCTCGGCTGCATATTTTTTCTGTTCATCACATTGAAGATTTCCTGCCATTCCTTTCTGGCCTGCCAAGTTTCAGTAGAGAGATCCGTCACAAGTCTTATCAGTCTCCCTTTATATGTTAGAGCACATTTATCCCTAGCTGCTTTCAGAATTTTCTCTTTATCCCTGTATTTTGCCAGTTTCACTATGATATGTTGTGCAGAAGATCGATTCAAGTTACGTCTGAAGGGAGTTCTCTGTGCCTCTTGGATTTCAATGCCTTTTTCCTTTCCCAGATCCGGGAAGTTCTCAGCTATTATTTCTTCAAGTACACCTTCAGCACTTTTCCCTCTCTCTTCCTCCTCTGGAATACCAATTATGCGTAGATTATTTCTCTTTAGTGCATCACTTAGTTCTCTAATTTTCCCCTCATACTACTGGATTTTTTTATCTCTCTTTTTCTCAGCTTCCTCTTTTTCCATAATTTTATCTTCCAGTTCACCTATTCTCTCCTCTGCCTCTTCAATCTGAGCTGTGGTTGTCTCCATTTTATTTTGCAGCTCATTTATAGCATTTTTTAGCTCCTCCTGGCTGTTCCTTAGTCCCTTGATCTCTGTAGCAATAGATTCTCTGCTGTCCTCTATACTGTTTTCAAGCCCAGCGATTAATTTTATGACTATTATTCTAAATTCACTTTCTGTTATATTATTTAAATCCTTTTTGATCAGTTCATTAGCTGTTGTTATTTCCTGGAGATTCTTTTGAGGGGAATTCTTCCGTTTGGTCATTTTGGATAGTCCCTGGAGTGGTGCGGACCTGCAGGGCACTTCCCCTGCGCTGTGGTGTATAACTGGAGTTGGTGGGCGGGGCCGCAGTCCGACCTGATGTCTGCCCGCAGCCCATTGCTGGGGCCACAGTCAGACTGATGTGTGCCTTCTCTTCCCCTCTCCTAGGGGCAGGATTCACTGTGGGGTGGCGTGGCCTGTCTGGGCTACTTGCACACTGCCAGGCTTGTGGTGCTGGGGATCTGGCATATTAGCTGGGGTGGATCAGCAAGGTGCACAGGGGCAGGAGGGGCAGGCTCAGCTCGCTTTTCCTTCAGAGGTCCGCTTCAGGAGGGGCCCTGAGGCACTGGGAGTGAGTCAGACCTGCCGCCAGAGGGATGGATCTGCAGAAGCACAGCCTTGGGTGTTTGCACGGTGCAAGCAAGTTCCCTGACTGGCTCCCTTGGGAATTTTGGCTGGGGGATGGGCGAAGGAGATGGCACTGGCAAGCGCCTTTGTTCCCCGCCAAGCTGTCGTCAGGGGCTCAACAACTCTCCCTCCCGTTGTCCTCCAGCCCTCCCCTTCTCCAAGCAGAGCTGTTAGCTTATAACCTTCCAGATGTTAAGTCCCGCTTGCTGTCAGAACACACTCCGTCCGGCCCCTCTGCTTTTGCAAGCCAGACTCGGGGGCTCTGCTTTGCCGGCGGGCCACCCCTCCGCCCCAGCTCCCTCCCGCCAGTCCGTGTAGCGCGCACCGCGTCTCCGCCCTTCCTAGCCTCTTCCGTGGGCCTCTCATCTACGCTTGGCTCCAGAGAATCTGTTCTGCTAGTCTTCTGGTGGTTTTCTGGGTTATTTAGGCAAGTGTGGGCGGAATCTAAGTGATCAGCAGGACGCAGTGAGCCCAGCGTCCTCCTACGCCGCCATCTCTCTTCCACATCATTTAAAAATCTTGGGGTCAGAGGCATACAAGAGTAATCAATTGACATAGATGGTTGAATCTACTAATGAAATGTTGTAAAACCAGTTAGTTTGATAAATTGGCTTTGAAGTAATAGAAGCAAAAGAAAAACACAGTTTATCAGTCAGTAACAGACACAAAAAATATTAATTAGAAAACTCACTCAAGCGACATGGTAACAAAGATACAATAATTTTACTAGGTAATATTGACCTGAACATAACAAAACATTGGCCACCAAATGCCGATTTATGCATCCTTGCTATTTTTTATACCAATAACAATATCATCTGTGAACTGAAACGCAGCTGCCCCAAGGAAAGTATAAATCCAGGATGCATTTTTTCATTCCCTAGAGAGAAGAAAATTGTAGCAAAGGGGTGCCTGGGTGGCTCAGTCCGTTGAGCGTCCAACTCGTGGTTTCAGCTCAGGTCATGATCTCACAGTTTCATGAGTTCAAGGTCTGAGTCAGGCTCTGCACTGACAGTGTGGAACCAGTTTGGGATTCTCTCTCTCCCTCTCTCTGCCCTCCCCCCACTCTCACTGTCTCTCTCTCTCTCTAAATAAATAAATAAATAAATAAACTTTAAAAAAAAAAGAAAGAAAGAAAATTGCAGCAGTAACACAGGATTTGAAGGGGAAATGAGACTATGGGAGCAGAAAACGCAGATTTAGAAAGCAAGAATGATTTGCAGGGAGCTGTGATCCCCTAACATTTGTTCCTTCAGAGCACCCTGAGGATTCGCTGATTGTAACCATGCCCCCTCATGCCTCACATGTAGTTTCTGATCTTGGTATACGAATTTTAAAAAGAAAAAGAGAGAAGATGGGGAGATAAAAAATAATCACCCATTCCTTTCAAATATTCAATAATTTGGTTTTGTTTTTCATTAATAATATTGCTGTATGATATTCCTGAGATTACTAACCTATGGTGTCTATCTAGATTTTAAGTTTGTTTCTTTTCCTTTTTTTCTTCCAGAACTGCTTCTTTTAAATTTTTTTTTTCAACGTTTATTTATTTTTGGGGACAGAGAGAGACAGAGCATGAACGGGGGAGGGGCAGAGAGAGAGGGAGACACAGAATCGGAAACAGGCTCCAGGCTCTGAGCCATCAGCCCAGAGCCCGACACGGGGCTCGAACTCACGGACCATGAGATCATGACCTGGCTGAAGTCGGACGCCCAACCGACTGCGCCACCCAGGCGCCCCCAGAACTGCTTCTTTACTTAATCCCTCTTTTCTAAAGGGTTTCAATCAAACAGATTGATTTTACAGAAACCAATTTCCTCGTGATGTTCTGATTCAATCACCCAGTCACTCCTGCCATTGCCCAATGGGGTAATGAAAAAATGGCCATAGCAGCAAGGATAAGAGCTATGCATAGACTCAGCAACATGGACTTCTGCTCACCAAGGTCAGTCTGGCTACAGCCACACCCGACTGCTCAGTCTGCCAACAGCAGCAGCCAATGCTATACTTCCAGTATGGCACCATTCCCAGAGAATTGGCCAAATGCTGAGTGGCAGGTTGATTAAAGTTTACCTCTTCAACCATGGGAGTGAGAGTGCTTTATTTTCACTGGAGGAGATAGTTGACTCTGGATACGGATTTTCCTTTCCTGCCTCAATGCTTCCACCAAAACTATCATTCATGGATTTCCAGAAAAAGTCCACTGTCATGGTACTACACACTGAATTACTTCTGACACAGGAGCTCATTTCGCAGAAAATGAAATGTGGAGAAGGGTCCATGATCATAGAGTTCACTGGTTTTCCCATGTTTTCCATCATCCTGAAACAATTAGCTTACAAGAATGGTGGAACAGCCTTTTTATGACCCAGTGATGGTGGCAGCATCTTGCAAGGCTGGAGAAATGTCCTTCAGAATGGAGAAATGTCCTTCAGTAAATGGTCTAAATTAGTGGACAATATATGGTGTTCTTTCCCTAGAATTCATGGGATTGGGAATCACAGGGTGGACATGACAGTGAATCCTCTCCCTATGAACTGCAATGATCCACTAGAAAAGTTTTTGCTTCCTAGCCCCACAAGTTTAGGCTTCGCTGGTTGGGAGGTCTTGGTTCCAAAGGGAATAACCCTTCCACTAGTGGACACAACAATGATTCCTCTTAAAACTTGAGATTGCCAGCTGGCCACTTGGGTTTGTCATGCCACTGAATCAACAGGCAAAGAGAGTGGTTACTTTAATTCATTGGGATCACTGATACTGATCATTAAGGGAAAATAATGCTGCTAGTACACAAAAGGGATAAGGAAGAGTATTTCTGGAATTCAAAGATAAACATCATCCAAAGATTTTTAAAAGTGTGTGTCAGGGGTGGATTTTGTATCCTTTTTGGGGGAAAGGGATGTGTGTTTGAGGTTGTATATGGCATAGCTGTGTCATGGTCAGTGGAAACATGAAGCTGCTACTGTCTTTATTTGAAAATTAAATACAGTTTAAGGAGATGTGCATAGGTTCCAAGTTGAGGACGGAGGGACTGGGGTGGTTTTGTTTTGGATTTGGGGTAGGGTGCAAAACAGACTCAGCTTTGAGACTGAGGGAGGCAGCGAAGCATCAGTCACTTTGTAGCTGACACCCATTGTCACTGCTATGCTGACTCACCTCCTTGGTGTGAGGCAGCAACTGGGCTGCAACTGCCCCACTTCCCCTGGGTCCCCCTTAGCTCCTCCAACTCCTGGGCCTGAGCTACGTGTTGAGTTCATGATGAAGGACCCAGCTAATGCATGACACTCATACCGTTAAAGTCAGAGGCAACCAAAACCAACATGGGTTTCAGCCTGTCCTCATGGGCTTATTCTTTGGATTCCGGATCTTGTTCTTCACACATTACATCTGCCTTCTCTTTCCAAATAAATGCTTGTCTTGCCTTGCAGAGATTGCACTACAGTTGCATAAGGTCAAATCCCTGTAACAAATCCTTATAAATGTAATATAAGCATAAACATATGTGCATGTATATGAAAAGCAGACTTAGTGGGATATATATATAATATATATATTATATTATATATATATATCACATATGTCATATCTATATATAAAATAGATATATATATATATCCTGGTGGTTTTATTAGACCATGACTGATAGATGATACAAAGTAGATCCTCTTATCATAATGGAATTAATCTAAAAATCCATAACAGAATGATTACAGGAAAATCACCAAAACACTAGGAAATTAAACGGCACACTTTTAGATCATAGCAAAAAGAAGAAGTCTCAAAGGACATTAGAAAAGGTAAATGTTGAACATCAAATATACCACATTTTTATACTACTCTATAGCACCTAGAATGCATTAATACATTCTCAATTAACTGAAGGATATCTTAGGTGGGGTTCCCCGGAAGCAGAGCCTGAGACAGGAATTCTTTTGCAAATGATTTATTGGAGGAGCATTCAGGAGGAAGGGATTAAGGAAGCAAGGGGAGAGGAGAAATCAGGGAAAGAGGAAGCAGAGCTATCCTTACCAGGAGCCCACTGGTGTCTTTGGAGCATTTATGGCACCAGTTAACCCTGCTTCAGACAAGGGGCCCTGGCCTTTACAGGATCATGCAGTCATTAGCTACAAGCCAAGGAGGGGGCTGTTTCCAGACATCTCTGGGATAGCCAATTCCCTTGGGCAGAGGTCAGTCTTCCGGAGAAAAGGGAGCCCTGAGTCGTTAGCAGTCAACACTTAAGAGTAGTTGGGGGCTTGGGGGGCCTGGGTGGCTCAGTCGGTTGAGTGTCTGACTTTGGCTCAGGTCATGATCTCACGGTTCGTGGGTTCGAGCCCCGCATCGGGCTCTGTGCTGATAGCTCAGAGCCTGGAGCCTGCTTCGGATTCTGTGTCTCCTCTCTCTGCCCCTCCCCTGATAGCGCTCTGCCTCTCTCTCTCAAAAATAAATAAACATTGAAAAAAAATTTTAAAAAAAATAAAGAGTAGTTGGAGGCTGGTTGTCCTAGCCTAATAAAAGAAAGGGGTTGGTGTGGACAGGGCATCAGCAGCACCCATTAAAAACCCATTAAAAAGGGTTTCCAAAGAGATTTCTTTGTTGTGAGACCTCTAATCCATTTTCTTTTATTTTGAGACAGAGAGGCATGATCCTTCACTAAGGTGTCTGAGCATATAAATAGCATTTTGAAACATGGTTTCCTTCTACTATGACAAAAAACAACTAGCAAAAATTCTAACAAGAGAGCTGCTGTGCAATGGGAACCACAAGAAACCTGTCTTTACATTAGACACACGCCTAAGGAAACAGTGAGATATGTGCAGTGTCACCCGAACTAGGCAGGAGCCAGAACTTGTCTTCCAGCTCTGCCACTTAATCACCCTGTGACTTTAGTGAGTCATTTGTTTTTTCAGAATCTGTGTCTTCAGCTGTGAGATCAGAATAATCACACCGATGCTCCCTACTTTCTAGGAAGTTGTGAGAGGGAACTGAAATATACATACGGAGGGTGCTCGGAAGCCCGAGGTTTTGCTAACTGTAAGCTTTGAGTACCAAGTTTGAAAACACCCACACAGATGACTGGGTTGCTGAACAACTGTTGATCCTTCCCCAAAGGCCGAGGTTGAAGAAACCACAGAGAGGAAACTGAGAACTTCTCTGGGTGGGGGTGGTTTGAACTTGGGAGTCTGAAGGTGGGGGGCAGGGTGGTCCGGGAAGGAGGTCCACCAGCTCAGCTTGGTGGAGAAAAGGGAAAACAGGAGGGGAAACGGGCTCTGCACTCCACCCTCACCATCACCTTGGGCCACACAGTGAGTGCCTTCAGACCTCAGCTCCAGGTGTCCCCAGCACTAGTGTCCGGGTTTGAAAGGTCAGTACTTGGAAACTGAGAACTATAGGTGGAACTAACTGACCTCAGGTGGTTGTTTTCCCACCTCTCTTCCCCTTCAAACCCCTGCTGCACTCTACCTCGGGCTCTCCCACCCCCTTCCAGCCCCGTTACCTGCGCTTGAGGGTTCTGAACTTGTTCCAATTGCGCTGCCCCACTGCTCTGGGTATTCTTTAAAATTTTTTTTTTCAACGTTTATTTATTTTTGGGACAGAGAGAGACAGAGCATGAACGGGGGAGGGGCAGAGAGAGAGGGAGACACAGAATCGGAAACAGGCTCCAGGCTCTGAGTCATCAGCCCTGCTCTGGGTATTCTTGTATACATCTCCGTTTGCACATCGCTGTAGTTTCTGTTGAGTGTGTGCTTAGGCGTGGAATTGCTGAGTGCTTAGGGTATCTGAATGCTCAACTTAGGTAGATAATGCCAAACTATTACCACCAAAGTCGTTACCCCAGTTTATACTCCTACCAGCAACTTGCAAGAGATCCCGAAGATCCGCCTCTTCTTCAGTATTTCATATTGTCAGTAGTGCTGTTCATAACAGGAAAAACCTGGAAACACACAGATGCTCCCAGCAGTTGAGTAGATTAATAAGCTATGACCTATTTTCAGAGCAGAATATAATACAGCACTCAAAAATGATGAACCACAACGTACACACAACGCATTTTTTAACGATGCGTTTAAATATCAAAAAAAAGCACACCATAAGCAAAGCAGTTAGTGCTGAACACGGGATGAGGGGGAAGGATGACGAAGGATAGTTTGATAGGAGGTATCGTGTGGTTAATTGTAAGTTACTCTCAATGCCCTAGCTCTCAATTTAGTGGTATGTTCTCAGGTAGTTATTGCATTATTTAAAGTAGCTGACTGAATGACTAAAGACCACGCACGAACCAATGATGAGGCTATGTCACAAACCAAATATCGTGTTCATTCAATTCTATACACTTACACATGTAAGTTTTTTAAAT
Organism: Prionailurus viverrinus; assembly: GCF_022837055.1. Lineage (NCBI taxonomy): Eukaryota > Metazoa > Chordata > Mammalia > Carnivora > Felidae > Prionailurus > Prionailurus viverrinus. The sequence continues at coordinate 114,853,816 of NC_062564.1, forward strand.
GGAAAAAAGGACAGATGGACAGAAGGAAGAAACCACCAAACGTTGAGAACTAAACAGAAATCACTCAACACTGTGGCTTACCTGTTGGTTGGGTGTTTGTGCACATCTACTCCTTTGTGTCCCTCAGGACTTTGCCCCCTTGTGCCAGTTCCAAAAGGTGGGCGTGCACATCCAGAAAAAATCTTCAGAATACACTAACTACTAAATTTTACAACCCATTCCTGGGCCCACACAATCTCTAAAATAAAAAAAGTGGCAGGGAGAGTTTGCTCTTGTTTTGCACCCAGTAGAAACAGAGGGGAAAAAAAATGAATCCTTTCCTCATAGCAGTGAAAATGGGTGTTCTCAAGTCTTCGTGGTATAGTGATCACCTGGTGGCTTTTTAACGTGCACCTTCCTTAGACATTTATTTTCAGGTACCAGCATTTTTAACCATCATTCCAGATCATTCCGATTCAGGTAGTCTGAGGACCATGTTGCGGGAAATACTGGGTTAAAGAATGGAAACAAGAGGAGTGTTTGTATAGCTAAGGAAGTTGCCATTAAGGGGTCAGTAAATGGGGCAATTAAGAGCCAATTTTATTGTGAACATATAAAACCTTGTAAATTATGAGTCAATTAGGGAAATGACTCTCTTCCTTTTCATGTGTTTAATATGTATTATTTCTGAGAATTTGTATTGGTCCTTGGGAGATGTGTGTGTATGTTTATTTTCTAACAGGTACCTCATGGACACTTAAAAGTATACTAGCACGTCTGCAAATCTTATCCTGACAAGGAGACCTTAAAAAGGATTAGACATGAACGCGTCTTCTGGAATGACATGCCAAGAGCACTGCACACCGTCTGAAGCCAAGTCAACTAGACATGGCTGAACGTGATTTTTTCCCCTTTGTACCAAATATAATGGTGCAGAGTGACAATGTGGAAGGGAAAACTGGCACTTGGATTTCCAATAACATTAAAATATTCCCAAATTTATCTTTTTTTAATTAAATAAACCCAGTCATTCCAGGATTTTCTCATAGAAACCTATTTCCCAAGCATTGATTTTTTTTTTAATTCAAGGTTAATTATGTATGAAATATAGTTTATACATGGTAAATTTCATCCATTGTAAGCATATGGATTAACAGTGTCTTTCATATTTGACAAACATATATGAAGAGTACAGAAGTAGCCAGAACCCCTTCTTTCTGGTCTATGGTCAGTGTATGTTTGATTCCAGGAGCCATGGTTGTCAGGATAAACTATATGTTTGATGTAAAGTCTCAGAGAGGTAAGAATATTTGAGTTCTCTACAGATCTAAGTGGTGCTTCTGGAGTTTATATTCTGTACTATTCGGCTCTGGCTGCCATAACAAAATACAATAGACTAGGTGGCTTAAACAACACCAATTTATTTTCTCACAGTTCTGGAAGCTGGAAGTCCAAGATCAGGCTAGAAGAAGCATGGCTGGTTTCTAGCGAGTCCCTCTTCCTGTCTTACATGTAGCTGCTTTCTCACCGTGGCCTCACGTGCTGTGGAGAGAGAGACAGCAAGCTCTCTGGTATCTCTTCTAATGAGGGCACTAATCCCATCATGAAGCCCCCACCATCGTGACTTCACCTAAACTTAATTATCTCTCAAAAGCTCCATTTCCACATACCATTACACTGGGGGTTGGGGTTTCCGCATACAAATTTATTGATGACGGAGTCTATAGTATACCCACAGAAGGTATTTCTGGCTCAAATCTCCAGACCTATACTGGGTTTGGGAGGCTAGGGGCAAAGAATCTCCTACTTCTACAGAAGCACTCAGAGAAACTCTTTGCCTATAATCAAGTCTTAATGGGGAAATGTAAGGATCAACTCTTTCTGTGGGCAACACAAGAGCCGGGTGTTTTTTTTTACCCCCTTCTAGGTCAAAGGGTGTCAGGTTGAGACTTCACGTCACTCTTCAGTGTCATGACTGGGGTCAAGAGGCAAAGTTCTATCCTTCAGAAAGTCAGGGCCTTACCTGCCGTTGAGTCCACAGTCAGATGCATGACAACCTGAGGTTAATTTGATCATCTTTATTATAACCATTGAGATCCTGATGCACCTGCTTTAAAAGGAGCAAGATGATGAATTTTTTCTGATATTCAAGTTATAAAAATAAAGCTTAGAAAGTCAAGATGGCTCTGATGTATTAAAAAATAGGGGCACCTGTGTGGCTCAGTCGGTAAAGCATTTGGACTCTTAATTTCAGCTCAGGTCATGATTTCACCATTGTGAGATCGAGACCTGACTCAGGCTCTGAGCTGGGCTTGGTACAGCCAGCTTATGATTCTCTCTCAATCTGGGGCGCCCGGTGGCTCCATCAGTTAAGCGTCTGACCTCGACTCAGGTCATGATATCATGGTTCATGAGTTCAAGCCCCGTGTCAGGCTCTGTGCTGACAGCTTAGAGCTTGGAGCCTGCTTCAGATTCTGTCTCCCTCTCTCTCTCTGCCCCTCCCCACTCATGCTCTATCTCTCTCTCTCTGTCCTTCAAAAATACGTAAACATTAAAAAAATTTTTTTTCTCTCAATCTCCCTCTGCCCCTTGCCAACTTCCACCTGCTTAAGATTCTCTCTCCCTCTCTTTCTGCCCCTTCCCCACTTGCACGCGAGTGTGAGCTCTCTCTAAAAAAAAAAAAAAAAAAAGAATAAAGCCTCTATAGTTGGTACTTTGCATGTAGTTGGCCTTCCCAGGAAAATGTGAAAAGTTGTCACTGTTACCATGAACTGCTTTGGGATCCTCAAACAAAATTAACAATTTAAGTATTCAATAGAAAAAATATCCAGTGAATAGACAAAATTCTAACTGAACCCTCAAACTGAGCCACTTTATCTCTACCAAATAATTATCATTAATAATAATGATCATAATAATGATGATGATTATTAAACAGGAAATCTGTAGCTTTGAAAAGAAAACCTAAGAATTTCTCTCAAATCTTCCAATGTGATGGGATCCAAACATAAAGAATAATTTGAATGAAAAAGTTTGCCCCCAAAAATGCACGAGATCCTTTCATTGTGATTGTTTCCATGTGCCTTTCTGAGAGCTTCACAGGTCAAATCCAAGAATGATAGAAAACAGTCTTTTTTTTTTTTTAATGGCATGTTTGCATTAGATAGTCTTCCATTAGTTTTATATCTGATCTGGCTTGATTCTGGGTGTTATAACTGGGGAGTGCAGACTGACGTGGCCCCCCCGAGAGGGAGCTGCTGCCAGTCAGGGGGAAGAGAAGCAGAACATTCTCTAACTTACCAGATGCTTAGCATAGGCAGTGAAACCTCCAAATGAAAGGGCAGCAAAATTTTCTTATCTCCACCCCATAATGAAGTCATAAAAGTCTTGACTTTCCCTGATGTGTGGCCATGTGGTTTTAAACAGTGCATGAGTTTGGGTTTTCCTACAAGCAGACCTTGAGACAAAAACCTGGGGATGGATAGTTTGCTTTGGAGATAATCCCAAAAAGCAGAAGTGGGGAAGTGGGGAATCTGAGCCTGGGAAGTGAGAAAAAAAAACAATAAGGAAGGAAACACCGCCCTCATGTGGGGTTTGTTTCCTTTCAAAGTACTTTGAAATGATTAGTTAAAGGCTAAATATGAACTCGAACACACTCCATGATTTATAATTTTTGTCTATCTTTCCTCCTAAAAATATTTCCATGCTGGACCTGTTGTTCCTATATCCATTAAGAATATCCATTGGACTGGTCTCCCACCCCAGCCTTTCCTGGAGTGTTTTATCTGGCTTGAGAGCTTATGACTGAGATGTAAGTCCGCGTGGTAAATACCAACCCAGAGGAGCCGTTTTAAAGTCCATCTGCACTATGCTAGAGGAGGAAAGGAGAGTCGGCCGGGCTCCCGGAAGGCCTGGAGGCACGCTGAGGTGACACAGGCATACTCACCGATGCCTTTGGCAAATATTTCTTGGATTCTTCCCACGTTTCTGCTTAGGATCAGCCCCTGCCAGGAGAAGCAGATGTAAACAGCACAATGACAACACAGGGTGGTATGTGCTGTGTCATCAAGACGCACAGAGAGTGTGCTGGGATCACTGACAAGGGAGCAGTCGACTTTGTCCAGGGCAGCGCAGAAGTCCCTATAGTCCAGGAGATACAGAAAGAAGGGCATCTCCCAGACAGAGAGGGTAGACACCCCTTCCAGACAAAGAGCCGGCATCTGCAAAAGCCCAGGGTCTAGAGTGAGAACCAGCGAAAGAGAAAGGGAGGAAGGAAGACCAGAGGACAAAGAGAAGGGAACTGCTATGGAAGGAGACGAAGGAATTATAAAGGGATGTGGACATTATCTCCTAATCTGTGAGGGGGCCTTTGAAGAGATTTAAACAAACAGATTTGCACTCTATAAAGATCTCTAAGGTAGCTGCAGGGTTGAGAGCAAGGAGGTGCGTCCGGCGGTGGGGGAAGAGGGATTGGACGGTCGGTTTCCTTCACTGCTGTAACAAACTACCACAAATGTAGTGGCTTAAAACACAAATTTATTCTGTTAGAGTCCTGGAGGTCAGAAGCCCACAGTGAATCCTAGGAGGAGCCTTCTGTGGGCTCTAGGGTAGAGTCTGTTTCCTTGTCTCCTCCACTCTCAGAGACCACCTGCTTGGCTTGGCTCCTGGTCCAACTTCCTCCACCTTCAGAACGCTTCACTCCAACCTCCAGATCGCATCCGACCTCGTCCTCCTTTGACCTGCTGGCTGCCCTCTTATTAGGACTCTTGCGATTACATAAGATTCAGTTGGATAATCTAGGAAATCTCCCCATCGCAAAATCCTTAATTTAGACACATCTGCAAAGTCCCTTTGGATATAAGGCAATATTCACAGTTTCAGGCATCGGGACAGAATATCCCTGGAGGACCATTATTCAATCCACCACAATGATAGTTTCCAAATGAGAGACAAGTCAAATGAACCCCTAAAATACACGGGAATATCTTAAAGTAAGGGAGCTCCAGGGAGGAAGAAATTTTTTTAATGTTTATTTTATTTTTGAGAGAGAAGGAAGAGAGTGCGAGTGGGGGAGGAGCAGAGAGAGGGATACAGAGGATCCAAAGCAGGCTCTGTCTGTGCTGACAGCAACAAGCCCAAGGCAGGGCTTGAACTCACGAACTGTGGGATCATGACTTGAGCAGAAGTCAAATGCTCAACCAGCTGAGCCACCCAGGAACCCCGGGAGGAAGAATATCATGTTTGATTTTTCTTTTTACCAATGCAGAATGAGGGACTTACTACAACCAAAAAACAAATGTGCTCAAATGAAAGGGATTAGTATCTTAGATGTTCTAGCTTTTTTTCTCTTCTTATCCAATGCTTTCTTTATGTGTGTGTGTTCCTTATGTAAGCGCTGGGATTCCAGGACGGCACTGCCTACAAATCATGCAAAATGTAACAACGTTCTCCCCCATGAGATTTTGTTAATAGCATCCAAGGTAAGTAACGTAGGGGAAACACAGTGATATGTAGGTAGTCAACTATTTCCCTTTGAGATCCTTGAGAGCACTAGTTGCCCTAATTCACATTTTTATCTCCCACAGAGTGGAGCACAAATTCAACACTAAACATTTGTTCAGCAACCCAGCGTGCCTTCCTTCTTCCTTCATTTTAACAGTGCTAGATTTTCGCACGGATACCCAACACACACACACACACACACACACACACACACACACACACACACTGGTGTACTCAATCAGTTTTCTGTTCCCTGGCCCACAGTCCATGGACCATTGGCCTAAGCTCTTCCCAATACAGTGAATGCTGCATTAGAAGAGTTGTCCTGGCATGAAGACATGAACCTGGAACTTCTATGGACATTTAACCAGCATGAGGAGAAATGTAATATCTCGATGGAGAGAAGCACATTGCTGAATCACCAAAAAAAAAAAAAAAAAAATCAACCCTAAAACTCGCTCTTCCTCTGGATATTCCAGTTACATGAGCCAATAAATCCTTTTTGTTCACCAAGCTAGTTTGAATTGGGTTTTCTATTTTGCAAGCTAACCTTTTCTAACAGGTACATATATAGTCCTTGCTGAACGTGAACGAATAAATGAATAGCAAGAAAAACCACTTAATTGCAACATTTCTTCTTAATGCTACTTAGAACATTTGAGTGTTGATATCATCAAAATACCTGCTTTTTTCTCTGGGCTTTTCATAACTAGGAAAATATGGTTACATAATTTTAGAATGACATGGGTCGAATAGAGATCTAGAGATGTGGTTTTCTAGATGGAGAGCTTGAAGGGCAGCAATCCCAACTAGATTGCTGAGAATTAGTGTCCTGGTCTTGGAGGAGATTTTGCAAGCTAAGCACCTCGGTTTCCCCTAGCTTAACTGAGTTTGGAGGTTGCCTTTGAGGGACTGACGGAGATGATGAGGGTGTCAAGGCCACTCTCTGATGCCTCTAGTGGCTCAAAGATTGCTCCTTACTCCCTTTCAAACATCATTTAGTGTAATGTAATATTAAATAAGGAAAGGGTAAAATCAGTTGCAGAACTGAAAAAGAATCCAGTCCCCAGGTCACTTATAATTATGTTGAAACGGCAACTAAGGGAAAGGACCTTAAAGGAGGGAGAAGGAACAGGGTGGGATTCCACCCTCTGTCCCCCAGTCCTTCTCCCATCACCAATTCAATTTACTGCCCTCCGTTTCTGTGAACATCCATGTGGGCAGAGAACTGAGCATTTTTGAGTCCTGTAAAATAACACAACTGGGGGGAGCCTGGGTGGCTCAGTCGGTTAAGCATCTGACTCTTGACTTAGCTCAAGTCATGATCTCACAGTTCGTAGGATCGAGTTCCGAGTCAGGCTCGGCGCTGACAGCATGGAGCCTGCTTGGGATTCTCAGTCTCTCTTTCTGCCCCTCCCACACTCATACTCGCACTCACAGGAGCCTGTCTCTCTCTCTCTCTCTCTCTCTCTCTCTCTCTCAATAAATAAACTAAAAAGAAAAAAAATAGAATTGGCCTAAACCACCTACTTGGTGACCTAAGAAAGCCCTCCAAATTTAAACTTTTTTCTCCAGATTCTTACCTATTCTGCTACTCTGCCTGATTTTTCAGTTTGTCTTATTCTAGCGACTCTCAGAAGAAAGTGCGAAATATAGCCCACCCCACCCTGGGCTGATTCATGGCTCTTTGTATTTGTGCATATGTCATGAGATCAGCCTGTCAAAGTAATTGCTGGAATTTTGACTGGGATTGCTGAATCTATATATCACTTCGGGGAGAACTGACATACATCTAGTATGCCTCCATTTATACAAATTGAAAGCTCAGAAAAACTAATTGATAGTGTTTAGATATTGACAAATATCTAATTCTGCCTCTTGCTAGTTGTTGCATTGGTCTTGGATACATTAGTGAGTCTCTCTCTCTCTCTCTCTCTCTCTCCCTCCCTGGCCCGATCCGTTTTCCCATTTGTAAAACGGAGCTCCTACCTGTATTACAGACTTGTTGCTTCTTACAACATAGTGAACAGTACACAGTCCAGCGCTCAGCACATGCCAGAGAATCAAAAAACGCTGGTTTCCTTCCCCTTCCCCAACCAGCTTTAGGACAATCAGCCAGAGAGGAGAGGACAACCTCTATGAGGGTCACGTATGCCAGAGTCCCTGGTCCATAGCCTTGGACTTGCACTCTGTCCTGTACAAAAGGAATGTTGACTGGACAGTGAGGTTATCTCCTGCTCTTTCTGAAAATTGTGACCTCTGTTAGTTTCATCACCGAGGTGTAGGGCAAAGTGAAACTCGTTCAATAGTGCTTATCTCTAAACCAGCTTTCTGCCAGAATCACCAACTGCCAATGGGCTTTCTCCCCGCCCCTTTCTCTCTGTCCTTGGCTCTAGAGAAAGTCAACAGGTAGCCTTTGACCCCTAGTGGTAGGCACTGCCAGATTGTATCAAACGCTGGTAGAGTTTTTTTAAAAAATTCGTTCTGAATTCACAGCACTTTAAAATAATGCCACGGAGCACCTGTATGTCCTTCTCAGCTTTTAAGACTTAGTTATCAACGTTAGCCCCTTAATAATAAAAATCAAAACAACAATATTTAAGATATTTTGACTGATTGCTATATATGCCAAGCATTTTGCTTAGCACTTCATGTGTTATTTTATTGACTCCTCACATGATAATAAGTATTATTTTTATCCCCCGTTTCATAGATCAGTAACCCAGATCTTACCCAATGTCCTGTAGCTAGTTAATTGTGGAGACCCTTATTGTATATCTAAATTTGTGTACTGACAAGTTTCAGACTGAAATAGTGGATGTGCATACACACTCATGCATACAAACTGGCTCATATGCCATAGCTTCTCTTTCTGCATTGAATGACGGTCACAAACGTGGTATGTTCTCCAACCTGTGTAATTTTTTTTTTTTTGACAGATGACCACATATATCAGAACACTAACAAATCACCATGTGGAGTTCCCTGCTCAGACTGGTTCAATGAGTATTAATTTCTCGTGGAAAGATGAGATGATAGAGGAAGACGAGCATACATCTTACAGCCCTAGTTATCACAAGTGCATTTTATAGCCAAATCGTTCCACATCTGAAGGAAAGAAACTTACCACCTGTGCACAAAAGTCGTTGCTGGTTGAGAGCTAGAAAAAGCAATTGTCTGTGGTCACAAGAAATACCTGACTGAAAGCCAATCAGGCCCTCTGCTGCAAAATTTGGAACTGGAACAAAGAGCCGTTCGAGTTTCTCTGTTTAGCCAGAAATTTAACACATAAACTTGGGGGCTGTGAGGGAGCAATGCACCCCGCCCAATGCCCAGAAAGGCAGAGAAAACTGATCACCAGAGAAAGAGCAGTGAAACCGTGTGCAAAGAGAAGTAGAAAAACGAGGTTATGAGAAATAACTCTGACGGCTTGGTGGCTCCCCCATCCAGCTCCTCCTGGAACTCACTGCATTCCTGTCCTGGGTTCCTCAAATGTCCCGTTATGCTTTTCATTCATATCCATAGGTAGTTGGTCGGCTTTTGTCTTAAAGAAGTTTAAGTGTGGAAGAGGGGTTTAACAAGGAACCCCCCCCCCTTCTCCTACAGTAAAGCTTGGAGAGTTTTCATTTGTCAATCCTTCCAGCAGAGCCTCTGAGCTTCCCTCAGTGACTATCCCTGTTACGGTTCCTCTTGCTCTACTCAGAGCTTCTTTCTAGCTCCACCTGTGCTCTTCATAACATTTCTCACCAGCTCTGTCCTGTGGCCCTAATCCCAGACTTACCATATGGTTCCCATCCTCACAATAACAGGACAGGCACCAGAACCTGCCCCTTAAAAACAACCAAAAAGCACACTCCTCCAGATCACAAGTGGCATGACATAGCCACAGGCTCTTTTCCAAAAATGAACTTGAGGGCTCGAGTGTGTTATGAGACACGCACCAAGGGAATTGGACAGAATGAAGGAAATGTAGACCAGATGCACTCTGGAGTCACCTGGGCAATTTTTAAAATCATGACGCCACGGTCCCACCCCCAGGGACTCTGATGGAATCGGTGTGGGGCCCTGGCATCAGGATTTTCAAAATTTCCTGGCCTCTCACGTGATTCTAATGAGCAGCCACAGCGGAGGACCCCTGATGTACAGGAGAAACATGGGTTTTAGGAAAAGGTAAGGGTGATGAGAATTATGCTGTCTAAAGGTTTCATCCTCCAGAGCATCTAGTGTTAAGTAATGCCCATCTATGAAGCACCTGCTGTGTGACAGAAACTGTGCTTTACAATTATTATGTCCATGCGTCACAGCGTCCCTGGAGTTTCTCTAGCTGAGGGAGCCAAAGCTGAAGAGGTGAAGTAATTCCACTAAGGACAGACTCCTAGGTCACAGAATTTGTATCTTCCCTGATAACACCAGTCGTTCTGACCTTAGTGGCATCCAAGTCACTAGGGGCACTTGCTAACAACACATTCCTGCCCCTATCCAACAGGGATTAAATTCAACAGGTTTGGACTGGTTCAAGTCTTTCCCCCAAAAGCACGCCAGCTCAGTCTGATGCACACAGTTCACAGACAGCTTTTGACAAAGAGTTTCCCAATTACACCGTTTCCTCTAGCGTGGACCCCCCACTACTGGGACTCCCGATATAGTAGTTGCTCAAGAAAAATTACCAGAGGGAAAGAGGAAGAGACGGAGAAAGGAAGGATAAACTTGGCACTAGAGTAATAATTGAGTGATAATATTCATTATCATTATTATTCATTAACTGAGTATCAATTGAGATGACGGTGAGAAAATAGTTAGAAATATTAAGGGATACACTTCACGTATTTGTGGGCTTATCGGCTTTCTTCCTTTTTGATGTCAAAGAGCTAAAATGAGAAACCCTGAAAGTTGGGGGTATAGTGGCAGAGATGGGGAAAAGCCAGGCTGGGAAGCAGGCGGGGTGAATATATTCTCCTGCAGAACCACCAAGGTGGTCCACATAGCAGCAGCAGAGGCATCCAGGCCCGGAGACAGTGCTCAGGAGCACAGAGGTGCTTTCTTGCCCACACACCTTCTCTATTTAACTTGACTTTGACAGCCATGGGTAAAAACATCCATTAACACACATAAAACTGCAGAGGGTCAAGCCGACGATTTCAGGTCTGCTTAATAAAACACTACCGTCCAGCAAGAAGGATTCCAGACTTAAACCAAAAGTCATAGGCCAAGTGCAAGAACAAAATAGGCTTGGGGATTAAATGACCCTTCCTGCACAAGGGGAAGAAAATCACTCCGTGTTACATATGTACCATTGCCCCTCAAATCTCTGTATTGAAAAAGCAATCGTTACCTAGCCCCAGTGGCACATAATATTTTATCTAACCACATTTGTGGCCAGTGAAGGAATCTGGACAGTCCCTCGGAGCCTGTTCACTGCCAAGGGCAGGACTATATTGTAATACTGACGAAGGGCCAAGCCACAACTCTTCCTCCTCCTTCCTTCTCCTCAGCCCTCCACCTCACCATAAATTGCCTGTCAGCCCCAGTGAAAACAGCTGAACAGGGACCCAGAGATAAAACTTCAGTGAACATTTCCTCTTTCAACCAAACATGTTTGGACACAACTGGCCGATCATGGACTTGTGACGTGTGTTTGTTGAATGAATGAATGAGTGAGTGAAAGGATTCATTAACCTACAAATCAGTGTAAACAATGTTACAGAACAGGAGAGAGACAAATCCTTGGCATCGACCCAGAAATTCTATAGTAGTTGCTCAATAAATGAGTGTCAAATGACAGTGAAGAAAGTACTCTTGGAGACACTGACCAGGTGAAGCATATTTATTTGGAACCCCAGGGACATGTTTCAAAAATTTGCCTAATACTAAGAAGCGTCTGGTGTTTTTATTAAAAATACAAATTCCCCAGGCTCCTGCCGTGGAGATTCTATTTCTGCAGATCTCCTTCAGGGTCTGGAAATGTCTGTTTGTAAAATTCCTAAATACCCTAGGGCCACGGTGTTAAGGTAGTTTAGTGTTTTTCTTCAGTTCAGTGGAGTTTGACTTTCTCATTCATTCAGCAAACATTTATTGAGTTTCTACTGCATACCAGGCACAGAGTCCTGTACTAGCACATACGGCATGACCAAGAAAGACAAGATCCCCGACCTCATAGGCCCTACCCCAAGGGAGATTTGAAGCGCATTCGATGAAACAAGGTAACAACTCAAGAGCATCTGAGACCAACACAGACACACAAAAATGGTCTGGCCGATGAGAAAGGGGAGAGAATAAACAGAAATAAAAACTCTGAAAAGGATTGAAATTCCAAGTTTAGGAAGAGGCTGGAATTTGTGCGAAGGCACCAGCACCAGCACCCAGGGTGGGAGGTGGGAGAAAAGCAGCATTCCAGTGGTTTCCTGGGGGTCACTTCAGTGACAAGAAGTAACAGTGTGGCTGGGGCTAACACTCTTGTCTGACATCCAGAACAGGAATGTGTCTCTCTCCCTGGGGCCGATGGGATTTGACTCAGAAAAGTTTTCAGAAAACAAATGCTGTAATTACCGCGCCAGATGAGTGAAGCTTTCGTGGGTTTTTGAAGAGCATGTGCTCTGAAGGTCTCCTCAGGGAGCCATGCACAGCCTGGGTGGGACCGTGCGCGTCTCCATCCGATCACCCGGAGAAGGTAAATGTGTCACAGGGCCAAAGGACCAGGAAGCACCCATTTTGGAGGATCGGGAGAACGAACTGGAATTCTGGCCATTCCGCTTATTTATTGTATTAGTCAAGGTCACTACGAGCCTGTTGTCTTGTCCCTCCGGGTCATCGTGGACATTTTACGTAACCGCATTTGTGGTCAATAAAGGAATCACGAAATACAGAAGAAGTGATTAGCAGAATCACTTTTGGGCAATTGCTGTTACTATTTTCATAGATGTGTGAAAAGGATAGAAAAGACGTAGGTCTTTATGGATATCAGTTTCTGTGGCTCTTATCGTGATGAGTTCCCTACCTATGGAATCCTGGAAGCATCTAGGTTTTCCATATAAAAAACATTTGTTAAAACTTTCCTCATTTGAGGGGTGCCTGGGTGGCTCAGTCGGTTAAGCGCCCGACTTCAGCTCAGGTCATGATCTCACGGTTCATGGGTTTGAGCCCCGCGTCGGTCTCTGTGCTCTGAGAGCTCAGAGCCTGGGGCCTGCTTCAGATTTTGTCTCTGGCTCTCTCTGCCCCTCCCCTGCTTGTGCTCCATCTGTCTCTAAAATAAGTAAACATTAAAATTTTTTTTTTAACTTTCCTCACTCGAGGAGTGTGTGCAATGACCTCGTGACTTAAACACCATCAAAGGAGAATCCCCAGCAAAGACCTGGCTGAAGACATATTTCCAGGGACTCCACTTTTGCCTCATCCCTACCAAGTGAGAATCGTTTCTGGTGGGCAAATTTTGCCTGCAGGTGTTAAGGATTAAATTATTAACAGTATTGATTTTTAGCCAAGGAGAAAATGGAAAGAAGGCTGAGGGTGTTGGTGGATCATTGAACTTCAACTTTGAGAAAAAGATGGTTTCAGTGGGAGAGGGAAACACCTAAAGAGCTGGGGTTAGGTTGAAAGCAATGGGAGTTGGGGTGAGGAGAATCCCAAAGGAAGGAAAGGTGATCAAAGAGAGGGCAGGTCCCAACCGGGACCTTGGGTATTTTGAGCATTAACTGGGTATTACCCTGGCATTGAATCCTGCCAGGTCATTTAGTCAGTGGTTCATTCATTTCATTCATTCATTCTATAGGTATTTGTTAAGGACCTAATATGTAGTTGCTCATCCTAGCAGGTACATAATAAATGCCTGAACAGGATTCACAGGCTGCTCCACCTAATGACTGACTTTGGGCAGGTATAATGGTAGTACTTACCTCATAGACATGAGGGAAGGACTAAATTAATACATGTAAAATGCTAAGACAAATGCCTGGAAAATGGTAAATTCTCAACAAATATCAGCTGCTGCCTAGTATTAACAAAGGGCCATTGAGGTGTCAAATTAGGAACTGTTACTTTTAGGAGATCATCAAATTTTTGCATCACCCCGCCTCCGCCCACACACGCACTCGGGTCACTGCAAGATCATAGGATTTATGGTCACCTCCGCTTTCCCAGACCTCAACATTTCAGAGCCTTTTCTTTTTCCTTCCCGTACACATTTCACATAAGATTCTTCTATTTCCCTTCATTCACATTACTTTCTCTCACTTGAGCAATGTTGGAATTCCTTATTTTGTTCAGTCATTTTATTCTCCTACTTCTTGCTGTCTCTGATGAACACTTCCTTCTCTAACACCTATGACTGGAGACAGTCTGAAAGATCCAGATAGAAAGTGCTCGATAAAATTCTCTCTCTTCTACCTTCACTCCTGCCACGTCTTCTAACATGACTTTCTATTCTTGAAATCTACGGTACAAGTTAAAAATGACTGGCTCCTCTTATAGTGATTAATAGACTTTAATTCATTCTTATGCCCCTAAACTGATGACTCTCACAGGACTCAACACAAGATTTACTTATGTTTGAGCTATGTCTACAATTTTCTTCAAATCTCCCTGTCTCCATTTGCCCACTCTAGAGAATGGAAATCTCATCAAATTCCTGCCGACCCCACAAGGGTATTATAAAGGTTAATGAGGCAATTTCCCAGCAGTGCTTTGAGTGCTGAGAGTGTATGACCATTATTATTGCAAGATTATTGAGGACTTCCAGTGCTTATAAAATAGCACATATTCCCTTCAGGCTATTAGATAAGAATTCTTAATTTCAATTTTTCAGATTTTAATAAATTCAGGGGTTTTTTTTCATCTTTACGGTTTTGTTAGGCATTTTACTGACATTTCAATGAGATGAAATTCTGAAAGTCTTATGTAAATTGGAATGTATATATAAATACAAACACTTATATGCCTTTTACGTATGCATAAATACTTATATATCTATACCAAATCAGTCATTTTTTTAAATATGTAATACAAAACAAATCCTTGCGGACGTAGGTTTCTGAGAGAATACGTGTTAAAGACTCAAAAAGAATTCAATCTGATACTTGAATTCCCTCCAAGCCATCACCGAAGAATGTTCTATCTGTGCTTAAATTTCTCCATTGACAACTTGGTCGGTTTTATAAACTTCCTAACATGTAAAGAATTGCCCCTTTCGCCAGGAAAGGGTTGTCCCGTGTTGTCCTCTCTCTCCCCAAATCTCCAACACTTCCCCCCTCCTCACCCAGTGGACAAGCTGGCTTCCTGCTCTGCCAAAACAGCTGACGCCATCAGAAGACAACTTGCACTCTCCCCGGTCGCCCTGCCTTCTGCCTTCTCTCCCATTTCTGTGGGTGGATAATCTCCCCGTGCTCTTAGCTAAGGCCATCCTCTCTCACCGACTTCAGCACACGGCACCGCCCTTTTCCTGCCTGTCCTTTGCGTCACCCGCTTTCCTCTCTCTACTGAATTATTCCCATCAGTATATGAAGATATCGCTAACTTGCCCAGCTTAATATAACCTTTTAAACCCCACTTGACTATTCAGCGAATACTCATTTTTCTCCATTCTTTTTTTGGCAAAAGACCTTGAAAGCATTGCGTGTACTGGCCCAACCTCTCTTCTCCCGTTCCGTTACAGACACCCCACCACGCCTCTGAAACTGCTCTTCTCAGGGTCACTGAGTGCCTCCACACTGCTAAACCCTCTGATCGTTTTTCAGTCTTTGCCTCACTTCACCCAGCAGGGACGTCTGACCTAGTGGATCACTCCTCCTTGAAACACTTTCTCCACTTGGCTTCTAGGATGCCACCTGTGCCTGGTATTCCTCTCTCTTTTCTACCTGCTCATTCTCAGTCTCCCTGTTGGTTCTGCCTTTGACATGTATCACTTCTGGACCACGCCCGCTGCCCCTTGTACAAGCTGTCATCACCTCTCACCTTAATTATTGCAACTTGCCTCCTAACTGATCTCCCTGCAATGGCTTTTGCAGGATGTTCTCACCAGAGCCGCCAAGCTGATCCTGTTAAAATATATCAAGTTGAATCACTCTTCTGCTCAAAACACTCCAATGGCCTCCCATCCCATTCAAAGTAAAAGCAAAGTCCTTACTCTGTCCTACCAGGCCCAACGTGATGGGATCCTATGTTATTTTTCTAACCTCTCCTCTCCACTGCCTTCTCCTGAGTTCACTCCAGACACTCGAGCCTCCTTACTGATCCCTTGAACTCACGAGGCCCACTCTGACCCCAGGGCCCCCACTTCCCTCACTCCTCATTTCCTCACCCAAGAGTCACCTTCTTAGTAAGGCCCTCATTGGTCATCCTATCAAAAGTCTCAAGGACCTCCCCCAATTCATACCCCCCTTTTCTGGTTTTCTTCTCCCTTTGCATTTTTCATATCTCCCCGTATTGTACTTTTTTGTTTATCATCTATTTTTCACATTAGAATGTAAGCCTCACGAGGATAGGGATTTTTTTCATCTATTTTGTTTACTCTTTTATCCAGTGCAATTTATCCAGAACAATGTCTAGAAAATAGTAAGCATTCAATATAAATATTTGCTGAATCGGTTATGAATGAAACAAATTGATAAATCAATTTGTTGCAATTGGTAAATCATTAGGAAAATAAAATTCAAACATTGGCATTGAATCTTTGCTGTGGATTAAGCCATCTATATGCCTCCTATGATCTTGGTGTTCATGGTGATCCCTCAGCCCCACAGAAGCAGGGGCTGACATCTGTCCGTGCTGTGGAAGCTTGGTTTGTGCTAAGACTGGCTCTTCACCAGTAGGCATTTGTCAAACTTATCACTGATAACTCATCAACAGGAGCAAATAGGATTTTGTCCTTTTTTCAATATGCTGTGAGGTTATCAGGCCTCAATCTTCTTGGCTTTTGCCTCTTAGTTTTGCAACTGGCAAGGATTCTATTCCGACTTAATTAAACTCAGGGAATTGGCTGTATTATGATTTTCTGCTCCTATAGTCTGTCTCTCAATGTCAGCCTGAGCATAAACATTTAAGTAAAATATCATTCATCATTCAACAAACATTTAGAGAGTTTTAAGGTTCCCAGTGCAGTATAATGGAGGCAAAAATAAATAAGGTCTAGTCCTTGCCTTTGAGATCAAAGTCTAAAGGGGGAGGGAGACTTTCAGACTAATTCAACACAATGTAATAAGGCCAGTAATGGACAAAGGGTAATGAGAACAAGAGAAAGGGAAATCTGCCAGGAGAAAGGAGCTTCGAAGGATGAGAAGGTGCTTGCTGAAAAGGGAAAGTGCATTATATCAGAGTAACTACGGGAGATTTTCCCCACCCACAATGATCTGTTTCTCTCACCAGTATACAAGAGTCACCTTCTTCTTGTTTTGAGGCTGAACAATGCTTCAGTTGAAGTGGCTACATTTTATTACAAAATTTTGTGTATTTCATATTTATATCACTTGCTCCATCTCAAGGAATCCACTGTGATGATGGTCAAGCTGAATAAAGTGCCATAGGATAAAGTAATCCCAGGTACCAAGTTGGTGGGTTTTCCAACTTGGGCTCACAGATTATTAGAACTGTGACTTTAGAGACTAGCTTTGCCCAGACTTGAGCCTCTACGCTGCCGAGGAAGCCAAGGCCCTGAAAGGGTGCCTACTCTCCCCAAGTGTGCACGGTGAGTTAGGTCACTCTTTCTCTCAACAGGACCTAATCTGAACACATATCAAATGAATGAATCAATTCTTGCAACTTTTTTCCTGCATTTCCCAAGCCAGCTTTACTGGCTTAAAGTAAAGCAATATTTCTCTGACCTGTTCCCCTCCCTGCTGGTCACTTTGGATGAAAAGGGTCTATGTAGCCAGAAGAAGCCAGTGGCAAGAGGTCCGACCTGACCACTCTCCCACATCTAAAAGCAGTCCTTGTGTGGTGCCAAGCTTTGCCTTTAAAGAGGTTCGAGTGGCTTTCAAGGGCTGTGAATCAAGCTCTGAACCTAGGTCTTTGTGGGGGTGGTAAAACCTATCACATCTTGGCATTCAAGATTTGTTTCAGATTCCTCAGGATATTCCTCAATGAAACAGATTCTCCAGAGTTTGTCCTGATCTAGAACAACAAAGGAGATGGAAAGAATGATGTGTTCTCTGCTCAGTACTTTCTCTTCCCTAGCTGGTCATAGCTGTATAGAGTAAACATTCATAGCTGTGTGTAGATGAGCATCCTCCAGTGGACATTTGACTCTTTCAACTTCAGTTAAGAGAGAGTTGTTTTTCTTTTAATGTTTATTTTTGAGACAGAGAGAGACATGAACGGGGGAGGGGCAGAGAGAGAGGGAGACACAGAATCAGAAACAGGCTCCAGGCTCTGAGCTGTCAGCACAGAGCCCAACGCGGGGCTTGAACTCATGAACCGTGAGATCATGACCTGAGCCGAAGTCAGACGCTTAACCAACTGAGCCACCCAGGCGCCGCAAAGAAGGAGTTATTGTAAGGTATCCGAGGGAAATGAGAACCAGAAGGCCTCTTAGCAGTATAATAACTGGCCTTATGCAGCCACTCAGGACACCATGGCAGACTGGACTGGCAGTCCACCAGGTCATTATGGCACCTCTACTCTGTTACCTCAACTACTCTCCTCCCCTCTTCCTGCTTCTGTAGCTTTTATGAAAGCTCTTAACTGCCTCTCCTACTGTTACCAACCATCATTAAAAAATATCTGATTATATCGTTTTCCATAATCTAATGTATTTCATCTCTGCTAGTCTGGATATAGGCCATGAATCCGTCTCTCTACACCTGCCTTGGGCTTGGGAAGCATCTGCAGATCAGTTGAGATCGGGGCAACCAGATAGGGGACTCAGAACATGGAGGCCTGGGCGTAAAGAACTGCCTGTAACCAATGATCTCAGGCAGGGGCAGTGTAAATTATGGCAGGTCGCATGGCCTGTCCAGGCCACAGAGTTTCAGTCTCTTTGGTCTCTTTGGACCATTGCATGAAAAGAGCATCTTTGATAAATATCATTTAGAAGAAACTACAAGAGCTCGGAACATGGTGAAGTAGCCATTACCTTTTTTGGTTTTATTTTCCTAAGACCTGGCCTGACGATACCCAACTTACAGAACTGTTTGAAGGAGTTGAAAATGCTGAACACAAGGCCAAGTACATAGTCACAGTTTGTCACGAGTGATTATTCCCTTCCTCTGAAGACTCCAATCATGCACATGGAGTCTTTAAGGCTGGTTCCTACTTGGCTAAGCCATGGCTCTGGCCACTGCTTTCAACCTAGATTAAAGGAAGCAATAATGACACCTAGTGTTTGTTGAGAGCTTTCCCCGTATTACCTCCTTTAATCTCCATACCGTTACTCTGATTCATTTTCCTTCCTAATGTTTGTCTACCTGATATTATATATTTATTTGTTTAATACGCCTTCCCTTCCAGAATATAATCTCCGTGAGGACAAGATCTTTAATTTGTTTACTGTTTTATCGCCAGCATCTGAAATAGATGGAGGCCAGATGAAAACCCAGACTGACCCCAGTATCTCCATGCTCTGCCCTGTGGTCTGCCGCCTCTCGGCACACCGCCTAGAAGAAAGCCTTCTTCTCAGCCCCTGCCTATATGAAGCAGACCCAAACTTGGTTTTAAAACACAGAATGAAATAATCATTCCCTTTGGAACTGATGCTGTGTATGATCAGCAGGGGCACAACTCCCAGAAGGGGGAATAGCAGGACAGTCACTGCAGCCAAAACCATATCCGCTCAGAGCCCATTGCCACGTCCAGAGAACGAAGCTACCGGGGCAGCCCCAGAACGCCCGCTGAACTGAACCGGCACCTCAGAAAGTGAAGGCAGGTGATCCCGCACAGCGGCTGCCCTGGCGGGCTGTAATCTGAACCAACGTTCAAGGAGGACCTTTTGACGGCTGGTTCGTATTTTTCCAAAAGATGAACCCTCAGCTCTTGATAAGCAATAAGGTGAAGCATGCCCCCACATTGATGTCAGAGGGGACAGTGTCAGGTTCACTTAACTTGCAGCCTGTTGGAGCCGCGAAGACTGTCTCGGAGGACGGAACTTCAGGTACGACTCAGCCAACATAAAACCTTCAAGGAAGGGAAGCGGCCGGAGGCAAGAGTGTTATTTTTGGGCAATAATACTTGTGTCACAAGTAAACAAGTCAAACAATAGTGGTAGAATGTAAATAGGATGCAAATTGGGGCGCCCGATTGGCTCAGTGGGTTGAGCATCCGGCTCTTGATTTCGGCTCAGGTCACCATCCCGGGATCGTGACATCGAGCTCCGCGTCGGGCTCCACGCTGGGCGTGTAGCCTGCTTGAGATTTGCTTTCTCCCTCCCTCCCCGCTCATGCTTTCTCTCTTTCTCTCTCTAAAAATTAAACAAATAGGATCCAAATTATAGTATTCGAGCTAGACTTACATATGACTTATGTATGACTCTCTGTCACAACAATTTGTGAAATGTGACTGCTATGTGTGGAATCTGAAATGAATTCTGCAGTTCTGGTCTAACAGCTATTTTCTAATGTATGTATATATTCCAAAAGATCTGTCCACAGATAAAAGTGTATCTTATTATCTGGCACTCGCTTCAAACTGACGTGGGATGGGAGCTGGAACACGATTGGCCATAAGTCCGTCATAGGTGAAGCTGAACAACGGGGGAGGGGACGTTTTAGCTTACTGTCCACTCTTCTTTTGCCTGTGTTTAAATTTCCGCAATAAAAGTGAAAGGATATGCAAATAATAAAAACAACCTTTACACAAAATACATGGACCCCGCCCATGTGCACAGCACTATGGGTGTGCAAGACCAGGTTCTGCCTCAGGGGACTTAAAGTCCCAGCAAGGGAAAGACAGCCTGTACTCCACCAACCCCAATCCGGAGTGGGTGTTGGTACCTTAAGAAAGAGCGAGGGAAAAATCCAAGAGGGTTCAAGTTCCAGTTGCCTGGTTAGTACTGTGCTAATTGAGCAGCCCTGTTACTAAGATCTGAAATACTATTCCAACCTAACTCACAGGGCCCACAGTACAAGTTACAAAGAATCAACATCTGTTATCTCCCATGACGTGGGATATGGAGGGAAAGCAGGGAAACTAATTTTCTTCCCGGACAGGACATAGCTGTGCCCCAGCATACTATTTTAAGTGAGCTGCAAGTATTTGGCTAGAAAAGAAGCTGGGGATTTTAATGATGGACAAAGTAAGGATAGTCACGATAGTGTCGGATGGAGAAGGTTTACAGTGATTGGGTGATGCTCACAAGGTCTCTCAAAGAAGAGTTGGGGGCACTTTTCTCCTTTATTGAAATCATCTTGCCGAGCAGGTAGATACTCAAGTCTACTGGCCAGAAGTTTTTTCTATTCTGGACAGTATAGGAGAAATCTTGCCAACTCATTTGGAGGATTTTGTTTTTCGTGGTCCGGGATGATCCTCCCCTTGTATATCCCTCATCTGCCTGCCGACCAACCACAGTACAAGAGGACAAGTCTCCAAGGATTAACTTGCTCAACTTGATTGGAGTTGGTGTTCCCAGTTCTACGTTTAGGGTCTCTTGTTTTATGATCTGACATGACAAACTACCTCCATCATGGGGATCTTACTCCAGCTTGAGTAAGAGGGGTCTCGTTTTCCATTTTCCTTAATAGCTCACCCCACTGTTGAAGCCATGAACTACCAACATGAGAAAATTCCTTGGTTTATCCTGTTCTCTCTCATGCCTGGATTTTGTAAAACGAAATGCCCAAGCTACATTATGAAAAGGAAGTAAGGTATGTGCATAGCATCTGGCACATAGAATGTGTGTAAAATTTATAATCAATGTGCTTTTGAAGAAAAATTGAATAAAAACCAAAGTTTTCCAAATTCCAGAGACATAGAGGCTGTTAAGCATCTGTCATTAGTGGTAAGTGGGGCAAGGTCCGTGTACTTTGTGAAATTTAAATGCTCCAAATGTTATTTCTGCTTCAGTCCCCTAAAATAAAGCAAGCTCCTGTTGTATGTTATGTTCTGTGCACATTTCTCAGATGCAAATGAGGGACACTAAACCGACACGATGCAGTACGTGCTATGAGAGATGAATATGAATATATAGCTGGAGCTGTGGTGCAGAAAACTGTGTAAAGAAGTAACCGAGAAATAATCAGATCCTGAACGCAAGCAATTTCTAAGCTAGTTGCCTCAATAACATTAAAAATTTCCTAATCCTTTGAGGCCAAATTAGGACATGCTCCTGGAACATGCCATTGTAGTTAAGAGCAGAGGCTAGGGAGCCAGGCTGTAGGTCCCCATCTGGAATCCGTGCGAACTACAGCAAGTGACTTGACCTCTCTGACCCTCAGTTTCCTCATCTACAAAATGGACGCAATGGTGTTACCTCATAGCTCTGTGAGGATGTAGTGTTCCTATGCTGAGAGTGCTTGAAACAATGTCTGGAGCACAGCATGCTCTCGCTAAATACTCGCTATTTTAGTACCTACACTTCCCCGAACAACAAAACTTTCAAAAGAAAAGAAAAGCCTCTCAAGGACAAGAGTTAGGTATTTAAAGGGTTACAAGTCCTAGAGAATCCAGTGCTGTACTAGGACTAGTGAGTCAGCACTTCCCTCTCCCTTGTTTATGCCCAGTCTGTTCAAAAACACTGATTAACATGCTCAGGGGAAGATGTCCAAAATGAATTTGAATGACAAGGAAAACAACAAACCTTGAAACAGAGGCAATTTCCTTATTAAAGCTTTACTTTAGTAACAACCTGGCTAAGTGACATTCGGGGAGTTGGAGGGACAGGGAGAGAAAGAAAAAGCAGAACTGCATTAGGTGC
Source organism: Prionailurus viverrinus (assembly GCF_022837055.1). Classification (NCBI taxonomy): domain Eukaryota; kingdom Metazoa; phylum Chordata; class Mammalia; order Carnivora; family Felidae; genus Prionailurus; species Prionailurus viverrinus. The sequence continues at coordinate 114,876,125 of NC_062564.1, forward strand.
TAAACCCAAAAGACCCAGAGATACAGTTTAGGATTCAGCCTTCTCTAGTACATGTGTCTGCTCTTAGCGTGCTGACCAAGCGGGGCCTGGGCCAGAGGACATCCAGCCACGTGGTCCAGATGGACAACCAGCTTGTTATGAACACCTGCACAGATTTGCTCAACCACCAGGTCCCTCAACAGAAGATGCTTACACCAAGGGGCACATGACCTTTTGCGAGGCACACATGTCCAAGCTTAGGCAGTAGGAGAACTAGTAGTAACTTTGTCCTGGCCTACCTTTGAGTGTTTATTTAAATATTTGACGATGGGGTGCTTGGGTGGCTCAGTCGGTTAAGCGTCCGACTTTGGCTCAGGTCATGATCTCACGGTCCATGAGTTCGAGCCCCGCGTCGGGCTCTGTGCTGACAGCTCAGAACCTGGAGCCTGTTTCAGATTCTGTGTCTCCCTCTCTCTCTGCCCCTCCCCTGTTCATGCTCTGTCTCTCTCTGTCTCAAAAATAAAATAAATGTTAAAAAAAATAATAAAATAAACTACACACACAAAGAAGAGCGGGAAACACATGAGGAACAGACTTGGCTAACATAACTTTAAAAATAAATAAATAAATAAATATTTGATGAGTCTTTTGTTTGATTGTTGGCCCAGTATTAAGTGGTATTGCCAGCATAAGGGCAGCTCCTGCCTTGAAAAAAATCTCTTATTTAGAAATGTTCAAGTCCAATATAACCACCTGCCCTTATAACTCAATGTGGCTGTATATAAAATAGGAATCATTAATGTTGGAAAGTTGTAAGAGAGCTTTGAGAGACACAAAGAGAAAACAAAGTTTGAGAAACATTTGGATTTTTGTGCTTCTTGGTTGGCAACATCATTTAGTTGGTGTAAAAAAGGTGATGTTAGTATCAATTTATAGATAGAAGATATTAAGTGTTGAAAATGTATGTATAAATTGAAAATATTCTTTTTTTAATAAATTTTTTAAAGTTTATTTATTATGAGAGGGAGACAGAGAGAGTGAGTAGGGGAGGGGCAGAGAGAGAGTCCCAAGCAGGCCCCTCTCAGCATGGAGCCTGGTGTGGGGCTCGAACCCACAAACCACAAGATCATGACCTGAGCCGAAACCAAAAGTTGGACACTTAACATACTGAACCGCCCAGGCACCCCTGAAAATTCTTGAACTCTCTATGGCTTCTGTATATTTCTTACAATCACAACTGTCTTCATAAGATGCAGTTTCCAGCTCCTGAGGTCCTAGGAGGTGTTTGATATATCAGAGCCATCACAAATGAGTCATGGATTCATAGGGTCACTTAACTCTGGGCTTTCAATCAGGCACTTAAGCATTGGGAGATGTCTCCATCCAATATTCCACAGGGAAAAGTTTTTTTCTTGGGAAAACAAAGTGTGTGTGTGTTTTAAACCTATACCACACATAAAAATAATTGAGATTGGTCTGATAGACATGAAACACGATTGTATAATTCCCAAGCAGCAGCAGGATTGTGCTTAGACCTAGGCCTGGCACATGGAGTAGATGCTCAAGAAAGGTCTAGTGTTCCTATTCAATTATCAAGCGCTCCACCTGCTGGCCAAATGGAATTCATTCGTAGCCCCGCAGATAACTGATTAGATTTCAGGTGTCTGAAAATTCAAAAAGACAAAAAGAATATCCAAGGTGAAAGAGGCATTACAGGTCATCTGATCCAAACCTCTTCCTAGCGAAGACCCTTAAGACCCTTATTGTAATACTGGTATACTCCTGACTAGAAGAAATGGAGAAAGTCAAACAATTTGTTGAAATTATAGTCCACAAAGAGTTAGTCTGAAAGATATGGAGTATGAGACAGACAGCAAGTGTGAAATTTGCTACGGTGAAAGTAATCCACATTGCAGATGCGTTTTGGTTTTAAACTGCTACCTGCTCTTGTCAGAGAAAAAGGTAAAAGAGAAGTTTGGACTTGGGGTCAAACTGACGTTCGAATTGAGGTTCTATCTCTACTAGCTGTTTCTTGGTTGAGTTATTTAACTGTCTGGCTTAATATCCTTCATCCTTAAATCGTGAGTCATAATACTCCCCTAGGTGGATGAGAGGTCACCTGTCTAAAGCATATCAATGGGCACACAGAAGGAACCCAAAAGTGGAGGAGAAGGAAGGGTGGCTATAGTCATTGCTCTTATCAATATTGTGGAGTAAGGGTAGTTTTCCTACAGGCCTAATAGCAGAATTATCCGTAGGATAAACGTATGTATATGAAAACTCTTTCTGCATTGAAAACATGCGATTCAACTAAGAGTTATGAACAAGAGACATGATGTGCTAAAACTTACACTGTAACTGCCAATTTAATACAAAATCTTTTAAAGAGGCTAAAAGAGGGGCGCCTGGGTGGCTCAGTCGGTTGAGCGTCCGACTTCAGCTCAGGTCACGATCTCATGGTCCGTGAGTTCGAGCCCCGCGTCAGGCTCTGGGCTGATGGCTCAGAGCCTGGAGCCTGCTTCCATTCTGTGTCTCCCCCTCTCTCTGCCCCTCCCCCATTCATGCTCTGTCTCTCTCTGTCTCAAAAATAAATAAAACGTTAAAAAAAAATTTAAAGAGGCTAAAAGAAGAACATTACTTGGATAAACTATGGCTTAAAAACACAAGCTTTTGTTTGCTGCCCAGAAAGACTCTTCTGGGTTCTCTGTTGCTCAAAACTGAACTCAAAAAAGCGAACAATTCCTTCTCTGGTTTCTCTGTCTTCTCATGTGTCATTATATGCAGCTAGAAGAAGCTGGTTGACACTTTTCTCTTTTTTTCACATTTATTTATTTATTTTAAGAGAGAGAGCATGTGAGCAAGCAGGGGAGGGGCAGAGAGAGAGGGAAAGAAAGAGAATCCCAGGCAGTCTCCACCATGAGTGTGGAGCCCAACGGGGGGCTGGATCCCACAACCCTGGGATCATGACCTGAGCCGAAATCAAGAGTCAGACGCTTAACCAGCTGAGCCACTTAGGCACCTTGGCACTTATTTGCTGCCTGGGATTCAAGAGTGCATCAGGTGCCTTTTCTATTTTCCATGTTGCTGCAGGCAATAGTGTTAGTAAACTTTATGTAAAAAGCATCCCTTTTCTTCAGTCACCAAGGTCATTTTCCTGCCTTCAGCACTCATCAGCACTTCCCTCGGGACCTGTCAACTGTCACTAAGGGTATTCTCAAAGTCCTCCTAGCTTGTATTCTCCATCTCAAGACCCTAGCAGTTTCCACCCACCACTCAGTCCCAAAGCCAATGCCACATTTCCATCCCAGTTATCTATTGCTACATAAAAAGCCACCTCAAAACTTTGTGCCTAAAAGCAACACTTAGTTAACATGCCCCAAGGTTTTCTAGGCAACTGGGCTCAGTGGGCAGTTCTTCCTTGCTGTGTCTCATGCAGGTGGAGTGTCAGATGGCAGCTGGGGCTGGATGGCCACAAGGGCTCACTCACAGGACTAGTAGTTGATGGCGGCAGCTGGCTCGGAGGTCAGCTGGCGTAGACAGGAGTAATCACACATGGTTTTTCCATGTGGCTTGGACTTCTCATGGTCTTGCAGCAAGATTCCAAGAGGGTGCACCCCAAGAGTGATCATACTAAGAGGCAAGAAACAAAAGTTTCCAGGCCAATTGCAAACCATACCTGGCACTGGCACAGACACAGTCACTTCTGCCATTTTCTATTGACCAAAGCAGCCACGGGCTGGCAAATTTGCAAGGGTTAGACATATCATCTCCACAATTTGATGGGGAGTGACAGGTCACTCTGTATAAAGTGAGACAACAGCTATTTTTGCAGCCAACATTGGAAACCAGAATCTGCCACTTATGGATTAAAACAAAAAATATAGGGGCACCTGGGTGGCCCAGCCAGTTAGGCATCATATTCTTGATTTCAGCTTAGGTCATGATCTCGCAGTTCATGGGATCAAGCCCTGCATCAGACTCTGTGCTGTAACCGAGTCTGCTTGGGATCCTTCCTCTCTCTGCTCCTCCCCTGCTCATGTTCTCTCTCTCTCTCTCAAAATAAATAAACTTAAAAAATTTTTTTTTAAATTCTATCAATTCAAGAAAGGTGAGAGAGGAGGAAAAAGAAGCAATGAAAAAAATGATGAGGTGCTTGGGAGGCTCAGTCAGTTAGGTGACCGACTTCCACTCAGGTCATGATCTCACAGTTCGTGAGCTCGAGCCCCAGGTCCGGCTCTGTGCTGACAGCTCAGAACCTGAAGTCTGTTTCAGATTCTGTGTTTCCTTCTCTCTCTGCTCCTCCCCTGCTTACGATCTGTCTCTCTCTCAAAAATAAAATAAATATTTTTTAAAAATGAAAGAAAAAATGAGACAAATAGTATAACAAGTGAATAGATACAGAAATATCCAAACATGTAATAATCACCCTAAAAACAAACTAAACTCACTCATTGAAAGAAAAAGATTGTCATTGTAAAACACAAATATGTAAAGTTTCATGATACACACAAGAGACACACCTCAGACGTATGTAAGAATAAAGACAGGTTGAAAGAAAATGGTAGAAATATATATATGGTAAATTCTAACCTTCAGAGAGCTGGCATAGCTACATTAACATGAGACTACCTAGATTTGGGGACAAAAAAATCACTATCAAACACAAAGAGGGTCACTACATAACGATGAAAATTTCATTTCATTGGAAAGATTCGACAATCAAATTTATGAAAGTGTAAATTTTTTTAAAATTTTGAACATAGTGAAAGATGCCATACACAGTTTTAAATTATCTATGTGGTAAGCAGTAACCCAATAGCAAGCAAAACTAAATGATATATTACTTAGTTATACACATGTGGTAATACTATTTTTTTAAAAAGCAAAGAAGTGATTGACACAAAATTCATAGCAGCAGATACCTCTTGAGGGAAGGCACGGGATGGATCAGGATAGAACACAAACATAGACTCAGTTGTATGGGTAATATTTTAATGCTTATGTTGGGTTATGGATTCTCCGGGCTTTGTTCATTTTCTTATACTTCTCAATTTACATGTCCGTGTAATATATTCCTTTGACTATACTGAATATTACACAATAAAGTTAATATGAAAAATGACATGAATCAAGCTTTAGGGGGGAAACAAAAAATGTAAGATATCAAAACCACACCATCGGGGCGCCTGGGTGGCGCAGTCGGTTAAGCGTCCGACTTCAGCCAGGTCACGATCTCGCGGTCCGGGAGTTCGAGCCCCGCGTCGGGCTCTGGCCTGATGGCTCAGAGCCTGGAGCCTGTTTCCGATTCTGTGTCTCCCTCTCTCTCTGCCCTTCCCCCGTTCATGCTCTGTCTCTCTCTGTCCCAAAAATAAAAATAAACGTTGAAAAAAAAAAAAAAACCACACCATCATCAAATTAATGATCTGTGTTTTTCCATGGTCTGGTTCTTTTTGAAGAAGTTTCTTCGGTCATATTTTTCAACCTGCAAGTTTTCTTAATTTGGTTCTTCACCTGTGACTATGGATTATATACTTCAGGAGGTTTATGAGCTCCCTGAAATAACAGAAAAAAAAACGTGTGTGTGCGTGTGTGTGTGTGCACGCGCGCGCACGGGCGCTGAAGGGATGGGGGAGAGGAAAAAGAGTCCATTCCATTGGCAAGAGTATCTAGAGATAAGCAGTGTGCAGTAGTTAAGGAATGGACTTGGGAAGCAGAAAACTTGGATTTGAACCTTGGATTAAACATTCCTTAGTGTGTGAGCTTGGTCAAGTTGCTCCTTCTCCATTCCCATATCTATAAAATGAGAATAACAATGCCCATCTCACAGTGTGTGGTACAGATAAAATAGTATGAAGAGTGGCACAGGACCTGATATAGAATGTATATGCTTTAATTCTCGCTCCTTTTATTACAATTTTAATCAGATCCTTAACTGGTCCATGACCCAAAAGGTTGAGCAACACTTTCACAAGAGGCAATAATTGCCCTTGATTCTGTGTATTTAGCGCTCCTTTACCCATTATAAATGAGCAAAGTGCACGAGTTAAATTTGTTCACTGCAATGAATAAGCACAGTGTTCGATTCCGGGGATAAGTAAAGAGCTTGCTTTCAAAAGAAAAACCGGATTTAGGAAACTTTTTTATTGAAATGTAACGTTCATAAAGTACACAGATCCTAAGTATACAGCTCAACTCATTTTCCTGAAGTGCACACTCTTTACGTGGTGCCAACATCAAGAAATAACACCACCAGCAACCTAGGCAGCTGTCCTCATCTCCCCTTCTGGTCACTACCTCACTTTTCAAGGTAACCACTATCCAGACCTCTAGCATCAGGGAAACACCAACTTTTACAATGATGAAATGAGAACATAGGATGAAAAGTATACAGTGTTCTAGTAGAAACTACGAGAGATTGAGAGCTAGGCATACTTTAGTTCCATCACAGCTGATCTCCCGAAATGGAGACGTACTATTTACTAGACTGAACTGTTACAAGCATTGGAAATAATATGGATCAAATACCCAGCATGGTACCTCCCCTTGTTGACTAAGCCTATTTCTTATGATACCAAGAGACCCAGAAGATAGTTGGGGTCCTCTTTACGACTGAATGGGATAACAGATGTGAGGGCACTTTATAAAGCTGAAATATGTTATACAAATATAAAGTGTTATGTGAAAAGATATGGTACAACATTTGCTATCTGGGCTTAAAATTGTTAGGTAATTTCCTGTCATCTCAGTGAAAATAGTACAACAGGTCTGGGGACTCTGAATTACAGCTGTTCCAACCTATCAACCTGGTCAGACCTCGAGTGCTCTGTGTTTAGACTGGCGCCCACACTCCACCGTCACGAGAAAACTCTCTCTGAGGTGGAGTGGTTGCCAACACAAGCACTTAGTGGCTTGTGTGAGGGTTCATCCTCGTCAGGATGCATCTGAAGATATGGACTTTATGCAGAGGTGACACCATCTGTTAACCAAAAGCAGCTCCTTGGCCTTCAGTCGGAGCGGCGGGGTCATGCTGCACGCTGTGTGGAACTGTTTCCACCCAGGAATGGATATAACATAAATCATAAAAACACTTTTTAAAATGGACATAAAAATAAAAGCAGACATTCCATGCCTCAACTATATTTACCAGACTTGACTATGTGGGCACATTGCCACCACTCCTATCCCCAGGGGAGAATGCATAATTATGCATTCAATAAAACTATAGGATGTGAAAGGAAAATACTGAAGATTAATACAGACCTAACATCTCAGGGGCACCAGATAGGTTCTTGTTTAACTCTCAGAACATCCCTATAGGGTATTGCCATCTTTGCTTTACTAAGGAGAAAATGAGGCTCAGAGAATCTAAGCAATTTGTCTATAGTTACACAGCTGGTAATTGGCAGAGCTGAAATATGAATCCAAATCTAACTGATCCCATGTCTGAGCTCCTAATAATTTGTGGTATTTTCCATCGAGATCCATAGTAACCATTGTGGAAACACTGAAAATTAACACAGCTCATGAGAAGTACGTAGCCACCAAAATGGCTATATTAATCTAAGCACCCCAAAAGTAGTACATCATCTTTTGCGAAACTTATTTTTAAAGGAATATAAGCAACCTAGAGTGAAGGGAAGGAAGAATGATCCTAAGGGAACTAGACTCCAAGTTTCTGAGCCAGAAAAGCTAGAAATGGTACACCTACAAAAAATGGGAGCTCATGAGAGTTTCGGTATTTGAAATGCTGGCCGTCATTATACAGTAGTTAGATATGCCTAGATATAGACACAATCAGTGGACCTGAAACCAATGAACTAAAGCAAACTGGAAGATAGCTTTCTAAAAAACAAAGAGATCTGAAAATGGAATGGGCTGCCTCGAGAGGTAAAAAGATTCCCACCACTGGCAGGTTCAACAGAAGTTAGAGGACATCTCAGCACAGATAATGAAATCAGGACTTGAGTTCTCTCACATAATTTACAACAAATTATAAGAAGTTACATATAAATATATTTCTTATATATTTATTTTATTATATAAATCCCAGAAGTTTAATAACCACTGGACCTTGAAAATCTTGCAAAGAGGCAACTAGTCAACTTGGTGCAGCAGGGCTAGGGCTGGGGCAGGGAGGGCTGGCCAAAGATAAGGGAAGAAGTAGTGTTTCCATTCAAGGAGGTGGTGCCCTTAAAAAATCACTGAATCTGGGACACCTGGGTGGCTCAGTCGGTTGAGTGAGTATCTGACTTTAGCTCAGGTCATGATCTCACAGTTATGGGTTCGAGTCCTGCATCGGGCTCTGTGCTGACAGCTCAGTGCCTGGAGCCTGCTTTGGATTCTGTGTCTCCCTCTCTCTCTCCCCCTCCCCCACTCACGCGCCGTCTCTGTCTCTAAAAAATGAATAAACCTTAAAAAAAATTTTTTTAGATCACCGAATCAAGTAAATCTCCTATAGAGTGGCTGAAGATGTCACGCGTAATGATCAGGATAGGTTGGCAAGGCATGATTCCCACTGCTCTGAACTAGAGTAATAGAAGTGACCCGTTTCATATAGAGCATGAGTCAGTATATAGAATACATCAGAAATAAACAATACAGTCCTTATATTACCATCTTCTCAATTCTGCCCTCCCAATGCCACAGCGGCATTTCTGTCTTGAGTACGATACTCCAGTATCCTAATAAATTATGCTCTTTGCTTAAGATAGCCTGATGTTTTCTCACTTGCAATGAACAGTACGTATTAAGAACTTAGTATACAGCACATTGAGCAAAATACAGAAAAACAAGCAAAAGAGATTTTGGAAAAAGTGTTATTTGTATTTGAAACTTTCAGGCCCATTGTTCCTACAAGAAATTGAGCCTTTCCTCATCCCAATCTAGGTATAGATGCTCCTCCCATGTGCTCCTGTAACAAAAGAGAATTGGCCTGTTTGCCTATACTCCCTAGATTATAAATTCCAAATTAACAAGGGTTGTATTTTTGATGTAAGCCCTCATTTTTTACACCATCTCTCATTGATATAACCCAGCATCTGGCGCTATGTGTTTTATAAACAAGTGTATACCTTGTATTACTATGTTCAAAGAGTAATCTCTGTACCAGGAAATAGCCGCACATAATGGAAACAATTGGTCTGCTATGTGCAAGACCTGGGTTCTAATTCAAGCACTGCAGCAAATGAATCTCAATTTACTTGCCGGCATAATGGGAAAATAACCTCTGTTCCAGCTTTCCACTTCAGGTATGTAACATTTACTAAGAACCTAAGTTACCTCACACTGCCCAATTCAAATAAACATTAATGACATACGATTTCTTTTATAATCAAGGTATATAGGATTTCTTGTCATCTTAATTCTCTAAAGACAATGTTTTCTTTATAAATCTCTGGCAGAGATGTGCTACTCGGGTCCCTTTGACCAACCCACCGCCTAACTGCAAGGAAGAGGGGCTACGTGACAGCCTCTGGTGTTGGCTTTGTCAGGGTTCACCTCAGCTTTCTAGCCAACATCACGCTAATCTCAAGGTTGGGCCGCACAGCTGGCAAGCCAGTGACACAAGGGCCTAGCAGCCACTTCCACCCAAGGCCTCTGACAGGCAGTCTCTGCTGCAGAGATCCCCACTGGACCGACAGCTACTCTGTCAGCTACGCGTCGAGGAACGACAGCTTTCCGTGGTTAGCCTTGCGGCCTCCTTCGCCTCTCACCGGCCCACTTTGCACTTCTCCGTGTTAATTAGCATTGACTCCTGGAGGATTCTGTGGTGAAATCAGACTAGTTTGTTCCCAGTGTAGTCCACTAATTTAGTCTCTTCATTTACTTAACCTCTGCTGATGTTAATAATGCTTGAAAGGCTTTCCATCAGAGCCTGCCATTTTAGCGTCCTCAAAAGCATTTTAAGTCTAGTACAAGACACGACTTTTTTCTTCACATAAAACACTGCAATTTTACCAGAAGAGTTATTTAAATATATTTCATTGTATTTAGCAAAGATATATTTATTATTAAAACAGAAACAAACCTTAAGAGCTGGGACCAAAAAAAAACCCCAAAACAAACCCCCAAACACCCCACCAAACCTTAATAGCACCATCTTGTGGTGTTTAACAGGAACCGTTCACTACTCGATCGTGTGTGAAAACTTTTGAAGCCCTAACGCCTTCCTGTTATCTTCTGTCCATCTAGTTTAGCCAAGGTTTTTATTTTTTTAAATTTTTTTTTTCAACGTTTATTTATTTTTGGGACAGAGAGAGACAGAGCATGAACGGGGGAGGGGCAGAGAGAGAGGGAGACACAGAATCGGAAACAGGCTCCAGGCTCCGAGCCATCAGCCCAGAGCCTGACGCGGGGCTCGAACTCCCGGACCGCGAGATCGTGACCTGGCTGAAGTCGGACGCTTAACCGACTGCGCCACCCAGGCGCCCCTAGCCAAGGTTTTTAAACATGGCCAAATGCACTTAAATTAAACCTTTAACGCTGTTAAGTACACACAGGCCTTGCTTTCCTTTTTCAGGGCCTTGAGGTAGAACAACCCCCTCTCCCATGTCTTGTGATCACTACAACATACTAGGAGTGATTTTGTTTGTGGCCATTTATCAGTATCTGACATTTTGCAAACATTTTCTATCTTTCGTTTATCTGGCTTCCCTACAAGAACAGAAGCTCTATGAAAAGAGAGCCTTTTCAGTTTTACTCATCCTTATAATGCTCAGTGCCACGTGGCATATCTTCTCAAAACTTTTTGAATAAATGAGTATTTTACTCAATGAAGGGCTACATTGAAATCCGCCTTGGAATTAGAAAAAAGTCACCTGGGATAGAATTTTACTGTGAAGATCTCGGAACAAGAACTAGTTGAGCAGCTAGAGAAGTGATGTTCACAGCCAGTCAGGGAGAACCAGAAGACCTGGCAAGAAGAAATTAGGGGAAGACCAGACCGGTGCAGGGGTGTTTCTAGATGTGCTCACAATTGTGTTAATTACTGAAAACAAATGCCTGAAGGGAGTTCTCCTGGCACACAACCACTTACGACTCTAACATGCATGCAGCCCGTGCTTGAGTACTTAGAGGGGTACAGAATTGCTACCTTACAAGGCAACCTGCCAACTACATTTTGAGACCTTAGACCTACCAACAGTAGGTTAGGAGAGTTATAGGTAGGAATGAGTAATTATAGACGGAAAAGTTAATACCATTGGTTAATTAAATCATAAAATAAGTGGCCCTCTTGGTGCAGTGGTAGCGTGTCAGTCTCATAAAACAAACAGAAAAGGTGTTAATTAGAAAAATTATTTATTTCTGCTCCTCTCATACACCTTATTGTGCAGGAAACGGTCTTGCAGACACATCTGAAATAATGTACTGTCACACACTCTGTTTAAAGGCAAAGCACCATAGGTAAAGCTGATCGTCTGTCCAGAGTTCTCAGCTTACGGGATCTTGCTTCCTGATTTTACATTAATTTTTGAAAGTCACAAATATCATCTCCAAAAAATGTTAAGGGGGCTGTAAAAAATAATCACTTTATTCAGTATTACAGCTGTAGAAACGGAGTATATTTTCTTTAAGAAATGAAAAACTAAGAAGAAAATGCCACTTAACATCATTGGTACGTCGGCATAGGCCAGCAGGAAAAATACTGTGATAAGCTTGTCTCTTTGATACCAAGAAGACATTCTAGTTCAAGCTTTAACATGCTTCCTATGTTTTCACTAGATGCTTCTTCTCTGCTGCTTCATTCTTTTCCGTAGTTCACGTCAGAGGATTGGTACAGCCTTTAAAACTTCATTAGCAGGAGCAAATCCAATATCCACAGATTTCATCCCAAAAGGCATTTTAACCCATCAGATATCCCCTGCAGGAATGAAATTTATAAACACAGAAAGTGAAAAGGAAGCAACATTTCAAAACACCCCAACAAATTTTATGATGAATCAAATGACAATCTGAAAATATAATTGTGACTCATCCGTATGGTTTTTATTTCGAATCTTGCCTCCCCAATAAATAAATATATTACTGGGCTTCAGTTCCATTACCCTTTCCCCTCAAAGCATACAGTTACAAACCAATATGGCTCCAAACCTGGAAGCAAAAGAGCAGAGACTCAACACCCACAGAGGCTGTTAAAAAGCCAGGCCGTGAAGCTATCCTTCAACAAGGACTGATTTAAAACGCAATCAAATAGCTAGGTTATCTATGTCCTCAAATCACAGAATTAACAACAAAAAGAAGAGAAAGGAAAGGATAAAATGACAACAGGTATACAATGATAACAATGAGAAATGGCAGATTACATCAAGGAAATAAACTGAACTGAAAAGTATTGTTATGCCTAATTAAGCGTAAATGGAAAAGGATTCTGAGTCTAGAAGGCAAAATTATGCTTAATGTTCAGTGTCCAGCATATAACCGTTATCAAATAATATTTGCTGAATACAAATGTAAATGCTAAGGAAGCAATAAAACAGTTTAGAAAGTGGTGGGTCAAAAAAGAGGAAGATAAAGTTTTAGTACATGTATTAAAGTTAAATTTCAGTTACAGGGAAAAATTGCTTATATGCATTCTCCTAGTCCCTAAATGATATTATTATTATAATACATTTACTTTTACTTCTCATTTCGCCTTTCCTTTAGAATTTCTTTTCTGAACTGATCTCATGATCTCAGGATTCACGCAGGAGCTCCCTAGCTTTTTTCATCAGGTTTAACACATGGTAGTTCAAATTGCTAAAAAGGCAATTGTTGCCACTCTGTCCTCAACTGCATGATAAAATCTATTCAATAGACTATTTCATATAACCTTTATTTTTTAAATTTTTTTAATGTTTACTTATTTTTGAGAGAGACAGAATGCTAGTGGGGGAGGGACAGAGAGAGAGAGGGAGACACAGAATCCAAAGCAGGCTCCAGGCTCTGAGCTGTCAGCACAGCTGACGTCCCTATACAGCTTTAATAACATACTTGCCTAAAAATAGAAACCCATCCCTCTGCTCTGAACTAAACACTTTTCCTAATTTTAGAACATTACACCATGGGGTGCCTGGGTGGCTCAATCGGTCAAGCCTCCGACTTCAGCTCATATCATGATCTCACGGCTCCTGAGTTCGAGCCCCGCATCAGGGTCTGTGCTGACAGCTCAGAGCCCTGGAGCCTGCTTCGGATTCTGTCTCCCTCTCACGGCTCCTGAGTTCGAGCCCCGCATCATGATCTCACGGCTCCTGAGTTCGAGCCCCGCATCAGGGTCTGTGCTGACAGCTCAGAGCCCTGGAGCCTGCTTCGGATTCTGTCTCCCTCTCTCTCTGTCCCTGCCCTACTCACACACACACACACACACACACACACTCTCTCATCTCTATCCCTCTGCCCGTCTCTCCCACTCATGCTCCCTAAAATAAAAAATTTTTAAAAGTTAAGAAAAACCTAAATAATTGCAATAGTAAGATGGAGGCAATCCAGAGAATTAAGCACTTTCCAAAGCTTTTTTTTTTTTTTTTTTTAAAGCAGTAGATAGGTCTGTTATCCTCAAAGTCAAATACCTGAGCTAAAAAGAAAAGCACTTATATCCTAAGGACAACACCTAAAACTATAAGGAAGAATGAGAAGCTTAAGTAGAATAAAAACAAATCTGGCTCTATGGACAAAACCAGCCCACCTGTTTTTTTCCCCCCAGATTTTTTTTTTTTAATTTCTGAGAGAGCATGGGGGAGGGGTACGCACGGATGAAGGGCAGAGGGACAGGGGAGAGAGCATCTTAAGTAGGCTCCAGGCCCAGTGTGACAGAGGCTCAATCCCAGGACGCTGGGATCATTACCTGAGCCACAAATCGAAAGTCTGATGCTCAACCAACCGAGCCACCCAGGCTCCCCAAACCAGCCCACTTCTATTCTGCTACATTTCTCCAAACGTTCCATCTGTTTTGGCTGTTAATTTGTAGTAGCCTCTCGATCTCTCTAGGAGCCTCCTCTTTTCTTGTTTTGCTCTGGAAAACTTCAGCCTCTTCCATACCAAGTGTATCTTTTCCAACAGGGACAGAAAAAGAGAGGAACAAAAAGAGGAGGCTGGAGTGCCTAATTCTTCATACAACTTAGCCAATGGCTAAAACTGTTTTCCCCAGACAAAAATAAGAGCCACTGGCAGAGGAGTCTGAGGGAACTATGTGGCCACACAGATACTCAGCTGACAGAGAACGCTGCTCTTTTCCCATCTTTCCCATCCTGCCTTAGCATGAGAACATGACTGCAGGAGAAGTGAGTGCTTTGGACTTTCTAGGGGAAGTCTGCCCATTCTACTCTAGATGTTACGGTGGACAGGTTAAGCCACAGAATAAGTGAACCTGTGAAACACACACATCCTGTATTCTCTTTTACTGTCTATTATAATAAAATAGGGGAGTATCAGTTCTAAGAAATCAGTACAGTTGAAACTTGACGTTTAATATACTCCCTGAAAAATAAATTTACGAAGAGCTAATCTTTGTATGGTATACTTGTCCAATGTTCTTGCAGTTACTAATTCATCCACAGGTGAAATAAGAGTATAGGGAAATGTGATCAGACTTGTCCCTATTTCAAGTTAACGATCTCAAATGGAATTATAAAAGTTGCCATAAAACCAATTTTTTTTGTTTTAAAAATATTGTATGTTTTCTGAAACAAAATCTTCTTACACACACACACACACACACACACACACACACACACACACACACGATCCTTTTCCCATCTTTTTGGAGAGGCAATAACTCCCTCCCTGTCCAAGGCTTAATGGGTTTTCCTCATACCAGTATTCAAAGAGCAGCAGTAATTAATGCCTTGAAAAAATTCCCTACTATCACTATTACTACTGAAATCCCATATGTTATAGATTAAGCAAAAAGCAATTTAAAGAAACAAGATCTCTAGTCAGTGGTCAGTGACATTGTAGCAAAATAACCATTTTTCATGAACATGAATGGAGATGACAGAAAGACAACTGGTCTCAATTTTACTACTAACCATAGCTATAACCTTGAACAAGTCACAAATTCCTTTGGTTCTCAGCATTTTCATCCGTTTAAATGAGGGTTAAATTAAATCCTCTATGATTTTATGTGATCCAAGTGATTATTTTACCAACTTGCAACAAAAGTTAAACTGCTGATTATACAAAGTACTTGATAACTTACGGCAGTTTCATTCTCATGAACACTCTAGCCATGAAAAAACTCAATAGGACACAGACGAATCCAATGAATAGAAGAAGAAATCTATTGAGTTTTGGAATGTTTGGTGCATTCGATCGGTCCAGGATTATGAAACCTAAACCTCCCATTGTGAACAGGAAGCTGGATGCGAGTCCTTCCATAATATATTGTCCATTTACTCTGAAAAAGAAAAACCAGATTAAACAATAAATGAAAATTCCCAGAAAAATAAAAAACCTGTCTTTAGATTGAAAGACCTATTTCTGCTTAAATATTTTTGTGCTGCTTTTTTATTCTTAGCCTTACAACTATTTTACCACATTTCTGTATATTCATTTCAATTCCTGCCATCTCTGAATTATGAATCAAGCACTATTCTAGGTTCTGGGGATACAACAAAATCTGTGTCTTCATGGAGCTTATGTTCAAAAAAGTTTTAGAACCTCAACTAACACAACTGTCAATGTAAAATCAATGCTGAGATTTTAATTATTAGCTTAAAAAGCAAATTAGTGTATGTATAGAAACCCTTAACCCAGAACTTTTGTTTTGCTTTTAAAAATAATGACATTTAAACTTCTATCAAATTCAAATTTGAATTGGTAAGAAATGTTTCTAGAAGCTTCACAAGAGTAAACCTCTTGTTTCAAAGGGAAAATTTTATTATTTTTTTTTCAAAGGGAAAATTTTAAAAGGAAGTATTTTTAACTAAGGCTCCATGAGCCCCACAAGAATTTCCAGCAATCTATAAATCCTTAGAATTATATGCAAATTTTTATACATAGTATATCTGTTTTTTTCTAGCAATACAGACCTTTCAAAATTCTGAATCCATGGATCCCCAAAAAGCAAATTCCTCTGTTAAAGGGATAATTTATACAAAGGTATATCTAAAGAAGGTATATTTTTTGTTAGCTAATTGCCTTAATTGAAAACACAATACACGCATACACAAAACACAATACATAATACATTTTGAGCACTGGGCTCAAAATTCCAACAGTACCAATGATAACAGTATGAAAGGTTTCCCTACCATCAAGATCTCCTGTCATCTAGATACCCCTCACTCCCAGAGAATCACAAACATTTTTTCAGGAATATGCTATGTATGGAACATCATTAACATTCAGCATGAATACAAATATATAGCTATGTTTAGATGGACAGTTATCAAGTGGATTTAGAAAGCAACATAATAAGCATTGCCCAGGTAAGCCAAACCACACTGGAATGGTGATTCATTACTCAAATGGAACACCTAAGTCTCAAAAATTATTTTTAATGTTTATTCATTTTCAGAGAGAGAGAGAGAAGGGGAGGGGCAGAGAGAGAGGAAAAGAGAGAATCCCAAGCAGGCTCCACATGGTCGGCACAGAGCCCAACACAGGGTTCAATCTCACGAACCGTGAGATCATGACCTGAGCCAAAATCAAGAGTCAGAAGCTTAACTGACTGAGCCACCCAGGCACCTCAAAAATTATTATTATATTTTATTATTTAATAGTATAGTCTAGGGGCTCACAGATTTTTTTCTTAAATGGCCAGATAATACATGTGTCAGGCTTATAGGCCATATGGTTTGTGTCACACTTAGCACTGCAGCTTGAAAGCAGCCATAGATAGTATATAAACAAATGGGCATCCCTGGTTCCAATAAAATATTACTTACAGGGGCACCTGGGTGACTCAGTCAGTTGAATGTTCCACTTCAACTCAGGTCATGACCTCAAGGTTCGTGGGTTTGAGCCCCGCGTCGGGCTCTGTGCTGACAGTTCAGAGCCTGGAGCCTGCTTCAGATTTGGTGTCTCTCCCACTCTCTCTCTCTGCCCCTCCCCCACTTGCTCTCTTTCTCAAAAATAAACATTTTTAAAATTTTTTTTAGATTAAAAAACATTACTTACAAATAAACTGGTACCCACAGTTTCCTCATCCCCAGAATAGCCTATAAATGTATTTTAAACCAATACCCTCCTTTAAATAAGTGATCATGTCAATCACTGTGAAATATATTATTTCCTAATAAATAATATACTTCTGTTCTTGCCCACTTCCTGCATCTCTGCATTTAGCATTTTAAAACAGCTATTATCTAAATGCAGATGGACCCATAGGTTTCACTGTATTTTTAAAAAGCACTCATGCCCCAGCCAACCTTCCTTCCCACCAAATCATTCAAAAAGGCAACTGTTACCTGTAGGCCAAGAAGGCTACTGGCCTCTGATGTCCATGTTCATCGGTCATAGAGCCAACACTTGGAGGTTCAACAATAACATCATAAATTATTCCTATATGAAAGATAATAGTACAGATTAGATTGGCTTCCTAATTTTTAAAAAGGATTAGACTTTTCATCAGTCTCTAAAGATTCATTTATATTTAAACAGGACTGCTTTGATATATTATTATAATCAAGTGAGGCCCAGCTAATCTCCTAAACTTTAGATAAACCTTTCAGAAATTCAACTCAGTATTTTAGCATACTATCTCTAAAACAGGTATTTCATAAAAGAAATTCATTCAGTAACTGTTTCTTATACTCAAGAATTCCTCCACAATAGGGGCGCCTGGGTGGCTCTGTCAGTTGAGCGTCCGACTTCAGCTCAGGCAGGTCATGATCTCGTGGTTTGTGAGTTCAAGCCCCGTGTCAGGCTCTGTGCTGACAGTTCAGAACCTGCAGCCTGCTTCAGATTCTGTGTCTCCCTCTCTCTCCGCCCCTCCCCTGCTTGCACTCTGTCTCGCTCTCTCTCTCGAAAATAACATTAAAAAAAAATTACTTCACAAAGGAGATTAAATATTAAAGGCTATTATTTTAGTTCAAGCAAATGCTGTCAATTGAGAGGTACTGTGACTAGAGTAATTTTCTTGCTTAAATGTAAAATAAGGAGACATTTTTAAATCATACCAATAGGCAGACAGGCAATACTAGAGATTCACGATCATTAATGTCCATCACTTATGTCACGATGTCCCTGTGATCATTAATTCCATCAACATTAGTATTTTCCGGATCTCCCACTGTCCACATCTACTCTCCAACATCCTCACTTCCAGCTTTTCTTACGCATCGTAGGACTGTGTCTCCCTCACCCTTGACTAACAAAGCAATCACATTGGGCTTCTCTAATCTCTCCACCACCACCACCACCAAGCCTACCAGCTGGCATCTACAGCCATCCCTTCCTCCTTCCCTCCAGCTCCAAGAGAGGAAGAGTCCCTCCTCCTACCAATGTGGGATTGCTTCTGCAATTATCAGGACTCCATCCCCTCCTGCCTTCTCAGAGATTTTGTTCCTTTGGCTATCACTCCTCCTTCCTGTATTTCAACCCTCTCCTTCCTACATCAACCTTCCCTGGATTCCAGACCCTTCTAGTTAAATCCTATTACTATGCTTCCTTTTTGAAAAAAAGTGAGACTTCCTTCTTGGGGGAAAAATAAAAGGTAAACTTGTTGTCTCCCTTTCCTTACTTATTCTTCAGTCTTCAACTCACTCAAACTTGGTATCTGCCTCCGCTGATCTTACTCTTGCTAAAGTTGCCAATGATCTCATGGTGTCAAATTCAATGGACATTTTTCAGTTATCTTAGGAGGCTTCACGGCAGCACTCAATCCAGTTTACTAAATCCATTTTCCTTGGGGGGAAATTGGTTTCTCATGGCTTTTCTGATACTCCTGTCCATGTTTTCTCGCTACCTCTCTCGCAGGGCCTCCTCTTCTATAAAACCGCTACATGCTGGGAATTCCTTAGGGCTTGATCCACTGTCCTCATTGTCTACATTCCCTCTGGAACTGAACCCATCCCTTCCCAGGGCTTTCAGTTCCATGCGCTAATGAAGGTCAATATGCCAACACCGATCAAACAATGTTAGCCCCAGTAGAATTAGATGTAAGCTCGCTAAGCACAGGGACTTTCACTATGTTCTTCAATACCTGGCTTATGAGAGGCATTCAAAAAACATTTGTTGTTAACCAACTTCAATACAGACCTATTTTCTCAATTCTAGACTCATATCTGCAAACTTGACATAACCATGCCCAACTGTTACATATGCCGAAGTGACCTGTGGTTCACTGTACCCCAGCAAAAACCTTCATCTCTTCAATCTCAGAAAATGACACTTCCATCTACTCAGATGCTCAAACCAAACACCAGTTTAAGATTCCTTCGCACCACATTCTCCCCAATCACTCCTGATAACCCAATCAATCCATTCAAGACCTACTGAATCTACTTCCAAACTATCTTTCATTTATTTTCCTCTTTCTCCACTGCCACCAACCTAGTCTTAGTCAACTACAAAACCCACCTAATTGGTCTCTTGGTTCCGTATCTGTCCATCCTTTTCCCTTTGCCTACTATTTCCTCTCCCCCAATTCTTTAGATTTTGGCTAACCTGTCATTTCCCCAGGAACCACACTGCAATGCGATGTTCCCAACTCCTGTTATTTTCCCATAATCTCTTGTTCTTTCCCTTCAGTGCAACTCCGGCAATTTGTAATGGAAAAAATAACGCAGTGGAAAAAGCTTTATGTGATATTTAACCAACCTCAACCATGACATTATAAGTTTCAGAAGGACAGCGTCCTTTTGTTTCGTTCACTGTCGTTCCCAGTACCTAGGGCCTGGAACTTAATCGAACCTCAATGCATTGTTTGCTGAATATTTCTCAGCAATGAACATTATTTATGGAAGTACACTCACAGTTTTTAGAAGAGACTCCTTTCCAGTGGCAAAACCGATTCCTTGTATGAGACACCTCATGGCCTTGGCCACTAAAAAGTGTCCTTTGCAATTTGCCCCTGGGATTGGAGCAGAGAATCTCCCCATTACAACAATCAAGGGGAATAAGTGGACAGAATGAAAACTGTGAGGCTTCTAACAAAGGCTTGGACTCCAAGGGAGGTTAGGGTTAGGAGAAGAGACCAGCAGATCAAAGCAGACGAAGACTCATTTTTTGTTAAAATCACATGCATTTTAAATTTCATTTATTCAATACAGCACCCATTAATGTGCTGAGCAAATGTTAATGTTAATGCAATGTTAGGATAGTATCTTACCAACATAAAAAAAATATATTTAAAATATATTTTACTTAAGTTAACTATCATTATTCTAGATTTGGGATGGGAGTTGATTCAAAGACAAATTCTAGTCCCAAGCCCTCAAAGTTTCACATTCTTCCCTCTTAACAACTCTTTTCACATCTATGAAAATAAAGATGCCTATGGCTATTCCCTTAAAAAGGGAATTTTGCTGTCCCTAATCTGTAAGCTTCAATTTTATAACACCTAAGTTAAGTACCCCACTTCTCAAAATCTGGAAGTACAACAGAATAGTCTTGAGTACATCGTACATCGTGGAACTGTGGCTTGCAAGGGTGGTGGCCTGAAAATTGTAGCCGGATTGCCAACTCATCACTATACAAAACAACGCCCCTTTTGCAACTTTTTATTTGGAAAAAAAAACAATACACCAGGATAGGACAATTCTGGAGTGTTTAATAGTACTGCTATTTTCCTTATTCTTTAAATCTTCAACTTCTGCTTTTTGAAATACAATACCTTCTGCAAGTCTAACTCCAATCTTAAATATTAATCGAAACCGTGGATTTGGAAATTTCCATTCACATTTATTGTTGACCAGGGCAAAAAGCAACAACGGACCCTTAGGTGTGGGTTAACAAACCCCAAGGATTTTCATGTCTCTTCCACGTTTCCAGGGGCTGTACACAAAGATAAGGTAAAAGTCCCAAAACCCTCCTGACCGAGTAGAATGGGCAAGACTAGACTTCTCCAGGGCCTCTGTCAAACAATTTACAGGAGCGGTTGGAGTCCTGATAATTGCAGGCAATAAACAGAATTACAATTTGGGCTTGAAAAATATATTCGATTCGCATCCCTGGGCTAAGAGGCTAGAAGTGCGGAAAGGCAACGGGCGTGAGAACATGGAGAACAATGAGAGTAGCCTCTCAGGACACAGGACAGGGCGTGAGGGCACATGAACCTCTGGGCTGTTAATACTTGAGACCCCAGAAATTCCCTCCACCCTGCGAAAAGACCTAGAGCACAGCGATGCTTCCCCCGGGGCTGAGAGCGGAACGGACGCGCCTCGGGGGCCGCCGGCTCTCCGCGTCTCAGCGCCTCTCGGGCCCGAGCCAGCCCGAGTTACCTCCGGTAATGAGGAAGTAAGACACCACCACCAGAGCGTACACCGTCATGGCCGACGGCATATGCACCCAGGGCGGCTTCTTCAGCTTCAGGTTGGGGCATTCGAGCACTAAGAACGGGACCCGGTACAAAGTCTCCATGCTGGTAGCGGCAGGGGAGCCTCTCGACCACAAGCCCCACGCGCCACCCGGAAACAGGCCCGCCCTCCCGTTCGCCGGCGCATGCGCCAGCGAACGGAACTTGCAGGTCCGTAACTCTAGGAGACCTACATATATAGGAAAAAGAAGAAACTACAAAGAGTGAGTAAACAACACGATTTAAAGCTATATCTTATTAAATCTTCTAAGCATAAATTTGAATAATAAGCTCATTTATTGCTAATGAGTAGACAGGTCATTTATGTACCTTCAAGGACCTGCAGGGCGTCAGACGTGGCCAAGCCGGAGAAGCAGAGGAGGCAGTCTACATCTGAGCCCCTCCCACTTGCCGGCGCTGGGGATTTGGAAGCTGATTGGATGCGGGCGTTGTAGGTTCCCAGAGCTACAGGATGAATGGAAGCGTTTGGGACGTTCTGCCTTTTCCATTAGCGGTTTTTTTCAAGAGCCTGAGAAAGTCCTAGTTGCTGAACTTTTGCTTCACGATGTAGTTGTGGGGACAATCATAATAACAATTGTTATTAATAATTGCTAAACTAGTATATTATCAAAGTTTAAAAAATATCCAGTCCAGATCTATCAAAATTATCAAGAGGGCATCTCCACAGGATGCCTAAAGCTGATACCTCGACGTGACCAAAATGCTATTTTAAATAACCCATGTCCTACCCTCCACTTTGCTTCTCCCTCAACCATCTCTATCCTCATAAATGCTAAAATCTTTCTGGCCGAAAATCTTGAAATCAGCCTGGTGTCTCTATTAAAACTCCATATCCAAAACATCAGGAATAATTAATGAGGGGGGTTTACACGGAAACCAGTATTTATACATTGGAAGATTTTCTGGGAATTCTAAAGCAGAATGTTTCTGAACTTAGCATGGTTTTATAAATGAGGAAAACTTTGGAACAATTAAAAATATGTTGCCTTGAAAAAATAAGGGAAAGAATAGAAATTCAAAGTTTGTAAGCTTCCTTTGCAGCTTCAGGAGGGAAACATTAATTAACCACTGCTTGGCAGATACTGTGTTAAGTGATTTACACTGGTTCTTATTTCATCTTCATGACAACTCTATTAGGTGAATTCTATCAGCACTTTACATATGACAAAACTGAAGCTTGAGAAGTGAAACTTACAAAGTGTAGTATAGTTTGTGATTGGCTGAGACTTGCTCTGAATGGAAATAAGATTTGAGATGCTTAAGATGGGGCAAGTGTATCCTTCTTCCTATATGTTTTAGGGCAAAATAATTCTGTATACATTATGGGGAAAAAACCTAGACATTTTTAAAATATACATTTTTTAGAACAAAATAAAACTACCTAGTCAGTACTTCACATTCATCTATGTATTATTAATGTCACTTTTTTACTCTGTTCCAAAAAGTAAGTTTGTTCCAGAAACCAACTAATTATTATTTTTAACATCCTAAAACTTGAAATATTTGCCAACTTGACTTTGTAATATTCTATAAGCCAGGTATTTTTAAAAAAACCCTTTTATGAATAAAAATGCACATCTGTTACCATCTGTGTCCTAACCAAAAATATTTCTGTGGAAAATGTTTTGGTTAAACACAACATAAACTCTGTAACCGAAAACCAAGGAAATAATGAATATAACCATGGATATTAGAGTATGCCCTTAAGTAAACATAGAATCAAATCAGTCAGTGAGTGGATATTTTATATAAGTGAAGAAGGGCAAATGTTGGAAGAAACAGATTCAAAACATTATATACAGTCAAGCTTCTCATTCTAAGTTACTTATACATACAAGCAAAAATGGCTAATTCTTACTACACACAAGAAAATCTCCACTTAAGGAAGATAAGAGCATAAAACTGATATCTGCCAAGATTCTCAAGTTTAAGATAGGAAGTATTAATTAAAAGCCTTGGGGCACCTGGGTGGCTCAGTTTGTTAAGCTTTCGACTTAGGCTCAGGTCATGATCTCCCTGTTTATGAGTTTGAGCCTGCATTGGGCTTTGTGCTGACAATGCAGAGCCTGCTTCAGATTCTGTCTCACTCTCTCTGCCCCTCCCCCGTGATTTCTCTTTTTCTCCCTCCCTCCCTCTCTCTCTCAAAAATAAATAAACATTAAAAAAAAAAAAAAAAAAGCCTTGAAGTCAGGAATGGCTCTGCTGATCAAAAGAAGGACCATCCCACAAATAAGTTTTTAACTAAATTCTAAACAAATTAGAGCTACCAAGACTATTAATACTATACCGACTGTAGTTTATTTGAGTATGTATTTAGGGAGGAAATTTGTAGCCTTTTTTTTTTTTTTTGTCAGATAATAATACACAATTTTAACCCTGATTTATTTACAAAGACATTTTGCAGTTGAGCTGACAGTCTCGTGAGCTATGTTCTTTCCCTCCGGGGTCTGTCTAAGCAGGAGTATGTTTGTTTCCCCATCTCAACAGGTATTTGCTGAGTGGCGACTCTGTTCCAGGCCCTGGGTGAGGCACTATTATGTCTCCTGTTCTATCAAACTCTTCCTGATGCAATATTGGATTGTGCATGGCGTTATCATTGTCGTTATTTAAAAATTTGAAAATTAAAACTCACAAGTAAAACACAGGTCTACGTGTATCATGACGACAGCAATGCATGGAACCAGTTCCCTTTCCATCGCCGCTCTCCTTTTACTTCTCCTTCCAGAGGCAGTAAGAATGCCGGGATTAGTTCAGCTGCAATAAACATACTCAGATGTGGAGCAATCCCTGTATCAGTTTCCTGACCTGTAGAGTGAGAGCTCTTATGGTCGGAAAGGTAAAGTCGAACCAATAGGACAGGCTTTACCTACCAAAACAAAAGCGGTGACTGCAGAGACTGATGTCATCATCAAAGATCTGAAAGATGCACTATGGCAATTCCTACTACATTGCATTCAGTTTAGCTAATTCAGCCCTTGTAAAAGAAGGATGGATCTTGCAGAACAACAGTGGATTAATGTAAATTTAATCATATCGTGGGGCGCCTGGGTGGCGCAGTCGGTTAAGCGTCCGACTTCAGCCAGGTCACGATCTCGCGGTCCGGGAGTTTGAGCCCCGCGTCGGGCTCTGGGCTGATGGCTCAGAGCCCGGAGCCTGTTTCCGATTCTGTGTCTCCCTCTCTCCCTGCCCCTCCCCCGTTCATGCTCTGTCTCTCTCTGTCCCAAAAATAAATAAACGTTGAAAAAAAAATTTAAAAAAAAATTTAATCATATCGTAACTTCCTCTGGTCATGTTATTCCAATCTGTTTAGTGAGTAATCCAATAAACTGCTGATTTTGAATGGGAACCCAGAATAAGCAAAGCTTCTCCAACAGGTCCAGCCTGCTGAGAGCAAACTTCTCTGTCACTTGGGCCACATAACTCAGCAGATCCAACATCCTTCGTAATGTCTGTGGCAGATAGGGATGTTCTGTTGAGCTTTTTTTTTTTTTTTTTTTTTTTTTTTTTTAACGTTTATTTTTGAGACAGAGAGAGACAGAGAATGAACGGGAGAGGGTCAGAGAGAGAGGGAGACACAGAATCGAAGCAGGCTCCGGGCTCTGAGCTGTCAGCACAGAGCCCGACGCGGGGCTCGAACTCACGAACGGTGAGATCATGACCTGAGCTGAAGTCGGACGCTCAACCGACTGAGCCACCCAGGCGCCCCTGTTGAGCTTTTGACAAGCCCCTTAGGTGAATCATAACACTAAACCCTAGGCTTTTGCAGCAAACCTATGTCCCCCTCTGAAGATAAATATGATAATATTTATCATATTTATAAAGATAAATAGCTTCTGGCTTGCCATTGGAGCTTAGTTAAGACTATGCTATTGACCATGGGCAACAAGTTACCATGAAACCTGAACCTCTAACCTATCAGCCAATAAACATGGTGCCTACAGCAGCATTCCATCATCAAATGAAAGTGTTTTACAGGAGATCAAGCTCATGCAGATCTTAAAATTACACGTAAGTTGCATGAGAAAATAACCCAGATGCGCATGGCCCACATCCTTGCACATTGCCTCTTCTCTCTCAATCTATACTGTGGGCATTATGGAAAGTGCCCTATGGCCAGCAAACTGAAGAAGAAAAGGGGAGGAGGCTATTTCACAGATAGTTCTGCATAATGTGCTTGCAGTAACTGAAAGTAAATGACTACAGATTCACTTGGAGGGAGCCTCACTTGAAGGAAGTGATGAGGGAGAATCCTTTCAATGAGCAGAATGTTAGACTCTACCTGGTTGTTCATTCTGCCTGGAAGGAGTGATGACCAGAGTTGCAGGTCTATAGTGATTCGTGGGCAGTGACTAATCATTTGGCTGGCTGGATGGCCAGGGAATTAGAAGGAACACAATTGGAAAATTGTTGAGGAGGTCTGGAGAGAGACCTTCCTGTAAAAGTTCAAAGTATGAAGATATTTGCGCCCCAGGTGATACTCAATAAATTGCAACATAGGTACAGAAGGATGTTCATAATCAGGTGGATAAGATGATCCATCCGATGGATAGTCATCCTCTTTCCCCAGTCACTCCTGTCCTTGCCTAGCGGGCCCACAAACAAAGTGATCATGGCTGCAGGGATGGAAGTTATACGTGGACTTTCACTCATCATGGCTGATCTGGCTAGAGCCACTGCTGAGTGCCCAAACTGCCAATTGAAGAAATCAACAACAAACCCACAAAATGGTATCATTCTCCAGGAAGATGAGCCATCTACTTGGTATAGGTTAATCACATAGGACCACTTCCAGTAGCACTTGGTTTTTACTAAAATGGACACTTAACACTGGATACGGTTTTTTCTTCCTTGGCCACAATGCTGCTACAAAAATCACCATTGTGTGGATCTGAAGAATGCCTTGCTCATCATCGCAGTATACCACACAGCATCGCTGTTGGCCAAGGAACTTGTTTGACAACAAATGAATTGTGGCAACTGGCTCACGTTCATGGAATTCCTGGTTTTAGCATGTGCCCTATCACCTTGAAGCAGCTGTGTGGAATGGTGGAATGGCCTTTTGAAAACTCAGTTATGATGCCAACTGAATGTCAACACCTCTTGGAGCTAAAACAATGCCTGCCAAGATGCAGCGTGTGCTGTAAATCAATGATCAGTATATGCGGCTGTTTCTCTTGGAACCAGGATTCACAGGCCCGGGAATCAAGTGTAGAAAATGGGAACAGCTCCTCTCACTGTGACTTCTAGTGATGCACTCGTGAAACTTTTGGTTCCCATTCCCTACAACTTTGGGGTCTGCTGGGCTAGGAGTTTCAGTCCCCCAAAACAATATTTCCATCAAGGGATGGCCACCTCAATAGTTCCATTAAACAGAGCCGAGAGGGTCACCTCACCTCTTGAGTGCCCTCATGCCAGTGAATCAAAAAGCAGGTAAAGGGTACCATACCGACTAGAGGTTTGATCCTGACATCCATGGGAAATTCTGATTGCCACTACAAAATGGCAGTAAGGGGGAGTGTGCCTAGGATGCAGGAGATCCCCTGCGCCTCTTAATACCCCCAAAGTCTATGATTAAAGTCTATGGAAAACTACAACCTAGTAGGGTCAGGATGGGTAATGGCTCAGACCCTTCAGGAATTAAGTTTTAGATCACTCTGGCAGATAAAGAACCTCAGCCAGCTGAAGTTTTTGCTGAAGGCAAGGCGAGTATGGAATAGAGAGTGGAAAATTGTAATTATAAATACCAGTTGTGACCATGTGAAGAGTTGTAGAAATAAGCAATGGGACAGTTATGAGTATTTCTTCCTTATCTTGATATGAATATATTTGTACGTAGGCTAACCAATATTTTCTTCTTTCTGTTTCCCATTCTCCTACCATCTATGGTATGCTATTTGTTGATAACATTTAACCTGTCAGTATTTCAGTTACTGGATATCAAAGAAAGAATAAGACTTATCTAGAAGAGGGATGATTCTTGCCCCAAAATAAACAAAAAGCCTCTGTTTTCTCCCTGGAGAGAGCTGGTTACAGTTGCACGAGAGCTAGTTGCATTGTATTGTTGCTGCTGCCCTTATTTTAAAATTAAATTAAATATAGTTCAAAAAGGTATATGTGGATACCATGCTAATAAGGACTAGACTGTGGTGGATTTGTATTGTGTCAATTTAGCTAAGCTGGAACTATATTTCCCAGATCTCTTCACTGTGAAGTTCTGAATTAGTGTGGGCCTCAAGAGACATTATTACTTTTAAGAGACACTATTTTTTTTAAGCTAGTGAAATAAATTACCATCTGATCATCAGTTACTTCCGAAACTGGAATTAGCAAATTCGTTAAGTGAATTATGAAACATCCATGTAGGGGCACCTGGGTGGCTCAGTCAGTAAAGCATCTGACTTCAGCTCAGGTCATGATCTCACAGTTGGTTGAGTTCAAGCCCAGCATCAGGCTCTGTGCTGAGAGCTCAGAGCCTGAAGCCTGGTTCAGATTCTGTGTCTCCCTCTCTCTGCCCCTCCACTGCTTATGCTCTTTTTCTCTTAAAAATAAATAAACATTAAATATATATATATATACACACACACACACACACACACACACACACACACCACATGTATCTATGTGGTATAATACTATACAACCACGAAAAATGATATTGTAGTAGTGTATTTTCTGAAATGGAAGATGTTTACAATATGTTTTAAATGATGAAAAGCGTCCACAAAATTGTATATAGACCATTGGCCCGTTTGTTTTGTAGGTATTTTCTGGGCACTGTGCACTGAAAAGTCTGAGGGACATAGAGATGATTAATATCTATGTGATGAGATTGTGGAATTTTTCCTTTTTTGAAACCGCATGTTATTTCCTAACTTTTCTATAATAAACATATATTACTTTTGTAATTAAAATAAAGTTTTAAAAATAGTATTTTGTTGGAACATAGTAAACATCTTTCTGGTCTTTCATGAGTATATCTGTCTCTCTACCCAGGTATTGTTCACTGGTGTATTCTAGAAAGGGTGAATAATAATGCCTCCCAAATCTGTTTCCATTCAACGTAAGGGTATCTGGATGTTCATCACTACACAGACATTACTACACTACGGACAGCCATCTGTAGTATCAGAAACTCAGTGTCTTAAAGTCAAGGACAATATCATTTTTGCCACAGAATTCCCTGCACCTCCACAGTGCTGGCACATAGTAGGACTCCTTAAATATTAGTGGAATGAATCTGTGAATGAACCCCTTGCCTCTTCCATGTCTTTTTATCCTTCAATGTATCACCTTAACAATTGTGCTTCCTTAATTTTTCTTTCGTTTGTTCCCACATTTTCGTCTCCACCACCGCTTCTTAGTCCAGACCCAACCATTTCCCATCCCAGTTCTCTCCACATTGCAGCCAAGGTGTTCTTTCTAAGAGACTGAACAAATCTCAGTATGCCAATCAAGATGCCATCCTTACTGCTAACTAGGGAGATGTAAGTAACTGGGTAAAAAGTAAAATTTGGTTTCTTTTTGCTCATTACTATCTTCTTTCTTTTCTATCTCAAAGCTCCTTTCCATATTTTAATACATGTTTTGCCGAAAT
Source organism: Prionailurus viverrinus (assembly GCF_022837055.1). Classification (NCBI taxonomy): domain Eukaryota; kingdom Metazoa; phylum Chordata; class Mammalia; order Carnivora; family Felidae; genus Prionailurus; species Prionailurus viverrinus. The sequence goes on from NC_062564.1 coordinate 114,905,152, forward strand.
TGTGGGTATATTCTGAAAGCATCTACTTATGCTCACATACTTCTTTCCTTTCCTTTGGAGAAATGGGGACCAGCGAGGGCAGGCAGTAGTGCTGGTGATGATAATGTTCACCATTTCCTCCTTCATTCATCAAGCATTTATAGAGAATGTAGCAGAGACAAGTTCTGTTCTAAGTGCTGGGGTGAGGGTGGAGGAGGGACAAGATAACCAGTACCTGATTCCTGCCTCAAGAAACTGTCATTCTGATCAGGAGAGAAACACACACACACACACACACACACACACACACACCACAATCAATGGCAGGACTGAGTAGTGCATGCTTACTGGAGTTCTGGACAAATTGCTTAGCAAGTCCTGGAACAGAAGTTACTCATTCTTGTGGGTAGGAAATTCCAGACTCACAGAAGAGCTCATATTTGAGCTGGGCATTGAAGGAGGAGCTAGATTCCTTAACAGTCAGGCTTTTCCGGCACGAGGAGCAGTCTGAACAAAAGCAGAGAGGTTTGAAATTCCAAGGGAAGGTGAGTCGCTTGCATTGATGGTTCAGTGGTAGAATTTCTCGCCTGCCAAGGGAAGGTGAGTGATTGCATATGACAGAAGACTAATGGAAGAAAGGCTGGAGATATGACTCTAAAAGGAAGGATGAAGCCTGATTGTGGAGGGTCTTTCAATGTCATAATGCATTTAAATTTTACTTAAATAGATAGATTGATAACTGAAGGATTTTTGAAATTGAGATAATCGGGTGTGTGTTTGGAAGACAGATGGGAGAGCAGACAGACATGAGGCAGAGAGAACTTTCAGGACCTCAGTGTGAAAGCCCAGATGAGAGACAATGAGGGCATGGGATAGACTGTGGGAATGTTCAGAGCAGGGAGATTGGTGGCAATGGAAAGACTCTAAAAGATCGTCACTGGTAGAATCAGGTGAATTTGATCAACAAATGGATACGAGGCTTGAGCACTGATAAAAGCGAACTGAGAAATAATGGTCTTGGGCAACTCTGCTGCTGAGTCCACGAGCTGGACGAAAGAAGGCTTTTTCCTGGACCTAGAGGAGGAGACTGGGGTAACGGCCAGGGTCAAGTTGTGCTTTCGTGGATAACAAGAGCCAGGGTGGAGCACACCTGCTTCCTCCCTGGGACTCTTGCTATATATGCATGCCACATTCACCCCCAACCCACTCAATGCCTGTCAGAGGAAGATACGTGGAGCTGAAGGCTAAGGTCCTGCCATCTGCCTGATGAGAACTATTGTCCTAGAGGTACTTTCCAAGAGGGGACCTTGCTCCCAGGAGGGGATCTTGGTGGAGCCAAGATTTCAAGATCCAGGAGTCAGCAGCATCTGAGTGATAGTGCATGTCTTATCAGTGGATGAAGATGCCTAAACACGAGACGGAGTAGGCAGGGGGTTTGTTTAGAGGGATCATCCTCCAAAAGATCTCCTTGCAAAGCTGATAAAAGCTATGACCTTTCTTCCCAGAAAAATGCCCACACATACCCACCAAATGTAGCTATAATTATAGGAGGTTCAGAGACAAAAGTTGAAAGACAGAGGGAAGAGAACAGAGGACGATGCCTAGGGAATCACCCACAGGATTAAGAGGATACCACATAGTAGATACAACAAGATCAAAGGGGCAGAAGAATCAAGGGAGAGCAGTAGCAGAGAAGGCTCAGAAGGGGGAGTTTCCAGCAAGTCAGATGGAGTGAAACTGAACAGAAGCCACAGGGTTTGACAATTGGTCATTGGTGACCGTTGGCCAGTGAGTGTGCTGTTAAGTACATGACACCAGAAAGACTCGAGAACGGATCTGACTCCACTGCAAGGCACAATCTTAAAACGTGGTATCATGATCAATGCTTATAAATGGTTGGTGAATTAATTCATTAATTTCAGAAGCATGGTGGCAGGAGAAGAAACCAGATTGCAGAAGGGAGAAGTGAACGGGAATTTTAAAAATAACAGGAGTGAAGGAATATAGGATTCATCCCTCCTAACACAGGAGGTGTGAAAGGAATAGGAGAGCCGAGGTGGTAGCTGAGGTTTTTTAAAGATGGTGCAACTTGGGCACGTTTGTATGAGACAAGGAAAGAAAATTGCAGAGATAGTGGGACAGAAGTGGCAGAAGGAGGGGAGGGTGCTAAGGAACAGAACAAATTCAGGGCCATGGCACAAGGGTGTGGAATGGAGCCCATCAGACAGAGGTGAAATTAACCTTGGAAAAGATCTGAGCCATCTTCTGAAGAAAAAGAGATTAGAGGCATAAGGCAGCCAATAGTGTGTGTATAGACAGGAGTGTGTATACTATACACAGGAGTTGTATTAGGTTGGCTTATTTAATTCATCCAATAGGTGTTATTGACTCCATTTTTCAGACGAGGAAGCTGAGGCTTGTCGAGCTATTGGGCAAAAGGCTCAAGTTAACACATTCAGAAAGTGGCAGATCCCTGGCCTGCTGATTCCAAAGCCCACACCTTTCCACACATTAAAGTTTTGTGCCAAAGGATGATCGCTATGTTTTCAGACACCATTAGGCCACTTGGAGTGAGGGTTGGATTGGGAACAAAAGCACATACTTTCAGCCACTTTGAAGAATGCATTAGTATTCAACATTAAAGATCCAGATTAAAAAAAAATTATATACATATATATTTAAAATTATATACATATATTTTAAATTATATATTTGCATGTAATATATATGTAATCTTGTGTAATATATGTTTTATATATACATATACATTCCATTAAGTTTTTTAAAGACAAATAACTGTATCTGAACATTTTTTACCTTTTTGTGCAAAGCTGTTGCAATTCAACAAAATAACAGTATGTTTTTCTGACAGCCACCCACCTGTAATTTCTTTCTGTGGCCACAGCAGGGCAGGAGTTCGCTTTTACAGGAATCACAGTACTTCGCCAAATTGTATTTTCGATACCTTGAGATTTACAAACTATATTCGCAAGCATAATGAAAAGGCACACTTATTTGAAAAAACTTGCCTCAATGCTGTGATCAAATAAACTCAATGAAACATTACACAAATGGAAAAGGCTGCTTCCCACGGCAGTCAAGCATATCTTTAAAATGCAAATGGTTTACTCTTTTAATGATGAAAGAAAAATCTTGTGAAAGCAACATTTTCAGATGAATAAAATATCAAACCCAGGATATTTTCTTTTACATCTAGTTGCCTTGCAAATCATATAGCTTTATACGAGTGAAAAAAAGAAATGTGTATTTGTCTGGCAAGTTTGGGTTATTAAATCTTAAAGGAAAAAAAGAAAGAATAATTTCCAGTTAAGCCTTTTAAAGTAAACTTATTAGATTTCATTTTTTCAATGCAGAAATTTATAAAGAAGACATAGCAAAAGTGGCCTGAAATGCCATCAGATAGTCCCTGTTCTTTTAAAAATAAGATTACACGTTGAGAGTTATAAAATTCAGAAAGTACAAAGAATAAAAATATGAAAATTGAATGCCATCTTCCCCTTAGCAGTTTCCTCCTTCCCTATTTCTTCTTCCTGAAAGTAACCACTATTAATAGATTCTTACGATGAGGGATACTTTGCAAGGACTGTATTACCTCGAGATTAGGAATAACATTTAAAATAACAGACTTTAGGGGCACCTGGGTGGCTCAGTCCATTAAACATCCGACCTCGGCTCAGATCACGATCTCATGTTTCCTGAGTTTGAGTCCAGCCTCCGGCTCCGTCCTGACAGCTTGGAGCCTGGAGCCTGTATTGGATTCTGTGTCTCCCTCTCTCTCTCTCTCTCTCTCCCTCACAAATAAATAAACATTAAAAAAAACTAAAATAACAGACTTTAATCTTTCCAAAAGAATTTGAAGCGAAACCCAGACTGCAATTTTGTTGCACTTGTGAAACGTGCCAGTGGCCTCAGAACCAAAGGCCTGTGTAAAACGGCCAACCACTCCACCACCATTCCCACCGCCGTCTTTCAAAGTGAACAAGAAATCAAAGTGCTTTCTCACCTCCAGAAATGATCTTAGCAGAGGTAAGGTATTTGGGGTACATTTGAACAGCAGCTGTCCCTGCTGACTGCCAGGAGCCCAGAGCAAAGACCACTGTCTCCAGGGGCTGTCAGTCTGGCTCTTTCCGACTCACTGAAGTGGATTTAGCAACACAAAACAAAACAATCCTATCTTGGAAATGACAAGGGACTCTTTAAGACATTGATGTATCCATATTTGCACACATTGAAGAGAAAAGTATGTTTTATATATATACTGAATAAAATATCTAACTTTTTAAGAATGTTGTAAAATATTTCCATATGTACATTATATCAAAGTACTTTCCCCCCAAGTTCGGTTGAAAGGAAATACCCAGAGCATTAGGCCCATCAGAATAGATGTCTCCAGTTGTGGTTTTCAGATGCCCTAACGTGCTTCTGCCCAGAACTAATCAAATACAGCTTGGCATTTTCAGACTGTGTGTGTGTGTGTGTGTGTGTGTGTGTGTGTAATTCCTTACAAAGAGAAAAAAATCATTTGGGATAAAACATGATAGAGGAGGATAAGGTATCCGCTGACTTTTTGGTTTATTTCCAACATTATCACTTGTTTTTAATCATACAAATGAGAGGACTCCATCATGACCATCTTGATGCACTTTGTTGATTTCTCCGTAAATATACATGAAGGCATTTCCATACTAGAACCAGAAAAAGGACATGCAGAACGTGGTGTGGATAACACAGGATATTTAATTGAACTGAACACTAAGAACGCTTGAAGTTAAATATTATCTCCATTTTATAGGTGTGGTGACTAAGATTTAGAGAAGATAAGAAACTTGCTCAAAGTCACCTAATTGATGACCAATTGGTGGACCTACGATTTAAACCCATATTTGCCTAACACCAAATCGTATATACTTTCTACCGCATCTTGTGAAAAAGCAGTCCGAGGCGCATCTCTGTGAGAATCCGCTAGGAGATCTCGTTAAAATGCAGGTTCTTGGCTGGACTTTCACGGGTTCTGACTGAGAAAGTCTCAGACAGGGCTCCAGAACCTGCCCAGCAGATTCTTCAGTGACTTGGAAGTGTGAGAACCTTTGTCCATATCATAATGCTCAGGTTTTTTTTTAAAACGGAAAAGGAAATTTTGTACAACAAACCTCATTTGAGCCCCTCGACATCCGTTTGTAAAGAGGTGGCAATCCCAGTGTGCTCTTCACCCTTGACCATGTCCTTGGCATTACCCGGAGACTTTGTATTTCTATTTAATAGAGTGATCCTTGACTCCCAAGAGATTGAATTACCCACCTTTCCTGCCTGAAATTCCTTTGGCACAAGTCAGTCTTTCCACCCACCATCAGGAATTACAAAGCTAAAATGTAAATGAGCGTAGAGGGAATACACTGACTTATGTTCACACTATGGCTGATGGCAGATATGTTCTGAGATTAAGTTTTGAGAAGAGATGGAAAGGGACCCAGAATAAATATTAATTAAATGCCTACTAACATAAATTTGTTTTAATGAAGTAACTTAATTAAGTGTGCCAGGCACACTTAACCTTCCTAACAATCTTGGAAGATGGGTATTTTTGTACCCATGTTTGCCTTTCATAAACAGAGACTGGGAGGATTTAAGTGACTTCTCGAGGTAACATGACAACTAAGTAGTGGAGACTATGCTTTGCTCATGACACCAAACCACATGCCTGTGTGCACAGAAAGAGGGGGCAAAGAACGGAGATTGGAGACTTTGTGTACTCCAGAAATTCTCGCCAGGGGCAGTGCCAGCATAGTGCCTGGTATACACCCTGTGCACAGTTAATGTCTGTTGAATGAATTGATGTGAATTCTTCATGCCATCAAAACATTCTAAACACTAATATCCTTAAAACACTGTGTTCGCTCCCTGTTGCCCCTAGTAGTAATTCTCTAACTTATACAGAAAGCAAAGCACTTAGAATCATGGTGCTCTTTTCAGAACACTATATATATATATATATATATATATATATATACACACACACACACATATATATACTTTATATATATATAAACATATAAAGTACATATATATATATATATATATATACACACACACACACACTTGAGAGAAAGAGAGTGAGTGTTCTTGTGTATGAGCAGAGGAGGGGTAGAGGGAAATGGAGAGAGAGAGAGAATCCCAAGCAGGCTCCACACCCAGAGCTGAGCCTGACGTGGGGCTGGATCTCATGACCGTGAGATCATGACCTGAGCCAAAATTAAGAGTTGGTTGCTTAACCAACTGAACCACCCAGGTGCCCCATAATAGATTTATATATTATGCCACGAGTTAATTTATTGTTAATCAGATCTTGTGCAGACAATATCTAGTACCAAAGATTTAAGAAAAAAACGTAAACCAACACATTCATCCATACATTTATGGTTTAAAAAAAAAAAAACAACTGGGAATCTTGGATTACCTTGCAGAAGATCAAAATTTTATGGTTTGCTATTTCTTTTTTCCAAAGTGTTGAAATTCTCCAGATAACGTTCGGAAGAAAAATATGATCTCCCTTCATTTTACATAACACACTCCTGTGCAAAAATACTTTTTTTTTCATATTTAAATGGATAAGATAATAATAAGGCTTAGATAATAATAAATAGGTTTCCAACCTACGTAAAAATCTGATTGGATATTGGAAAGTCATGTAGGACTCCAGTCAATTCGTTGAGCAGGACTGTACTATAAATTACAGAATGCATAGCCTCAGTGCCCCAGCACATTTCCAGCATGCCACATAGGTGCCTTCCAAGCTTGAATCAGTAATCTACCAAGAGCCATAAGCACCTGAACTAAACAACAAGACTGTGAGGTCTTGGAGGGCACTGGTGTTATCATATTCATCCTCAAACTCCCATCCGGGGCCTGAAGCACAGATCTCCAATTCATTACCAAGACAATGAAATGAACTAACACCTCCATGAATGGGAGACTTGGGAGAGCACCAATCCAGTCTTCCAGAGCAGGTAAGTGACTTGTCATGATAACGGAAGTAGCTAGTGGTAGAACCGGTTTCTCAGTCCAGCCCTCTCTGCTTCTAGCATGATACTCTTTCTTTTTTTTTTTTTTAATTTTTTTTTCAACGTTTTTTATTTATTTTTGGGACAGAGAGAGACAGAGCATGAACGGGGGAGGGGCAGAGAGAGAGGGAGACACAGAATCGGAAACAGGCTCCAGGCTCCGAGCCATCAGCCCAGGGCCTGACGCGGGGCTGGAACTCACCGACCGCGAGATCGTGTCCTGGCTGAAGTCGGACGCTTAACCGACTGCGCCACCCAGGCGCCCCACATGATACTCTTTCTACTGTATCAGAAATCTTCAAATTGTGGTACTTCATACCTTCGATCTCCAGAGTTACCTGAAGACATCCCAAGGGGTACGGGGGCATTGCCAGTTTTAAGGAAAAGAATTTCTAGATTATCAGTTCCCGTATGTTCTCTTTCCTAAAATTGATCTCCCCAGGAAGGTGTTGCACCAATTCTCCCTCTCATCCCCTCTTTCACAATCATTTTGCTCCTCTTTTACAAAAGGGAACCCTAAACCCAGCTGGTGTTCCATGGTGCACTGACTGGAGACATAAAATTTGGGGGCAGTAAATGGACAATTTTAAATACTGGAGTCAGCACTGCCTTCTTCAAACAAGGCACCTCCAATGGCTTCCCATCCAGTCAGAAGCCAAAGAGCCAGACCTGCCCACAACATTTTGCAGGACTCAGCACAGGAGTACAAATAGATGTGTACTATCATGTCAAATATCACACCCAAATACTAAAAAAAGTAAAAATCGAGACAAAAAAAAAAAATGATTCAACAAGGTAAGTCCTAGCCTCTCCTTTGACAAACATAGCTTCCAAAGGTCTTAAAGGCCAGGTCCGACATAATTCTAGGACTTGTCAGGGCTCTCTGTCTGAGCATGGTGGCATAGGAGTAGCCTGTACCCTGCCCAGTCCTCTTTTTTCCAGACCTCTGGCCCTACCTACCTTGATGGGCCTCACTTGCAGCTGTGTGGAAAATGCAGCCCATACATCCAAGCTCCTCGCATAGCTCCTGCAAATACCCTCGGGCTTCCAGCGAGCACCTCTGGGGCACGGTTCCCCCTGAGAGACTGGCCAGAGAGAAGGAGAGCTCAGGTTGAGTGAGGGGCATTGGAGTGCCTTGGGCAGGGGCATCTGAGGCCATGTGTACCCTCAGCAGGGGGAACACATGCTTGGGAGCAGCATGCCCCTCAGTCCCCTGGACTCTTTGCTTGTGGGGTGGGGTAGTGGCAGGGGGAAGCCAAAGAAGGACACTCTAAAGCCTGGGGCCCAGAGCAGAGGCTCCTCCTGCTGCGTGAGGGCTGTAGCAGTGGTTGGTACAGGGAGCTCTAAGGACAGATACAAGCTGGCACCCTGTGAACTTCCTAACCTCATCTCTCCTGCTTTCTCCCTCCACTCCAGGCACATGGCACCCTCCGGTCTCATGGCTGTTCTCTACTTGGAATGCTCTTCCCCAGATATCCTGTTTTTAGCCTTCTCAGAGAAGCCTTCCCTCTCACTGCTTAAATTGCAAGCACCTGCTTACCCCTGCATTCCATCTATTTTCCCTGCTTTACCTCTCTCTATAGCATGTATCAGTCATACTAGGTATTACACGCATTCACCCATTCATTCATTCATTCATTGTCTATCTCCCCTCATTAGAATGTAATTTCCATCAAGGCAGGGATTTTTGTCTTTTTTGCTTACTTTTGCCCAGAACACGGCCTTATAAACAGTAAATGAATTATAAATAATGCTTGATCGATTGATATTTAAGAAATAAAAAATCAGTGGCAGGGCTTTGTGTCTTTCCCTGTCTTACACGTAAGGGGAATGCTAGACATTGGAGCAGGATACCCTGGCCCGCATTGGGATGACCTTACCTCAGGTAAAACGTAGAATAGTGGATAATGACAACAATTTTCATGTACTGCCCTCCCCTCTTTCATCTTCCCCAAATTGTCGAAGAATAAATAATTCCCGAGAGAGAGTCCCTTGAGAGTGAAGCAAAAACAAGACAGACAAAAGGGCAACGCTGCCTTATTTTCTCCAGAGGGCAAAGGGGTGGCAAGACTCCATGTCTCTCTGTTTTGCTTTTTATTCCTTAGAAATAGAATTGGGGAGGAGCCCTTAAGTGACTCAGTCAGTTAAGCATCTGACTCTTGATCTCAGCTCAGGTCTTGATTTCAGGTTGTGAGTTCAAGCCCCACGTTGGGTTCCACATTGGGCTTGAAGCCTACTTAAAAAAAAAAAAATAGAATTGGGGCCCCTGGGTGGCTCAGTCGGTTAAGCGTCTGACTTCGGCTCAGGTCACGATCTCGTGAGTTTGTGAGTTCAATCCCCGCATGGGGCTCTGTGCTGATGGCTCAGAGCCTCAAGCCTGCTTCAGATTCTGTGTCTCCCTCTCTCTTTGCCCCTCCCCCACTCACAGTCTGTCTCTCTCGGTCTCAAAAATAAATAAACATTAAAAAAAATTATTAAACAAAATAGAGTTGTGGAAATCACCAATCAGGAACAGACTTTCAACAAAAAAAGTTTAAAATCCCATGGAGAAAATGGAATGATAATATGAAGAGGAAAAATGAGGAATATAAAACATCCAACTGTTGAAAGAGCCTCCCTGTGTCTTTGTTTTTAACGGTTGCTATATAGATTTAATTCGATATATTTGAAAGGTGATAGTTTTTTTTTTAATTATTCACATTTTTATTATGCTGGAAATTATATCCTTTGGAATGATTTAAAGTTATAATGAAAAGTTTTATATGATAATCTAAAAATGTGCAAAGGTCTACACAGTTTTTCAAAACAATTTTAAGGAATATGCAAGTAAAATCATATTTAAAGACCATTGAACTGTACAACTGTTTTAGAGGTATATTGCTATATAAGAAACTACCTCAAAATCTAATTTAATAAAACAACCAATTTATTTTCTCTCAATATCCCTTGGGTTATTCAGACTCAACAAAGCAGTTTTCTGCTGGTCTTGCTTGAGGTTTCTCATGCACTTGCAATCAGAAAGCTGTAGAGGGGAGCAGCGGTCATCTAGAGCAAGGGGGGGGGGGGTGTGTGTGTCCACAAACTACCACCAGTGGGCCAAATCTGACCTAACATCAGTTTTTGTAAATAAAACTCTACTGGAGCACTGCCAGGACTGTTCATTCAGGTACTGTCTGTGGCTGCTTCCACGCTATTGGTAGAGTTGAGTAGTTGCATCAGAGACCATATATAGCTTACCAAATCTTTATACAACTTATGTTAAGATGCAATACACATTTGCATTTTCTTCAAGGCCATTCGTTCTTCAGGAATGTCAAGCGTAAGCTTATTCCCAACCCAAGAGAGAGAAACAAAAGAGAGAGAGAGCACGTGAGCCAGTAAAGCCCTCAGGCTATGGCACAGGCCAAGAAATACAGAAGCTGAATGAGTATTGGGGGAATTCAGTCAATAATTTTGATCCCTTTCCTCCTTAATAGTAAGTTGATGCCTAAATTATAGAGGGGAGTGCATAATTTAAATATCCTCTAGTGCAGAGGAGAATGTCTTTAGGAAAGCTTTTCTTTCACTGGTCTCCCTTAGGAAGCAAGGGTAGCATACATCTTTTGGCTCTGGGGACACATAGGTGGACCAAAAGCTATGTACTAACAGGGAGTTCCCTCTTAGTGATTAACAATTTGTTCATACATATCACATTTATTTGGCTGTAAATACTGAGAATGAATAGGGTTGCAGGAATTACTTTATTTTTATGATCTCTTTCTTGACAGTAAGGCACTTACACATGTTGGCGCTTCTGTTTGGAATGTTCTCCCTACTTGTCACCCAGCTAACATCTATTTATCCTAAGATTAAACATCACTTCCTCAGAAAAACCTACTTTAACTCCCCATGAGGTTTCTTTCTTGCCTGTTTCACAACATTGTAGTTTCCCTTTATGATTCTTATCTCAAAGAGTGCAATTAAAAATGTATTTGTATCCTCATTTAACATGGTCTCCCCTATGTGCCATGAGAGCAGGGAAGAGTCTGCTTTGTTGACTACTGTATTACTATTTACTCAACAGCACAATTTCTGGAACATAGTAGTTTCTAATAAATATTTGCTGAGTGAATGAATGAAAGCTAAAGCAAATTGTAACAGAATATAAATGTAGTGGCAAAAATATTTATATAATCTTTTAAATTAACCAGAAACACTTAAGATTTAGTCAAAAGAGTATTGAATGCTAATATTTTGGAAATCAGAAAGCATCTTTTGATATAGAATTATTGTGGGTCTCATCCCTTAAAAAGGACATTCATGAAGATAGTCTTAACTTTTCTACTCCTGGTTTATAGTAGTGTTTATCACATCTAGTTTTCGTTGTTTAAAGAGATGAAATTTGCACCTTTGCAAGGTTTTTAAATATTTTCCTCTACATTCACACAAATGGACTCAATAAAAGCTTTGTTTTGTATTTTATGAAATCAAATCCCAGAATATTCACGGACTCAAAGCATTAATAAGCTTTTACTACAGAAAAATTTTAAGTATAAATCATTACTAAGTATATACCAGATATATGTAGAGCTCCTGAACCAACAGCAGCATATTTAAGTTGTGACAAGAGACTATAACTTGAGTAATAGCCAATGGCTAGCTGGTAATATTTAATATCCAGCTCCTGAGGAGGGAAAAGGACTTTTGTAGCATTTGCTGATTTCCAGGTGTAAATACTCCCACCATGCCAATTTCAAGGCACGAATCTGACATCAATGAACACAGAGCTGGAAAGGCACACACTACTGGCTCTCACGACCAGAATGGGCTGGCCACACACACTGCTGCTTCTGTTGGTAATATCTGATAATTATAAATTCTGACCAAACCCTTACTCTTAAAAATTCTAAGTAATCCAACTCACACAAAAACCGTAGCATTTAGCCCTGCTTCACAATCTTATTCTGCAGGAATTGAATATGATTTTAATTGGTGTGATAAGAAATATGGGTTACAGTTAAAGCTGGACATAGTCTGGACTCAAAAGTCTGGGAACCCAAGCTCCAAATCATTAAGATAAAAATTCTTTAAGTATGTTATTGCGCTGCTGAAAATAACCGTAAGATTTACTTATTTAAACATATGGAGATTTTCTGCTTTTAAGGGTGGAAGACACCCCTCCCCCATCCTTCTAATAGAATTTATAAGCAATTCCATGGAAGGAGAAATACTAGACTTTGAAAAGAAACCACTGACTACATTCACATGTCTTTTTAAGAACCTGTCAAGAATACTTAAGTCACACACACAGAACTGGATTCAATAAAAGATTCATTTTGCTTTTTACAAAGTTAAAACCCAGAACAGAGCAGAATCTGTTTTGGTCGCTAGGGCAGAGCTGGTGCTATGTTCGTGCAATTCTAGGCTCTTCTAGATCTACACACAAGACAAACTCGGTCTGCTTGGAGTGTGGGGTGGGAGGAAACTGGACCGGGCAGTATGAGAGGGAGAGATGAAGAGAAGCATTAGCAAAGGGAGGCTGGGAAGCGGTTTGTGGCCAAGAGCTTCAGTGGCTAACCCAACAAAGGTGAAGAAATTGGTTACCAATTAGGCACACTTTGTATCATTAGTCGTATGGACATTAGCCTATTTGTGTCTCCCCCACCAAAAGTCGTTCAACTGAAGTCCTGATCCCCAAAGTGATGGTATGAAAAATGGGGGCCTTTGGGAGGTAATTAAATCTTGAGAGTGAAGCCCTCATAAAGGCATCTGTGCCCTTGTAAGAGACACAAGAGGGCTTATTTCTCTGCTCCCCATCATGTGAGGATACAAGGAGATAGCACTCTGCTAACCAGTAAGAACTAAGAACTGAATCTGTCAGAACCTTGATCTTGCACCTACCAGTTTCCAGAACCTTGATATGTAGTTTAAACCACCCAGTCTATGGTAATTAGTTGCAGCAGCCGGAGCAGGTGTCCTAAGATACCTAGGAAAGTCCTGTAACCCCAGTAACTAAGCTTAAGGGCTGTACTTCAGTGCCAGCTTATGAATTTAAAAACAATCAGAATAAACAAAACAATCAAATGTATAAGTATGCTCACAAGTATTAAATAGAGCAAAATTGGAAATAGCTTTCACCTTCAAAAGAAAGGGAGTAAATTATGGCACGTAGATTTGACGGCACATGCAGCCCACTGCAACCTTTTCAGTTAAGTGGGGAAGAAGGATTGAAAATATATATACATGGTATGCCTCCTATTTTGATTTAAAAGGCTCTTAAGTCTAGAAAACAAGATGGGAACATATCAAACTGGCAGATAACCTGTGTACTGAAATTAAAAGGCATTTTTTTCATTCTGTTTTTCCACACTTTCCAAATGGTCTACAAAGACATTTATAAAAGGGAAACGTTTCAAACTTTAAAAAGGCTAAACCATTTGACAAATCCTTTGAAAAGTATGGAACTTCAATGCTTTAGCTGTCTAAAATTTCTGCCAACCCATTTCTTTTGCTGAAACTTGGGTAGTCCTCATCAGTTAGTCTTTGGGTTTGGTCAGGTTGTCCTGTGGAACTCTTTGTAGTAGAGGGAAGAGCCCCGACAGGGAAGAACTCCTGGTGGGCTGGCAAATGAGGAGGCTGTCCCCTCACAGCTGGTATGAAAAAGCTACATCTCAAGCCTTTCAGAAACTCAATTCATCTACAAAGCAATCAAGTAACTGAGTTAAATTTTAAGGCATTGTTTCTGAATGTTAATTTAAGTGCTAATTTGTACATTCTTATACCAAACCCACCCCAGGATTACCAAACATGTTGCTGCAGAATACATCAGCCTGAGTCATGGGGAAATGAGAGGTTACTCTACCTCAGAATCCAACGTTTTTCGGTTATATTCCCATCAGAGATCTTATTATGCGATTAAACATTACACAAAGTGATTCCATTACCCCAGTTGCTCAACAAGCCTTAGGATTGGCAGGTGTTTGGGGAAGCCTAACGGATCTCAATTGTCTGAGACCACGTGGGCAACAGGGGCCTCGGCGATCACTGCTTAGGCTGTAGTGTTCACAGGAAAAAGGCAGTCATTTGATTCCAATCACTAAGTAGATCACTTGCAAAAAACCTGGGAACACTTAAATGACTGGGTACTATCGTACAACCTCTGTGCCTCAGTTCCCTCATTTGTAAACTGGGGATAAAGTAGGTGTCACAGAGTGGTTAGAGAGACTACATGAAGGTTAGTTTGAAGTGTTAGCCACCACTAAGCAGATGCTATCAAGTGCTGTTGTTAAATTCTTGAGTTCCTATGCAGCTTAACCACTTACTAGCTCTTCTACAAAAACGTTTAAAACCCGTTGTCTGTCAAGAAGTTAACTGGCAGTGTGGCACAATGAGTGTTTAAGAGGCCAGATAGATTTGTTTTCCTTCCTACAAGGGGAATCATTTATTATAATTAAGAGAAAACATTCCTCTGCACGAGCCATCAAAGTTAAACCACACCAGTACAGTAACATCTAAATTGAAGAAAAGGGTCAGAATTTACAGAATTCTTCTGGCTTCCAGATTTCTTGGCTTGTGCAAATAGCCTGGGGGCTCTGCTCTCTATTCTTCCTTGGGATTTAAAATAAGCTTGACATGATCTGAAAAAATGGTCTTGGAAGGGAATTCAAATGAGCTTATGCATGTAGAATATTAGACAAATACTTGGTACAGTCTGAGCACTGTAATGAGCTATTATTACTGTGTACATACTTATTAAGAGTTGTTAGATACACAGAGCTTCCAAGAATAAATATAACTAAGGCCTGTTATTTTAATTTTCTGGACTGGATTAAAAATCCAATTTAAGTTAGAATTTAAATTTCACTAGACCAGAGACATGAGGTTTTTGTATACGAGTGGAGCTCTTGATTTGCTGAATATGGAGTTCTGAGCTCTCCAAAATAGACCGTTTTTGGTCTGAAGTGAACTAATGAAATGGAGGGTTTAAATACAATGGTGTATAAAAGATTCTATTCCAAATAACTTGTCAATAAACACTGTTTAATTTCCATCCTGAGTTTTGGTGCTGAAGGAGATTGGATGGAAATGATGCAGTGGAATTAAAAGAAACATCCGGATATAACAGCCACTCTTCTCAAACCTCCCCAAGTGTTCTAGAGGTGCTATCAAAAAATTCTACCCATCACTGGCCTCCATTATGGTCTTTCAGTAAAAGCAATCAACTAAAAATCACGGAATCCCAAACACCACATAGAAACCAAACCTGTATACTAACAAATTACAACAGCAATAACAGAAAACGCCTTTGATTGTTTTATTACTCAAAAAAGCTTCATTTCTTTATTTAGCTTTCTGACTCTGTGCTTGTGCCTTCAACACTTTCACAACGATTTTCTGCTCCTCAATAAGGAATGCACGTTTGATCCTAGAAAGAAAAATAATAAATGAATACAGTTTAAGATAAAACCCACTGATTTAATAGGCAGGAAAAGTACCATAAAAGAATTGAGTAAAGCAATCAGGGAAGATACGTAGAAAAGTAAATGAAACCCACGAGTATAGACTAAAAACTTAAGAGATGAAATTAGATGGCCAGAACCGTTTGGCTGGCTGAAAGTCTCCTTTCTACACTGGCAGTTTAAGTAGGATAATCCTTCAATTCTATGCCAATTGCACCTGCCCTCTTCTTCTGAGTCACGAAGGAATTACATATGGGAAACCAAAATGAAGGTTAAAAGCTAATGGCAAGAGGCATTTTATCAAGAGCAAAGTTTCTACAGCCTGGGGTCAACTCTACTACTTACTAGCTGCGTGATCTTGGGCAAATAACTTTCTCTGTCAAAAGGTACACAAAGAATCTTATACCCATTTCACAGGGTTTTTATGAAGATTAAACTTGGAAGGAGTTGCAGTGTGTGTACTCTGAACCTCCCGTTAGAGAAGAAGTACATTTTATCAATCACTATTATTACAGTGCATGGGACCTGGCAAATAGCAGGTACTAACTACCATTCGTTAAAGCAAAGCTACCTCCACAGAGAAAGCACTCAATTCCCACAAAAACCTCCCCATTTATGATCTCTATTTGTAATCCTGGTCATCTAATAACATGGCCTAAAATTCCTGGAATTTTGGACTCCTTCAAATCTCCCCAATGTAATCACATTATAGAAACACAACTGACTGGTGCCACTTTTACTCAGGACCCTTACAAATTCCCTAAACTTACTCAAAGACCAGACTCTTGTCAGTGTCACAGCTAATACTAACCTATAGACAACCGGTAGATCTACATCCAAATTTCCAAGAGCTAGGGCCCAAGAATTGGACTTTCAATAAATGTGCCCATGATTATGTATAGCAAGGTCTGGGAACCAGACTGGTAAAAGGCCAAACTCCACTGGCTTAAAACTAACACATGACCCTTCCGCCTCCGCATATCTTTCCAATCTCATTGCTCGTTCTTTCATATTCTTTGCCCTTTCAACCTCTTGACCAACATTTACCTATCAATGCAGGTTCCACCTCAAATACCGTTCCCAGAGTCCCAACTACTTGAAAGTAATTTCTCCTCCAAACTTTAATCATAGTTCAGTTTTCCAGTATTTCATGGAAGTTCTATTTACCATGTATTTGTACTACTGTAACATGTTTACCATCCCCCTACAAATTAACTCCTGAAAGGCAGAGGGAACTTGCAAGTTTGTTGTCAGATTTGGTTTAGAAACCTAGCCCGACCACTTTACAGAACTAGCTGAATAAACTAGAGGCATCCAACTCTTCTGAAGCAGCTCTGTAACTTGTGAAGACCAACCTCCTTGCAAATCCTCCCAGTCAGGTCTTTAGAGGCAATTCATGTATTATCAGTTAGGCTACAATCAAGGGTCTCAATAAAACCTAGAACGAATCCCAGTGCTGCTCCTCACTGGCTGTGAATTTAAGCAACAAGCCTTGTTTCCTTCACAGAAAGTAGAACAGTCCCTGATGGACTTTTGACGTTTAGCATAAAAACTCTACTACTCCACTTCTACCTATGCCACTACCAACTCTCTCACATATCCCAACATCCCAGTCCTCGACCTGGAACACTGTCCTCCCCTCTCACTCACTCCACCAGCCTTTAGGTCTTCATGCAGGTGCCACCGCCTCAGCCTTCACCGAGAGGAAAACCATTCCAAGCACTCACCTTTTGTCGAAAGAATGAGGTTACTATCCATCCTGCTGCAGTTTTCGTTCTGGCACATCAAAAGTCTCCCTCCCGGCTCAAAATCCATCAATTCCTACCTGTTTTAGGATCGAGCTAAAAGTCTGTCCTTTAAGGGCCTGCGTAACCTGTGACTTCTACCTTTCTTGTCTATCACCTCCTGCAAAGCTCTGCTACAGCCACACTAGAACTACATATAGTTATTCTCTTCCTACACTTTTTAGACCTTCCTCTCTCCATCTACCTGACTGACCAAAAACTAATAGTTTCTTATCTACCTCCCACAAAATCAAGGTCATTTTAATTTCTACATCTGGCATAAAGATGCCGCCAAATCCTAATTGAATTAAAGTGAACCAGTATCTTTACTGGTTTGTACAGTATCAATTGCCCCTAGCCTAGGAAGGACTCTAAAATAGGCTACTCGTGTTTACGTTTCACCAGTCTTCTAATAATCATTAGCATTCAGTGTAACAGACATGCACACACGTTTGAGAAAGTCCATTTAAGAGTGATATTTACCTGTCACGGACACACTTAGCACACATGGAACCACCGTAGGCCCTGCTGACGTGTTTTTTCGTTTTGGACAGCCTCATAAGAACTTTAGGTCTCACAGCACGAACCTGCACAAAGTCAATGTTGAGATTATTTCGTGATGCTTTAACAGAAATTGTACTAGATGTGACATATGGCAAGTATAAACACTAAACTACAACAGGAAATGGTATACTGCTTTATCTGAAAGGCATTTCCCTGTATTTATCACATTGGCTTTAAAAGTCCACGTTCTTGACAAATGTGGATCATGGATTAGTACTTTGCAACCTTCCTAGTGGTGACCTCTCCTTCACTCCATCCCTTACCAAGATGCTAACGCTCCCTAGTTCAATTCTTGTTTACGTTATTCAGAGCAAAAAGGATCACTTACTCCTCGAAGTCGGCCTGGGCACACGCCACATGCAGATTTTGGTGCTTTCCCAACCTTCTTGGTATAAAGGTAAACGATTCTATTACCTGGGGTTCGGGACCTAGAAAGTGAGAGAATAGGGAACAGGCTCAGCATTCTGCAGAGTAAATGACAATATGTATTTTAAATTTTAGAAATACTTACAGCCTAGTTTTGTTAGAGGCTGTATTGTAGGACAGCCTACGTCGGTATGTCAAACGCTGGACCATTCTGAATGCCTAAATTAAGAAAGGAATGAAATTGCATTGTAGGAATAATTCCAACCTTACAGGAAAACAGCATCACATAATTTATACGTTCCGTATATTCTTATATACAATAATCCTTAAAGTATCTTATGAAAAGAATTCCGTATTTTAAAACTACTGAGATTTAAAGGTGCCTGGTAAGAATACTAACAGACCCATGTTTGTTTTCCTTATGGTAATCAATGGTGGCACTTGGTTAAAATTTACCAGATGTATTCCTCAAAACGTCTGATTCTGTTTGGAGTCGTGTCCAGAAAAGTGCTACTAACAGGCAAATTTAAGAAACCCTGTTTTTAAAGCAAAAGCGCACCTGAGCATCTATGTTGAACCCTCACTTAGGCCATCTACTGGCCTATACAGCACAAGGGGCTAGCTTCCTTGTCTCTACATTTTTACGGAGTTCACACAGCTGTCATTAGTTACAAATGAGAGAGGCTATCCTGACCAACCTAGTGCAATGCCTGTCACATGAAAGATGCTCAGGGTTCAGTGTCTTGCCCCGAAGTAGCATGTGTGACAAGCTAAGTGCCAAATAATACTTATTTTTGTATCAAAGAGTCTTTGGATTATGGCATTTTTTTTAATCAACTGGAAATAACACTGAATGTCACTGAGCAAATCGGTATGTAAGTATGCCTATGAACCGTTTTCTCAGTTAACTGCTCAAAGTAACATGAAAACGTAAACAAGACTTGAATCCTCATTTTTAACCCCAAACTTTGTAATCATTTCATCACCTGCAATGCAAAAGTAAAGAGCCTGCTTTTGTTGTTATAAGGTCTTTACTAACATTACACTGAAACATAACTATGAAGACACCAAAAGCGACCCCGAAGGCCAATGAGATCCAAGAAGCCACCATTCCGTTTACATCTCCAAAACCAAGACCGAAAACTCCCTATTAACATTTTTATCTTCCTTGCTATTGGCCTTGGAAAAGAAAACATCTTGAAACAACGACCCGAACATCCTGGTCTCCAGTCCTCCCAAAAACCTGAGAACATCTACTACAGGCGCACTTAACGTGGGCATTAAAATAGAAAACGTTCTGCGATTTCGCAGCCTCAATCAGCCGAACCACAACTCGTAGGTCTCCAAAAGCGACCTCGAAGGCGGCAAAGTTCCAGGTGATGAGCTCCAGCTATTCCCGGCTCGGGAGGGGTGGTCCGGATCGATGGCGCTCTGAGGCTAAAAGCCGAGGGACCTGCTCACCACCAGCTTTCCTTCTGAACCCTTATCCCTATGCCAGTCCAAAAGGCTGCGCCTGAGAAATCCTGGTTCCTCTAACTCCCCGGATGGCGGCCGATTGTAGAGGGAGTAAGCAACAGGGAAAAGGAAAAAGCAACCATACCTACAGACGCCGTCCCCGGAAGAGGAAAAAGGAAGTACTTGCAAGTTTAAAGGTTAAATAGGACTGCGTCGGACAGGAAGTTGCGTCATAACCAGAGCCGCCATGTTGTACGGAAGCCACCAAGCTCCCCTCCACGGGAGGGAATGCATAGCGCCGCCACGTTGTACGGCAACCGACGTGCCGCCTTTCCTTGGGCCCGGATGTAAGTCAGCAACCCACAAAGCCACACTTACGATCTTTTGGGAATCGCCCTAGAAACAAATGCAAATGACAAAGGAACTGCAAAGGGCGGAGGTGGGACGAAATCAACTTTTTTCGTTCTTAGGGGTGCTACAACGTATTTAATCTAAAGGGCGCCAGCTTTGCAGTTAGACCTAGGTTTAAAACCCAATTCTGACACTTGTTATTAGTTGACCTTTGAGGAGTTGCTGTCTTTAACCTTCCCTTCTTTTTTACTTATCATTCATTCAAAGCACAAGCTTTACAAATTGGATTTAAATCCAGTATCTACTAATTATTAGCTGTGTTACTTTGAGCAAGTCTTTAAATGAGTTATGTCATGATCAAAGGCACAATAAAATTAAAGCACTTAGCACAGGTCTTGTGGAGAGCCAAGTGCTCAATAAATGGTGGCTAATCTTACGACTATGTACACAGAGCTTCACATGAGTGGTAAAATTTGAGCTGGGACTTAAAAATGAGAAAAGGGAACCACCCCCCCCCCCCCGAAATAGCATGTAAAAGCTAACATTAAGGGCCTATGTGTATTTTTCTGAGACCAGAATTCTTAGACTTCTTTATATTGTCAAAGGGATTCGTGACCTCCAAAAAAGTAAAGAGCACTTTGTCTGAACTCTAAGGAAAGATGCTAAAAAGGGCCTTTAAATTTTTATCTGACCTTAGGTTCCCTGCAAACATACTGAGGGTTGCATGCCGGTGTATTGGAGAGTGCTCCTAAAAAAATACATCCCTAGGGAAATGAAGAAGGTAGGAGCAGGGGACCCACAATGTGGTTGCAGCTGAGGCCTCAGCTATTCCAACTAGGAGCTCTGGATTTAGGATGTCTCTCTTCATTGTCCCAAACAGGCAAAGGAGCCAGGCCTTTGTATTCCCAGATCAGCGTCCTTACTCTCTGCATGCCCTCTGACCCTGAGTGAAGCAGGTTCTTTCTTTCTCTTTTTTTTTTTTTTCAAATTTTTATTTTTTAACATTTATTCATTTTTGAGAGACAGAGGGAGAGGGAGACACAATCTGAAGCAGGCTCCAGGCCCTGAGCTGTCAGCACAGAGCCCATTGCGGGACTCAAACCGAGGAACCATGAGATTGTGACCTGAGCTGAAGTCGGATACTTAACCAACTAAACAGCACAGGCGCCCCTCTTTCTTCATTTTTTTTTTAAGTTTATTTATTAAATTTTTTTTTCAACGTTTATTTATTTTTGGGACAGAGAGAGACAGAGCATGAACAGGGGAGGGGCAGAGAGAGAGGGAGACACAGAATCGGAAACAGGCTCCAGGCTCTGAGCCATCAGCCCAGAGCCCGACGTGGGGCTCGAACTCACGGAGCGCGAGATCGTGACCTGGCTGAAGTCGGACGCTTAACCGACTGCGCCACCCAGGCGCCCCTAAGTTTATTTATTTATTTTGAGAGAGACCGAGCGCAAACGCGAGTGGGGGAGAGACAGAAGAGAAGTCAGAGAGAATCCCAGGCCGCCTCCGCGCTGCTCCATCTCAAGAACCATGAGATCACAACCTGAGCTGAAACCAAGTCTGACGCTCAACCTACTGAGCCACCCAGGCGCCTGGAGTGAAGCAGTTCCTTGAAGCTGAGAGCAATGTCTAGTGAGGGAGGCAGATGTGTGCCTGCTGCATTGACCCAGAAGAGAGAATTTGAGTAGAGCGTCCCAATATCCATTCAAGGTCCCTTCCAGGTTTCCTGGTCTGACCGTCCTTGAGGTGAGGAAGCAGGCAGGTGACTGAGGGCAGATTGCCTTGTTCATATTAGAGATCTGTCTTGGACTGTGAGTCCTGTTAAGGACATCATGCCTCACGTTTTTGTCACCATACCAAATGGAAGGCTCTGGTTATATCCTTCCCTTTGTTAACTCTTAAAGAGCTGCTTCTCTCCTGACCTAGTCGTGAGTTATTCCCCTCTTTTCCAGTCGGTTTTTGTCCTTCTGGAATCCCTTTCATCTCTGTAGCAAGCAGCAGACAGAGTCAGAAGTGGTTTTTGAATGAGTGAACAAATTTACTTGGAATATATTCTCTTTCTTTCTGAAGAGACTGTGCTGGGCTGATGGGTACAACAACAGGAGATGGGAATTCTTAACACGCTGTAGTATGGTTTACTTAAGTTTCCATGCCCTACTCTATCCCAACAGAAAAGAATAGTGGTCTATCATAATTTTCCCTTATACTTAACTGAGTTCCATCATGTGACTTTCTTCTCTTTCAATCTGTATTTGCATTTTTCTTGGTCAGTCTTGCCAGAGATATGGACTATTTTATTAAACATTTCGAAGAACCTCATTTGTTTTTATTAATCTTTCTCTCTTTTATTCTCCATTCATTGACTTCTGTGTACTTTTACTAAATATCTTATAAACTTTGTGAAATTGAAATATGATGAAGCTACCTCACACTTTTTTTCTGGCTTGAACTGGGAAACTTTGAGGTTTAAAATTCATTTACTTGAAAGACTTTTCCGGAAACTTATTAATTTTAATGTGGCCAAATGTATCTTTTCTGAGTTTGTGCTTTGTGTGTCTTGTTTTAAGTATCCTTTTCTACTCAAAGGTCTATAAGATATTCACCCGTATTTTCTGGCAATTTAAAGTCTTGTTATTGACTCTTTTAGAGTTGTTTTTTTGCATATAGAGTGAGTTAGAGATACAATTTTCTTTCCATTATGTATAATCTTATTTTTTCCAGCTTTGCCTATTGAATAGTACCCTCTTTCCCCACCAATCTGATATCTAAGCTCTGTTGTAAATAGTACTTTGTAGCTCCAAACCTGTGTGGGTCTGTTTCTGGCTCACTATTCTCTTCCACTGGTCACTTTGTCTTTTCTTTATTAGTTTTAGACACTCTAAATTCTTTAGGAGATCTTAACTGCTAGAAGCGGAAATATGTGTTACCTTTCTTTTTTGGGAGGATACTTAACCAACTAAACAGCACAGGCGCCCCTCTTTCTTCATTTATTGGTTTAATGTAAACATTTAAATTTTTTTAATGTTTTTATTTTATTTTTGAGAGAGAGACAGAGTGAGAGCAGGGGAGGGGGGGCAGAGAGAGAGAGGGAGACACAGAATCCAAAGCAGGCTCCAGGCTCTGAGCTGTTGGTGCAGAGCCCGATGCGGGGCTTGAACTCACCAACTGTGAGATCATGACCTGAGCTGAAGTCGGATGCTCAACCGACTGAGCCACCCAGGGGAGCCTCAGTGTAAACATTTTAAATATGCCATGGGGGCGCCTGGGTGGCGCAGTCGGTTAGGCGTCCGACTTCAGCCAGGTCACGATCTCGCGGTCCGGGAGTTCGAGCCCCGCGTCAGGCTCTGGGCTGATGGCTCGGAGCCTGGAGCCTGTTTCTGATTCTGTGTCTCCCTCTCTCTCTGCCCCTCCCCCGTTCAATAAACGTTGAAAAAAAAAAAATTTTTAAATATGCCATGGTTTTGGTAATCTTGCTTTCGCATGTCTTCATTTAAAAAAAGTTTTTTAAGTTTGTTTGTTTGTTTATTTAGAGAGAAAGCATGTGTGTGCCAGTGGAGGAGGGGCAAAGAGTGAATCCCAAATGGCTCCATGCTGTCAGCACAGAGCCTGATGCAGAGCTCGAACTCATGAACCCTGAGGTCATGACCTGAGCTGAAATCCAAAGTCAGATGTTTAACCACCTGAGCCACCCAGGGGCCCCAGCATGTATTTATTTTTAAATTTATACGTGTCTTTCTTTACTTACAGTAGGGTTACATCTTATGCTGAAGATATTGTAAGTCAGAAATGCGTTTAATAGGGGTCGCCTGGATGGCTCAGTCGGTTGAGTGTGGGACTTTGGCTCAGGTCCTGATTTCATGGTTTGTGAGTTCGAGCCCTGCGTCAAGCTCTCTGCTGTCAGCCCAAAGCCAGCTTCAGATCTTCTGTCCTCCTTTCTCTCTGCCACTCCCCCACTCTCTCTCTCTCTCTCTCAAAGATAAATAAACATTGTAAAAGTGTGTTTAACACACTTAACAATACACTAACATCACAGCTTAGCCTAGCCTCCCTTAAATGTGCTCAGAACCCTCACATTAGAGTATAGTTGAGGAAAACCATGTAATGCAAAGTCCATTTTTCCATAAAGGTTGACTATCTCATGTAATTTACTGAGTACTGCACTGGAAGTGAAAAACGGAGTGGTTGTGTGGGTGCAGAATGGTTGTAAGTGTGCCAGTTGTTCACCTTCGTGACAGTGCAGCTGACGGGGGGTGGGGGGGTTGCTGCAACTGCTGCCCCTGCCCAGCCTCGTGAGGGCGTACCCTACCATGTACCACTAGCCTGGGGAAAGATCCAAATTCAAAATTCCAAGATGGCTTCTGGTGAATGTGTATCATTTTTGCACTATTGTAAAGTAGAACCATTGTAAAGTAGAACCATTGTAAGTTGGGGATATTCTGTACTGGGCACCTCAAGAAACGTAGCAGAAGTGGTCCAAGCTTTCCTTGATTTTTTTTTTAAAAGTTTATTTTCTTTTTGAGAGAGAGACAGAGACAGAGCTGGAGTGGCAGAGAGAGAGAGGGAGACTCAGAATCTGAAGCAGGCTCCAGGCTCTGAGCTGTCAGCACACAGCCCGATGCGGGGCTCAAACCCACAAGCTGTGAGATCCTGACCTGAGCTGGAGTTGAATGCTTAGCCAACTGAGCCACCCAGGCACCACCAAGCTTTCCTTGATTCTTGAAAGGCCCTATTAGAGACCTACTGCTCACCTTATGCTGGAGCTCTGTGTCTTCTGAACTACTGAGGAGCCTTTTTGCTAAATTATGTTGCCTGCATCTTTAATTGCTCTGCCATTTGAGCTGTAGTTTAGAGATGATTTTTGCTACACAGAGTTAAAATATCAGAGCATTTTAACCACTCGAAAATTTAGAAATAGGAATTTGAGACAAATTAGATTTTTCTAATAGAAATGTTCTGAGCCTAATGCCCTAAAGGGGAGTAAAGAAACCAATTAACTTTAATTTAAATAATCATGTCTTAAGTAGCAAATGAACCGAGTTCTATTGTTAAAGAACAACTGTATTAAATCCCTGAAAGGTTAGTTTCAAAATGGCATTAATGCAGTGGTTTCATGTTTTACTAATGAAGTAAGTTTCCATTGGTCACTGTGACTTCTGTTTGCTGGCATACTGGTCATTGTTACCGAGAGGAGTGGAGGGGGAAAGATTGAGAGCAAGGATAGAATAATTGCGTGAAATTGCCAGTGATGTTTCTCTTGCTACTAACTTTTTTTTAAGCGACAAAGAGAAAAGCCAGTAATTTTATTTTTTGGGGGAAAAATAGTATAAGAAAGTGTAAGAAAAGCTTGTTTTCTTATTCTAAAACTTATGTATATGGCATATGATTTTCTGTTTGTAGTTGCTATTTGAAAATAATGTATTTAAGATGACTGAGATCACTGTTCAGAACTACATTGACTTAAGTTTCAGCAGATGTTTATAAACATTAAGGCAACCATCAACAATGTATCAATAAGGTATATATTATACTAAAATCTGGCAGTGGGTTAATGCTGAAGATGCATTTTGGATGAGCTTATGTAATTAAGTAGAAAGAACATGAACTTGGCAGACAGTTTGAAGCTAGATCATGGAAGGCTTTCTATGCTCAAAGGCTTGAAACTTTCTTCTTCTTATGATTTCTCTATGTCTTCCTTCTCATGTGCTGCCTTTGTGACCTTAGAAAGTCAAGTTAACTTTGCAGAGACTGTCTTTTTATCTATAATATGAGGATAATAATCTTATGTAATGGGTATGCTGGGAGAATTAACAGAGGTAAAGCATGTGATTGAGGCTAGCACACCTCAGTGGAAGCTTAATAAATAGTGGCCCTAGTATTGTTTCCTAGAAACGAAATGCTGCTTTGGCTCTCCTTTATTAACCAGTTTTGCATATCACACATCACTATCACATCTCATGCTCTACTAGTGTTTGCTGTATTCTTGGGGAAACCTTTTAATTTCCTTTTGGTACTTTGTAGACGAAGCCTAAAGAAGCCACTACAGAATTTACCAAAATGGAAAACAGCATGGCTTGACAGAAAAGGGCAAAAGAGTTTAAGGGTTGGTATATCAAAGCCTTGATTTTTCTGCAGATGCTTTTTCTTCAAAACAGTCCCTGCCTTGGCTGGCAAAATGACCTGTGCATTGATTCAATTATTTATGCAAATCAAAACAATTTTTTTTCCCCTAGGAAGGACATGGTGAAATGATGCTATAGAAAGATCCCGTGCATTTCCCTTATTGCTTGCTCCACCGCAATACTATTTTGTAGCAAGAGGAAAATGATTTGGCAGAATGCTCCCCCACCCCCACATAGAAAGCACATAATATCATGTTTGTGTTGAAAGTTTTTCTTCCAAAATGTCATAACCCCATACGAAAGAGAATTAAAATCCCGTTATTTTAATTTACATCTCGCCACAAGATAAGTAAAGTTATCATTGAAATTCTAATTAAATGGGATGATTGACTAAGGTAGCACATCAAAGAAGAGAAGTGAATATGATAAGTCAAAGACTTATTAATTAGTCTGCGTGGAAGAAATTCCAGGGATGTCAAGCTGAGCCTGCTGCAAGGAGAAAAAAAGCAGACAAGAAAACGTTCGTTTCTTTGAAGTTAGGAACTGAGATAGTGATGGAGGTAATTGTGTCTGACTGGATCCAGTAATGAAGAGCTGTAAATCAGACCTCAGAATCGGAGGAAAGATTCAAGTAACGAATGTGGCTGCCCCCCCGCACCCCTCCCCGCTGCGAAGAAACAGAATACAGAACACACTAATTGACCCAGCCTATTTCCCAGTAGTTCTCTGTTATTATTTATTAATTTTTAATTTCTGAATTATTTACGTCCTGGGAAATTATTCTTGACAGCCTGTTAGGCGTGCCAGAGTTAATGGAGGATGAAAGGGTCGGTACCAGAATTAGCGGGGATGTAGTCACAGGCTACTGGATTTAATGATTTGGGAAAGAGAAATTGATTTCACACAGCGTGTCACTTTATACTACTTTAGGGATACACCAGCTATTTGATTAATTGAGGAATAACCAATTCAAAGTATATTTGAAGTGTAAATGAGTCACACTGCTCAGCTGTTTATTTTTCCCTCTTTCTGAGAGATCTGAATTTTCTTGAAGCTGATGATTAAAAGCTGATGAAGACACACTCACATGCTTTGAATGCACACCTGTTTGATTCGTATTACACTCAGAAGGGAAGAGAGCCCTGATGTACTAGAGAAAATATTTTCACTTTTCTTCTTCTTTCTAATCTCTTTCTGTGATTTCTTTACTCCGGTGTGTGGGATAGCAATAGTTGTAATCCGCGTTCCTTAAGAACAAGGCTTAAGAAAAATCTTTCTTTTGTTTTACCGCCTGTCAGCAATGAGCGCAATCAGAGACAGTGCTTGCTCAACGAGCAGAGGGAACAAACAGAAGAAAAATGTATTAAAAGAAAACAGTGACTTTAATGAACAAAGGGAAGAAGATTAATCTGTTAGGAAAATGAGTGAGGCAGAAATACACCATCACCATCTAGCCTAAAAGTTCTGCATCGTTTACAGCCTCTCCCTTCCTGGCCAACCTCATTAGCCTTGGTGGGTCTACTTCTGCCATCTTTGTTCATCGCTCTTTGGCCTAATCCTCTTTCTGGTCTCCTTAAATCAAATCTTCCTCTTCCACTGTAATCTACACCAGTGCTTCTCAAAGTTGAATGTGCAAACAGATCACTTGGGGGCCGTCGCTCCTCCGTGGGTTTAGATTCAGTGGGTCTGGGAGGCGAGCTGAGATTTGACATTTCTAATAGGCTCCCAGGTGAAGCTCATGCTCCTGGCCCTTGACCCGACTTTGAGCAGCCAGGTCCTGAGGAACTCTGACAAACTCACGTTCTTTGAAACACTGCTTTTAACGATGTAATTCTTTCATTCAGAAACTGTAAGTGATTTTCAGTACCTATGATTAAAAACAGATTCCTTAGCCTGGTGTTCGAGACCTTCCAAAGATGATCACAACTTGCCCTACTGGACATATACTACGTTTCCCAGTACTTAATGTACTTATTTCTCCCTCTGCACATACAAGATTGCAAGTTCTGTAAGGATGGGGACCATACTTTATCTTTGTAGCCTTCCTAAGTGCAGGTGAAATATCTAACAAATATTTCATTAATCTGAACTGTGAGAATATTCCCTCCATAGTCATTCCTATCCTTGTAAACTTGTAGCATTTTGGGAGCACGCACAAGTGAGGGGCAGAGAGAGAGAGAGAGAGAGAGAGAAGTGGGGCTCACCAGATGTGGGGCTTAGGCTCACTGGATGTGGGACTCAAACTCAGGAACCATGAAATCATGACCCGAGCCAGAAGTCAGATGCTTAAGGACTGAGCCAGCCAGGTGTCCCACCCTATTTTTTTTTTTTTTTAATCAGAACTCCTCTTGATAGTTCTTGTAACTATTATAGGTCCAAGCATCATTACCTGAGAATCTGGACTGCCTTGAACTCTGAGGAACTTACTGTTCTATCTTGACTTTGCATGTATTCATTTTCCTCTCTGAAGGATTTAAAAATCATTAAAGCCTTCCCTGTTCAACCACAATTCCCACTCTACTTGCCCCATACCCATTTTTCAGCACTGTACTAGTTCTCAAACCTTTGCTCCTCCCTGTCTTAGATTGCACAAGAGTGAGGCTCCACAGTGTATTTAACAAACTTACCCCGGTACCAAAATTGTTCTCAAGTTCTTTCCCCTTCCTTTCTATTCTTTTCCTCTGTCTTTTCCTCTTTGTGTATCTCATACCCTTGCCCTGCTGTACTTTCTATCCTTAACCCCTACACCATACCAAATCTGGAGGGAAGAAACATTTAAAAAATCTCCTAATCTTATATCGAGTATAAAGATTCAGACAAAAATATACCACAACAAGCAATTGTGTCATGAAATGCATGGCAGAAATGTCCAAGAATCTACAAATAAAGAAAGAGACAAATAAAATTGTACTTTTTTTTTTTTTTTTTTTTTTTAGTGGCAAGTAACAGAAGGCAACTCTTGCTAACAAGCAAAAAGAGAAGGATTCAAGGGCTACTCAAATAGAATTCAATAGAGTTGAATTTAGGTGAGTAAGAGTGCTACCCAATAAGAAACTAATTCCTTAGTGCACATGATGGGAGTACCTGCTTAGGTCTAGATCTTAATTTCTGTCCTAAGAACTGACTCACAGGTAGAGTAACCCAAAGAGGGAAAAGGATTGGAGCTGATCAATTCCCCTTGGGAAGTCTTGTTATCAATTCCTATGTGCCCAGAGCCATCTTGGTTCCAGGTCTTCCTGAGTCCTGGCTGTTCAGCTTCTTCTTCAACTGATTTTCATCAGTGTCAGCCAGAGAACTATGTGATACAGGAGACATTTAAAATAGCAGGGGCTCATAGAGGTTTGTTCATCAACCACATGGTGTAGCAGAAATAAATTTTATACAATCTACAGGGACAACTCCTTAGTCACTCAATACCTAGACATTTCACCTTTATGCCTTTACTCAAGGTTTCCCATCAGCCTAAGATGTCATCCACCCTGCTGCTCTCCTCACTCCCCAGGGCCTAGTCTTTTCTTATTTAAAAAAAAAATTAATGTTTATTTATATTTGAGAGAGAGAGAGAGAGACTGTACATGAGTGGGGGAGGGGCAGGGAGAGAGGAGACACAGAATCCCAAGCAGGCTCCCGACTCTCAGCTGTCAACTGAGAGGGCTCGAACTCACGAGCTGTGAGATCGTGACCTGAGCCAAAGTCAGATGGTTAAATGCTTAACCAACTGAGCCACCCAGGTGCCCCTATTTTTTTTAACACTAGTGTTGCCTACAGTTAGTCAAAGTTTTATTATGAAAAAAATTCCACATACATCAAAATTAAGAGAATTGTACAATGAAACTCACCTATCTTCCACTGGGATTCAATAGTTGTTAACATTCTACTCTATTAGCTTTACATATTTTCAAAGTACATTTGACATCATGACACTTTTCTGCCAAACGTTTACCATGAAACTCCTAAAGATAAGGATATACTCCTATGTGGCACAATTCCATTGTTATGCCTCAGAACATTAATAGTAATTCCATGTTGAATGTATCCAGTTGTTTCAAGAGTGTCATGTATATATTTTAAGCCCAGGTTGAATCAAGTTGTTCACTCACTGCATTTGGTTGTTACGTTTCTTTAGTCAGTTTTCATATAGAACAGAAAGAGAGGGAGACACAGAATCTGAAACAGGCTCCAGGCTCTGAGTTGTCAGCACAGAGCCCAACGCGGGGCTCGAACTCATCAACTGCGAGATCATGACCTGAGCCGAAGTCGGACGCCCAACCGACTGAGCCACCCAGGCGCCCCAATGCTAAACATTTTTAGAGAGACAACCTCTTAGGAGATGTATACTTCTCATTGCATCATCTCAGGAGTCACACTACATCTGTTTTCTCACTATTAGTGACGCTAAGTTTGATCATTTGGTGAAGGTATTGATCACTTGGTGAACCCAAGTCTTGGGTATCACTTAACCCAAAGATCACTCCATTTTTAAGTTAAAAATTTCACCGACTGTTTTTCAATCCCCAGACCAAGTGTGATACTTTAATCTCTTCCCCTTATGTATTTTTTAATTAAAAATTTTTTTAATGTTTATTTATTTTTGAGAGAGAGAGACAGAGACAGAGCGTGAGTGGGAAAAGAGAGAGAGGGTGACACAGAGTCCCAAGCAGGCTCCAAGCTCTGAGCTGTCAGCACAGAGGCCAATGCAGGGCTCGAACCCATGAACTGTGAGATCATGACCTGAGCCAAAGTGAAATGCCTAACCGACTGAGCCACCCAGGAACCCCATGTATTTTTTTTATTTTTAAAAAATTTTAAAAAATAATCTCTATGCCCAATGCAAGACTTGAACTCACGACTCTGAGATCAAGAGTAATAAACTCTGCTGACCAAGCCAGCCTGATGCACCCCATTGTGTAATAATTATCCCTTATTTTGTTAACAATATCTATATCGTACTGCTTTTACCTTGTATTGTGGTAATAGTTTTGACATATGTTTTTCTTGCTAGATGGCGAAATCCTTGAGGGGAAGGTTGATATTTTATTCATTTTATCGTTTTTAAGTTTATTCTGAGGAAAGAAGCTATAAATGTATAAATAAAATACATTTCATTTATATTTGAAACCCTAATGTCCAACACATAGAAGACTGTTTATAAGGTATGATTGAGCCTTGGCCGCTCCATCCTTCAGGATGGTCTATCAGTGAATGAAATGACTTTGAATTTACTCATTTGTCATACATTGTCTTCAATGACCTTTGGAACCACAGTTTCAAACAAATGGAAGATCCGTTTTGAACAGTGAAATCTGGAGGATACCCCTAAAGATCCATGGCCATTCATTGTTGATCAAGCCCCTACACAAGTCTTATATTGAGAGGATTATTTTACTGGGTTCTGGGTTAAAAATGGTTCAGATAATGACACCAGGTAACTGTCTGAAATGAACAGGCAGATTTTAATCTATACCAATTCTAAAAGACTCGCTGAGAACAACTTCCTTAAGAAAAGGCAGTCAAAGGAAGTTCCAGTGGCAGTATATACTCATATTACTTAAAGGGCAAAATAAAGCAAAGGGAAACCATAGAAAGCCTTTACTGAGATGTTTCTAGCTGATACCAACACAGGAATGGGGAATTATTTAAACTTTTAGTTATTAAGGAATATTAGAAAGCAAAAAACAGTATGGTTCTGGTGTAGAAATAGACCAATGGAGCAGATTGCAAAGTTCAGAAGTACATCTTTGTGTATATGGGAATTTGATATTTGATAAATGTGGTGCCACAAAAAATGGAAAAGGATGCCTTGTTTGGTATATGGTGTTAGGAAAACCAGCTCATCACTTGGAGAAAAAGCTGGGCTTTTGACTTATACCATACAAAGATGAATTCTAGGTGAATTAAAAACCTAACTGAAAAGGTGAAAATACAGAGTGACTAGAAGAAAAAGAAGAATATATTTGTGAAGTTTATTAAATCATAATTCATAAATCAAAAAAATTATGATTTAACTATATCAATGTTAAGGCTTTTGTTGTTGTTCAATTAAGGATACCAAAAACAGAGTTAACAGGGAGAGAATAATTGTAGCATCAAAACGAATATCATTGCTGTCCACTAAAAATATAATGGGAACCATATACGTAGCTTAAAATATTCTAGTAATCACATTTAAAAATAAAAAAAGAAGTGAAATTAATTTTGGTAGTATATTTTGCCCAATAGTCTCAAAATATTGGTATATCAATATGTAATCTAAAAAGAAAATTGTTAATGAGATATTTAAAATTTTTTCTATACTAAGTGCTTGGAATCTGGTGTGCGTTTTATACTTGTAGCACATCTCAGTTTAGATGATAAATGTTCACTGGAAGTACACTATATACATTTGTATTTCATAAAAAGTTGACTCGCATGCCCCAGTTATTCCAAACATACTTAAAATTTTTGCAATAAATAAATACATTAAGTTCCAAAACATATTTTCCTTTAATATTTGCATTCATGTTGACAAAAATGGTTTATCTTTAGAAGAATTGACTTGACATTGAAACAAAAGCATATCAGTTTAGAATGCTACGTTAATCCAAGTTAAGTAAATTCACTAACTGTTGTGTCTACTTAATATTATTGATGTTGAGTCCAAAGGGGTATTGCATAATTTGAAAAGGAACTCTAAATTTACTACCATAACGAAGCATTCTTCAAATTTTTTCTCGTGTGTTCTTTTTCTTTTTTGCAATCAAATTATGTAATGCCATTGATTACAGTTAGAATCTTCTGCACTTCGATTCATATTAGAAAAATGTGTAAAATCATAATTATCGATTTGTATTGTGAAGATATCTAGCTAATCAGTTTTAGACTTTTTTAAAGGATAAATATTTTTAAAGTTTATTTATTTTGAGAGAGAGAGAGAGAGAGAGAGAGAGAGAGAGAAAGAGAGCAGGGGAGGGGCAGCTAGAGAATCCCAAGCAGGCTCCCTGCTGTCAGCACAGAGCCCAAGGCAGGGCTTGATCCCACAAACTGTGAGATCATGACCTGAGCCAAAATCAAGAGTAGGATGCATAACCAACTGAGCCACTCAGGCGCCCCTCTTTAAGAATTTTAAATTTAGCTAATTCATATGTAGTTTGA
Organism: Prionailurus viverrinus; assembly: GCF_022837055.1. NCBI lineage: Eukaryota > Metazoa > Chordata > Mammalia > Carnivora > Felidae > Prionailurus > Prionailurus viverrinus. The sequence continues at coordinate 114,938,421 of NC_062564.1, forward strand.
TATCTATGGGAAAATATAAATCACACTGTTATTTTCTGTCTTAGATTATCAAATATTTAGCAAGCATTCCTTCTGTTTCAGAAAAATCTTAAATTGGACCTAATAGTATCTTAAAAATTTTTCCATGACTCTATCAACAAGCACTGACAACAAACACTGACAAGATCACAAGAATCATAATCTTCTATTTCTTTCAACAGTTCCTTAAGTTGGAAATGATTCATATAATTTGTACATATATACCAATAACTTTTAAACAAGTATGCCCATAACACTTTTCATAGTGTCTGCTTCAAACAACTGAGCACAAATATTTTCAATATATTATACTTTGGAATGAAGCAGTAATGAATGGAACAATAGCCCCTTGTTTTAAAATTCCAAAAAATCTGGATTGTTGGCCTAATAGAAATGGACCGCCATGTGTCATGTTAGAAACACAATTTTTATGTCTAGCTGAAATTCTTCTTTGAAGGTTATAAAAGATTTAAAAATATCTGCACCACGAATTCATTTCCCCCTCTCTAATTTGATAACATTTCATAATTTTGGAAGTCCTTTGAGAAACAAATATACCAAAGTATTGATGGACAATATCTCTTCTGTGACATGACCCATGTAAGGCTAAAAAACGAAGTTACAATTTTTCAAATTATGAATCAATTGATCTTTGATATTATTAAGAAGTCTGTGGGCAATTGTTTGGTGGCTTAGTTGAGATCTTTCACTTTTTGTAGAATATCTTTTAGTCTTTGTTTATAATTTTCTTTATAATTTTCTTTTTCTTTTCTTTTTTTTTAAATTTTTTTTTTCAACGTTTATTTATTTTTGGGACAGAGAGAGACAGAGCATGAACGGGGGAGGGGCAGAGAGAGAGGGAGACACAGAATTGGAAACAGGCTCCAGGCTCTGAGCCATCAGCCCAGAGCCTGACGCGGGGCTCGAACTCAGGGACCGCGAGATCGTGACCTGGCTGAAGTCTGACGCTTAACAGACTGCGCCACCCAGGCGCCCCATATAATTTTCTAGCAAAATTTCCATTACTGAAATCATTTCTTTTACGACAGTGTCTAAAAATGCTTTTCTATCGATTGATTGATGGATGCAAGAGTCTAAAACATTTTGTAGCGGATTAAAATTATAAGCTCAGATTCTATTATAAGCCATTAAGATTTTTTTTTTGTTGCTGGACATTTAATTTCCCCTTCAAGCTAATTTCCTTGATACATTTTTACTATCAAGAGGAAATTTCTTACCAAATTCACCATCTATTTGCTTAAAATATCATCCAATTTATTACTTGAATTTTTTTTGTATAAAACGAATAGTTTTCTTGATTTTGTGGTGCTGCAGGAAATTTCAGTTTCCATTCATTGTAAATTTGTGACATACTTCTAGTCTTTTAAAAAAAAATTTTTTTTTAACGTTTATTTATTTTTGAGACAGAGAGAGACAGAGCATGAATGGGGAGGGGCAGAGAGAGAGGGAGACACAGAATCGGAAACAGGCTCCAGGCTCTCAGCCATCAGCCCAGAGCCCAACGCGGGGCTTGATCCCACAGACCGCGAGATCGTGACCTGAGCTGAAGTCGGACGCTTAACCGACTGAGTCTTTTTTTTTCAATTGGCCTAGCTATTGTACTACTCTTTGTATCTCCACCTGATTCTGCATCAGAGTATGCTTATTTTATGCTTAACATAGATTCATTTATTTTTAAGCTAGAAAAATGATCTAATTATATTAGAATTAGTATGATAGGTAGTTAAATCTAATTAACTCTCAGGCAAAGGAAAACGAGGAGAATTTGTTGCCAGCAGACCTGCCTTTAAAGGATGGCTAAGGGAGATTCTCTAAAAGTAGAGGTAACAGCTGGCCTAGAACTTCAGATGAGAAGAAAGAACAATGGAATGGGTAAAAACGGGTAAGCATAATAGACTGTTTCTTCATCTTGGGAGTTTTTTAAATCATGTTTGATATTTTGTATCAGTTTTCTGTGTTGCTGCTGTAACAAATAACCACAAATATAATGGCTTAAACAATGCAGATTTATTTTCTTACCGTTCTTAAGGTCAGAAGTTTAAAATGGGTGTCACCGGGCCAAAATCAAGGTGTCCTCAGCACTGTATTCCATCTGGAGACTCTAGAGTAGAGTCTGTTTCCTCATCTTCAAGGCCAGCAGTGTTGGCCAAGTCTTTCTCACACTGCCATTTCTCTGATTCTCTCTTCTGCCTCCCTCTTCCACTTTTAAGGATTTTATGACTGCAGTGCCCTCACCTTGATAATCTAGTATAATATCTCCATTTTAAGGTCAGCTAATTAGCAACCTTAATTTCATCTGCTACCTCAATTCCCCTTTGCCAGGTAACCTAATGTATTCACTGGTTCTGGGGAGTAGGTTATGGGCATCATTGAGGCAGGGGACATTATTCTCCCTACCACAGCATTTACTATTGTATCATCAGATGTGGTGCTTCGTGTATGTAGAGGAAATACTTAGGACATTTACATTTAAAAGGAGGGATAAGTTATGATGAGAAAAAAGCCAATTCCAAAGGTTATATACTATATTTTTCAATTTATATAACGTTTTTAAAATAGAAAGTATTTAGGAATGGAGGGCATATTGCCAGGGCAAATGGTTGCCAAGAGTTAGGGATTAGGGAGTGGGTGGAAGGGGATGAATAGGTTATAAAAAGGCAACATACATGACCTTTGTGATTTTGGAACTGTTGAATATACTAACTGTGGTGGTGGATACATGAACCTACACAGGTGGTAAAATTATATTAAACTTAATACATAAACACACACACATAGACACACATAGACACATGAGTATCATTAAAACTAAGAAATCTGAATGTGATCAGCGAGGTGTGTCAATTTCAATATCCTGGTTTTGATGTAGGGACTTCAAAGTCAGTATGTATCTAGAGCACTGAAATTTTTCTAAGTTAATTATTTTTTGCAGGGGAGCGGGGAATGAGAAGTATTGGGTTTAATTTGTGTATTAATCTCAGTGTCCTTGAGGATTGCAAGATATTTTAGGATATTGATAATTTCTTTAGTCTAGCATCTTAAAAAGTGGTTGATAGAGGCAGGAGGAAGATACACGTGGTTACAACAGGGCAACATGTGGGACCTATAGTGTTGGAACTATACAGTATCTTGACTGTGGTGATGGATACATAATCCTGCACAGATGATAAAGTTGTGTGGAACTCATGATCTACAGACAGATACACACAAATATAAATGAGTCTAATGGGGAAATCTGAATACAATCTGTAGATTTTATTAACTTCCGTATCCTGGTTGCGATAGTTTTGTAAAATGTTACCATTGGAGGAAACTGATATCAGGACAAGACATCTATCTCTCTTTTATTTATTTATTTTTTCTTTCAGGTTTTCATTTAAGTTCAAGTTAGTTAACATATAATGTAATATTGGTTTCAGGAGTAGATTTAGTGATTCATCAGTCATGTGTAACATCCAGTGCTCATCATAACAAGTGCCGTCCTTAATACCCATCATGTATTTGGCCCATCACCCGCCTACCTCCCCTCCATCAACCCTGTTTGTTCTCTGTAGTTAAGAGTCTCTTATGGTTTGCCTCCCTCTTTTTTTCCCCTTCCCCTATTTTCATGTGCTTTGTTTCTTAAATTCTACATATGAGTGAAATCATATGGTATTTCTTTTTCTCTGGCTGACTTATTTCAACTAGCACAATACACTCTAACTCCATCCACATCGTTGCAAGTGGCAAGATTTCATTCTTTTTGATGGCTGAGTAATATTCCACTGTATCTATATACACCACGTCTTCAATGGACATTTGGGCTCTTTCCATAGTTTGACTACTGTTGGTAATGCTGCTATAGACATGGGGTGCATATGCCCCTTCAAATCAGTATTTTTGTATCCTTTGGGTAAAAACCTAGTAGTGCGATTGCTGGGTCATAGGGTAATTCTATTTTTAACTTTTGGAGGAACCCCCATACTGTTTTCCAGAGTGACTGCATCAGTTTGCATTCCCACCAACACACCAACAGTGTAAGAGTGTTCCCTCTTCTCCATATCCTTGACAACATCTGTTGTTTCCTATGTTGTTAATTATAGCCATTCTGACAGGTGTGAGGTGGTATCTCATCATGGTTTTGATTTGTATTTCCCTGATGATGAGTGGTGTTGAGCATCTTTTCATGTGTCTGCTGGATATCTGGATGTTTCTTTTGGAAAAATGTCTATTCATGTCTTCTGTCCATTTCTTTTCTCCCCCCCCTTAATGTTTATTTATTTACTTTTAAGAGAGAGAGAAAGAGAGAGAGAGAGAGAGAGAGAGAGCACAAGCCAGGGAGGGACAGAGGGAGTGAGGGAGAAATAGAATCCAAAGCAGGCTTCAAGCTCTAAGCTGTCAGCGCAAAGCCTGATGCAGGGCTCGAACCCACAAACTGTGAGATCATGACTGAGCTGAAGTTGGACACTTAACCAACTGAGCCACCCAGGCATCCCTCTTCTTTCCATTTCTTAACTGGATTATTTGTCTTTTGGGGTGTTAGGTTTGATAAATTCTTTATAGACTATGGATACTAACCCTTTATCAGATATGTCATTTGCAAATATCTTCTCCCATCTGTAGGCTGCCTTTTAGTTTTAATGATTTCTCTCTTCTTCTTTTTTTTTTTAATGTTTTTAAATTTATTTTTGAGAGAGAGAGAGAGAGAGAGAACGTGAGCAGGGGAGGGGCAGAGAGAGAGAGACACACACACAGAATCCGAAGCAAGCTCCAGGCTCTGAGCTATCAGCACAGAGCCCAACGCGGGACTTGAACTCATGAACCACAAGATCATGACCTGAGCCAAAGTCGGCCGCTTAACCAACTGAGCCACCCAGGCTGCCCTTCTCTCTTGTTTCTTACAACTGCATGTGCATCTACAATGATCTCAATAAAAATTTCAATCAGGAGAGGTGAGAGAGTAAGAGATCTAAAGGAAATAAGGTTTCTATGCCTCTCCAAGTGACAAAATGTTGACACTGGTAGACTGTGACAAGTTATGCATGTGTATTATAACCATTAAGAAAACCGTGGCCACCATGAAGAAAAGTATACAAAAAAATACTCAAAAATACTATAAAGAAATTAAAATGTAATTCTGAAAAATGTTCAAGTGATCCACAGGAAGACAAGAAAAGAGGAACAGCAGAAACAAATGGTAAACAAATAATAAAATGGCAGGCATAAGCTCAACACATCAATAATTACTTTAAATGTTGGTCTAAATGTACCCATTAAAAGACAGAGGTTGGCAGACTGGATAAATTTAATTATCAATTATTGTTTAAATAGATATCACTGTAACTCATGCTGTTTGCATAAAGTATTCAAATAGACGCATTAAAATATTCCATAATTGTGTAGAAAAAAAATCACTCAGACTTCCAGGATGAATCCATTGGCACTGGCTACATTGGTGATGTGTTTATGTATGATATAAGAGTGTGCCCAAAATATGCAGGACAATAATATAATAATACAATGTTACATGATTTAACGGTTAAAATGAAGTGTACTTTCACCCTGAAGTAATATAAGTCAATTCAACTCACATTTCCTTGGCTAAAGCAGTATCTTGGCTACATCTGTCTTCAAGGTGAAGTGCAGTCTTACCATGTGCTGAGGAATAAGACTGGAAATATTTGGTGGATAGTACTATTGACTATCACAGATGCTGCATAAAGATGGTTTTTGTCATGTTCGTGAAGTAGGGAATTGGAAGCAATCTAGCTGTCCCAGGGGAGTGGAATGGCACTTTTAATTTTATATTTGTTAAAGTTACCATTTATTGAAAGCTTAATCAACCACTCACTGTTCTAAGGTTCTGTATTTGTTAATTCATTCGATCGAGCTATACATGAAGTAGATATAATGATCTTTCTTTTTCTTGTGTTATACCAAAGGTGAGTAATTTGCCCAGGGCAAACCCTCTGATCAATGGCAGAACTAGGACTCAACCTACTGTTGTCAAATTCCCTAACACATGCTCTTTTATCCGTTGTGCTGTATTGCCTCTTTTGGCTTGATTGCCCTTTTATGGTTAAACATGGTGATGGAGGATGTTGTCAAAGCTTGTTTATTGAAGGAGACAGAGAAAGAGGAAGGAAGTAGGAAAAGAGAGGATTAAGAAGGGAGAAGAGAGAGTGGGGGACAGATAGAAATCCATGAGAAATGACTGCTAGAATGTGTGCTGTGGTTACTTCATAGGTCTCAACCCTATCAGAGCCCTAAGCTGTCTTTGTGCTCCTTTCTTCCAGATCCTTTGCTGGTGTTTCCCTGTGGCTGGACACACACGTAGGAAATACGAATCTGAGATATACTCCATAAAGGTGAGCCTCCAATTACACAGTTAGGGTGCAGAAACAAATTCTTCCACACACCATGTCTTCCCCTTTCTTGGCTTTTTTCTTTCATTTTGATGAGAGGGAGCGTATCCTCTCTAGAGGGAGCGTATCCTCTCTAGCTTCTTTTTTTTTTAATTTTTTTTTTAACGTTTATTTATTTTTGAGACAGAGAGAGACACAGCATGAATGGGGGAGGGGCAGAGAGAGAGGGAGACACAGAATTGGAAGCAGGCTCCAGGCTCTGAGCCATCAGCCCAGAGCCCGACGCGGGGCTCGAACTCACGGACCGCGAGATCGTGACCTGAGTTGAAGTTGGACGCTTAACTGACTGAGCCACCCAGGCGCCCCCTCTCTAGCTTCTTGCGAAAGAGTACATGGACATTAGCTTTTGAGAGCTTGCATATCTTTATGAAAATGTCTTTATTCTCCCCTCATATGAATGTCTTCATTCAAATTCCCTTCAATAGTTTGAGTCTCCAATGGCAGGAATACTTTCCTTGAGAATTTTGAAGGTCTTTTTCTTTGTCTGGTTGCAATTGAGATATCTGAAGTCGTTCTGATTCCTGATCCTTTATATGTAACTGTTTTATGTAACTCTCTGGAAGCTTATAGGATCTTCTCTTGGTCCCCAGTGTTCTGAAATTTCGCAATGGTGTTCCTTGATATAGATCTACTTGAATCTATTTGGTGAAGGGGGCACTTGGTAGGCCTACCAAATTACACAATTACATGTGTTAATTACTGAAATTTGGATGAATTGTTTTCTGGGAAAGTATACTCAAGACTTAGCATGAAGTACAATAAATAAAAAATTGGAAAATATTAATTCCATTTGTTTTCAATACAAAAATGAGAAAAAGAAATCATTAATTCTATTATAACTGTTATGGGTACTTCAGGACTATAAAATGAGAATTTTGCCACGGGTCCCTTAGACTGACCTTAATTAACCTTAAACTTTTCTTTCTTCCTATTTTCTGTCTTTCCTTCCTTCTCTCAAACATGTTTCTTGATTCCCAGTATGTACAAGATTCTGAACCAGTGACTGGAGCTCTTGCTGTGAACAAGGCAGACATTGTCCCTGCCTTCTTGAAACTGTCTTTTGGCAGAAGGGACAAGGGCAAAACAAGTAATTACAACATGACTTATTGTATTAAGAATATAAAAGAGGAGGATTTGCCCCAGTCTCAGCCGTAATGTTTGAGCTGAGGTCTGGAAGGGGCAAAAGATGTTGATTAAGCGAAGGGGGCCCAAGAAAGCCACCACACATAAGTAACAGTGAGTGTGAATGCCCAGAGGCATCTTTGGATGGCCAGAGGCAAGAGACGGGGGCAGATCAGAGATGAGACTGGGCAGAAAGCAGAGTGCATGTCATGCCTGGCTGTAATATTCTCTCAGAAAGAAAAGAACTCCCTACAGCAGAAACACAGGACACTGAATTTACTTGCTTAACACTTCAAACGGTCATCCTGCTGCAGTAGGAGAGTACATTTCGAAGAAAACATTTTACTGGACACAAGTTTTCAAAAAGGGTATGTGTGTATACATTTTTCAATGGTTTTGACTTTTTAAAGAATCCTGATGGGCTTTCTAACCAGGGAACGAGAACAGGATCTATTAAGAGTACCCAGCAATATCTATTATGCTATTGGCTAATGTATCTACCTCCTGATGTTTGTTTTGTTTTAATCACAATTCAGTGTATACGAGATAAAGCTTTTTTTAACATTAGCTATTGCTGAATAGCTGAATGCATGTGCTGTCCTAGATCATGGGGTTAGGGGTGCTTATTTCAATATTAAATAAAAGGACTCATTTTCATTGAAGCAAGCAGGGAATGAAGCTTACAACTTCAATTACCAATAATTAATTCCCCACACTGCAAGCCATGCAGTTTACAGTTAAACTCCCAGTGCCCAATGGATAACAAAAATCTATTTTGATCACTTTTTATTTTCATCATTTAAGGAGTACATCTTATTTCCATTAGGCACATGCATTTGCAGATTAGAGGAGAGAACAAATACCCCTTCTAAAAACCTAGGCGACTGGAGCCGGGGAGACTCGTAAGCATGACAAAGAAATGCTAGGATCTTTTAATTGCTTTTGCTTTTGTTGAAGGAGCATCTAATGTTGTGTAGAACTAGCTACTTCATATACATGGACCTATTATTTACAGGCAGATGGATAATTTCCCTAACTTTATTTTTCCTTAAGCATTAAGGTATTCCTTGGTGGCTTTTCGCCCCCTGAGAAAAAGAAGGCAATTGAGCTCATGATTTAAAACGAGGTAAATTAAGTCCTGCTCCAAAGCCAATCCTGCAGGTTGGGAAGCAGGTGTAAGGATCAGAAGAACGCTTCTGAGAGGGGCGCTAGACATACAGATAGATTAGAGTGACTGAGCTCATGAGTATGTTCCATGGTTTTTGGCCAAATTCTGAGCAGCGGAAAGAAGCTGCCACAATGCCGCCAAATAAAAGACACAATCAGAACCAGAGTTCCTAGAGGTACAAAGAGGTGTTTGGAATCAGGTTTCACGAGAAACAGACAGACCTGTGTGGCATGCAAAAAAATGAGTTCTAAGAAGTTCTCATCTTTCAAGTTTTAAAGACATTAGTTTTCTTCCTGCTTGTAGGTGTTCACTTTGCCCCAAATAAATCTCACATTTCATAACAGAATTGGCCATCTTACAGTAAAATCTCTTTTAGGTGGAACTCAGTGAAATGAACCATAAATTAACTGGAATTAGCTTCTACACTGGCTTTCTGGAAAAAGAATGGAGTATCAGTCGTTTAATAAAAAGGAATGGCTACAAGGGCACTTTCTAAGGTTAATACATATTTAATCCACAGCCGTACAATGTCCAAACATGTCCAGAATCTTAATTCCCATATCCTATAAGATCCTTAATATAGTAGTAGCATAGTAAAAAAAAAATTAAGTTCAGTGCATTTTACTTCTCATTTTAAGAAAACAAACCAATATCAACCAATATATTTTTAAATGATTCTATTAACAAGGGTTGAGGCAAAAAGGACTTTCTTGCTGAGTAAACCTTAGTGATTAAGAATGGCAATAGCGGGGCACCGGTCAGTTAGGCATCTGACTTCAGCTCGGGTCAGGATCTCATGGCTCCTGGGTTCAAGCCCCACTTAGAGCTCTGGGCTGACAGCTCAGAGCCTGGAGCCTGCCTCGGATTCTGTGTCTCCCTAGCTCTCTCTGCCCCTCTCCCGCTCGTGCTCTGTTTCTCTCTGTCTCTCAAAAATAAATAAACATTAAAAAAAATTTAAAACGTGGCAATAGCTATTCAGGCTGGCATTCAAGCATTTGATTAATATGTCAACTATTTCCATTATTAAGTAAAAATGTATACAACTTAGAAAGAGATCCAGCTCTCAAATAAAAGAGTTTTCAAATGCAAGAAAAAAAATGGGATGGTTTTGCTGGATATTAATATTACAATACAAACAAACAGAAACAGATTTCTTGCCCCTGGGGGCCAAGACCCACATCTACTAAAATTACGTAACATAGAGACTCATCACTGACCCTACTGTGTATATGCTTGATGCATCGTTGTTAGCATAGCCAAATATTTCCACCCTAGGAAATCAGATCTAAAGGATATAACAAGTGATCTATTTTCACATGACAACTTTAGAGAAAGCATTAAAAATTTTTTTTTATTGCAGAGCTTTTGTGAACAGACCACTGTGATGAAAGGTAGAGGAGATTTATTTTGCTTGGGAATGAAGAGCAACTGTGTCACATCCGTTTCTTCGTTTCTGGCTTCATGATATTTTCAAGGTCATGCCTTCAACAATAAAGGTAAGTCACTCATATTAGACGCTTTGTCACCTTCCTGTTCAACACCATCTGTTAGACATCACCTCTCTCACTTCATTTAAGGCTTTGGTTCCTTCGCAATGGTCTGCTGATGTTTTTAGCACAGACCAGCAAATTCGACCCAGAAACTTTATTGTGGTATCATGCAAATGTAAGTTCCCAAGCACAATGGGTATTATTAGCCCAAAATATCCCTACTGGACCACACAGCTCTGAGACCCAGCCCCGAGGCATAGATAGCCACAGGGAACAAAGAGAAGAGAGAAACCTCAAATTTGCTTGGAAAGATAGGCCAACCCTGGAGGTCCTGGACAAGCAGCAGCTGAATGCCTGACAGATTTGCTATTACACAGCTGTTCTTGCCTGGGAAGGGAGCAGGGAACACACACACTGCTTTCCAAGATTCTGTAAATGATGAACTTCTGAAGACAACACTTATCACTGGCTAAGAAACATCTGCATAAATACACAAAAACTCAAAACAGACTAGATTGGAAATCCTTGTTGCTTCCCAGTTGGAACGGGAGGCTATCTCAAGGTTAATGGTCGTCCAAAGCGTGCAGATGTGCTACTGTTCACAAGTAAAAGGGACAGTGGTTATGACCATCATCTGTTGCTCAAGCATTTTTGAGTGGCTTTTTCCACTGGAGATGATGGTCTCCTACTTCTTGGCTCCATGCTCCATGTTACCAAATTACCATTTTTTAAAAGGTTACTTATTTATTTTGAGAGAGACATGGAGAAAGTGAGCAAGGGAGGGGCAGAGAGAGAGAGAGAGAGAGAGAGAGAGAGAGAATCTCAAGCAGGCTCTGCACCGTCACCGCAGAGTCCCGGGTAGGGCCTAAAGTCATGAGCCACAAGGTCATGACCTGAGCCGAAACCAAGAATTGGGCGCTTAACGGACTGAGCCACCCAGGCACCCCCCTAATTACTGTTTTTGAGGTGAATACCTAGTTAGAGGTGCAGACTTTGGCAATGCAATACCAGTTCATTGTACGTACGTGGAGAGTTCGTGTGGCTTAAAATTAATCACAGTGATAAAACTAGTTAATAACTGAACACAGGCTTGAACTCAGGCCTCCTATCTGTTGACTCCAGAACTTTTCTCATTCTACTACACTGATTATATAAATCATTCCAGCATTTGAGATAGATTACTATTCCTCACTGTGATAGGTGGGGCAATGGCCCTCCCAGATATCTACATCTTAAATCTTGGAACCTATGAATATGTTTTGTTATTGACAAAGAGAATTAAGGTTGCAGATGGAATTGAGGCTGCTAAGCGGCTGAGTTTAAAATAGAGAAATTGTCCTAGATTATCAGGATGGGTTCAGTGTAATCCTGAAGGTCCTGAAATGTGGATGAAGGTGGTAAAGGAGTCAGTGTCAGTGTGATATAATGTAAGAAAGACTTGATTGGACGTTGCTGGCTTTGACAGTGGAAGAGAGCCACCAGCCAAGGAAAGTGGGCAGATTCTAGAAACTGAAAAGGTGAGAAAATAGATTTTCCCCCAGCCCCCCCAGAAAGGCAGCCCCCTGCCAGTATCTTGATTTTAGACCAATGAGATTCAACATCTAACTTCCTACCGCCAGCACTGTAAGTAAATTTGTGTTTAAACCACTAAATTTGTGGAAATCCATTACAGCAAAAGTGGGAAATCAGTACATTCTCTAAAGTACCTAAAAATAAACACATAATAACTAAACTCAATAATACATCTTACTAGTTTTAAAAACTATCTAGTGTTCCTTTGAGGTTTGATCTTCAACAAGTGATAGCAATTAAGAGCAATAGCAAACACTCAAGTATAATACCTATTATGTCAGGAATACCTATTATGTGTTCTAGATGTTATCTATAATTAACCCATTTAAACCTGTTCAGAACATTATGAGGTTGGTTCTGTTATCATCCCCACTGTATAGAGAAGAGAACTGAGGCACAGAGAAGCTGTGCAACTTGTCACAAGGCTGGAAAATTGCAGAACTAAGATTGAATCCAGAAAGTATGGCTTTAGAGTCTGTCCACAGCTATTCTATTCTGTTTCTCCCAATGGTAGCGACCCAACAGATAGCATCCTTACTCAGAGTCAACATAGATGACCTTGTCTTTTACCCAAGAGTTAAACAAAATTGCTTACGGACATACATTTTTTTTTTCTTGTTCATAGGCTTTTCCTTTGAAGTGTTTTTAGCTTTTTCCTATAAGTTTCCCATACTGTTACTTAACGTTTCCTCTCTTCTTAGCACTGAGGCTGTTTTTATATGTTAATCACCAAAAATTTCATAGTCTTACAGCTACAGATTATTTAAGAACTGATCAGTATGCCTGGTTTCCTACCTCAGTTGTCTCTGTTCCTTCTTGCCCTGTTCAGATACACTGCCCCGTCTCCTAGTCTACATGCAGTGAAGGGCAGAGGTGGTGCAAATAAAATCTGTAGACTTAGTTACTGTTAACAGCTCTGACAAAAGAGGAGCTTTGCTCATGTTTGCCTATCATGGATTTTTTTTTTCTAATTTCTATTTGTTTTCAAAGAAAACTTAAGCCTCTGTGTTTCCACGATGTTTCATATTTAGACAACATTTAAGTCTTCATTTCTCACGTAGGCTTTTGAGAATTGTTAATTTGATTTATTCGTGCTACACCGTAGTCTCCTTTATCACCTGTGATCAAGAATTGGCTTTAATCATGTTTTGCTTTGTTTGTGGGCGTTATTGATTTATTGATTTATTTATTTTTTGCTTTTTTTGTTCTGTTGACACAGAAAACCCAAATAAGATGTCAAAATCAATTCATCCTCAAGGCTTCATTCCCATTTAAAATATGCTTCACTTGGGGTGCCTTGGTGGCTCAGTTGGTTGAGCGTCTGACTTCGGCTCAGGTCGTGATCTCATGGTTCATGGGTTCCAGCCTTGTGTCAGGCTCTGTGCTGATTCTGTGTCTCCCTCTCTCTCTGCCCCTCCCCTGCTTGCGCTCTGTCTCTCCTTCTCAAAAATAAATAGATATTTTAAAATTTTAAACATAAATAAATAAAAATATGCTTCACTCTATGATTGGAAATAGATCAGTGGTGGCCGATTGATCAGCAGAGACCATTCAAACTAGTTTTGAAAACTAGTGACGTAGTTTTGAAAACTACAGACGTAGGTGTAGACTTTGGAGGTGAGCTGGGTATTACAACTGCCACACACTGTGCCTGCCGTAGTGAGTCAAGGATTCTTGCTTCACCATAAGTTCCTTCTGACTTCCTGTGTGGACAAACTGGATTCCAGTCGGCACCCTCTGTTTCAATATTACCACTTTTCCGACTCCTCAGAGTTTTCAAGATTAAATCATTGAAACTGCACAAAACCACATAGAAGATAGTATGTAATTCTCTAATTTATAGGCTAAAATGAATGGCATTAGGATTACATTAAATACAGATAGTCTTAGGTTTTCAATAATCTTTTACCAACTTGAAAGATTGTTAGATAACAAAGAAGGTCATTGACGGCTGGTATAAACTTTCTTTTTAAAATAACAATTTCCTGAGGTTTTTTTTTTTTTAATTTGTAAGGCCCTTTGTTAAGTGACTTTATACATTTATCTTATCCTCATCCAAACCCACAAGATATGTATTTTTAACTCCCATTTTGCAGAAGAGAAAATTGAGGCCAGGAGGTTAAATCACTTTCGTTTGGCCACAAAAGAATCTCCCTAGGAAGGCTTCCATGAGGGCTGCCTCCTAGAGAAAGAAGAAACAAACTAGAAGGATGCCTTTTGAATGCACCTAGCTCAGAGATGAAACTGAACCCATTTCTTATTATCCTCGTTTGAAAAAGTAAGAGTCACCGAAATAGAAATATTAAACAACATGTTTGAAGTCATGGAGGGATTAGACAGGGCCAGATCTCAGAAATATCCACCTCTCAGGACTGTGTTAAGACGGAGCAGCCAATCTCTCGGCTCCTTTTATCTGTCTTTCTAGGTCAGTCCCTGCAGGGTTTCAACCCTATCACTCTTTTCTGCATTGCCTATCAATTATTTGCTGTCTTGCTCTGGGGTGGTGATATGTAAAAGAAATAAAAACTTGAGAAAAAGTAAAATAAAATAAAGTACTAAAAAATTGAAAATTAAATAAAGGTAAAGATAAAAAGAAGATACAAAGCAAGCTGCCAGGATTTGCCTGAACTTCCTGGGTACTTGCCTCAATTTTCTGCTTACTTTTTGCTTTAGAAACTGGTTATATAATAGGTGGATTTCTTTTTGCATCAGAGGTCACTACAGAACGTTTGGAAAGGTTGGTAATTAACAAGGACTCATGAAATCAGACCTCTGGCAGGAACTTCAACTGAATGAAATATCAGTTGAGAGACCATTTGGATGTTCTGTTGAGGCTTTGTCTAGTTCAGCTTTCAAAATACATAGCTTAAATACACACACACACACACACACACACACACAGACACATGGCGTGAGCTTTAAATTGGTTTGTGAGGTGTGCTTTTTAAAAACACTGATTTGGGTCACCTAGGGAAAAAGAAATTAGATAATATTTAATTTGAGTTACTCCAGCTTTCAAGATTAAAGTGAGGTTGAAGTTACTGTATCTGCCATTTTGTGGCAGCTAGTTGGGTGGAAAAGTGAAGTATTTTCAGAACTCAGAGATTCTGCATTGGAAATTGCATGGGAAAAGCTGGATCCATGTGCCCTGAAGAAGCACCTGAGACAAAGACGGTTAAACATCATGTTATGTAGATGGTTACTGGTTACTTAATACCTTTTAGTTAGAATAGTAGTTTAAGTGTTACTACACAGACTTATATTTAGTATTCAATTTAAAGACCAAATGATAACCTCTCCTGTTATAAGACCAATTGTGAGATTATATTCCTTTCAGCAAGTTCCTGCTGAGACTTGTGGCAAGATGGCTATGTGTTCACAAAAACCCATTTCTTACCTCCTTGCGCAGACTGCCAGCTACAGTAATAAATCTGATATTTAAATGAAATTAACAAATATTTAAACTCAAGAAGCTAGTTGTTTTGGTGACATAAAAAGTTTGCAAGTTTCACTTCTTGTTTATGTCAATTAAGAACATGAACATTTTATGTTTTTCATATCTTTTCAACCACCACAGTAAAAGTAACATAATTTCTTATCTTTTTAAACCTTCAGTTTATCTGAAAGCATTTGAATATTTAACTTAAAGTAACAACATTTGATTTATCTTAAAAGTATCTCAATGAGGGGCGCCTGGTTGGCTCAGTCGGTAGAGCATGATCTCGGCATCCTGAGATGCCCACTTTGGGCATAGAGATTACTTAAAAAAGTAACAATAATTAAAAATAGTATCTTCATACTTTTACTAAATTAGTTTATTTGTGTACTTAATGTTTTGTTTCCTAGAGAAATGCCCAAATCTCTTGGGAAAAAATGATAGGGAATATGATATAAAACAGTCAATTCTTTATTATAATATTCATTATTAGACTATCTGTGAAAAAACAAAGTATTAGCAGGACAACAAGAACTTTGCGAACAAATGTGCTTTCAAGTAATCTTCAGATATGATAGGAGAAAAAAATGGAATTTTTCAAATAAATCTCAGTGGTAGAACTTGGATGGCTTTAGGAACATAAACTGAAGGTACTTGTTAAACAAGGGTAATTTATCCCGGGTCCACACCACAATATGGCTTCAAAGGTTTCTAAAGTAGGTCGTTTGATTACTCGAAAATGTTTGGCATATGGTAACTTTCCTTAACTTGTTCACATGATAGTTAAAGTGCATCCCAGTAGCATCCTTGGGATTTCTGACCATATCAAAGCATCATCAGGAGCTCTAATGAGACAGTTTGTTTAATAGAAATGCTTTAAATTACCATGGAGTACAACATGAAAAAATCATTATTTTCATTAGCTGAACTATTTCTGCTAGTCTTAAACTAAAAGTTCTAATATCGAAGCATGATATAATAAATGCATTGTGAATAAATGCTGTTAAACAGCAGATCACAAAGAGGAATTTAAATGAAAGAATTCATATAAAATAGCCAAGATTTTGCTGGAAACATTACTCTTAGGCATCAGGATCATATTGCTGACTTTATCGAGCCAGAGGAAGTATCAACAAGAAATAGGTCCCATCTACACAAATAAAGAACTAATAATTGTGGCATCACCATTTTAGTTACTCTCTGTCTTCATAGGCAATACAGTGGTGGAGTGGGTTGCTTCAGACAGTCTTTTTAAGAGTTTTTTTTTAAATTTTTTTTTTAACGTTTATTTATTTTTGGGACAGAGAGAGACAGAGCATGAACGGGGGAGGGGCAGAGAGAGAGGGAGACACAGAATCGGAAACAGTCTCCAGGCTCTGAGCCATCAGCCCAGAGCCCGACGCGGGGCTCGAACTCACGGAGCGCGAGATCGTGACCTGGCTGAAGTCGGACGCTTAACTGACTGCGCCACCCAGGCGCCCCAAGAGTTTTGTGTGAGTATTTTTATTACTGAAGACAAGCTTATTTTGACTTAAGAAGAATCTACCCATAATCAAGTGGGAAAATGCAAATGGCATCTGTCATGATTGTCTTTACATTGAAAGAACTGGCTGTCCAACAGCAGAATATCAGAATGAAATTTACCGTTTGGATCTGTCTCAACATGAACTACTTTTGCTTTTAAGAAGCACTGAAAAGTAGCTTAAGAACTGTGTCCCTCACTCACTTGATCTGTATCGTGAGCTAGATCTAAATGATCCTGTGAGAATGGAGGCAGTGTGAAAGAAGATGTATAACAGGGGGTGGGAATCTCCTCTGTGGGCTAACCTAACATCATGTAAGAGTACAGTTTGCCTTAATATATATGTCACAACTTAAGAATAAAAATAACAAGGCTCGAATCTGGTGATTGAGAAGCAGCTTAAGATGGGTTTTAAAAATCAGATGTAGAATATTAGCAATTGAAAATAATTTCTGTGCTTTTTAAAAAAATTTTTTTAACGTTTATTTATTTTTGAGACAGAGAGAGACAGAGCATGAGCAGGGGAGGGTCAGAGAGAGAGGGAGACACAGAATCTGAAACGGGCTCCAGGCTCTGAGCTGTCAGCACAGAGCCCGATTCAGGGCTCGAACTCACGGACCGTGAGATCATGACCTGAGCCGAAGTCAGCCGCTTAACCGACTGAGCCAACCAGGCGCCCCTAATTTCTGTGCTTTTTGAGTGATAGTGGATGCTTGAGTTATTTGTGTTTGTTTCATGCAAAGGAAATTTTATTTTTCATGGATTAGGTATATGGAGGTGATATGAAGAATTTTATTTTTCTGTAATTTTTGTGAGATGTTCATTTTACTGCTCTGTTGTGTTTGTGATTAAATGTTTTAGGTGCTGTTTCTCTAATCATCCCCAGTAATCAAGTTCACACATTTCTCCAGGTTTACGCATTGAGTAGCTATGGACAAGGAGAACAGGACCCAGGAATCTGTTTCATTAATTTCCTTATACTTCGGGTACAATACATATGATTTTAAGGGTTCTCTTTTAGGGACTCTGAAGGAACTCCTGCCACAGAAAAAGTATTAGTGTATTAATAGACCATGTCAGTTATTTTTTCTAACATGTTATAAACTAGCAAGTTGAATTTTCCAGATTTAAAAAAAAAAAATGAATGTTTTGATCTAAGTCCCTTGAGTCCTGTACTTGGTTGGAGTTTTATTTTCCCATCCCTGATCCAGCCTGAAGTTCTTTGTCTGCAATTCAATCTCAATGGCTTTAATCATTTTGGATTGTACCGATGCCTTCTCAGTAATAAAAGAAATGGGGAGCCAGGCTTGGCATGGGACAAGTCTCTTCAGCTGGAGTAAGACATTACATATGAGTTGTCTACCCACAAAAGGGCCCACTGTCAGCTTAAATTAATGAGATACATGTTTTAATCATTAAGGTAATAGCAACATGTGGATTCTTTGCCTCTGTTTTAATCATCTCTATGTTTTTACCAGCTAGATCATCAAATGCTTTCTTTTGAGAAGTCTTCCCATTTCATTGCAGAGAATAGCTTCTAAGTGGGGCAGAAATAAATGCTTCAGAGGCCTAAGAAACACTAAATAGCTTTCGCATCAGGTCTTAGTGAAATTTATAGCTACCACCTTGTCCTTCAGTGCAGGGACACTGGAGGGACAAGTCTGTAGCCACCATTAGCCAGGGGAACTTAGCATGGGCTCTGGTTTGCAAAGAGTTGAAGTCGAAGAGGTGAATTGTTGGTCTCAGTGGCTGAGTTTGAAATAGATTATTTTGTGGACCACGGGCAGCATTTAGATGAGTTGAAAAAGATAGTGATGCCTAAGATAGCATTCAGGGCTCTGAATGCTTTGCCTCAGCTGGAAATTGCTTTATGCAGACTTTCACTTCACAGGCTGCTAACTGCTTGGCAAATATTGGCAAAGGGACTTGCTGTTCTCAAGAGAGTCATGGTAAGCAGATCAGCACATGGCCCCCTAGACCTGATAGACCAGATAAAGACATTTCAGAAAAGGACATATGAATTTAGCACCACTTGTATTCTCTTCAGATATTTAGGCTACCCCAGTGAAACCTAGAGCATAGATTGCAAAAGAGAAAAAAGTCCAATATATTATTTTGTTTGGGTAATGCCAAACACAGGGCTTAATTGATTTTTCACTGAATTCATGAAATTAAAACAATCATTTTGTGAGCTCTGTAGGACTATCGCACTGTCCACTGTGTTACCACAGTAATTGTTCATAGCTCGGACATAGCTTTGTCCTATATGTGTTATGGTGAATTATATCGTTCAACTGTAAGCTTCTAGAGGGCAGGGCTGGTAACATATTTATCTGTGTGTCGTTAAGTCTTTACACCAGTTGATGCTTCATAAAAGATTGCAGAACAGAACGGAGTGTAGGGATAAATAGAGTTTCTGCTTGCCTTTATGGAAATTGGGTATGTTCAAGGGGTGTGTGGGAAGATTTAGAAATATAAAATGACAGGTTAGAAGGTGTCTTAAAGATCATTTAGTTCAACGCTTATTTACAGATGAGGAAAGTAAGGTCCTGAGAAGTCAATGATTTGATCAAGATCACTTAGTTGCTGGCAGAACCAGGGTGAAGATGACTTAGCATTTACCAGAAGCTGCTAGAGGCTGGGAATGTATTCGACCTGGGTTGTACAGTATGGGCAGTGTGTTAGCCAGGGTTCTCCTGAGAAACAGGACCTGTATATGTGTGTGTGTGTGTGTGTGTGTGTGTGTGTGTGTGTGTGTGTAACCTTTAGATTACATATAAAGACTTATAATGAAGAATGAACTCACACCATTATGGAGCGTGAGAAATCCCACAATCTATCATTTACAAGCTGGAGACCCAAAACAGTTGGTTGTGTAATTCAGTCCAAGTCCAGATTTGGGGAACCTACGTAAAAGAGAGATGAGTCCAGCAAAAGAAGCAAAAGAAGATGAGATGTCTCAGTCCAGCGGTAAAGCCAGGGAAAAAGAGGTGAATTTCTCTTTTCTCTGTTCTATTTTTGTTCTATTCAGGACCTCTGTAGATTGGATGATGTTCACCCACATTGGTGAAGGCAATCTGCTTTATTGAGTGTGATGATTCAATGCTAATCTCCTCCAGAATCACTCTCACAGACAACCTGAAATAGTGTTTAATCTGGGCACCCAGTGGCCAAACTGACATGTGAAATTATCCAGCACAGTTAGCTACTAGCCTGACAAGGATAGTGAGCACTTGATATGTGGCAAGAGAGATGCAGGTAACCGAACTTCAAAGTTTACTTAATTCTACCTAACTTTAAGAACTGAAGCAGTGTAAGATATTTTTCCATTAAAGATAATTTTACTACTTTATTATTTTTTTTAAATTTTTTTTTCAACGTTTATTTATTTTTGGGACAGAGAGAGACAGAGCATGAACGGGGGAGGGGCAGAGAGAGAAGGAGACACATAATCGGAAACAGGCTCCAGGCTCTGAGCCATCAGCCCAGAGCCTGACGCGGGGCTCGAACTCACGAACCGCGAGATCGTGACCTGGCTGAAGTCGGACGCTTAACCGACTGCGCCACCCAGGCGCCCCTTTACTACTTTAATAGAACCACACTTCACATTAATCATTGAAAATTCAGCATCTGAATTGAGATGTGTTGGGGCTCCTGGGTGGCTCAGTCGTTGAGTGTCCAATTTTGACTCAGGTCACCGTCTCGCGGTTCGTGAGTTCGAGCCCCGCACCGGGTTCTGCTGAGAGCTCAGAGCCTGAAGCCTGCTTTGGATTCTGTGTCTCCCTCTCTCTCTCTGCCCCTCTCCCACTCAGACTGTCTCTCTCTCTCTCTCTCTCTCTCTCTCTCTCAAAAATAAATAAAACATTAAAAATTTTAAAAGAAAAAGAAATGAATTGAGACGTGTTGTCAGTGTAACATACATACTAGATTTCGAAAGCATCATGACAAATAGTGTGAAATGTCTTGTTGATAATTTTTTATATTGATTCCATGTTGAAGTAGTAATATTTGGGACCTACTGGGTTAAATAAAATACGGTATTAAAATAACGCTTATTTGTTTCTTTTCACTGTTTTTAGCGTGGCTACTGGAACATTTAAAGTGGCACATGTGGCTTGCATTGCATTCCTATTGGATAGTGTCGTGATACTGTCTTAGTGTCCAAATGTACTTCAGATATACAAACTGGGCTGTAGATTCAGCATAGAGATTTATCATTCTTTCATTTATCTTCACTGACCACTTCAGAGGAAAAAAAAATGGGAGAGTTCTCTTGACTGATCACTGGAAAATTTAAAGTGGCCAACCTTCAGGTTCTTGGGTTCTGTTCTACGTGTATCTCCTTCTAAAATTTATGTAAACTGGGATGCCTGGGTGGCTCAGTCAGTTAAGTGTCCAACTTAGGCTCAGGTCATGGTCTCACAGTTTGTGGGTTCAGGCCCCATGTTGGGCTCTGTGCTGACAGCTCTGAGCCTGGACCTTGCTTCAGATTCTGTGTCTCTGTCTCTCCCCCACTCATGCTCTGTCTCTCTCTCAAAAACATTTTTTTTTAATTTGTGAAAACCAAGAAAATAGAATTAATTTATTTCAGAGAATTTTCTCACATTTTTGTTTGTTTCAATATTCAGTGCTTATAAAAAAATAAGTTTCTATCCAACAGTTGTGCTTCTGATTAAGCACGTACAAAGTCGATGCATCCTTTTTTAATGACTCATTCATTTTTCTATGACAAGTGGGTCATATATTTTGAAAAGAACTAATATTATTTTGGAGCTAAAGTTATTTGGAAAAAAATTAATTGATTAAAATTAATATTAAATAATAGTACTTAATTAAAAAGTAAAATGAATTAAAATTTAAATAAATGTTATATTTTAATATTTGCTTTGTCCATATTTCCATTATTGGTCTGCTTTTTGCCAAGACAGGAAAAACAAAGATAATCTGGTGGTTCTGGATAGGGTGTATTTTCTGTACAAGAAAAGATTATTCTTTCTTATTGGTATTTGACACTTGGAAATTCTATCACAGTTTTGCCCTGAGTTCTGACATTGGCCAGATGAAGATGCATAAGGATGTGACAAAAAGCTTGGATGTGTGAGCCCATAAACACTGCTTTATTTTTTTAACGTTTATTTGTTTCTTTTGAGAGAGAGAGAGAGAGTACAAGCAGGGGAGGGGCAGAGAGAGAGAGAGACAGAGAATCCCAAGTAGGCTCTGCACCATCAAGGCAGAGCCAGATGTGGGGCTTGAACCCACGAACCGTGAGATCATGACCTGAGCCAAAATCAAGAGTTGGAGGCTTAATTGACTAAGCCACCCAAGTTCCCCTAAAATCACCCAGAAACTGTATTTATAGAAAGCCCTGCAAATACCCTTCTCATTACTCTCCTAGCTACAAAAACAAAAAAAAAAACCCAAAAAACAAAAAAACTTGGTATAATTTCACAGCAATTGAGTTTACTGTCAATAGAGGGCACCAAAGGATGGAAAAGTAGTATGATAGATTAGGTTTATTTCCCCAGGTCGTCACCACTTTAAAAATAGCTAATTTAAAAAACCTTTGAAAGGTCACCTTTTCATCTTGAAAAAGGAGAAATCAGTACTGCTGTCCACATATGTAATGTCATTTCTGCCCATTCAGACATGGCCAAGCTGAACAGAGCACATGCTGAAGCCAGGGGTTGGGTGCGTGACTGGTCTTGGAAGTGGAGGGCTAACTCCTACTTCAGGCTCTTCTACCAGGGGGCATAGTCAGCATTTCCCCAGCTAGGGCTCTGCCCAGCGGCTTCACCTGTTCTGTCCTTTAATTATTAGCAAATTAAAATCCTTTACTGGGAAGTAAATTGACTCTGCACTTATTCTAGTTCCTGCCATGTGGCAGGTACTTTGTTAATTTCTGGGGAAACCAGGTACTAAAACAGACCTGTGTGAGTGCACCCTACAGTCTAGTGGTCAACAGAGATATTAACCAAACAATCACACATGCAGTAAAACCTTAACCTGACAAAGTAGAGTTTGAACTGAGATCTGAAGGCTGAACAAGAGTTTACTAGGTGAAGTAGTAAACAAGACTCCGGGCAGAGAGAATAGCAGTATCCCTGTATCTGAACTGGCAGGAGTTGGGGGTTGGACACAACACTCCAGGAACTGAAAGCCAGAGTGGCTGGAGCCTGGGAAATGAGAGTGGCTGAGGCTGGACGAGGAGGCAAAGTAATCACACACAAGGACAGATGGCAACAGCGTACAGGGATTTTGTTGTGCGTTGATAAGTGGATGTTAGGATTAGATTTATGTCCTTAAAAAGATCACTCTCGCTGTTTTGTGGAGAATGGATTAGAAGAGGACAAGAGCATAAGGAAGCTACTGCAGCAGATCAGATGGGAGATTTTGATGACTTGGACCAAAGTAGCGATATTGAAAATGGAGAGACACGAACAGGGAAGGGGATCAGATTGACTGGTCGTAGTTGTGGATTGAAGAAGGTGAGAAGGGAGAAGATGGGGTTAAGGTGAGGAGAACTTCAAGGTTTCTGGCTTGCAAATGATCACAGGTTAGGGTTTTCAGACTTAGAAAACACAGCCAACAGTGTTTAGGAAGCATTGTCATAACTGTTGTGAGGTGGAAATCAGACATCTCAACAGGGGGCAAACTCAGCCCAGGCTGTTGGTCTTTGCATCAGATCTTCAAACCTGTCATTAATGGAACATTTCAAGAAGGGCTGGGAATGACCAACAACACTGTAATGCGATACCTAAATACATAGCTGCCAATGCCAATATATGCATATGTATACACATAGAAAATTTTTGGATGAATATGATCAAGCCATTACTGTTATTTTTGGAAGAATGAGATGAGAGGGAGCGTCGGTTTCAAGTCTAGATGTTATTGTGTTGTCTGAGAAATTTTAAAGCAAGACTTAATTGGTCTTCTAATTAGCAAAACCCATAAAATCACTGTTGTTACCAATAGAAAGCTTTTCGTCTGGGAAACTTAAAGCTCTTTGTGCAGACCCAATAATCTCCCACCTCCATTAAATCTCTCTCCTGGAATCTACAGAGTCTTTCCATTTGGGGACCTCCTAGCCCCAGAGAGCATAGATTTTCTATTGCAGCAGCTCATTAGAGATGCTCAGAAAATCAACGTGAGGACTGGCTACAGAAGCCCTCCCAGCACTGTTTGATCTTTTCAGTGGCAAATGTGTCATTTGTAACACGATAGTCCAGTTCTTATGCAGGGCTAAAATAGAGCCACTCTGAGATGCTTTTGAGACTCCCTGAACTCCAACTAACTACGAATCTTTGTCCCAATTGATGTATCAGTTCTGCTATATCCCTGGGGACATCATTTCCACTTGCTTGGTAAATAATTAGCCCGGCCGCCTTTGGCTATAGAAAGGATTATAAATATTTTAAGCACTGCAAGTGATTGAAACTGTTTTTATTTGATTTCGTCTATGCCTGCAATGCTTTGGGTGAAAACTTACCTCTAAGTATGAAACATCCTTGGGCAGATAAATGTTCTAGGTGTGAGAATAATAAGGTATTTTTTAGGTTGCTATAGTCAGTGGGCATTCAGAAACAAGCTATAATTAGCTGGTAGTTAGAACCTTTCTAATTTTAATTCGTACCCATCATTTTTTCTCGTGAGAGAAGCGAATGACCTTCTTTCCCAAAAAGATTTTTTATGCTTATAGGATTTTTTAAAAAAATAGACTTTAAATATGTTAATATCCAAAATATATAAAGAACTTACACAACTCAATAAGCAAACCAAAACAGAACAAAAAAACCCAAAACCCAAAACTAAAAAACCCGTCAAAACACTCTGATTACAAAATCGGTGGAGTATCTGAACAGACCTTTTTTTCTAAAGAAGATATACAGAGGGCCAACAGGTATATGAAAAGGTGCTCAGAGTCACTAATCATCAGGGAAATGCAAATCAAAACTACATTGAGGGGTGTCTGCGTGTCTCAACTGGTTGAGCCTTTGACTTCAGCTCTGGTCATGATCTCATGGTTTGTGAGTTCAAGTCTTGCAACGGGCTTGCTGCTGTCAGGGTGAAGCCCACTTCAGATCTTCTGTTCCCCTTTCTCTCTGTCCCTCCCCCACTCACGTTCTCTCTCTCTCAAAAACAGATAAAACGTTAAAAAAAAAAACTACATTGAGATATCATCTCACACCTGTTGGAATGACTTCTATCAAAAAGACAAGAAATAACAAGTGCTAGTGAAAATGGAAAGAAAAGGGAACCCTCATATATTGTTTGTGGGAACATAAAACGGTGCAGTCACTATGGAAAACAGTATGGAGTTTCCTCAAAAAATTAAAAATAGAGAGGTGTCTGGGTGGATCAGTTGATTAAGTGTCTGACTTCAGCTCAGGTCGTATCTCATGGCTCGTGGGTTTGAGCCCTGCATCGGGCTCTGTGCAGACAACTCAGAGCCTGGAGCTTGCTTCAAATTCTGTGTTTCCTCCCTTTCTTTCTGCACCTCCCTGGCTCACACTCTTGTCTCTCTGTCTCTCTCTGAAAAACACATAAACATTAAAATATTTTTTTTTAATTAAAAGTGGCATTAGCATATGATTCAACAATTCCACATAAGATATTTATCCTGAAGAAAATGACAATACTAACTCAAAAAGATATGCATCCCCATGTTCATTTATAATAGCCAAGACATGGAAACAACTGATGTCCACTGATAGGTAAATGGATAAAGAATGTATATATATATATATATACACACATATATACATTTATATATATATATACACACATATATACAATTATACATGTATACATATATTTATATATATATACACATTTATACATGTATACATATATATACATATATATGTATATATACATATATACATTTATACATTGTATATATATACATATATACAATTATACATGTATACATATATACAATTATACATGTATACATATATACATTTATATATATACATATATATAAAACATGTAATGGATAATTACTTATTATATAAAAAATGGAATATCATTCATAAAAAAGAAGGAAATTCTGTCATTTGCAATAATATGGATGGACCTTGAAGACATTATGCTAAATGAAATAAAAAGATAAATACCATATGATCTCATTTGTAGTGGAATCAAAAACAAAAACAAAAACAAAAACAAATTGAACTCATAAGTACAGAGAACAGATTGGTAGTTGCAGGTGGGGGCGGGGAGGTTGAACGAAATGGATGAAGGTGGTCAAAAGGTACAATTTCTAGTTATACAATAACTCCTGGGGATGTAATGTGCAGCATGGTGACTATAGTTATTAACAACGTATTGCGTATTTGAAAGTAGCTGAGAGAGTAGATCTTAAAAGTTCTCATCACAAGAAAAAAACATTTATAACTATGTGTGATAAGGGTGTTAACTAGCACCGTGGTGATCACTTTGCAATATATACACATATTGAATAAAAAATAGACTTTTCTTAGAGCAGTTTTAGGTTCACAGCAAAGTTGAGTGGAAAGTACAGTTTTCATAAACCTCCTTTCCCCCACATCCTCCACGAAAGTGGTCCATTTGTTACCATTGATGAACCTACATTGACCCATCATTATCACCCAAAGTTTATAGTTTACATGAGGGTTCACTCTCGGTGTTGTACATTTTATAGGTTTGAACAAATGTATAACAACATGTGTGCATCATATGGTATCATACAGAATATTTCCTCTGCCCTAACAATCTTTGAGCTCTGCCTATTCATCCCTCCCTCTACACTAACCCCTGGCAACCACTGATCTCCATTTGCCTTTTCCAGAATGTCATATAACTGTAATTCTTATAGACATTTTAAAATTATTTCTCTCACAGTAAGTTAAAAGAATATAAAAGTTGCCACTAATATAATTGGTTGTAATCTTTCCAGTGAATTCTTTGTGGTTGCTATAAAAACCCAATGTCTTATTTTGACTGTGTCTGCATCTAGCCAGTGGTACTGCATCTAGCCAGTGAGAACCACTGCCTTAACCCAGGCAGGCGGGAGTCAGGAGAAGAGGGCTGGTGTGCTGGGGTGGTCCACCCAATGCCCTGCCGAGTATTTGTTCTCAGCTCTTTCAGTGTGACTTCTGATGAAAATAGTAACATGTGCCTATTGATACACAAAGCAAAACACAACAATGGTGTACAAAGTAGATGTTGTCCATGCTTTTATCCCCCACTGTTATCCTTACATATTATAAATGGGCTCATACTATACTTTGTATTTGACAACATGCTGATTTTCTTAAACAGTAGATCATGGGGAGCTTTCATGTCAATTCATAAAGATCTCATTTTGAAAAGCTACACAAAAATTTCTTTAGCCAGTTCTCCATTGATGGCTACCTGGGTTATTTGTAACCATTTGGTATGGAACACTAGCAACAAAGATATATATGTCTCTTTTCACATGTGCTTGATTATTTCCTCAGATAAATTCTTAGAAGTTAAATTGCTGGGTCAGAAGGTAAACATGTTTAAAATTTTGGTACGTATTACCAAACTATATTCTCATCAAAAGCATATGAGAATACACTCTTCTTACATCCAAGTCAAGAGAAAGAATATTAATCTTTCACTTTTGCCAATGTGTTAGCTAAAAATGATTGTTATTTCTTTATGGACATATTGATGAAGTTGAATTTTTATGTCGATGTTGGCTTCATGGGTGTATTTAGTTTGTGAAAATTCATCAAGTTGTATGACATGTGCACTTTTGGGGGGGGGTGAGTATTATGTCTTGGCTTATTGAGCAAGGGGATGATTTCTTGTGTTATCTGTTAGGCTACTTAAGGCTTCAGGTAACAGAAAAGCCCAAATGAAATATGTGCTCCTTTTTATAACACAAATCCTATAGCTAGGGCGCTACAGGGTTGTTTAGTTCAGCAGGTCAGTGCATCATCAGTCAGTCTCAGTACTTTGGCTTAGTTTCCCTTATGGATGTGAGATGGTGACAGCAACTCCAGGCCTCACTTGCAAATGCCACAGTATCTAGTGGGAGGAGAGAGACTGTCTATCATTGTGGAAAATCTTTTTTCAGACACTTCCCTTCTTCCCCAAAGGCTTGCTCTCACATCTAATTGGTCAACATTCCACTTATGTCCCCATGTTAGTCCGTCAATGGCAAGAGGAATAAGAACGGCATGACTGGTCTAAGGGAGTAATGATTCACTCCCAATGGCTAGGACTGAGACCTACCTTCCTGAAGTTCACGGCTGGTGGAGGAAATCTGCAGGGTTTGCTGGAGGTGGAGCATGTTTAGGGAAGCAATGGGAGAGGATATGGGACAGGTGGGGAGGACAGACCTGGGGGCCAGTTAAGATGGATTTGAAGGGAGGTAGAGAGTGAGAGAGCTGTTAGAAAGCCGCTTTATAATCTACATAAAAGATGGTGAAAGTCAATATCTATTGAGGCCTGCTCTGTGCCAGATAATGCGCTAAGTGCTTGGGGATACAGTGACTACAAAAGCAGACTTTATGGATACTGCGGTCCAGCAACTTCGCTCAAGGACGTTATAATTCTGTTGCATTAATAGGCATAAGAATAACAATGATGGCTAATAGTTACTGAGAGCTTACTACCTCCGGGGCACTGTTTTCAGTAGCTTATCTAGCTATTAACTTGATTAGCCCTCACAATAACTTTCAGAATTAGATACTATTATCCTTATTTTAAAGGTGAGGAGAGGGGCACCTGGGTAGCTTAGTCAGTTACTCCACCGACTCCTGGTTTTGGCTCAGGTCATGACCTCTCGGTTTCATGGGTTTGAGCCCGGCATCTGGCTCTATGCTGGCAGTTGCTGAGAATGCTTAGGATTCTCTGTCTCCCTCTCTCTCTCTCTGCCCCTCCGCCACTCATGCTGTCCCTGTCCCTCTCAAAATAAATAAATAAACTTAAAATTAAAAAAGAAAATTGAAGGTGAGGAGACCGAAGCGCAAAGAGGTGAAGTAATTTGCCCTAGGTCAAAGGGCCAGTAAACAGGGGAGACAGGAATGCCCAGGCAGTGGGGACGTCAGAGTCCATGCTTTTAACCATTCACTATGCTGCCCATAAAACCGACACTTCAGGAGTTAGGATGTTAGTGATATGGACAGTGCGCTGGAGAGGAAGCAGTAGGAATAGAAGAGGGAGTAGCTATGATTATATTCATATCTGACAATTACTGAGCACTCAACCACCTAACAGAACTGTGTTAAGTGCTGGTTATACATGATCTCACTGAATTCTCACAACTCTGTAATATAGGCGTTATTCCGCAAGTACGGAAGCTGAGGGCTTCTAGACGTCAAGTCATTTGCCAAACAAAAGTCATTATTGTATTTGAACCTGGGGTCCTTAAGACTCCATAGCCTGTGGACTCAGTTAACCCCACTATGCTGATTATGAATAGGAAACGGGGAATTCTGAAATGTGTTCTAATGCCCCCCACCCTTTTAACTGAAGAACTCTAAGGAAATAAATTTTTAAGTATACTGTTGTGCTTTGGCTGGTCTGAGTTGGCCTTCACAAATGCCGCGGTCTTGATCGAATACTTTAGGATACCTCAATTTATTGTTTTCTTGAAGGAACTCAAATCCAGGATATAGAAACTTTTTCCAAGCATCTTTTTCATGAAAAAGTCATGTATCTTAAAATTTTATTACACATTTGCAGTTTTTTGGTAATACTTAGGGTATATAATAGGCACCTTAAATTTACCAGTGTTTCTAGATGAATGCAGAGTAGTTTGAATTTGTATAACCAACCAGCCAAACCATTGCTGGCTATTCTCACAAACCAGGAGCCCCACCCCACCCCACCCCCACTCAACCATACTGCCTTGCAGAGTTAGGGAGCAACAATTACCCAGAGAGTTTTTCCCTTTTTTTTTTTCTTCTGTTTCCAGAGAGATTCCCTCAAGCCCTTGTCCAGATGTTAATGTGTCACATGTGGTGTTGGAGTCTTGACTTTTCAAATCTTCTTTTCTTTAGTAGAATGACTGGGTGGAGCAAAGGAAATTGTTAAGGGGTATTATGGTTTCTTTCTCTTCTAAGCTGAGTTGAATCCAGCCAATATCATCAGTGACCAAAGTCACTGCCATCTGTCAGTTGTGGGTGGCCCAAACCAGCAGTCTCCTTCTGCTCCCAATGGACAGGTAACTTGCGTTCATAAAACCAATGCATCACATCTGGAACTTATTGGCAGACTCAAAGGGAATCCAAAAACGAAATCAGTCACAGAGATAGAATGCCCTGCTTTTTCTTGGAGCTGGTATCTGTTGGGTTCAGGCTTGTGGCATATGGGCAGAACAGCTCAAGAAAGTTTTCCAATGGTATAGGCCAACTGAACATACTTTTCTGAAGCACAACCTTCTACCAAAAATGGAAAGGGGAAAATAAAGCCCCAAACCAAACACACCCAAACCAACTTACTCCTCTGGTGTGCCACATAAAATAAAATTGCCTGTCATGACGATATTTGACTTGAAATTGTTGCCAGTTCTAAGAAAAAAAGGTAGGGTTAGCCGCTTGAGAGATAATCGGCATTCTAATAAAGTACCCAGGGCTAACACTATAATTAGTAAACACAGGTGGTACAACTTCTTGCTTCCTCTTCCTTAGATATATTAGAGATTATCAGGGGAAAAAGAATGACAGGATGGGGGAAAAAATAGAAAACATGTAAGGAAATAACTTTATAAATAGAATATAGTATAGTTTTGCATCAGAATGATAAAAATAGATGCACATCTCTTTAAATATTTTATTTTTGCAGTATTTTGGGCTCATAGAAGTATATCATTTTATTCATCACGCTGTTAGAATTTACCCAGCACTGTTCCTCATGAGCACTCCAGATAGCAGTATATATTCCATTTCAAATACAAACCATGGCTGCTTTTATTAAAATATCATAGAAATAGTTAAGGGTTTGGGTGAGTGAAAGAAATGGGCAAAATATATCTGAAAAATAATCAGGAGTCCCTGGAGAGTTTGAACAGGTAGAAGCTGTGGAAGGACTGTTTATCCTGCAGTGGGCCAGGGGCCTACATACACACGTGGTTTGGTATGTATGTACATACATAGAGTGACGTCCGCGTGGGGTAGTGGGACATTGATGAGCTCCAATCTCACACAGCCCTCAATTTAACTCCTGGCTCTAGTACGTACCAGCAATGTGACTTTGGGCAAGTCACTTAACCTTCCAGAGCTTTAGTTTCCTCATCTATGAAATGAGAGTTGTGAACACCTTCCTGGTAGGCTATTTGTGACGATTAGATATGATAATGGCATTAAAGCACACAGGGCCTAACTGATGCTTTGATAATGATTTTCATTTCCTCTCCTTTCTCTGGCACTATAGGGGTGGAGGGCTGCTGTTACTCATGCTAACATGGGTTTCTCAGAGAAAGTGGGACTTGGTGGAGTGGAATCTGGTCTCTTCTGCCTTGTACTGCATTCTCTCTCTCTCTCTCTCTCTCTCTCTCTCTCTTCCTTTCTTCTAATGGTAATATGATGATATAGTCCTCATGGGAGAGCTGATTCATTTTCAGTGTTTCTTTTCCCTAGCCAAGAGGAAAGCCTACAGTATTCACCTTTGGTGAAGAAACGTTTTCCTAACTGTTATCCCAAAGAGATTCTTAGTTATCTTAGTTATCCCAAAGAGATTCAGAATCACCCTAACTCTGTCTCCAAACTACCAATTGTGTTTGTCCAGATTGGGAGAGTTCCCTTCCTTCCATGTGTTCACATTGTGCCATCACGGACTCCTCAGTGTGTATGAGTTTTTCAAGGTATGGATGAGTCTATTTGTTTTATACCTTTCGTAATGCCAGCTGCATATCTGAGCATCTGGGAAGCAGTTGATAAATTCTGAATAAGCAAGTGAATGAATTAATGAATACCTTTAGAAGAGTATCTCTTCACTTTTTGAAGCCCATGCTACCTTTTGATCAATGTCTCTCACCCCCCAAATATGATATTCCTTAGAAGAATCCTACCCCAAAGGCAATGAACTGTATTTTCTGCATATCCCACCAGTTAATACCTTGTTGAGCTTCCGTTTTTCTATCCCCTACCCCTGAATTATGCATTAGGAAAACAAAACAAAACAAAATTATTGCACCTAGCTTTCTTCTGCCTAAGGTTATGATGTTTACTCCATGGGCACCATTTTAGATCAGAGGCCCCAGAAAGAGAGGGGTCTGCCTATTCAAACATCTGCCATGCATAAGGTATGTTAGGTACTAAATAAGTGCTTTTGATAATGACACAAATGACAGCTTTGGAGCAGCTTTGGTGCCCTACCATCACCAATTACATGTAGCAGTTCAAAACTGGATTTAAATGCAGACCTCCCAAGAAGGGTCCCAGTAGCCTGGTCTGAGATGGAATGCACGGTATTCTTCAACCTCTCTTCCTTAAAATCTGTCCAGCTTATGCCCTTTCATGTGCTTTTGAAGTAGAAAAGAATCGTGTCCCCTACAAAACCTTTTCCTGACTCAGGCTTTTAATATTACTAATGAAGACGGAATGGCTGGAGTTTTAATGTTTTTAATGCTTTCAGCTTGAATATAGGAGTCTCAGAGCTGAATGTTTCGCCCATGGTGTCTCAAGGCCTGCCTATACTTTTCGTGTGCATGATTATAAAATGAAAAA
Source organism: Prionailurus viverrinus (assembly GCF_022837055.1). Classification (NCBI taxonomy): domain Eukaryota; kingdom Metazoa; phylum Chordata; class Mammalia; order Carnivora; family Felidae; genus Prionailurus; species Prionailurus viverrinus. The sequence goes on from NC_062564.1 coordinate 114,970,845, forward strand.
CAAGGAAAGTGGCGTGTAATTTTATAGCAACCAAACACATGGTTTTTCCCTTTCCTTTGGGAAGAAAATTCCTTCCTGTAGAAGCTAAGGTTATGCCCCTACTTGTGAAGCCCAAGGAGGGACACTTTGATGTGAAAGAGGATCCTGGTAGAGTAACGGATACAGAAACCAGTGTGGGAATAGGAGGAGCCTCCAGAAACAGGAAAAGGCATTGTCCCAAGGAGGGGTTATTTCATCCCTCTCTGTCGTCATTCGGGCTGTCTGGTTTATTTCCTCCCCCAGGTTGGTGTGAGCTGGAAGGAGAGTCCTTTGTTAATGAGGTCAAGAACAAGACTGCCCATTTTGTGAGGTGGTTAGGCTGAACTTTCAGATTTCAGATTTTATGAACAGTGACCAAGAACAAAATTAATTTGGGCTTCATCTAGGCAGTGTCAAAACAACTGGCTAGGAAGTGAAAACTCCAATCATTTGGTGTGGCTAAATGACATCAAACAACTTGGTTGGATTGATTTTTCAAGGAAATGCTTCAGTTGGCCAACAGTTTGGGCATTATGTAGGTGTAAGACTGAAATTCTGTCCATAGCTAAGTTACCTGAAACCAAAAATTCAGTAAAATAAAAAGAATTTTATTTTAAGAGTTTTATATCACAAATGAATAGCTGCTGATCAGAAGCACGGATATACACAAAGGAATGCTCAGAGCTGGGAGCATTCATGAATTTGTTATCTGGAATGACATTGTGGGCTCCATCTTTCTCAGGGACTTTCTTAGCACACACCAGGTTGAACCCTGCAACTCCCTTTGGGAACGGTGATGTGCAGGTCCTGGCAGGATCTTCAGCCAGACCTTCGTCATCTGGGAACAGTATGGGAAAGAGTGGCCAAGGCCAGTTCCATCTGGCACAGGTCCAAGGCCTCTGGCCACATTGTTTTCACTATACTTAGCAATGAACCTTTTCAGAGTACTTGGGAATGCTTTGTATTTATTAGTTTTCACACCAGTCTACCTCTTAGAGTCACTGTAACGTTTTAGAAACCAACGAGCTAATGATCAAGAGGCTTAAGGGACTTGCATATCATCACCCAGAAAATGAGTGTTAGAGACAGATTAGGCTGCACAGATATGTGTGATGCTCTAATGGCTGCATAGTTCACAGAGAACATCGGCCTCTACTCTTAGGACCAAAGGGAATTGATTTTCTTCTCTAAGATCTTGTAGGAATCTCTCCTCCTGGGGCACAGGAAGCCCCAGCCAACCGTACCTCAGGACATGAACTTGATATGAACTGCTAGAGGCCTTCTTTGAGCTGAGTTGGGCTCAACCCAGCTCTTTGTTCCAGGTCACACACAAAGACCCATGAGGGTTTGAGAGGAGCAGGATTTTTTTTTCTAATCTGGAATATTAGTACTTAAAAACAAAATCAAGACGCCTTAGGGAACATAAGCTGATCTTATAAAGCCATTCAATTTGGTATGGCAAAGGCACGAGATACTCTCCATGTACAAAGGCCAAAGATGAATAAAAATAGTCCTGACTACAGGAGTTCACAGCCTCCTGATGCAGACAAATAGATATACCACAAGGCAGACTATGTAATTGCTACAGTGGAAGAAGAAACAAAATGTTAGCAGTGTCCAGAAGGGGAAGGAGACGTTGATTCTGACCGGGGAAGTCTGGAAGGTTTTTCAGAGATGACAATTACACTGGACATGGACAAGTCAGCTTTGCAGAATCAGAAGTTACTCCTGAGGTCCAGAGCAGTATTACTTGCCCAAGATCAGAATCCGTTCTGTAGTCATCCTTGCAAACTACTTCAGAACCATCTTCCAAATGCTAGAAGGAGACATGGTGTATTGTGAAGCTGAGATCATTTTACTCTCAGCTCCATCTTGCTCAAAAACCCTGGGATGAGGCAGTGGCAGAAGCGACCCATTTTTCTCATTTTGCATAATTTTGTATTTAAATTCTCACTATTGGAGACTTTGACAATAAAGAGATTTATCCAGAACCTTTTGCATCGGTTTTAAGAAGGACTTCTATTCAGAAGAAAACGTTCAAATGGATCAACCGTGCATTGCAATCCATTTATATTTCCTCTGTTTCTAAGTGGTGTTTCCTGAAATATTTGCTAATTATTAAATTACTTTAGCCAAGATCCAATCCCCCCTTTTTTTTTCTACTTATTTAAGTCAGGGCCAAATGAAGAGATAAGGCCAAATCTATTGTGTCTATGGAAATAGATTAGGAGGTTATAAACATAGGATTAGTGTTAACTCTAGTATTAAGCAGGAGGAACTGGTCATAATGTGTGACAATGAGTTTTCTTCACATGCAGAAATAGCACACTTGTCAAAGCCCTCGGGTTTTATACTGAGAGAGGCTTTATGAATACTTTCTATTAATATCTCCCTTTTAAAAGTGATTTTCTGAGAAACGCATAACGCAAAAAAACCAACCACTTCTGGTTGGACAGATAGAACTGTGCTTTGTTTTCAGGTATCTGCTCTTGTGGAAGTTTCAACCAATACTTGTAGCTCAAACTTCGGGAGAAAATACTGGGTACATGTGAATCTGACAATGAAAATATATATTTGATTTTGTCTAAAAAGCTTATTATGTCACCTGATGATACATAGCATTGTGTACAGTGTTTTTCTGGCTGAGATACTATAGTCAGCCTAAGTCATTCATTTGATTAATCATTGTTGAGCACATTCAATGTGTCAAGAATTGTACCACAAGCTGGGTGGGTGAGTCAGGTGTGGTCCTTGCTCCAAAGAGGCTTGGAGTCTTACAGGGTAGACAAACAATAAACCTACAAACAAATCAACATTCATAGTGTGATGAATACTGTATTTTATTGAATAGAGACACCACTGATTTTAAGATACATCACTTGTGTAACCATTCAGAAAGAAAGACCATGCCAATTAAACTTGATTTATTCCAATTTTATAGATGTTAAGATGTGGGGGGGAAATGTGTATGTTAGAAGCACGGAAATGCAGTACTCTAGAGGAAAAAAAAGGACTATGATAGACTGTCACTGAGGATCTCTAAATAGGGGTGGGCTCTCTGATGAGACACATTTTAGCTCAGAGCTGAAGGGTAGAGGTGAGTCCCCCTACTGTGGCCCAAGAAAGAATGTTCCAGGCAGCAGGAACAGTCTCAGGTAAGCACATGGCAGGTTTGAGGTGCCTGAATTCTGCCTCACAGGTTTGGTAGCAATTGTCCTGGGTTTCCCCAAACCCCCACTGAGTTGTCATAGATTTCTAAACCAGTAGAGCCTCTCCCTTTCCACGTGGCCCGCAGTGGCAGTGATAATCTTCCGGCTGTTCTGCGATGTGCTTCCACATCTACTCACCACTCCATCTCCTCCCACTGCTGTCCCCTGTTTAGAGCTGTCTCTCTGCTCTCTTCCTCCCCCATACTAGCCTATGGCCCCCTCTCTGCTGGAGGAGCCAACCTCTCAATCAAAGTGAATACTACTCTGGAAATCTTGGGTGGTCTGACCTGATATTTTAGTTTAGTGGCCACAGATATTTTAGGCCCCCAAGAGGTAGTCTTACTCTTTCAATTTTACTGGCCCCACTGTTTAAGGAACTTGGAACAGTTCCCCCAGGGACTGGTCTAGAGGTACCGTTGAATAATACCACAGTGTTTTTCTTCCTCCCCACAAAGGACCAGCTGGTGCCTCAAGACCAAGCATAAACCTTTTGGGGCTCTGCCAACTTAGAGTGAGAACTCTGCTTTCCTTCAGGATTCCTGCCCTTCCAGGTCAGGCAAAACCTCTTCTTCCTTTGTCCTTTAGGACTTTGAGTCTTGGTGCTGCCTCTGATTCCCTTTATTTTTATTCCCTAGGAGAATTTAACACCCTGGGCCTTGGTATTATATGAACTATAAGACCACATGTGGATTTTCAGAATAAATCTCATTTCCCTATCCTTCCCTCCACAAAGAGAGAGAGAAAGAGAGAAGATAGTAAAATCGCATCATTGGTCACTCATCTATCCACAGTATGTTGAGGCAACTGACATAAGCCCTTAATACAGCTATTGTGAGATGCTGACAGTCTCCCTGAGGAAGTGTTTATAACTACCTTTATTTAGGCAGGGAGGAAACATGTCATCTATAAGATAATTTTATGATACATTTGAAACAAATACACTCAGGGAAGGATTTTTTTTAAATGATATCAAATGACCATGAACTGGTGAATGGATAAACAAAATGCGGTATGTCCATACAATGGAATGCTATTTAGTAATAAAAAGAAAGCTTTCATAACATGGATAAACCTTAGAAATGCTGTGTTACATGGACTAAGCCAGTGTTTTATGGTTCCACTAATATAAAATGTCCTTAAAAGGCAATCTCAGAAATGCTATGTTACATGGGATAAAGACTGTGTTTTATGGTTCCACTTATATAAAACGGCCTTAAAAGGCAAATCTATAGGGACAGAAGGTAGATTAGCAGTTGCCCTGCCTTGGGTTGAAATGGATACGATTGGCAATGGGTATGAGGGATTATTACAGGGTGATGGAGATGTTCTAATACGGGATTGTGGTGATGGTTATACAACACCATATATTTACTAAAAAAAAAAAATCATTGAATTGTACATTTTACATGGGTGAATTTTATGGAATGGACATTATACCTCAAAACAGAGGTTAGGGGAAAAAAGTATGGTGTAAGACACCCATTGTGTTATCAGCCGGCCAACTCTGACTCCATTAGTGCTTATGGCCTGCATACTACATGGCATTTCACCAATTTAACTTCCAAAGATCAACATTTAGTGAGCCTTGAGTATGTGCCAGTGATGATTTTCAGATAAATCCCTTTACATCATTATTGCAAAAATGCATTTGACTTGAAATTGGGCAGGAGCAGAGCCTTGTTTTAGATGATGCCGTGCTGAGATTGGAAATAGATCAAGGAAAAAGAGAAAGTGAGCAAGTCATAACAAACCACATGTAACTACCATATCTTCTTGCACTACTTATGTTCAAATAGTGCATCAGTAATAAAGTCTGGAAGGACAGCACATATCATTCCACAGCCCTAGCCTCTACTTCTTTATCCGGTGTCCCTGAGTTCATGTGAGTAACTTGAGGAGTAGGTCTGGTTGGTTCTATGTGTGCTGACGACAGTGGAGGGCTATTGGCCTTGGGGACTGCCTCTAAAGAGCAGAAGCTGGGATAAGTTCCTTCTCCCTAAAGTGGCCCAGTGATAGCCCTTTTTAAGAACAGGCTGATTTGCTCCCTAGTGCCAAGTTCAATGAAGAACTTTCCCAGCCCAAGTGGCCAGGGCCCTCAGGAGTAAAACCCTTTCCTAGGCTAAGCATTCTCAAGGTGAAGCTAATGGCTTTGGTTTTGTTAATTAGCACTGGGCTGGTGGGAGCAGAGACCTGCCTGCCATGAACTGCTAATGTTCATGGGTGGTTCTCGTTGACTATTTCTGAAGGTTAGGTCAGGACCAGGACAGGTAAGACTTAAGTCCTGACTGTGACCAAGACTAAGAGGGTAGAGTTAAGCTTTTTTATTCATGGAAGTATTTCAAGGGAAAGTGATTATTCTGGGAGGGTATGGCCAGTCACAAGAAAATTTATGGGCTGAATCTAGCTAATACCTTCACGTTGCAGTTCTTAGCAACCAGATCTTTTTATTTCACACCCACACTGTTCATGAAGGTACAAGGTAAATCCAGGTTGGGTAGATCAGGACTCATTCAGCTTTCTTCTATTCATACCAGAAGTACTATCACACTTACCTTCTGTCTTAGTGCCAAGGCTAGCACTGGTCCTATCTTGCTTCTCCTGTCACAGATTTTGGATCACGTCATCACAAGTCACCTTGCTATATATTTCCCTAATTCTATATCTCTCAGAAAAAAAGTAAGAGTTATTGGATATTTTTTTTTTTCTATAAGGGAATTCTGGCTCCTTATCCTATATCTACCCACTGCTTCAAATCATATTTTTCTAACCCCTCGCATTCCATTTCTCTTCCACTTGCTCTCCTATGGCTTCCATTGTCACCGAGATTTATGTGATATTAGCTAGTCAAGTACAACAGCCAACGTTCTTTCTGATGCCATCTTACTGACCAATCAGTGCATAAATCACTCTCTCATTCTTAAAATATGCTTGGCTTCCCTGACACTATGTTCTTCTGTGTTTTGGGTTTTTTTTTTTTTCCTTTACCATTGACAGCATTTGTCTTCTTCCTTTTAGATGCTCTTTCTTTGCTCAACTCCTAAATTTTTCAGCATTCCAAAGGCTTAGTCTTGGTTTCTTTACTCTTTCCTATCTATGTCTCCCGTCTAGACAATCTCGTCCATTTCCATGGTTTTGCAAACCACCTAAATGATGATTTCCAAATATGTTTCATTAGCTCCACTAAGCTCCAAATTTACATATATAACCTCCTCCTTGATAAGGAATTTGATAACTTATAATCATTTCAAGGCAGAATTTTTGAGTTTCTTCCCAAGTCTTTTCCTTTCTTTACCATTTCAGTGAATGACCTCAGTGTCCACATAGTTGTCCAAGCTAAAAACCTAGAAATCATCCTTGATTCTTTCTTTTCTTTTATTCTTATGTCCAATCCACCATTAAATCTATTTGACTCACTCTCCCAAACTGATCTCAAATGTGTCCGTTTCTCTTATTCTCTACCTTTACTCTCTAAGTCCAAGTCACTGTCTGGAGTAAGTATCCAGCTGGTGTCCTTCCTTCCATGCTTGCCCCCACATAAGTCATTCTCTATACAGTAGTCAAAAGTGATTTCTTAAATGCATTTGATATCATGTCCTTTCCCTGTCATTTCAATTAAAATCCAAAGTGGTCTGTCACACAAGCTTCATTCATTTTGTTTCTTTTGATAAGGTATAAAGATAAATCCTTTTATCTTTTATGTAGATCCTTTTACTCTTCAACTCAATCTCAAATTGCTGGCAACAGAACACCTCTTGGTCTATTTAAGAACTGGTTTAGTGCATTGAGAGAGGTTCTCCACCCTCCCCCCCCCAACCCCTGCCCCGGAATCTGGACTGGCCTGTGACTTCTTTGGCTAATAAAGTACAACAGTTCAAGTCCTGGCCTTTAGGAGGACTGGCAGCATCTGTTTTGTCTTGGAACCACGTAAGAAGTTCAGCTAATCTGGTGTAAGGAAACTCATGCTAACCATGTTGAAAGGCTATGGTAGGAAGAGACAAATGACTGGCCAGCCATCAGCTAGTCTAGTCATCCCATCTGAAATATCAGACACTAAGGGGCAGAGATGATCTGTCTCCCCTGGGCTCTGCTCAAATTCTTAGAAACATGACATATAGTTATTTTAAGCCACTAAGTTTTGAGGTCATTTGTTCTAACAATATAACAGTAGAACATATGGGAAGTAATTTGAGAAAATGTCTTGAAATGTTTTCATTCTATTTATTAGTTATTTAATAGTTTGGCTGAGTACAGAAACCTTGGTTGGAAGAATTTTCCTTCAGAACTTTGAAGGTATTGCTCTATTGTCTTCCACCGATGAGTGCTGCTAGTGAGAAGTCTGATGACATTCTAATTCACGTATCTTTGTATGTGATCTGTTTGGTTTTTTCTTTTTCTTCTGTGGAAGTTTTAGGCTTTTGTCTCTGGCTGCAGTGTTGTTCAACATCACAATATTATGTTTTGTTTTGAGTCTTATTTTTCAGTTTCCCCTAGTTCGTTAAGTTCATCTCATCCATCTAAATTTTGCTTTTCAAAATTTTTACTGTTCTACTCCTCTACCACTCCCATTCCTTTGTAGGTTTATACCTTTCTAAACCATTCACCATAATATTAACAGGGTTAATAAACAGGGGAAGCAGTGGCTGTAATTTTGTATGCAGGTTCCCTGAACTTCTGTTTTGCTCATATTATTGTACGTTTTATTATACACATTCATAAAATGAATTATGCATATTTTGTACATATTATTTTATAATTATTTTTTCACACTGCCTTTTTAAAAAAAATTTTTTAACGTTTATTTATTTTTGAGACAGAGAGAGACAGAGCATGAATGGGGGAGGGCCAGAGAGAGAGAGGGAGACACAGAATCTGAAACAGGCTCTAGGCTCCGAGCTGTCAGCACAGAGCCCAACGCAGGGCTTGAACTCACGGACCGCAAGATCATGACCTGAGCTGAAGTCAGCCGCTTAACCGACTGAGCCACCCAGGCGCCCCTCACATTGCCTAACAAAATTGTAAACTCCATGATAGTTGAGACCATTCCTTCTTGTTCACTATTTTATCCTCATCCCTTGGTAGAGTGCCTGACACATAAGTGTCATTTATTTTGAGATAGAGGGAGACAGGGTGAGTGTGGGAGGGGCAGAGAGAGGAAGAGAGAGAGAATCCCAAGCACGCTTTGCACCATCAGTGCAGAGCACCACGTGGGGCTCGAACTCAGGAACCGTGAGATCATAACCCCAGCCGAAATCAAGAGCTGAACACTTCACTGACTGAGCCACTGGGGCACCCCAGTTGTCATTTAATAAATATCTGTTGAATGGATGAATTAAAACAATGTGTGGGGTGGGCAGCTGGAAAGGTAGCAGGGACAGACATCAAAAACAAACATCATAATCAACCTCATCCTTTTGTCTAGACCAGTGATTTTCACTGGGGGTAATTATGTCCCCCACAGGACATTTGGCCATACCAGGATGCATTTTTTGATGATCACAACTGGGAGGGGGAGCAGTTTGCTACCAGAATCTAATGGGGTCAGGGATGCTGGCAAACATCCTGCACATCACAGCCCCTACAACCAAGAATTATCCAGTCCTAATTGTGAATAACCCGAGGCTGAGAAACCCTGGCCGGGACCAAACTCTAACAGCTAGTTTACATAGTTTGGTATCTCCGAAATACATTTCCCACTTTCAGAACCCCACACACGTCAAAAATTTCAACTGTATGCCCTCTTTGGTGTGCGGGCTCAGTGGAAAAGTATAGCGTTTGAATGTCCTATGGCTCACCCCTCTAGGGTAGATTTTTTTGTATTTAATATATTCACTTATTTTTTTGAAAGCTAGGATTAGTGGATAAAGAAGGGAGTAGGAAATAAATTCACAGAATCCCTACTTAATTCATTATTTTTCTTTCTAACATGGAATGGTAAGTGGATTTAATGGTGTCTTACATTTTTTCTCAGATGCTCTCCCACCTTCTCAAAGGAAAGTGCCTTTCAGCGCTTCACAATAACCAATAGTGTAATAGCACTCTAAGGCTAGAAGGGGCTTCGTTTTAAGATAAAGTAATTGTACCTCATGTAGCTAGCTCAATACAGAATTAGAATATGAATCCAGGTCTGTCCTAAAAGGTAGCTACAGTCTGTTGTAGCATGTTCTTTGAATTAAAAATAACAACAACAACAAGATCAACAAAATCTTTGACTACACAGATTCACTTTTAACAACACAATTAATAAAATGCTTACCTTTGTCTACTTTCATCCAAATTGAAATCACCTAGGGCAACCATTCCATGTCATCCAACCGTACCAAATGCTATACTGCAGACACAGTTGATTATGACCTTACAGACAAAGCATGGATTTGTAGTTATATGTTGTGACTTGCTTCCCATTCAGGCCTTGCATAAGCTATGTTTTGATGACACCTATGTTTGCAGAGTGAATTCATTCAGGCTCAACTCAGCGATTAGTCATGGTTGGTTATTTAGTTCTTTACCACTCCCTAGCTCCACCTCTTGCTTCCAGGCTCACTGTTTAAGCCCAGACTAAAGTTGGCACAAAATGGACTCCATGATTTGTCCTCTGTAATCCTTGTGCTACTAATGACGTGTGCTATATTTTGAGAAGTTAACCATTTTGCTTTTGTTGTTCTCTAAATAGGAGCTGGATAATGGCTCTCTTCAGTTGCTCGTCCAGAATTTCCAAAAGTCAATAACACAGCAAAGGTTCTTTAACATCTTCAGATAAATGAAAACCTTGAACCAAATCCATGGAGTCTCTTGCTTCTCCCTTCACAGTTCTCTAGGATGAGAGTTCAGTCATTTCTTTCTTTTACCACCTGGCTCACAGGTATCCTCTTTCTGCAGATCCCACAGGACTTCTCTAAGTTTAAATACTTAACCACACCTCTGTGCTGGGTTTTAACAGAAGTCACCCAACCTTCTCAACAGGCTACAGACCAGAGTGGACAATCCACCATCATTTGCAATGACCATGACATAGATTGAAAGCTCCTTTCGTCATCAAAGGGAATCTGGATACTAGTTACCTCTCTATCAATCCCCACTTAGCACTTCTCTCCTCTTAATTTATGTTCATTTTCATGTATCAGTTGTGTGCATGGCTTTTATCCACTAAACTGTAGGGTAGGGCCTTGAGGGTAGGGCCTATCTTTTTTTTTGTTTTTTTACTTTTTTAAATGTTTATTCATATTTGAGAGAGAGAGAGAGAGAGAGATCGTAAGTGGCAGAGGGACAGAGAGAAAGAGAATCTGAAGCAGGCTCCAGGCTCTAAGCTGCCAGCACAGAGCCCAATGTGGGACTCGAACTCACGAGCTGTGAGATCATGACCTGAGCTAAAGTCGGATGCCCAATTGACTGAGCCACCCACGCACCCCGGGCCTATATTTTTTTAATGTTTGTATTGATAACACACTGCTTCATCCCCCATGACAGCCAACTCTGTGATTTGGCCATGATGAGCTTTATTTGCATTGGGTGATAGATGAAGCCATAACTGATATGCTCTATGCCACAGTCCTTCCTATTTACCTATTTACATTATTTTCCTGGCCACTTCTCTATTTGGGCAGCTAGACCAGAAGGCATCCATTTTCTTTAGGAGTTGTCAGTGATGGAATTAAAAGGACAAAAAAGCAAATCCTTGGCTTTTAACATCAAAATCTTGTGCTGAATGATGGGAGAGAGACATTGTAAAGGATGAACAAATATATGGAATCCGTTTTCCTCCTCCTCCTCCTCACCATCCTCACCAGATAAAGATCCCAGGAACTTTGGGAGAAAGTTCCCAGGATAAAGATCCCAGGAACTATGGAGGAAGAGTATGGGAGGAACAAGAAAGCATCAGAAATTGGTCTGTCTTTGCGCCTTGCCTCCTGCCCCAAACCCTAGAGAGCTTCAGCATATCTCTGATCTGAATTTACCTGGGCTTTCCTAGAGAAAGAGCAGCGATGGTGCGGAGAAGTGGAAGGAGCAGGGTGAGTGCCCGAGACAGTCCAAGGTCCTTTGGGGGCCCTAGGATTGGAGGTGACTAACCTTCCTCTGGTTCTATAAGAAAAGTCCTAGAAGTGAGAGAGAGAGAGAGAGAGAGAGAGAGAGAGAGAGAGAGAAGGAAAGGAGGGAGTGACAGAAGAGAAAAAGGAAGGGAGGCATGGGGAGGAGTTTGGGGGAGGGAGGCAGAGAAAGGAGAGAGAAAAAGGAAGGAGAGATAGAAAGAAAGGACTGCCTTCTCTACTTTCCCTGCCTATCCAGCTGGAGTTGAGATTTTCTATACGCTTGCAAAGGATCCTTTGAGAGATAGGTATTAGGTCAAAACTGTGTTTTAATTTTATTACGGTAAGAATATTTAACATGAGCTCTACCCTCCTAATGGATTTTTAAAGTGTACAATACAGGATCGTTATCTATAGGCACTAGATTATACAGCACATCTCTAGAACTTACTCATCTTTCGTAAATGAATATTTCTACCCATGGACTAATCACTCCCTGTTTTGTACATCTAAAATTGTTGGTTATCAGGGCGCCTGGGTGGCTCAGTAGGTTAAGCATCTGACTTCGGCTCAGGTCATAATTCTCGGGGTTTGTGAGTTCGAGCCCTGAGCTGGGCTCTGTGCTGACAGCTCAGAGCCTGGAGCCTGCTTCAGGTTCTTTGTCTCCCTCTCTCTGCACCACCCCCCCACACACTTTGTCTCTCTCTCTCAAAAATAAATAAACATTAAAACAATTTTTTAGAAATTGTTGGCTACCAGCAATTTCATATTATTTAACTAACCTGATACAACAGGCAGGACTCCATTGTGACTTTTGTGGGCATAAGACACTTCTTCCTATAAATAAACATAAAATTGGGGGCACCTGGTAGCTTAGTAGGTTAAGCATCCGACTCTTGACTGTGGCTCAGGTCATGATCACATGAGATTGAGCCCTGAGTTGGGCTCGGTGCTGACAGCATGGAGACTGCTTGGGATTCTCTCTCTCCCCTTTCTCTGGCCCTCCCTTGCTTGCACTGTCTCTCTCTAAACAAATAAACTAAAAAAAAAAAAAAAAAAGAAAAAGAAATTTAAAATTGCATATGATATGTTGGAATAGAGGCAAATATATACTAACATTATATGTTAAAATATGTTCTTCGACCTACAAGTTCATTTTTTTCTATTGATTTATAAAGAAATAAAAACATTTTCATGGGCCCCTAAAAGAATTGTGTTCTCTAGGCACTGTGTGCCCACCATGCCTGCTGGGATGTAAGCCCCAGGATGGGACAAAAACCGGCCAGCAGCCCTGGAGCTCAGTCCCTGAAAATCACTCACCTGCCCCCCACCCCCATTTTCTTTTTTTTTTTCTTAAATATGTAATATATTGTCAAATTGGTTTCCATACAATACCCAGTGCTCATCCTAAAAGGTGCCTTCCTCAATACCCATTCCCCCCTCCCTATTTTCTCCTCGCTTTGGTAGATTCCATCCTTTTCCAGAGGGGTGGGCTTCTCTCTACTTGGCCTTTCTGCAGGTGAATAAATCCCTCTAATCTCCAACCCCAGTCAGAAGGTCTTGCTCAGGTAATTAGTAAGGATATTTCCATTTCAACTGGGAGATAATTGCAAAATGCAGGGCTTTGTGCTGCTATGTAAATTAGCGTGGCTATCAGATTGAGAGCCACCCACTGTAATATTAAAAACAAACAAACAAACAAACACCCCAAAGCAACACCCTCACCATCTGGATACTGAGTTCCTGACCACCATTCACATTATCCCTGGTGACCAGGAAAGTGAGCTAACAACCGATCTTTGTAGCGGGTACATTTACACACTGGCAAGGTTTCAGACTTCCCGCCCCTTTCCCCCTCCACTAATTGCCCCTCTAAGATTGTAGCAGAATACACACTGGCTCTTGCTTTGAAAACCACAGGGGTTTGTGTGAGTGAATGACATTTTATTACTCTGCCCTTTAGAAATTAGCCTCCATACTGTCAGGCCTGCCATGGAACTTTTCCCCACTTCTTCTTCAGATGTCAACCACCCAAATTTCACATAATGCTGAGGAGTGATGTGAATGGGGTGGTTTGATGGAGTGTAGATCAGAGCTGTCTGGGCAGTTTGGTGGGGCCAAGGCTCTGTGGCTAGGAGGACGTAGGGATTCACAGATGATGAGACAACATCTCTGCTCAAAGATTCATCATATGAGCTTTGGATAACACTGATCCATTAATCAATTGTTTTTGGTAAAAAATACACACACAGGGGCGCCTGGGTGGCTCAGTCGGTTAAGCGTCCGACGTCAGCTCAGGTCACGATCTCGAGGTCCATGAGTTCGAGCCCCGGGTCGGGCTCTGGGCTGATGGCTCAGAGTCTGGAGCCTGCTTCTGATTCTGTGTCTCCCTCTCTCTCTGCCCCTACCCCATTCATGCTCTGTCTCTCTCTGTCTCAAAAATAAATAAAAAAAGTTAAAAATTTTTTTTTTAAAAAAATACACACACAAACGCCTTCTGGTTTTATGAGAATTGCTCTTAAATTCAGGTGGGTGGAGGTTTTACTGAACTGAGTAATTCTCTGCCTCTAGAGTAAAACACCCAGTCTCTTTAGGATGCCTATATTTTTAAGTCAGAGAGAATTACATTTGATTTTGTTTCAATGATTGTTTTGACAGTTTTAAGATACCTGTTGAAACTATTTGCAATATTCCAGGCTTCTGCAAAACCAAGGCTAGAATGAACCTTTTTAGCTATTTGTCCCATCTTTGAGTTTCAGTTTAAGAAGTCTTTGCATTTCCATTTAACAGTTGATTTTTGAAACCATATGGAAACTTCAAGTTAATTAAATATTTCAATTAAGAAAATAAGCATGACATAAATTATCAGTCTTCAGGAATTATTATAGAATATCTTTGACAATGAAACCAGTTATTTCCATGATGATTGTGAAAGTATTTTCTGGTTATGCAATTATAGAAAGCAATTTTCATTGTGATATTTGATATGAGTAATTTCTAGGTGAATGGAGAGTTCTGGAGACAGAGTGCTAGATAGAGTAGATCTATGGTTCACTCTGGGAACTGATTACAGCACCTGGAAATTACGTATATATTGTTAAATGAGATAATGTATATAAAAGAACGAAACATTAGGGTTCGTGCACAGTATATTTTCAGTCAATGAGAGTAGAAATTGTGTATGAATTAACTTCCTAGAACTATTTTTTTAATTTTAAGTTTATTTTTTTTGAGAGAGAGAGCATGAGTGCAGGACGGGCAGAGAGAGAGAATCCAAGTAAGCTCCCTGCTGTCAGTGCGAGCCCAAAGCGGGGCTCCATCTTATGAACTGTGAGATCCTGGCCTGAGCCAAAATCAAGAGCCAGACATTTAACCAACTAAGCCATCCAGGCATCCGTAGAACTATTTTTCTATATGCTTCTCTGTCAGTCTCACTCATTTAACAATACCTATTAAGCACATACTTTTATATTGCATATAGTCTAAGCCAGGCGTTTATTCACATCTTGCTAACTCTAAAATTATGATAAGTTTTAGCATTGATGGTCGCTTACATTATTGTCAGCCAGAACAATGATGGTGGATACTTGGCTATCACTCCCTGTGGAACAGTTGGATAACTGAGTGCCGTTGTATTTCTGTCAACTGACATTTAAGGACCATTTGAGGAAAGCACATGAACTGTGGTCATTTGAAATCTAACACTTGGCAAGATCAACAAGGCATGAGCCCCCAAACCTGCAAATTGGTGGGTGTCAATGGCTTGGAAGAAAATCTAAGAGATATTAGTGGAGAACTCTTTTTTTGAGAGAGAGAGAGGGTGCCAGTGAGCGAGGGGCAGAGAAGAGAGAGGGAGAGAGAGAGAATGCCATGAGTAGAGAAAGAGAAACCAGGCTCAGTGGAAGCAGGGCTTGAACTTACCTGAAGCAGGGCTCTAACCCACTAACCGTGAGATCATGACCTGAGCCAAAGTTGGATGCTTAACTCCCTGAGCCACCCAAGTGCCCTTGAAGCACTCTTTTAAGAAAATGGTACACTTGTACCCCAATGTTTATAGCAACACTCTCAGCAATAGCTAAATTATAGAAAGAGCCTAAATGTCCATCAACTGACAAATGGATAAAGAAATTGTGGTTTATATACACCATGAAATACTATGTGGCAATGAGAAAGAATGAAATAGAGCCTTTTGTAGCAACATGGATGGAACTGGAGAGCGTTATGCTAAGTGAAATAAGTCATACAGAGAAGGACAGATTCCATATGTTTTCACTCCTATGTGGATCCTGAGAAACTTAACAGAAGACCATGGGGGAGGGGAAGGAAAAAAAAATGGTTAGAGAGGGAGGGAGCCAAAACATAAGAGACTCCAAAAACTGAGAACAAACTGAGGGTTGATGGGGGGGTGGGAGGGAGGAGAGGGTGGGTGATGGGTATTGAGGAGGGCACCTGTTGGGATGAGCACTGGGTGTTGTATGGAAACCAATTTGACAATAAATTTCGTAATAAAAAAGAAAGAAAGAAAGAAAGAAAGAAAGAAAGAAAGAAAGAAAGAAAGAAAGAAAATGGTACAACACCAACACTCAGGGAAGCACAGATGATACTGTGGGAAATGTCATGGATATGGACCATTCTGAATTAAAAATGTGATGCAGCAGAGTTAGACTCTGGATATGAAAAAGTTTAGGAAAATGAACCACTTTATTTTGTTTATATTTTCCTTTTTGTGCACATGTAAGGATGATGTGATAAATATGTATGACTAAGCAGTTCTCTTATATCAAAGAGAAAAAATGTCTAACTAATAAGAAAGCACAGTGTCATAGTTTCCGTAAGCATTATGTCATAATTTTGGAGGCTTTACCTGGTTTCTTAATGGTGTATAAAATAGTACGGCATCTCACCATCAATGGTACCTTAGATTCAGTGAATTCTGAGTATCTGCTATACCCTGTGCTAGGCTTTGCAGATTGATGTTAATGCAGATTGCAGTTAATGAAGCAAATACTTATGGAACACCTACTATGTGCCCCAAACTTGCTGTGTGCTGTGAATGGGCCAGATATGCTCTCATGGATGCTTTGTGGCTGGGAACACAGACACCATGCAGCATGTTTCCAGAGAAGGATGTAGAGGGAGAAAATGAGTAATGTATTATGAAGTATATTGCAATAAACACTGCTGTCTAAGACACAGTCCCTGTTCTCAAAGAATTTATCATCGAGTGTCAAAGATAGAAGGAGATTTCAAACTAGTGTGTTAGATGCCAGGACCTCCTGAAAAGTCTGGAGGAGATGATAGTTAAAACTGTCCTGAAGGGCGGGGTGCCTGGGTGGCTCAATCTGTTAAGCATCCGACTTCGCTCATCGGCTCAGATCATGATCTTGAAATCCATGAGTTCGAGCCCTGGGTGGGGCTCTGTGCTGACAGCTCAGAGCCTGGAGCCTGCTTCAGATTCTGTGTCTCCCTCCCTCTCTGCCCCTCCCCTGCTCATGCTGTCTGTCTCTCTCCCTCTCTCTCAAAAATGAAAAAATAAAAAATAAATCAAACATAAAAAAAAAAAAACTATCCTGAAAGGCAAATAAGGATTAGCTTTAGCCAGCTGAAGAGCAGAGAAAGGGTATTCCAAGCAGAAGGACTGCCATATTTAAAAGCCAAGAAGTAAGAGAGAGAGGCTGATGTACTTCTTCAACGGTAAGGAGTTCAGGTGGCAGAGCTCCCAGTGTGAGTACGGTGTGAGGGGCGAGAGATGAGCCTAGAAGAGTAGGCGAGGGTTGGAACATCGTGAAGGTTGGGGTAAGTCTTTTGGTCTTTATTCCAAGAGCAGTGGGGTTTTGTGCGGGGTACAGGCATGCTAGCGTTTGTATTTTAGAAAGATAACTATGGGAGTGTGGAGGGTGGGTTAATTTTCTTCCTTCCCCTCCGCCTAAGCAAAAAAGCCAATTGTTGCCGTGATTCAGGAAGCTGACAGTGGTGGCCATGTTGTTTCTCAGTTTTCCCAACTTGACTGGATCTTTACCCAGCTGTGTGTGGGCTTTGTAATAAAATGTTGACTCCAGTAACCCACGGTCACTGCTCAAGTGGAGCCCAGTTACAGACACTACAATCATTTTTAAATGAAGTCCTGTCAAGGTATTTGACTAGAAAAGCAGATTAATAAACCCACTGATCCAGTGAACAACTGATCAATAAAAATGCCACTTCAATTACATGATAAAGTAAAAAATCAAAGTGTCTGGTTACCCTCCTGAGCTTCTGTGGGACTGAAGAATTTCCATCTGACATTTATCAAAGGGTCTTGAAAGCCAAAGAATGGTTTAGATGAAACTCAATTGATTTTGTGTTTCTGCCAGAACTCAGAGCTTTCTACAGGTCACAGCCTGTCAGGTATAAAAAAATCATAATGTTTCCAGAGCTTCTTTTCATCGTTTAGAAGGGAGAAGTCTCCAGCAAGTGTTGGACTGATAAACACTGGTCGTGTGTGTGTTTAAAAAGAAGTAAATGAAAATGCCGAAAGGCTCAAGTTCACAGGGAGGGTTCTGTACCCGAGAAATGTCGCTTTATGGAATTCCCACTTTGGAAAAGCGCTTGGCAAAAAGGTTTCTTAAGCACGGCCAGGAAGACACAGTTTGAATGCATTCACACCTCTCCCAGCCAGCACGACCACTGCCCTCTCTTCTTGGAGCCCGTGAAAGGCTGCGACACCCAGTGAGATGGGCTGTTTGCGGAACCATCCCGGCCGGCTCCAGATCCAGGGAGAATGCTGAAATCTGTTCCTCAGTTGCTCACGCCTTTTTGAAAATAGTTGCGTTTTCTAAGCAACCTCTCGCGAGGAAATAAGGCTGGGCCAAACAAGTCACCTCTAGACATTTTATTCTCCTGTGCTTTTGTATTCCTGGGTGTGCACAGATTTACCCCTGCAGGAAACCATTTAAAGAATGTAGATAATACCTATCAGTGTTGTGAGTCACCCTGTCAAGAGAGTTATGTACAATCGTGCATCCTTGTAAGTTATTTATCATACCCTGAGGCTCGATGGAATACAGTTTCCTTGATGAAGAGATAAAAAGAAGCAACATAAAAGCAAGGTAAAAGAAGACACTTCATTAAAACTGAATCTACCTTCTGGTCTTAACTTTTTTGGAGGTTTTTTTTTTGTTTTTTTTTTTTAGTATTACTGAAATTTATCATAACAAAAATTTACTTTATAGAACAGCGTATGAGAAAATAAAGGGAACAATGAGGGATGGAGTGCGCTTGGAAAGAGACAGAAATACAGAGAGACAGAAGTCGAGAGACGAAGAAAAGGAGGAGAAAGAGAGAAATGAAAGGAACTGACTTCTGAAAAATGGGAGTAAGGAAAATGCAGTTAGAGAGACCAGTCTCCCGGAGAATGGAAACAAATGCTCTGACAAGACAACAGCTTTTGACTCTAGAAATTAGTGGGAGGACTTTGCGGAGCTGGACAGAGACCACCCTGGGGTCGCCTCACCCCCGGGGGAGGGCAGCAAAATGAGGCTGAAGACAGGATTAGTCAGCAGGGTCAGTGGATTCAACGTGAGCAAACCAGTTACCCTCACCTTAACACAAGGGATTCGAGCACCCCGGTTTTAGGGGTCCGTATCCCTCAGATTGGGTGGGGTGGCCACTGTAAGCGGGCTCAGGTCCAAGAAAGGGTGGAGAAGGGAGATAATTGATGCTTTATTCTATGTTGAAAGTTAGTTCAAACTCTGGTTTGTTTACCTTCCCTCTCCCATTGCTCTAGGAGAACAGAACCCCCAGGCTTAAATAAGCCTCAGGAAGAAGAAGAGCTGATTTTCAGGATGTAATATTACGGGTTCACTAAAGAGAGGAATACAAAAAAAAAAAAAAATGTTTTAACCTGTTAATACTGTGTTTCAAAGGACTTAAATTTAAACTGCATAAATAATATATGGATACAGTTTCTTTGTGACAAATGAAAATATTACATTGAAGGCTAAACTCCCCTGTCATCACCATTCTTAATCCCAAATCTTCCCCAGCCTCTCCCAAGGAAGTCTTAACCAGCCTCCTGTGTTTCCTTTGCACAGTTTTTCTAGGTAGAAACTATGCAGTATTGTTTTATATGCATAAGTGTGTTTTGAAAATAAATATGGTTTTTAACATTTTTTATTGAATATATTTGACATGTGACATTATATAGAACACTATATAGAACATTATATAGAACATTATATAGAACCTTAAGGTCTATAGGATATTACTTTGATACATTTATATACTGTACTGTGATTGCCATGGTAACAGTATCTGCCACATTATGTAATTATAGTATAATGTTTTATGTATGTTCACTGCAGGTACCTTAAATCTCTGGGGCTTATTTATTATTTGTTACAAGTCTGTGCCCTTAAACACTCATCACTCTTACCCCTACCGTCCCACCCCCTTGTAACTACCATTTTACTCTGTTTTCCACAGGTTTAACTTTTTTAGATTCCACTGATAACTGATAACATACAGTACTTGTCTTTCTCTGACAGACTCATCTCGCTTAGCATCGTGTGCTCAAGATTCCTCCAGGTAGTTCCAAATGGCAGAATATCCTCCTTTCTCGTGGCTGAGTAATATTCCATTGTGTATGTACCACATCCCCTTTTCCCATTCATCTGTTGATGGGCACTCGGGCTATTTCCATAACTTGGCTATCGTGAATACGCTGTGATGAACATGGGAGTGCAGGTATCTCGTCGAAATCCTGTTTTCATTTCCTTTGGGTGTGAGGTGGAAGAAGTGGAATTGCGGGATCATATGGTAGATCTAGTTTTAATTTTTTGAGGAACCTCCATATTGTTTTCCATAGTGGCTGGATCAACTTACATTCTCACCAACGGTATATAAGGGTTCAGTATGGGTTTTTTTTTTTTTTATTGCTATGTCCTAGAGATGGGTCCGTATTAGTACATGAATTCCACCTCATTCTTTATTTTTTTAATCAATTACTTTTTTTATTATTTGAGAGAGAGAGAGAGAGAGAGTCCGAGTGGGGGAGAAAGGCAGAGGGAGAGAGAGAGAGAGAGAGAGAGAGAGAAGCCTGTGCAGGATCCATGCTCAGCGCTTGTCCTAACATGGGGCTTGATCCCACGACCTTGGGAGCATGACCTGAGCCGAAATCAAGAGTCAGGTGCTCAACAGACTGAGCCACCCAGGCGCCCCACCAACTCCTTCTTTTTAACTGTTTTATAGTGTTCTGCAGCAGAGACAAGACATAGTTTATTTAGCCATTCCTCTAGGACTTACAGTTATGTGTTTTCCAGGCTGTTGTTTTAGCTACTGTAAAAAAATGCTGCAAAGACGATCCATATACATGCTGCCTTGTGCACCAATGTGATTGGTTCTCTGAGGTACAAATAATTTGGTTTCCAGCCTTGGCTCTCTAAGTCTTACAAGGGCAGCTTGAATTCGGCTCTGTGTCACAGAGGGTCTGAAAAATTGCCTCAAAACTGGAGAGGAAGGAAGGATTACTCTAATGGTAGTAAAACATTAGCCCATTTCCCAGATACGTAAAACACCTTTTAGTATTCCTGTCTCTGATTAACTACTGATTAGTAATGCTACACATGCCATCACCCCTGAAAATGCTACTTTAACATTCTTTCTCTCTTTTGTAGCTTGCATGTTAAATACGCATTTCAGGAATAAAGAGTAGTGGCCATTTTATATTTATATGCAAACATGCATAAGCCAAGACTTTCATCATAATGCAAAAAGCCACTCTGTGAGAATGTTGTCTTCTCATTTACCAAGTGAACATTTAATGAATACATGAGATGGGGATGAAAGAAAACGGAATGAGGTCAAAATTGGAAAGTATAGTCATTTCGGCCCTGTGCTATCTATCCTGGCAGTGCGAGGATCAATCCAGTCGCGAATCCTCTGAGCGGCTGTTTGTATGCCATTGACTAATGAAGTGTTTTGAGTGCTCTGTTATTAATGTGATGAAGCAGGAGAGGGAATAAAGAAAGAAAGAGTGGACCAAAGGAGAGACATCCTAAAGAGAGACTCTCTTTCCCCAGCCACTGGTGGAAATCCACTTCAGGTCAACTGGGACCAATTGTGAGTCCTGGCCTGGGGCAAAATTCCTATTTGCAGTCAAGAAATTAACGGGTGACACCTTGAAATGGGTTGGCTTTGACTGAATCAATGTCTGATGAGGTAATCTTTCCTCAGGCCAAATTCCCACTGAAGTTCATAGGTTAGGGCTGACTGAAGAAATGGATGCATCCTTGAACTTTCTTCTTATTTTCTAAAGATCACTCCTAACAAAGCAGAGTGCAGTATTTCTGCCCTAACACTTTTATTTTCCTGTCTTCGCCCATCCTCTCTGTGATTGGCATGGAAGAATTCCTGATGTTAACGGATTCCATTTGTATAGGACTTTACAATGTATAGAGTTCTTTATCGGGCTGGTTCTGGTTTAATCTATTTCCTCTAAGAAAGTTGTCCATAAGGCCAAAGAGGGAACTGCTCCTTTACAGTAGCTCCTTTTGAAACCTCTAGGCAACGGGCAAGAGAGAGAGCGGCTCTGTTGGTTCAGCTGGCTTTTACAGCTGAAGATAACATAAGCCATAGATCTGTCGAGGTTTGTGTTTTCTTGGAGGGGGAGGAGAATTCAGGGAGCAAAATAAAGAGAAGTTTAAGTTTAATATTTCATAACTGTGTGCTGTTTTCCAGGTTTTATTCCTGTAATATTCTCTGTGTGTGGCCAGGTCCTTCATAACACAGCCCCATTGAAGAAGGAGAGGGAAAAGGAAAAGGGAGGAAGGGTGGAGGTAGGGATAAAAACTAGCCTTTGGGGGACAAAAAGACCACTGCTTTTAAGTACCAACCATGACCTTAACTGGATGCAGTCAAGGCCTGGTGGCATTGAGTCGGCTATTCAATTCTGAAAACAGGATAAGGGACAAGCGTGAGTAGTAAAGCCAGAAGAGGGAAGTGACCCATTTAGAATCTTCTCTGGAAAAAAATGGGTTCCTGAGGCATTAGAAAGTTGATGGACTGAGTGCTTTCCTTTTCCCTGGGAGTTGTGTTGGCTAATGTCAACTAGGGAAAAGAAAAATGAAAATAATAATAATAATGATAAATAATGAATCTGAAGAACAAAGATGGCCGAACCAATAGAGCAAAATCCGTTGCGTATTTTGGAATCTTTTTGTGAAATTAAAAAATAGTAAAAAGATTTTTTAAATTTCTGGAAAAAGAACAAGCATTGGCAGGTCCACGTTATGTATGCAATTCTGTTCCTGCCACCCGACTGGGAATCTAACAAGCTTAGCTGCTTAATAGGAGCATATTTTATTTTCAGGTTGGCCAAGCTATTTCCTGCCCTTGGAGGAAAAACCAGTGCAGTTACTGTACCCTGACGATATTTTTTTTCTTTCTGAATATCATAACCTTTTGAATAACAAGCATGCCGCTCTCTTAAGGGCTCTGAAAACAGGGATGGAGAAATACAACAACACTATTTTCTCCTGTCTCTCAAGATGAACAACCCTTCCTCCAAGTCTATATACTGTTGCCGGGGTTTCTGAATGTAAATGTAGAAAATGACAATTATTTTGAGCTCCCAAGAGTGAGAAAACATAACCAAAACACACTGTAGTGATCAAGCCACGTACCCTTGAAAAGAGGCATTGAAAATAGGGCCAGTTTGGGGCGCCTGGGTGGCGCAGTCGGTTAAGCGTCCGACTTCAGCCAGGTCACGATCTCGCGGTCTGGGAGTTCGAGCCCCGAGTCGGGCTCTGGGCTGATGGCTCAGAGCCTGGAGCCTGTTTCCGATTCTGTGTCTCCCTCTCTCTCTGCCCCTCGCCCGTTCATGCTCTGTCTCTCTCTGTCCCAAAAATAAATAAACGTTGAAAAAAAAAAATTAAAAAAAAAAAAAAAGAAAATAGGGCCAGTTTATCTTTCTGGGCTGAGGTGGGGGGGTCTGCCAAAGCAGAGCAGGGTGTGCTGGGCAGGGCAGGGAAAAGCCGGGAGGCAGTGGTGCCATGATGGAAAGGATTGTGCCTTTGGTATTTGGCAGTTCACGTTCATTGACGAATATTTCTTCAGTGCACATTCATAGAGCTAAAAAGAACTTCAGGTTTCACATCATCTAACGCTCTCATTTTACTGACTGATTTGCTAGGGCGAGTGGCACAGTGAAGCCAAAATTCCAGAGCTCGTGTCTCCTGGGCAGGTATTTTCCATAGCTGTAAGCTGGGCGTTTTACCATTCAGGTTAACACACACGGTCTCTGTCTTCTAGTAGCTTACAATTTACAACGCCTCCATCCCAGAAAAAGGAGTACTCTGGGGAATGAATTAGCACTGAAATGATGAAAGAAGATACTTGGTTCTCAGCCTGTGTTGCTGGGTGACCATAAGAAAACCACGGAGCTTGTCTGGGCTTGTGCACGAAAGGAGGGACTGCGGCAGCTTCTTTAGTACTTTTAAGGCTTAGTGGTTCTGTGTTAAACCGATGTAGACTCTTTGTGGTGCCGTCGAAGATACGGGGGTGGTCAGATGTGAGGTTAACTTTCCCATTTGAAAGTGTGATATCGGAATAGTGAGTATTACCTGTTTCTGTATCAAAGGTCAGTGTGGGTTCTCACAGTAACAGAAAATGCCCTGGCTCTGTCCTTCTTCCCTTACAAACAGGCATCACATGTCAGCTTCCTGACTGACTTCTGGTAAATCATCCTAAAATGATTCCTGGCATTCACCTCACAGAGGGTTAAAACTTCCTCTCACAAACCAAGGGCTACACGCAGAGGAGAGAGACTACAAAGGAGGGTGTTGTTGCTTATTTTAAACCGATTGGGAGAAGAGAGTGCCAAAAGGAGAAAAATGCTGTGGTATAATTTTAAAAATCCAGATTCATAAGAAAAATTTTACAGGTTTTTTTTACTCCATTTTTTCCCTGTCTCCTCTCCACCCCACCTAAACCATCGCTAAAAATGTCCTCATTCAGATGAGAAAGACTGTTTCTGCCATCATACTGCATTGAAACCCAGGAACAAAAGGTTTCCGAGGGGTGGCTCAGATAGGGTTAGTGATGTCGACCCACTGGATTCCCAGCTGTGGCCCCAGAAGGGCATGGGAGGCAAAAACGGTTTCCTGTGGGGCTGCTTTCATCCCTTCCGTTAGAAGGACTGGAAGATGAACACAGTGGATACAGTGGAGGTAAAAAGGAGCCCCAGCCTCGTTCCTTTGCCCCATCTTTCTGAGAAATAAGATGAACAGTCACATCTGTCAAAGGCTGAACATTCCTGGAAGGGGGCAACCTATACTGTTGGAGACCAAGAAGGGATCAGGGACACAGGGTCAGGCCTGGCTCATATCTGCGTGGAACACTTTTCTTTATTTTCTGTAACAAAGATCTGGGTCTTGACCCTTCAGAAAAACTGTGCTGGTCAGTCTTACATCTTGCAACCTTTTACTGATGTGATGTTTCAGAGGTGGAAAACATATAGTGAAGAATTAATGTCTACTGAAGAAACAGAGAATGAGTTGCTGGAAACTTCCATGCTATTACATTAGGAATATGCAGACAAGCTGATACAGTGCGTGCTTAAACAGTCCAGAATGAGACAATATTAAAAACATTTATTTTGGGACCCAGGGTAGGTGTTGACATTTATATGAAGGGCACGCAGGCCTGCCCAACTGTCTTTCTGTGCGTTGCCATGCTGTTTAAAGGGCCAACCACCTCTTGAGAGTTAACATGTTTTATTTATTAAATGTAAACATTTCTTTGGTTTCATTTTTCTTTTTAGGGTAAAAAATAATTTGTCTGCTGTCAAGATAGCCAGGCAGAAGGAAACATGGCTTTTTCCCTCCTTTGTGATCTGCTTTGACAACATGGTAACCAAATCACCAAGCTGTGCATATATATCAAAATACGTTGAATCAGTCTCTGAGGCAGTTCCAGGTCATCATATCTTTTCTAAGGCTCCTCAGATGATTCTATTGTTCAGGCAGGGTTGAGTAACCGTTTGTCTGAAGCCTCACCAGTTTGAACTGGTACTAGGTGGGAGGAACCGTGGTCAGAAAGGAAACACTAGGAAAAGCAAACTTGCAAATGAGCTATGACATATAAAATGTGTTCCTTTATGAATTGCTTCATTGAATTAGGGCATCAACAGAACTTTGGAAGTCCAGTTATTTCATGCATGTACATCCAGATAGGAACATACCTCGGGAATTGATACTCTATTTTTTTTTTTAATTTTTTTTCCAACGTTTTTTACTTATTTTTTGGGACAGAGAGAGACAGAGCATGAATGGGGGAGGGGCAGAGAGAGAGGGAGACACAGAATCAGAAACAGGCTCCAGGCTCCAAGCCATCAGCCCAGAGCCTGACGCGGGGCTCGAACTCACGGACCGCGAGATCGTGACCTGGCTGAAGTCGGACGCTTAACCGACTGCGCCACCCAGGCGCCCCCCCCTTTTTTTTTTTTTTTTTTTTTTTTTAAATTGATACTCTATTTTTAATGGCTTTCTGTGCTGGGTATTCAAGGACCTTTCTGTAACTCATTCTTAAACATTACAAAGGATGAAAAAGCAACTAAGTAGACCAGTAGTAAAAATCATTCCAGAAAGAGCCTATTTTTACAGGAAATAGAAATAGAGGTCAAAGGGGAAATTAGGGTTGCTTCATGTATGCATATTACAAATGAAACTGACTTTACAAAACCAATTTGTGAATGTTCTTAGAACTCTTTACCAAAATTTTTCTTCATAGTTAATGCCAGAGAGGGTGTTTTAGCCATTTCTCTGATTTCTTGTAAAGGTACTTGTCTAGCTGGATTTATAGGTAATTTCCATGTTGTAATAGCAATCTCTATAACTTACCCATATGTAAAAGCTGTAATTATTGGAGGAGAAAATTAAAGGTGAAGTTATACCTTCATTGAGATACAAGAGGATAGGAAATCTTTATGAAAGGAAAGACCAAAAAAATGTCATATAAATGTTGAGGCTGAAACTATCAGGTTTGTTTTCTTAGAGGAATTTGGGCACACACAGTAGTAAGGACTATTGTTTTTTAACAGCTAATTAGGCATCAGTTAGGCAGAACTCCAAGTCCCAGGGTCTTCCCTTTGTGATTCTTTTTAAAAAAAATTTTTTTTTCAACGTTTATTTATTTTGGGGACAGAGAGAGACAGAGCATGAACGGGGGAGGGGCAGAGAGAGAGGGAGACACAGAATCGGAAACAGGCTCCAGGCTCTGAGCCATCAGCCCAGAGCCCGACGCGGGGCTCGAACTCACGGACCGCGAGATCATGACCTGGCTGAAGTCGGACGCTTAACCGACTGCACCACCCAGGCGCCCCCTTCCCTTTGTGATTCTTTTAGGGGAATTTCCCTTTGTTTTCTCATGGCACCCAGGAGGCAAGCGGAGGTCTTCAAGGAAGGTGGGGGAGGGGGGCAAGTCTTAAGACCTAAAGGTGGGATTCCATTTATTTGACAGCAGGTCCTCATTATTTGTGTGAAGTGGGGTTTTGAACTCATTTGGGAAAGTGTTTAGCACAAGGAAAGAAAACAGTCACTGAACAATGATGAATGGGATCCAATGGGGGATGCAAAACCAAAAAAGAGAGAATGATTCCTTAGCTTTCCCACTTTATAAAATAGCAGGACTTTCCTAGCTCAGCCAGAATTCAGCCTAGACATTCAGCTGTTAATGAGCCCCAAGCAATTTTGTCTTTGTGGGCCCCTTCTTTCATAAAAAATTACTAAAAAATATATATTTTATGATGGTGTTGGTATAAAAACAAATATATTGATATTATGTGTGAAAATACTGCCTTGAACCTAGACATTTGTTTCCTTCTGTTTTTAAAAGAACTCAAATGTTTTTGTGGACTCTTGGAAGCATCGTGGGCCTATGGCACGGTGCCTACTGCCGATCAGATAAGTCAACCCTGACTGAAGCAAGTAAGTGAGGAGAGGACTAGGCTGCATAAGTGTGAATAGTAGCGGGGGGACAAATCACAATGGTAAGGATGCTGGAGCTTATGTCCATAGATGGGGATGGGACATTTTCGAGTGTTATGAAGAGAGAAGTGACATGACTTGACTCACATTTTGAAGAGACAGTTTATATTGTGGAATATATACTATAGGAGTTAAGGATGAAAATCTGAGAAACCAGTCAGGGGATTACTCTGATAACCTAGGAAAGAGAGATTGTGGCTTGCCCTAAAACGAAGGTGGAGGTGGCAGGGAAGTGGTCAGATCATGAACAGATATTCCAGGTAAAGGCAAGAGAATTTGCCAATGGATTGGATGTTGAATTTGATAAAGGAGATCCAAGATGATTCCAAGGCTTTTCCTTGAACAACTGGAGGAGTGAATTTGTTGTTTGTTGAGATAGAGAAAATTGTAGGGAAAGCACAGTTAGGGAAGAAAAATCAAGAGTTCAGTTTTGGGCGTGTTAAGTTTTAGAAGTTTATGGGACGTCCAAGAGGAGATGTCTGGAGTTTAGAAAGAAAGTGGTTCAAGCTATGGGGTGCCTGGATGGCTCAGTCGGTTAAGCGTCCAACTCTTGATTTCAGCTCAGGCCATGATCTCGCAGTTCATGAGTTCGAGCCCTGCGTTGGAGCTCAGAATTCTCTCTCCCTCTCTCTCTGCCCCTATCCCACTCCTTCTTGCTCTCTCTCCCTCTCTCTCTCAAAATAAAGAAATAAATTTAAGAAAGTCATTCAAGCTAGAGACAGAAATTTGGAAACTTCTGCTTACAATTGGTATTTAAAGCCAGGGCAGAGAACAAGATCTGAGAGGGAATGTTACGTAGATACAGTAGAGAGGAGACCCAAGGACTGAAATCTCAGGCACTCAGATAAATTGAAGTTTAGAACATGAAGGACAATCAGCAAAAGGGTACTTGGTAGGAGTGGCCAGTAGAATAGGAAGAGATCCAAGAGAGAGCAGTGTCCTGGAGACCAGGTGATGGAGCAGTTGCTCTCAGACTTTGAACATCATGACTGCTTAACACCACGTGAAATGATGGTAGACCCTCAAGCTTGGGAGGAAACCAAGTTCCCTCTGCTAAAAATGTGGCGGAAAATCACCCTAATGACCACCCCCTCTCTCCTATGTAACTTGACATAAACAAAGACATTTAAACGATCTCTTCCGGTTCAGGTAAGACACATATATCCCTGAGAGGGTAGAATAAGCCCAATAGGTAAAGAAATCTTTTCTCATGGTGGGAGAATCCTTTCTATAGACAAGTAGTTGCTTCTGGCCACATTTGAGAAGGCATTTTGTCCCCTAGAGCTCCCACACGATTCTGGGTGTTATTGAAGGAAATGAGAAATATGTACAAATGGCGCTGGTGAGGAATCCCACAGTGAATGATATCATGGATATTGACATAGTGGACATACAGACATGAGGAAGGAGCTCAGGAAAAGGAAAAGCATGGCTCCGATCAAGAAGAGAAAAAAAAACAAACCAAAATGCAGTCAGAAAAACAACAGCAACAACAAAATTTTGCTTTGCTCTAAATAAAACCCCACACAACCAACAAAAGTTATATTTAAGTATGATTGTCACAGATTTAGTCAGACATTCATCATAAGTCAGCAGCCAAGGCTAGTATTATGGGGTTTCAGAACCCTATTCTCCTTATATAGATGATATAGATATAGATATAGATATAGATATAGATATAGATATAGATAGATATGCATATATTTAAGAGGATATATACATCTCTTTATATATGTATAGATATGTATATACATATATATATATAGAGAGAGAGAGATCCTCTTAAATGTATATGCATATCTATCTATGTACATATGACAAATAAAGTCTAAAGTAGTATAATCACATTACAAAACTTTGAAAACAAAAAAATTAGCTCACTTCAAACCATCTAATGCAATCACCACTTTGGACTATTTCTTTCCCATCCTTTTCTATAGATGAATATAAAACTCTATACAGCTATAATTATAAAATAAATAAACTTTCATACCTTACTTTCTTCACAGAGCATTAAGACATGATTTTTTTTTTAAATGTGAATAACTATCTTTCTAAACTGAAAATTCATTATAGTAGGATCTTACCTACCTTTGGGCTGTAAACAATTCCATTGCTCCAAAAATTATTCTCCACCAGCAAATGACAAAGGAGTCTATAGGAGACCCTGTAAATCACTTTCCCTACAGCAAATTCTCTTTTTCTTTGCAACCCAAATCCAACTTTTATTCAGATGTTCACACATCTTTTGTCGGCACCCATTCCCAAGTCCAAAGTGATTGGGCTTAGCCAATCCTGCTGGTCTATTTTTCTGGGTGTGAGCATGTGCCTCAGTTCTATCCAGTGAGATGGGAGGGGAAATCTGGGAATAGTTTATTATTATTAAAGGAGTCATGGAAAAGAGAGAGTCCCCTTCTTCCACTGAACATTGTCATGCCTGCATGATAGAAAACTCTGGAAGTCTGAAAGTCATCTTATAACCAGGAAGCTAAGGACAGAGTAGATATCCTGAGGTTGGAAGAAAGGAAATACGGAAGCAACCTAGATACCAACTCAGATATTTGCATTCTACTTAACATTTTACGTAAGTATTCTTTTTTTGCTTAAATTGATAAGTTGAAGTTTTCTGTTACTTGCAGCCAAAGGCATCTTGTATTAACTCTGAGCCATTGCCCTCAAGCTTCATTCCCAATTGATCAGGAATGGATTCTATTGCTTGGTTTGTTCTGAGAGAAGGGCCCCATAAGTGATTGCCCTTGGCTCCTGGTATTGCCTGAGTTTGCCCATTGTCATTACTACTCATTTTCTCTGATCTGTACCTTTACCTATTCCCTTAATTTCAGGACAAAGCTTGAAATGCCTCTAGGATCTGGTATTAAATATTGGAAGTCTTACATTTGGTATTCATTCATTCAGTACATGTTTGAATAGTTCCTGTGGTCTTTTTCTTTTTTTATGAAATTTATTGTCAAATTGGTTTCCATAAAACACCCAGTGCTCATCCCAAAAGGTGCCCTCCTCAATACCCATCACCCACCCTCTCCTCCCTCCCACCCCCCATCAACCCTCAGTTTGTTCTCAGTTTTTAACAGTCTCTTATGCTTTGGCTCTCTCCTACTCTAACCTCTTTTTTTTTTTTCCTTCCCCTCCCCCATGGGTTCCCGTTAAGTTTCTCAGGATCCACATAAGAGTGAAACCATATGGTATCTGTCTTTCTCTGTATGGCTTATTTCACTTAGCATCACACTCTCCAGTTCCATCCACGTTGCTACAAAAGGCCATATTTCATTTTTTCTCATTGCCACGTAGTATTCCATTGTGTATATAAACCACAATTTCTTTATCCATTCGTCAGTTGATGGACATTTAGGCTCTTTCCATAATTTGGCTATTGTTGAGAGTGCTGCTATGAACATTGGGGTACAAGTGCCCCTATGCATCAGTACTCCTGTATCCCTTGGATAAATTCCTAGCAGTGCTATTGCTGGGTCATAGGGTAGGTCTATTTTTAATTTTCTGAGGAACATCCACACTGCTTTCCAGAGCAGCTGCACCAATTTGCATTCCCACCAACAGTGCAAGAGGGTTCCCGTTTCTCCACATCCTCTCCAGCATCTATAGTCTCCTGATTTGTTCATTTTGGCCACTCTGAAGTTCCTGTGGTCTTATATGAGACATTGCAAGTACAGATAAGAATGAGGCACAATATCAGTTTTCAGGTTAGTCAATCAATATGTATTGCCAGCTCTGTGTTAGATGCTGGGGTTATCACGGAGACCAGAGTCTGATGGGAAGAGACAGACACATCCCCCAAAACTTGACTTCAAATTAATGTACTATGTGTTATTATAACAGTGGCATAAATAAATAATCTAGGAATCAAGAATTGAGAGATGACTCATTGCCAAAGAGTTAGGAAAAATTTTGCAAAGGAAATATTTAATTATAATGTGCTTTGGTGCGGAAATAATATTCGAACTGGGTACTAAAGAATGAATAAACATTTTCCTGGTGTAGAAGTGTAGAAGTTGATTAGGAAAGGACAGATTTGACAAAGAGTGTAACATGAGTAAACATGTACAATCATATATAAGAAGCACTTGGAGAATAGTGAAGAGTTAAGGGGGGAAGAAGATATGTGTGAGAAGAGACTAGGGGATGAGGCTAGAGATTGGTATGTAATTACAAAGAACCTTGTGGACCAAACTAAGAATCTGGGGTTGTACCCGCACACGAAGATAACATGGGGCATAGCATTAAACACGCAACTGAAGGCATAAAATTTACTTGAAGTCTTGTGGTTTATCTGAATTCATGTGAGTTTTTTTTTCAATCCTACCCCATAATATAGCTATATCTGATAATAGACACTCGGGGTATTTTTCTAAATCCTCAAGTAAAATGATGGGCAAGGAAGATACCAGTTTATTCTGTTTTAGTCTCTAGCCTACTGCCACAGTTTTTGGAGGATGTATCCCAGATTGAGAAGCTCTCTACAGGTAAGCTAAAAATTGTTTTTAAGAAGGAGGGAGGAGGGGCACCTGGTTGGCTCAGTTGGTTAAGTGTCTGACCCTTGATTTCAGCTCAGGTCATGATTTCACAGTAGTGAGATCAAGCCCCCTGTCAGGCTTTGCACTGAGCATGGAGCCTGTTTAAGATTCTCTCTCTCTCTCTCTCTCTCTCTCTCTCTCTCTCTCTGTGTCTCTCTGTCTCTCTCCCCCCCTCCCCCTCCCCTCCCCCCCCCACCCGATCTTGTCAACATGCTCTCTCTTTAAAAATAAATTAAGTTTTAAAAAAAGGAGGGAAGAAATAGAAATAGGTCCTGTCTCTACCCCCCTCCCCAAAAGGTATCTCTGGTTTCAGAATGGTATGTGGACTGGACGTGGGTGGGTAGGTGGAACTTGGTGAGAAATGGCATTTAAGCTAAAGTGAATATTGGTTGACTCCCCAGCATCCATTTCCCCTCCTTCCAGCAACAGCTGCGGTTTTATTGCGTGTATTTACTCCTCTCCCACTTTCTGCTCACCTGGTTCCCATAGGGCTCTGCGTCCAGAGCACATGACTCTGCCCTGAGCCAATCACCATATTGCATTTGCCAGACGACAGAGATTAATGTAATGGCAGTCATGTGACCCATGTGGGTTGAATCAGATCAAAGTACAGTAAGTATGCTAAGAATGCTGGGAGGAAGACACTTGCTGTTTATTTTGAATTAGAAGCTGGAAAAATGCAGGCTCAGAAGCTATTAGAAGCCTCATTCTGATTACTCGGCCTGATAATGGAGTAAGACACAGGAAGAAATATGAATCCTGGCTCAATTTGGATGCTTCTGTTATGTGAGCAAATAAATCTTTATTTGTTTAAACCGATTTGATTTGTATTTTCTGCAACCAGTAGGATCCCAACAGAGAGAGAAGAAAAGAAAAACTATTCCATTTCTTCCTCTTCTTTTTTTTAATGTTTATTTTTGAGAGGGAGAGAGAGAGAGTGCGCGCACGCACGAGCGGGAGAGGGGCGGAAAGACAGGGAGACACAGAATCTGAAGCAGGCTCCAGACTCTGAGCTGTCAGCACAGAGCCTGACTAGGGATTCACTTGGGGCTTGAACTCACAAGCTGTGAGATCATGACCTGAGCTGATGTCAGACGCTTAACCAACGAGCCACCCAGCCACCCCAAAACTATTCCATTTCTAAATGCTATATTTCCTGTAGATACATCACAGGTCAAGTTCCATGAAGAACTTGGAGATTTGAAGAAACATTTTTTCAGCCTCACTTTTCCTTGCCCACAAATAATCTAAGTTTTCAACAATAGAGATAATACAGGAAAGAGGAAAATTACTGTATTCTTAAAGTTAGATATTCAAGTGAATATGTTTTTCAAAGGATCTCTTAAACACAGACACACAGAAACATACATTCCAACACACACCCCTGTAGTTTTATAGGGAATTTTTCTCATTAACAGTGATTTAGTGGAAAGCCAAATGAGAAACAAAATCATATAAAAAGTGATTCCTTTCTGGTAAATCTACTATGCTCTACTTTTAAGCAACTTGTTTAAAAAAATTTTAATGGTATTTATTTTTATTTTTGAGAGAGACCGAGCATGAATGAGGGAGGACAGAAAAGGGCAGAGAGAGAGAGGGAGACACAGAATCTGAAGCAGGCTCCAGGCTCTGAGCTGTCAGTACACAGCCCAACACGGGGCTCAAACTCCCGGACCATGAGATCATGACCTGAGCTAAAGTCAGACGCTTAACTGACTGAGCCACCTAGGCGCCCCTTAAGCAACTTGTTTTAAGAATTCATTTTCTGTGCATCAAAGCTGCACGCGAATGCCGGAAGTAAAAAATTTACACATTAAATAATAGTCTCTAGGCTTTAAGACTCTTTTGAGATAGGGCGAATCTGGTCTAGGGATAGGAGGGGGAATCTGGCACTCCTTTTGCTTTAGCAAGTTACAACTCCTGTTGAGCCTGCTTCTGTTTCTTCATTGTGCACCTCCACTGACTTAGCCTGATCCTGGGTTATCTGCTGCAACACACTGGCACCCCATATGGAAACATACTGACCCCATAAGCAAAAATATACTGTCCCCATAAGCGATCTTCAGTCTGAGATGTACTTTAAGCCCTAACAGAGCAAACACAGATTTCAGTTTACTATTATTAAGACCAACTCAAGCTCACAGCTCAGAAAACTTCTATTCCTCTCATGGTGGGTGTTCCAAATACACGGTGTAGTGAGGTCAACAGTAACCAACTCACACAGAAACAGACCTCATTTTTAGAATTCTGTGGAAGAGTTTGATGAAATTTTCTCCTCTTAATTGCTCCAAATCAGAGATGGCCCTGCAAAGCATTAAAGATAAATGATTTGGGACGATAACTTTGATAGCTGTGTAGTAGGTGGGCTAAGTGGAGCTAGCCGCAGGAATAGCCCAGATAAAACTTGATAAGAGCAGAGGTAATGGGCATGGATACGTGAGGCTTATGCAAGAGCCTTCAGTTTGACTTCCTAGGCACTATGGCTGGTGCTATATATATACATATATATATATATACACACACACACACACATATATATACATACATATATATACATATATATATATATATATATATATACATACATATAGTATTATACATATACATATAGTATTAGAATGCCCCATGCAGACAGGGACTTGTCCATCTTGTCAATTATTTGTTAAATAAATAGCATGAGTGACTGGAAGAATTACTCTGTGTAACCAATTCTTACCCTGTTCTCCAATCCTCTTTTCATAATAACTTTTAACTCCTACAAATCCAAATGCTGCTTTCTCAGACTAGACTACGTGAGCCTGTTGTACACTCCCACTGTCCCCTGTCTTCCTCCTTTATAACACTCATTACACCACTCTGTTATTCCTATTAGACTGTAAGCTCCATGGGGGCTGGAATCATGCCTGTTTTCTTCATTGCTACACCTGCTAAGCACATTGAATGAATGGCACTTTGTAAATCTTCTTAAGCTTCTTATCCCTTTTTCACAGACGAGGAGCTCAAGTCGCTCGTACAAGTTACTAAGGTGCATTTTGGAATATTTTATAGAAATACATGGACACTTCCAATGTAGACTATTCTGACAAATGCTCCAAAAATTAATTTTTATTTCTAGGCCACTTTTGTTATTATTATTTTTTTGGCCACTTACATGTATAAGTACAATGTTAAAGATATGCCGAATGCAGGAATCAGAACACTTACACACACACACACACACACACATACACACACACACACCTGCCCTGCCCATACACTCCACTTTTTGTTAAGCACACTAGGTATTTAATCTTTGTCTGTGGCTCAGAGTGTTGAGTTATAAATGAGAAGGTCCAACAAGATAATAAATGAACCCAGTATAGCTCTTAGAGGAAATAAGACTATCATAAACAACAACAAAAAAAGTTAAAATAAAAACTTTTTAAACTAAGTGAAATTCAATTTTAATTCCAGTGTAGTTAGCATACAATGTTATATGTTAGTATACAATGTTATACAAGGTGTATAATACAATGATTCAGCAATTCTGTACATTAGTGCTCATCAAGATAAGTGTACTCTCAATTCTTTCCACCTATTTCACCTATTCCCTCGCCCACCTCCCCTCTGGTAACCACCAGTTTGTTCCCTATAGTTAAGAGTCTGTTTTTAGGTTTGTCCTTTTTTTTTTCTCCTTTGCTCATTTGTTTTGTTTAAATTCCACATATGAGTGAAATCCATATGGTATTTGTTTTTCTAGGACTGGCTTATTGCACTTAGCATTTTACTCTCTAGATCCATCCATGTTGTTACAAATGGCAAGATTGCATTCTTTTTATGGCTGAATAATATTCCACAGTATGTATGTATGTATGTATGTATATACAGTAGTGAGATTACTGGATCATAGGGTGGTTCTATTTTTAACTTTTTGAGGAACCTCCACACTGTCTTCCATGGTGGCTGCACCAGTTTGCATTCACACCAACAGCGCACAAAGCTTCCTTTTTCTCCACATCCTCGCCAACATTTGTTGTTTCTTGTTTTTGATTTTAGCCATTCTGACAGGCGTGAAGTGATATCTCATTGTGGTTTTGATTTTTATTTCCCTGATGATGAGTGAAGTTGAGCATCTTTTCATGTGTCTGTTGGTCATCTGCAGGTCTTCTTTGGAGAAATGTCTATTCATTCCTCTACCCATTTTTAAGCTGGATTATTTGGGGCTTTTCTTTTTTGAGGTTTTTGTTTGTTTGCTTGTTTGTTTGTTTTGCTGTTGTAGCAATTCTTTATGTATTTTTGGATACTAACCCTATATCAGATATATCATTTGCGAATATCTTCTCCCATTCAGTAGGTTGTTTTTTAGTTTTGTTGATTGTTAACTTTGCTGTGCGTATTTTATTTTGATGTAGTCCCAATTGTTTTTTTTTTTTTTAACATTTTTATTTATTTTTGGGACAGAGAGAGACAGAGCATGAACGGGGGAGGGGCAGAGAGAGAGGGAGACACAGAATCGGAAACAGGCTCCAGGCTCTGAGCCATCAGCCCAGAGCCTGACGCGGGGCTCGAACTCCCAGACCGTGAGATCGTGACCTGGCTGAAGTCGGACACTTAACCGACTGCGCCACCCAGGCGCCCCTAGTCCCAATTGTTTATGTTTGCTTTTCTTTTGCTTGTTTCAGAAGACATATCTAGAAAGATGCTGGTAATGGTTGATGTCAGAGACATTACTGCCTATCCTCTCTTCTAGGATTTGATGGTTTCCTATCTCACATTTGGGTCTTTTACCCATTTTGAATATATTTTTGTGAATGGTGTAAGAAAGTAGTCCAGTTTCATTGTTTTGCATGTAGCTGTCCAGTGTTCCCAACACCATTTGTTGAAGAGACTGTCCCTTTTCCATTGCATAATTGACATGCCTCCTTTGTCAAAGATTAATTGAATATATAATCGTGGGATTATTTTTGGGATCTCTATTCTATTCTTTTGATCTACATGTCTGTTTTCTCTGTCAGTACCATACTGTTTTGACTACTACAGTTTTGTAATATAACTTGAAATCTGGGATTGTGATCCCTCCAGCTTTGTTTTTCTTTTTCAAGATTGCTTTGGCTATTTGGGGTCTCTTGTGCTTCCACACAAATCAAAATAAAAACTTTATACTCCCAATGAAACAAGAATAATGAATATATTAAGACAATAATAGCTAACTTTTATTAAGAGTTTAGAATGTGTCAGAACTATGCTAAAAGCATGACATGCACTCTCATTCAAGCCTAGTAGCAAAGATATGTGGTGGACCCAATTAATGTTCTTATTTTATCAAAAAGTAAACCACCTTGAATAGGTTAATAATTTTCCCAAAGTCACATGGAGAGTGTGTGGCAAAACTCAGACCCACATGGATCTTCCTGAAACCCAAACCTGTCCTGCAGAGAAAACAAAGCATTGGATGCTGCATCACATTCAAGGCCCCTTAAAAATGCATTTCATAGGGGCGCCTGGGTGGGTCAGTTGGTTAAGCTTCCGACTTCGGCTCAGGTCATGATCTCGCGGTCCGTGAGTTCGAGCTCCGTGTTGGGCTCTGTGCTGACAGCTCAGAGCCTGGAGCCTGTTTCAGATTCTGTGTCTCCCTCTCTCTCTGACCCTCCCCTGTTCATGCTCTCTCTCTGTCTCAAAAATAAATAAATGTTAAAAAAAGTTTTTGTTAAAAAAATACATTTCATAGTGGAAACTTTTAGCCTTGGAGCACTAGAAATTTGACAAATTCCAGCTATATTTGACTTGATTTGAATATTGTTGATCTAAAGAATTTTTTACACCTTTTTTTTTTTTAATTTGGCAGCATGACTAAACAAGTATTTCAAACCATCATTTTTGTGACAGCAAAGCTGGTTTTAAATGAATGCATTTCTTCTTCAGTATGTAAGGAATTATTTCACTATTTTCTCTCTCACCTCACCTCCAAGGTATCTCCCATCAAAGTAACTGAATTATTGGTGCAAGTGTGGTCTAGTAGTTTTCAATGTCGACTGTGGATGGACATCACTTGGGGAATTTTTTATTTTTGTTTTTTTAGTAATATTGTTAACATTTAAGGCAAAACAATTCATAAGGAAAGCTAAACAACAACAAAACAAGCACTGTGTTGCATTAACTTTCTCATTTAATCCTCTGACCAACTTTACGAGTTAGATATTAGTGAATCTCAGTGCAAAGCGATTGTTACTTGCCAAAGTCACATGGTTGTAAGTGAACCAAGCTCCTAAACACTTTTATTGAAGATACCAAAATCATTTCGAACTGGATCCTTACACATTAACTGATGTTCTCTTGGTTTATTCCTTCAGATGGCAAAGCTCATCCACAGATAGAGATTCCACATTTCCATTCATAGAGGGCATCCTTATTCTCATTGATCTAATTTTTTTGCCAAGCCAGAAGCTCCAATGCTACAGAAAGGACTGGAGTATATTTCATTGTTGTTGTAGAAAATTACACAACAAAACTGTTATTCAAAGAGGCAATCAGGGGCGCCTGGGTGGCTTAGTTGGTTAAGCGTCTGACTTCAGCTCAGGTCATGATTTCATGGCTTGTGGGTTTGAGCCCCACGTTGGGCTCTGTGCTGACAGCTCAGAGCCTGGAGCCTGCTTCAGATTCTATGCCTCCCTCTCTCTCTGCCCCTCCCCTACTCACACTTTGTCTCTGTCTCTCTCACTCAAAAACAAATAAACCTCTTAAAAAAAGAGGTAATCAAAGAGTATGCAGCTATAAAAATGTGGAAAAAATATTGTAGAAGTGTCAGATAGCTGATAAAAAATTCTATTAATTTGGATTCTGTGTTATGTATAGTATTTACCACCTCTTTGAAATTATTCTTAAATATTTACTTCCTTACCTAATTGTAATGGTGTGTTCTGTTTCTTTTTTAATTTTTTTTAATGTTTATTTATTTTTGAGAGAAAGAAAGGCAGAGTGTGAGCAGGGGAGAGACAGAGAGTGAGGGAGACACAGAATCCGTGGCAGGCTCCAGGCTCTGAGCTGTCAGCACGGAGCCTGATGCGGGGCTCGAACTCGCAAACTGTGAGGTCACGACCTGAGCCAGAGTCAGATGCTCAACTGACTGAACCACCCAGGTGCCCCTGATGTGTTCTGTTTCTTAAAGAGAGCTCTCCAAGTGCTTAAACATTAGACCTCATAGAAGGGGAACTGCCTCTGGGGAAGGGAATCCCATTCATGATCTTAGTCTCCTGACATCATGTTGTAACCAAGATTCTAACCTATAAGAAGAGACACCACCAACTATTATCACCTTCTAGGGGGCCATTTGCCATCCTTAGACTGGATTAGAATTTCACAGATAAGTCACTATCTTCTAGCTTAGATCACCTGCCACTGTCCTAGCAAGGGAATCTGAGACTGAGGAGAAAGTAGAGAATGTCCAGTGAGCTCTCATTTATAGCCACTTGATTTCAAAAAAGGAACAGACCATAAATTAGTCATGAAAGGAATTTGCATGGCAGGGCTGTTGGGAGTATCTAATACGTATTTCCTTAAATTGCTGCACCAGTTGGATTGGTCCTTTTCTATATTTTTTATGTGAACATATATTTTGGTCAGTGTCCCCTAACAGTGTATCAAAAATCTATTGCACTGAACTTATTTGAAGGTGGCTTATTCAGCCACTTCAGTTTTCCAGAGACCTCTGGTAGCTCAGGATAAAGTGGGAGAGGGAAGTCAAAAGTGTTGTCACAAATTCTATTAATTAAAACAGGTAAATTTTACCCACAGATGAGTCAAAGAGGGTCTCGCCTTTGTGTTTTTAAGTTTATTTATGTATTTTGAGAGCGAGCAGGAGAGAGGCAGAAGGAGAGGGAGACAGAGGATCCGAAGCAGTCTCTGTGCTGTAAGCTCAGAGCCTGACTCAGGGCTCCAACCCACAAACCGTGAGATCATGACCTGAGCGGAGATCAAGAGTTGGATGCTTAACTAACCGAGCCAACCAGGCGCTCTGAGGGTCTCACTCTTAATTTAAACATGTTCCTACAAAATTTAGTTCTATTTTGTCTACCATTAAGTTTAAAAGAAGCAAACTATTAAGAAATGTGGCGCAGCAGGGTGCTACAAGAAGGTAGAAAGAATTACTGTGGATGGCAGTGAGAAGGAGGAAAAGCTAGGAAAAGAGAGCACGAGAACTTAATGGTAATAGGGGCCATTTTGTGTGGGAGCCGACACTCCCACATATCACAATTGTTCCTGAGGATTTTGTAGAGTAAATGAGGTTCATGTGAGGTTTCCTTCCGTAGTCCTCCGAAAGGAATAATATCAAACATTATGGTGGTTAAAATTTCAATGATCTAGACAATTTACTTACACGTACATATCAGTTTATTTTATAATAATGTCGTTTGAAAGATACTACAACTAGAATGAGGAGCCACATTGGTACAGCATTCTATTTTATCTAACTTTGAAATGCTCTCTGATCTTTTCCCAGGCACTGCTTGCTTTGATTGTATTAATGCTATTTGCATTCCCTGCCCACAACATCAAGAGGGAGTTACAGAGTCCAGTATCTCAGGTTGGAGACAGTGTAAGATTAAACAGTAAATTAAATATTTGCTGTGTATCACTCAAATGTGTATAATCCGTACGAGATGGACAGTGAGTGACTTCCTGTCATCTGAGAGCGATGAATAGAAGATCCTTTTCTTTGCCTGTGCGACCACACCGAGCTTTCTCGTCCTACAGTCTCATCGGAATCCCCCACTAGATGGTGCTGAACAAGCGAGGAGGATTGAACCAGGAAGCCTTTCTTTCTGATCCTCCTCCCCCATCCTGACCCTCACCTCTCCTTCCGTGTGCTTGATGTTCCGAGAGAGTGATTGTTCAGGAATGTCTAATGATAACAAAACCCCTTTCAAACATTAGTCAGACACAGGCTGAGATGGGTAAACATCATTAGTGGGCTTCTCCTTTGTCACTAAAAGGAGTGAAGCCTAGTAGCCCAGAATGCAAGTTGGTGGGCTTCTAGTTATCATGCCACTAATAAGGAATCTTTTGAAATATGTGGATTATCTCTTTGGGGTGGAAGAGAGTGCTGGAGAGGTGCAGGGCAGAGCATTTAAAAAGTGTGTGTGTTGGGGAAAGAAATGCCTTTGGCAGCAAAGTGGAAGACTGACTCAAGCAGTCTAGAGTCAGATGCCCTTGGGTTCAAACCTGAGTGTTCATAGTCAGAAAGAATGGAGAAGTAATTTATGCCAAGCTGAAATACCATACACTTCCATGGAGAGCGCCTCATAACAATAAGAGAGCACCTCATAACACGTGTGTCAAGGCAATAAATCAGTGTTTCTTTCTGATTAAGACCTTTTGACTTAATGCAGGGAGAATGCTCCTGGCTGCCTTAAATACATCCTGTTAAAACAGAAGTCTGTACTTAATCGCTCCTTTTTAGAACACGAGTCTGATTTCAAGCCAGGCCAAAATATGGAGGAAAAAAAAACCCTTTAGGAATAAGGTAATCTTTGTTTCCACTTTTGCATTGGAAAAAAGCATGAAGCATTTGATTGATGTTGATACTTACGTGTTCATTTTAGAACAACTTGGGGGATCCAGTGAGTTGAAGCTGACTTCTTACCTTATAAATCTTAAAGAACTTCAAGTTGAAGGAGTTTAACTTAAAATAATGGTGTCACAAAAGGAAGTTAAGCATTATTACTCTACGGTTATTATTGCCAAATCAACTAGAGCAGAATTTCTTGACCAAGACCACGAATCTACAATAGTTCTTTCTATAATTGGCCAAGACTGCCATAATGCTTTCCTTACTGCTTCCTTCATGTAAAAGTGTGCATTGTACGATTTCCTCCTGAGGACTGTCTATGTGCCAGGAAATGTAAGAGAGGTGGAGGGTGGGACTGTGTTTGGGGAGGCAAAGGGGAATGGGGATATATAATAATTCCAAAAGTCAGGATAAAATCATAAGCATAGGCAAGTGCGACTATGGGTCTGAGGACATAGGCGAGAAGTGAGAAATGCATGGGGGCGGAGACTGTGGCCGGGAGTCAAAATGCGTACAGATGTGTGCATGATTCTAAGCAGCCCTATTTGTGAAGGATGGAGGCTGAGGAGAGTAAAATCAGGTTGGGGCGGAGGATGAGGGCAATTTCACACTTGTAGCAAAGGTCAGAGGACATGTAAAATTGTCCTGGTGCATTTTCACCAGGTGCCGTGCTGTGTAACCACCGGGGAGGCGTCGAAACTGCAGCCAGGTAGCTGAGCTGCATGATCTCCGAGGCCAGCACTCAAGCTCCTTTCTGGATGCCTGCCTAAGGCATGGACCATTACAACAGCATGGTCGTCCATGGTCACTGGGCCCTCGCCTTGAGAGGGAGA
Organism: Prionailurus viverrinus; assembly: GCF_022837055.1. NCBI lineage: Eukaryota > Metazoa > Chordata > Mammalia > Carnivora > Felidae > Prionailurus > Prionailurus viverrinus. The sequence continues at coordinate 115,013,042 of NC_062564.1, forward strand.
GCTTTACAGCACTCTCGCTATTTAGTTCTGAGCCACTCGGGCAGCTCACCATTGGCAGGTGGCCTTGGTGATGCCGTGGTGAGGAGCAGGGAGGCCCAGTGCCACATTGTGTTGACCCTGCATTAAAATTACCCTATAACTTAGCAACTTAAAACAAGAAACATTAATATCTCATCCAGTCTCTGTGGGTCAAAAATTTGGGAGTCACTTAGCTGGGTGTTTCTGGCTCAGGGTTTCTCATGAGCTTGCAGTCAAGATGTTGGTCAGGGCTACAGTCATCTGAGGTTTGCCTGGGATGGGATGGTCTCCTTAAAGGTGGTTCACTCACATACCCAGTCAGTCCCTACTGGCTGTTGGCAGAAGCCTGAGTTCTTTACTCCATGTCCCTCTCCATAGGGTTGCTTGAGCGTCCTCACAACATGGTGGTTGGCTTCTCTTGGGGTGTAATGGGGGAGAGAAAAAGAGGGAGAAGTCACAGTGCCTCTTAGGACCTAGTCTGGGAGCCACATAGGGTTACTTGTGCCACATTTTGTTAACAATCAATCATTAAGTCTTCTTCACACAGAAAGGGAGGGGAATTGAGCTCCACCTCTGGAAGCGAAGTGTATCAATTTGCGAACTATTTTAAAAGTTAAGATGGCCTGAGGCGCCTGGGTGGCTCTGTTGGTTAAGCTCTAACTTCAGCTCAGGTCATGGTCTCACAGTTTGTGGGTTCGAGCCCCGCCTCGGGCTCTGTGCTGACAGCCCAGAGCCTGGAGCCTGCTTCGGATTCTGTGTCTCCCTCTCTCTCTGCCCCTCCCCCACTCCTGCTCTGTCTCTGTCTCTCAAAAACAAATAAATGTTAACAAATTTTTTTTAAGTTAAGATGGCCATCAGAGGGTGACTAGAGGGCATCTCCCAGGTGGCTGGTGCACAGCCTACCTTACTGAGCTCCGTGAGTCTTACAGCCCATCGTCTCATGTGAGGCCTTTAAAAAGAAATGTCAGCACTGGAGCCTCTACCCAAACTAAGAGAATAAGACTCTCTGTGGGGAGGGGAAAGGGATCTGGGAATCTGTATTTTAAGTTTCTCATGTAAGGAGCAAAGGGAGGTTTGAGAACCCCTGGTCTAGCGTTGTACAATGGAAATACAACGTAAGCTGAGTGTGAAATTTAAAATTGTCTAGTAATCACATTAAAATAGTCAAGAGAAACAGGTGAAGTTAATTTTAATATATTTTATTTCCCTGATATATTCAAAACTATTATCATTTCAACATGTAACCAATATACAAAATTGAGATATTTCACTTTTCTTTATACCAAGTGTATGAAATCCAGGATGCATTTTACACTTATGGCACATTTCAGTCTGGACTGACAGCATTTTAAATGATCATGTCTATTACATGAGCTGTACGTGTCTAGTACTCCCTCATTTATTGATCAGAACACGTCTAAACTATACGTCCTGTGAGGACAGGTACCTTGTCTATTTAGTTTACTGCTCTGCACTGAGCCTGGCATGTGGTATGTAGTCAAGAAATATTTGCTGAATAGGCTAATAATGTGCTAATATGAAATAAGTAAATTATAGTATATTTATTTCCTATGTGGTATTTCCAAAAGACTCTCGTGATTTTCTAGGTTTTTGCCAAAAGGACCAAGCTACTATATACAAATGCTGAAACTCTTCGTGAGAAATCTTTTTGGAACTTGGGTACTTTTGGGTCTGGTACCCAATCTGAAGAAATCTAAATCACCTTATCCTGTGTGTGTGTGATCTGACCACTGAAGCCTACATACACTCCTACATTCAGAGCACAGCCTGGACCAATCTCTGTCCCCCATCCTTGTACACTGCCTCCTTCACTCCACTCCTCCTGTGCTCTACCTCCGAGTCTAGGCCCACTGTATTTCCGCACTTGAGTGGTCTGGAGCAGGAAAGTACCCTGAGCTCCCAGGAAACCATGGGGCCCAAAGCCAAATCCCTTGCTCATCTATTGGAGCATCTGTCTGTTTCCAGAACAGTTCCAGCACGCCGATGGAACCTCCTGGGTTTTTGTTGTTGTTGTTGTTGTTGTTGCTCCTCTTCGGAATTGAAAGAGTTTCTCAGAACTGCAAAAAGTTCGAAAACATTGACGACACCCAAAACAAGCAAAGCAACAACAAAGAAGAGTAGAACTTAACATCAACAAACTAGAGATTTTTTTTTTTAATTTTTAAAGAGAGTTTATTTATTTATTTTGAGATAGAGAGAGAGTGCAGGAGCAGGGGGGTGGGGCAGAGAGATAGAGAGAGAGAGAGAGAGAGAGAGATTGAGAATCCCAAGCCGGCTCCACCATGCAGGGCTGGAACTCACAAACGGTGGGATCATGACCTGAGCCGAAACGAAGAGTCAGAGGATTAACCAACTGGGCCACCCAGGCGCCCAACAAACTACAGATTCTAAAACTAACATCCAGAAGCTGGAGAACTAGTGGCTGCAAATCATAAACTGAGAGAACTGTGTTCGTTCCAAGTTGTAAATGTGAAGCTTAGAAGGAAGCAATATGAGCACAATACTTTGGAAAAACTGTGTAGAGACACATATTAGTCAGTATTCCAAACCCTTCCAGTTATTTTTTTCCTGTCCACACATGTATATAAACACATTTTTTGGAATGGGAGCTGACTTCAGGGCGCCTGGGTGGTTCAGTTGGTTGAGCGTCCGACTTTGGTTCAGATCGTGATCTCGTGGTTTATGGGTTTGAGCCCCGCGTCAGGCTCTGTGCTGACCGCTCGGAGCCTGGAGCCTGCTTGAGATTCTGAGCCTCCCTCTCTCTCTCTCTGAAGCACAAGCCTTGCTTGCATGCTCTCTTTCTCTCTCTCTCAAAAAATAAACATTAAAATTAAAAAAAAAAAAAAGAAATGGGAGCTGACTTTATCTACTGTTCTGTATTAACTTTTTTCACTCAACTACATACTGTGGCTATATTATTAGGACTCCACATAATAATTTACCCCATTGTTTTTGGTTGGATGGATACCTTTTATGGAAATGTATAGTCCTATTAATAATTATTTGTCGTTATAAATATTACATTAAACAAGCTTGGACAATACAAAAATAAATAAATAAAGGTAGGAGTAAGCCCGGCTTCGATCCTAATACCCCTGAGTATGTAATAAAGGAGAGCTTGAACAAAGTTCATGGATTTTAATATTCCATGTATGACAGCATTTACTACAACACATAGCACGATCCATTGCAGAGGTCACACATTCTAGACAGCCTGAATTATTTCTAGGAGCCAGGAATTCCTCTGGTGGGCAGTTAGAATATTCTGCCAGGAGCTGAATTAGCAGAGGCACTCAAAGTTCTAGGTCAAAGTCACCAGCCAAGTATTATACCGACTGATTCCAGGGTAGCCACCAAGAGTGCATCGAGTGAACAACACAGCTGGCTTGTTCTCCCATGTGAGACTGACTCCTCATACACTGGATGTCAGGGCCCACCGTTCAGATGGGACAATCTGGAGTATTGATGGCACCGGTAAGTGGTAGAATGGCAGGTGGGGGTGAGTCAATGCAGCTTCCTCTCACTTCATTAAAACCAGTGGACTCCGTGTCTAAGAAACAATGATTCTATGCATGGCAGCCTTTTAGGAAGGACACCACGTTCCTGATTTTGTAGATTTTAAGTTACAAAGACCTCAAAGTCAGTATTTCTCAGTGAAGTGACACTGGGGAAGTCACTTAAACTCTCACACTTACTCCCCTCGTTGGAAAAATGAGGATTAGAGCACTTGGTTATTACAGCTTTAGTCAGAATGAAACAAGATAGTCCACACAAAGAGTTTAAGATGGGGTCTGGCATGTGGAAAACACTCAATATCCAGGAACTGTTTGGTATTATTTGGAAGGGAGCTAGGAGGGAAGAAGAACTTATCAAATCTAAATAAGGTTTCACACAAGACAAATGTATTCACTGATACATCAAAGTCAAAAAATGTACCTGTAGGAGGAAACATTGGCCCATGATTTAGTGGGAACAGATTCCCACCAAATCCAGACTAAACCAATGTTCAGCTTTGAAAACATGACACAAAACTAAAGCAGACATCAATTAGGATGCTGAAAGTTGTTCAGAGACAATAGTTCACCTCCCACACGGATTCTATTCAGCTTGTTAAGTGCTGAAAGTCAGATCACAGTCAGGTACTGTACCTTATTTCTGTCCCCGAGGGCATGGTAACCAACCAGGGCACCTGGCCATGAGTCAATGATCCATGTTGTAACGGCAGCTCTGACAATGCATGTCCGTGGCATCTCTCCAGGGATGAACCAAGTGTTTTCATTTCCTGTTTAGTTTCACATGGGTAGTGATTATTTATGGAGTAGCAGGAGGTAAATTTTTTTAGGTTGAGCAACCAATTGTGGGTTTTGAGGTCCATTCCATAAATAACAATAGAACAAATAGTTTGATTAATCTAAGTTATTCCACATTTGCTATGAGGCCACTGAGGACCATTGTTATTGCATCTGCTAATGGGGACATGTCATTAACACAGCTACCCATGCTGTCCTGGGATTCTCCATAGGATTCTGTCTGATGTCCCCAATTTTACTTTTTGCAGCCATTTCCTGCAGTTGTTCTGCCTCTTCTGCCACACGTGATCGCCCGTAGTCATTGGGGTGTTTCTGGCCTGCCACTCCTCCTCGATTCTGAATAGTCCTAGCTCCCTCTGGCTGCAACCCCTGGGGATCAGCCTTTCCTCTGCAAGATCAATGCAGCCAACTCAAGGCTGTTCAAAACAGAAGTCTGCCATTCCCGGTCTGAAGTGATGTGTGGGCCAGCCCTGATTCTAAAAAAGGGTTACAGAGACTTCATTAGAATCTCCTATGAAGTTTCTAGAGTCAGCTCCCAATTGAATGCTCCTAGCCAGGGAAGGTCTTCCTGCTTTGGTCCAAGGTGGGAAGAGGTGGCATCTTAAAGACCCGTTGCTTGCTTGCCTTCTTGCCACCACCCCCCACTTTTTTTTTTGGTTTTTAAATTTATTTTCTTGTTGAGGTATAATTGACCTATACTGTTGTATTCGTTTCAGGTGTACAAAATAATGATTTGATATTTATATACGTTGTGAAGTGATCATAATAAGTCTAGTTAACATACATTACCATACAGAGTTACAAAAAACTTTTTCTTGTGATGAGAACTTTTAAGATCTACTCTCCTAGCAACTTTCAAATATTCACTACAGTGTTACTAACTACAGTCACCGTGCTCTGTACATTATATCCCCATGACATTTTATTTTATTTTGTTTTATTTTATTTTGTTAAATTTTTAAATGTTTAATTATTTTGAAAAAGAATGAATGAGTGTTAGCAGGGAAAGGGCAGAGAGAGAGAAGGAGAGAGAAAATACCAAGCAGGCTCCACACTGTCAGCACAGAGCCCGATGCAGGACTCAGTCTCATCAACTGTGAGCCCATCACCTGAGCTGAAATCAAGAGTCAGACGCTTAACCAACTGAGCCACCCAGGTGCCCCAACTTATTTTTTTATAACTGGAAGTTTAGACCTTTTGACTTCCTTTACCCATTCTTCCCACCACCCCCACCCCTTCCGGTAACTACCAGTCTGTTCTCTGTATCTTTGAGCTTGTTTTTGTTTAGTTTTGTTTTCATTTTAGATTCCACATGTAAGTGAGATCATACGGTATTTGACTTTCTCAGTCTGAGTTATTTAGCTTAGCACAATACCCTTGAGGTCCATTTATGTTGTTGCAAATGGCAAGATTGCCTTCTTTTTTATGACCAAATAACATTCCAGTGTGTGTGTGTCTGTGTCTGTATGTGTGTGTATCTTGGCTGTCGCAAATAATGCTGCAATGAACATAGCATGCATATTATCTTTTCAGGTTACCGTTTTATTTTGTTTTGTTTTGGGTAAATATCCAGAGCTGGAATTACTGGATCACATGGTAGTTCTCTTTTTAATTTTTTGAGGAACCTCCATACTGTTTTCCATAGTGGCCGCACTAATTTACATTCCCACCAACAGTGCACAAAAGTTCCCTTTTTCTCCACCTCCTTGCCAACACTTGTTATTTCTTATCCTTTTGATAATAGCCATTCTAAGACATGTGAGGTGATATCTCAGTGTGATTTGGATTCGCATTTCCCTGATGATGGTCCATTGATTTCTGACTTCCACACAGCATAGGCTTCAGGCAACCGGATCACACGGAGCTGTGTACCCATCCTAGGTCCTAAACAAAAAGACAAACCACATACATATACTCTTATCTATGTACTTATTAAATATTTATTCCCCATCTCACATTACGTTTCTACTGGGTTCCAAAAATGAATGAGAAGAATGAAAAAAGCAACATGAACATAAATTGGAAAACTATTCAAAGGTAGGGAATGCCAATTTCCTAGGTATGCCAATTTCATTCATCTTTAAATCTTGAATTCAGATGTAGTAAACACTGTATTCTTGGCATTTATTCCCAAAGTCTTCCTTTTCAATAGGGCCTATTTTCCATTTTTGATTATGTAGTTGTAGAGAACCTACTACAACTGTGGTTCTAGGGGTAACTCACATGACCTGGGCTAAGCTAATCATTGTATTCCTCCTCTGGTCACAATTTTGGCTTGAAGTGTGCATGTGACCCAAGCTGGTCTAATCACAGTGAATCTCATAATTTTTCTGGGAATCATGGGGCAAAGAAACTCTCTGTGGGAGCTTCTGGCAGCCATCTTGGGACTAGTAGGGAATTATATGGAAACCACAGAAAGCAGAACAGAAAAATAGATGGCAAGAAAACAGGTTCCTTGTTTGGTACTGTTGAGCCACCGGGTTAAACTGAGTCAGAAACTGGCCTCATCTCTGTACTTTTCAGTTATGTGAGCCAAAACATTTCCTTTATTTTGAATCTATTTTAAGTGATTTTTATTTTTATATGCTACCGAAAGCATCCTCACCAATATGTTGTAATGATGTCTGCCACACGGTAGGTGCTCAATAAATATTTGTAAGATGAATGAATAATTGAATAGCTATACCACATTGAAATTTCAATAAAGACTGAAAATACTTTTATTATATATATTAAAAATAATCAAAACTAGAAAAATTAGAAAATCAAAGCTAGAGAAAGTCATCGATTTATATGAAGTAGATATGTCTGTATAAATATGTCTGTAGAGGTTCTCTGGATACAAACCCTGATAACCTTTTAACAAGAAGGAAGTTACATAGTAGAGACAAAGACCCTGACCATCCTATCTAAAATTACAAACTCCTCTTCAACACACTGTAACATTTCATATATTTTCTTTTACTTACTCTACCCAGGTATATCTATGCACTATTGAATGTAAGCTCTATGGGGTTCCAGGTTTTGATCTTATTTATTCACTGCTATATTCCCAACACCTAGAACAGTGCCTCGTATATAGTAAGCACTTGGTAAATATTTGACAAATGGATGAATACATTATAACCTTCATTTGCAACCAGCAATAAAGACAGATTGCTCATAAATAATCAATTAGAATAGTAGAGGGTCTTCTGCTTTAGGTAGCTAAGGGAGTTTACTTTGGAGCCAGAGACATCCTCGGTCTAAGCTTTGGGGAGCTCTCTTTCTGCTACAGATTGGATAGGAGGTGTCAGTTTCATTTTGCTCAAAAACCAGGGAGAGACATAGTTGCTGAAGACATTTCTGTATTCTCTCATCCATATTCTTGTCCTCGTATCTGACAGGCCCTGATATGAGGCACCTTAGAGCAAATCTCAGTGAGTCTTTAAAAAAAATTTTGAAGCTAATAAAACAAACACAGGTGAGGCCAGAATACCAACAGTTGCATTTTGCTGTAGGAGGAAACAATTCTTTTAATTCAGCTGCCATTTGTTTCCAAAACAACCAAGCAATGTAGCAAAATTTAAGGCAGGGTTTTAGTTCTCAGGAAAGATTTTATCTCAGGATCATATAAAATGGTTTAGAGATAGGCCCAAACGTGAGTTTCTAATATGTCAAATAAATTTATATCAGAGATGTAGCAATCACAATGATCTTCTAAGAATCCTTTGATTTACCAAACCAAACTAGGAGACACATTTCAAAACATTGCAGAAATTTACTGTATACTACATCTTGTCTGGACATTTCTAAGCTTTTCCCAAATTAATGACGTTCTTGTTTCTATAGAAACTAATGCACTTTAAAGGGAAACGTAGAGGAAAATGTAATGCCCAAGATGAACAAAATGAGAAATCTGTATAACAGAAGTCAAACATATGAGGGAAGAATTTGTCAAAGAATTTTCCTGTAATTTAAAAAACTTTTGATTGGAGTAAAACATCTTCAAGGAGTGGCTTGATATGAATAGTTTGTCATACATTTTATGGCCATGAATAACTTTCCCCTTGAGCTTTAAGCACCTGCTCATGCTGGAAACTGGGCAAGATCAGGTGAAATGGGAAAGATGGCTCTTTAACTAAACAGTGATAAGCATTTGATTGTGCAGTGTGACTTATTATGACTGCTTAAAGGCAAATAAAGCACTTATTGAAACTCAGGGGTTGGGGCGCCTGGGTGGCTCAGTCGGTTGAGCCTCCGACTTCGGCTCAGGTCAGGATCTAGCGGTCCGTGAGTTCGAGCCCCACGTCGGGCTCTGTGCTGACAGCTCAGAGCCTGGAGCCTGTTTCAGATTCTGTGTCTCCCTCTCTGACCCTCCCCCGTTCATGCTCTGTCTCTCTCTGTCTCAAAAATAAATAAACGTTAGGGGCGCCTGGGTGGCGCAGTCGGTTAAGCGTCCGACTTCAGCCAGGTCACCATCTCGCGGTCCATGAGTTCGAGCCCCTCGTCAGGCTCTGGGCTGATGGCTCGGAGCCTGGAGCCTGTTTCAGATTCTGTGTCTCCCTCTCTCTCTGCCCCTCCCCCGTTCATGCTCTGTCTCTCTCTGTCCCAAAAATAAATAAACATTGAAAAAAAAATTAAAAAATAAATAAACGTTTAAAAAAAAAAAAAAGAAACTCAGGGGTTAAGTCCTGATGTTATGTTACAAGGTGTGATAGATGTTATCTGAGAAAATCCTGTAACATTGCAGCACACTATTTAGTGAGGTCGATGAGGTGATTTAACTTATTCTTCAACGACAATTTTTTTTTTGTAAAAAGTATATACAGATGTACGTAACTATACGCATACATACATACATACATATGAAAGATGTGGGTAAAGAAAATGCAAACAGAGAAGCAATGCGGCTGCGGAATCTAACTACCAATAGGGATTCTTATGGCATTTCAATCAGCTTAAAGGAATTTTAGTGCAATGCAGGTGTATGGAACAGGATGGGTCAGGAGTAGACAGAGAATGGGCATGAGTGCAAAACTGTGTCACCTAGTGTCTCTGATTGGTCATGCACAGAACTCCTCCTTGCAGTAGCATTTCCTGGGGCTGAGTCTGCATTCCAGAATCTTCGCTCACCAGACTTCTCAGTTGAATGGGTGTGAGGGAATGTTACTTTGTAGCATACAAGGACCCTGGGTTTGTGTAGACAGAGCGAGCTGACCTAGAAAATTTTTATTTTTTACCTGGGGTCAGTACTTCAGGGTGGGGTGCATGCTGATAGACTGACACTCATTTGCACGAGTAAGTTAACGTGTGCGTCTCGGTTGACTGACTTGGTGGGGACAACAAACTCAAATGAACTTAAATAAGAAAGGAGCAAAAGAAATGCAGTAAGAAGAAAAGGATGGAAGAATTTTGTATCCTATCAAGAAAGTAGCCTTACAACATTTTTACAAAAATACACCTTACATTTTGAAGACAGTGGAGACAGACTAATCAAATTAGTAAGGTTAGGCTAGACTATGCTGTGTTAACAAATAAACCCCCAAATTTCAGGGCTCAACACAGTGAAAGTTTGTGTCTCACTCACACCAAGTCTGGTGCCATTTGGCAGGCACTCACCTCCTCCCAGAGTCTCAGGAAGCCAGCTGCTTGCCACTTCATGATTCTGTTCTCTCCGTGAATGGCTTCCAAGATTGCCGGGTAAGAGAGAGAGGGAGAGGGCACTCTGGTTTTTCACTGCCTCACCCTGAACATGACTTGTTATTTCGATTCACAGTCCTATTGCCCCATCCCACTCTGAGAGAACCAGGGAAATGGAGAAGAGCATATGAGTAATTCAACAAACAGACATTAAAGGAAATGACAGAAAATGGGTGAGTAAAAGAAAGGATAAATAAATGGATGAGACTATTGAGAAATGGAAAGAGACAATACAGCAGGAGACAAAACCCAGCCTCTCTCCCATGGCATTAATGGGTGACCTGGGGTTGACTTTAATCTTTGTAAACAATGCTCCCCCCCCCCCTTAACTACAAAACAAAGCCTGTGGATATTTGGGGAAATTTTTTTTGAAAAAGAATAAAAAGATCATATGTATAATTTGACTTCCATCTCCTCCCCACATATAATTATAACATGCTTATGTATTTTTTTTTCTTTTTCTCTTTATTTTTTAAAAAAGATCCCCTCAAATGTTCCCTTGTAGACAGAATTCTTTATTCTCCCCACTGGAAATGCAATGCTCCTCCCTCCATAGGGCACTTACCACACATGGTTGAACCCATGTGCCTGTCTGTTTCCTCTACTAGACTTGAGTTTCTTGGCCCCTTTGCTTTCTCAGGACCTGGCATGGGTCTGGCAGAGAGGTCAATGAATGAATGATGCTTGTAGGTATAAGTGAAGGAGTGAGTAAATAAATAGGTAAAACTTTTTCCTGTTCTTTAAATTCTGTGGTAGAATTATACAATTTCATCACTCTGCGTTCTGTAGTAAAACTCTAAATCTTTACTCCTTCAGAAGTCTTCAGGGGGCCCACACTGGCAGGCAGCTGAGATGTGTGGAGGTCCAAGTCTGTAAGGGCCATTGGATGCACAACCTAACTAGGACATGAAAGGACAGGTTGGAGCTATTGAATCCTGTTAATAACTCATACACATTGAAATAGAGGGCCATCCCTTTTGTAGCAATGTGGATGGAACTGGAGAGTGTGATGCTAAGTGAAATAAGCCATACAGAGAAAGACAGATACCATATGGTTTCACTCTTATGTGGATCTTGAGAAACTTAACAGAAACCCATGGGGGAGGGGAAGGAAAAAAAAAGAGGTTAGAGTGGGAGAGAGCCAAAGCATAAGAGACTGTTAAAAACTGAGAACAAACTGAGGGTTGATGGGGGGTGGGAGGGAGGAGAGGGTGGGTGATGGGTATTGAGGAGGGCACCTTTTGGGATGAGCACTGGGTGTTGTATGGAAACCAATTTGACAATAAATTTCATATATTGAAGAAAAAAAAAAGAAATAGAGGGCCATCTGCTAATGTAAGGGGTACAGGTGGAAACTGGGCCTTTTCAGAGGATCATGGGATAAGAAAAAGAGTAAAGAGAATGAGCTGGGAAGAGCCAAGATGACCAAGACTGAGATAGGGCTTGACAGAGAGAATTAGGCTATTCTGAATAGCAGTGAATGAGAGACCTGTGGGCAATTTCAGAAGGGAGAGTCAAGGTCCATGAGGTTTCTAGAAGAAGGGTTTACTCTGAACCTAAGTGGACTGATGGATTGTCCAGATACGCTATGCCCTTGTTTTTCAAGGAAACAAAATATAGCCTTGGATGAAAGATTAAAAATCTTAGCAAGAATACAGACAGGATAGTGAATACAAAAGTCTAGGGTTTGAGATGGGGTGGGGGAGTGATAACTGGGAGAAGGAAACAGGGGAAGCAAGGAGCTGTTTAATGTTTGTTGAGTGGAACCAAATGCTTTAAACCGCTGCCAAGCTAATTGAGTAATGTTAGGCTTTGTGCTTGTAACACACATAATCTCTGTGTCACCTGTTCTTTCAGATTCCCTCACCTTGTTGTGTAAACAGTTTGTACACCTGAACTGATGGCGTGTTCTAGTTCAGTGGCTGTAGTGTGGAAGGGACATGATTATAAGAGAGAATCCGGGAGGGTGCAAAACTCCAGGGAGCATTCTGCTTAAAGAAAATAGTTCTGATTCCCCTAAGGGATGTTGACAGAAATATTCAGAGAAATTATAGACAGAACCCAGAAGGCCATGCCTTCTGCTTGGGGGTTCTTTCAGAGGTATTCACGTCACCTACTCTTCTTGTTGAGGCACCCCTTGTTTTGAGGAAATGGGCTGATCCTGATTTGGTTTCATAGAATTGACTTCTCAGGGCTGCTGGGGTGAGTCACTGATAGTGCCTACATTATCCCAAAGCACAGGGAGAAAGACTGTGCTAGTCTCTGCTACCACTATAAAAGTCTGGATGGTCTGCAAACACTTCCCTAATGCTATCAAGAGAAAGCAGCCAACTGGGATGTCTTTCCAGGGGAATTTCAGTCTTCATCGTGAGCCGGGGCAAGAGGAGAGATTAAGCAAATATAGCATCAGTTTGAATTTGGTAAGGTAGGCTGAAGCCTCATGGAAGTGGGGAATAGGAATAGATGGGGGAATGTTGGCCTTTGGGAACTGACAAGTTCATGGTCAACAACTCCAGTACTTAGAAATCACTTTGAACCTGCACTGTAACACTGTAGAGAAGCAATCCTTATAAACTTGAGATAATTACAAAAATACTATTAATAGCTCACTAGCATTGAATTTACAGCATATCTAACCCAATAACTGAGAAAACTGAGGGCTGAAAAAGTGGTGATTTTCTCAAGGCCACATGATTATTAAAAAGGTAGCCTAACATGTTGAGGTATGCAACTTATCCATTAATATACTGCTGAAGGACCCCTATCTTTCAAATAGTTGGGGCTGCCTTTCAATGCAAAGACAGACTCCTACTGAAAACAAATAATCCCTCTTCCCAAATAGCAAACACAAACAGAACTCATCAAATAGAAATAAAGTAGCAACCACTACAAACATATTTTCACAAAATGAAACCAAAAAACTTCTTTAGCCCTAAGATTAGTTTTAGAAAAAGAGATATTACGACGTAGACATTGACCAAAACTTGTAAGAGGGAGAGATTTTCCTGTCCAGACTTTGATCCCATCGGAATCTTACAACTTGACCACTCCCACATATTAACATTGATTTGCTGTCTAGTGTCTATTCATCCAGGGCCATGGTGTTAGGTAAAACCTAGAATGGAGCCCCCAGAAAGAGGGATGGGAACCCCTGATTCCTCCCTTTACTGTGTCCTCACTATATGTTAGGTTCTTGATATGCATTCCTGCTCAATCTTCATAACTCCTGCCTTACAGATAAAGTTACTGAAACTCAGAAACATCAAATAACCCTCCATTCACATAGCTAGCAAAGGCTCAAGCTGAGACGTAGGCCTAGATCATACTCTCTTCACTATGTGACTTTCCAAGTCTTGGCTTTGCTCCCAGCTACACAGGCTAGGACATGCCTGGGGTTCAACTCAGCGGTTCAGATCCTCAAATCACCTACATGGGGTAAAACTTAAGGCTCACCTGTGAGGATCATTCTCTACATTGGGGTGGTTTCTTCCTCCTGATAGGACCAAGAGAGGGTCACTCACTGTGGATCTTCCAGCTTAGTGACAGATCTGCTCAGAGAAATGACCTCGTTTATTTGAACATAGCATCTGGCCTCACAATGCATTTGGTTCAGAGTTTTGGCCACTAGCTCAGTAGCCCCAGCTTTCATCACAGCCAGAACTAAGCAGCCACCCAATGACTCTCCTGTAGGCCTCTTTGCCTCTTAGGCACTGACTCTGTCCTGAAGCAGCACCACCCAGGCAGCAGGGTAGGGGTAAGGGAGAGAGCACACCTGTGGAAAGAGAGGCCACGCTTGCTGTGAGAGAACCCTCCTGTTGAGTAGGCCATCCCTCTTTCTGGCTGACTGCCACGAACAGACAGCACAGGCAGTGGTTAAGGTCTCGGGGATTTGAGTCACTTACCTGTTCTGACCACCTCCTCATTAGTCACACATACTCACAGCATTGGGAGAGTGGGATACTGCAAGCCACACATGACTACATGAGAGTTGCCCTGGCAGCAGAGTGAACCAGAGGGGGCTGTGGGAGGCAGGCTTTGTAGTAACAAGAGGGCAAGGTGCCCCCAGGTTCCCACGGGAGGATGTCATTGGCTTGTTTGAATAATTTTGCAAGCTTGCAGGGTGGTAAGACCCGTTAGGTTGAGGACCCAGTAGGGTGCATCTGGTCCAGTTAGTAGGGAAACTAGCAAGTTGGGAAGACTTTCCTATGGGGTCAGGGAGTGGGACATATCTGGTGAGAGCAAAGGGTATCATATTTAGGCCTTTGGGACCCTAAGAGGCTCAAATACACTAAGGCAGTTCTTGAAATTTTAGGCCTTACAACGCATTGCCCGAGATCTCGAGTCTCTACTCCGCCATGTTCTGGCTGTGACCTCAGGCTAGTTATCTTCAAACTTGCTCTTCCCTGGAAAATACTGAATGACATTTATCCACATAGGCCTACCATGAAGTGGTCGTGCTTGGCACAGTTCATGGCTCATAAGAAGTACTGAGTAGACGTCAGGTACTGTCATCATCATAAGTGGAAATAGTAACAGTAATGCATGGTCTCCTCCAAGTCTGTTCACGGTTGAAGAGGTATTTAAGCGAGGTCTTGCTTTTAGGTTTGGGATCATTTATAAACTCATCGGTTCCATGGAAAAATATAGACACTACGGTCTTCACACCACTGCCTTGACTTGAGAGCAAGTGCTTCCCAGTATCAGGGGGCAGACATGGAAGGGGTCACTAAGTGGCTTAAAAGGTTGAGGGGGAGAAACAACTCTAGCCAAGGTCTTTCCGTTAAGCTGAAGCTTTAGACTATTTCTAAGTTCTTTCCTTTTACTGTCTAAAAAAAAATTTATTTTGATCAGAAATGGAAACAAAGGGATTAAGGGAATCAGTAGAGTGATTTGTAATTGGTCTCCACACTGCACTCCTGTTTCCATTTGTCAAGAGCAAGCTGGTGAATAAAACTGCATGGAAGGACTTTATTAGCAGTAGCTTTCCTCCTGCAGCCTGGGATTAGAGGAATACTTTAACCTTGACACATTCATTTTATGATCACAAAGCCCTTCGCCTATCAGTCTATTTTCCCCTTTTCATATTGCCCTGATCCCGGCAGAAGCTTTTAAAATGATCAGAGAATGGTTTTATTTTTTTTCTCTCCCTGTCCCCTCCTCCTCTTCATCTTTCCCCAAATGTACCCACCAATCTTTACTAACACAATGAAAAACAAACCCTCAAGGATGTGAGTCTGATAATATTTTTTACACATATTCTAGAAGGCTGTAACAGAGGACAATAAGTGTGGCTCTCAATGAAACGTCAACGCAAATAACGTTGATTTCCAAAAAGAAATTCATTGAAGTTAACGGATTTCCAGGGAAAGCACAAAAGAGCATGTAAGAAAAATATCAAATGCATTTAGCCATCAACTCATCTGTAAAGAACAAAGGAAAACAGGAAGCCGTATGTCAGAAAAATACACATGAGACGTTTTATCCAAATGGTGATAGTGAAAAGGGTATATAATCTTAAGAATCCATTTAAAATTGATGTGGGGTGGGAGGCACTGATATGCATAAATCCCTGGGGTTCAAATGTACGATTGACTCGTCTATTTGTTAATGTGAGATCTTTGGTCAGAGTTAGGTGTTAATTGTATAACAGTTGACTAGTATCTCAAAGACATAACTATCTTTGTTGTTTGATAGGTGGAGAAATCTATCCACTGTACATCAATTTATTATAATTATGGAGTTTTACTTTACTTTTTTCTTTATCCAGCAACATTTTTGACTTGTTTTAGATTAAAGTGTACGTCTCATTAATTATGGCATTTAGTTCTCAGCTCGTAATTGGTATCTGGTGCTTCTAACTTGTAGCACTTGTAGTGTCGCTGTTTCAAGGGGATGCTGATGAATTTGCCTGAGGTAAACTAAAATGGAAAGTACCGACTTTCCTAAATAATTTCAGTTATTTCTTGTAGCTTCCACGATGTCAGATTGCCCCAGCGTAGGGGGTGAGAGAGGTGAAAGGTAGGCAATCCATCTGATTCTCTCCCTATCAGAGGGATTGAGAGAGGGGCTCTATATTCCTAGTAGGGCTTTGTGCCAAAATGTAATCAAATAGGAAACTGGGTGCCAATGGTAATTTTTTGAAATGTGCTTTTATGACATCCTCCTCAAAGATGAAAGCAGCGTTCCCTAAAACAAACAAACAGCCTGGACTTGGGCTAAAGCTCTGATATGAAATCTATTTATGTTTCCCCAGACCCAACTTGAAAGTAATTGTACATGATTTGAAACTTTTAATTGTTCTTGTTGTTTCTCTCTGCAAATAAGGAAATCCTGGCTTTCTGTAGAAAACGCTAGATCCTGGCTATTGGTTTCTTTTCAAGGTTCTGCCACACTAATTGCTTTCTGTTTGATTCTGTGCCCTTCTGAAATTGAAGGTTGCCTCGAGGCAGGAGAAAAGCTGTGGTGGTGGCTTGTGGGTTCGGGGACTGGGGTAACCCACAACCGTGGCTGCAAGCCAGTCTCATTATCCCACGGCTCGGTGGGGCAAGCCAGGGGGGCCCGCGTTACTGCTTCAGATCTGAGCCTATGACTAGAAGGGTTGGAATCTCAAAGCTTTCTCTTTGCATTATTTATCATTTCTGACTGATAACAGCACCACTTTCTTCTAGGAACCAAACACTGGTCATTATGGTTTTGTTTTAATGTGGTATTTGGTATTTCACTTTTCTTCAGCCGCAGATTTACAAACGGGGAGTATGTTAAGGGATGTGTGTTTCAGGGAAATAGACAGTTCACTTCTTTTCACAACCCTATGGCTTTATTGCTTGTGCGCCAACATATTCCTAATATTACTGTTTGATTGCTTCCTTTCAATCTGTCTAAACTGCAGTTGTGCAAGTTGAAGTGATTTCACTGGTGTCTGAGAACACGTGGGTATTCTATGAAGTCAGAAACAAATTTCACTGGTTATGGGACTCGACAGTTTTGGAAGTGGGATTTCAAAATCATAACTTTAAAGTCTTATTAGACAAACTGCCTAGCTATTCAGAAAGGTGGACTCTGTGGGGCGTATAGGCATCCTCGCTGAGTGACAACCGTATGGAAAGTGGCAGTTAACGGGGAGGCTGCGGGGCAGACTGCCCGGGTTCAAATCCCAGCTCTACCCTCACCGAGTCTGTGACACGACCAAGTCACTTCTCTGCGCTTCTCATGTGTCACCTGAGGGTTTTAATGGTACCTGACATGTTAACACATGTCTAGTGCTTAAAACAGTGCCAAGCACCTGATGATAGCTTAATAAATGCCAGTTGCCATTATTTTCCTAAAGCGTGTTACTACTTTTAAAATTATGCCCATTAAATATAATTTGGCCTTTTCGTGCACACTCTGGGTCATCCCTGAGGACCTCAGTGATCACAGAGTGACGCCCTCATGGGCCCCTGGGTGATCTAACTTCCTACCCTCCATTTGGCATTGCTGTAGCCTCGAGCCATTAGCCAGGTTCTTCCTGCTGCTCCACACTGCCTGGCCATCACTTTGTGGGCCAGCCAGGCTGTTCTTTTTTGTCTCGTCCCTCACAGCTCACTCTGTTTTTTGCCCTCAACCTAAGAACTTAGAGCTGATTACTGGTCATGGGGCCAGAAGACTCCCATTTCCTGTTGGTTACTAAGCTAAGATCTGTGAGCGCACAGGTCCTCTGACTTGTCTACAAGCACACATTGCCCTAACCTTTCCAGTTTGATTACAGGTTTTCATTTTTTTAATGTTTTATTTATTTTTGAGAGAGAGAGAGAGAGAGAGAGAGACAGAGCATGAGTGGGGGAGGGGCAGAGAGAGAGGGAGACACAGAATCTGAATCAGGCTCCAGGCTCTGAGCTGTCAGCACAGAGCCTGATGTGGGGGTAGAACCCACAGACCGCGAGACCATGACCTGAGCCGAAGTTGGCCGCTTAACTGACTGAGCCACCCAGGCGCCCAAGGTTTTCGTTTTTAGAAAAGAAAACGTATTTATGGAAAGAGCACTAGATCAAGGATCAGGAAGCCTGCCTTTTCTGACTGTATCCCTTGTAACTGGGGAGCAACACTTATTCCTCAGTCTTCATCTGTAAAAAGGGAGAACAGAATGCCTGCCCTGTCACCTCAGCAGGGTGGCTATAGTATTAGATGAGCTAATACAGGAGAAAGTACTTTGAGGAGAAAGTACTTTGGAAGAAAGACCAAGTGGGTGCTTGTAAGAGAGGACTTTGGGGTCAAAACACACTGGTCAAAACACCCAACTCTGCCAGATATCATTTATGTGCCCTTGGTCAATGCATTTCATAAAAGGGAATGAGGCTCATAATCTTATTAAATCTGCTTGAAGTTTCGATGAAATGGTAGATAAAGAGCCGGACACAAGGTAGACTCTCAAGAAATGGTCACTATTATCAAATCATTAAGATACTTTACAAAAGCAGTGGACCTGCTTTGTATTTAGAGGGATACGTGACCTGTCCTGTCCATTGCTGCCCCCGCCATTGGTAGATTTCGCTGTCTGTGACCTTTGTAGGTCTTCAGCTCTGAGAACTGAGTGACAGGCAGTCCTAGAGATGCGTGATGCCTTCATATTGAGCCAAACTGGTAAACTCAAAATGTGTTTATACTTCCAAAATGGCTTGTTAGACGCCCGAAATGCAGAATTTGTGAAGGAAAAGAAATGGCCGCCTTGAAAATCAGTTCTGAACTTACTCAGGTTGTCTTCAAAACAATGAGTTCTTCCACTTACCCAAATTAATAATCTAATAAATGCCGTGTAGGAGGAGATAAAGTCCAAATCACAGGTCAGAAGGAACTTTGGCACCTCCCAATGGCCTCCGGCCAGCTTGTCCTTTGTGTACACAATGTGTATGTGTGTGTATGTAAAAGCCTCTGAGAGCGGTGTGGAGGGTACTGGAGAGCCTCCACAGCAAGTGGGCACAGGGGCCGAGGCTCATTGGGAGAGTGGAGACTCTATGTGCGGACATTTCCCCACAGAGAAGAAGCTGGAAGGGTGTTCTATGGCTCTTTTGCCTCACTCCAATTCTACTTCTCCATTTCTGGGGAAGAAGAGGGATTGGAAAATTAAGCTGATGCATAGTCGTACGTATAAATTCATAAAGTCCTCATTAGAAAGTAAAACCGCAGGGTGGGAGTGATCCAAATAAATTGTATTGTCATAAAGCAATTAAGAGAAAATCAGGCAATCATAAGGTGATAAAAGCCTATTAGTTAAAGGGCCTGAAAAACACAGCGGGTTGTAAAAAATTAAATTCTCACACACAGACAAAATGCAAATACACGCAATTGTCTCTCTATGGCAAAGAGTCAGATTACTGATGTGTGTGAAGAGTTAAAATAAAAGCCTGGAAAAATGTGAGGTACAATTTGATTTCTCATGTGTGCTCAGAACTGAGGAGTTCTGTCTTGTAAATTCCTTTCTTTCCTTCACAATAAATCTTACAAAACAGTTTTGTCCTTTGAAAATAAGATATATCCTTGAAAATGAAATGTAAGATCGGGGCACCTGGGTGGCTCAGTCAGTTAAGCCTCTGACTTTGGTTCAGGTCATGATCTCACGGTTTGTGAGTTCGAGCACCGTGTCGGGGTCTGGGCTGACAGCTCAGAGCCTGGAGCCTGTTTCAGATTCCGTGTCTCCCTCTCTCTGCTCCTCCCCCGCTCACACTCTGTCTCTCTGTCTCTCTAAAAGAATAAATAAAAGCATTACAAAAAAATTCTTAAAATGAAATGTAAAAACATGAATGAATTTTACCCTCTTCAATTCATTGAGACCGTTCTGGGATGACAGCCTTTCGAAGTCACAAGAATCTCATTCTAATGCTGTTATTAAAAATGAAGAAACTGAGGCCTGAGGAGGTTAAAGCCAAGTTTCCCCTTGTCTAATAGGTAAGCTGATGGGAGCAGATCTGATTCTAGAGACCAGACCGCTCCTCTTTCTCCCCCAGCTCAGAGCTCTTTCCTCTAGTCTACTTGGCTTTTCTTATACAATGCTAGTGCTTGAAACATTTGGTCTATATTAGATGTTGGCAAACTTTTTCTATAAAGGGACAGATAATAAATATTTTTGGCTTTGTGTGCCTTTCTTGCAACTAGTCAACTCTGCTGTTATAGTGCAAAATCAGCCATAGGCAATACTTAAACACTGAAGCATGCTAGCATTCCAGTGAACTTGTTTATAGAAACAGGCCGAGGGCCAGATTTGGCCTACAGGTAGTAGTGTGCTGACCCTTGGTCGATATCACTTTTTCAGTAATTGTTAAGGAGGCCTTAAAACAACCTAACCCAACATTTTTAGATATTATAAGGAGGTTCTTGGTGGAAAAACTTACCAGTTCCCTCGGTCAGGTGTACATTTTTTCCGAGCACTCTTCCAAGTTCCCTGAGGCCATCCTCAATGAGCCCAGCCCTTGGCATACTACTACTACGAGGGGCAGAAGCCCCAATCATGGATTAATCTTACCCCTTTCTTCCCATTTCAATAGCACACATTTGCACAATGCAGACTGGTGCAGTACACAAAGTCTACACTTTGCGTGACTTTGCAGGTGTCCCTGGACGGGCCTATCTCTTTGTCCACAATGGCTGATCTGAGCTTCTAAAGGGATCTAAAGACCTTCCTGTAATTGGATTAACAATTGTCCTAACACTTTAAGTAAGGTCTTTTTGGCACTGATTCGAAATGCCACATTTATTATGTATGAACTTTCTGTGTGCACATGAGTGTGTCTCTGGATTTTCACTATTGTTTCAATAATGTGTTTGTCTATTTCTTCATGAACCTTTGCAATATTGTGCCTTCTCCAGCAGGAAAGTCTTTATCCAGATTTTCTTTATGTCTTTTAATAAACATTTATAGTTTTTTAATATGTCTTGTACATTTTCATAATGTCTTTCACATGAGCTACTTTTTACTGATTTTTCAAACACAGATCAAGTGGCCGATTATACAAGCCTGTGTAGTGAAAGTATAAAAGACTGAACTTGAAGCAATTGCAAGTGAAGAGCCTGAGAAGGTGCTCTGTCATTTCTATATCCTTTTTGGTACTGGAAGTGACTGACTGACCGGTGCGAACAAAGGCCAGCAGACAGAGTGGACAGGGCTAGGAAGAAGAAGACAGAGCCGGCCAGGCAGTTTTATGAAGGACCTGGACCCAGTCCTGGAGCATGATGGCCTTAGCCAGTCTTGGCGAGGTGTCTCATCAGCACACTCATGAAGAGGGATCAGTAGCTGTCCCTGAGGGTAAGGCCTGGGGCATAGCACCTTCCTGTTAGGTTGCACAGGCTTTTAGGTTTTTGTTGCATAAAATCGGTTCTTCTATATTTTCTTATTTTTCCCCCTTCCAGACCTCCACTTCCCCATTCTGGCTACCTGGTCCCCATTCTTGCCTTGCATCTACATTGATTCAGCCCAGCCTGCCTTATTTTAGTTACTTGCTTCTCATTCTTGCACTCACTTCTGTGCCTGTCTTCATTTGATCCGATTTATTTGGTGTTAAATGCATTTCCTATCCGATTCTAGTCTCTTGACTTCTCTTACTTTGCTATTAGAATGATCTCCACTTGTGCCATTTCGCCTTCTGGTTTTCCATTTCTGGGCAATCCCCTTGCTGCTCTGGCAACCACTTATTTCCCAGGAACATCTGTCCTTTGGAGCCTGTTGGCCTCCTGGGCAAGTCTCCAAGCTAACACAACGCCCCCATCTTCCTCACTGCCCATTATTGTCCTAGTTCATACTGGTAGCTGACTTAAATTGTGTGCATGTGTGTGTGTTTCTACACTAACTATTTACTAAGAGATATCAAATCCGTGCCACAAAGTAGGGTCACTTCAACTAGCCCTCTTGTTTATTTTATAAAGTTCTATGTTACATGAAGTGCTACAGATGTCATCAAGGAGACTCCCCTAAACCAGGTGGATCCAGTCAACATATGCAGGCACTCTCTTGGAGAGCATACTGGGCAGATCAGGTGGACAGCGTCCCTTAAACTAAGGTGGATGCCACCTGAATGGGTTATTGTTGGCTTTGCCACTCTCAGGATCTGTTAACGTATCATTTGATGTATAATCTCGCATATAAACGTTCCTATTCTATAAACTGAGACATATCTATACCAGGACATGGCGAGTAGTTACAGTGATATCACCGAAAGAATTCCAGCTTGGTGTATGACCTGAATCCATCCAAGGGTAGAGGTCTCAACCGTGGTCTTAGAATTCACTGGGCAAGTTTCAAAAAGGTACAGATGCCCAGGTTCCAATCCAGACCAACTGAAATCAAATTCCTAAGGGTGAGTCCCAGGCACTGGTGTTTAAAAATTTTTCCAGATGATTTTAATGTGTGGTCAAGGTTGAAAACTACTGTTTTAGCAGCACTTTCAGAGGCACCAGCTGTCATGCTACACAGCCTGTTGTCACCAGACTTCTCTCTTTTTAAACTTGCAGAAACCTTGTGGGGACCCAGTCTGTGATTTAGGTCACGCTATCTAACTTAGAATTCAAAACATGGGCTTCTTTTTGTCCTTTCTCTGTTGTGTTAATTCTCCAAACCCAGAAAGTGATGTATCAGAGAGAATTATTTATAATTTTTAAAAGGGCCACATCAATGGCCAGACCGCATGGGTTTGTCTCCACAGGGAAATGGCTGTGGTATCTTTGAAGAGTCTGGTAGGAATTTCAACAGAATGAAAAGTTCATTGAGTTTTAGTGGCATGGAAGCAAGTCCACAGTGGAATGCTATTGTTGAAACAGCCCTGTATCAGGCAGTGTTTCCAGATATGATCAGGAAACACTGTAGCTAGTCGAAGGAGAAAGTTCATCTCTTAAGGGATAGGTTGCAGGTAGAGGAGCGCCCAAACCCTCCCGTGGGATTGCATCGTGAAGCCCCGGAGGGCCAGACCTGGAAGTTCACACTGAGGATCTGAAGCTGGTCTCCTGGAAGTTCCGTTAACACCTACGCCCACCCCACCCCCCATGGAAGCCCTCACCACTAACTTTGCTAAGTGATGTCCTTCTTCAGGGTGCTCTTTCTGAGTGGAAACCTGTGCAAGATGATGCTCAGTTACAAGCGTTGCTAGGAAAGAGTAAGTTTTCCAATACTGGGGAAGCAAGACAGATTAGAGGAAATTCCCAAAATGTAGGAAGGATGTTTAAAAGATGTAGAATGGCCTTGGGGCACCTGGGTGGCTCACTCGGTTAAGCGTCTGACTTCAGCTCAGGTCATGATCTCACGATTTGTGAGTTTGAGCCCCACGTCAGGCTCTGTGCTGACAGCTCGGAGCCTGGAGCCTGCTTTGGGTTCTGTGTCTCCCTCTCTCTCTGCCTCTGTCCCACTCGCACTCTGTCTCTCTCTGTCAAAAATGAATAAGCATTAAAACATTTTTTTAATTAAAAAAAATAAAAGATACAGAATGGCCTCAAAGAATGACAAGCACTTT
The DNA here is from genome assembly GCF_022837055.1 of Prionailurus viverrinus. NCBI lineage: Eukaryota > Metazoa > Chordata > Mammalia > Carnivora > Felidae > Prionailurus > Prionailurus viverrinus. The sequence goes on from NC_062564.1 coordinate 115,036,542, forward strand.
TTCTTCCCCCCATCATTCTTTTTTCTTGCTGGAGGTCCCCGAGAGTGCAACCACTCCTAAGAGAAACTAACTGGAAAAGACCTGATGTCCATCATCTGGACGTCTATGTGAATTAAAAACTGGCATTATCTCTCCCTGGGACATGCGCACTTTGTCTCATCTCTAATAATGGAGTGGAAGAAAGGCTTTATTTTATTCTCTGCTAAAGGCATTATTGTCACTGGTGGTGCTGGTGGAGAGAGGGTGGTAAGTGGGTGTGTAAAGAGGTTGAAAAGAAACCCCCTCCTAACGTTACCCAAAAAAATCAACCCAGAAGAATTCCCTGTCACCCCACATACTTTCATTTACACACAAGTTTCCTGAATCCTAGAGTTGGATTTCACAATTAAGAAAGTTTACAGAGTATTTGAAGCAAATCTGGAAAGAGTCACATTAGCTACATTATTACTAATAGAAAATTAGGGCTATGAGGAAATGCTGGTAAGAGAATGCTGAGAACATAGGAAAACATTTTCAAAAATATGATAGATTTCATGATAAAGATGGTACTCTTTCTATCAGAGATGGGGGGAAGCACTTTTTTTAGAGACAGAGACAGAGACAGAGACAGAGAATGAGCAGGGGAGGGGCAGAGAGAGACGGCAACAGAGGATCTGAAGCGGAGTCTGAACTCTCAGTGCAGAGCCCAACACGGGGCTTGAACCCATGAGCCCTGAGATCATGACCTGAGCTGAAGTCAGTCCCTTAACTGACGGAGCGACCCAGACGCCCCAGGACTTTTTTTTTTTTCTTTAAATAGTAGAACAACAGGAGGCGTTTTATTTAGACCAGAGGCACAATTCCCCCACAGCGGTGCCTTCAGGCACTCAGTGACTTCCTGTGCCCCTTCAGTAGAGACAGCTGTCACCTAACTTAGATGACTTCCAGGAGGAATTGCCTATAGGCAAAATAATGACCCAACTAATTTCCTCTAGTCTCTTGTAGGTTTTGATGCTGTGAAAAAGCTTCTCCCTAGTTCTCCAGTGGAAACCCAATTAGTGTCTTCAAGCACACTGGTGAAGTTTGTACAATCAAAGGAAGCCTCTGGGTAGTTAGCAGAATAAGGAAGTAGGTACGCATCGGAGAATCTGCCTGCCCAGTGATCTAGCCTCACCCTCTCTTCATAGCATGAGCAGTTTGCATTCATCTGATCCCCTGTCCTCCTACCCAGGGTGACCCTATCTATCTATGCTTCATGAGAAGAAGCAAAAAGTCTGAAACACGGACTTCAAAGGCAAAGGGAATTCTATTTTAACATTTTGATTTCATTAACCTGGGGCCCCTCGTGAAAGGTCATCAGGAAAGAACAAACAAGATAAGCATTGGTCTGGATGTCTTCCAGAAAGGCTGAGGAAGGAGTGCCTTCAGAGGAAAGCACAGCATAATTAAATGCACACTGGCTGTTGACAGTGCATATTCAACTCTGTTTGCACACAGGAGGGAACAGTTTTCTTTTCTTATTTATTTATTTATTTATTTAGAGCAGGGGAGGGGCAGAGAGAGAGAGAGGGAGAGAATTCCAAGCAGGCTCCGCATTGTCAGCACAGAGCCTGATGCAGGGTTTGAACTCATGAACTCTGAGATCATGACTGAGCCAAAACCAAGAGTTGGATGCTTAACCGACTAAGCCACCCAGGCATCCCAGGAGGGGACAGTTTTCTATTGCAAGCATTTTGTTGTTGTTGATCTGGTTTCACTGAAGGAGAAGAGTTCCATGTGGGAACACTTACTGGATTATTAAGCTATGTAAAGATGTTACCATTTCTTGAACTTTCAAATTCTTTTCTGTCCTTTGCTATTGGGAGCCTACCATAGATGCCAAAGGATGGTCCCAGTGTGGGGGCCCAAGCAAACATCTTAAAGGATGTGTTTGTTTCCAGTGAAATTATCGAGAAGTGAATAAACAGAAACAAAAACATCTTGACATTAACATCTAGCATTTATTTATCTACCAGGCCCTGTAAACACATTATCTCAATTTTATCTTCATAAAATGCTTCTGAAGTACCTATTATCAAGGAAAATGAGGTTCAGAAATGTGAGGGGATTTGTTCATAACTAAAAACCGGATTTACCCCTAGTCCTTCCGCTTAGCTACACTGTAACCTTTGGCAGACTTTGCCGTGATCAGCAGCTCAGCAGCTGTCGTGTTGTAATGCACACTATCAGTGCCCTGCCATATCCTCTTGCCCTTTACCACTTGAGCGCACGCTGCTCAACTTCTAAGTTGGCAGTTCTTTGCCTAAAGACTCTCTCTGGCTGACCTTGGAGCCTATTTGCTCCTGCAGCAGCTCCAAAGTATCCATGCATGGATGTTCCTTTTCCATTGCCTCCCCTTCCCCCACCAAGCAGTTGTAACCAATGGCTGAGAGGAGGTGGCGTATAAATATCCCAGTTTCTTCATTCTTTAGTGGGACCACTCTAAGGCACGTCTTCTGTACCCGCTCTGAGTTCCAGGAATAACCTGAGTTGCAGGAATAACCTTCAGTTATACACAGTGGGAACTTGCCTGATGATAAAGGGAGGGCTCTTTCCTTCACGTTCTCACTTCCCCACTCCCTTGCCAGTGTTTGCCAGCACTGCTACCCAAAGTAACCAGTGGCACTCGGATTCTTGTCTCAGGATCAGGTGCCAGAGGAACTCAAACCAAGGCAGTTGTAAATGTGTGCCTTGCTACTCATAAATGGAGCTTGGGGCTTGGGGTGATGGTTTGGTAGCAAAAATGGCCCCAGTTCTCCAGCCCTCCCTGTGTCCATACCTTTCGTATGGGATTTTGCAGCTCCTCTCATCAAGAGATGAAGTGCGTTTCTCCATCCCTTGCATCTACGCTGGTCTTGAAACATGCTTTGGCCAGTGGAGTGAGGCAGAAGTGACAGTGTGCCCGTTTTGAGCCTAGGCTCCGTGAGGCTTTGTGTGCTTCTGCTGTTCCCGCTGTCACTCTCAGATGTCTGCTGCCTCCACGTGAGCCAGTCTAGGCCAGTGGACAGGAGGATACAGGGGACACATGGAGTCGTGCTCCTTAGAGACTGAAGCCCCCAGCCGGCTCAGCGGACTGCAGATCCACGAGCGAGTCTAGCCACTCTCAGTCCAGCCTGACCCCGATCAGCAAAACCACCCAGCAGACCCACAGACTTTGGGGCAAAATCACTTACTGTTGCGTGCCACTGCTCTTGCCTTGCAGCGCTTTTGTGGCAACAGATAAACTGATGTTACCGCAAGTTCTTCTGATTTCTGTTCTTTCCATTTCCTTCCTTTCTCTATACCTTTTCGTACATACTCATTTCCTCCCTTCCTGTCTACGAGTGTTTGTAAATAGATTAATCTTTCCTGCTGATCACTGATCAAGCTGGAATTGCTCAGCAATGTGGAGTGAATTCTGCCATTAATTTTATCGTAGCCTAAAATTCCTGGGGCGCCTGGGTGGCTCAGTCGGTCAGGCTTCTGATTTCGGCGCAGGTGATGATCTCACGTTTTGTGAGTTCAGGCCCCATGTCGGGCTTTGTGCTGACAGCTCAGAGCCTGGAGCCTGCTTCAGATTCTGTGTCTCCTTCTCTCTCTGCCCATCCACACGCGTGTTCTCTCTCTCAAAAATAATAAACGTTAAAAAAAATTAAAATTCTAGATAATCTTTTAGAGCTTTCCCTCAGTCACTTCACTAATTGTAGGTTGAGAAGCTGGGATATTTTTATTTTTAGTTTTTATTATTTATGTATTTGTTTGTTTAATTTTTTAATGTTTATTTATTTTTGAGACAGAAAGAGACAGACAATGAGTGAGGGAGGGGCAGAGATAGAGGGAGACACAGAATCCAAAGCAGGCTCCAGACTCTGAGCTGTCAGCACAGAGCCCGACGCGGGGCTCGAACTCACCAACCGTGAGATCGTGACCTGAGCTGAGGTTGGGGGCTTAGCCGAATGAGCCACCCAGGTGCCCCTATTTTCTCTTTTTTAAAAAGTTTATTTATTTATTTTAAGAGACAGAGAGAGAGAGAGCAGAAGCAGGGGAGGGGTGGAGAGAGAGGGAGAGAGAGAATCCCAAGCAGGCTCTGTGCTGTCAGCACAAGCCTGAGGCAGGGGTTGACCTCATGAACCATGAGATCATGACCTGAGCCGAGATCAAGAATTGGACACTCAACTGACTGAACCACCCAAGCATCCCTGGGATATTTTTATGTAGCATGATTGTGATATAAGGAATCATCTGAACAGGAGGTAGAGGGCTGAGGGAACATAGAGGCCTTCCAAAGATAGAGTGGAAAAAGGAGATTCTCTCCAAAAAGTTTTTTTTTTTTTTTTTTTTTTTAGAAAATAGAAAAGAGAATATGGGAAACAGGACAATGCCTTCATTTTTTTTTTCATTCTGTAAATAACTGAGCCCCTACCATGTGCCAGGCACTACCAGGTGCTAAGGATACAAGTGTGTGTAAGAACATGATTTTCTTCCCTTGAAGAACCAAGTTTCTAGTGGAGGACTGTGCTAGAAAAGACAAAAATTAACTAATTTTCCATATTCTGGAGCCTTGAGAGAGGATCCAGTAAATGTGTATTTCCCAGGTAGGGACAAGGTTTAACAAATGAGAGAGTTCCTCTGAGGCTGGTGGCTTCCCAGAAGGCATCGAGAAGGAGATCAAAGCCAGAGGACCCGGCAGAGTGGGACGAGGGCTGGGGAGAGGAGGGAAGGTTTGACAGAGAACAAGATCAGGGGAATTCACTACCACTACAAACTTCACTGCGGGCAGTGAAGTCCTGAGAACCCAGGAGGTTGACGATGGGGAACTACATCTCGAGGGCTCTCTTGCCTGCTCAGGAGGAGAAATAAAACTCTGTGGTTGCTAAGGGAAGTGGGTTTTATAGTCACTCAGTAGTTCACAGATTTACATGTAGCCTACCTACTTAATAGCAATCAATGTGTCATTTGGCATTTGTATTAATTAAACTTTTTAATAAAACTTTGGGTTAAGAGTGCTTATCTCATATTTCAGACATTCCCAGGAGTGCTTAGAAAGGGGCTTGGAGTAGGAAAAATATGCCATTTGGCAATAATCCATGAAACTAATTACCATAAAGAAGTCGTGAAAATTTGCACAGAAGGGCTTGCTACAAATATTTCAATCAATTCAGAAGATAATTTACCTTAGTTTTGCCAGATTCTTAGCAGATCTGGTCTCTCCCCTCCCATATAGAAACTTACAAGAGATTCAATCACTTTGCCTTCCCAGGATTCCAAGAAGATGAACTTGTCCCTTAAAATCTGACTTCCTTTTGGGATCCCATGGAAGTCTGATGCTAACACCATGAAAGAGGAAAATATGTTTTTCTATGCTCTTTGTAACACAGTCACAAACATGAAATATTCTATCGAAGCTCAACATTCAGGACATTCTGTGTCATTCCCTGAAACCCAGAAAATAACGGCATGATGTCAGCCACTAGAGTGTAAGCTCCTCAAGGGCAAGGTAGTTTGCCTTGACTGTATTTCTAGTGCCTAATGTATTTATTCATTAAAGAACAGAAGGATTATATGCCACCTCACACCCAAGAATAACAAAGCCAATTAAAACCAAAAAGGAATACTGGGAAAAAAAAACCAAAAGGAATGCCACTTCTCTGGGGGCAATGAAGAAACAATACGTTTCTCAGTCTATGAATTACAGGTGCCTATACAAAATGTATGTCCGTGTGGCCCAGGTGTAAAACAGGCCAAGGTAAATGTCCCAGGTCTCATAATTTGAAAATCTCTGGACAGCTACCTGTACCTCTTGGCTTAACCACATTCTGCCTATCTGCTCCTATCAGAAGAACCATGTGACCCATGATGGTGATGACAGAAATAGTGCCCTCTCTCTGCTAGGCCTGAGTCCAGGGTGTTCTGAATAACAGAGGAAGGTGGGTGGTACACCGAGAAAGAAAGCGCTGGTCAGAGTTCATAAAAAAGATGATGGGTCACAGCTCACTCTTTCTTGTAGTCTTCTGTTTTAGTTCTTTGATTCCATAAACACCTGATCTTAAAATATCAACATTATTTTTGCTGTTGTTCTTCAGACTCAGTTTGGTTCTAGGGGTCCATGAAAGGTTTGGGACCTGCTGCTTTGCAAGTGACACCTGGTAAAGAATTCAGTGAAGGCCACCCAAGTACCAAGTTTGTGACTCCATTCACTCGGAAAGTCCCAGTCGTTAGCCATGTACTGACACACAGGAAAATCATTTTGGGTAAATGGCTTCTGTTACAGAAAGCATATGGGTATAATTTTCTGAGTTTCTTTTAAGGAAGAGAAAGGTGCACCTCTGGCATTTGACAAATATCAATGCACTTGGCTTACTTTTAACTTCGTTCTCATGGGCTTCCTTTGTGACCAATAAGAAATGCTGGAACTGAAAATCAAGGAATGGACTGGGGGCACGTGGGGTACTTGGTGCTGTTGGGAGTAGTGGGAGTAGAACTCATGCTTTGCTAGCGTCAGAATCAGAATCGGTGGTCATGGGCAAATTTGCCCCCAGGTCTGGGTTCGTCAGTGCTGGGTGAATCTCAGGATTGGAAAGGACCATAAGAGTCTTAGAGTCCAACCACTCACTCCGTGCTTACAGCTCCACCATGACATATTGCTCATCTCTGCTTGCTTCCCCCAAGATGTCTGTCCCCTAGAACAGAGGTTGCAAACTGGCGGCCCACATAAGTGTTTTGTTTGGCTTGCCTGGTGTTTAGATCTTTTTCACATTTAGCCTGTAACATTTAAAAATTGAGAGAGTTCTCATAGATTCTTAGAACTCTAGCTTCTTCTGCAAGTCAGTTAACCACATTGGTGGCATATCCCTTTGGGCATCAATAGCCTGGAGTGTACTAGCCTCCCCCCCTCCACCCCCATTTACACAAAGCATATGCTTTCAGCTCACCACATCATCCAGGCTGTTTTTCACTCATCATGTTGCTTCTGTACCCCGTGGAGTCTCTGAGGTCTGTCTCAGAACCCTTATTCGCTGGCGTGACACCATGAGAAACCAACTCCAATCAATATGAATGTCCCTGTTTTTTTAAAAAGCAGAGCTCACCTTCACTCTTTTAGTTAGAGTCTACCTGTTGTGGTTCATGTTTTCTTTATTCTTCTAATTAGCATCTCCACGATCTGCTGATACTCTAGGTCATTTGAGTCAATATTGTTTGGGCTCTCACAGGGTCTACAGTTTTTAATAGGTTCTAGGTAGTTGGAGCAGGAATAAGGAAAGAATACGGTCTCATTTCTCATTTAGGCAAAGTGAAAAATCAGTTTTTTGTACGAGGTAATAAATAGATCGGGATGAATACTGTCTCTCAGCTGTGGAAGCCTGCTCACTTGCAGACAGATTCATCCTATTTGCCATTGGCCAGCTGGCTCTGCCTGTGTGGAGAGAACAACTGAGGGCCTAACATTCGGTGCTATTAGACCTCACTGGAGAGAGGCAGAATATATAATTGTTCATATGGGGACGGAGGCTGATGTCTTTGTCTGATCGTTAATATCATCAAAGCAAATTTCTTAAAGCTCCTATGATTTTGCCGGACTCAGTCAATGTTTATTGTGCTTAGCACAAATCATGGGAAAGCTAACATTTACTTTACATTTATATTCAAAATATATTGGCATTATGGTCGCTTTTGGGTGGTCTAAAATGTGTCTAAAATGCTTCCTCAACTTGGGTAGATAGAGCCCACCCAGCTGCTAGGAGAGAGATTTTCTTACTTCTAAATGATCAGATTTCCACTTACAGATTAATAATAGGACTCTCGTTAACAGTACCTCTCAGGAAACTTAAATTTTATTAAATATATATATGAAGAGAATAGATAGATAGATAGATAGAGAAAGAGAGACAGGGGGAGAGGGACAGGGAAACAGAGAAACAGGAGGAAATTTAAAGGTTACTTTAAAACCATTTAAAATGGGTATTACTTGTCGCAAGTAGACAGCAGTGAGTATGCACTTGACCATCTTGCTGAGTATTTCCATGAAGTAAAAGAAGCTGGGCCTCTCTGGCTCCCCGGCTCCCCAACTATTTCATATCGACAGGCAGTGGCACTAAGCACCTACATCTCTAGGCAAATCCATTATTAATCCAGGCAGGGGAGTCATTTCAAGTAAAATAAGGGACAACACAAATCTTAAATACAATTCAAACTACTCCAATTTCTGAAAGTCTAATCTATTTAGTCAACATTTGTAACTGTGGCTTTTCAAACCTTAACCCCATTGAAAGGTGACTTAGGATTGGGAACAAAACGATCACATCACACATAAGGATTTTTCCCGAGGCTATTTCTAGCCTGGTTGGAAACTGGAGGCTTTAGAAATCTATCAAGACTATCTAATTTTGCTAGATTTTTTTGCCCAGTATTGAGGCCTGTGGGTTTGGATAAAAGTCTGAGAAGTCTGTGGTAACATCTCAGTACATATATTTTCATATAAAAATATTATGAGAAAAAGAGGGAATGGGAGGTACAAGTGTATGGGGTGGGGGGGGGGGATGATTCCAGTCTTACAAGTTCAAATGTTTTTTCTTTAGTCCTTGTCCACAGTAACATTGCAATTGAAAGTGAAACAATTCAGTTTGCCTTGGACATGTTAGGTGGGAAGTAGAGTTACTCAAGTTCAATCTGTGTACTCAAGGGACAGATAATTATGTCCACTCTGATTATGGTCATTCAGAGAAGTTTCAAGAACGGCAGAATTTGGGAGAACACCACTGGGGGGTTGGAGGAACATGGAGGAGAGGCTTGGGGAATTTACCCCCAAATCACTGGATCATTTGGTTTAGGCTTCCACAGGAAGCAAGAGAAGTGAAACCAAAGTGAGAAATACTAGGACCTGGACACAGGATTCAACACTGGGAGTCAAACAGAGCTTCATGGGTCAAATTAAAACCTTTTGTATTGAGTATCGATGCCCTTTACTTCCCCAAATGGGCTTATTTCTAAAAACTTACATGTGGCTGAACGGAAAAGGATTTGGGGAAAGGGATTCCTATTGGGGAAACAACTGAAAGAATGCTTTATGGTTATTTTGCAGAGATTCCCTTGTAAAGCAAATAATCATTTGTCAGTTTGGTTATTTTGTAAGTTTGTATTTTCTTATGATGGAATTTCTTTTTTTTTTTTTTTTTTTAATTTTCTTTTTTCAATGTTTATTTATTTTTGGGACAGAGAGAGACAGAGCATGAATGGGGGAGGGGCAGAGAGAGAGGGAGACACAGAATCGGAAACAGGCTCCAGGCTCCGAGCCATCAGCCCAGAGCCTGACGCGGGGCTCGAACTCCCGGACCGCGAGATCGTGACCTGGCTGAAGTTGGACGCTTAACCGACTGCGCCACCCAGGCGCCCTTTTTTTTTTTTTTTTTTTTTTTTTTTAAATTTTATGATGGAATTTCTTAAAGAGGGTACCCGTGTTGTTTATCCAAGTGAGCCACTTAAGGGCAAGGTTTATGTCTTAATTTATTATCGTTTATCTATTTTGGGAAAATATTCTTTCTACTCTATTTAGAAAGCCTGTTTAAGAGCCATCTGCTATTCACTTGGCATCATAGCTATTGGTAAATAAGTTTATTTTTGATTTTTAAGGCCTTTGCGGAGTATGGCCTCAAGATAAGAAGACAAACACTCAAATTAGCCCTCCCTCCAATCACCATCATGGGAGAAGTATGTGTGGCAGTGTTCTCTGACCTGAATAGAAAACCCTGGGGGGGGGGGGGTGGTGTGGAGCGGAGGGGAGGAGCTGGCAAGGCATTGACATGATTAACAAACATGCTTTAAGAGCTTGTTGCCATAGACAAATTCTGCCTTTTGGAGAAGACGTGTCAAACCCACTCCTCTAAGCCTTTCCTCTGGAATCACACCACAAGGCTATTTTATTTGCTTTGGGCCACAGCTGTTGACTCAAGGAGATGTTGTCAACTGTTGTCTTTCCTGTTGCAAAGCTCATTTGGCGGCTGAGCCATTTTTCAGGACTGGGCACCTAAAGATGGATGTAGAAGAGAGGAAGCTGGAGAGTGCAGACAGCCAGACATTTGATAAGTCAGCTTCCCCAGGGCCAGGTGCTTTAGGATTAAGGAGCAGGCCCCAACTTGTTTCCCCTACAGCTGTGCCGTAGCTCAATCCCAGCATGGCCGCCACCTCATCCATCCCAAAGAAGACCCAAGGGGGGCTTTCGGGTAAGTGGCTGAAACCATTTATTCCTTTAATTCAACTAACCGTCCATTAGTTGAAAGAATGAGTAAGAGGGAGAAATACAGATGAGGAGAGTAGGAGAGATCCTCTACCTAGAAGAATTTCTTTTTCTCAGTCAACTTTCTCATTTGTAAAGTGACAACAATGTTATTCATCGTAAGTGATATCAGAAAGGTAAATAAAAATAATAGATGCAGAAAAGCCCACCAAGGCTCTGGCCCACAGGAGATACATAATCCTCTGGTGTGGATCCTAGCCTAACTCTTGGGGCCACTGGTAATCCCAGGCTATGGTGGGAAAAGGGCAGCTCCAGAGCATGGTGGGAAGTTCATCATAACTTAAAAATGCACCCATTCCAACAGCCACACGTGTGATCCCGTGCCCAACTTGGCCATTTTTATTAAATCTGGTGTGCAAGCTCCTAACCTCTTGCCTGTCAACCTCACATCCATCCTTCTCTACCCATTCTGGGACTCTGGAAGCTAACATTTTTTCTTTGCCAGCTGGTTCTCTGTGAGAAGCAGCCCATCGAGTATACTAGAGGAAGACTAGAAGGCAGGAAAATGGGAGCATGGCAGTGCAATTGGTCCCCAATTCCAGCCTGTACCTGCACTCCCAGAACCTGTCTTTGTCTCTGTGCCCCGACCTGCTTCCCCAAAGAGACTGCAGCACCAGCCAGGTGATGTTGCTTCTCAGACGTCTGAGTCCTCGCTCCATGGAACATCTCCTTAAATTTCTGGGTTCTGATGACTCCATGGTCCTCCTTGTATTTTCCTAAGCTTAGAAATGGTTGTCCCTTTTTAAAGCTCATATTGCTGCATTATCTTGGTGCATCCTTTTTGACTTTTTCATTCTTGAACACTTAGAGTACCGTGCACACCCCGCTGCACCTTGCTTTTTACGCTTCACAATATGTCTTATAGATACTTATGCATAGAGATCTTCCCAGTTCTTTATCTTAGCTGCATGGGCTCCTTTGGGCTGATGTATCGTAATTATTTAGCCAGTCTCATCTTGGTGGACTTTTGGCTTATTTCCATCTTTTGCCAATTTGAATACCACTTCAGTGGATAACATGGCAACATTACGTACAGCATGCATCATTTTGCACATGTGCCTCTATATCTGTAGACGGGTTTTCTGAAGTGACGTTGCCTGGATCTTGAGCTGTTGCCAAATTGCCCTCCACACTGGGACTATACCAATCTATACTCATCATAACAGCATAGGAGAATGTCTGCTTCCTAAAGGGTCCTCATTCGACCTACATGTGCTTCTGCTGTAGACTTAAAAATGGTACCCGTGGTGCCTGGAAGTCAGCATTCCCAGCATGTCTGACAAGTTCTCCTCAGATGGACACCCCTCCGGCCCTTCATTTCAGGCCATTGAGATGCTTGAGAAGTCAGACTCACAGAGACCCATTGTGGCATGTCAGAACCCACAGAAAATGTTCCTCCTGTGCATTATTTATGACTTTCCTGCATTTATATAATATCCAGCTTCCTGAAAGTAATTTGTTTTGGATTGTGTAGTGCTGGGCAACACATCAAAGGTATGCTAAGCAGTGGTAATAAAACATTGAGGTTTATGGTCACTGAGGTATTAAATATCACTCATAAATTACAGGGTGAGTATTTTAAATGAGCTATGGCTCGGAGAACAGTAGGCGCCCCATCTCTGCACATATTAATTGCTACTGCCTGGCTTATTAATTATCAATAGTTTCAAAGGCTTTGTTGCTGTTTTTTTCTTAAGGAGCCAGTCTATGCCCTGTCTATGGTTCTGTTGAATGTGTGTGGGTGCATGTGTTGTGTGCATAAGTTGGCGTTAAACTTAATAAAAGTGTGAGGATATTTTAGAATACTGTAGAGTCTTACAGACTTTCATTTAAAAATCAAACAGCCCTCCGTTTCAACCACTGATACTCTGGTTGCTGTTTCCTAACAAGACATGCTGCCTACTGTTTCGAACTCCCAAGTGGCCAAGTCACAAGGACAGTATGGATCTGCTTCACCTCAAGTTCTGGTCAGTTTGACTTTCTAGTCCTAAGACTCTCTCCCAGTGACTCGCACCCTTTTCTGCCAAATCATGCCCCACTGGCATCTGCCTAAATTGCACAGGTTCCCTCTCAGTTTGCATACCCCAATATCTTTTTTTTTTTGCTGCCTACCTGTAGCATTGCTTTCCCATCACAGTCTCTGAAGGCCCTACCATCTCTCCTCTGCAAGCCTCTGCATATTTTTTTTCTCACAGGAGTTCCTTTCATTTTTTTCCCTAAGTTTTTCAACCTAGAAAATACCAAGGAGTCCCAGAGGACACCCAAGCACCAAACTTGGAAAGGGGCTGGTGTTTTAGCAAAACCCAATGGCCCACATTTGAGGAATTTAACAATTTAAGACACTTCAGACACAGAGTTGATCCAAGAACACGGAACCTTGGGGGATTCTTCCCAGTTTTGTGTAGTGGGAGACTGGAGCTACAACAGGCAGTTGAGAATTTAGGAAGTTGATGGCTAAGTATATAAATCAGGCCAGCCTCCTGTTGTTTAGCGGCCTTGACCCTTGCTGGTCAATGTAAACCTTTCACTGCAAGTGGCTCTGTGTGGCTCCCTTTGTCCAGAAAAGCCACTCTATACATTTTTTGTTTGATTTTAATCATATGAAAAGAGGAATTCCAGAGAGGAAAAGAAGGTGGATATAGATACTTTCTTGGTATAACAGGTTAGACCTGTTCTGCCCAATATGGTAGCCAAGAGCCACATATGGCTAGTGAGCATCTAAATTTGGCAAGTGAAACTAAGGAACTGAATGTGTCATTTAAAAAAAATTTTTTTTTTAATGTTTATTTATTTTTGAGAGAGAGAGCACAAGCAGGGGAGGAGCAGAGAGAGAGGGAGACAAGAATCCGAAACAGGCTCCAGACTCTGAGCTGTCAGGACAGAGCCTGACTCGGGGCTCGAACTCACAAACTGTGAGATCATGACCTGAGCTGAAGCTGGACGCTCAATAGACTGAGCCACCCAGGAGCCCCTGAATGTGTCATTTTATTTAATTTCAAATTTAAATTTAAAAACCAACACTAGACACAGTTATTAGAAAACTTTTAGGTATGTTTGGAACAAGTCGAGTATGTGAATCTAATCTATCTTTGCAACTCTAAATTTTATGAATCTAAATACAGAGCAAGTATTTCTAATGAAAATTTAACATCCAAATGGAAAGCACTCTAGTTGTAAAATGTACACCAGATTTTAGAGGTTTCATATAAGAAATATTTAAAATAGGGGTGCCTGGGTGGCTCAGTTGGTTAAGCATCCGACTTCAGCTCAGGCCATGATCTCACAGCTCGTGAGTTCGAGCCCCGCGTCGGGCTCTGTGCTGACAGCTCAGAGCCTGGAGCCTGTTTCAGATTCTGTGTCTCCCTCTCTCTCTGCCCCTTCCCTGCTCATGCTGTGTCTCTCTCTGTCTCAAAAATAAATAAACATTAAAAAAAAAGTAAAAATAAATAAATAAATAAATAAAAGAAATATTTAAAATATATTATTAAAAATTTTTAATTGATTATTGTAGTATATTTTGAGTAAGTTTAGTTAAGTAAAATGTATCATCAAAATTAATTTCACCTGTCCATTTTCATTTTTTAAAGTGTGGCTGCTAGAAAATTTTAACTTATGTATATGACTCACATTGTGTTTCTATTGGAAAGCTTTGGACTAGAACAAATCTATCTTGGAGGGGTATGGGGACCTTTGGAGCCTTTTCCTACTGAATTCTACAGAAATCTCGATTGTAGCAATTGCTTGGCACTAGCAGGGTGGAAATTTCAAGAAAGTGCTGAAACACTAACTTGAAAGAAACTGCCAAGACAAGGAATTCATCCTCTATACACAGAGTTTGAATTTCTCTACCTCCAGCCATCTTTTTTTGAATATTTTTAAACTTCATGTAAATGATATTTTTCCTGTATGCTTCCATGGCTTTTTTTTCTGTCCTGAAAATTCTGTTTTTTGAGAGTTTTCCATAGTGATCCGGAGTGATGCTTGTAGCTCTAGTTAATTCCATTTCACTCCCGTATAATGCATAGTACTCCATTATAGGAATGCACTGCAGTTTATTGACTGGCCTCCTTTTGCTCAACGTTTAAATCGTTTCCACCATTTAGGGTGTTTCTCACTGTTACGAATGGTGCTATGAACATTCTTGTTCACATTTCCTTGTACGTATGTGCAAGAGTTTCTCTGGAGTGTAAGTCTGGAAGTGAAATGTTGAATCTTAGAGCCTACCCATCTTTATCTTTACTAGATCCTGTTAAATTGTTCTCCAGGGATTGTATCAAAACACTCCCAACATCAAGATCACTTCGCTCTCGTCTCCACATTTGGTATTAAGTAAAAATGTTTTGCAACCTAAAGTGTGAAACAGTGTCTCCGTTGTTTTTGCATTTTTCTGAGCAACTTTTCGTATTTACTGATCAGTCTTGTTCTTCGATGTGTTTGTTCATGACTATTGCCTATTTTTCTATTGGGTAACTTGCTTTTTCATGTGAAGGACTTTCCCACCAGTCATCTTGAAGCTGATAACATAGTTGACAATTGAGTTGTTCAGTATATCATTGTCGCTCCTTATTCTGTATTTGTGTTTCCTTCTCATTAAATGTTTACCTTTTAAGTTTGTCATCTGAGATCAGAAAAGGACCTCCCCTTTTCCTACTCCCCACCAACTTCTGCTGCTTCTGGAAACTACTAGGAGTGGAGTGAGAAGACTCGAGCAGGATTTCACAGTAATGAGCCACGAACGCCAGGAGAAAGGACAAAGCAAGGCAATCTCTAGTTTTTCACCCTGATCAATGACATTCTTATGTGTTCTTCCCATATTAAGGACAAAAGCTGCTGTTTGCATAAGTAAAAAAAAAAAAAAATTACCACATTTAGCATATGTTACTGAGAAGGTTCCACTGAGACCATAATTAGAGATAAAAATGAAATAATTTGAAGATTCCAAAATTACCACTATTTTAAAAGTAATGAACACTAGTTTGAAGATAGCAAAGTGCTTTAAAAAGCACGCTTTGAATCTATGGCTAAATGAACAGGTTGAATCCATGGGGCTACAATTTTTAAGCAGACAGGAAGACACAAAGCTCTCTCAATAATTCTAGTTTATATTCATAGACACTTGTGAAGCTGTCTTTGAAAGCTTTTCTGTGGCCTGTAACAGCTTTTGCTTCTTAGGATACTTGGTATCCTAAGAATAGATATAGTCATTAAATGTTAATAATGATACCTAGTATTTAAACAACACCTTTCATCCAAACACCTCAAAGAACTGGGCACACATTAACTCACTAATTCCCATAAGAGCCATGAGGCAAGAGTTATTATATCCATTTTACTGATGAAGGAACTGAGGCACAGAGAATTTAAGTAACTTAACTTACTCAAGGTCACATGGGACGTTAAAATTTTAACTGAGAATGTCTAGGTCTCATGCTCTCCGTTCATGTTTGTCTAAAAAGTTGGCTACTTATTTTCAAAGTTTGTGGGGGTTTTTCTCCCCCCCCATGTTCTCCTAGTGAGTTGTGTTAAATAAACAATTACAAAAAGGGATATTTTTCAGTGCTTAAAAGCAAATTTCCAGAAGGCAGTACAACGTCATATGATTTTGGAGACATGTTGCTTGAACAAAAAATTCCAAGTCTGTGGCAGAAGGGGATACAAAGTTTATATCACTGGTATCCGATAAAAGAACCGTCAGGTCATTCCCTAAAACAAGTTCTCTCTCATTTCTTTATAATTGACTTACAAAAATTCCACCATCTCAACTGGTAGTTCTATCACCTCGATTGTAACAAGAAGATTTGAACCCTCTCCTTTCTGCTTGATGAGTCCCAGAGACCCTCATTAGTTCACTTACAGCCCATTTTATTAGACCCCAAGTTTCTTTTTATATTGAACTGACAGTTGACCTCACTGGTCTTAGTCCTGCCCTCTGGCATGGTACAGAGCGAGCCAAATCCCTCTTCCGTACAACAGACCTTCATAACTTTGGACCCAGGTCTTTTGTTTCCCTCAAGCCTTTTCCTTGGAGCAACCAGAGTTTCAGCAACTGTAACTCATATGTTATTGCTTCTAGGTACATCCCATTGCATTCACCCCTCTCTGACACACTCTAGTTGATCAAGGTCTCTATTAAAATGTGGTACCCAGAACTAAACATAATATTCCAGATGTGGTTTGAGATTGGACAACAGCTGCTCCCACTAACCACACCATAGTTCTGACTTTATTTCAAAACTGTGGTTTAATCTTCCTGCAGCCTTTTCTTCTTCAGGAAAAAAAAAAGAAAGAAAGCAAAAACAACTCAATTTACATTGACCTTTCTTAAATATTTATTTTTCATTATTTGAATAATTTCTATGCCTACTTCTTAACTCTTTGTTGTCTAATGTATTTCTAAATTTCATAAAAGTGGGCATCGTAGGGGCGCCTGGGTGGCTCAGTCGGTTAAGAGTCGGACTTCAGCCTGGGTCACGATCTCGTGGTCCGTGAGTTCGAGCCCTGCCTCGGGCTCTGGGCTGACGGCTCAGAGCCTGGAGCCTGCTTCCCATTCTGTGTCTCCCTCTCTCTCTGCCCCTCCCCCGTTCATGCTCTGTCTCTCTCTGTCTCAAATATAAATAAACGTTAAAAAAAATTTAAAAAAAAGTGGGCATCGTGACCAAATAACACTTTAAAGCTGATTAAAAATGGTAAGCCTCAATTTAACTAAATCCTAAGTTTTTTCATAATCAGCTGTTGGACGCTAACCTGAGTAGCTATACCTGGAAATTTGGGTGTATGTTTAATATATGTCTTGCAAGTTACATGCTAAATGTAACAGTAGGGTTTAAGGTTTATTTTTAGAATAAAAACGTGTGTGTGTGTGTGTGTGTGTGTGTTTCTGAGTACAAAAGAAATGAAGTTTAGCACAGTGGCTAATAACCCAAGTTCTGGAATCAGATATACATGGTTGGAATTCTGGCCCTACCATGTATGAGTCCTTGGACACATTTATTTAAACTCCTTAAACTTTAATTTCTTCATGTGTACAGCAAGGATAACAACAGGAGCTCTCATAGGGTTATTGTGAAGATATTATGTGCTAATGAATATAAAAAACTTAACACAAAACCTGACATATGGAAAGTAATCCTCAAATATAAACCATTTTTACTGTGAAAATATTTGAAACATGCAGAAAGGAGGACAAAAGAAAATAAAAGTCACCTGTACTCTCCAGCTTGTTCCAGAAGTAACTACTATTGATACTGAGAATCTATTCCTCAACATTGTTTGTACCTTTAGCTACTTCTAAGTGAAAGGGGTTCTTGTAGAACAAAGAAAGTTGTGTAAACTAGTAGTGAAATTTCTAATGTATCATGATAAGCACTAAAACAATAATAATGTAATATTTTTTAAAAGTTTATTTATTTGAGAGAGACAGAGAGAGAGAGAGAGAGACAGAGAGAATCCCAAGCAGGCTCCACACTGGC
Source organism: Prionailurus viverrinus (assembly GCF_022837055.1). Taxonomy (NCBI): domain Eukaryota; kingdom Metazoa; phylum Chordata; class Mammalia; order Carnivora; family Felidae; genus Prionailurus; species Prionailurus viverrinus. The sequence continues at coordinate 115,054,299 of NC_062564.1, forward strand.
AGCACCGGAGCCTGACACGGGGCTAGAACTCATGAAACCGTGAGATCATGACCTGAGCCCAAACCGAGTCGAATGCTTAAATGACTGAGCCACTCAGATGCCGCAATAATATAATATGATAAACTTATCCTAGAGCTATAACAAATATACACATATACACATGTTGGGTAATTGTTACTACAAGTTGTCTAAAAATAATACATAATAGATCAGATATTCTGTCTTTTATAAAAGTAAATCGGAAGTGGACATTATTGATGCAATGGGTGTGGCTAAGGAAAGAGCATGTACACGTACACTCTCATGTCCTGGCCGGGTATGTGTATATTCAAGACCTAAGAGAATCACGTAAATTGTAGTTTTCAGAATCCTCTGTGACTTTACGTAACCAAATTAGAGATGTATTCAGTTTTGGTTATAATATAAAAATAATGCTTTGAAACTGCTAATACCACCAGGAGATTTAAATTCCAACAGTAGTTGACTCACATTTACTTACCAGATTTACGTATGGGATTCGTCTCACTGGTCAATAGATTTCAACTTGCATTAAATTTTCCTTCCTTTCTCTTCCTTTCCTTCCTTCCTTCCTCTTTCCTTCCTTTCACATCTCCTTCCCGTAGTGTGGCCTCTACCCTAGGGAAAAAAGATCATGGCTTCCAAAGCAGTTTTATTTTTGGCTTCTCTGCTGGGCTTGACATGTGTGAGAGTGTTAGACATGGGACCACACTTGTTCACCAGGCTAGAGCCTCCAGTTGATTTCACACCCCCTTCTTCACACAACCTAGTAATATCTGGCCATTACCCTGCAGAACTGGATTCTGGCCAAAGAGGGGAGACTCCCAGCACCAAAACCCTGAGGCACCTTTTGCCATCCCTTTCTCACCCCCCTGAGCCACACCATTCCCATGTAATAAAACTTCTAAACAAGGTACTGAAGCCAAGAGGGTGGCATTGACTCAGGCAGGGCCCTCCCCGTCTCTGGCTCCTCAGCCACAGGTTGGACCCTCATCGCCAAGGTGTAATACCCACCAGACAGCCCTGGGACCTGCACCCGCCTCCTGGGGCTTGACTAGGTGCCAGGCCAAAGAAAGTGGGGCTGGTGGGACATGGGGAGGGGAGCAGAGCTCGAGACACCACCGTGTTTTATGGCACAACATTATCAGCATGGAGGCAGAGGGCCACGCGGGTTGTTTAAAGAGTACAGACTGAGAGGGTGCGGGCTCTGTGAGTCATGCCGACAGGTGTGTTATTATCGAAGTGAGGTAGGGGGTCTGGAATGTGACTTAAAAGGCAGTAATGAGACATTATCCATAAACATATTAACTGCTTCAAGTAACATGGCACTAAAAAGTGAGGGCAACCCCATTCTTAGGAAATCTCTGCTCTCTGGCCACTAATGAGCAAATGTAAGTGATGCATAAGCAGGATAAGTAAGTGAAAGGGGCAGGGTGACCCCTTCTTTCTGGAGGAAGCCACACATTCCTTACCCTCAATACTTCTCCCTCGCCCCATTTCACCAATGTACTTCCCATGACTATTATAAACAGCCTTCCATATTCGATATCCTGTTAGTCCTTAAGAAAATCTCACCCTTTCTTGCCATCCTGACCTAGAATGTAAAGCCTTCCTCTTGATGACTTCGCACTAGAGAGCAAGGGGGTCTGTCACTGTTCTGTATTTGTTTATGTCTTTCCAGACCGTAAAGATGTGTTTACAATCCACTTTGCAGGGGCAGAGACCTTCTCCAGCCTGGGGGCCTGGACGTAATCAGCAGCAGTCATTTCTCGGGCTACGATTACTGACTGCAATCCCATGAGACGTGCAGTGACTGCCCTCAAGGCTGGCTGCCACTAGCAACTGTAGCTGATGATGCCTAGACCAGGCTGCTCCGAACTCTACAAGCCTGGTCCCATCTGCAACCCACAACCTCACCCGAGGGCCCCTGAGGTACCCCAGGGAACATTTTATCATCGCCAAAATCACCTCGGCAGAGACAGGCTCAGGAGGTTGCCCTGACCTGCAGATAGGAAGGTTGCCTGGCACAGTTTTTCACATCGTGTGTGTTTCTACCTTCTGTTTCTCTGTATGTAGAACTACAGTAGTTTACAACTTGAAACCTGCTTCAACTTGTTTCTACTTGACTCCTTTTAACAGTATTTCTTTTTATTTTCTGAATTTCAGGGATGCAGCTTTATAATTGGACATCTGTGTACATTACAAAGTGATCACCACCACAAGTCTAGCTACCACCCATGGCCATACAGTTGAACCCTTCACCCATTTTTACCTACCTCCAACCCCCTTCTCGTCTGGTCACCACTAGTCTGTCTCTGTATCTATTTGGTTTTTTTTATTATTTCGTTTATTTGTTTTGGGTTTTTAGATTCCACATATGAGCGAAATCACACTGTATTTGTCTTTCTCCACTTGACCTTATTTCACTTAGCATAAATACCCTCAAGGTCCACCCACGTTGTCACAAAGGGCAAGATTTCATTCTTGTTTATGGCTGAGTAATATTCCATTGTATATCTATATATACCATATCTTCTTTATCCATTCATCTATCAATGACATATTTAGGCAATGTCCATATCTTTGTTCTTACAAATAATGCTGCAGTGAGCATAAGAGTACATCTATCTTTTCAGATTAGTGTTTTTGTACTCTTTGAATAAACACCCAGAAGTGGAAGAGCCAGGTTATGGTAGTTCTATTCCTAATTTTTTGAGGAATCTCCATACTGTTTTCCACAGTGGCTGCACCAGTTCACAATCCCACCAACAGTGTACTTTTCTCTACATCCTCTCCAACACTTGTTATCTCGTGTCCTTTTTGATAATAGCCATTCTAACTGGTGTTATTGATATCTCACTGTGGTTTTGATGTGCATTTCCCTAATAATTAGTGATATTTAATGTCTGTTCAGATCCCCTTTCCATTTTTTAGTCGAGTTGTTTGTTTTGTTGTTGAATTGTGTCAATTCCTTATATATTTTGGATATTAACCCCTTATCAGAGGTATGGTTTACAAATTAAATCTTTTCCCATTCCATAGGTTATCTTTTCATTTTGATGATGGTTTCCTTTGTTGTGCAGAAGCTTTTTAGTTTGATGTAGTCCCATTTGTTTATTTTTGCTTTTGCTTCCCTTGCTTTTGGAGTCAGAGCCACAAAGATATCACTAAGACTTATGTCAAGGAGTTCGCCCCTATATTTTCTTGTAGGAATTTTATGGTTTCAGGTTTTACATTCAAGTCTTTAACTCATTTTGAGTTAGTTGTTGTGCATGGCATAAAATAGTGGTCTTGTTTTGTTCTTTTGCATGTGGCTGTCTAATTTCCCCCAAACCATTCTATGTTCTTGGCTGTTTTGTCATAGATTAATTGTTCATGTATATGTGGGTTTATTTCTTAATTCTGTCTCATTGATCTGTGAGTCTCTCTCTCTCTCTCTTTGTTTTATTTATTTTTGAGAGGGATAGAGACAGAGTGTGAGCAGGGAGGAGCAGAGAGAGAGGGAGACACAGAATCTGAAGCACAGCTCTGTCAGCACAGATCCCAACACTGGGCTCGAACTCAGTAAGTACAAGATCATGACCTGAGCGAAGTCGGGCACTCAGCCGACTGAGCCACCCAGGTGTCCCTGTGAGTCTCTTTTCATACCAATACCATATGCTTTGATTACTACAGCTTTCTAGTATAGTTTGAAATCAGGAGCATGATACCTCCAGCTTTGTTCTTCTTTCTCAAGATTGCTTTGCCTATTCAAGATCTTCTGTGGTTCCATACAAATTTTAGAATTATTTGCTCTTATTCTGTGAAATATGCCATTGGAATTTTAATAGGTATTGCACAGAATTTGTAGATTTCTTTGGGTAGTATGGACATTTTAACAGTATTAATTCTTCCAATTTATGAGAATGGAATAGCTTTCCATTTAACCTGCTAGATTAAATTTATCCCTAGGTATTTTATTCTTTTTGATACAATTGTAAATGGGATTGTTTTCTTAATTTTTTCGGATATTCTTTTATTTATGTATAGAAATGACACCAATTTCTATATATTGGTATTATATCTGGCAATTTCACTGAATTCATTTATTAATTGCAATAGTCTTTTGGTGGATTCTTTAGAGTTTTCTATTTGTAATGTCATGTCATATGCAATTAGTGACAGTTTTCTGATTTCTTTTCTGATTTTAATGCCTTTTATTTCTTTTTCTTGCCTGATTGATGTGGCTGTGACTTCTAATACTATGTTAAATAAAACTGGTAAGAGTGTGCATCCTTGTCTTGTTCCTGTTTCTTAGAGAAAAAGCTTTCAGCTTTTCACCATTGAGCTTGTTTGCTGTAGGATTGTAATATATGGCCTTTGTTATGTGGAGATACATTCCCTCTATACCTATTTTGTTGAGAGTTTTTATCATGAATAGATACTTAATTTTTGTCAAATGGTTTTTCTGCATCTACAGAGATAATCGTATAATTTTATCTTTCATTTTGTTAATGTGATGTATTGATTTATGAATGTTGAATCATCCTTGAATCCTGGAATAAATCCCATTTGATTGTGATGTGTGATTCTTCTTATGTATTGTTGGATTTGGTTTGCTAAAATTTTGTTGAAGATTTTTGCATCTATGTTCATCAGGGATATTGGCCTGTAATTTTCTTTTTTGTGATATCCTTATCTGGTTTTGGTATCAGGGTAATGCTAGCTTTGTAAAATGTGCTTGAAATCTTTTCCTCCTCTTCAGTTTTTTGGAAGAGGTTAAGAAGGATGTATTAAATACTTGAATGTTTGGTGGAAATCACCAGTGAAGCTATCTAATCCCAAACTTTTGTTTGTTGGGAGGTTTTTTATTACTATGTCATTCTTCTTACTAGATATTGTCCTATTCAGATTTTCTATTTCTTCATTATTCAGTCTTGGAAGGTTCTTATTTCTAGAAATTTATTCATTTCTTCTGGGTTGTCCAGTGTGTTGGTGTTTAATTGTTGATAGTAGTCCCTTGTGATCCTTTGCATTTCTGCAGTTGTAACAGTTGTAACTTCTCTTTTGTTTCTAATTTTATTTATTTGAGGACTCTTTCTTGCTTAGTCTAGCTTGGGTTTTGTTGATTTTGTCTATCTTTTCAAAGAACCAGCTGTTAGTTTCAATGGTCTTTTTTATTGTCTTTTTAGTCTCTATCTCATGAATTTCTGCTCTGATCTTTCTTATTTCCTTCCTTCTACTAATTTTGAGCTTTAATTATTCTTGTTTCTTTAGGTAGGCCTGTGTTGCTATGAACTTTCCTCTTAGCGTTGCTTTTGTTGCACCCATGGATTTTGGTATGTTGTATCACTGTTTTCATTTGTCTCTAGGTTTTTTGTTTTTTTTTTTTTTTAATTTCACCTTTGATTTATTTGATGACCCATTGGTTGTTCAGTCCCATGTTTTTTCATATTCATTTTTTTTTGTGTTTTTTCCTGTTTTCTCCTTTTTTTTTTACATTTATTTATTTATTTATTTTGAGAGTGAGAGAGAGCATGAGCAAGGGAGAAGGAGAAAGAGAGGGAGAGAGAATCCCAAGTAGGCTCCACACCATCAGCATAGAGCCAGATGTGGGGCTTGAACCCATGAACCGTGAGATCATGACCTGAGCCCAAACCAAGAATCAAGCATTTAACTGACTGAGGCACACAGGTGCCCCTCCTTTTTCTTCTTATAATTAATTTCTAATTTCATACCATTGTGGTCATAAAAGATGCTTGATATGATTTCAATTTTCTTGAATTTATTGAGACTAGTTCTGTGGCCCTTAAGAGTGTTATTGTCATCAATAACAACATTAATATTAGTACCTATGTTTGCCCATACTTGTTACTTTCTCAGTGTTTGGATATGTTGCATATTATCTCATTATTATTAATTGTTTTGTAAAAACTTTATAGACAGTTGATTTAATTTGGGCAAATTCAGTGTACTATTAAAAAGTATCAGTATACTTCTTAAGATTATAATTTACTCACTATCTTCATACAAAAGACATTAGATGCTGTCTTCGTATAGTAGATCAAAGTTTGGCTAGTTTCTGATATAAGAAACTAGTTTTTCTTTTTCTTTTTTTTTTTTAACATTTATTTATTTTTGAGACAGAGAGACAGAGTATGAACGGGGGAGGGTCAGAGAGAGGGAGACACAGAATCCGAAACAGGCTCCAGGCTCTGAGCTGTCAGCACAGAGCCTGACGCAGGGCTCGAACTCACAGACCACGAGATCATGACCTGAGCCGAAGTCGGCCGCTTAACCGACTGAGCCACCCAGGCGCCCCAAGAAACTAGTTTTTCTCAAACATAAACTCTTTGTTTAGTTAAAGGAGAAAAGAGGAAGAAAGTAACATTTATTAAGGCCTACTATGTAGCAGGCTCCTTTTTATAGCTGTTCTCATTGAGTTTCCCATTCATCCTAAGAGATAGCTCTTATTACGTCCATATTATAGACAAGAACTTGGTAATGTTGCCCAAGATTACAGAGTTAATAAGTGGTAGATCCAGAATTTAAACTAGAATATAAAGTTCTGTCTGGCTCAAAATGTTCAAGTAATGAGCCTGAATATCTGATGTTAATGTAAGACTCTTAGAATCTCAAAAATATAAGTATTCATCATTTTAGCTTATTTGATAAAACCAAATAAGTCATATGAAACCCAGTCATTAAGACAGAGTCTGTTTAAATTAGAAATAATCTTGTAAAAAATAAAAACTTCGCAGAAAATACAACTTTTTATCTTAATTACTTACTAGGGAAACTTAATTTTCAATTACTTTATAAAGGATAACTAAGAAACAAATCTAAATTACTGAAGTAATATCAGTGTTAATAAAGGGTTTTTATTGTTATATAATTTAAATACTTCAGCTTACATTTCTAAATGATTCAGCTATATTTCTATTCTGTTTTTTAATTCAAGATTTTGACATTTTATTAGTTAAATAATTCCTGCTTCCAGATAACAGCCATCTCTCTACAGGTGAGATAATTATAGACAAATGTCCAGTAAATGCCAATTACCACGTTGTCTGTTTTCCTCTTTTGTCACACTGGAAATTAGCAGAGCGCAAACCTACTAAGTATGCATTTTAGATGAAAAATTCAGCTAGAAATTAAGCTCAAGCTGTAGAGAAATACTGCAAATAGTCCTTGACCCTATATAATGGTACCTGTTGTTTGTGGCCTTAAGCCTTAAGACCTTTCTGCACTTTGGTTTTCATGCTTGGAGGATGGAACCAGATAATTACTATGGACTCCTACATTTCAAACCTCTATGATTCTGTGGTTCACAGCAAGGTCATATACTAAGTTCTACTCTTGCTTCTCTCTATAACTGTTGTTTGGGGCTTCCCGGAACACTTTCCTCCTTCTTTCAGTAATAGCACCTGCCCATACTCTTCCTTGGTGAACTGCTCTGCTCTCTGCTAACAACCACTTGTCTTACAATCTGGTGTGGCAGACACTCAGTGCGCTCCACCCGCCTGACCACAGGGATGAGCTAGTGATGAGAGCATGAACGAAGTCAGGCCAATACAAGCCTTTCCCTGAGATTTTCCATACAGCAGATGGCAGGGAAATTTATCTTTTCCTTTTGGAACTCTAGCTATAAGGTCGCGGCCCCAGAGCTGCCTGTCCTCATATCCCCTGACATGTGAAGAAGTTGGTGAGCCAGGGGCCAGCCTGAGGCAGAAGCCAAGGGAAGAGAAGGGAAGAAAAGACAGATTCCTGTGGTGTTCAGGTCCTTGGGTCTGGTTGACACTGAGGTCAGCTCCATGGTTACCTTCCTGTGATTTGGTTATGGGAGTCTATAATGACCACATCTTTGCTTAAGTTCTGTGACTATGGGGTCTCTGTCACTTACAACCAAAAAAATCTTAAGAAAAACAAGTGTCCACCTTCCTCCAATTGCCAATATTCTATATTCCAATTCACTTAAATTTAGTGAAAATAGTTTTTATGATACTAACAATTTAACAGTTCACCATGTCCTTAGAGCTTTTACTTGTGAGGTGGTACGATCAAATGACAGACTTACATCAATGCTGTAAAACACTGTGATTTCAACTTTGAGCACTGAGTTTAAAGCCATGGATACTTTTAATCAGGGACCAAAGAAATTTCTTCTTTCACAAGAACATCTGAGGCCTTCTTCAGCATCCTGATTTTCCAAAAGAAAAAAGCAAGAGGAAAATATCAAACAAATTACTGAGTCACTGGATAGAAACTCTAGAATGAAATTCAGGGGTGTGGGGGGGTGTCCTTTGTCATGTAGAATTTGACACAAGATTAAGAGGTAATAGGGTCTTTTCCTACCAGTAAAAGCAGGGGAGCAGGAAGAGAGAAGAGGGAGGGGGAACACCAGGAGACACCTCTGAAATTTCTGATTAGGCATCATGGAGATTTTATGATCAACCTGGAGACGTCACTGAGCAGCGTATTCCATGTGAAAGCCCAGAAAAGGCCCGGAGCAGCCTTGGCTGCCTGTTGCCGGGAAACTGGGGATGTATGTTTTGGGGAACTAGTTCAACATTTCCAGCAAAGACACAGAAGATATAGGGACACCTCACGTAAGAGAAGAAAACCACACGCAAGAACTCCTATCAATGGCTAAAAATGTAAACTGGGAAGAGAGGTCTTTCTGCCTCACTAGTAAGAACAACTCTAGAAAACCCAAAGGAAACACCCAAAGGTGTTTGGTGCATGGCAGAACTTGTGAAAGACGCACAGCCAGTGAGTGGCTGAGAGCACAGGCCAACCCTACAGATGGGGGAGATGGCTCCTGAGACAGAAAACCAATGAAAGCTACTCTCCACCACAGTCATTCAAAGATAAACAAGGTTGTTTTCCATTTTAAGTACAACTTATTTGCCTTAAATACAAGTAAGCCTGAATCCAAACTTCAAGATGACATGTATAAATCCCAAGACGTCCATTCCCTTTCTCCTTCTCGTACCATTTCCACAGTAAGAGCAGTGTGTAGTCTTGTAGTTGGGATTCGAATCGCACAAACATAATTATCACTGCAGTATATTAATAATATTTCGGGAATTAAAGCTTTAATACTGCCGCAAAGGATTGTGTAGTAAGTTACTCTAAGCACCATGATTTTCATTATGGTAGAAATTCAACTCTGAAGGGGTTAAAGAATTGAAGACTCCATATATATTCTTTGTGCCTCGTCTTTTTCTCCATTGCCTTAAGCATTTTCTAAAGTTATACCCTGGTGCTGGGAGCTACCATTGAAAAGATCTGGCCTAATGTCTTTGTCTTTTGAAGACCAGTGCACAACTCAAATCAATGACATGACTTGCTCAGGGTCACACAAGTTCATAATGGCAGAGCCAGATCTAGAAGCCAGATCTCTGCAAGATCAGATCCTGACTCAAACCATGGTTCTACAAACTCCTCTACAGAAGATAGACATCAGGACAGAAGAGTGTCTAAGAGGAAGTAAAGGGGACAAGCCAACCAACTCAAACTGACCAGAATGGATTAGAGTGAGCAGGTTAAAACTGTTAAGCAATTTTTAAGCAAGTTAAAAACAAATAACGTTTACTCAAGTGAAAATGCCCAGGGACTCATTTTCAATCTCAAACAAGGTGTTAAAAAGTTAAATAATTGTAATTGCCTTTAAGGCTTCGGTGGCACCTAACATTTGCATAATACCCTTCATCTGTAAGTTTTCTAAATACTGTAAAACTAGTATAATCAACTCAGTTTTACAGATGGGGAAACTGAGGCTCTGGGTAGAATAAAAACTTGCCCAAAATTACACAGAGAAACAAAAGTGGCACTTAGCCTCTGACCCTACTATCCACCACGGAATCATGGAGGTTTGGAACATAAGAGTCCATAGTAATTATCTAGTTCCATTTTCCATGTGGAAACTGAGGTACAGAAAGGTCTAATGATCTGCCTAAGGTTACAAAGCCAGTTAGTAAGTGAGTTGCAGTAAAATCCAGGCCCCCTCAACCATAGTGCAGGGTTCTTTTTCAATGTTCGCATAGCCTGAACATAGCCTTGCTCAGGCAGTTGTGAAGTGAACACCTGAAGGGACTTCCATACTTAAGTTTTCTGGCTTTCTAGCTGCAAGGTCGTGCTTCTTTCCTCATTCCCCCCAGGGATGACAACCTGTCCTTCTTCTGGGGATGTGAAAACCTAATATGAGACCCAGAGTGAAAATAACCCACTGGTTGAGGAAGCCCACCCAGCAACCCAGTTTTAGCTGGTGAGGGACATCTTCCAGACTCCTCAGCTATCTCCACTACCACAGAGGTTGCCAGATATCAAACTAGAGGTCCGCTAGTTGCCAAACAGCCCGGTAGCATTTGGTGGCTACTGACCAGATGTGTTGTTTCCATTAGATTCTTAATGGCATCTTCTCCTTCAACCTGAAAACACTTAGGATTCTTCCCCTTCCAAGCCGCCCCTAAGCAAAGGAAACCCTTTTAGTTTTCCTTTAAATATTCTCCGGCAACCACAAGAGATGGCAACTCTGCTACGGTTGAAAATCTGTTCCACATCAAAGCCACCCTTCCTTTTTCGCTAGACTCCCAGAGTTTTTTATTCCCAGCCCTCCTGAATACTCCAAACGCCACCAGTGTTTACATTTTTGTCCAGCCTACACGTCTTTTCCTGCTTAAGAACATATGCCCTATCACTTTAGTCATGTGGCTAACACACCCTGCTTCCTTCCTTTTCCTCTGGCTCTTCTGGCCTCTGACTCAGTTACACCCATCCTGGCTAATGGTACAGTTAGGGAACGTTTTAAAAATATCAGTTCTTGCCAGTGCCCTCTGACACGCTTCTCTTGTTCAGGACTGAAAATACGCCAGCCACTTAGAAGCCCAAGAACCACTAGTGTTCCTCAGTACTGATCCCTTCATGCCAAGGATTTCAATAAATGTTCTCCGATGGTAGAACCATTGTAGAATTTGTTTCATCTGACATCTACTTCTACTGTTCTTGTCTCTAGTCAACAGGAATCAAGAAGTAAGGTAGTAACCAATTGGGTTTGGAAACAAGGTCAAAACTGAAGAGGTTATAATCCATATCTTTCTCAAAGTGAAGTTTGAAACCCTGGTCTACTCAATGACACTGGGTAGAAGAAGAGAAAAAGCCGTATTCAGAGTAGCAAAGTGATTAACAATCTTTCTCTGATCCTACTAAAATATGGGGAAATGAATTTTCCAGATAATTTTTCATTTTTCCATAGGGAAAAACCTTTAAAAGATCAAGTCATGACATCTTCTTGGGTTATGGCTGGACTCATTAATTCAGTCATTCAACAAAATGTTTACTATCTACCATGGCTGGGGAATTATGCTAAGTTCTGGAGATAGAGTAGTTGAGTAGAACACATATGGTGCCTGCCCCATGGGTTTTACAGCCCAGTAGGAGACTATGCATTGGTTGTCCACCTCACCCAACTAGATCTAGTCATCCAGTTGATGCTTTTGTACATTAAATATCCATGGAGCACAGAGTATTATGTAGCGATATAGGCTGTTTCATTGTTGAGACGTTTACTAATCCCTGTTAAATTTGATAGTTGCAAAACTTCCTGCCTTTGGGTCAGCTGCCTTAGCAGCAGGGGGCACCATTGTGCGCTTGACCAGAGAGAGTAGCCACAATCTTGTGAGTGCTCTCTAGGAATGTGGTGGGCTGGAGGATACTTCTTTCTCATTTGCCTTTGAGCTCTGGACCCAGGTGTGCCCAGCACTCTGTGCTATGTACATAATCTCATTTTAATACCCAGTCACCCTGTCAAGTAGGGTTTTTTTGTTTGTTTGTTTCTGCTTTAGGGAGAAACTTAAATTCAGCAAGGAAAAATCCTTGTTGAAGGTCAACAGCTTAGTGTCAGGTCTTACTTAGCTCAGATCTGTTGACCCTGAAGTTGTTGTTTCTCTACCCATGATACACTCTCTTCCAAACCATAGAAATTAAGATCTACAAGGATGTAACTTAAACTAAAAACCTGCCAATGTCATCATTTATGTAATAAAGAAGATGCACTTTTTTTAAAAAAGCTACTTGTGAGATCCCTAAGGATGAGGTCCCTTCACTACTCCTTGTCTCCTTATCTGGGGGTCTTTAACTACAGAAATGTTGAGGCTCTATTGCCTTTTGACTATATATGTATATGCCTACATCAGTTTCAAAAGATATATTTCACATCTGGATCTACTATTTCATTTTTTGCCCTAGTCTAGACCACAACAAAAACACCAACACAAAAACATGAGTAAAAGGGAAATGCTGTAGGAGCATTCACATGGGAATTGTTATTTAGAAATCATGTTTCTGAGCTCCACTTGTTCTCCCTCTCTGATCCAGTTTATTCTCAAGACAATGTAATAGTTTGTCATACCCTGAAGGGGAATAAAAAACCAAAAACTGTACTTCAAAGCACAGAAACTCCTTACTAACTTAAAAGAAATGATCAAGCAATTTAATATGAAAATGAGTCAAACTTATTAAAAAAATAAACATAATTTGAGGCCTATTGAATGAAGCAAAAGAAATAATTAAGTTGTTTTGGGGGATTTTTTTTTAAAGCAGATTGTTTTGGAAGGAAATCAGGCTTTTCTAAGAAACCCTATGGTTGTTGAGTGTGGTCAGGTGGTTGCAACACAGCCTTGGAAATGTAGGACTCATGGCCCCCCGTCCCCAAATCGTGAATGTCTCCAGAAAAGTTGTTTATTTACTCTGTGCTGTTGTTTGGCCGTCTATAACATCAGTGTGACTGTTACAATATAATTTTAAGACTATTGATCCTCCTAAGATTGTAGGAATTTATAGCACAAATGGAATCATTTCACCATGGTATGGTCTGGCTGATGGAGGGGCTCTGTGTGATAAAAATAATGATCAGGAGACAGCAGTGAAGAGGAGGTGTGTATTTACTTCAATGTCTGTGGGTGCTCATATAAAATGGGCCACTAATGGGAGCATAACTCAGATAACCATGATGGTACAAGGTCAGTTTTTGAAAAGGGCTACAGAGAGAGTTGTGGGGAAGAGCTATGTGTTATATAGAGTCTAAGCTGTGAGCTGAGCTGCAGGAGAAATGCAAAGCCTGTGTTGGAAAGATTATGTCTAAAAAGGGAGCAATGAAGAGGGGATAGAAACTAAGATTAAGAGTAGGAGTGATGGATGAGAAGGCTTGAGTAAAGATTCTTTTCTCCATACTAATGAGGATAACTTTGCTTTATTATTGATTTATAACTGCCTATTATATACTAGAGTCAGTACTGAGCATGGATATGACATATGCATTTTTAAAACTAAAGGCCTCCAACTCATGGCTTGTTAATCTAGTAACAGTGATGGAGTCTCAGGCAGGAGCCACAACTTGGGACACTTTCCCACATGGGAAGGAGTAAGAGAAACTTATAAAGTGCAGACAGACTCACCAGAAGCTGGGGAAGGACACCTTAGCCAGAGCAGTAGTAAATATATCCCAATTAAGCAGAGTTACTATCGCAAGTAAGCAATTGTCATGGCATTAAGAAACTCACATGAGTTTGCTTGGCAATGGAATGATTGATACACAGATTTTGTGCACTGTCGTGATTATAAATAATCCTCAGCTACTATATACTTCTCTGGGTGCTCTGGGAATTACCATTTGCATGGATCCTTGAATGAATGCATATGATACTAGAAGTGAAAAGGGATACATTTGGATGGCCAGAATAGGTCTTGTTGAAACTGCTAATATGGATGCCTCAGCTTTTCTTGGAATTCTGGGTTATTCCCTCTCTCTGGTTGTCTCACATCTTGTGATCTAACCAACTCTCAGGGGTTCTTTGGTCAAGCACTCTGGCCCTGCTTCCTCCTTTTGCTTGGCTGGCAACTCTCACATAGACTTCAATGGCAAAAAAGCTGTCAACAGTTCATAAAAGGATCAAACACCTTAAGATGTTGTATACAAGTCCCAGTGATGTTTTCAAATACACTTCCTTTCCTAGTTCCTCACAGATAACCTTTTGGCATGCAGTGAAGTAACTTGGAGGGCGGATAGCCAGTCCAGATTTGGGGGAAATTTTTCCACCCACTAGTTGTCATCATACATGGTTTGGTTGGAGCGACATTTCATCAATGGAACCTTGTGATATTCCTGTTAGCAACCCTCCTCTTCCTAGGGAACTGAGGTCAAGGAAAGGCCTTTCAAAGGAGGCCAGTTGTAAAGGGCGGACTTTCATGTCCACCATCACAGCTCCTACCCATTCTTATCCAAAGAGAAGCAAAAGAAAACACAGCTTTCCCTGATGCCTATTCCTTTCATGCCAGCCTTGTTCCTGGCAAAAAGAGCTTCAAAATGAAGCAAAGGTTGCATTTTTTAAAAATAAATTTCCAACTCTAAGGCTAAAAATGTTGGCAGAATATTTAAAAAAGACTTGGAAGATAAAGAGCAAGGGTATTTTTCTGGCATCATATCCATGGCTAGTGGGGTTTTCTGGCTTTCAAGGAGCAAGAGGCAGTGAATGAACCAGCTGGCGAAGGAAACATAAGACTGGCCTATTATTTAGAGACTCTCAATCTCTGGTCAGCCTATGAGAAATTTTCCCTTAGGCCTCTTTTGAAACACTAATGCTTTTCTCCACCGGAGTTCTTCTTGTGAACCACAAAACAGAGACTGATTTGAGTGGCTATTTTCTCAGTCCTCCCCAAGATGGCAGAGAGCTGGTGCCATTCTTGAAGATGCACAGAAGAGAAGTTAATTCAATTTAAACAATGGATACCTTACAGCAATTAGGGTTTAATTCCATCTCCGAATTGGTTAAGGAAGGCTATTAGAGACCACACCTAAAGGCCCAAGCCTGGAGTCAAGAGAGATAGATACAAATTGCCTCTCCCAGAAGCACAGATGATTAAGTGGCTTAGAAATAAATGCACATACTCGGAATTTAATGTTCACATAGTCACAAAGTTTAGGGAAAATTCTTTCGGATAAATCCAAGAAATATTCCAAAATTCTTTTAAAGCTTTAGATGGGAGGGTCATAACAAAAGAAAACAAAATCTCTCCACTTTGGATTCTAATGGCCAAAACCAAGCACGATATTTTCCATAATATCGTCTCTGTGACAGTTCATTAATTTCTCCTTCTTTTCGACAACAAACAGACATTTTGTTGGGTGCTATCTGGGTAATAGGCATAGGGGCCCATTAACTGTTTCAGCTCTAGATTAGACACTGTCTGTGGTCAAGGTGCCCATAGTGCAGGCACAAGGACAGGCGCACAAGATGGCCCTGGGGGTAAGAGACAGAGACAGATGTGAGAGATATGGAGGAGGTAGAATCGTCATGAATTGGTAATTAGGTGTGTTTGTAGATTGAAGGAGAGGGCCAATTTGTTGGCTGGTTGGCCTTTCCAGGCCGTAAATGGGAAATATATGAGGTAGAATTGAGTTGTGGTTGTTGTTCTGGTTGTTATCATCATATGGGTGTGCGGGAGAAGGGGAGATGGAGACGACACGCTTGGTGTTGGAAGAATTCGAGGTTCCGGTAAGGCATCCAAGTGAGGGAGATAGTAAACAGCTGGACACAAGAAAAAGCGCTTACCTGGAGATATGGATCTGAGAGTTAATCAAAGTAGTAGAATATGCCCAGTTCATTGATGGAGGAACTCATTACTGAGGAGAGGAAAGGTCCTCACTTTTGAGAACCTGAGCAGAGGTGTATTCTTGGTAGCAGTTTCTGTCCTGCACATTCAAAAGGTGATATAAATGCAGCCATCGGTGAAATTCTTGGCCTTGACTTTGACCACAGGAAACCTTTGCAGACTTGCTGCTTTAGGCACTAAATTCGACAGCTTTGACACTGTTTTCTTGGACACACTCCTTCTTCCCTTTTCACATACTATAATTCTCTAGTTTTCCCTAAGCACTTGACTTCCCTGAGAGAGACCAAAAAACCATCTGTGTTTCAATATGCCCTCTTTGGAAATCCATTTGGTTATGTTGCCCATTGCAGAAGAAGATTAAGTAGGAAGATTAGCTGTTAGATTTTAATATAATTAGTATCCAAATAACCAAAGTTTGGACAGATACCTAACAGTTTAGAAAGAGCTACATCAATTCTTAAGACAAAAGAGATAGCTATGATGATAGGAAATTCTAAACACCGACCTCTATCATAAGCCATTATATAAAAAAGCATGCATGACAAATATTAAAATATTGCATCATGGAAAACAATCAAGAAAATAATGCAATTTGAAAAGCAAAATTTAACACGGGAGTAAAAATGAGAGGTCAAATTATAGTTACTTTCACGTAAGTAAATGAATGATGAAATTATTAGTGGCAATATATGTTATTATAATTTACTGATACAGAAAAATCAATTAGTCACATAGATTAAAGTAGCAATTATTTCTGGGGCGCCTGGGTGGCTCAGTCAGTGAAACGCCCGACTTCGGCTCAGGTCATGATCTCATGGTTCATGAATTTGAGCCGT
Source organism: Prionailurus viverrinus (assembly GCF_022837055.1). Taxonomy (NCBI): domain Eukaryota; kingdom Metazoa; phylum Chordata; class Mammalia; order Carnivora; family Felidae; genus Prionailurus; species Prionailurus viverrinus. Next base: position 115,070,804 of record NC_062564.1, read on the forward strand.
GTGTGGGGCTCCATGCTCATAGCATAGAGCCCACTTGGGATCTTGTCTCCTTCTCTCTCAGCCCATGCGCTGCTCATGCTCTCAAAATGAATGAATGAATGCATGAATGAATGAAGTGTTAAAATAGCAATTATTTCTAAATGAAACAAAATAATAATCTCCAATATCTTCATAAATGTATTGCACCTCAGACAGAGTTCCCTACTACTAAACGGGAACCCAATATTGTGCTGTTCATGGAAGAAGAGAGGAAAGATTTTTGTGAGAAGTCATAGGGTGGGCTGGTTAAGAAAGTGAGCCAGAGTCAGACTGGCTGGATTCAGATCCCTGCTTTATAACATAATCTTGGGAAAATTACTTAATTTCTCTAAGTCTCAATTTTTTCATCTGCAAAATGGGGATAACATTAGAACTTTTGGTTAGGGCCAGTCTAAGGAACAAATGAGTCACCATAGAGTCTGGTATATAGTAAATGTTCAATAAGTATTATGAGATCATGATGAGGATAATGACTGAAAGGAGTTGTGACTTGAGATGTTCCTCAAAGCCACACCTTATTTAAATAGGATGTTAAACCACATTATAAAATACACTATTTTTACAGTTTGTTAAAGAGGGAAAGTCAGAGCTGCTGCATACAGCTACACAGTCTGCGCACTGCACAATTCCAAGGGCTCTGTTCACAGAGATGGTGACATGCACACGGCTTGCTGGATCTTCATCCTCCCCATCTCCCACCCCCAAGGATAAGAATTTCCGTATTATTCCCTTCTTGAAATGAAAAAGAAGTGGCTTTTTCTTCATTTAATCTCAGAACTCCTAACCCTATACACAGTTCTTCATTTCTGCTGCTTTACCTCCATCAACTGTTGCAAAGTAAGTCCTCCAGGGGCCAGGCAGTTAAAGAAGCATCATGTGAGCTGAGCTTCCTATAGTCAAAACAGAGAGAAGAGGCCTCACCTAAATGCATTCAAATTCAAATGGTTTTGAAACAAGGTATAGTACAAACAAAACACATTTGGAGTGCTTAGCACACTAACCAACCATGTGGCCTTGCTTGAGTTAGTCTTTGTTCTCCTAATGTAGGAAAACGAAAGATGGAACCATTCTTCACTGTCGCTCAGAAATGATGATCATGGAGACTCAGGGATCCTTGGCTAAAAATTATTGTCTCCTGAGTCGTATCATCACCACATCACTGGTAACTAAACTTCACACTTTACTCAGATTTCACTAATTTTTCCCTGATGTCCTTTTTCTGTACCAGGATTCCATCCAAGATACCATCTTACATTTAGTCGTCGTATCTCCTCGTTCTCCTCTTGACCGTGACTGGTTCTCAGACCTTTTTGGTTTTTCATGGCATTGGCATCAAAAGAGTACTGGTCACATATTTTGTAGAATGCCCCCAAACTTGGATTTGTGTGATTTTATTTTTCATGGTTGAGCTAGGACTGTGGGTTTGGGGAGTGAGACTGTGGAGGTGAAGTCCCATTTTCATCACACCCGCTCATATCAGGAGTGCATGCTATCAACATGACCGATCACTGATCACGGTACCTTTGATCACCTGGTTGAAGTAGTAATTGCCAGGTTTCTTCACTGTGAAGTTACTTTTTCCTTCTTTTCATTTCTTTCTCTTTGGAAGCACTTTGCTAAGCGCAGCTCACTCAAGGGGATGGAGTTGAGTTTCACCCCCTGGATGGAGAAGAAGCTATGTAAATGATTGGGAATTTTTCTGTATAAGAGATTTCTCTCTTCTTCATGTATTTACTTGTTCTGTTGTTTACTTATCTTTTTTAACTTTATTTATTTTGAGAGAGAGAGAGAGAGCGCGTTCATGTGCGGGGGAGGGACAGAGAACAAGGGAGACAGAATCCCAAGCAGGCTCTGCACTGTCAGTGCAGAGCCCAATGCGGAGTTCGAATCCACGAACTGTGAGATCATGACCTGAGCCAAAGTCAAGAGTTGGCCGCACAGTGGACTGAGCCACCCAGACGCCCCTTTCAGTCATTTATTTATATCAGTATGGCTTCAAGGCTATTTGTTTTCAACTTGGAGCTATAATCCAACACCACTTTATTTTATTGTTGACATTGTCACAGTTTTGGCTATCGTGTGTTCTTTCAGGTTGGCTCCTGTGTCACTTTGACATGACTCCATCCTTTGGTTTTTGAGCACTTCTTACTTCTTGGCACTAAAAGATGTCCCAGGTTCATCTTGTATATTTCCTGTCTCAGCCCTACAGTTAGCTATTTTTCCTGGGATCCCTAGTTCCTTTTATTGGAGAACAGTATCAGAAACCAAGGTCTGGGCAACAGGTGTGCTCATTGCTACTGTAGTGCTATCACTTCTAGTCTCTTCCAGCAGATAGACTTAAGAAGTGCACATGTGTATATTAATCCATGTATGTATACATATCTATAATCATTCCTATACTTATTCATCCATATCTATATTGAACTAACCATATGAGTTCATATTTACGTTTCCAACTCTAATCCATTACCACATAGTTCATTCCAGCTTCCCTTTCTTGGTTATATCTGTTACCTCCCTCTCCAACCTTAAGAAACTGGCTTCCACTATCTGCTATTTGGTTATCTATTTATTCAGTTCCAGTAAACAGAGACAGCAGTTTCAGAATTGTTAACTCAAACCCCATGAGAAACAACCTTGCCACCTAGAATACAATGTTTATGTTCAGTTCCCTTTATTTTTTGACTTACAGTTTTTTGTTAAAGCACATTTTTCCAAAGGTGCTTAGGTCAAGACCTTTTTCTCTTCACCTTCTTCAGTGAGGTTATGCCATGTATTGGGAGTATATTCTGTTGTCAGAATCTACATTCTATTCTTAGATCTCTTGACCCCTTAATTTTAAAAAAATTTGCATATATTAAGGTTCATTATTATTGTAAAGTACTCTGGGTTTTGACAGATGTGTAGAATCATATATATACCACCACAGTACCACAGAGATTAGTTTATAAAATTTTTTTTTTTCAACGTTTATTTCTTTTTGGGACAGAGAGAGACAGAGCATGAACGGGGGAGGGGCAGAGAGAGAGGGAGACACAGAATCGGAAACAGGCTCCAGGCTCTGAGCCATCAGCCCAGAGCCTGACTCGGGGCTCGAACTCACGGACCGCGAGATCGTGACCTGGCCGAAGTCGGACGCCCAACCGACTGCGCCACCCAGGTGCCCCGAGATTAGTTTAATCACCCTAAAAATTTCCCAGTGCTGAGGCACCTGGGTATCTCAGTCAGTTGGGCATCCAACTTCGGCTAGGGTCACAATCTCACAGTTTGTGAGTTCGAGCCCCGCATCAGGCTCTCTGCTGTCAGCATGGAGCCCGCTTTGGATCCTCTGTACCCCCCTCTCTCTGCCCCTCCCCCCTCATGCATGCAAACAGTTGTTCTCTCAAAAATAAATAAACATTAAAGAAAATTCCCAGTGCTTCCCTTGGTACAACACTTTTCTCCTCCCTCCCTTGGCAACCACTGATCTAAAGACATCCCTATAATTCTGGCCTTTTCCAGAATATCATATAAATTGAACCACACAGTATGTAATCTTTATGGTCCGGTTTCTTTCACCTGTAAAATGCATTTATGATTCATTCATGTTGGTGTGTGGAATAATAACTTTATTCTTTTTTTATTGCTGGGTAGTATTCCATTATATAGATATCCTACATTTGTTTCTCCACCCACCTATTGAAGGAACTTTGGTTTTTTGACAATTATGAATAAAGCTGCTATAAATAAAGCTGCCATTTGCATGGAAGTTTTGTGTGGACATAAATTTTCAGATCATTTAGATAAATGCCAAGGAGAGTTACTGTGGAGTCATATGGTAAGTCTATGTTTAACTTTATAAGAAACTGCAAACTCTCTTCCAAAGCGGCATACTATTTTGTATTCCCATCAGCAATAAATGAGAGAGTTCCTGTTGCTCTGAATTTGATAATGCAGTTTTTTACATTGTACCCATTTGTTGTTGTTGTTGTTAGAGAGAGAGAGAGAGAGAGAGAGAGAGAGAATCCTAAGCCGGCTACATGCTAGCATGGAGCCTAATGGCGGGCTTGATCTCAATACCCTGGGATCATGAAATCAAGAGTCAAATGCTCAGCTGACTGAGCCATCCAGGCACCCGTAGACTTTAGCCATTCTAACAGATGTGTACTGGTATCTTATTGTTGTTTGAATTTGCATTTCCCAGTGATATTGAGTATCTTTTCATAAGCCATTTGTACAGCTTCAGCATTACGTCTGTTTAGATCTTTGACCATTTTTCAATTGGATTGTTGTCCTACTGTTGAGTTTTAAGAGTTCCTTATAGATTGTGGCTGCAAATCCTTGCTAGAAATGTTATTTGCAAATATTTTTGCCCAATACATGGCTTGTCTTTTCATTCTCTTAACAGTGTCTTTCGTAGAGCCAAAGTTTTAACTTTTTTTTTTTTTAATTTTTTTTAACATTTTATTTATTTTTGAGACAGAGAGAGACAGAGCATGAATGGAGGAGGGGCAGAGAGAGAGGGAGACACAGAATCGGAAACAGGCTCCAGGCTCTGAGCCATCAGCCCAGAGCCCGATGCGGGGCTCGAACTCACAGACCGTGAGATCGTGACCTGAGCTGAAGTCGGACGCTTAACCGACTGAGCCACCCAGGTGCCCCCAAAGTTTTAACTTTTGATTAAGTTCAGTGACCAACTTTTTCTTTGTGAATTGTGTTCTTGGTGTTATAGCTAAAAACTGCCTAGCCCAAGGCCACACAGATTTTCTTCTATTTTTTTCTAGAAGTTTTATAGTTTCACATTTAGATCTATGATGCATTTGAGTAATGTAGTTGAGTGTTCGTGTCGTATGTAAGTTACAGGTTGAGATTCTTCTTGTTGCACATGAATGCCTAATCGTTCTGGCACCATTTGTCGAAAGACTATCTTTTCTCCATTGAATTGTCTTTGCACCTTTGTGAAACACGTTGACTATATTTATGTGGATCAGTTATTTCTCCACCCTCTATTCTGTTCAATCGGTCTATGTGTCTGTGCTCCTCCTAATTCCATATTGTCTTAATCGCTGGCATTAAAGTAAGTTTTAAAATTGGGTAATGGGAGTCCTCCAACTTTGTTTATATTCTTCAAAGTTGTTTTAACTAATCTGAGTCCTTTGTCTTTCCACATGTGTATGTACCAGCTTTTCGATATCTATAAAAAAACTTTCTTAGAATTTTGAATCTCTAGATTAAGGAGAATTGACATCTTAACAATATGTCTTCCAACCCTTGAGATGAAATATCACTGCACTTATGCAGATATTCTTTGATTTATTTCATCATTGTTTTGAAGATTTTAACATACAGATCCTATACACATTTTGATATATTTATACCTCACTAGTTTTTTTATTGCAATTGTATATGCTATATATATTTTTTTATTTTGAAGTTCAATTCTTCGTTGATAGAAACAGATATACAGTTAACTTTTTTATACTGACCTTTTATTCTGCAACCTTTGTTGAACTCACTAATTTTAGAAGTTATTTTGTAGACTCTTTGGGGTTTTCTATACAGACATCTGCAAATAGAGACAATGTTATTTTTTTTCAGATTTACATCCTTCAACAGAAATGAAATAATTTTCAAAACAACAAGATTTTCTGTACTACTCATACAGGGGTTTACGTAGAGCTAGGATTCCAGTGGCCTTCCTCATCATATTTTTCACAATCGTGGAAGCACAGATCATTTCCTAGCTTTAAGACTTTAGTTTTTAGGGTATTTTTAGGGTATTGAGAGAAAGTTATAGAGCTATCCCATATGTCCCCTACCCCCATGTGTGCATAGCCTGCCCATTATCAATGTCCACTACCTGAGTGGTACATTCGTTACAAGTGATGAACCTACATTGACACGTCCTATAAGATATAGATACTTTCCCCATTTTAAAGGTGAGGAAAGTGAGACTCAGACAGGTTAAACAACTTGCCCAAAGTTGCAAAGGTAGGAAATGGCCTGTACCTCCGTACAACCATGATGAGGAAGGCTTCTGGAATCCTAATATTGTCAAGGTGAAAGGAACATTAAGGACCTTCAATGTTCTTATTTTGAGAGCGAAGAAACTGAAACCAAGTGTCCAATGTCACTCAGTCACTCAGTTATTAAAGAGCCAGAACCAGAACTCAGGTTTATTTACTTTTATTCCAGTGCAGTTCCGTACAATTCTACAGATGCTATCTAATGAGACTGGACAGACTTCAGCAGAGAGTGAGACTCACTCTCTGATGAGTCCTGCAGACCATGAATTTGCCTGTATCCTAAAGGTAGAGCTGCAACAAACAGCACCGTACATGTGTCTAAGCCAGTCTTTTTCCTGAGATGAATCCCTAATGACTCTCCCTGGCAGCCACATTCGGTCTGGTCATGTAGACTAGTCCTACTTCCATACATCCCCATTCCCTAAGATCTCGCTCTCCTCGCCTCTATCCCCCTTTAGGGCCTCTGAGCAGGAGGTTCGAGGAAAGGAGGCGGGAGAAGGGGAAGGGTGAAGTAGGTAAACGAGGCAGAAAATGTCATACCAAGGGAGAATGTCTATGACTCTCCCGAACACAAAAGCAGTGAAGAACACATCCTGGGCATGGATAACAGCAGAGAAGCTAGGTCAAGGCGTCCTGAAAGGATTGCACTTCTTTGGGTGTTTATAGTCTGGCATATTACTTTAAAAAGTGATTCTTATTACTTTACAGTCACACATCATATTTAATCCTTTATAATGTCAAATAAAAGGGAAATAATAACATCTTATGTTTGTATATTGCTTTACAGCTTACTAAGCACTTTTACAACCATGATCTCATCTGATCCTTACAGTAATATTGTGAACTGGCCAAGGAAGGTTATTATTAATTCCATTTTACAGATGAGGAGACTGGAGTTCAGAGAGATTAAATGAATGGTGCTCCAGATCTCATAGCTTGGCAGTAGAGGCCAAGACTGGAATCCAGAGTTGGAGACAGAGTGATGCTCTGTGAGGGGTTATTGAGCTCTAGGTGTGGCGAGCCAAGGGTAGGAAATGCTTCTAGCCTATGGATTCAGGATTCAATTCAAGCCTTAAGTCTGGGTGTTAAAAGAGACTTTGAAGCCACATGGATGGGGCACACAACATACAGAAGGTTCAGGAGGTGAAAATTCTCCGTGTATGGGGAATGGGCTGTGCAGCTTCAAGACAGATGGAACTTTTACTCCATCATTGCTGTAAAAAGGAAGGAGCTAGTGCTAATAAAAAGGAAGTCCAAGAAAGCCCCAGAAAGGTCACAGATAGCCAAATAATCAAGTTCTGCTTTTGCCTACTCTGAAGAAGAAAAAAAGAAAGAAAAATGGAAATGAGGGGGAAAAAAATAACAAAACAGAAAGATATTCCTAGAACTATGTCCACCAAAAATAACCAAGTATTTCCAGTCTCCCTAACAGATATACACAAATAATTTGAGAAGGACTAAACACATACATACTTCGAGGCAAAAGCTATTGGTGAATATTTACATAATTTTAGAGTGTAGGAAGTTTTGTAAGCATGACACCAAGGCAAAAATCATAAAGGAAAAGATTTATAGATGTGATTATACAAAATTTAAGCCTTTTGGGGCGCCTGGGTGGCTCAGTCGGTTGAGCATCCAACTTCGGCTCATGTCACGATTTCACAGTTCGTGAGTTCGAGCCCCTCATCAGGCTCTGTGCTGACAGCTCAGAGCCTGGAGCCTGCTTGGAGTTCTGTGTCTCCTTCTCTCTCTGCTCCTCCCCTGCTCATGCTCTGTCTCTCTCTCTCTCTCCTTCAAAAATAAATAAAAACATTAAAAAAAATTAAGCCTTTTTCTCTCTGAAGTCAAAATACAAGAAAATGCTAAAAACAAAATTATAAATAAAAATGACAAATTAGAAAAACATTTGGAAAATATGTTCATGTCTTTATTTTTTAAAAATACCTAAAAAATTATTGATAATAATAATAATAATATGAACTTTCCATTTGAAAAAATATGGGCTTAGAACATGAATAGGAAACTCAAATCAGAAAAAAAACATATGTATAGCCAATAAGCATATAATGATATATTGCACCCTTACTTGTAATCCTACCAATCCACACTAAAATAAATTTATTTTGTTGGTGTAGGGCAATGTTATAATAAGTGTATAAAAAAGTTTACTCGGGGCGCCTGGGTGGCGCAGTCGGTTAAGGGTCCGACTTCAGCCAGGTCATGATATCGCGGTCCGTGAGTTCGAGCCCCGCGTCGGGCTCTGGGCTGATGGCTCGGAGCCTGGAGCCTGTTTCCGATTCTGTGTCTCCCTCTCTCTCTGCCCCTCCCCCATTCATGCTCTGTCTCTCTCTGTCCCAAAAATAAATAAACGTTGAAAAAAAAAAAAAAGGTTACTAAACCTGTGTTCAGTTTTGTTTTATATATCTCTAAGTTCTGGAAGAATATTGGTACTGAGACATGAACAGTGGTTACATCACAGCAGAAGAATTATGAATACTTTAAAAATTTTTTTTAACGTTTATTTATTTTTGAGACAGAGACAGAGCATGAACAGGGGAGGGTCAGAGAGAGGGAGACACAGAATCTGAAACAGGCTCCAGGCTCTGAGCTGTCAGCACAGAGCCCAACGCAGGGCTCGAACTCACAGACCGCGAGATCATGACCTGAGCCGAAGTTGGCCGCTTAACCGACTGAGCCACCCAGGCACCCCTGGATACTTTAAATGTAAAAGATCTTTTCTTTTTTCTTAATTTTTAAAATAATGAGCATGAATTACTTTTATAATAAAAAAACCAAATTGGCCATTACACCTGTAAATAGGGACATAATTTCCTGTCATGCCATTGTTTCTTTTTAAAAATTACATTTGGCTTATAGCTTTTGGATTTTCAATCCCCATTTCAAGAACACAATCTGCCATCAACTGGGAAGACTTTGTACACTCCATTTGAATAAATAATTTGAGTTGGCTGGCTCCCCACCTAGTGTTCCTGCCCTTTGGGGTAATTCACATAGTTACCTCCTGGCTTCCTACATATAATTACTCTACTAGGAGAAGAGGTACCTAGATGATTGTATAAACAAACAGCATAATCATAAATGGTATCTTCTGGAATTTGGGATGCTGCCTATTTTTCTTTAATAGTAAAATTAAATTTACATATATTTTGTATACGCTGCATTAGAAACCTAGAACTTTTAAAGAGATCATCCACAGGAGTCAGATATATACTCTAATGCAGTATTTCTCCCCCCTCCTAGTTTAGACCCATTTTTCTTTAATAATCTCGCCCCCGGCATCCCCACGTAACTCAGCCCCATTAACAAGCACAACCTGCTACACAAACCATTGTTCAACCAGATACAGATAAAGAGAATGAGAAAAGATTCCCACAATCAGCCAAGGGACACTACCAGAACCTCCCAAAGAGGCAGTTTGACAAAACTTTATTTTCTGCCTCTAAACATCCCCAAAAGTCAGATTACACCCATTGGAGAAAAGGGACGACCTCATATATTTTAGGAGACTTTGAAATTCTGAGAATATTCTTTGTTTTCCGTGCCCCCCCCCGCCCCCCACGAAAGGCAATTTGGCACAGGCACTTCTTCTTCGTGAAGGTCAAAGTAGCAGATAGATTGTGCACATCCAAAGTGTTATGTACCACAAGAATAAAGACAAAAATTCTCCATAAGAAGGTGTCATTAGCATCCATATTGTACATCACGAGCACAGGAGTGAAGTGGAAAAATGGCTGGCTCTGCTCTTGTTTAATCATAGACATAACAGATCACATTGTATATTTGGGCGTCTGGTCACCGCCCCTTCTCACACCACATTCCCTAACTACCATCACTCCATAAATAGGAAGGGGCCTTTCTAGGTGAAAGTGGTTTGTTCTCCATGTCCAGGTATTCCACTGAAGCCGCCCGTGTGTGTGTGTGTGTGTGTGTGTGTGTGCGTGTGCACGTGTGGGGGGCTGTGAGGGTCATACTTGGAATTCAGACTGAGATGCTCCCTTGAATCTGGCAGAACTTGGTCGGTAACAGTGGAAGATATTTCGTAATAATAATGATGATGCCACCTTACACTTTTCATCTTCAAAGCACTTTACAAACAGTAATTAATTCCCATAATACTCATGAGGTAAGAAAGTAAACACCATTATCCCCATTTTATAGATGGAGAAACTGAGGTGAAGTAGCCAAGCAAATGGCCCACGGCCAAAAGGAGCCAGTGTCGGAGCAGGGATCAGGGGGAAGAAGCTCCTGGTATCTGCTCATCCGCTCCAGCTCACAGCACCCCAGGCCCCTGTCAGGGAAAAGCGGCCGTGGAGTTGAAGGTAGCCGGAGGCCGAAGGAAGGCAGGATCTCCCAGCAGGCACAGCTCTGGCCTCACTGCCCTGGGAAATGAATGCTGCTATTCATCGTGTGGGCAGTTTGTGGGCATTCACTTCAAGATCCTTGCAAAATAACAACAACAAAAACCCTATTGAGGCTCCTTTCTCCTCGGACCACATATTTCCTGAGTTTTTCCTTGAAATCAGGGGATGCATGGTACATACACGCCCTCAGGAAGCAGGATTATTCAGCCCACCCTACAATTCTTGGGAGGCTACATTCAGAAATGTGACCACAGGCCAGGCCACACTGCAGGAACCTTCTCCTACGAGTTTCTGGCCGAGCTCCTTCACAAGACATTTAAGAGCCATCTGGCTGCCTCCTCACTGTGGGCCTGGGGGCCCTGAGTTCAAGACGGACACACATCAACTAGCTGGCAATTAGACTGAAACTTTATATGAACGCTGACAGAGGTGGGTCAGGAGAAAATGTGGAAGGTGTTGAAACGAAATGAAATTGGCTTATCAAGGAGGGACCTAGTCTCAAGGAAGCGAAGGTCACTACCAAAACTACCTCACCACTGCAGACCTGAATAATACCCAGGCCACCCTCCTGGATGGCGGTCATATCCATCCCTCACTGGCCCCAACGACCTCTCAGACGCCGTTCTCCAATTTTTTTTTTCACCTGCTAAGAAGTGTTGCTACCTATTTCCTACCCTGCCTTTCTCCTCCCACCACTTCAAATTTCCCTCAACAGCCTGAAGGTTGCCACGACCACCCACTTCACATTTATGGCAAATCTAGAAACTGCTGCTTTAAGCATTATCTAGAGCGTCTTGACTTGGCCTCTAATGAAAGCTAATAGCCTTTGAAGTGCTGAACCAAACATAACAAATAGTTATACCATTCAGCTCGGTTCTCCTACTTTGGCTCCACATTTTGCCTCCCATGTGACAGCACGCGCCCTACGGGGCTGTGGAGAAGGCAGAACTTTTTCGTACTGCCTTCCCTGGATCTGTGGGGAGGCACACCTAGGGAAATTTAGAAGGTCTCTTGGAGAAGTTTTGGCCCAGAGAACTTCGTTCCCACCCAGGAAAGCAGTGGGACGGCCTGCTGTCGGCAACAGGCACAGCCCAGCGGATTGCCTTGGTCCGGGAGCTCCTGTGGCATCTCACTGGCTGACCACGGACGACAGCGTTTGTTCCGCCCACGTCATTCACTTCTAACCTGCTGTTGAAACAGGTAGGTTAATACGGTTTGTGCACGACCTTCCGAGGGGAGTGAAGTACCTCCAGGCAGCAGACCTGTGGGGGAAGAGCACCCGAAGTGGAATAAGGCCCGTTTCATGAATAGGTAGATGACACTAAGCAGACAAGACAGCACCAAGGTCAGGAGTGGCCTCCCCATGGCACATGACTGAAAAAATGGAACGATCCTAAAGATAACCAAAAAAGGCTCAACAACATGGTTACCATAATGCCTTGGCCCTTTGGTTCCCGGCAGGCAACATCCCCCCATGTGACCAAAGAGTAAACTAAACCCACTGGGAAGAATTCTCTGCCCACCCTGAATGGACCCCACTTCCCCTTCCACACAGACATCCCCACCAGGGACTCCAGATGCAGACACCACACACACATTGGTTCCCTCCGGAGTGACACGCTCCAGGTGGACGTTGGAGAGGAAGGCCGAGCCGGGAGGCGTAACTTCTCACCACATGAAAGAGACAGAATCCGGCTGGCCGCCAGAGTGCCTGCTGCACAGTGACAAAGTGGGTCACACCTTGGATTTGGAAGTTCGTGAATAGGTCCATAATGTTGATACTTCGGGGAGATGGCAGGTGGGAGTTGAATTTCTGTTTCTTCAACTCTGTAATCAATTCATCCAGTGACAAGGCTATAATGATGGCGGGAAGAGAAAAAGAACCCCTGGGGGGGGGGGGGTCTGTCTGTGGCTTTTCCTCAGAATGATTGGGTATTGTCGGGTTGAGGCCGTAGCCTAGACGTGAACGAACTCAAAGGTCTGTGTGTGTGTGTGTGCGTGTGTGTGTGTGTATGGCTTGTATATGGTACACATGGTGTGTGTGAAGGGGGATGCGTGTGATATGATTGTGGTGTCCTGTGTATGCGGTCTGGTGTGATGTGGGTATCTATCTGTGGTGTGTGTGTGAATGTGGTATTACGTGTGGTGTGTGAGGTACGTACGTATGTGGTATGTGTGATGTGGGAGTGTGAAGCATGGCATGTGTGTGCTACGGGAAAGCGTGAGGTCGTGCGTGGTGTACGTAGGCATGTCGTGTGTGCTAGGCATGTGTATGCGAAGGATATATGTGTGGGGTGGGTGAGCATGTGTGTGTAAGGCTGTGAGGTACGACGATGCGCTGTAGTGTGTGTGTTGCACTTACGCGTGTCAGATGCGCGTGTAGAGCGTTTACGCGTGTGAGGCCCATGTACGTGATTACGGGTGTGAGGTTTGGCGTGTGCGTTCTGTAGGGTATATAAGTTATGAGTATGTGTACAGAAGGCGTGCGTGGTGCATTATGCGCGTGGTTTGCATGTGTGACGCAAGGCTAGGAGATGCGGTGTGTGGGTGTGACACGTGGTAGGCATGAGTGCGTGTGGTGTGGGGTGTGTGAGTGTGGGGGCTGTTACATGGGTACGTATGGATGCGTGTGTGTATGATGCGTGGGATAGAAGTCTGTTGGGGGGGGCTGTAAGAGTACGCGTGTGACATGTGTGCAGGCTCTGCGGGCAAGCGCTTGTGCAGACAGGCCTGCCCTTAACTCTTTGATGTTAGCACGGAGGCCTCGTGGTGCAGCTGGCCCTGTGTCCCGACAATCCCGCTCTGAGCGCTAAATCCCAGGGCAGGAAAAAAGAAAGCGCTGCCAGAGCACCACACCCTGGGGCCCCTCGGGGAAGGGCTTGAAGTGAAGGATGTCTAACTGGGACACCACCAAGACTCTGCCGGCCCCTGGGGCTGCACTGCAGAACACGGGTCCTGTTTGTGGGAGTTCAGACAGCACAGGAGTAGGAGCTCATGATGCCGTCTGCAGAGGACTTCTGCCCGACCTGAGCTCTGGGTTCAGGCCTCACCCTTGACCCTCCCCGGTGACGTGGACGTATGAGTTAGGCCCCCAGTTTTGACATCTACGAAACATACGTGCAACATGTTCCTTCTGGTGTGAGAGTTTCATAAAATAACACCGCACTGTGGGTTACTGCTTCCCACCCTCATCTTCAATGGGGATGTGAGTTTTCTCCAGAATTGAGATTCTTTGGTTTTCTTTTGGCTTTGGAAGTTTTTGGTATGCACCTCATACCTAGAAATACCCATCTCCAAAGGTCAGAACTGATTGCCAAGTAATATGGCGGATAGCTCATTCTCTCTCTCCCTTTTTAAGTAGGTTTCACGGTCAGCACAGAGCCCAGCGTGAGGCTTGAACTCACAACCCTGAGATCAAGGCCTGTGGCTTGCTCTTATTTTTATTTTCTGTTTCTAGCGCTTGTGGGTGGTGCTGTGAGGCCTAGGGGCAGTAACTCCACTTCCTGCTTTCTGGGAGTGGGAAGGGAGGGAACATAAATTCAGTAGGAAGGAGAAGAACCTAAGAACCTTCTTCTCCTAAGACACCAGGCCGATGCTCTGCCATGGGACAGTATTCAAGCGATGGTTAATGGACTTTTAAGTTTCTGCCTATCAACTGCTGTGTGACCTTGGACAAATTCCTTGACTTCTCTGAGCCTCAGTGTTTTAAAGTCTCTAAACTAGAGCTAATAGTAGTACCCCTTTCATATGATTATCTGAGGATTAAATGAGCTAATAAATTGTAAACTCCAGCACAGTGCCTAGCACAGAGTAAGCAGCAAATGTGCTTTACAAGATAATTCCCTGATTCCCCTGGGTGGGTATTACACTCACATAGAAGTAGGCTTGGACAGGTAAAGCAATTTACCTGTCATCACACAGCTAACCAGTGGTGGGCCTGCCTGTCTACCCAAGTCTGTCCTGCTTACACACTGCTTGGCGACATTCTTTGACTTCCATTTCTACCACATCAAGCTGTCCACCCTTACGGCCTTCAGAGAACTCTCCACGGGAAACCGCAGAGTTCCACAGACACTGTCATCCTGAAAATAGTTTAGGAAGGAGTCTTGGAAGAAAGAAGAAAGTGCCATGGACTGGGAAAATGAGATTATCTCCTTCAGTACAAGCTGGAAAATGCCCTGCCCTGTATTTATAGATTGGTAGAATTCTACATGGCATTTTTGGGGTGGAAAATTTATACTGAGTGAAAACAAACCTGTTAGCTAGGTACCATGACTTCCCTCATTCATGTCAGAGCCCATTGTTTTTCAGGCCTCCATGGCTTTGCACAAGCTGTTACTTCTGAAAGGAATACCCTTCCATCTCCCTCCCAACCACCACCTATACCACCCAATTCTCTTCTCCCATCCCATTTTAAAAAATTTGTTTTAATGTCTATTTATTTTTGAGACAGAGAGAGAGAGAGAGAGGCAGACAGACAGACAGACAGAGCATGAGTTGGGGAGGGGCAGAGAGAGGAGACACAGAATCCAAAGCAGGCTCCAGGCTCTGAGCTAGCAGCACAGAGCCCGAAGCGGGGCGCGAACTCATGAACCATGAGATCATGACCCGAGCTAAAGTTGGACGCTTAACCCACTGAGCCACCTCGGTGCCCCTCTCCCATTCCACTTTGAATATACTTCCCTTACAGTATTTAGCACGTTGATCTGTTTCTATTTCTGCGATTGTGCGTGCCCAAGGACAGGTGCCCTGCTCCATTCACTGTGGTTTCCCTGACACCTGGCAAGAGCACCTGGTGAGAAAGCATCACCAGAACATGGCACAGACCAATCATTTGTTGATGCAACACATGCAGTGTTGGTGGCACTGACAGGAGGTAATTTGCTCCTGGTACAGAGCAGAATGAGACATAGGGTTGGGGCATGTGTGTATCACCAGGGTCTGCACAGAAAATAGAAACCACTTGAAGTGTTACAGCAAAGGGAATTCAATGCAGAGAATTAGTTTCACAGGTGTCAGAGGACTCTAGAAGCCAAAGAAGAAGAAAAGAAAAGCCAGAAATTAGCAGCAGATGGGAGCCACTACCATGCATGGGCTGGAGAGACAAAGACAGGGGTGGGGGTTTCCAGAGCCTGAGAGCAGAGACAGCCCAATGGGGGGCAGAACCAGAGAGGGTCTATCCGAGGGGTGGGTACCACCAAGGAGACCCAGTCAGGGCTGGACACAGAGCATGGGGAAACAGAGGCTTCTTCTTACACCTTCTAGTCTCTGGCCAGTGCCCCATTAGCCTATCCCAGCTACAGGGTACCTGGGGCAGGAGCTAGAAAGTCCCTCCTGCAGGACCAGCCCCCTCTAATATGGAGCAGAGCCCGGGGAGGGTAGGAAATGGTTCAGAAGGGACGAATGCTACTTTGGGGAGGGTTCAAGTCCAGGCTGAGAATGGGCCGAAGGGGTGAAAGTCAAAGTCATATAAGCTCACTGGTTTCAGGAAAGGTCTGTGGGTTAGTTATCTATTGCTGTGTAACAGATTACCACAGTTTTAGTGACATAAAACAATACACATCTATTATCTCTAGTTTCTGTGGGTCAGGAATCTGGGCATGACTTAACTGAGTTCTTGTGCAGGGTCTCAGGAGGCCACAGTCAAGGTGTCGGCTGAGCTGCCTTTTCATGTGGAGGCTCGACCAGGGGAATGTTCGCCTCAAAGCTCACTCAGACTATTGGAAGAATCCCCTTCTTTGTGGCTGCACAACTGAGGGCCCAGTGTTTTGCTAGTCGTCAGCTGGAGGCCATCCTTAGATCCTAGAGCTGCCCACAGTTCATAGCTGAACTGATTTCTGCAACATGTCCGCTTACTTCAGTAAGCCCCTGAGAAGAAGCCCTAGCTCCAGTCTGCTAAGAGTCAAGCTTACATAACTCAATCACATGCATCACACCCCATCATCTTTGCCACATTCTATTGGTTAGGAGCAAGTCCCAGGCCATGCCTGTACTCAAGGAAAGGGATTACACAAAGGCATGAACACTAGAGGTGGGGACCACTGGGGGCACCTAGGGTCCGTGTGTGACAGCACATCCCACACTGTAGCTCTGTGTACCTTGGTTCTAATTTTTTCTGCAGATTTGATCTTTTCGGAGGTCTCACTAAAGGGTAAAATGATAGGAAGAGTCTTGTGAATCTTTTACCGTCTGGCTCAGAAAATCAGCATTAACATCCACAGACACTGCAATTAGTAAAAGCTTGGAGGTACTATAAAAATTTGCTAACGCAAGTCCATGCCTAGTTAACCATAACTGAATTCGGACTGTCCAAATACATCTTAAAAGTTTTAATATTTTGCACACCCTTTGACCAAGCAATTCCAATTCCAGGAAATTATTCAAAGAAAATTTTCATGGATGTGTGCAAAGATTTAGTTACAAGAATTGTTAACCGCAGCATTGCTTGTAATTGCAACACAAAAAAACCCTAAACTGCAAATAGCCTGTTGTTTTGCAATAAGGTATTATTTTGATAAGGCTGCAATGCATTCATGCACGAGAGTATGATGACATTTTTGAATATCACGTAGGAAAATATTGAAATACATGGAGAGATGTTTACTATATAATGCTAAAAAGAGGGAAACAGGGCATACGACAGTACCTATTATGTCATTCCATTTCGCCTTTGCTTTGTTCTGTTGTAGCAGATATAGATAGACATGGATAAATGACCGGAAAAATTTACACCAAATTGTAACAATGAAATCTTCAGAGAATGAGATTAGATGTGATTTTTATTTTGCCTTACTATATTTTCTAAATGGTCTGCCATATACGTCTATCACTTTTATAATAAGAAAAATGTTAATTTTAAATACCTAAGTTTTCATAATCAAATATTAGAAACAAAGGGTATATTGAAAGCCATCTCAAAAATTTCTACTTTGCAACTCAGTATTAGAGATAACTTTGGGTCATGGCCCTCCTAGTTGGTAGCTCTGTTACCTCAAGCAAATCACTTAATCTCACTAGCCTTGAAAGGAAAGTGCTTGCCAAATTGTAAAGCGTAAGGAAGTATTTTTCCCTTTGACAAACTAAATAAGATACATCATACACAGAGAGATAGGAGGAAAGATCTTTGTGGTTAAAGATGTCGTTGAATGTTATTCTGTGGAGGGATTTTCTTCACAACACCACACTCAATTATAATCTCACTTGATTGGGTTCACTTTGAGCATATGTGTCTCTTAACATTAACGGTAGTTAATGCATGGTCTTGAGGACATCGGTTACCTCTCTGACTTCAGTTTCCTAACAAAAGGTAAGCGTTATTATTAGGTGTCCACGTTTTCTCCCAGGACTGTTGCTACCAAGAAACTGAGGATCTCTAAAGCTTTTGCCAGTCGAATATTCTATGACTTGGGGAGAGTGCTTTCAAGAGTAGAGCATAAGCAAAGGACAATCGAAATGGAGGAAATAGGAGTTAGGGCTTTCCGCTTTCAGGACATTGTTATCTCAGCTGGTTACCTTCCTGAGAGAGGAAAGATTGAAGGCGATGTCATAGCAAAACTTCCAAAGCCCTGCCACATTGGTGTGAATGGTGGCATTTGAGAATAAAAAGGATGTGGGCTCTGGCATCAGACTGGCCTGGGTCTGATCCACATCCTGACTTGGACTTAACACCTGCATGATGTTGGCAAGTTATTTCATCTTTCCGAGCCTTGTCTCTTTATCTGTAAATCTCATGACTCTTACCTTACATGATTTGGGGAGAATCAGGAACTAGTAAAGCGACTGATACATAGATGTTCATAATGGGTAACCTTAATTATTATTTGGAGTTCATTGGAATAAAGCAATCTGAGAATATTCTTCATTTGACCTGGTTCTTCATTTCCCCTGGGTCAACAGGGTGATATCACCATCCAGGATGTAAGCTTGTCATGGTCCAACTATCTTTTGGTGATATCCACGATTTCCAGGTCAGCTTTTTAGTCACTGACCGCACTCAAGTATTCAACCATCAAATTCCAAATCTGGGAGGAAAGAGCATGTTAAAATACCACGTGGCTTTAAAGCAATTCCAATGGGCATAAGTCGATTTCTGTCCACTTGAAGATGTTTTCTGGAGCTCCCAACGATCTTCCCATTTGAGCTTTCTCACAAATATGCAGATGTGGAAATTCTAAACCTGTGGCCACGAACATTAAACAGTGAATCAAATTCTGCCCTCATTCCTTTTCCCAAAGCTGTGAATCGAGTGGAGAACCATGACAGAAAGTTGTGGTCAGTGGCCTAAAGTATAAAGACAGAATATGATGTCACTGGTATTGGTCAGTGAAGTTGTTATGTGTTTTACCATGTTACCTACTCCCAAAAGTGGTTGGCCTACCATGGGATAAGAACAGTTTTCTTCAGAGGAGAACAGTCAGGGTCTCCTGATTGCTTGGGACCAGGATGACAATATCAGCTTCCTTTCCTGTCCCTTAGCAGGCTGTTCCCAATGGTTAGGTTTTCTCAGGCACAGCTGGGCACCCAGCCCCTTGGCACCACAATATGTGGGAATGTTGGTATGCCACTGCCATGAGTGAACAAGAGAAAGGCCCCTGGCATATATTAAATCACCTTTGGCACTTTGTGTTGGAGATTGCATTGAAATATTTGAGAAGCACTTCATAATGGGTGGATCTTGCAAGCTAACGGTTTTGGAGTGGGTTTCTCTTAAGAAAAAACTAAGTTAAAGATTTTTCCTTCTGTAAAAGATTGAACTTAATACATTTCCTAAATACCAGGGCTATTTCTGCCAAGAAACTTTTTTTTTTTTTTAATTTTTTTTTTTTTTTTTTTAACGTTTATTTATTTTTGGGACAGAGAGAGACAGAGCATGAACGGGGGAGGGGCAGAGAGAGAGGGAGACACAGAGTCGGAAACAGGCTCCAGGCTCTGAGCCATCAGCCCAGAGCCCGACGCGGGGCTCGAACTCACGGACTGCGAGATCGTGACCTGGCTGAAGTCGGACGCTTAACCGACTGCGCCACCCAGGCGCCCCAAGAAACTTTTTTTTTAATATGGAGAAAGGTGAAAAAGATCCTCTTTAATAATAAGTGAATGTGATTTACTTTTTGTTTTAATTTTTCTTAAGTTTATTTATTTTTGAGAGAGAGAGAGACAGAGTGTGAGTGGAAGAGGGGCAGAGAGAGAGGGAGACACAGAATCTGAAGCAGGCTCCAGGCTCTGAGCTGTCAGCACAGAGTCTGACGCGGGGCTTGAACTTAAAAACCGTGAGATCATGACCTGAGCCAAAGTCGGACGCTTAACTGACTGAGCCACCCAGGCGCCTCAAAGTGATTTACTTTTTAGAAAAATTATTAACTTGTTTCCTTTTATTATAAAAGTAAGACATGCTTCTGTTAAGAATTTATTTTCACGCAATTCCTAAGGAAATAAAATGGAAAAAGTCCTCTCTTCGTCCCCACCTGACCTCAGATCCACTCGTCTACCTCCCCAGAGGTTATCTCTGTTAAAGCTGGATATATACCCACCAGCAGTTTGGGGGCTTATATACCACGCAAGCGAATAATACCATTGTATTAAATATGATATAATACATTGGATTTTTAAACTAAACTTCTCACTTGAGATAATTATAGATTCATGTTCAGTTATGGAAATAATACTGGAAGATCCTACATACCCTTTACCTAGTTTCCTCCAAAGGTAACAACTTACAAAACTATAGTACAATACCATGGCCAGGATATTGACATTAATACAGTTCTGTGAAGAGACAGGACATTTCCATATCTGCAAGAATCCCTCACATACCCCCCCTTTTATTTTATTTTTTTTTTACGTTTATTTTTATCTTTGAGAGAGAGAGAGAGAGACAGAGAGAGAGAGAGAGAGAGAGACAGAGCTCGAGCAGGGGAGTGGCAGAGAGGGAGAGAGAATCGGAAGCATGCTCCAGGCTCTGAGATGTCAGCACAGAGCCCTACGCAGGGCTCGAACTCAGGAACTGTGAGATCATGACCTGAGCCAAAGTCGGGCACTCAATCGACTGAGCCACCCAGGCGCCCCTGTCACATGCCCCTTTTATAGCTACATTCACTTCCCTTTCACATTAACCCCAGCAACCAGTGCATTTTCCATCTATACAATTTTGTCATTTCAAAAGTGTCATATAAATGGAATCATATAGTATGTAACATTTGGGGATTGGCTTTTTTTTTTTCACTTTTCATAATTCCCTAGCGATTCATCCAGGTTGTTCCATGTATCAGTAGATTGTTCCTTTTTTATTGTTGAATGGTGTTCCATGGTATGGTTGTACCACAGCTGGCTAAATTATCTGTTGGAGGACATCTGAGTTCAGGGCCTTTACAAATGAAGTTCCTATAAACATTCTTGTACAGGTTTTTGTGTGAACACAAGTTTTCACTTCTCTGGGATAAATGCCCAGAAGTGCACACGATTGCTAGATCATATGGTAGTTTCGTGTTTATTTTTTTAAGAATCTGCCAAACTGTTTTCCCGAGTGGCTATACCATTTTACATTTCCGCCAGCAGTGTATGAGAGATCCAGTTTCTCCACATCCTCACTAGCATTTGGTGTTTCGCTATTTTTTATTTTCTTCATTCTGATAGGTGTATAGTAATATCTCATTGTAGTCAAAATTTGCATTCCCCTAATGGCGAGTGATGTTGAACATCCTTTTATGTGCTTGTTTACCATCTGTATATCCTCTTCAGTAAAATGTCTCTTCACATCTTTTGGCCATTTTCTAAGTAGATTATTGTTTCATTGTTGAGTTTTGAGATTTCATGATATATTCTAGATGCTAGATGTTGGGTGTGTAGTTGACAAATATTTTTCTCCCAATCTTTATTTTATTTTGTTTTCTTCTCTTAATGGGTTTTTCATAGAGTGAAGTTTTTAATTTTAGTGAAATCCAGGTTATCAATTTTTTTCTTTTTTGGTGTTAAATCTAAGAGTTCTGCCTAACCCTAGAGCCCAATGATTTTCTCTTACTATA
This sequence comes from Prionailurus viverrinus, assembly GCF_022837055.1. NCBI lineage: Eukaryota > Metazoa > Chordata > Mammalia > Carnivora > Felidae > Prionailurus > Prionailurus viverrinus. Next base: position 115,092,248 of record NC_062564.1, read on the forward strand.
TTCTAGAAGCTTTATGATGTTTTGTTTTGGATTTATCTGTGGTCCGCTTTAAAGTATTACTTTCCATAAGAGGCAGGCAACTTAGGTTGAGAGTACCCCCCACGCCCCGCCATGATATCCAATTTCTGGGCTCCAAAGCTCCTTTTGTTGGAAAGGCTCTTCTGCCTCCATTGAATCGCTTGTGCACTTTTGTCAAAAATCAGTTGGAGATCTATTTTGGGGTTCTCTGTTCTGTTCATTTATTTATGTGGCTAATCGGTATGCCAGGACCACACAGTCCTTGTTATTGTAGCTATATAATACGTCTTGAAGGAGGTAGACCGTTTCCTCCTATTATATTATTCTTTTCATAACTGTTTTAGCAATTCTTCTTCCTTTGCCTTACCATGTAAATTTTTAGAATAACCTCATCTATATTTACGAAAAAATCTTGCTGGGATTTTGATAGGAATTGCATTAAACCTGTATATCAATTTGAGGAAAACCGATGTCTTCACCATACTGGGTCTTTCAATCTCTGAATACAGTACGTCTCTCCATTTATGAGGATTGCCTTTGATTTCTTTATTTTTTATTTAAAAAAAAATTTTTTTTTCAACGTTTATTTATTTTTGGGACAGAGAGAGACAGAGCATGAACGGGGGAGGGGCAGAGAGAGAGGGAGACACAGAATCGGAAACAGGCTCCAGGCTCTGAGCCATCAGCCCAGAGCCCGACGCAGGGCTCGAACTCACGGACCGCGAGATCGTGACCTGGCTGAAGTCGGACGCTTAACCGACTGCGCCACCCAGGCGCCCCTACCTTTGATTTCTTTTATCAGCATTTTGGAGTTTTCATCAGACAAGTCTTATACATGGCTTGTTAGACTTCACCTAAGTATTTCATAATTTTGTGATTGTAAACAGCATTATATTATATATTTTTATATTATATTTTTTCCCAGCTTTATTGAGATATAAGTGATGTATAACATTGTGTAAGTTTAAGGTGTACAGTGTGATGATTTGATATACACGTATATTGCAACGTGATTCCCACAGTCAGGTTAGTTAACACATCTATCCCCTCACATAATTGTGATTGTGTGTGTGTGTGTGTGTGTGTGTGTAATGAGAGCATTTAAAATCTACTCTCTAGGGTGCCTGGGTGGCTCAGTTGGTTAAACATCTGACTCCAGCTCAAGTCACGATCTCATGGTTTTTGAGTTCAAGCCCCGCATCAGGCTCTATGCTGACAGCTCGGAGACTGGAGCCTGCTTCGGATTCTGTGTCTCCCTCTCTCTCTCTGCCCCTCCCCAACTTGCACTCTGTCTCTCAAAAATAAATAAACATTAAAAAGAAAACTACTAAAATCATGAATGAAAATGGAACTATTACAACCAATCCCTCAGAGATACAAACAATTATCAGGGAATACTATGAAAACTTATATGCCAACAAATTGGACAACCTGGAAGAAATGGACAAATTCCTGAACACCCACACGCTTCCAAAACTCAATCAGGAGGAAATAGAAAGCTTGAACAGACCCATAACCAGCGAAGAAATTGAATCGGTTATCAAAAATCTCCCAACAAATAAGAGTCCAGGACCAGATGGCTTCCCAGGGGAGTTCTACCAGACGTTTAAAGCAGAGATAATACCTATCCTTCTCAAGCTATTCCAAGAAATAGAAAGGGAAGGAAAACTTCCAGACTCATTCTATGAAGCCAGTATTACTTTGATTCCTAAACCAGACAGAGACCCAGTAAAAAAAGAGAACTACAGGCCAATATCCCTGATGAATATGGATGCAAAAATTCTCAATAAGATACTAGCAAATCGAATTCAACAGCATATAAAAAGAATTATTCACCATGATCAAGTGGGATTCATTCCTGGGATGCAGGGCTGGTTCAACATTCGCAAATCAATCAACGTGATACATCACATTAACAAAAAAAGAGAGAAGAACCATATGATCCTGTCAATCGATGCAGAAAAGGCCTTCGACAAAATCCAGCACCCTTTCTTAATAAAAACCCTTGAGAAAGTCGGGATAGAAGGAACATACTTAAAGATCATAAAAGCCATTTATGAAAAGCCCACAGCTAACATCATCCTCAACGGGGAAAAACTGAAAGCTTTTTCCCTGAGATCAGGAACACGACAAGGATGCCCACTCTCACCGCTGCTGTTTAACATAGTGCTGGAAGTTCTAGCATCAGCAATCAGACAACAAAAGGAAATCAAAGGCATCAAAATTGGCAAAGATGAAGTCAAGCTTTCGCTTTTTGCAGATGACATGATATTATACATGGAAAATCCGATAGACTCCACCAAAAGTCTGCTAGAACTGATACAGGAATTCAGCAAAGTTGCAGGCTACAAAATCAATGTACAGAAATCAGTTGCATTCTTATACACTAACAATGAAGCAACAGAAAGACAAATAAAGAAACTGATCCCATTCACAATTGCACCAAGAAGCATAAAATACCTAGGAATAAATCTAACCAAAGATGTAAAGGATCTGTATGCTGAAAACTATAGAAAGCTTCTGAAGGAAATTGAAGAAGATTTAAAGAAATGGAAAGACATTCCCTGCTCATGGATTGGAAAAATAAATATTGTCAAAATGTCAATACTACCCAAAGCTATCTACACATTCAATGCAATCCCAATCAAAATTGCACCAGCATTCTTCTCGAAACTAGAACAAGCCATCCTAAAATTCATATGGAACCACAAAAGGCCCCGAATAGCCAAAGGAATTTTGAAGAAGAAGACCAAAGCAGGAGGCATCACAATCCCAGACTTTAGCCTCTACTACAAAGCTGTCATCATCAAGACAGCATGGTATTGGCACCAAAACAGACACATAGACCAATGGAATAGAATAGAAACCCCAGAACTAGACCCACAAATGTATGGCCAACTCATCTTTGACAAAGCAGGAAAGAACATCCAATGGAAAAAAGACAGCCTCTTTAACAAATGGTGCTGGGAGAACTGGACAGCAACATGCAGAAGGTTGAAACTAGACCACTTTCTCACACCATTCACAAAAATAAACTCAAAATGGATAAAGGACCTAAATGTGAGACAGGAAACCATCAAAACCTTAGAGGAGAAAGCAGGAAAAGACCTCTCTGACCTCAGCCGTAGCAATCTCTTACTCGACACATCCCCAAAGGCAAGGGAATTAAAAGCAAAAGTGAATTACTGGGACCTTATGAAGATAAAAAGCTTCTGCACAGCAAAGGAAACAACCAACAAAACTAAAAGGCAACCAACGGAATGGGAAAAGATATTTGCAAATGACATATCGGACAAAGGGCTAGTATCCAAAATCTATAAAGAGCTCACCAAACTCCACACCCGAAAAACAAATAACCCAGTGAAGAAATGGGCAGAAAACATGAATAGACACTTCTCTAAAGAAGACATCCGGATGGCCAACAGACACATGAAAAGATGTTCAGCGTCGCTCCTTATCAGGGAAATACAAATCAAAACCACACTCAGGTATCACCTCACGCCAGTCAGAGTGGCCAAAATGAACAAATCAGGAGACTATAGATGCTGGAGAGGATGTGGAGAAACGGGAACCCTCTTGCACTGTTGGTGGGAATGCAAATTGGTGCAGCCGCTCTGGAAAGCAGTGTGGAGGTTCCTCAGAAAATTAAAAATAGACCTACCCTATGACCCAGCAATAGCACTGCTAGGAATTTATCCAAGGGATACAGGAGCACTGATGCATAGGGCCACTTGTACCCCAATGTTCATAGCAGCACTCTCAACAATAGCCAAATTATGGAAAGAGCCTAAATGTCCATCAACTGATGAATGGATAAAGAAATTGTGGTTTATATACACAATGGAATATTACATGGCAATGAGAAAAAATGAAATATGGCCTTTTGTAGCATCGTGGATGGAACTGGAGAGTGTGATGCTAAGTGAAATAAGCCATACAGAGAAAGACAGATACCATATGGTCTCACTCTTATGTGGATCCTGAGAAACTTCACAGGAACCCATGGGGGAGGGGAAGGAAAAAAAAAAAAAAAAAGAGGTTAGAATGGGAGAGAGCCAAAGCATAAGAGACTTAAAAACTGAGAACAAATTGAGGGTTGATGGGGGGTGGGAGGGAGGAGAGGGTGGGTGATGGGTATTGAGGAGGACACCTTTTGGGATGAGCACTGGGTGTTGTATGGAAACCAATTTGTCAATAAATTTCAGAAAAAAAAAAAAAAAAAAAAAAAATAAATAAATAAATAAATAAATAAAAAAAAAAAAAAAAAAAAAAAAAAAAAAAAAAAAGAAAACTACTATCTTAGAAACGTTCAAGCACCTAATACAGTGGTGTTAACTCTAGTCACCATGCTGTATATTAGATCCCTAGAACTCACTCCAGTTTATGTTATAACTAGAAGCTGGTATACTTTGACCAACATCTGCACATTTCTCCCACCTTCCACAGCCCCTGGTAACCACCATTCCACTCTCTGTTTTTATGAGTTCAGCTTTTTTTTAGATTCCACATATAAGCAAGATGATACAGTGTTTGTCTTTCTCTGTCTTTTTTTACTTAGCATAACGCCCTCAAGATTCATTCATTCATGTTGTCACAAAAGACAAGATTTCCTTTTTTCTCATTGCTGAATAATATTGCATTGTGTGTGTGTGTGTGTGTGTGTGTGTGTGTGTGTATACACACACATATACACACACATTTTTTTTATCCATTCATTCATCCACTGATGAGCACTTGGGTTGTTTTCATGTCTTGGCTACTGTGAATAATGCTGCAATGAACGTGGAGGGGGAGGTGCAGATATCTCTTCAATATAGTGATTTCATTTTCTTTGAATAAATACCCAGCAGTGGGATTGCTAGATCATATGGTAGCTCTACTTTTAATTTCCTGAAGAACCTCCATATGGTTTTCCATAGCGACTGTACCAATTTACATTCCTACCAACAGTACACAAGAGCCCCCTTTTCTCTACATCCTTCCTAACACTTGTTATTTCTTTTTGATAAAAGCTATTGTAACAGGTATGAGGTGATGCCTCATTGTAGCTTTGATTTGCATTTCCCTGCTGATTAGTAATGTTAAACATCTTTTCATGTACCTGATGGCCATTTGTGTGTCTTCTTTGGAAACATCTACTCAGGTCCTCTGCCCAATTTTTAATTGGATTATTTGGGAGTTTTGGTATTGAGTTGTATGAGTTCCTTATACATTTTGGATATTAACTCATTACCTGATATATGGTTTGCAAATATTTTCTCCTATACTGTAGGTTGCCTCTTAATTTTGTTGATTGTTTCTTTTGTTGTGCAAAGCTTTTTAGTTTGCTGTAGTCCTACTTGTTTGTTTTTGCTTCTGTTGCTTATGCTTTGGGTGCCATATCCAAAAACCAATTGCCAAGACCAATGTCAAAGACCTATATATTCTACAATGTGTTTTACAGTTTCAGGTCTTACATTTAAATCTTTAATCCATTCTGAGTTAATTTTGTGAATGGTGTAAGATAGGGGTTCAATTTGATTCTTTGGCATGTGAATATACAGTTTTCCCAGCACTATTTATTGAAAAGAATATTCTTTGCCCATTGAATATTCTTGGCCCCCTTGTCAAGTATTTGTTGACTGAATATGCTTAGATTTAGTTCTGTGCTCTTGATTCTGTTCTATTGGTCTATATGTCTGTTTTTATGCTAGTTGTAAATGGTATTATAGTTGAAATTCTGGTGTTCATAGGTTGATTATTCGTAGAGAGAAATAAAATAGGTTTTGTATGTTTATCTTTAAGCATCTCTTGTATGCTTAGCTGCATTCTTGCTGAGCTCACTTATTCATTCTAGGCAGTCTTTGTAGATTCTTTGATATTTTCTACATCAAAAATCATGTCACCTGAAATCAGGGACAATTTCATTTCTTCCTCTCTGATCTGTATGCCTTTTATTTCCTTCTTTGACTTATTACACTGGCTAGTACTTCCAATACTATACTGAAGAAGAGTTGTGAGAGTGTACATCTTTGCCTTGTTTCGGATCTTAGGGCAAATATTCAGGTTTTCACCATCAACCACAATGCCAACTGTTAAGTTTTTCGTAGATGCTGTATATCAAGTTGAGGAAGTTCCTCATATTCCTATTTTTTTTTTTTTTTTTTGGGGGGACAGAGAGAGACAGAGCATGAACGGGGGAGGGGCAGAGAGAGAGGGAGACACAGAATCGGAAACAGGCTCCAGGCTCCGAGCCATCAGCCCAGAGCCTGACGCGGGGCTCGAACTCCCGGACCGCGAGATCGTGACCTGGCTGAAGTCGGACGCTTAACCGACTGCGCCACCCAGGCGCCCCCATATTCCTATTTTTTCAGAGAGTTTTTATCATGGATGAGTATTGAATTTTGTCAAATGCTTTTTCTCTATCGATTGATATAGTCACAATTTTTCTTCTTTAACTTGTTAACATGTTGGATTATAATAGATTTTCAAATATCAAATGAGCTTTGCATCCCTGGAATAAATCCCACTTATCATCATGAGTAATTCTTTTTTATATTGCTGAATTCTATATGCCAATATTTTGTTAAGGACTTTTGCATTTATACTTATGAAGGAGATGGGCGTGTTGTTTTCTTGGGTTTTTGTTTGTGGTACTAACTTTGTCTAGTTTTGGTATCAGGGTAACACTAACTTCATAAAATGAACTGGGAACTGTTCTTTCTTCTTCTATTTTCTGGAAGATATTGTATAGAATTTGTCTTAATTCTTTTTAAAATATTTGGTAGAATTCTCCAAGTAAAACCATATGGGCCTGGAGATTTATTTATTGGAAGTTTTAAAATGACAAATTTAATTTCTTTAACAGAGAGCCATTCAAATTCTCTGTTTAATATTGGGTGAGTTGTAATAGTTTATATTTTTCAAGAAATTGCCCATTTCATCCAAGTCAAATCTAAATGCGTAGAGATAGTTGTAGTATTGTGTTATTATCTTTTGATGTTTATAGGGGTTTTAGTGTTATCCTCTTTTTCATTCCTTATAATTATTTTTTATTTTCCAACTGTTTGGTAATTTTTTATTATCTTCCTATTATTGATTTCCACATAAATTCCATTATTGTTAGGGAGTATATTTCATATGATAAATCTGGTTCAATAAGAGAGACAAAACAGAGCCACTAGGATATACACACATGTAACCAAACATATGCTATATGTTATATATCTATGCTTTTAAATTCATATTTTTACATAGCCTTTTTAGTGGTTGTTCTAGGTATTTTCTCGCAGTCTACTGGTGTTTTTACCAGCATGAGTGAAGTAGAGAAACACTGCCTTCCTTCATGTCCCTTTACTTGCCTACATTTATATTATATTTATCTTAAGTATTTCCTTTGCATATTTTGAGAACCGCATCAGAGAGTGTTATCCTGTTTGCTTCCACTAAAACACGATTTAAAAAACTCAAGAGAAGAAGAGATACATTTACCTGTATTTTTGCTTATGATTTTTTTCTTTCTTCCCAATGTTCCAAGATTCTTTCTTTTATTATAGCATCCTTTTTTCCTTCTGGTTTCCATGGTTTCTGACAAAAAATCTGCTGTCATTGGAATTGTTTTTCCCTTATGGAAGAGGTTTTGTTTTTCTTTTGCTGCTTTCAAGGTTTTTTTCTTTGCTTTGTTTTCAGAAGTTTGACCATGATGTGTCTTGGTGTAGATTTCTTTGGGGATTCAAGCTGAGGTTCACTCAGCTTCTTGAATCTACAGATGTATGTCTCTTACCACATTTGGGAAGTTTTTATGATCTTTTTTCCGGAGTCTTTTGCAGTCCCATCCTCTCTCTCTTCTTTGGAACACTGATGACAGGAATATTAGATTTTCATTTATAGTTCTAGAGGTTCTGTTTCCCCCCACCCAGTCTATTCTATCCATGTTGTTCAGATTATATACTTTCTATTGTTTAATTTGTAAGTTCACAGATTCTTTCCTCTGTCTCCTCCATTCTGCTGTTGAGGCTGTCCTTTGGGTCGATTGGTGTTATTGACTATTGTATTTTTCATTTCTGAATCTCCATTTAGTTCATCTTTGTATTTTCTATTTCTTTGTGGAGACCTTCTATTTTTTATTTGCTTTAAGTATGTTCATATTTGCTCAGTAAGGCATTCTTGTGATGGCTTCTTTAAAAACTTTGTGAGATAAGTTGAACATCTCTGTCATCTCAGTGCTGGCATCTATTGATTTCTTTTTATTACTCTGTTTGAAGTCTTCCTGGTTCTTGATATGGTGAATGATTTTCTATTAAAACTCAGACGTTTAGGATGTTATGTTATGAGACTCTGGATCTTATTTAAATGTTTGTTTTAACTGCCTGCGATACCACTCTGGTAGGGGATGAGGGAGGGAGCATTGCCTTATTACAACCAGGAGGAAGTACACATCCACACTCCCCTCTTGGCCTCTATTGGACACCTGAGATGGGGGTGTTCTTCATTACTGCTGGACAGTGGTAAGAGGTGTGTTAGTCACTAAGTCCCCAGCTGGGAGGGGTAGGGGTGCCTCCTCCTGTTCATGTGGCCTCCATCCACTGACACCACTAGGGGTAATGGTCTTGTTCAGCCGTGGGGAAATGTCTCTCTACTTGGCCTTTTCTGGCGCAGTCCTGGCACAGGGCTTGGGGCACCTCATTAACTCCTGGTGAGAATAGATGTCTAGGCTCCATTCAGCCTAGACCGTTACTGGAGGGAGTGGGACCACAATTTTTTTTCCTGTAGTTTTTGGCTGGAGTAGAGCAGTTATTGTTTAAAAGTTTTCTGCTTTGCTGCGTTGCCCCATTTCTGGTCCACTGGTTAGAGAGAGCCATATATATTTTTTTTTTTTTTGGTCTGTGCCCATTGGTATTTCCAGTTGTCAACTTCTTCAGCTCCAAGTCTAGGACATATGAGGCAAAAAAGAAAATCCAGGGAACTCACCACTGTATTGTTTCTAGGGTCCTGAACTCCTTAGTTGGATTGCCCTCTTGTCTCTACCCTTCAGAGTCTTCTTATGTTTGCTTTACATATAATGCCAGGGGTTTTAGCTGTACTTAGTGGGAGGAATAGGGAGAAATGTGTCTACTCTATCTTCCTGGAAGCGGAAGCCCATGGTTTACTTTTAACAAGGACTCAAATAGTAGAAATTTTCCCTTAAGCTATAAAGCATGCAGTTTTAGCAACTACAAAGGACTAACGGAAGACTACAATTAAGGAAATCTTTCATCTTGAAATTAGCTAAATAAAATCATAGTGTCTGTACATTTTAATGTATAATGGGGGAAAACTGAATAATGCCTGTGTATTATAGGCCCAGAATTATGGAGTCCGAAGAGCTTAATTAATATTTTAAACCAAGAGTGCAAATCAGAGTGTCTTAGGAGATATCAGAACCATCAAAATGAAATTAAGCACCTAAAGTGTTCATTATCTACGTATTCCATTGCTTGGAGCCCATCTTTCTTTCTCTTTCCTTTTCTTTCCTTTCCACCCTTCCTTCCTTATGTTCTTTCACTTTTCTCTTTTTTATTTTAAGATGATTTTTGGTCTTTTTTTTTTTTGAGTCCTATTCTGCTGCTTCCTGCCTTTATTCTGAGTCTGCCACTAGACCCAACTCATTGGAACTATCATTTAGAATAATGTCATAAATCTATGGATTGCTTTAGACTAATCACTGGAAAACTTTAGCTAAGGATAATGCTGCAGACTTCTTTTGAATGCTAAGTTGGACTAACACTCCACAGCATTTTACTTTCTGACTTTTCTACAAACCCTGTTTAGAAGAGTATTTTCCAAATTTCACTTACATCCCATCTTCATAGATTGAGCCAAATTTTCATTCTACTTTTTCTAGTTTTCATTTAAAATTTTTCTTAAGTCAATTTGTTTACCCTTGTTTAAAAAGAGAATTGAAAGAGGAGGAGGAGGAGGAGGATGGAGGGGCGGTGGGAAGAGGAAGAAGAGAAAGAAGGAGAGAATAGAAAGAGAAAGGAAGTGAAATTGTGTTGCCCTTAAAAAAAATAGAAAGGTACTACAATTCCCCATAGCAAGCGAGTTCGTATCTTGCTAATTTTAGAGCAAGAATGTTTTCCGTGGTGTCCAATCTCCCTATCCCCGGCTGCACTTTAAGTTCAGTTCTGTTGGTTTCATGAAAAAAAATCTCACCAACGCACTGGATACATGGTAGAGGACCAAAACCTAACTTCGTTCTTATCTCTCCTTTAAAATTTCTGTCTCCTTTAACCCTCGTCTCCTTTCAACTTTTTCTCTTGCACTCGATGAAAACTAAGCAGGCCCTGTGGCTTTTCTGCTCATTCTGGGATAACAAACCATCCTGTTTGCTCAAATCAGCAAGCAGCACATAGCCAGTCAAAGCTGATAATCAGGGTCGCCTGGGTGACTCAGTTTAGTGTCCCACTCTGGATTTCAGCTCAGGTCATGATCTCACAGTTCGTGAGGTCAAGCCCCACATTGGGCTCTGAGCTAACAGCACAGAGCCTGCTTAGGATTGTCTGTCTGCCCCTTGCTCATGTACTCTCTCTCTCTTTCTCTCTCTCAGAATAAATAAGTAAACTTAAAAAAATAAAAGATGACAATCAACTCTTCAATTTTCAGTTGAACACACTGTTCCTCCTCTTCCTTTTCCTTGAGGCATCTAGTTGGAGGCTGCCTTCCTGGAGGAAAGGGGAATGTGGGCAGCTTCTGTCCACCACCCTGATCACCTGCACCCCTACTTCTGGCCACTTATGTTAACTCCAACTGTGACAAGAGGCAAGACAGGCCAGCCGAGTGGGTGGGACAGTCCTCTGGTCACTGACTTTGTGCACTCTGGCAGTGGCAGATGTTTGACACTCATCCTTTCCAAGATTCTCATCCCTGGAACCGCCCACTTGCAGCCCCTCCGGCAGCCTTTCCATTGTGGGCCTGCCACTGGGGTCCTCTTATGTAGGACTTGAGAGGCTATGGGTTCTCCTCTCAGCATGGCCCACATCTAGTCCCAGGGAAACATCCGTGCATCCTTTACTCCAAGAAATCCGGTGTGCAGACCATTCCTGACTGAGCTTTGCTCTCCCGAGTCTGCCATCAAAGCCCTTCACTTCCCCTGTCCCCTATGTCTGCCCAAGACCAGACCCAAGCCCAGCCCGTCTTTAGTCTCCAGGTCCTCTGGTCCCCTGGCAACCTCTCCTAAAATCCAGTGAAGGGAAGAGCCCCCTAGTCTTGGAGCGAGTGGGGATCACAGTGTACCAACAGCTCCCTTACAAATACTTCCTGGCCTTCTCCCACACAGTCTGACCCCTTTGGGGCGACAATCTGCCTAAAGGGTTCAGTAATTGTAAGGCCAATTCTTGTTTTTTTGTTTTTTGTTTTTGTTTTCCTTTAGAGAATCTGCAAGTGATGATCCCGTAACTCACTTTGGAATCTCACAGCTATGTTTTTCTCATTCAAAACTTTAATGTTAACACCCAGCACAGGGGAACAGCAACTTTTTGTCCCCCAGCTAATTAGCAGGTATTTGAGGACTGTTAGGAAATCTGCCTCTGGCTTATTCTTTCAGAAGCTAAGTGATCCCAACTTTTAGAACCATTGAACCAGGGCCTTTAATAACTTTGGGTTTTCCCCTCTAATTTCTCTGGTTTTATCGTACTTCAAATAATTTGTGCATCAGAGAAATGAACATGCATGGCACAAGCATGGTTTTTATGTTTTTTTTTTTATTTCAGTTACTATTTTTGGTAGAGAATACTTTTATATGGGTCAAAATCCAGAAGTTACAAAAAGGTACGTGGTGACAGTTCTTTTCCATTCTTGTCCCAAAGACACCCAGCACCATCCATCACCCCCAGGAATGAGTGAGTGTAAGTAGTTCCTTGAGAACCCTTCCAGCTATATTCTGTGTATGTACAAGCAATTGTGTGTTTATATTCTGTACTGCCACTCACCCTCACGTTTTCATCTTTTTCACATAAATAGTGAATACTTTTCCTCTTGCTTCCCCCTACCCCCATAAGAATATCTTTGAGATCCTCCAGATTAGAAAAGAACTTCACTCTCTTCTGTTAGCTCATGATAGTCCCTCGGCTAGATGCCCCACAGTTTATTCAACCAGTCCCTTATTCTTGAACATTCCAAACTCTATGACAAATAATGCTGCAACGAATGATCTAAATACATCATTTAGCTCATGTGCGAATACACCCACAGGATAAATTGCCGGTCCGTGTGCAGTTATTATTCCAATGATGTTGCCAAATTGCTTTCCAGAGTTGTAACAGTTGCTCTCCCCAGCAGTACAGGAGAGCGTCCATTCCTCAGACTCTGCACCATATGCAACGCTATCAGACTTTTTAATCTTTGACAATCTGATTGGTGCCATATTGGATCGCAGTTGAGTGAGGCTGAGCAAATAATGTTCATTCATTTCAGTCACCTGTATTTTTATTTTGTGAACTGTCTTGCACATGATATTTGAATACCTACCTGGACAGGTGTGAAAATAGGGGGGCAGTTACTTCAGTGGCCACACAGGTGAATGGTAGGAGATCCTGTCACAGAGAAGGGACCAGCGCTTAACATGGTGAAGCTTCTGGGGCCCCTGCAGCAAGAGGTATGGACTATTTGCCAGAGCACAAGGCAAACTCAGTGGTGAACTGCAGCTGGGCACAGAAACAGTTCTTAGATCATGTCCCTAATGCAGGCAAATTCATAGATGGGTGATGATTTCAAAGAGAGAATTATTAGCAGATATTATGCTCCAGCTGAACATAGTAATCAGGAAATTACAAGACAAGGAGCACCTGGCTGGCTCAGTCAGTAGAGCATGTGACTCTTGGTCTCGGGGTCGTGAGTTCAAGCCCCATGTTGGGCATGGAGCCTACTAAAAATAAAATTAAAGAAAAAAAAGGAAATTGCAAGACAAGCAAAAATTCTTGAAAATTCTGAAAATATGAAAATACTTGGTACCACCCCCCAACCCCCTGCCCCGCCATGTAAGACTTTATATCTATCAGCACTAAAGAAATTTGGTCTTGCAGTTACTAAATCTAGGGAGGGAAATATATATAGAGATAGAAAAATAGATAGATGAATATGAATACATATATAGGATATACTATATTTAATATATATAATCACAAACACATTATCTGTATAAGCATTCAGTATTTTGCACCTTTATAGCAGTAAATGTTAATTTGTCCTAAGAGTTAGCTCAGCCATTGATTGTTTGATGGCAGAATCATCAACCATTTTAAAAATTATATGTAACAAACAGCTGCGAAAGCAAAACAAACAAAAAATATTTTTGCCAGTTAGTGTCTGTGTGTGTGGAGGGGTGCTCTTTCACTGTAAGAGGCATTGGCTTGCAAATGTAGAAAAGTCACCGGTTGAAGATCCTAAGCAGTGAGCAAATTTATTTAAACTTTTTAAAAAATGTATTTAAGAGGCAGACTTTTAATTTTTCAATTTACTCAGAGATGTATGCAATACTTGCAAGGCTTTGAAATTAGACATGCAGGGAGATTTCTTTCCCAGTCATTTTAGCTCCTTTCACGGATCCTTGGGCAAGCCGACTCTTAAATAACCTTAAGTTCCTCAGTTGAGGGTATTTGATTGCCCGACACAGATGGGCATTGATAACCTCAGAAGCTGTTACCGATCGCAGATGTGGCTCCTTGGAGGCTTGAAGACCCTTGGGTTAGCTGATGCCGTAGGGTGCTTTGATGAACGCTTTGCCATGTGGTGTGAGACGACAAGAGGGCAGCCCCTGAAAATGTCCGGGCCTTGAGTCCAGAAGGGAGAGGGGGTCTGGGAGCCATGTGCATCCAGTTAAGAATAGGAATAAGCACAAAACAATATTAACTTTAGAAATGAGATGAAAGCCCATGTGTGCTAGCTTTCACACAGAAGGGAGACCCAACCAACCTCCCACCCCCTTCAGCACTGCTTTTAGATGGAAATGATTTTGTTGAATACTGACACAAAAGGAAGATACAAACGCAGTGAAGAGCCTTAGTGAAGAACAATTACATGCAAGTAGGTTACATGAAAATACAGTCTCAAGTGTATGATATCTTGTGAATATTAATTAAGGAAATTATTCTCAGAGCAGCTAGTGTTTAAAACAAGATCTAATCTCTGCTGAGTGGGGCCGCCATCCTCTCTCTCAGTGTTTAACTTCAAAGGGCTTCAGAGTTGGGGCAAATGAGATTATTATTACTTCAATCTAGAGAGGAAACCTAGTCTAACCAATTTGAGAGTAAATTCTAGAATTATATAGAGTAGTTAATACAAAGAAGTAAAATATGTATATATACATATATATGTATGTATATGTATATATATATGCAACATCCTCACCAATGTCTACGTGCTAAAATATTTCTTAACCTTTTTCAACTGATCTATCCCATCCACCTACAAAAACTGCACATTTCAAATATAGAGCTGGAGAAGCGTATGGATCAGCTGAAGATAGAGTTTTGTTATTATACTGTTCTTCGACTTTGGGCCATTAGAAATAATAACATTGCTATTAACAATAGCTAATGTTTATATGCATCTGTGATTCGGGTACTGAGTGGTTTTCTTATGTTAGCTCATTTAATCTTTATAAAAGCCCTGTGGGGGGGTTACATGTAAACATATTAGTTTCCCAAAACAAAATACCACAGACAAGGTGGCATAAACAACCAAGATGTATTTTCCCACAGTTCTGGAGGCTGGAAGGTCAAGAACAAGATCAGGTTCTCCTGAAGCCTCTTTTCTCGCCTTGCAGATAGATAGCTACCTTCTCTCTGTGTCCTCACACAGTCTTTCCTTGTGTATGCACATCCCTGGTGTCCCTTTGTATGTCCAGATTTCCTCCTTTTATGAGGACACCAGTCACGCTAGATAAGGGCCTGCCCTACTGGCTTCATTTTAAGTTAATCACCCTCTTTATGGGCCCACCTCCAAATACAGTCACAGTCTTAGGCACCAGGGATTAGAACTTCAACGTAAGGACTTTTAGGGGAGAGACGGGGGAACACAATTCAACCTGTGACAGTAAAGTAACCACACCATGCTGTCACAACATCAGACGTGGACCTGGGATTTGAACCCAGGCCCCAAAGTTAGATGCCTAATCATCATGCTGCATTATCCCGTAGTTACAGCTGGTGTGAAAACAGGCAATACCTATATGTTTATTTCCTACAATGACCTGTACAAGTCAGGTAGGAAGATACAGGCAAGACATTGAAAAAACCAACAACAAACATCTTAGTAGACAGGACCAGAAAAATTGAATCATGATCAAAGATCATTAAAGCTATCCATAGAAATTTGCAGATGTGTATTAAAAGCAAAGTCTGGAGGAAGATAACCAATTACCTAATATTGGAAGTTTTGCTGATGGTGAAATCAGTGTTGCTGCCATTCAGCTCTGGTACACAACTATAAACAGATGCCGGGTATGGATGGGCATTGAAGTGTGCACATGCTGAATGGATAGAGTTACAATGGGACCAGAAATGCAGATGGTGAATAGAGACAGAATGGCTACAGATGTGGGCTGGATGTGGATAAAGGCAAACATATCCACGTGGGCTCCCCGACAGTCCCGCAGGCTGCTGTGGTGCCCCAGGGAGTGTTGGAGTGCGTGGAAGTGTGTTCTGCCATTTTTTGATCAACCTGAGACCCAGAAAAGTTAGACCGCGCTGGCCAGAGCCAACCTCCTCGCCTGCCATCTGCCCTGCACACCAGCCCAGCAAGCCCACTCGTGACTTTTCACATGTGCTGTGCAGGGTCTCGCCTACATGCCTCTGGCAATGCTTTTCCCTCTGCCACGAATGCCCTTATCACCACCACCACCCTCCGCCGTGTCTCTAGTGAGTAAAACCTCCCTCGTGATTTCTGATGACCTCCAACCTCAGAAACTCAGTTGATCTTTATCATCTCACTCTCCATTCCAGCACTTGTTATGTATTGTATCTACTTCTGCTATCTCTCCCCTTCATTTCACAAAATATCTGAAAACAGGAACCATGTCTTTTGCATGTTTATATCTGCCAGCTCCCCGCAGAGCCAGGCTCACTGTAGGTAATCAGCAAATGACTGTAGAATGAATGTTCGTCTCCGAGAAATCTGAAGTCCAAGATACATGTTTGCTTTCTTAGGCACACCGCTTAAAAATAATAATAAAAATGTTGTTCATGTTGACCACTTCAGAGTTTTCACAGAAGAAAAAATGAATGACTTGTGGCTGTCCCCACGGGGCAAGGCCTCCACTTTGCAGTTTGTCCCGGTCTCTGCCCCTCCCTCAGTGCTTGTGCCTCATGTTCTGCCCACCTCACTGACTTACGAAACCCACGTCACCCTTGTTAGGCATATTGCACCCCCGATCACCAGGTGACGGGTCCTCCTGGACTTGTGATCGTCATTCCCAGCACATGTGTGCTCCCGTGGTTTTCCATCGGCCAGTTTATACCATACCCGTGGTCTCTTCTGAAAGGTCCAAGGAGGTGGGAGAAGGATGTTTCTTTTGTTTCACGGAAAGGGAGCTGAAGCAAAGATGCGTCGTCTTCTGGCATGCCATGTGTGGGCACTGGTGAGAGGCAGGAGACTGGCCAGGAGGGGCTAACCAGCCAGCTGGGAATGGCAGCCCCTGTATTTCAGCCAGCAAACACCTTTTCAAAGCCTACTTTGCATAAGACGGTTCTGCTGACCACATTCGAGTCACAGGGGAATAGTTACCTCTGGAACTTCCTTTCTGCAACAGTAGCACCCTGTTCAGGGGAACCAAGAATGGAATATGATCGTCTCATATATATGCTGCCATGAGGTTTCAGACGACGGCACTGGCATGAGCTTTCAACATTGAAAAAATAAATGAACGCTCTCTGGAAATAATAGGAGCACTGTGTCCTGGAAGCTGAAGAATAATAATTCCAGGCCATCAGTCATCCAAGCTTAAAACAGTTTCTTCCTCTCTCTTTGCTGTGCCTGGGATGGCATGACATAGACCCTTAGCCCGTGAGTGATATGAGCCCTGG
Source organism: Prionailurus viverrinus (assembly GCF_022837055.1). Lineage (NCBI taxonomy): Eukaryota > Metazoa > Chordata > Mammalia > Carnivora > Felidae > Prionailurus > Prionailurus viverrinus. The sequence goes on from NC_062564.1 coordinate 115,109,305, forward strand.
TCAGGGACACAGGAGAGCTGCTCCCACCATTGCTGAAACGCCAAGAAGACAGGGGACCGGGTGAAGGTTATTTCCTATGTGCTTAGGGGAAGCATGGTTTGGGAAGACAGACTGTGCTTTATGACCCCCAAATATCTGGACTCAAGACGGACCTTCAGACCCTGTTCTGGACCGGAATAAGAATATGAACCAAGTATCGAGAATTTACATATTCAGAAGCCTACGAAGTCTTCCATGCATGGCCTCCCAACAGTCCAAAGAGGTGGGCACTATCCTTATGCCCATTTTACAGATGGGAATGCTGCAGCCAAGCAGGCTGAGCAAAGCCACCAAGCTCATGAGCAGCAGGTTACAATTTGAACCCAGGTCTGACCCTAAGGCCCTGGCCCCCAGCTATCACTCTGTTACTTCCCCATTCATTCACTTCACAAACATTTGCTGAGCACCCACTATAAACCAGGCACTGGTCCTAAGTGCTTGGGATACAACAATGAACAAATCACATAAGAATCCCCACCCTCAAAGAAGTTACATTTGACCCAGTGTTATACTGCAGTGTTGTTGGGTCTGTATTCCACAGCTGTGAAGACAAATATGTAAATCTGGGGGTGAGGTATGAGCTTAGTTGCTATACATGCATTTTTAAAGTAAAGTCAAGGGGCTAAAAAAAGTTCCCACTGAACTTGAAAATGCGGTTGGGGTGTGTTCTATCAGTTTCTCCTGGAGGGAAAAAAATCCCCCAATTTTAATTCCCTTCTGAACTCAGCCACATGTTGAGATAAGGAGGGTGGGGTTATAAATCAACTCAACTCCCTTGGGAGAAAAATTAGAGTAATAAGCTTTTAAAAAACGATGATCATAATAAGCTATATGATTTCAAAGTGACTCACCACCCCCCTCCCCTTTCTTGACAACTGAAATTGATTTTGAAAGGAAAGGCTGTGGAGATTTTCATAGAATACAATCCAGACGTTCTAAATCTAAACCCTCGCACCAAAAAGACTGCGGATCTGGAGAGCCTGGGCTCTGTTGATAATGCCCTACTCTGTGCCCGACATACTATACCCACCACCACCCGTCACTCACCAGGCCTGAGCGCTCCGAGATGAAGGAAGTAGAGATGGAGTGATATTAAGACTGAAATCAATACAGCTTTCTTTTACATCTCCCAATAGTCTCAATCACTTCAAAGAAGCAGATATGAATATAATTAATGAGCAGAACAAACAGCAAGTGGGAAATAAATCTGGACCTTGTTTTATGGGCGCTGCTAGAATGAAGGATTTAGAATTGCAGACATGTCTGTTGGCGAATGTGACTGCTCGCTCGTTTCCAAGTTGTATAGCATTTTCGAGCGATAGAAGTTACGTCAGGCCGGGTGCCCCTGAGGAAAAATACTCGTTGGAACTACTTGGTACCCAACTAAACAGAGCCCTCGTGCTGGAGGCATTCGGCCGCGTTAAAATTTACGTTTGAATCAGTATTAGAACGAATCCTTCGACCAGCTCTCCATCTGGCTGCTTCTGCAAACTAATCCTGTTTTAAAATATGTATATTCTTAGGAAACTGACCACACTGAATAACAACAATGCTCAGAGGAAATTCACAATTCTATTTGGAAAAGAAATAAGAGCTCTAGCTAGAGAATGGACACGAAAGCTATGAAAAAACATGGTCTTGAGGCAGCTGGGTGGCTCTGTCAGTTAAAGGTCTGACTCTTGATTTTGACTGAGGTTATGATCTCACGGTTCATGAGATCGAGCCTCCCGTTGGGCTCTGCTGAGAGTGGGGAGCCTGCTTGGGATTCCTTCTCTCCGTCTCTCTTTCTCTGCCCCTCCCCAACTCATGTGCAAGGCACGTACATGCTCTATCTCCTTCTCTCTCTCATAAAGTAAATAAACAAACGTTTCAAAAAGGCCTTGGCTCTGGTCCTAACTCTGTCTCTAATTGTGTGGTCTGATCCTTGGTTTCCTCATCAATAGTAGTAGTAATGATAATAATAATACAAGTACATTTATTGGTATTCACTATGTATTATTAGACTGACTGTGTTCTAACAAGTTCATACACTTATCTCTTTTAACTCTGACTGTGTTCTAACAAGCTCATACACTTATCTCTTTGAAACTCTCGCAACAGCCCTGAGGTGGTTCTATTATGCCCCTTTTTATAGATGGGGAAACTGAGGCTCAGAGAGGTGTAGTGACTCACCTGTGTTTCTAAGAATGTGAAAGCTGGCATTTTCAGTGAAGCGTGCTGATTCCAGAGTCATCATACTTTTTTTTCTTTTTTTTAATGTTTATTTTTGAGAGAAGGAGAGAGAGAGCAGGAGTGGGGGAGGGGCAGGGAGAGAGGGGGCACAGAAGATCTGAAGCGGGCTCCATGCTGACAGCAGAGCACCCAGGGTGGGGCTTGAACTCATGAACCGTGAGATCATGACCTCAAAGTCAGATGCTTAACCAACCGAGCTACCAAGGCACCATTCTTAACCATGATTTTCTTAGGGCTGATAGTTAGGAGTTTTCAGGTATAACTTCATTTATACAACCCTGGCTAAGTTGATTCACTCTACGTTTCAGCTTTCTGGTCTCTAAAATAGTAATAATGATAGTACCTGCCCACCTTATATCCTGAACTTAGTATATCTGGCACATAAACGTCAGGAGAAGAGGAAGAAATGAATGGCAAATTGTAATTGTCTTTCTATATGTGGTGGAACCAGAGGGAACTGGACAAAGTGGCCTTTCTAATTTCTTCAGCATCATGCATTACAAAGACCTGGGTATACTGGTTCCTTTGCTCCTTTGCTCCTTTGCTCCTAAACTTTTGTTCCTAAACCCTCGTAGTCTGTTGTGGTCGATTTAAAAAACTCGTCATTCAGGTTTAGTGTAACAGGTCTACCTAGCAAAAATAGAAAAATTCTGGTAATTTTTCATGAGTATAAACCATGTGGAATCAAACCAAAGTATTTAGTTGTCAGAGCAACAGTTAAAAAGTTAGGTTATTAACATCAACTTTCTATTCGGGGGTCACACTCACTAGTTGGTGCTCCATGGTTCTGGTCTAATATTTGGTCCCAGTGATGACCCTATTTCTAACATGTCTGCCCTGTAAGGGCTACAGACACATGCATTTAGCCGGAGAATGTCCCAGAAGCAAAGAAGTCTTATTACAAGACCTAACCAGAAAGAAGGAGAAATAACAATTGTTCTTTGTGATTGTTCTTTGTGAGACACCGATGTCTTAGTAGTCTTCCTTTAAACCAGCTGGAAAAAAGAGAAATTATTTGCACCCTTAACTAAGAGGAGGACAAAGCTGTGTGACTCATGATCAGGTTGGCTGCTCAGTCTCCACGGGGCAGGAAGTGAGAGCGAGCTCCAGATGAGTGAGGGCCCTGTCTGAGGGGGACTGGCTGTAATTCCCTCAATTCACAGGCAGAGACAAAACGTGTGCACGTCATGCTACAGCTGATCCTCGAACAACAGAAGTTTGGACTGTGCCATCCACATGCATGCAGATTTTGTTCAATCGGTACAGCATAGTGCTATCCTGATTTTCCTCACACGTTCTCTCTAGCTTACTTCATTGGAAGAGTGCGTGATATATGTATAGAGCAGTATGAAATACATATAACATACAAAATGTGTGCTAATCGACCGTTTATGTTATCAGTCAGTCCTCCGGTCAACAGTACGCTGTTAGTAGTTAAGTTTGGGGGAGTCTAAGTTATACCTGGATTGCCGACGGTGCAGGGGGTTCCTAACCCATGAGTTGTTCAGAGGTCAAGTGTCCTTGGCGGACCCAACTGAGGAGCCGGGCCCCAGTGGGAAGGCTCATCCTGAAAGCCCTGCATATGCTTCAGCAGCAGCTGAGCAGCGACACGTGGCCATGCAGCCCGGCAAAATTAAAAACATCAGGCTGGGCCAAGTATTGGGGGGGATGTGGGGGACAGCCGCTCGTGTGAGCGAACCCTCACTCCTTTTTATGTGGTAAGGAAATCGAGGATCTAATCAGTAGCCTTAATTGAAAGGCTCAGTGAAGGGGATCTTGAAGCTCCTCTTCCTGCCACTAATTGTAATTTTAGCTCTCTCGCCGTGTATTGACAGGAGTGACGGGGATGGGTGAGGTGCCCTGGAACCCACCGAAACCTGCAAAACCCCCTGTGGAGCCAGGTCCACAAATGTACGTGGAGGTTCCGTCCCCTCCAGCCTGTTTCTCTCAAGGCCCTTAAGTCTGCCACCTGTGCGTGCTCGCTGCCACACCGAGCCTCCTTCGGCCAGAGGAGGAAGACTTGGCCTGTGGCACCCTCTCTGCCACCTTCCCTGAAAAAGCCACATTCATAAAGCACGGGTAGGAGTGGGGAGGGGGGGAGGGGAGTGAGGGAGGGGCGCAGAGAAAGGGGTGGGGGGGTGGGGAAGGTTCGACAAGATTGGGAGGTGGGGAGGAAATGAACCAGCAGAGGGGTAGCAAGGAATGCCATTTAGGACCTTCAACGGGCTTTTCACGAAGGCCGCCCACCCCCCGACCCCCGCCTTGGTTTTTGCAGTGTTGAATGCCCCTACTAAGTGCTAAATTAAAGTTTGCCATAGTGCTAATTGTGGGACCACTGTGGTACACACGGCTTGCTCTTATACAGGATGAGCTTCCCCTTGCAGGAATTAAGGCTTTAATGGTGCCTCTTTTGTGCTTTCACCAATTGAGAGCCAGAGCAAAACACAATCATGCCAAAAGCTGTTGATGGATTAGGTGGTGGCTTTTGCCTCCTTACTGTGTGCCTGCCTTTTCCTCCGATCGGCTCTGTGCTGGCTCCTATCGTCTTCTAATGATCTGTTCCTCCTTTTGCTTGACGGCGTTAGAAGTTATAAGGGTATTATCTGAATCCCAATTAAATTTTTCTTTTCTTTTTTCTTTTCTTTTTTTTTTTTTTTTTAAGAAAATGCAAAGAAGAGAAAGTTCTTTTTAGGGGCAGCACAATTCACTCCAGACGAATCAAACAGGAAAGACATGTAAAAGCAGCTGTGGTTTTCAAAATCTATGAAGCCGAAGAAACCCCCAATCAACTGGAGTCCTGCCTGGATACAACGGGCGTAGCCTCTTCTCTACCTCAGGATCAGGATTCCCACCTGAAAAAAGTGAAAGACTCACACTTACTAATCTCAGAGTGGCAATTGGTGGATTTAACAGTGCCCTGAAAACGAGACGCCCCTGTTTAATGAAGCATCTCATTCAAAGGTTCATTTGGCTAATAAAACCCCGTTTTTCACTGGTGTTTGAAGCTGGCCCATTATTCTCTTGCGTGTGGTTTGAACCAGTTTTCCGTGAGCTGTGGTGGCTCCTGAGGATGGATGTGAATGGCACTTATTAGAAAGGGAAGAGCTCATGAATTCAGATCATCCTTAATGCTGAAATGAGCTGTAATGAAGGCCTGAGATCAAAGTGCTTGAGGAGTAACGGCAGATGAATGGGCCCCAGCGCTCTGGTCTGGGTTGCTGCAGAAAAGGATTAGGAAACTTCACTTAAGTAGCCAGAAAGGTTTCCACCGGCTAGCCTGCTCTGCAGTTAATTGTTTATGGGATTCGTGGGTGCAAGATACTTTTAACAGATATACAGAGAGTCTCACTCAGAGAAAACCGTGTTATCAGAAGCTTTCCGAGAGGGAAAGGACAGGCTTTAAGTTAGTAGCAAGAGGAACAGAAGCGAGGCCATTCTTACCTCACCGGGAGTGGGGAGGGAGGGAGAGAGCCCAGGGAAGAGCACAGAGCCAGAAAAGGGGGGCAGAAAGGGAAAGGAGGAAGGAGGGGCAACCATCAACACCCGCCACCTTCCCCTAGCCTGCAGAAGAGCACAGAACCTCCTTCCAGGGAGAAACACATCCCTGAGTGTTTTCTCAATCCTGCACGTGAAGGAAAGCAGGGTGCTGGAATCTCAGCCAGGGTCCCTCCCTGCCACACATTAGAGCAGCAAGACGCAGGGGAATCGAAAGCAGATGCAGCCTAAGTGCTCCAACATTGCACTCTCCTCCTTGAAAAGATGTCAAGGATTATTTGTGTTACCTCTCTGCAAGAAGCAGAGACGTTCTCTCTTAAAGGATGAATGAAAGATGAGTACAAAGAGTTAATTTGAAGCCAATCAAGCCCTGTGTTCGTCTACCGCCTCAGAAATCCTTCTGTTTTAATGATGAATTTATTTTCAAAGCCGTGCCGGTCCTTTTGAGGTGAATTCCACCTCTCACAGCTGCACAATGTGCCCTGCAGTGTTGGGCTTTCTCGCCCACCTGCTCTTTGTAAACCAGCGTGGACTTCCCAGAGCTGAGAGCGTGCCAAGCCGGCTGAGCCCACAGAAGAGCCATCCTCAGCCCGCAGCCACCTAAGTGTCAGTGAATACACCACAAACCCCTGCAAAACAGGCAGAGCACCTCGGGGGGAGCCGCACGACCACATGGTAAAGCCACAGACTCCCTCTCACCTTGCAAAGGACCCTCTTGAATTTTCTATGGTCGATCTGTTAACCTAACTTGGCTTCCCCCACTGCCCTGTTCAAAGGCAACTGCGTTGAAAATATTATTTGCAAAAATTTTTTAAAACATCACACCTGGAGAACCCTAAACAAAATTCCTCTTTCATATTCCAAGTACAACTCCTGAAGAGACTAGAGGGTTCTATCTACTTTAACTGGGATAGACTTGACATGTTTGTTTTGAAATAGCACCTACCCATGACTTTAAAAGTTCCACTTAATAGCTTTTGGTTCCCTTTTTTCCTTCTTCATTCAAACACATCTAATTGTAGTGTTCTGAAATTTAAATGTGGTTGCTACACATTTGGTTATCAACAAAGAATTTCTAGGTTAATGCAGAACCACATTTAATAGGCAGAATACTATATCCCTTTGTGCCTTTGAGGGCATCCATAGTTCTCTTAACTAAAGGATAATGAGATCTGACCCTCACAGTGAAATGCACCCTATTGCCCTCCGTAAGAAGATTTATCTTTTAGCTCACTGAGTCATCTGAGATCCAAAATTACCTACCCACTCCCGACGTTATGGCAGACAGAGAAAAAGGGAAACATTGTTCCACGTTACCTATTTTATAATTATGGTTCTTTGGGAAAATGTACAATTTGTTCTCAACCGAGCTCAATGAAATGTATATAGCTTAAACTTTTATTCTTTTCTTGCAACCTCAATACCTAGTTTTTCACATTCCTGCAGTTCTCTCAAAGTTCACCAAGAATCTCAACATAAGGTAATGGAACAATTGGTGTGTGTCTCGTTAGTGATATTGATTGTAACAGTAGTAGGCTGAAGTCAGAGGACTGGATTGTACTGAGCTTCATCGAATAAGGTTTGATATTAGCATCCCAGCTTTCTATGGGTCTTAGCTAAAACTGTGAATAAGACAAAGATCACTGTTTATGTTACAGCATCATGTAATTTCAAAATCTATAAAATACAGCTCACAAGCTATCTGAGTAAGATAGCAATTTAAAGATTTGCAGAGAGAGAGCACGCTTCAGGGAAGTATACAATTCGTTCCTGTTGAAGAGATAGAATTTGCATACCCCCAAGTATGAAGAACGAAACTTACAGGATGCCTCCATTAGCTCTCATCCCCACTTCCAGCCTCAGTGTCACGGTGCACCCACGAGTGACTGTCCTATCACACGTGCAGGCTGCTAGGCCAGCAAACTCTGTAGAGGCGGCTAAGAATATTTGCAGACAACTTTCCTTCTCCTCTTTCCCACACACCATCTTGCTTAAGACTTGGGTTGAGCACACAATGTAATCACCCAGATCGGTTATTTCAGTTCACTTTACCTAAATACTTAAATATATTCTTCCGATTGTGGGAGCTTCGTTGCTTCCCCCTGAAAATCTAAAGCAGAGTCTAATAAGAAGACTATAAATCCTCATTGTGAACGTACTGGTTGCTCTTCCCCTGATTCTGGATTTCTTACACAAAATTGACTTGTTGGGGATGTAAATGAATGAGCCCTCTGACTCCTGATGCAGTTCCTTCACTGTGCACTGTAGACTAGGCAATCCCTAGAAATATCAGGACAGTAGTTTGGAGTTTGGGCCCACCTCATATTTTAAGAATCTCAAAGCTGTGCTATGAAGGTTTTAAAGATCTGCTGATGGGTGTTTGGCTAGACTGGACGGTTCGCGGTGAAACCCTCAAAGCCCAGCACAGCGTATGCACAGTACATGGTAGGTTGAAGCAAAACTGAGCTGCCTTGCGGCATCCCTCCTGCCTCTCCTCCGTTGGGTAGCAGCTGTGCAGTTTATATGGGATTGTCTATCTCTCCTCCAACTCCAGGGGCAGACACTAAATAGCCTAGACCAATTTCCTATCCACGGTGATTAGTTTAGAGAAGTTTAGAGAAGGCACGTGACCCAAGTTAGTCTAATGAGTGAAGCCCAGACTTTTGTTTGCTAATTAGGAGAGAAATTCTTTTTTTACTCAAGACACAGTGCTGAGCCTTAAAGTAAAACAGGCATTTTTCTACTAGGAGAAAAATCAGTCTGAGAATAAAGACAGTACCCAGAGGGGAGCCAGCACTGAGAGAAGTTTAAAGAACCAGAGCCCCGATCAGCCCATCCTACAGCTTGAAATAACCCTTTGTGAGTCATATAATCCAACAACTTATCTTTATTGCTTAAGCTACCTTGAGCTTCAGTTATGTACAATCAGAAGCTTCCAATTTAACACAAGATGGCTCAATAAATATTTGTTGAATGATTGCATAGTTACATATACTATCATTTTGTCCACATAAAAATATAACATTATTAACCACCACATTTCTGTTACTAAAGTTCCTATCATCCGCAAGCTCTAGAAATGATTTGAGAATTCCGAACTATTGTATTTTTCATCCATGGAATAGACCACTGCCTGACGAGTTAGTAGACAGAAAAAGATGCTATGGGTTCCTGAAAGGTTTCTATTTGCTTCCATAGACATAAAAGATGTTACATGTGCTCGCTATAGAAATATGAAGTGAGCCACAGAGCTTAAAATTGTTAAGGTAGAAATCTTTTAAACAACCCCCCTAATGGTTCACCATGAGGAAAACAAGAACATCTCAGAAATAGTGATGGATTTGTTCTAGACCATCCATCCTCTCGCCTGGTCTTCCAGTGACCGATGGCTCACGGCCATAAGACAACTGGCTCTAAGCCCTCCAAATACCATCGCCATGCAAAGTTAATTGGTGTCCCCACCAATCCTAGAAGTGAGGCCTAACAGGGCAGGAACTTGACTTATTCTCCACTGTCTCCACACCTAGTATGCGACATACCATATACGCCTACATGTGATCAGTCCATGACACGTAATAGGCTCTCAGTCATTATTTGTGGAGTAAATGAATGATGACAGTTTATGACTTGCATCTCATTTTCTCTCACGTCTCATCTTCCTTCATCTTATTCTGGGCTTCATGTAAGTAGGAGGACGTGAAAGACACAATTTAATTAATTTAGGTTTTTCCCCAAGCTGCTCTTTGATCATTTTGATTCTCATCAGGTTCCTTCATCCATCTAAACTCTCTTCAAGATACTCTCACATGCACTCAAGGCATTTTTCTCAATGGAAAATGTGCCAAGTGTGCCTCTAAGGAGAAAATCTCGTGAATCTTTAGCATGAAGAAGAGGATGTAAGTGATCATTCGTTTGCCGGCAGTGAGATCGTAGGAAAGTCACTTTCCCTCTCTGGGTTTCAATTTACTCATCCCTAAAAGAAGAGAGTTCTCTTCTCTTTACAGTTTCCTGTATGAGCAGCTTTTGGGGCTGTGTTTCATAGAGCCCAAGGAATTTTGTAGAGAAGAAAGAGAAAGGGAGAAGGCCAGAGCCTGGACAGTCCTCCACTCCCACATGAGCACGAGACGATTCTGAAGCAGACTGTCCAAGTTCAAATAGCAGCCCTACTAATTACCGGCTGTGTGATCTTAGACGAGTTACTTTCCTTTTCTGTGCCTCAGTTTCCTCGCCTGTAAATAGGGATGACAATAATATTTCTTTATAGGGTATTACGAGGATTAAATAGATCAATATATAAAACTTGGTACATGAAAAATGCTATATAAATTCTAACTTTTATTTATTTATTTTTGAGAGAGAGAGAGAGAGCACAAGCAGAGGAGGGACAGAGAGAGACAGGGGCGGGGAGAGAAAGAGGGGGAGAATCCCAAGCAGGCTGTGCACTGTCAGTGCAGAACCTGATGTGGGGCTTGAACTCAAGAACCATGAGGTCATGACCAGAGCCGGAATCGAGAGTCAGACACTTAACTGACTGAGACACCCAGGGGCACCAAAAAATGCTATATAAATTTTAGATATTATTGTCTGTTTCATATAATGGAGTTTCCCATAATGTTTAGGTTTAAAGGGTTTAAAGGTCTTCTGCCAACAAAACAAAAACTACTTAAAAATTTTAAAGCACTCAGGGTATTTAATTAGGATGCAACAGGGAATACTAATTACCAGGGCTCCAGTAGACTGATACCAATGTCTCGGCCACTGCCACTGCCCCACCATTGTCAGTAACACCACGCCGCCCCGCTGCCAGACTCCGTCCGGTGTGTTTAACTCAGCACAATGAGCCGCCGCTACTCACGTGAGCTTGCTTTTTCTTCTGAAGATTATTCTGTGGTTCCATTCAAATGGCCTCTGCGTGGCTGGGCGACTGATCCCTGGTGCTAGACAGAGAAGGGCTCCGTGGCTAATCGCCTGCATTCCTGCGAAGACTGAGGAAAAGATAAATTTCCTTAACAGGCAACATTTCAGGGAAGGCATTTTCTTAACAGAAAATGGTGAATATCTGAAAAGATAGAAACCTCAGGCAGTTTAAAATTTGCAAGGAAGAAGTGCCTGGCAGTTCAACTGCTTTAAAATTCCTTTACCAAAGATACCATATGAATCTAAATAAAACCTGAATGATTATGGTAATTATCCACACTAATAACCTTGCTCAGAAACTTCTTTATCTGGGGTTTCACTTCCTGAACGTTGTAAAGACTGCCAGGCATCTCCTTCTTTCCCTTACCTGGGGAAGAAGGTTTAAGTTAATTGACATCATTCTCCAGAACTGAGATTATGGTACAATCAGTTTTTGGACTCACCCAATCCCTTCACACCCTGACCTGGGCATTGATCCCATCCTTCAGCAAGCCCCACTTTCCTAGTTTGCTCCCCAAATGTTCAGCTCTCATCTCCTTTGATATTTGGCCTGCATTTAGAAATGTTTAATATTTGCTTTCCATCCTTCTCCCTCCCTTCTTCTCCTTCTCTCCTTGAACTCACTCAGTGTAAAGAAATTTTAAAAATCCTTCAGCCTGTTCCTCAGTACCAAGGCTGGACAGGGGCGTCTCTGTCCCAGAAATATGCTAAGATTAATCCAATTTGCAAGGGCATGTGGGAGCTGTAAATATTTATGGGCAACAGAGAAGAAATTGACCCAAGCACACAAAGTAAAGGAACTGGGCAGAGGAATGGCCAAACATCAGTGACCCCAGATGTCGCTCCCTGGGCGCCAGGTGCAATTAGCCACCAGTGCCTCTCTTTGGGGGTGGGAAGTGGCAGGAAGGTGGGAAGTCTATCCTGGCATCAGAAGCATTCTCTCTCCCTTTCCTCTACCCCCAGCCCATTTCTAACTAGCAGTCTGCTGGAGGTTTTAGGGACCAATCTAGTAGTCAGAAACTTCCCACCCTCCAGCCTGCCTGTGCCTGGCTTCCATGACTGACTTACACTTGTGCGGAAGGAGGAAACAGATGCTCACCCTCTGCTCCCCCAACCCCCAGCCTCCAAATCTGTTAGAAGATGTCAAGGGGTTCATAGCTTTTTCCACACCTGTACCCAAGCACATGTGAATTGTTTCGAGGTCTAGGGTTTAAGACTGGAAATGTCAAAATCCACAGGAGAGTTTCGACAATATTCTCCGTCTTTATTACAGTGTAGACAGAATAATTTAGAAATGATTACATTGGCTTATGACTAAATGACTTATTACTAGACATTTATTATTTACAGCAGAAAACTTCTACTGAAGGGGCCACGAGCCCCTTCTTGCCCTCTGCCAGGAATGGGGAACTCACTACCACCAAAGGCAACTCTGTCATGTTGGCCCAGTTTTGTTCATTAGCAATATATCTTGAAATAGTTTGAATTGCTTCTTAATGGCGTATATTTACTGATCTTTGCCCTACATCTTAGGGTTTTATAATTTTTTTTAATGTTTTATTTACTTTTGAGCAAGCGCAAGCAGGGGAGGGACAGAGAGAGAGGGAGACAGGGGATCCAAAGTAGGCTCTGTGCGGACAGCAGCGAGCCCAGTGTGGGGCTTGAACTCAGGAACCATGAGACCATGACCTGAGCTGAGTTGGGACCCTTAACTGACTGAGTCGTCCAGGTGCCCCTTAGGGTTTTATGTGAGTAATCACACATTGCTACTTTGTAGTGTCCGTTTGCTTGTTTTACTTTTTATTTGCTCATGCCTGCCCAGGACCTCAAGTCTTTTTTGGGAATTATTCTCCATTGTGTGCATCTTAGAGGGAGGCAGGGCCCTCCATCCCACCGTGGATGTGGAGGGGACTGCACATTCCCTCTACTCATCCCCAGACAGCCAACATACAGTCAGATAGCCAATTGGAAGCTCTGAGTAGGATTTTTAATAAGAGAGAGGATGGGAGGGGCAGGCACGGGCCAGAACCATCGGTAGAAGGAGGCGGGTCCAGCAGCAGTGGCCACAGCGTGCGGTGCTGGTCCCAGGTGGCACCCTTGCTAGATGGCTCTGACAGCGTGACCGCGGCTCAGTCCTCTGCTGCCAGCCTCACTTGGCTCCTGAGTGTTTTCGCCACCAGGCTTTCCGGTCTTCTGATGATCCTACAGGTCACCCAGTAACCTTCCAACAAATTCCTTTTTTTGACTAAGACAGCCAGAGGCATTTTCTGTTGTTAGCAACCACCAGCCCTGACTGAGACAGTCTTTCAAATATTTGAGGATATAGTTATCATGCACTCTTTTTAGTTATCGTGCACTTTTTTTCCCTTTGAAGCCTCCCTACTTCCTCCAACAATTTTCTAGATGGCTCTCTTTCCTGTCCCCTCACCACCCTTATTGCTCACCTATTGACATGCCCGGTTGTCTCCACGCACCCCAGGGAGGCAGGACTAGAAGCGCTATTCTCCCTCTTTCTAGATCTAGACAGGATCGTCTATTAATGTTAATGCTACCTCGAATCCTAGCCACATTACAGTGTTCACCTGTGCTGAGTCAGATAAAATCCCCAATTCTTTTTCTACATGTTATAGTTAGCCATATCGCCCTCATTTCACAGTTGAGTGTGTATGGTGGGGGGAGGATTAATTCGCAAGTCCTGGTCATTCACAGGGTCAGAATTGCTCCGCTCGGGGGATTTCAAATTCCCCAATAGTTAGGTCCCTGCCCCTTTTCTCCTATGAATGAGTCCTCCTTCATACCCCATTTCCCCAGTGAGTTTCTGGCTGTCCCCATTTCCAAATCCACCCTCTTCCCAGTGGACTGGAGAGCGTCCCCTGAACGTCACATTCTCCAACACTGAGTCGTCAGGTTGTGCAGCTAAGCATCCCCCATGAAAACCACCTGTTAGCGAGGCCACCACGCAGTCACTTGCTCAGTCCCTGTTTGACACGCACACACGCTGGGTGTCAGGCCCGGGACGTAATTGGGTGGCTTTAGGCATGGCACCCGTTCTTTTCCTCTCAAACTGGTCTTCCAGTTCATCTTGAACTTTAGGTTTATGTCTCAAATAACTGAAACGTGTGTCAGCGCCTTTTCTTAATTGGTCTTGGGCATGGGGGAATAAGGAATAAAAAGGAGGAGATTACACTTGTTGGGTGCTTATCATATACCCAGCGTGGTGCTAGATACCTTGCAAGCTTTGTCTAATTTGTCTTACGCACCAGCTCTCTGTGATAGATGTGATTGTCACAATTTTACAGACCAGGCAACTGCGTCTCAGGAGAGATAAACAACACCCATCAAGTGGCAAGTCTAGAATTCAAATGCAGGTTTATTTCCCTCCAAACTCTCCTGGCCCAGTGCTGCCGTGGCCCATGGAGCTGAAGCGTGGGAGGGAGAGATTAGAGCACGGAGCCCACTGAAGCCCACAGTCCCCTTCTGAATTCACTTCACCACGTCCATAGGGTATGGGGCTCCAGGATGACACATAGTCTGCGGGGGCATTTCTCCCGAGAAACAGCCTGGCAGCCTCGTCAATCCCTTGTATAAAAAATGGAGTCAACACGTTCAGACGGTCATATTCCCTGGGGGGTCCTAATCCTCAACCTACCTCTTAACTCTAAAGGTTATTTCACCAAAAGCATCCCACCAGTCCATCATGCTGCCCAGAGCTTTGAGAGAGGTCCCACGATCCCCCTGGGGACCAAAAATGCTAACATAGGAACAGGCCTAATCCTCCTCTTGGCCTCACCGTGACTTAAGCTGAAAGGAGTGGGGAGACCTGGGACCTGGTTGGTCAAGGCTTTCCATCCCCCTCAGACTTCCCTTCAAAAGGGCAAAGCCACTCACAGGCACCCACACTCTGAAAACTCAATTTTGGTAAGTGGCCTGAATCATTACCGCAACCAAACCTTCTCTATGAAGTGTTTACAAATAGAAAAATTGTCCGGTTCTAATTCTGTTTGATTGATTCTGCCAAAGGAGAAGGGAAGAATGAAAGTCTGGGTAATCCACAAACTAGAAAATTGGTGTCTGATGAGAGCCGACGGTATCTTCTGGGAGGCCATGCAAGGCCAACAGCACTGGCCTACTTTTGTTTTGAAACCTCCCATCCCGGAGCCACAATTGCTACCACTTTGGTGGCAGAAGGAAGATGTTTATCCTTCACAAAGACAGCAAGCTTTCCAGCCCCTTCTGTAATCTCCCAGGCCACTAAGGGGCCAGCCACATGGTGTCGGCAGATGCAGAGAGGGGCTGGCAATTCTCATACCAGGAATTCCTCCGCTGTCCTTCCAGCATCAATTACAGATCACCTCCCTTCCTTCCAGCGGCAGAGAACCTGAGGCTTCGCTCCTGACTCCCAGCTTCCCACCCAGGCCTGACAGCAATTTGTAACCCCCGCTTACACAGGCTCTCTTACTGTCTGCATTTTTGTTTGGAAAATGAGCAATTTGCTGTCGGTCGCTTGGCTCCTCTGTGAAGTCGGCAGAAAGGACGGCTCACCGAGGGGGACAGATGGTCAGTGAAAGCAAGAGTCAGACCGTCAAGCTCATCGCCCAAGCCTTGCCCCCGCCTGGATCCCGTAAGTAGTTTTGTTACACAGGGTTGCTCTCCAGAAGCCGAGCGCCAGCTCTCCGTGTGTGGTATTTGCAGCGACAGAGAAACCAACCCAGAAGGAAGCGTTTTTTGTTGTCGTTGTTTTTTTTTGTTTTGTTTTGTTTTTTTGGCGAGATGTCTGGGAGGTCTGGGCAAATGCAGCGCCCTTCCGGCCAGCCACTTTCTTCTGAAAGACTGTCTTCTTCTTTGGAGGGATGAGACCTGGGAGTGAGGGAAAAGAGGTGGCAAAAATTTGTCCTAGCTCACACTCCAGGGATGAAACAAACCAACGCACTTGTCAAGTGATAAAGACACGGTGAGGAAATCAAAAACCACAGCCGAAGCTTATTGCCTCAACGGCTGCGACATTATCTCACCACTCATTTGGAACATATGTTCAACAGCAGGGTGAGGATTTGGGGTCTCAACTGTGCTCTGAACACAGAGGGGAAGAGGAGAGAAACATTGCGTGGGAGAGGCCCCTGTGACAAATCCTGCAGAAATGCTGAGACCCGCCTTCCCCTCCCTTCTTCCTCCCGGTGCCCTCACCACCATCCCTACCAGATGCGAACTGTTTTGTCCTCGGGACCCATAGTCGACACATGGGGCACTTCCAGCTACCTGTGTTCCATGTTTGCAGAGAGGATGTAGTCTCCTCTCTGCCCCCCTCCCCCCACCTACCCCCCTCAGGGAGAAAAGGTGCAGACTCACACTCTTATCAAGCATTCAAACGATTTCATGGGAACACCACACTTTGTTCTATTCTGGCTTCCCTCACAAGGGGTGGGGGGCGGCACATCTTCAAACGCCCGCTGGCTTAAATGGTGACAGCTGCATGCAACGGGCTTGCTCACAGCCCGCCTGGTGCAATGAGAGATACAACTGGAGAGTAGGACTTCAAAGGCAGACCCACCGTGGCCATTCCAGCAGCCCGGGGGGCTGCCGCCTCCAGTTGGTGGCTCTCCGCATGCAACAAGTGAGCCAAGGGAAACTAAGAAATTAGACCTTTCCCACGTGCACTGTGAGTTATGATGCAAGGAGGCAAGAATGAGGCAGGAGAGGTGTCGAGGGCTTTCTGCAAAGTCCTAAACACATTTGTCCTAGACAGATGTTTTTGTCCTAGGTAGACAGATAGTGGAGAAGACAGGCTCATCATAGATAGCATGTTAGTCTGGCCAACACTCTTCCTTTTATAATAGATTATGCATCACATTTTAGAAGACAGAATTGAGCTAAAATGTTTATGTGTGTGTGTGTGTGTGTGTGTGTGTATCCCTTTCTCTGATGTCACCTAAATTACCCACCTTTGCAGAAATCACTTATTAAAAGTTGGTTTTATGTTAAAATGTCTGGTGGCCGTTGATCTTTGACTTAGGAGCCGTTACGGGAGAACTGTCACACAGAAGATTCCAGAGGTGACTTGAAATCTTCGGTTCCTTGCAATGGGTAGCACAGATGGCTGTTTAAGGAACCACATGAAAGAGCCACCGTGAAAGGTAGTCATTTCCTGTCTTCTCCATCTGGCAGGTCCTAACGAAATACACCCCAAGGAACAGACTCACTATGACATTATACGGATATATGTGGCTATTGATGCTTTGGCAAGGCTATTTATTTTGGTAAATTGCCTCCCTTGGCCCCACCACCCAGCTTAGCCCCATTACTCCTTTGTGCGTGTCAAAATCCTGACAGAACGTGGGCAAGTTTACATAAGCTCTCTGAGCCTCGCTTTTCTCATCTGTGAAATGGGAATGAAAATACTTTATGATAAATGCGATACGTTTGCTTTGCTTCAGTGAGGTTGAGTTGGTTCTGCAACTTAAAAGGAGCCTAATGATGAATAAATTACGATGTCTTCACAGGATGGAATGCACAGAATTCAAATGTGGGAATACGATACAACCGAAAATGTCTTAAGACACCAGGAAAATATTACACTGTGATTGTTAAGTGGAAGGAGCAAAGTTTCAGAAGAATAAATGATGTAAAATTTATGTAAAATTATTAACATAATGTATGTTTTTTAACATAATGTATGTATGTTTTTATGTATGTTTACATAAAATGTATGTAAAATTATTAACATAATGTATCACACGGTCAGTACTTAAAGTATGTAAGTCATTATCACTCTTACCTCTCCTTGGAGCCCAGATCCAAAACCATTCCCCTTATCTGATTGTCCAGACGGAGATAATCCCTCCTTACAGCTCCGTATAGCCAGCCCAACTTTAGCATGTACGACTATATACCTTGGATTATTTTCATTTATGGTATGTTTTAAATGTCACCTGATAATAAATATTCCTCCTTCTCGTTTTGCTTCAGTTAGGTTGAGTTGACCCTGCAACCTGAAAGCGAGTCTAAATAATAAATTATGGCATAGGGGCGCCTGCATGGCTCAGTGGGTTAAGTGTCCAACTTTGGCTCAGGTCATGATCTCGCAGTTTGTGAGTTCAAGCCCTCCGTCGGGCTCCCTGCTGTCAGCAAGCCTGGAGCCTGCTTTGGACCCTCTGTCTCTCTCTCTCTCTCTCTCTCTCTATCCCTCCCCAACTCTCTCTCTCTCTCTCTCTCTCTCTCTCAAAAATAAACATTAATAAATTATGGTATATTCTTATGATGGAATATAATATAACCAAGAATGTCTTAAGACATGGGGAAAATGTTAATTTGTGACTAAGTGAAAAAAGTGACATGAAAACTGTTAAAGCAATAAAACAGACTGCCCCCCCCAGAAACAAGTGTGTACCACACACACACACACACACACACACACACACACGCATATACACACACACATAGAGAAAGCACTACTAGGAAATATACCAAATAATAACAGTGAAGGTTATTGGGGCATAAGTCTGTACCTGATATTTTATTGCTTCTCTTCATTTTTAAAAAAATTTTCCCCTTTTTACTAATTAAGAAAACAAAAATTAGTATGCTCTTTTTTAAAGGGCAGATTGTGAGGTATGAATAGGGGTAAAAAATAAAAATCAAGGGGTGAAGGAGAATTTCATGAGTTTCCAACTACTTTTACTCACCCAGCAGACATTTTTAGAACGACTAAATAAAAACGAGGAGGCTGTGATAAATACTACAGGAGAAAACAGATATAAACCAGGTCCTGCCCTCAGGAGACTTAATATTTACTTGGGGAGATGAGAGTAGTGGTACAGGGGAGCGGCAGAGGGGGAGAGGAGGGGAGTGATTTCCACAGCCAGAGCTGCCTGTAGGGTTCTGGCGTGGCCACCATGTTGGGGAATGGGTTCACAAAGAGGCGGGCCTGAGTGTTCCTTAAAGGCAAGATGGCTTCCTGGCCATGCTGATTCTCATGTGATTTTGGAAGTCAGGGATGGAAGGATTAAATTAAATCCATTCAATCCAACATTTTTATTTAAATCATTGATTTCCAATGTTTTCCCCACCCACTCTTTGTCCGGAGTTGCCAGCAAGTAGCAAAATAGGCTGAGCGTGAATTCCAACAACTTTTGGTTGCCCAACAGTAAAATGTCAAAAAGGCAAGTAGCAGAAGGCAAAAGGACGTAGGTCTGAACATCCTCAACCGGATTTTTCCCCTCACAGACCATTAAGGGTTACAAAATTTGATTTTTTTTAATGCTAAAATATTTTCAATTCTGGGTAAATTTTATGGAAATTAAGCTTTTCCTGTATTGTTTCTAACTAGGAAATTTATCTGATTTTCTCAAAGCTAATATAAGTAATTTAATCCTCTACTTTGTTCTAACCAAAAATTCCTATAGTCTCAGCAAAGCATCTTAGTGGAATTTAGTGTCAAGATATTCAAATTTACCTCATTTACAATGCAAAAAAAACACACCAATTTGACCCAGATGGAAATTTTATTTGTGTCCGAAATTTCTAGATTCTCCATTCTACTAATTAATGGAAAAGTTGATAATCTCAAACCATGGCAAATCCAAATAGTTGCTTATTCCTTTGTAACACATGTAGCAACGGTGACAAGAAAGAGGAGTGGTATCCTTTTTTCCTTTTTTTTTTTTTAAGTTTTATTTATTTTTGAGAGAGAGAGAGAGCTAGCATGAGAGGGGGAGGGGCAGAGAGAGAGGGGAGGACAGAGGATCCAAAGTGGGCTCAGTGCTGACAGCAGTGAGCCTGATGTGGAGCTCGAACTCACAAACCATGAGATCATGACCTGAGCCAAAGTCAGACACCTAACCCACTGGGCCACCCAGCACCCTGAGGAGTGGTATCCTAACGATCCTTTAAAAAAGAAATCATATCAATGCTATCAGAGGTGGTCACACAGAAGCAGAGCAAGAATGTCAGTTGGTTGGAAACCCTAACTAACACAACCTACGGTATCAACTTAATCAAAGGTGGCATTTAGGCCACAGATTCACTTTCAAGATAGTAAGAGGCTACTTTGGTCAAGGCCAGAACTTTTTGATACTTCCCACTAACTCTCAAAACAGAGATTTGGACTCTCATATGCTTTGAGAAGGTTCTCCACATCAAAAAGTTTACTACGGAAATGCATATTTCTGGGTTCTGGAGAAAAACCAAAATATCAAACATAAATGAAGACATTGATGCCACCGTTAGCCACATTTTGACCAGGGTTTGATATGTAATATTTGAAGGCAAGCACTCTTGATTAATTCTCATCTTCGTGTATAGTCAGGGTCAACAATGACATTCCAGTGCTGAATTCATCCCAGCCCACAGTGCCAAATGGCCTCCAAACTGATCCAGTCTGTGGAGGCCAATACCCATAGCGACTGAATCCTGGTGGCAGTTCGGGACTAGTCCAGCCCTTCCCCCACCTCTGGGGCTTCCCCCAAATTTCTGTTTCAAAGACAAGGCCAGAGGCTGCCTAACACTCAGCCAGAATCTTGGGCAGATGCTGGAGGTATCCCAGCCCAAGAAGGCATAGATTTACACGGCTTAATCTTATCACCCCTTGATTTACAGAACTGAAACTAGAGCCTTCAAGGCAGCTTTCCGAAAACACTTTTTCAAGTCATTAAAAATATGCATAATATTATCAGTTGCCATTTATAGCTTCTGTATTTCTAGTAACTGGCATTGTTGCTACTCGAGGCAAGCCAGAAAATAAGCGTGCCAGGAACTGACATGGTGTGTTATGTCACCAAAACAAAAGAGCTCATACTGATAAATGTCAGGTTGGCTTCTTTGTGGGTTTCCCCCTTCCTTCTGCAAGTTGTAGCTTTTGTCTTCTTTTCCACTCTCAATATGGGGTGAGGCATTGAGCAATACAAGAATCTGGAGTCTCTTTCAGAGATCTCTGCATGCTAAAGGTAGTAGGTGTATCACAACGTAAGCAGATCCAAGAACTCTACCCATTCTTTCCTTTGTCTTAGATGGAGTAATCTAGTGAGGCTTTTAAACAACTGATATTCCTGGGAATTGTGCTCATCTGGTATACTCATCATGTGGAGAGGAAAAGACATGATCTTTTCTTGCCATTAAAGCCCTGGGTGGTCAGGGCCTTCTGAAGGAGGGGGAGACAGGAGAGACTTTCTCAAGTAGCAATGGACCAACAGAAATAGATGTTAGGAGGGCACATGAAAGCGGAGAGAGGACGGTGATAAAACTCGGAAAGATGAGGTTGCGGAAAGCCTCCCACCTACCATTCTCTCCCTCTTGGCATCCATCTCTTTCACCGGCTGATTCAGTGCCATGACATACAAAATAGGAAAAGACATTCTCTGCTGGGGCCATTTTCCCTGGTTTTCATCTTTCCTAAACCCAATACGCATTGCTGTTTTTGTAAAAGAGGAGCTTTTATTATTCTTGTTTGTACTGATTTCTGCTCTGGGTAGACGTCCACATGCTTCTTGAAGTGTGCACATATATTAGACAAAGGCATCTACCCGCAGTGATAAACACTGCTGGACGTTTACCCCGAATCTCTTTCCTTTTCTTTTCGGATACACAGCCAGAAACACTTTGGAGGAAAGCCACTCACTGACCAGGAACACTGGCCTTGGACCCTCACATGAGTGTGAAGTTAACTCCTATTGTGTGAAACCATAATACATATTTGGGTCTACTTTCGACAACAGTTTAACCTAACTTAACAAACACAGCCTCAGTCACACTTTATATAAACACACACACACACACACACACATCATATAAGCACAGTTATCTTCAAAGATCTTTTGAAAGTTAGAAAAGCATTCAGTGGGGGCGCCTGGGTGGCGCAGTCGGTTAAGCGTCCGACTTCAGCCAGGTCATGATCTCGCGGTCTGGGAGTTCGAGCCCCGCGTCAGGCTCTGGGCTGATGGCTTAGAGCCTGGAGCCTGTCTCCGATTCTGTGTCTCCCTCTCTCTCTGCCCCTCCCCCGTTCATTCTCTGTCTCTCTCTGTCCCAAAAATAAATAAACGTTCAAAAAAAATTTTTTTTTAAAAAGAAAAGCATTCAGTGCCCTAAGAATATATTACATCTGAAGACTATTTTCCAGTTGTCAAAGCACTTTGCCGTATAGCTCTCATATAATCTTTCTGGCAATTTTGCAAGGCAGGTATTACGGTTTACAGGTGAGAAAATTTGGCCAAAATGGTGAAGTGGCTCTTACAAAGTCACACGGCCAGTAAGAGAAAGAGTTTTATGTAGGGCCTAGATCCAGATCTCTCTCTCTCTAAAGCTCTTTCCCTCTGCTTACCGGTGAACATCTACATATCTTCCCAAAGCTCAGCTCAAGCCTCACCTCCTACAGACCTTCCTGGTCATCTCCAGCCCAGTTAGCACTGACTGTTCTTTTGTGACCCACGTAGCCCTACACATACATACTCTAAGGTACTTTCCACATTTTATTCTACTTATTTATTCACGTGGATTCAGGGTCCTGAGTGAAGGAAGCAGCTTCTATTACTTCTTAGACCTACCACGATACGTGACTCTAAGTCCGACTGTCAGTATAGTACAATGGTGACTAATATGGCTCCAAAAGTATGAGAACAATTTGAAAGGAGGCTTATAATGGTGCAAAAGCAATGTTTCCTTTGATAGAATTTAAGCATGATTAACAAGCCAAACAAAATTTTAGAAGTTACATATGAATCAAGTAGGCCTTCCTAATTCTGAAAGCTAGCTGGAACACAGATGATTCCCGTTTAGGCCACAATTGTTTTCATCTGCTTAGACTAAGTCAGTTTTGACAATGGGAGTGATATTAAGTGGTCCTAAATAACTCCAAAATGCAACCCTGTAAGTGAGCCTTGACATGAATATGCACACAAACACATCTAACCACGTATTAATGGGAAAAATATATATGTACTATGGTCTCTCCATTTTTAAAAATCTCACTCTTTAAATATGTATATCTCTGCCAAAAGAGTCAAATGAAGATACCTGAAATTGAATGAGTGACATGGCCCCACAACCTGCACAAATTCGGAGCAATGATATCAACCTAGTGTCCACCTGATGGTAAACAACGCACTTTGTGGGTAGAGACTCGTTTCATCTCCATGAGCCATGTAAACAGTCAGGCTTAAATCTTGTAGGCTTAAATCGTGGCAGCAAAATGATCAGAAACGACTCCCACCTCTTTCTATCAGAGATTTAAGCCTTTGAAGTAATGCTCCAGCTTCAAGAAGGGAGCTGAAGGTAGAAGGGTACTTGTCTGCTGGAACTACACGGGAAATTCTCAAAGACCCACCATTTGTCATTCCCAGGAATAACACTGGGAAGCGTGAACAGAATTCCTGCCAATGTTAGTTTTCTAGAACATGCCTTGGGCATAGTTAGTGATAAAGAAAGGGGGAAAATCAACTGGTGAGCATTCCTGGATGAAAGACAAGATTCAAATAAGCTGTTTACCCTTTGGTTCCAGCGTTCCCAAACATCATAAAGATTTCAGCTCTTGTAAAAGGGGAGCCATTTGTTTACAATAGACTATTCTGGGGGGGGGGGGGGTAGGTGTGTCTCATGAGGCAAATATTTGACCATAGGAGGTAATAAAATTGTATTAAGCTCTCACCCCACTGCTGTACGTGGTCATCAATGTGATTAGCTCATTCGAGTCTATTTTAAGATGCTGTCAGGCACAAACATTAACAAGAACCTGGCATTTCTCCTTAAGAATATATAATCGACCTTTCAAGTCCATAATCTCCTTTATCAAAGCGGATGGCAGGGATTTATGCAGAAGAGTTTGCACACCTCTTTGATTTCAGCCCCCTGAGAACCCAAACATGCATCCCACCCAATCCTGTTTTATTTTCGCCATATCCTGTGTTGTTGAATGGGCCTCTTGTACAAATGCAGTGCGACCCCCCCCCTCCAGTTTTTTTTTCCCTTAAGTTCTACACAAATCTTACATCAGCTTCGTGAAATGTGCAGTTCTTTTACATTCCTCGGGCAGACTTTAAAGGTCATAGTTCTTAGAGCTGGGGAAATCCGTTTGCATAGACAAGAACCCACACAGGGAAAGCACGAAAGCAGTCGCGGGACAGTTAAGCAAGCTGTGCTGGCAAACCCACGTTCCAGAAAATGATGGCGGGAGGTGAGTGGGAGTCTACAGATCTGGAGTTTCCTTAATCAATCACTCTACTTGTGTTACCTCTTTTAACTAAACCTTCTGGCAAAACAAACGCACTCGCCAACAGTAGTACTCTTTCTTCCTAAAGGCAACAGTGAAATGGAACCAGAGGACTGCTGGCTACTCGGAGGGAGGAAGCAAGAGGACAGTGGAAACGCTGGAAAATGCAAGCAGACCACGGCCCTCCTGCCCCCATCAGAGCTAATCCAGCCATTAAAACTCCTCTTAGCATTTTCACTTCTGTGCTTTTACTGTTGAGCTCAACCCCTCTCATCTCATACTAATTCCAAACACCAGCATGTGAAATCGTTTTCTCTTTTCACATTCACAGAACAATGTTTCTCATAAACATCCACGTTTTAACTCTAAATTATCCTTCAAGTCAGTTCAGGTGCTAACAAGAATCCAAACCACTCTTTGCATGGGGCCGACTGATGTGCACAATCCAAAGAAAGACACCAAAGAAGCACTCCGGCTCTGTTGCTGTAAAACGAATAAATAGTGCAATGAACACAGAATGCATTCCAGAGAAAGCCTGCGCTCAGAGGTTAGATGCATGACTCAAAGCAGCAGGCTCCCAATATCAAGAGTCGTCGGAAGATTGGGGTGTTAGGCTAGGAAAGGGATTACATGTCATAAGAAAAAGGAAATTATGTTGATAATGATTCCTGGAGTCACTGCCAGAAACTTCAGCCAACTTGCCTGCAGCTTCATCAAAATGTGCCAAATGTAGTCCAACGCTGTCAGGATTAAGAACATTCTTCACGCAGATCAAAGGAAGACCCTCAGAATGATTTTTTTTTATTACTCAATACAAATATTGTCCCCTAAATAGATCTCCAGGCTGCTAGGCTTGACACATATTAGAACAACATCCCAGGTTACTGTTTTAATGTGAACCTGGGGCTAATCCTTAATATCACCTGAGACTTTGGTTCACTCATTCATTGACTCTATTTGTTGGGCACCTACAGTGTGCAAATGCATTTTGCTATTTCTGTGCAGGAGCCAAAGCTGGGACACACGATGGCATCGTGTTTAAAAATACAGACTCTGATGGAATTCGAATCTCGGGCTGGTCACTTACTAGATGTGCTACTTACCCTCTCCAGGCCACACCTACCTACTTCAGGGGATGGTTGTAAAGATGAAAAGATAATGCTGATGCACATAAGACACTTGGCAGAGCCCCTGGTACACAGAAGTGCCCAGTCCCTGTTAGCCAGCATTTAAAACCAAGACTTCTGGAGTATGGGCAGGTCTCTGAAGAAGAAAAAAGTTAGATAAGGTGTCCATCCAAGATCCTTAACACTCAACACCTATTTGCTCTTCATACACACACAATCCTCATAGGACTCTCAGACCTTCTTGACGTAAATATTTGCAATTAAGTTTATTTACACATTTGTGCTCAGAATGTGTTTTACTTAAACAATCTGGGAAAGGAGAGAGCAGGGTGGGAGGTTATGTGAGGCCCACTCTGGACTGGCATTTGAGCCCCAACAAATACCATATTGTCCGTGCGGAAAAGAAACGGCTACTGGCGTCTCCAGGAGAGTGTTTACTTGCCTGTAAATCAGGCCATTGTCCATCTAAGGAGAGTCAATCAGCTTTCAAGGGGGAAACAGAAGATAGGAAAATAGTTCCCTGTTACAGCCGAGAGGGTTCTTCCGCGCTCCCGGTGTGGTGTCCTAAGACAAATAGGAGCCCGTGGCTCTGTCCAGTAACCGATTTTCTCGACCAAGCCCTGGGCTCCCGCGCTGTGTCCTCGAGGAGCTACCTGCAAAACCTTCTCCTGAAGTGACAGACTTGTCTTTTGCAACCAGTTAGCACCTGCTCTTAAAACTTGATCCCTCCCTGGTTTGTTTCAAGTGGAGCCAGGGGATCAGGACTTAATTAGCAGTGATATATCTCGTACTGATCGGTTCCATCCAGCTTCCCCCCGGGGGCCCCAGATTTGTCTCTATTTGGAATTCCCGTGCTCGCTGGGCGGCTTGTGTTAGCAGTTATCTGGCAGGCGCGTCCCAGTGCGGCGGGGCGGTGGGAGGCAAGTCCCGGCCGGCGGCCGCCACTCAGCCTGGAGCCCTCCGCCCGGAGCCCCGCCCCTCCCCGGCTTCCACCCGCCCCGGGCCAGGCCCCCCGCCGCGAGACGGCGACCCGAGCCCAGCCACCGTCTTCCGCTAGAGGAAGGGCCAAGGAGTTTGTGCGTTTGCGAATGGCCCTTGGGCTGCTGCTGAAGAAGGGTGTTTTTTGGTGGGGTTTTTTTTGGGTTTTTTTTTTTTTTTTTTTTTTTTTCCCATAAGGAGAAAACGCCTCTTGCTCTGTACCAGCTTGAAGCCAAATAACATGTTTTGGCAACCATTATTTGGCAATTAGGGCTTCAGCTCACTGAAAGCATTCTTCCGTGCAAAATATGGCTTGGAAAGAAAACACTAAACCACATCTGAGTGAAAATATAGGAAGTGAACAAAGGGGTGACAGAGCAGTGAGAGTCAGGGATGGTGAGCGGCGAGGAGGTTGGGGGCCGGGCACACTTGGCAGAGGCCAGGCAATGACTGGGCGCCTGGATGTTTCCACAGCGCTAGCTCCCACTCTGGCCCGGTCCAGGAAAGGCCAGGGCCAAGCATGTGGGATCCCGTATCTTCGCGGTGGGCTTGCACTTCTTTGGCCCTCAAAGGAGCCCGGGAGCAGGATTTAGGCAAAGGTAGAGTAGAGCAGTGGAGCTGGGCGTGCGGCCATGTTGTCTGGTGGGCTCACAGGGGCACCTTCACCTCCGCCTCCTAAAGGGTGTGCATCCGAGCCGACAAAGTGTGGGCACTTCCAGAATTGAAGCATCCTCCAGGGATGATAGCTCTTTTCTCCCCTTGAGCCTGGCATCCCCCCACTTGAGAGAAGGACATGGCCAGAAAAGGAGGACTCCTCTTCCCACCTTTCCAGGACACCCACATCCTTTGATAAAAAGAGAGAGAGCAATTAAGCAGAATATACTCCTTAATGGTGCAATTTGACAGAAATAAAGGGAGGTTGTAACATATGGCACATTGTTTCAGATCAACGCACAGCCGTTTTCTCTGTTAATTGAGATGTCACAAACATACCGTTCTTTCTTCTCTTCCTCTGCCTAACTCCCCAATTTTTCTGGTGGAGAAGTTTAGACAGGGTAAGATCTTGGATGGGGGGGAAACTGTGCCCAGCCAACCCTCCCACGTGAAAGCACAGGCTCCAGAGTATGTTAAACAAACCCTATACTCAGGAGCAGCAGCAGCAGAGGGTGACAGAGTGAGGGCCAGCATGTCTGGTCTCACCTTCCTTATAACCCCAAAATGCCATCCGAAATTACACCAAAAGAAGTGTAAGTGAATTTCATTGGTGACTCTGACATTACCAAAGAGGTTATTATGCATTACCCTATGAGTGTGCAAATATCCTATGAGCACTGTTTGGCTTAATTTTACCAGTGTAAATTACTTTTCCCTCACTCCTGGTTAATTTTCTGATAAGTTTCCTAAGAACACTGAATGTTAGCGTAGGAATTTGTTAATCCTGGGTTTTTATGCATAGCCATTGGATGAGCCATTTTTAGTTTAATCAGAAAGATTTGTCCATTTCTACATGACCGGTTTCTGTACATTCACTTGATAAATATGATTTACTCATTACAATGGCATTTCTGAATTCACCTTTCATTATATATAGTGTTGGCGTTTTCAAATCAAGGTATTAGTTATTTTGGTTAGCATATCAAATTTAAGGTTTCTAATGGTCATAGACTAAGATTTGAAAAAAATTTTTTAATTTTTATTTATTTTTGAGAGAGAGAGAGAGAGCACTAGCAAGGAAAGGGGGGAGAGAGAGAGAGAGAGAGAGAGAGAGAGAGAGAGAGAGAGAAAGGCACAGACTCTGAAGCAGGCTCCAGGCTCTGAGCTATCAGCACGGAGCCCATTGCAGAGCTCAAACCACAAACCATAAGATCAGGACCCGAGCTGAAGTTGGATGCTTAACCAACTAAGCCACCCAGGCACCCCAGATGGACTAAGATATTTAAATAAAATATGAATAAGAGCCTGTGAGCTATCTTATAAATCTCATCTGATTTATAATTTTGCACAGACAATATCCTCACCTGTGTTTAAGTGTATGAAATCAGAATATTATCAGCTTTTTATCATTTGTGTATTATCCTTTCAACTTACTTAAATACAGGGTGGCAAGGTGAACCAGAGCATGCAGTCTTGGAAGAAAAATTTAGTCAGTTCAGCACTGGCCTTGCCAACTCTCTGTCCCTCTTTCTGTGGGCCCCCTTTGCTCTGTCTCAATGCCCATAACGTGGAAAAGTTAGAGACACTTGATGGTGTGCCTGCACATTTTGGCTTGCCTTTCTGTTGAAACTTTTAGAAGGAGTTCTGCCTGCAACTGAGTAAGGATCCTGAACAAAGTAAAATACGTAACATTTTCCCTCTGGGCACTTAGTAGGAAAAATATTTATCTCCAGTATTGAAATCTCAAGGTTCTAAAAGGGTTAGTGTCTTTTAAAGGCACCTATCGGGACTCTATCCCTTTTTAAGCCAGAGACCTGCACTCGCATGGGTGTATTCTCACATAGGTGCAGCTCGCTCTTGTATCTATTGCCAGGAGTAATAGGAAAAACATATGACAGATCTAGGAATTTACTACCTGTGTGTTTTCATATAAATCTTTCTTGCCTTTAGAGATGGTAGCTATAATATCATGGTAGAATGCTGCTCTACCCCAGCAGAAATAGAAGTTGTGTCCTTTTTGCCAATATTTGAAAGGATCACAGGAGTCAAATAGACAGTCTAGATTCCTTTCAGAATCATTTTTGAAAATTCATCACTCTGGAATGTCAAGAGCCATATAAACCCATATTGCATAGTGTAGGAGCTAAATAAATAATTGTTAAATGAATAGATGAGTTTTAGAGTCTGACAGACCTCACATACACACCTTCCAACCAAAACTTTTGAGGTACTAGCTTTTTGTAGAAACAGAATTTCACCGTATTATTGAATACCGTTCTAGTGTATTCACCATTAAATAATTCAATACATGAGTCTGAAGAAAAATGTCCCTAAGATGTCCATCTTCTTAATTGGTTTAAATGCAGTCAGGATAGTCTAAGTTCAAGGTGCCTTTTTCTTTTTAATTTTTTTTTAAGTTTATTTATTCACCTTGAGAGACAGAGCACAAGTGGGGGAGGGGCAGAGAGAGAAGGAGAGAGAATCCCAAGCAGGCCCTGCACCCTCAGCACAAAGCCCAATGTGGGGCTCAAACTCATGAACCATGAGATCATGACCTGAGCCCAAGCCAGAAACTCAACTGACTGAGCCACCCAAGCGCCCCCAAGGTGCCTTTTTGTTAACATGCTTGTTGGTGGGTTACCTGCTAGGATGTTCCTTTGTCCACATCTCACAATTAAGAACATTACTACAATCACGCATAGCATGGATGTCATTCATCTTCAACATTCTTCCTTGTCTGAAGTCACTCTGCCTCAGGATGATGCTGTCAAACACTTTGCTAATGAGGTATTATTGTTTATATTAGGCTAGCGAAAGGGTGCAGCAGTTTAAAAAATTAAGCTAACGAAAGGAATGAAGGATGTATGCAAGACGCATCCCGAGACACATGGCTGCGGGCGGGGGCGGGGGGGGGGGGGGGCGGTGGTGGGCAGCCTTTGTCGTCTGGTAAAACTGAAGCGCAGTCAGGAAAGATTTCAGTAAAAGAGGAATCTAACTTGGAAAAGTGTCTTATCAGAACAGTCTTGGAATTTAGCTTCCAAGACTGGGAACTGAATTCCTTCTTAGGAAGGGCCACCGGAACAACGTGAGCAGAGGTGGGGATCTCTTGAAAAAATGTAATATCTCTGCTTTGCCCGGGGAAGAGCGTATTTTGCTGATCTTGGGTAAATCATTGAAACCTTTGTGGTCTGACGTCTGGATCCGTAAAGACTAATAATTCTGTAGCCCTTCCCAGAGACAGAGAATGATAAGTGAGTTATCATTAAAGGCCCTGCAGTGCCTCGGGTGAGGCTGTTTGTTTGATTGGGAGGTGAGACTATTGTTTCTTTGATTGCAGTCCACTTGTATGAGGAACCAAAACTGCATCTCAGTGTTGTTCTCAATTCAAAGAGGTTTGTGCACATAGTGTGTTGGAGTAGTGTTTTAAACTTTTTATTCACTGAAAATAAATGTCTTTAATAGGGACCCATAGTGTCTTTGTGCACTACCCGAGCTTGTAAGAAGCTAGGCCGTCTCCACTCCTAAAAGCAAGGGCTTGTCTATGTCTGTATGTAGGAACAGTAGCATTTTAATTCTCTACACAGTTTGAGAGTTGTCTCCTTTATTTCCTGTTGACTCAGCTATCTTCTTCCCACATTTTGGGGTTTGTGGTAAATGAAGAATTTGTATTTGGCCACTGGAAATGAGCCTTTGAATAAGCTGAGAATCATGTGGATCCTGTGATTTTTCTAAATGACCTGAAATTCTCCTTTTCTCGCAGATTCATCAACTTTAATAAGAATTATGTATGCATCTGCTAAAAGTGGGACCGGAGTGACAGGAGAAAGCTTAGCTAAATCCTATATAAAACACAGTTTGAAGAATCCTCATTTCCTTGAAATTCCTTCAAAAACAAATCAGCCCTTGTGAATGATACACAAAGCCTTGTTTTGTTTCTATAACTTTTCTCTCTCTTGACAGGCAATAGGCCTCCACCAAGGGAAGAAATACTTAAACTCATAATAATAAAAGTAGAAGTTGTCTATGAAAATCCAAGGATACACTGCCAAAGGACTCAATGTACATCTGCCCCAATCCACCTATTAATTCTGACAGATTTTACAAATACTTCCTTATTTATCTTCCTATGTTCTATTTCTCTCCTTAATCTTTATGCAGTTACAAAAAACTCTTTGAAATTATGTAAATGTTTACAATTTTAATTTTAAACATCCTGAATTGAAAGAATTAACTCATTTACTTTTCTTTCTTTCTTTCTTTCCTTTTCTTTTCTTTCTTTTCTTTTTCTTTCTTTTCTTTCTTTCTTTCTTTCTTTCCTTCCTTTCTTTTCTTTTCTTTCTTTCTTTCTTTCTTTCTTTCTTTTTTTCTTTTTACTTCAACCATTTTTAAGCACTTGGTTGAGTGTTATGCAACAATCACCACCATCCATCTCTAGCATGCCATTTTCTTTTAAACATCAAATTTCAAAACTATAACCCAAAAGAATTGTTCCTACTCCCGGTACAAGACTGGGAGTTACTGGATCTAGGAGGCTTGGTGGAGGGCCGGGACTGGTTGGGGCTGGTTGGACTCTGGGCCCTGCTGGCAGAAACCTGTCTTGGGCAAAGGGAAGAGACATGTGGGCAGACCCAGCCAAGTCTCTCTACCTAACAGATGGATAAAATGTGTTACGTCCCAAGGACACAGCTAACCGTAATGGGAGAATAGATGGTGGAGCCAGTGGCAAAAATCTCTAGGGAGATGAACAAGTGTGCGGTGCAATAGGATCAGGAAGTTCTGAAGGTAGCTTCAGCAACTCGGCACCCAGGAGTCCCACTGTCATGCTTTGTGGAGCTGCGGGACACAGGGATCTTTCAATAGGTGGTGTTTCCTATTTTCCTGCTTCACTCTTTTGACTCCCATTTCTTCCTATGTTTACTAGGGAGGGAATAAACTCCTTTTCCACCAGTCATGATTCTATATCTCACCATATTCAAAGTATTTTGGGTTTTTTTGTTTTTCTTTTTGTTTTTTAATGTTTATTTTTATCTTTGAGAGAGAGAGAGAGAGAGAGAGAGAGGCAAAGTGCGAGTGGGGGAGGAGCAGAGAGAGAGGGAGACACAGAATCCAAAGGAGGCTCCAGGCTCTGAACTGTCAGCACAGAGCCTGACATGGGATTAAAATTCACGAACCACAAGATCATGATCTGAGCCAAGGTCAGATGCTTAACTGACTGGGCCACCCGGGTACCCCCCAAAGCATTTTGAAAACAGAGCATTTGGGATTGGAAGAACTGGTACCTCAATTCCTCAGAGGCAGACAGAACTCTCCTTTCTTCTTTCTCTCCCCTGTTCCATTAAACTCATCTTTTTGCTCCTGTTATTATACACTAGTGTCTCAACGTTGCTGTTGTTGCTCGATTCCTGGAAAAGAGACAGGAGTTTTGGTGAGGGCTTGGCCAAAAAGGAGTGTGAAAGGGTGGGGTAGTGTTTGTTTCCCACCTTTTCCATGAAGCTCTTTTTCATGAAAGGAGATAACCAGAGGCTTATAAAAGTGTGAGGCCACAGGCATAGGAGCCCAGTGATCAAATGGGGCCCAGAACTATGAAGAAAGCTATTCTGCCTGCTTTTGCACAGGATCTAGCATTGCTGTGATATCCCAAACATGGAACATTTCGTGGCTTTGTCATGAGTGTTGCTGTCCCCATCATGGGCAGTGGCAGAAGCACTCTTTCAAAATGGCTTCGTGGTCAGCAGGTGTGGACACTTGGGAGCCAAATGCAGAGAAGAGTGGAGAGGGTATTACGAAGAAACAATATCTGACAGCCTGACCTGTGGGCACAAGTAAGGCATCCCCTAGGGATTTCCACAAATACCCTATGGACACTCCAAGGAAGGGCTAGAAACCTACTGTCACAAGGGTGGGGGCTTTGAGCTAACTGACATTTGAGTTACGTTGTATTACCCCAAAAAACTATATCACTTATTCCTCAATTTCCTCCGCCAGATGGAAAATATAGTAGTTATTGTCTAAAATATAAAATGTAACTATTCTGGGGTGCCTGGGTGGCTCAGTTGGTTAAGCATCCAACTTCGGCTCAGGTCATGATCTCCAGGTCTGTGGGTTGGAGCCCGCATCGGACTCTGTGCTGACAGCTCGGAGCCTGGAGCCTCCTTTGGATTCTGTGTCTCCCTCTCTCTCTCTGCCCCTCCCCGGCTCACGCTCTGTCTCTCTCTGTCTCAAAAATAAGTAAACATTGAAAAAAAAATTTTTTTAATGTACTATTCTATGGGACAATAATATCCCAACAAAGGTGCAGAGATACTTCCAAGTAGAAGTATCTTGTAAAGACTTCCAAGCCAAAGATACAGGACAGTGTGTTATCTTTTTTTTTTTAATGTTTATTTATTTTTGAGAGAGACAGAGACAGAGCATGGGCAGGGGAGGGACAGAGAGAGGGGGAGACCCAGAATCCAAAGCAGGCTCCAGGCTCTCAGCTGTGAGCAGAGTCCGACACGGGGCTCGAACTCACAGACTGCGAGATCATGACCTGAGCTGAAGTCAGACAGTCAACCGGCTGAGCCACCCAGGTGCCCCAAGACACTGTGTTATCTTAAAGTGGCACAGATGCTGCAAAAGTTCAGTTCAGTGCAGGACCCACAGAAGTTAATTCATTCAACTGAGAAACATATTCAGAAATTCAATTACGAGTCAGGCTGTGGGGGTAAAATGATAAAGCAGTCTATTCTCTCAACTCAGAACACATATATGAGGTTGATCTGTGTCAGACATGAGCAGGGCCAGGAGAGCGAGGCCTGGAGAAAACACAGGTGTTCAAGGACTGTGCACAGGAGTGCTCCCAGAACTGCAAAAGTAGCTGGAGAAGAGTGTCCTCCACATCCTGCCTCCAGCTACCCTCTGCCCTTCATCTTCCCAGTGGGGGCACGTGGGCCATCGGGATATCTTCCATGCATGGGGAGGGAACAAGGCAGGGACCCAGGCTGTGTCAGGGCTTCTCTCTACTTAAAGATGGCATCTTTTCTTGACTGTGGCCACTTCACTCTGCCAGGACCACTGTGCCAGGAACAGGCTTCTTTCAGAGTCCTGGTTGAGAAGGATTACGCAAATTATTTCACTTCAGGGTTCCCAAATCTCCCCAAGGAAATCTCCACTCGCCCTCCCTTGGCCTCCGCCCCTCCCCCACTTGGGTTCAGTCCATACTCCGGTCTCAGCTCCCAGGGGTTCCTCTGCCTCTCTCACCAGGTCATACCCCACAGCCCAGAATGGGTTTCTGTTTTGTTTTGCTTTGCTTTTTCTCGTTGCCCTCTGGTATGACAGGAAACCACCATACATCAGAGTATATCAGTCATCCTCCTTACTCTATGGTTATCTCTATCAACTATGCTCTAGTTCTCTATTTTGTTTCCTTGGAACCCACAAATCCTCTCTTCTCTCAACAAAGCCTGCTCTTTCAGATGAAAATCTTGGCTCTCATGTCTATTTTCCCTGAAATGAGCTTCAAGAGCCTATTTTGGAGAAGCTCAACACTGACTCCTTTGTTATGGCTGGTTACTACCGCCTTCCCCCTGAAACAAGGGATGCCCCGGCTTCAGTGCGTGGCAGCAGGAATTACAGGGAAGGAAAAACACATCCAATAATATTTTTAAATATTGTTCTGTTATAGAAGACCATTCGGCAGCAGCTGAGGTTAGAAACCCTGAAAGTGTAGTATTGCTAATCTCACAGCCGTATGCGTTCCTCTAGCGACATTCAAAAGACTGACTTTAAGCAGACAGTTGGACAGACTAAGGCTGCGTTGTGGAGAGACAAGTTCTTTGAAAAGACAAGGGACAAACAGTTGACACTATTGACAAGACAGCGATCACTGGATAATGGGAAAAGTGAAATCAGAAAGGGGCTGGAGGAGACGTAAGGGTCAAGGGGCTGGAAGCTTAGGTAAATTTGGAGATAACTTGATTGTAGTTGAGTAGGAGTGAGTGACATACTTATATTTATCATTTTAGAGATGACACAGTTTATGGAAGTTCAGCTCCAATGGGGACATGCCCAAGTGTACAGAAAAACATTTTGCTGCTCTCCAAACTAGGTTACAAATACTAGAAGTCACCTAAAACCTAGTGCATTATTCCTTTTGCATTCCTGTTAGAACTCCTCTGTAAACGACCCTGGCTGATCGCTGCCAGCCCGAAAAGGCTATACCTCAGGTTCCATGTCCCCGGCCTTCTGACAGCTCCCCACCAGAACTCCTTGTCCTCACGGCAAGAAGGGATCTTGAAAACAAAGCTGGGGGGCGGAGCCTGGGTGGCTCAGTCAGTTAAGCGTGACTTCCACTCAGGTCATGATCTCCTGGTTCATGAGTTCGAGCCCCAGCGTGGAGCTCTGGGCTGACAGCTTGGAGCCTGGAGCCTGCTTCGGATTCTGTGTCTCCCTCTTTCTCGCTGCTCTTCCCCTGCTTGTGCTCTCTCTCTCAGAAAAAAATAAATAAGTAAACATTAAAAATAATTAAATAATTTTTTATTTAAAAAATAATTTTTTAATTAAAAAATAATTAAAACCCAGTCAGGAGAAGAATAAAATGTTGGCAACATTGCATCAGCCCTTGCGTGTCCTACACACCACATCCTCTCTGCCTACCTTATGGAGGACAACTGGAAGATACAAGTAATAATATATATAAAGCATTTTATACTTTGCGAAATTGTTTTATTCACCTATTTTATCAACCCCCATGTCATTACCGTACCTATTTTACAGGTGAGGAAAATAGAGGCTCGGTGAAGTCAAGTCCACATTCACCAAGCTAGTCTATCCTCTTTACCCCTCACACCTGACCCAGATACCATCTCCTCTGCCTCGGCTCCCCATCTATGTGCCCTCTTGACCTGCACATACTCTGTCCTCACCTCTTTCTGTTGGACGTATGACCCTCCATCGTGATATATTAACTCACTTGCGTGTGCATCACACCAAGCCATCACAGAAGGCCCAGCACCTGGTGCAGAGCATGGCTCCCGACAAGCCCTCCTAAGCATTTCTTCAGTGAAGAAATGGATAACTCTGGAAAGAACAGGGAAGGTAAAGAGCACCTGTGAAGAACCAGTGCTTTCCTTGGCCCATTTGCTGACACCCCTCAAGCTGTTAGGGTTTTCCAGTCTGCATGCTCACAAATTGTTTTGTGAAAAGGGAAGGCCTGAGGGCTTGGATCGACCAGCCCAGATACCCTACAGGTAGGACTCCAGGGAGGCTGGCATTTAGGAAATGGAAGTTTCATAGGCAGATAATCTCTCCTGGACCTCTGGGTTTGAGAAAGAAAAGGGCAGGAAGGAGAACAGAATTTTTACAGCCTTGTAT
Organism: Prionailurus viverrinus; assembly: GCF_022837055.1. Classification (NCBI taxonomy): domain Eukaryota; kingdom Metazoa; phylum Chordata; class Mammalia; order Carnivora; family Felidae; genus Prionailurus; species Prionailurus viverrinus. Next base: position 115,145,290 of record NC_062564.1, read on the forward strand.
ATAAAGATCTCCTTGTAAAACCAAACTTCAAAGGGAGAGAGAATATCACTCCTTTGCAAGGAGCCTCATTAATTATCGCAGCATCTCTGCAAGGGAAGCACATTGGAAGGAATATTTCTCAAATGAGGAAACTGAGTGTGAAATAGCTTGCTTACCGGTAAGCCAGAAAAATAAAACCCCATGTATTTCCAGACTCCTCTTCTACAGTGCCCGCGACCTCCACCAGGCCATTTAACCACTTATTAAAGAAACATTCGTGGAGACCCTGCCTTCTGCCCAGCACCATGTCAGGACCCAGCCAGTAGGTCCCTAAACTAGAGGATTTCGTATTTCACCTGATCACCAGTAATGTTTGCAAATAGTCGGAAGAGGCAAACAAATATCTGTGACGCAATGTGCTAAGCGTGAGGACAGAAGTATGAACAAAAAGCAAAGGCATCACAGGGAGGAGAGTGATTACTTTTGCCCGGGATGATTAAAAAGTACTTTAACTGAAATCTTTAGTTCATCACAAGATTTTGAGAGCTGGCATTAGCAAAGTTCTGGATTAATACTTGCAATGAGGCGGTAAAGTGAGGACAAGCCCCCCTCCACAGTCCTATGTTTGCATCATCTTACAGAAATAGTTATCCACACCCCCACCCTACCTGCTAGGGAAATGAACTATGGAGAGTGTCCGTAATCCCTAATATTTATTCAGCACTCGCCATTTACTTTGCCAGTGTTGTTACACGAATCATCGCATTCATTTCTCACAACAAAATCTACAAGTCAACAATACTTATATGCCCATTTTACAGATGAAGGTGTTTAGAGGGATGAAGTAACTTGCCCAAGAGTTCACACAGACAGAATACGGTGTTATTTTGAGACCAATCCATGATTGAATTAATGAGGGTATTAGTCATTTTGGTCACACGTATGTTGAGTTATACATTAGCTTTCATTTTGTGGCTCAGAATTAGCAATGTTCATTTAATTAAATAAAATTACCATTGACCTTTCCTGTAAATTTTTCCCTTCTCTCTCAGCAACCCCTAAACTTCCCCTCTCCCCATACTCTCTGAATATAAATGTAGATAAAAATAACTTTCTGCATGCCATGTTATAGGCTCCGTAGTCGAGACGATGGACGATGGTCCCACAAGTTCAGAATACCTTTCATCCAAGCATTAATGGTGATTTATACTTAAAGAGGCAGCATTTCTTTTAAAGCTTCAGCTCAAAATATCCTTGACTGGGTGTGTTAAACCAAAGCACTTAATTAGAGATGACTTAGAGTAATACCTTTCTTTGTCACTTAATATCCTCTAACCACGAAAATCCAGAGGTTTTTACCTGTACCACAGAAACCTCACTTCCAAGGGCAGGATAATCACTCTGTAGGCTTTAGCCTTCTGAACTCAGACAATGGAAACTTCAGGACTCATCCCCACTTTTCTCATAATGAGAAATTCTTGATTACCTCACTCTTCCAGGAGAATAAAGTAGAGTCCGCACAACAGATATTCACTTAAAGAAAAATGACTTGCCATTGAATTAGTTATTCTGGATAGCCACCAGCAAGGATGATACTTAACTGTTCAACTTTTAGCCTCAAACTGCCTGAGTTTGTATCCCATTGCCTCTACTTAGTAAGAATGTGACATTGGGCGGGTTATTTCAACTTGCTGAGTCTGACTTGCCTCATTAGTAATATATAGATGATAACTGGTAGAGACTGCAAGTTGCCCAGGGACCCAGTGGGTTTAGTTTAGTTAGGATTTCAAAGAAGCCTGAACATCTGTAAATAAAATACTATTGTCAGTGCTGAAATCCTTTCTCCTCTTTTCCCACAGTAGTAGAATAATAGCTGAGAACATGACTACCAGCTTGACTGTATTTCCTTGTTTCCCCTGTAACCAGGTGTGGCCATAACTAAGTTATCTTAATGGAATATGAATGGAAATTAGGTGGGTCACTTCTAGGTCAGGACACAGGGATACTGAAGGAACACTCCTCCATTCATTCCTTCCCCTTCCTCCTGCTAGAAATGATAACAGCTGCAACAATCATGAGGAGCCACCCCACTATCCTGGGTCCTTAGATGACTATACGGAACATAAGTATATATTTACGGGATATGTGAGAGAGACTTCTACCCTGTTAGAGTCATTACGTTTTGGGGTATTTGTAGAATAACAGCACCTAAATCGTAAAACAGTTATAGGATTGGAAAAGATAAGGCATGTGCCTTTAGCATTACTGAGCATCAGCTACTAATGTGAGAAGACAGTATAGTGGTTAAAAATGGGAGTTTTTCCCCCAGAGTCTGTGTTCAAGTTCTGGCTGTATTTCTTTAAAACCTCTTTAAACTGAGAGATGTTTGGGGTGGTCAGGTGGCTCAGTCGGTTAAGCGTCCAACTTCGGCTCAGGTCATGGTCTCGCAGTTCATGAGCTTGAGCCCCGCATTGAGCTCTGTGCTAACAGCTCAGAACCTGAAGCCTGCTTCAGATTCTGTGTCTCCCTTTCTCTCTGCTCCTCCCCCACTCATGCGCTCTCTCTCTCTCTCTCTCTCTCTGTCTCTCAAAAATAAATAAACATTTAAAAATGTTTAAAAAAAACACATTTAAACTGAGAGATGTTTTATAGTGGGGAGAGAAAGAAATGAGAAGTCTCCTTCCTATTCAGGATCTGCCTGAGAAAACTGGAGGGCAAAGCTAGGAATTCTCTGCGCTATCACTATGAGGCTGGTTCCTTTCTTGCAGGGAAAGAAAACTATCGCAGAGTGCTAAGTCCAGTGACTCAGAGCCCTCATTTGACCCAGAAAACCTCCAGCCAGATTATAGAAGGCACAAGGTCAAATAGATAAGAATCTAAAAGCCAAACAGAAGTCTTTAATTAATGCCAGCAATCTGCCCTTTACAGCTTCAGTTTGGTCACTAGTTGACAGTCAAATTAACTATAGTTCATTTCCTAGTACAGTCAACTTACAATTAGGCATAATAATGAAGGGAAGTAATGGCACTCATGGTTTAAAATAGCGAGTACTGAGAAAATAATTTTATTTGGCTTTGGCATTGTGTGCACATAGCATCTACACGTGTACACACCATTTTGTCATCTACACGGAGACTTGCCCCCTCCCCAAAGAATTGAGAGCAAATGGTCCATATCTCTTTTTTGTTGTTGATCTTCTATTCCTATGATAACTTGACACAGAACTAAAATAAAATAATTTGCTTCCTTGCCAGCGTTAATCAGACAAAATAATTTCTGGACTGGTATTTTATTTGCAGTTCAACCATCTTTTAAATCTTAACCAAGCCAGCAGGTTTCTGTAAAATGTTATCCCCTATAGCACCATAACAAGCTCTGCAGTGACTGTGGGTAAAAATAGTGTCCAGGATGCCGTGTTGTCCATCTACTCCTGTCTACCCCATTGGCCTCTGTATTTGTGCCCTATTGTAAAGGGAGCTTAGTCTAGAGACCTGAAATTCTTTAATGAACCCCTTTCAGTTTGGCTGTTGTATTTTTAGGAGCTTCATTTTAGTGGGGCTCTGCAGGAAGAAGAGTATTTAAAGACTCCAGGAGACTATTTGTTTCCTAACCTTTTGACCCATGTTGAGTGTCTGGTTTTCTCCAGGCACATTCTATTATCAACAATGGCTATACCAGGACCATGGTACAGAGGGGTTAATTAGACCTGGGAAGGGAAAAGAAAAAAAGAATAACTTGCACTCCATAGCTACTGATAAGAAAGGAGCAATATCACCTCCTAAATCAGTTCCTGGAAACTCAAAGAAAGTTGGCTAGTAAATGTTATTTAGTATATTCCTTTCCATTTACATGCCATTGCAAACCTTATGTTCTGATAGTGTTAAAAGCAAGCTGGTGATATCTAGTGAGGATGAAGATGTACATCTCCAAGGACCTAGTAATTCTACTCCTAAATATACTCCACAGAGGCGCACTCACATATACACACAAGAACACGTACAGAGGTATGTTCATTGCAGAATCATTTAAGAAGGGAAAACTGGAAGTAGCCTACAGGTCTACCAACAAGAGAATGAAAACAAAAACAAAAAAACAAAACCTCAGGCAATGGAAGGCTGTACTGGAGTAAAAATCTATCCATTTTGATTTATAGAAATATATAAGCATGATAAATATTAAAACATAATCTTGAATGAAAAAGTCAGTGGTAGACTTATGTGTTCAATATACCAATTATATAAAAACCAAGATGTACAAAACTAAGTATTGCTTAGGAATATTATAGCATTTTTATAGCTATACATAAGTTTTGAAATGTGTCTGGAAATAATTAAAGCTCAAATTCAGAATAGTGCTTATTGTGGAGCAGAGATGGGAAGGCAGGAAGAAGAATGGGCTCAAGGAGGGCACTGGGTAACTCAAGCAAATCTTTCATGTCTCACTTCTTACAAAACCATCTGGGTAACCAATATTAAATTATTAATTTGAAATTAATTTGAAATTTAATTTTAAGTTTAAATTAATTAAATTAATATATTAATTTAAATTTAAGAGAATATTAGTATGTGTCAAGCTCCGTGCAACATCCATGAGTGTTGATGGATGGCTGTGACTGGATGTCATTGCATCATTAATGTTTACAACAGAGAATGTTGGTCATTACTTTTCCAGACAGCAATTGCTAAGAATAAGCCAGCATGCGGTGGAGATAAAGTTGCAAACCATCCTCAACTGCCATGGATCTCTAAGGAGCAGCTGACAACATTATGTATTAAACATTTATTATGGGTTAAATTGAGTACTTAACATGCTTAACCATCCCCTGCACTGCTTGTAACAACTCCAGGGAGAAGATACTATGGCTATTCCCATTTTATAGGTGAGAAAACCAAATCATAGAGAGTAATCTGGCCAAGGTCGCATGGTGAGTGGAGAAGCCAAGAATCAAACAAGCCCTCTTGAGCTATCACCACCACTCTATACCTCCTCCTCATAATTGGTATCTATTGTCTTTACAAAGAGCTATTTTCCAGAATTGTCAGGTTCAAAGTCCCATGAAGTCGCCAGTAGAGGAGGTGTGCGAATAGCTGTGTACCAAGAGCCCTCTGATACTAGATAAGGCTCTGTGTGGAACCATCTCTCTGGCACCCCTGCCTCGCCCAGATCCCACTGCATGCTCAGGACAATGCCTTGGTGAATTTGAAAGCTGTCCCATCAACAAGACCTTGACTTGAGAGGTAGGATGGCTGGGGCCTCTCCTCGGGACAGCTCTGGAAGCAGCAACGTTCATTCACAGTGTAGATGTATTCAGCAGCAGGCCTGAAACAGAGACGTTGTAAATCCCATCAAAATCTCCCCCATTATGTGACACACTTTGTTAGAACAGAATAAGGGGTTCGGCTCTGTTGGACCAAATCAAGTTGGTCTATGTGGAGTATCACATTTTAGATTCAAATCCCTGTTAAACCCTCTGCTTAGGCTCGTGGTTAACAATATTTTTATATCTGTCTGCAGAGATGACAGGCAGCCCGGCTCTCGAGCAGGCCCAGCGGCCTCTGCGTGGCTGCTTTTAGAGGCAGGCTCCATAGATGAAAGGCAGAAATCCCACCACCCCAGTGTCTCCTGATTAGCCCGGAGAAAAGCTGAATGACAAACATGTTTCCAATCTGCCTGGCCCATGCAGGGAAATGGGGCAATCTGGACTGAAAAGGGATTTAGACTTTTGTTGTGTGCAAGGGAGGGGGGATGGAGAAAAAAGCTGATTGAAATCCATCCACAATGCTTTCCCACTTGGTGATCTCTCAGATAAGAAACAGGCTGGCTGTGGTTCAGACCCCTACCATGCCCGTGCATCTTCCCTCTGCCCGCCTAGCCGCTAGGTAATCTTGGCCCTCTCAGACAAAGTCAAATACTGTAGAGACTATTGCAATGGGTGGTTTCAGAGCACGTGCTCTTTTGGCCACAGTGTTATGTTTGTTGATTAGTAAAATTGGCCTACAGTAAAATTCTCTATAGAACACCTATGTTAAAATAGCGTCAGTAACAGTGTTGATAGGTCACCTAGTCAGCTGTTCAGTTACTTACACTAGTCATATTACCCTACACTAGTTTCTTAGTCATCTAAAATGCTACACAAAACGATGGCAAAGCTCAGGTGGTAAATGCTAAGTGTTAAATATGTGACTTATTTATTGGACACACTGAATAAGACAGAATACCTTCATTTCTCTCTTCCCAATGGAGAGAAGAGCCCCACAGATATTGAAAGTATACATACTTGATGCAGGGCTTCTCTTAACTACGTTAGTCGATGCATCATTCATCACTTTCTATTACATAATTGTATGTGCAGGTGGGCAGGGTTTGGGTGCTAAATATTCTTGAAAAATCCACCAACCACGCAGATGGAAATACTATCTTCTAAGAGCATACATTCTGGCTTCAAGAAAATAATCTTTTTCCTTTTACCGTGCATACACTTGGGCATTGCTAGCATTATGCTGATGGAGTGAAGGGCAGGGTTCAGGGAAATCTGTCCCCTCCAAGCGTCCCTTCGCCAGGGCGTGGGTATGAGAAGAGCACCTATAATATAAGATGGCTGCCTTCTACCTCTCCTGGCCGCCTCGGGAAGTCCAGGAAGTATTGCTCTGTTGGCATCAGTACAGTGCTTCTTCAAACACAATTATCAAGACAGTCCTCAGTGACCTCTTATTGCTGCTGTATTTGGGAAACTGCATTCAGATGCAGATTGACCTAAATCCTATCAACCCATTCAACCATGTGTGTGAGTGTGCGTGTATGCGTGCGTGCCCGCGCACGTTTGTGAACACACATCACACATGTATTTGCACTTCTATAAATTCCCCCTAGAGCATTTAAACTACCCCAATCTAAAATTTCGAAATGAGGAGAAATGCTTATTTTCCCAGGCAACTGTGTCCATTGCTCTTGTGCTCTTCTTATAAATATTTCATCGCAAATATTTAACACGATTCTTTCCCCAATCGGATCAGCTTTGAAATGCTCCTCAAAGTGAATTCTCCCCTAACAATAGCTTGATGCAAAAGCTTTTTTTTCTTCTCTTAAGCACAGGGTCTGCTGCCATAGCAGCACGAATAGTTCTTATTTAATGGAAAAGAAAAGATACTTTACATTGATTCAGTAGTCCACAAAGGTGGGGGCGGCGGGAGGCGCGGCACATGCGCACCTTACGCATCCAGTGTGGAGGCCCAGCCTACCTTGACCTCCCCTCCCCCAGCACGCCTGCGATTATTACCCAGCCTACATTAGAACTGTAATGGGAAGTGACAAGTTTATGTAAATGATCCACACACGGATTTTGCTCTTGTAAAACAGAGCAGTTACTTTGGGCTTTCTAATTATTTCATGCCTTGTGGTTCTCTGATGGGGCAGAGATGACTATACTTGAAAAGTACCTTGTGATTGACAGACTTCTGTCCCCCTGGAGCTCATTAGGGCTCTGGCTTTGGAAGATGGGAAATAACCCTACCAGGCACCAAAAAAGAAAAGAAGAATTCACCCAGCACCAGTGATTCTGTAGATTCATTTGTTCAGATTTATGTTTTGTTGGGGAAACAGTGTAATCAGAAAAGTGCACTCTTGCCTTCCTGATCCAAACAGACTCTCTGCTTTGGTGCTTTTGATTTTTAAAGCCTGCATTTAGAGTCACACAGGCTGTATGATGTAGAACTTGAAGGGTATGAAATGCCAGTAGGGTTCCTCACAAAGAAGCGGGGAAGAGAGTCAGATGAGAGAGGCAGTGTGCCATATGGGGCAGCCACAGACTCTAGGCGGATGCTGACCACAGTTGTCACTTTGCAGGCCCAGCATGACCTGTTCCAAAGTCAAATCGGCAGAGAAATCAATGAAGGGAGCAAATAAGATGGAATAATTGATTAAGAAGTTCTGTCTGCCCAGTTTAAATATGCCCTGGTGAGAAGAAGTGCTGGGATGGGGCCGGGATTGTAGAAAAATAAAATCATAAAGCTGGAAAGACTTAAGGTTTCTTTTGTCTTCCCATTTTATGGATTAGAAAATTCAGAGAGAGGACAACCATATAGCTGGCTAGCAGTACAGCCAGAACCAGACTGTAGCTTTCTATCTAAAATCCATTTCTCTGGGGCCGAACCAGGAAGGGGCTAGGATTGGGGGAAGACCAGCTGACATGAGGTCTGCTAATGGATGAGGTTCCAAGAACAAGCGAAAATCTGTTCGTCTAAATACAGTAGGGTCAGGTTTTGTACGCACTACGCTTAAATGTGTAAAAGCTGGACCATTCGTTGTTTCTGTAACTGACCATGCTTTCAAGCTACATATGCCTGTGTAGTAAGGGAAACAAATACACCTAATTAAAGTTAAGTTCAGTGTTTCTCAGTTTAAAAGTTTCATTCAGGTTCGTTTATTTTCTTTCGGATGAATGTTCAGTCAAATTCAGTGTCCACACTTCCTACCAGGGCCTTTTGTCTTCTTTCAAAAATCCCCCAGTCCCGTGCCCACTTCCCCAAGAAGGCATCTGGGCGTGCTGCGTCTTTGTAATGACTGGAGGGATAGACTGGTTTGAGCACAGGTGGGCTTTTCTCTGGTTCTTTGATGTCTTTCCAGCTACAGGTAGCTGTGCATGCCAGTAAGCAGCCTCCCTTCCCCCCTTCACCACACATACAGTTAAGTTTCCTTTGAACCCAGGAAGTCATCTTGGAGCCTAAGAGGAAGACAGAAGGATATTTCTTCAAAATGAGATTGTATTAATCTAGAAGCTCCTCTGATGCTTTTTTTTATATTTGGCAAATTTTAGTGCCACCACGTGCCCTTATAATGCCCTTCTCCACGTCTGTCATTGTCAGTGCAGTGTCCAAGAGGAAGTCTGAGCCAGTTAGGAAAAATAAAGGAGCTACCATTAATTGCACATCTGAGCCATGCAGTATAAATGTTGGCCCCCTGCTAGATATGGAACACAGAGCCCACAATGGAGGCATGAACCCTGTACTGGAGATGAAGCAGTAAGTCAGGAGCTAGAGGAGCAAGTAAACCAAACCAGGTAAAAGTAGATGGACATACGGGAAGGAAAAGAAGGTCAGCCTCTAACAGAAGCATGCTGCAAAACTTCTTAGTTGACGAGAAGAATAGAAAGGGAAGAAAGCTGCCCAACTCATTTCAGGAGGCTTATAAAGAAACGTTGATTCTAAAACCACTATGGACAGCACAAGAAAAAAAGTACAGGCCTCTTTAACCTATGAATGCAAATGGGAAAATCCTGTATAACTTACTTTCTATGTGAATCTAATAACATTTGAAAAACAAACTTATTGGCGCCTGGGTGGCTCCGTCGGTTAAGCCTCCAATTCTTGGTTTCAGTTCAGGTCATGGTCTCATAGGTTGTGAGTTCGAGCCCTGCACCAGACTCTGTGCAGTGCGGTGCCTGCTTGAGATTATCTGTTTCTTTCTCTCTCTCTGTCTGCCTCTCCCCCTCTCACTCTCTATCTCTGTCAAAATAAATAAATAAACAATAAAAAAAAAAAACCCAAGTGAGATTTATCTCAGGAATTTAACAGTGGTGTAATACCAGGAAGCCTCTCTCAAAAGAGAAAACAAAAGAAAAATAAAGGAAAGAAAAATCTCTGAATGTGAAAGTATTTCATGAAGTTTAGTAGTTACTTATGATAAAATAATAGTCTCAGTAGCCAGGACTAGAAGGGAACTGCTCTAATCTGAGGTAGCGTTTTGCCAGAAGACTCAGGGCAACATGGTAGTTGATGGAGAAGCCTTAGAAACGCTCAGTCCTTTTAAGGTCTGGAACAAAACAAAGTTCTCATGATCCCTGCCCTACTTAACTTTTTCTTAGATGTCCTCACCAATAAAAATTTCCAAATACAAAATAAGAAAAAAAAGTAGATTATAAGATGCGATGATTTAAAAGATGCCCATAAGCTGCTTCGGATTCTGTGTCTCCCTCTCTCTCTCTACTGCTCCCCCACTCTCACTCTGTCTCTCTCTCTCAAAAATAAATAATAAACATTAAAAAATTAAAAAAAAGAAAGATGTCCATAAATTTTCAAAAAGTGGACCCTAGTTTCTCAGTCCTTGAGTTTGGACTGGATTTAGTGAGTTGTTTCTACAAATAGAATAAGGTGAATTAATGCTGTGTGATTTCTAACACTAAGTCAGATTCCTAGATTCCTGACCTTAGAGATTATTTGCTAATAAATCTGCTCTTGTAAGCTGATAGGTTTGGGAATAATTTGTTTGTTCCAACTGATAACTGCTACACGAGCATTGGAATAAAAGATATTAAGTTGTCGTTTATTGCTGACAATATGATTGTGTGCATAGAAAATCCAACAGCATTTACAAAACCATTAAAACTAGTGAGAGTTCAGCAAGTTTGCCTTAATTTAAGATCATCTTACAAAAGTCAATAGTGTTTTCTATCCCAGCAATAACTGACTAGAAAATAAGTATCATAAGTATCATTCAGAATAGCAGCCAAGGGGCGCCTGGGTGGCGCAGTCGGTTAAGCGTCCGACTTCAGCCAGGTCACGATCTCGCGGTCCGTGAGTTCGAGCCCCGCGTCAGGCTCTGGGCTGATGGCTCAGAGCCTGGAGCCTGTTTACGATTCTGTGTCTCCCTCTCTCTCTGCCCCTCCCCTGCTCATGCTCTGTCTCTCTCTGTCCCAAAAATAAATAAAACGTTGAAAAAAAAAAAAAACAGAATAGCAGCCAAACTGTAATGTATCTGTGACTTAATTTTACATGGAGTATACAAGACATTTTTATGGAAAAAATACTAAAAGTTTATTAAAATACAGAAGATTGAATAAAAGAAACATGTACCATATTGATGGTTACTGACTTCATATTAAAGATATTTTAATTCTTGGGGCGCATGGGTGGCTCAGTTGGTTAAGCATCCAACTCTTGATTTCAGATCAGGTCATGATCTCACAGTCTGTGAGTTTGAGCCCCACGCGGGCGCTCTGCACTGCCAGCATTGAGCCTGCTTTGGATTCTGTCTCTCCCGCTCTCTCTGCCCCTTTCCTGCTCAAGAGCATTCTCTCTCTCTTTCTCTCTCTCTCTCTCTCTCTCTCAAAGATAAATAAATAAACCTTTAAAAAAAAAGATATTTCAATTCTCTCTCAACTAATATATAATTTCAATGCAAAGACAATAAAAATTCCAGCCAGATTTCGCACCTGCCTAGATGGCTTACCATCATCTATCACTGTGTCTTCTAAGCACTGAATACTTTAAATACCATGCTCTGCCCTTATCACTAGAATTCCTTGGGTTGCCTTCGGCTGGGTCTGTATCAAGGGCCTACCTCACCCCAGTGGCCATGTCTCTTTTCCAAGTCTCAGCCTTATGTGTTCTGGCTCACATTATTTACTGAGCTCCAAGCTTCTGTTGTGAGTTGGGCTGTGATAAGAGAGGCAAAAGAGGAAGGAGCAGGGGAAGGGGGGCACAATAACAATAATAACAACATTTGGATCCTCTGTAGGTAGGACCCCTTTCTTTGAAGGCAGTTTCATTATGAAGCCAAAAGACCATAAGACGGGAGTCTGATTATCAATGCATTTGAGCAAACCCATGAGGCATGTTTACCTGCATTAATGAAAACTATAAAAAGTGTAGACTTCTATGCAAAGTTTAGAAGACATATCAGGAGAAAAGATGCCAGAACTGTGTGGTTACTCTAATTAGCAGGTCAATACAAACAACGTTCTTATTGGCTTCATGAATGAAAAAGTAGGTTAAAACATTATAAACTCATTTAGATTTGGTATAGCAGAGAGCAAAGATTTGGGGCTCTATCAAAAAGAACAAAGGACCACCAAACCAGAAGTTCTTTTCATTCTTAACCCCCATTCTTGATGGGGAATGCAGTTTAAAAAAAAAAAGGACATCCTGTAACTATGGTTTAAGAAATTATCTGAATGCACTGAACAGTGAAGTGATTCAACTGTAAAGGATTAGACTCCATGCAAAAGCAAATATTGCCCCTTTAGCTCGAACCTGCACCCTCTCTAACATATCCATACCCCACTTCTCCTGACTTATTCCTATTTGTGCTTCAGAACTCAGTTCTGAGGTCAACATCTGTGGGAGGCTTTCCTTTATACCTCTTCCTTCCACCTCAGTTCCTGCTAACTGCCCCTTCTGAGTCCACCCTGCATCACGCCTTTCATGGACTTGTCACCCCAAATTGGGTTTGTTGTGTCATCTCTTTACCCACTAGACTTTGAGTCCTTTAAGGGTAGAGACTGTTTCTTCAATTTCTATCTTCCAAAGATCCAATCCAGCACCGTAAAGATACTAGGCTCTCAATAACATTCACTCAATGAATAAATGAATGAATGAATGTCATTGCTCTCTAGGAAAAGAGAATTAGGTGTAATCTCTACAGAGGTAAAAGGAGTATGTATGCATAACAGAATAGCATCACTGAGTCAGATGTGAAGGACAAGTAAGAAGGAGAAATAACAAAAGTGCCTAAAGGCATGGAGAAAAGACTGGAAGAGAAGGAAGAGGTGGTGAGTAGGAATTGACACATAAACAACAGAGAAAACTAAAGAAGATACAGTTCAGGCTGTAATAGGGGGAAGGCAATGAAAAATACTTCCAAACGCTACAGCTAAACAAGAGAGTGCAGTGAGAAGATAGGAAGAATGAAACTTTTTTTTTTCAATGTTTTTATTTATTTTTGAGACAGAGAGAGACAGAGCATGAGCAGGGGAGGGGCAGAGAGAGAGGGAGACACAGAATCTGAAGCAGGCTCCAGGCTCCGAGCAGTCAGCACAGAGCCCTACGCGGGGCTCAAACTCACACACCGCGAGATCATGACCTGAGCCGAAGTCAGATGCTCAACCGACTGAGCCACCCAGGGGCCCCGAGAATGAAACTTTTTAAGAAGCAAAGATAGGGAGGGCAGGTTACAGAAGCTTTCACCTTTTTTTAAAATAAAATTTATTTATTTGTTTTTTATAAAGTTTGTTTTGAGGGAGAGAGAGAGAGGGAATGTGAGTGGGGGAGAGGCAGAGAGAACCCAAGTGGGCTCCTTACTGCCAGCGCAGAGCCCGATGCAGGGCTTGAACTCACGAACCACGAGATCATGACCTGAGCCAAAATCAAGAGTCAGAGGCTTAATGGACTGAGCCGCCCAGGAGCCCTCAGAAGACTTCATCTCATCAGGTGTTCCTACAGAGGGAAGGTGAAGGATGAAGAAATTAGTGAAACTAAGGAATGGAAAGCATGAAGAAACAGAAGACAATGAATGCCCAAGAAGCCATGTAAAGAGCAGGAATGCCACATGGAAGAATAGAATAATAACATTTAACATTTGTTGAGCATCACCTCAGCCACTGTGCTAATTTACGTCTTATTTCATTTACTCCTCATGACAGTAGGCACTATTTTACAGCTGAGGAAAACAATGACCCAGGAAAGTGAAGTATCCTATGTAAATTCACAGTTAGTAAGTGGTGGAAATGGGACTCCAATCCAGATCTTTCACCTCTGAAGCTCAGAACCTGAGACTAAAAGGAGGAAGACAAATAAACCAATGGAGGAATGGCAGGAAGAAAAGACTTCTGGAGAAAGCCCAAGCGTACCAAGTACACACATCAAATACATGTGACACACAACTCCAAGTGGAATTGCACAATACACATAGTGAGAGAATGTTGGAATTAGGCCTTCTGTGCTCTGAGGGAGTAACTTAAGAAAAAAACAAAACAAAACTCAAGAAGGAATGTTTTCTTTTATGCATTAGAGTCTGAGAATTTCTCTGTAGGAAGAGACACAAACTTGTTGAGACTTACAGAAGAAAATATAAGCTAAAAGCAAACTCCTGAGTCTCTATATGGAGGCCCAGTTTTATAAGGAAGTAGAATAATTCTCTACATGATAAAGTGGGGGAGAAACTTCAGTTTGGGGGTATAAATGCATGAAAGAGGAAAAAGAAATGAGTAGGTAAGGATGCAGATCTATGGAGTGAGGGCTGGAGGAAAAAAGGTCATCCAGCCAAGAGTGCCTGAGAGAGAAATGAAATGGAGAACTCAAATGGCTCATTGGGTTTATGAAGGGCTGTTGTGAGGTTGGGTTAAAATTTGGGTTAGGGACCCCCACATAATCTTCAGCAAAGGCAATGAAGAATAAACCATTCTGAATATGTTTGGATTTCTTATATAAAATGTTGAAGTGTGGGGGCGCCTGGGTGGCGCAGTCGGTTAAGCGTCCAACTTCAGCCAGGTCACGATCTCGCGGTCTGTGAGTTCGAGCCCCGCGTCGGGCTCTGCGCTGATGGCTCAGAGACTGGAGCCTGTTTCCGATTCTGTGTCTCCCTCTCTCTCTGCCCCTCCCCCGTTCATGCTCTGTCTCTCTCTGTCCCAAAAATAAATAAACATTGAAAAAAAAAAGTATTTAAAATGTTGAAGTGTGTCAGGTTATGGCTTAGATGGCTTTATATGGAGTAGAAAAAGCCTATTGGACACAAAGAGAGCTAAATCTGAATTTCATGTATAATGATACCTGTAAAACAAACCATGAAGCATCACATATCAAAAGCCTGGAAAACTACAAGTGCTTCTTATGTGTCCGCAAACTATACTACTTATAATTCATCTTAAGGAAATAATAGATGATATAGGTGAAGACTTTGCCTGCCATTATTTCACTGGAGAAAGAAAGTGAGGAAAATGAACTGCCCAGCAATAAGCGACTGATTTAATAAATGATGATGCATACGTACAATGGAATACTACCTGCCCACAAAAAATTACATCGTAGAGTCATTCATTTGGCAAATATGTATTGAGTGCCTTCCATGTGGCCAGTGCTGACCTCGGCACTGATGACTCAGATGGGAATAAGTAAATGTCTCTGCCCTCCTGGAATTTACATTCTAGTGGAGGAGAGAGAAAGACAGCACTCAAGTAAACCTAATAAAGAAGCAATATAATTCAAATGATGGTGATAAATGCTGGGCAGAGTAAAAAAGGAAAGAAGGTAGAGATCGACTCAAGTATGTAAGCTTATAAGGGTGTTCAAGGGAAGTCCCATCGAGCATAGAATTGGCTTCATAACAGGGCGATGTACCCTCTGGCCAGAAGTATTCCTCTTTTGGGAACCAGGATCTCTGTACCTGCACAGGTCAGAGTGAGAGGACAGGAAGCACAAAATCCTCAGCATGTACCTGGGAGGGATGGTAAGCAGGACCACTCCTACTTCCATCCATTCATTACTAGATTTTGTATTTGACCTATTGAGATACTCATCACTTGGGTTTGTTGATTTACAGTGAACACGGTAATCTCAATGATGATCTCCATCCTCAAAAGCACCTCCAAGCAGACACTGCAGTTGTGACTTGAACTTGTTCCACCATTCTACCAGACTTTCTGGGTAGTGTGGTATGTGATATGACTGTGAGTCTGTAAAAGGGGGTTCCTTGGTCTAATGTGATGTTATTTGGGATCCTGTAGAGGTGGGTCAAATGTACTGTCAGCTTCCAGGAGATGGTATTGACTGAGGACCTGAAGGCAAAGTCATACTCCAAACACGTGTCTCTTCCACTCAAGATGCCCTCTCTAGGGGTGAAGAGGCAACTTGCCACAAGCAGCTGGCGCTGTGGCCAGGATTCAGAGTTGGCCTCTGTTACAGAGAGCTTGGACATTTGGCAACAGAGGCTATATCATCTTTGGTTGGTGAGATTTTGTAGGGATACCTAACCCTAAGCCAGGTCCACAGTAAAACACTTTATAAATTTCAGTTCATTTCAGTTCAGTTCAATAGACATTTCAGTTCTAACATCCCTCTAAGGCTGCTCTCTTGGCTGGGGAATGCTTTCTCCCGCAGCCCTCTCTCCATTCGGCCTTATTCTTGCTTGCCTGCTCCTCCTTCCCATTCTTAGCCTCCTGCTTCCACGACTATTTGGTTCATTGTGCCAGCATCAGGTGATGACAGACACTGGCTGGTATACTGCCTACTTAGTTCCTCTTCCATGGTGGGAGATCCCTGCTGGGATTTAGACATGCGACCTGAACGTCTTCACACTGTATGCTTATTCCCATGTCGATCCACATGCCTCGAATCCTCATCTCCTATCTTTTAATCTTTTTTCTTCTGGGGTCTTGACCAGCTGCCTAAGCTATTCGGTGCTGCATCCAAGTCTGTATGTTCTGACACCAGGCCATTCTCTGCACAGAGTGGGTGACCAGCAGCGCCACCCCAATATTTGCCATTGGGAGAATTTTCTGCTATCCCTGGAAGGGAAGCCATCCCTTTGCAGGTTGCACACACATATAAGGCTGGTGTATCCATAATTCAGGGAAGGCTTTTTCCTCCTCTGTTGGTCACAAAGTACCCCCAGAGGACTGTGAAGGTGAGCTGTGGGAGAAGGAGCATGGTGGATGGAGGGAGAACAGTGGTGGATGACACAGGGCCTAGGCCACCTTGTGCAGCTTGCTTGTTCTCTCCAGCTTTACTCATGCTTGTTCCGGTATGTGCCACTTACGTCATATGATGGTTTGTGCTGGACCCATGTGACCAGATCACTTGGTGGTATGAAAGGGGTCAGCTCAAGATGCACCATTCTGGGGGTCTGGTCGCTTGGTACCCTATGGTCAAGCACTCCATCTCTACCAGGCACAATACCGGGAGCTGTTTCTCAAAAGGTGTGTAATTCTCCACTGCAGATGGCATAGTCCTGCTCTAGAAATCCAGGGGCCTGTGTTATAATTCTCCTACTAAGACCTTCCATCAACTCCACATGGTGTCTTTCCCACCGTGACATCTCTAAAACCATAGCGTCTGCTGGATTGTAAGACCTCAGTGGCAGGGTCACTTGTACCATAGCCCGGGCCTGCTACAGAACTTACCTTGATTTCTACTCAGAGCCACTAGCCTTTTGTGTCATCTGATATATGCATCAGAGCTGTGTTTGCAGGTATGTAATATGCTACCTTCAGAACCCAAGGCAAGTGTGAAGTGTTATGAGGTGGGACATGCAAGATGCAGTCATTTGTTCTTTACTTTGGAGAGGATGAAGGGGTTTCCCTCCCATGTCCAGACCACTAGATCCTCAAACACTTCACTAATGTGAATAGCTCTGAATCTTTGTAAGGTTTATTCCTCAGCCTTGGGAGGGCATGTGTCTCACCAAAGTCCAGCCACTTTTTTTTTTATTATTTTTAAACTTTATTTATTTTTGAGAGAGAGACAGAGTGTGAGTGGGGGAGGAGCAGAGAGAGAGAGGGAGACACAGAATCCAAAGCAGGCTCCGGGCTCTGAGCTGTCAGCACAGAGCCCGACACGGGGCCCGAACCCACGAACCGTGAGATCATGACCTGAGCCGAAGTCGGACGCTTACCGACTGAGCCACCCAGGCGCCCCTTAGCCACTTTTTGCTCATTATCTGATTAGCATAATGTCATCATTCTAGTGGAACAGTGTGACGTTTGGCATAAAGTCCCCTCAGACTCCTCAGACTATATTGTGATAGAGGACAGGGGAGTTGATATAATCCTAGGTCAAGATTGTAAATGTAATCTGTTGCCCATTCCAGATGGATGCGAATTGTTTTTTATCCTCTTACCTTATGGAGATGGGAAAAAATATATGTGCCAGACCAATGGCCACATATCATGTACTTGAGGCCTTGTTAATCTGCTGTAGCAAAGATACCACATCTGGTACGCCATCTGTAATTGTGGCTTCTACACAGTTGAGTTTGCAGTAGGTCCTTATCTGCTAGCATCCATCTGGTTTTTTCAAGGGTCAAACCGATGAATTAAATAAAGATATCATGAGGCCTGCCATCTCAGCATCCTTTAGACTATAAAGGTGGCTGGAAAGTGATTTTATTTTCAATTTATTGTTTTGGCTGGGAGTGGGGGGTGGGTTGGAAGGTTCAGAGCTTCTACTTGGCCTTCCCACTATGATTGGTCTTATTCCAAAAGTGAGGAAACCAATATGGGGATTATGCCAAATACGAAGTATATCTTCTTCCATGGTACATTTGGAGACAGGGAAATGACCACTGAGTGGGTCCATGGACCCACTAGACCCATGATGAACCACAGCTGGATCAGGATTATATTTATTGCTTGGCCTCCATATGCTGTCATGATGATGCTTCAGGTCTCTGGGTTAACTTTTACCCTATGATTGGGTACCCCCCCCCCCATCTCCCTAGTCTGTGGTCACCAAAGTAAATGGCTGTAAGTCTCTTTGCGGGACAACCAGGCAACCATTACCATGTATACTTGCCATGATACTGTGGAATCCTTCATCCTGGGAATCGCACTGTCTTCAGTCAGATTTCTCAGAGCTAGAAAAGGAGGCAAGAGACTGTGACTATTTATTGAAGTGACTGTCCTCAACTGCCTTATCACCCACCCTTGATTTCTTTTGATTGCACAGCTTAAGTAGCACCCTTCTTGGTTACCCATCTATTTTGTCCCTAGGCATACTATGTGCTATTACTCAACTTTATAACTTTCTGTGGGGCAGGCCCCCCTGAATGCCCTCTGAGCTTGTCACTCAACACTTGGCCAAGAGGCCCATGGAAGAGGGGCCCCTCCTGAAGCGGATCACCGAAGGAAAAGCAAGCTGAGCCTGCCCCTCCTGCCCCCATGCACCTTGCCTACCCACCCCAGCTAATACGCCAGATCCCCAACACCACAAGCCTGGCAGTGTGCAAGTAGCCCAGACAGGCCACGTCACCCCACAGTGAATCCCGCCCCTAGGAGAGGGGAAGAGAAGGCACACACCAGTCTGACTGTGGCCCCAGCGGTGGGCTGGGGGCAGACATCAGGTCTGACTGCGGCCCCACCCACCAACGCAAGTTATTCAAGACAGCACAGGGGAAGTGCCCTGCAGTTCCACACCACTCCAGGGACTATCCAAAATGACGAAACGGAAGAATTCCCCTCAAAAGAAACACTTGGCCTCTGATGGTCGAGCCTCATCCCATTACTATGGGTGAGTCCAATTTGGTAAGCGTTTTCTACCATGAGCCTCACCTGATGGGAGAAACACCACTGAATTTCGTAGTGGCGATGGTACCCTCTCGCCAGCACATTCCTTACTGCTTTGGTAAGTGGTAAATCCTCTGGACTCTTCCATGGACTATAGTCACCTTACATAGTCAAGGCGCTGTAACATACCCACTTTTCTGATCTTTTTAATCTCTCCTTCTAGCATCTCCCATGGCAGTTGTGCCATTTCTCTCTCAGGGTGGGCCATCTCTTTTCCCATAATTCCAGGAGCCCACTTAACAGCTCATTTGCACCATCACTCAGTGTCCTTGCCAGAGTGTTAAATCCTGTATCCTGGGGAAGTACTCTCAAACCAGTAAGCTTTCCCTTATCCAACTTTATGTTTCCCTTATCCCACCCCATCCATGCCCAACCTAGCATACCCAGAAGCCACTTTCCTGTATACTCTTCTGATGGCACATGTTAGATAGATTCTATAGCTCCTTTGGGGTAAAGTCCCTTCTCTCCTTTATCAGACTCAGAATGTCCCTAGCCAGGTTATACTGTAACTTAACTCTTGTCCTGATGACAGGGAAGTGGGGACAGATCCCAAGGAAGGAGTATGTTCTCTTGTAGGAGAAAGGCCTCTGCAGCATCTTTAAGCAAGGAGGCAGTGTGTACCTTGAAGAGTGAAGAGTAGACTCCTTCTGCTATTTCAGAGTTCAGAGGAATCTAAGATCCAAGATTTTGGACATCATCAACCCAAACATCCTCATCCCGTGTGTCAGGGACTCATTCTTCCCTAGCTTACCTGCCTCTGTTGCTAACCTTTCTTTAGCACTCTGTGAATTTTATGATTAATTCCTGGACTTGGTCTTTACCTGGACTTGGTCTTTAGCTTTTTGTAGCCTCTAGCTAGTGAAGACTAAAGTATTTTATAAGCGACCAAGGAAGTCCTCTGGCTATCACTCTTGGCATTTAACTGTCAAATAATTACTCTCAACCTTTTATTATCTTTTTTCCAAAGTAATCAGTTGAGCTTCACAGTAGCCACCCATCGAACTGCCCTTATGTTATTTCTCGCATATTTATTAATACCTGATACATCTCATTAGCTAGTGCGTTTTCTTCCACCAGTATCACATCCTAGCTCACCATCAGTGAAAGCTTTAACAATGCTCTGCTGCCTTGGGCCAGGGGTTATCTATGCTCTACATCCAGCCACTGATGGGAGCCTCACCGCCAGCTAGGGGAGTGATCCATCTCTAAACTTCTTAGGGTCTGCTTTCTCAGACCGCTCCCAATAGCAACTGTTGTATGTTGGGTTCCCTGAAAGAAAACCCTGAGACAGAGATGAGCATAGGGGAGGTTGATAAGAAAGTACTCCTGGGATCATGCCTCTGGAAGAGAAGTGATGGGTTGGGTAGGATTGAAGAGAGAAGTGGGGCTGCTATGTGGTCCCAATTGTAGGCCCTGATCTACCCCTCAGGAAATTCTGAAGCTGGAATAGCCCTTCAAAATTGTCTACAGACAAGTGCCTGGCTGTGTTGCACAATGGATAGTACATTGGACTTCCAGACAGAGTTGTTTACAGTCAAGGTAAGGGAGCCTGGCCTTTATCTCCTGGCACCTTCCAGGTGCTGGAGGCCAGCAGCTGATGCAAAGGGCTATGCCCTGGGGCAAGGTGAATACCTTCATCCAACAGTTCTAAGAATTGCTCGTGGCTGAGGGCTATCTGCCAGTAGCAGACAGCTGGGTAAATAGGTCTTTGGTCCTAAAGCGGAATCTGGGTAGTACCTCACAGCAGCATCTGTTACGGTTGCTTTGGATGAACCAGAAGGATGTTCAAAACAGATTAATAAATGGAAAAGAAAAATCAGGTTATAAAAGGATATATCTAAATGATCCTTTCTGCAAGGACATACCCAAGGTATTGACAACGGCCCTGTCTTGATGATGAAGGAATTTTGATTGTCTTTCCTCTTATTTATCTACATTTTCTAATATTCCTTTAATTGATTACTTATAAAATAAGAGGTTACTTTTAGCTTTAAAATTTTCTGGGGACAAAATTGGACATTATATAAGAAATTAGAAATAAAGTATTTTAAATTTTATTTAAGTAATTTAATTAAATTTTTATTTTAATTTTCTTTTAATTTAATTACATTTTTATTTAATTAATTTAATTAAATTTTAAATTATTATTTTAAATTTTAAATTTTAAATTATCATTTTAAGCCATTTAATTAAAAAGATTTAAGTTGTGGCTTTTGTTGATTCAAGTAGGTGAAAGTGTAAAAGTGAGCCCAGGAAAATAATTGGATTTCATAATCAGTAAAAATATTCATATTGCCTAGTTCCCAAATTAGAAGTTATATTGCTACCATATTGTGGCTTGTTCATCTGTCCACTCAAAAACTCTTAATGAGAAATTATTATAAGTCCTATTTAGCTGATGGACAAAATAAAATATAGAGAGGTAAAGAGATCCAGCCAAAGCTACACAAATTACTGGCAGAAGAGACATGCTCGGCTTCTGATTTGGAATCCCATTTTCTCATTATTCAGCTATCCTTTCTCCAAGTAAAGTTTAGGTCAAGGGCATTGAATACCCAACTCACTTGTTCTAAAATGGTCCTCTTAATTACCAGTGCTCATTAACTTTATATGTCATTATTAGCGCAAGGAGGTGGGGAGGGAAGTGAGAGATGTAAAGGAAACAGGAAGTAATAAATTAATTTCTAACCAAGGTCAGCCATTCCCCAGAGCACAAAGCAATGCATGGTGGATTGCTCCGGGGGCTTATATTGGCAGAAAAGTTATTTGGACAAAGTTCTTAGGAAGTAGACAGAAAATTCTGTCAAAGATACAAAATATTCATCAGCTAAAAACTACGGCGAAAAAGAGATTTGAGTTTAAATGTTTATTCACAAGTGCCTTCTTCTATATGTCTCCTCTTTACAAAATAACTTGTAACTGAAGTAACCTACAGGGAAATAAAATGAGACAGTGTTACATGAAAGGAATCTAAAAGAGAAAGAGACAGGGAGAAACAGAGAGAAAGAAAAATGACCAAGCACCCTTTCAGTTTCCTAGGCAGTTCAGACAAGCATTGCAACGTTTGTAGTCTTCTTAAAGCAGCGTTCAGTCTTTTGGAGAGTCACATATCACTAAAGTCATCAGTAAATCGGTGATTCATCATTCTTCAGTTGAAATGTAAATAAAACCTGCTTGACACAAGCTAATAATAGTTTGGATATGAGATTTTAATTACACTCAAGACTTACAAGATTTTTCTATGTAGTCAGATGCAGAAACTTCACAGATTTGTGCACAAGGACAGAAACCACTTTCAAAAACTCAAGTTGCTAAGAATGGACTTAAAATATTTTAAATAAGTGATCAAGCTTAACATCACCCCGACATGAAAAATCTCCTGATGTGACTCCGAGGAGACCTCTTATCTGGATAGAATTCTCACCAAAAGGTTTCACCTGGATCTGGTAGCAAGCCAAGTCCAAAATGTTGGCCTGGACCCTCCCAGTGTCTGTGTCATGAAAAACAAATCAAAAGAAAACAAAAAATCAGAAATGGGGATGCGGGACTGTTCTAGATTAAACGTGACTTCAGAGACAG
The DNA here is from genome assembly GCF_022837055.1 of Prionailurus viverrinus. Lineage (NCBI taxonomy): Eukaryota > Metazoa > Chordata > Mammalia > Carnivora > Felidae > Prionailurus > Prionailurus viverrinus. The sequence goes on from NC_062564.1 coordinate 115,167,896, forward strand.
GACCACTAAATCTAATGAATGATATTTGAGAGGGTCCTAGATTTGTTTAAAGAGTTACAAAGAATATTTTAATTAGGAAACCTGGAATACTGACTACATAGTAGATAATAATATTATTATTATAACAATATTTTATTACTTATCGGTGATGATGGTGTTTTGGTTATCTACAAGAATTGCTTTGTTCTGAGGGGACATGTGCTGATGTATTTAGGGGGGAAATGTCATGATATTCACAACTCTAAGTGGTTAGGAAATTAAAAAAATGTTCATATATGTATGTTTATATATAGGTATGATATATAGAAACTCTTGGTTTCAGCTCAGATCGTGATCTCACGGTTTGTGAGATCAAGCCCTGCATGGGGCTCTGCACTGACAGCGTGGAGCCTGCTTGGGATTCTCTCCCTCTCTCTCTGCCCCTCCCTGGCTTGCACTCTCTTTCTCTCTCAAAATTGAAAAAAAAAAAAGAAAATATGACAAATGTGAACAATTGGCGAGGCTAGGTAATGTACTATTCTTTCAAGTTTTATATAGGTTTGACTTTTTTTTCTTTTTCAAAAAGAAATGAAGAATGAACTCAAAATGGAGGCATTACTGACCCGTGAAAAGTAATCTATCCAGCAAAGGAAGTGTAGGTAGTTTTTACACACTGAGCATTCTGCATCACCTTCTCTAGGCTTTATGTCCTTGAGTCACAGGCAGAGGGCAAAGGTTCAGCTCCTAAAAGGGTTGGAGCCCTTTTCAAAGAATGAATGTTCAAAGTGATAAATCTAACCTTCATTTTCACTCTTTGGTCAAGGAGGTATATTCTATTATTATTATTATTATTATTATTATTATTATTACTATTGCTATTATTATTTTAATGTTTATTTTTGAGAGAGAGAGAGCACTCTCACAAGCAGGGGAGGGGCAGAGACAGAGGACAACAGAGACTCCCAAGCAGACTCTGAGCTGTCATGGGACTCCTACATGGGGCTCCAACAGACCATGAAACCATGAGATTGTGACCTGAGTCGAAGTTGGATGCTCGATCGACTGAGCCACCCAGGTGCCCCAAGATACATTTTAAAACAATTTTTTAATCCATATGAAGTCCTCTCTGTCAGATACATTCTTAAAATTTCTTTTTATTTTAAAGAAACTAACAAAGTTTGAGCTTCACTTGTTTCCTCTAGGGACTATACAAGGAGGCTTTAGAAATACATGGCTTAGCATCAAAAGCAACTTATAATCTGGCTGTTGAAATTACTTAAAGTTTGAACCTTGAAACAAATATCTCAGACCAGCACTGTATTTAAATACATTTTTCTAATTCATGATGTTACAAAAAAAAATAATCGAAATAGGATGATCATACAAACCTGATATTTTCATAGATCAAAAACAGTTGAGTACAGGCAATTTTGTATAGTTCAACTATGCATTTTCTATTTACTGTACTGTCCAATTATAATATGAGGTGCTTTTGTTTGTTCAAAAAATTACTCTTTTAAAAAGAGTTTATTCAAGTAATTGAAAATCCTCTCAATTTATAGGGAGCTCTTTAATTACTTTATTTTGAATAACAAAATATTTTGAGGGAAAGACACATTCGCCTGAATTGACCTCAAACGGTGCCTACTTTGGGTGTTTTTACTGGTTACCTGGCAGAATCAGATTTCTTTTTAATCAAAAAAACATTACATAGATCTATTAATTACTGCAAAGGGGTTGATCCTACAATTGTAATGTTTGATTTTGTTTCATTCCATTTTATTTTTTTATTTTTTATTTTTTTGAGAAATAGCGCACACAGGCTAGCAGGGAAGGGTAAAGAGAGAGGCAGAATGAATCTTAAGCAGGCTCCACACCCATCTCAGAGCCTGACTCGGGGCTCGATCTCATGACCGTGAGATCATGACCTGAGCTGAAATCAAGGGTCAGATGCCCAACTGACCGAGCCACCCAGGCGCCTCTATTTTTATTTATTTACTCAAGGTGAAATATACCTAAGCACCCACATCCACTTTGTTGTGCAACCATCCTCATATCCATCTCCAGAACGATTTTCATCTTGTAAAACTGGAACTCTACAACTGTTTAAATCATAGCTCTTCATTCCCCACTCCCTTGATCCCTGACAATCAGCATTCTTTGTGTCTCTATGAATATGACTATCCTAAGTACCTCATATAAGTGGAATCATACAGTATTTGTTCTTTTATGACTGGTTCAGTTCACTTACCATAATGCCCTCAAGTTTCATCTATTATAGCACATGTCAAAATTTCCGATCTTTTAAAGGCAAAATAATATTCCCTGTATGTATATACCACATTTTGTTTACCCATTCACCCATCGGTGGACATTTCGGTTGTTTCCACCTTTTGGCTACTGTGAATAATGCTGCTATGAACTTGGGTATACAAATATCTCTTTGCGACCCTGCTTTTGATTCTTTTGTATATATACCGGGCAGTGGGATTGCTGGATTATATGGTAATTTTATTTTAAGTTTTTGAGGAACCACCATGGTGTTTTCACACTGTCTCTACCATTTTCTATTCCCACCAACAGCACATGATGGTTCTAATTTCCTCACCAACATTTGTTATTTTATGGGTTCATTTTTTTTTAATAGTAATCATGCTAAGGGTTGTGAGGTGGTCAATTTTATTTTGAAAAGATTTTTATTTTTATTTATTTTTTAATGTTTATTTACTTATTCTTGAGAGAAAGCACAAGTGGGGGAGGGGCAGAGAGAGAAGGAGACACAGAATCTGAAGCAGGCTCCAGGCTCCGAGCTGTCAGCATCTCAGAGCCCGATCCAGGGCTCAAACCTGCAAACCGTGAGATCATGACCTGAGTTGAAGTCAGACGCTTAACCTGCCGAGCTACCCAGGCACCCCATGAACAAGATTTTTAAAGCATAACCTAGATGGTTACTTTACAAGACCACAAATATATATCTTTGAAAAGATTTGAGGAAAAAATATTATTAAATAAACAAGTACCTATGGCTTATAATAAAATATACAATGACAGCATCAATCCTGAATTTTAAAATCGACAGAAGATGATCTGCTTTGAAAACTGTATTTGAGGAATTAAAAGATGTTTTGGTGAAGAAAACACCACTGATGTCAAAGTTGCCCATGAGGAATCTGAATCAAATTGTGTCATGAAATGTGTAAGTGGAAAAAAGCAATATTTCTAAATTAATATTTTATGCACCTAATTTTAAATATGTATGTGTATCTAAATTAATAAATTATAAGTAGGCAATTGCCTGTTTTAATTATATCCCAAAAGTTTATATATTTAAATAGGCAAAAAAATTGACTGAAAAGTTTATGTATCCAAAACAGCCAAAAATATGAGCTCAACTTATATTGGGGGCCACCTTCTACCCACGTGTACGGTATGTGATGTTTATTGGTATTTGACGCATTTATGACTTTTTCTCTTTGCAGAAAGAAACTGGCAGCCTGGGCATATCCTCTGAGCAGAGATCAGAGATGATATTTGAAAAAGGTGAGTTTGAAAATGACTGACTAAATTTTTAATGGAAGATAGCATGAAGAGACCCCCATGTTAGGTCCTAGGAGTCAGACTATGAGAGTATCACAATGTCATTATTTTAACCATACAATATGTAGAGTGGTAGTCGTCCTATACAGACCACAGGTCGTGGTAGACCACATCACAAGCCTCTGGGCACACCTGGGCTGGACTGGGCACGAGAAAGAATCAGTTAGCCAGACGTGGTTCTTTGTTCTCCAAGAGCTCGTTAACCTTGAAATCGGTACCCACAGAGGTTCCAGAGTTTGCTGCATACTAAAAACCACACACACAACAGTGCAATAACTAAGAATGTATGTGTTTCGTTCACACAGCAAGAACTGACAGCATACTATATACCAGGGCTTGTGTCAGATGCAAGGAACACAAAGCTAAACAAGACATGGTCACCAAGAGCAATGGCGCTGACGGCAGCAACTTCTCTGAGCACTGACCACGTGCTGCGCACACTCCTTTACAGTCTGTGAGACATCTTGCATGATCTGGTCCAAGGCTCCATCCTAACTTCATTTCCTGGTACTCTCTACTGCCTTTCCTCTTCAGCCACACGGGTCTTGGATTCACTGACCACATCAGGGTTTTAGTACTGCCTGGTCCCTTTGCCTGGTGAGCTCTTTCCCAAGACATCTTCAAGGCTCAACCCTTACTTCCTCTCCTCAAATGTCACCATGTCAGAGGAAGCTTCCTTCATCACTGTATATAAAGTAGCACAGCCCTTCCCACTCATAGTGGATGTGGTGATGCACCACTTATACCCCCCTTCAAGACTGAAGCACTCATTCCCCCAGGTGCTGGAGGTGATGGCAGTTGACAACGCTAAGCTCTCAGCTCTCTGGAAATTGCCCTGAGCTGAGGAGAACCACCTTTCATGTTTGGCTGCTCAAAGCACGGGTATAAGCGCCCAAACCCCTTGCCCTAACTGGGGTCAATTCTGAAAGGCCTTCTCAGCTTCAGAGCCCCCCATGGGGTCAGCTGAGGCCTTTTACCCTCCTGTGCCTTTCTCTTCCCACAGGTGTTGATCCTGAGAGCACTCTCTCTTTTTTTTTAAATTAAATATAATTTATTATATCAAATTGGTTTCTATACAACACCCAGTGCTCATCCCAACAGGTGCCCTCCTCAATGCCCATCACCCACTGTCCCCTCTCTCCCACCCCCATCAACCTTCAGTTTGTTCTCAGTATTTAAGAGTTCCTGAGAGCACTCTCTAATGAGCCCCTGTGGTTCTAGTCTCTGTCCCAGAATCTGCTCCCTGGGGAACGAATCTGCCACACCCCCTATCATTCTCTTTCTCTTTACTCCACCCTGTTCATCTTCAAATAACTTAGCACGTCTGAACTGATTGCATATTTATTTGTTTATGTTTCTCTAGCCCTCTATATGTTAGCTCCATGAAGGCAGAGACTTTGTGTTGTTCACTGTGGTGTCCCTAGAGTAACTAGGCACATCATAGGTGTTCAAGAAATATTTATTGAATAAATGGATGGACAGATGAGTTAATAAACGTCACTAGGAAATAATACATGTTGTTGTTTTTGTTATTGTTGGCATTTTACAGTTGAGGAGACCAAGGCTCAGAGAAGTTAAGTAACTTGTCCAAAGTCTCTTTGCTGATGATTGGTGAAGTCAGTAGAAAGATATAAATGGGATATTTCAAGAGAATGTAGACAGTATGACATGTGCATTACATGCTAAGGCAGCTGGAAGCAAGCCAAATAAAAAGATACATTGGTGGGGCAAAGTAGTTTTTTCTGCATCATAACTTAGAAAGAATACTTTTTTTTTAATTCAAGTAAGACAAGGGGGGGCACCTGAGTGGCTCAGGCAGTTAAACATCTGATTCAGCTCAGGTCATGATCTCATGGTTCTTGAGTATGAGCCTGTTATTGGGTTCTGTGCTGCCAGTGTGGAGCCTGCTTGGAATTCTCTCTCTCTCTCTCTCTCTCTCTCTCTTTCTCTCTCTCTCTCTGCCTCTCTCTCTGTCTCTCTCAAAATAAATACATAAACTTTTTAAAAAAACATTAAAAATTCAGGTAAGCATAGGAGTGACTGGGTGGCTCAGTCAGTTAAGCGCCCATGTCATGATATCCACTCAGGTCATGATCTCGTGGTTGTGAGACTAAGCCCTGGGTCAGGCTCCATGCTAAGTGTGGAGCCTGCTTGGGATTCTCTCTCTCCCTTTCTCTCTGCCTCTCTACTGCTCACACTCCCTCCCTCTCTCAAAATAAATAAATAAACATTTTTTTTAAAAGTCAAGTAAGCATAAAGAAGCATTTTACCACCCTGGTGAAATGGCTAAATATTCTTGACTTCAAGTAAGACCAATCAGTGCCCAACCCAGCCCTTTACTGAGACCCAAAGCCATCTGAAAATTGGTATTTCTATCACATTTTCATTTTTCCTCAAGCATCCGTTACTTATCATTTAGCTAAGATTTAGATCTAAATGGATTAATAAATAGTAAAATTTATGTCATTTCCCATATTCCTGGCTGTCCCAATGAGGCAGGGGCTCAGTGGGGATGAGGGAAGAGAACAATCCCTTTTCATATTGAGGATTTCAGTGATGCCAATAGCTGATTGACAACAAGGCTATGAAAAATGGATCCTTAGAGAAACCTCTATATTTTGATTATAAAACTCTATCTTTAGACAACTGAATAGTTGCTTAGAAAAGTGATCAATTATTTGTCTTTTTTTCCCCTCTTGTAAGAAGATTAAAAAAAAAATGTCCTAAGTTCCTGTCACAGAGAGAAATGGTAGAAAGTCACACTATTTTTTGGAAGCAAAACAAGAAGCATTGAGGACCTGAGAAAATAAGATGCTGGGGGTGGGGATGGGAATGGGGGGTTGAAGGAAGATTGGGAGTCCAAAAGCTAATACGGAGGCCTGACTTCCTTTTTCCCAACAAAGAAACAAGTAGCCGTCACTTTGACCTTGTGGGGGATATTTCAAAGATCACAAGCGAAAAGATTTACAATACAGGAATGTGGAACCATAGAAGAAAATCAAAGAAGAGCACGTGACTTTCAGTGGCTTGCAAAAGAAAAGATAAAGGAAGCAAGGAGACAGAGGGAGCTATACCACAGAGTTGGAAAAAAAATAATGCTTTTACAAGTCTATCAAAGGGAATAAAACCACCAAAGGGAAATGTACCACTAAATAAAGAAGGAAGAGAGGAGATGAAACCCCAAACTATTAAAATACTTAACAGACCACACTGCAAACTGAAAGTCCTGTGCTCATTAGAAATGTCGGACACGATGTATTTTTCTCTAATTATTGCGATCTGAAGGTTGACCATCAGGGAATTGAATTCGACACAGTTAAACTTCACTCACTCACCATCTCCCTTCACCAAACCTTGGTTTGGAGCTGAGCTAACTTCAGATCGGAAGCACTGGGTGTTGACAGTCTGGAGCTGTCTGGAACAGTCTGGAACCAGCTTTGCTCCAGTTCCTTCCAGAGGTTACTACTGCCCTTCAGCCCACCTCCCACCTCCACCTTTCCCCTCCTTCCCCACACACATATCCCAGCCAGGATTACCCTGGGCCTCCTTATCCTTCCATTTCACAGCTATTTACAGAGTGCCTGCTAAGTGCCAGCACCACGCTGGGCCTTGAACCTGCAAATGTGAGCAGAACAAACAAAGGTACCGCTAAACATGGAATCACATGGAAACAGAGACCTTAATCAGATGATCTCACACAGACTGTATTGCGAATCATGGCAAATGCTAATGGAGCACTGTGAGAATGTACAATGTAGGGCTCAATCCAGCCTGCTGGGTCAGGGGAACTTCCCCGAGGAATTCAAGTTTGTGCTTAAATTTATTTTTTTTAATGCTTTTATTTATTTTTGAAGGAAAGAGAGACAGAGCGTGAACAGGGGAGGGGCAGACAAAGAGGGAGACACAGAACCCAAAATGGGTTCCAGGCTCTGAGCTGTCAGCACAGAGCCCAACGCGGGTCTCGAACCCACTAACTGCAAGATCGTGACCCGAGCTGAAGTCGGTCGCTTAACCGACTGAGACACCCAGGCGCCCCTCAAGTTTGTGCTTAGAACTAAAGGATGGGCAGTAGTGAATTTGGGGGTGGGGGTGGGGCTTGGAAAGAGATTCCTGGCAAAGGGGGAGACAGCCATTCCGAAGGCACTGAGGCAACATGGAATGTGGCGCAGTTAAGGGCCACCAGAAGGCAGTGTGGATAGTGAGGAAGAAAGTGACACAATACAGGGTCAGAGAGGTGAATTGAGGCCCACCAAGTTGGGTTTTGTAGGTTATTTCGGGGGCAGTGTGTCTACTCCAAGAGTGGTCAGCAAGGCTTTTAAAGGCGTGGGGAGGGGGCTTCACATACCAGGTATTTTTTTTTATCTATTCTGTTTTGTAGAGCCAAGACCAGCTGGGACTCATTGCAAAATTAAAATGTGGGGCTCCTTGTTAAAAAATTATTAAGAACCTCAAGGCTGTGACAGCAGAGCATTAAACTGAGCAAGGGGCCCTCCTACGGGGTGGAGTAGACCCTGAGTATCCAGGTCATTTTGGTCATGGGTGAGTCAGGACAGCTCCGTGATGGGTCTCAGCCTCTGTGTTAGTCAGGCCTTCTCTGAGCTCCATGAGAAAGCAAGGTGGTCCCCTCACTGTGTAATACAAAATATCACCCACAGTTTCATTTCTGGTCACGCATAGTCTTTAACCAGTAAAAAGAAAGACAAGTTTAGCTGAGGTAAATATATGAGAAGAGCAATCAAGCTGAATGAGAGACCTGGCTTGAGGTTTTTTTAAACTAACAGGATGCATCAATCTCTCTCCAGAGCACTGGGCATCTCTCTCCAGGTCAGAGCCCAGACTACAGGGAGGCAAGTGAGGCTCCTGGGAGCAAAATTTAAAGAGGCACTTATTCTCAAGGTCATACAAGTTCAGGGTCAGTACCTGAGACTGAGTGCCTCCTTAAAGCTTTCTGCCCTCAGCCTGGCATGCCTCGCCCCACTCCAAGCAGGTGTCAGGGCCTTTCACCAGGATGTGTGAATCTAAAGAGTCTTTGTGAGATCAGGAGGCACCAAGTCACTTCATGCCAGGGCTAGACAGAGGCCTAAAGAGTAGGAGAATAGGCTGTCTCTGGGTTGGGAACACTTTCTGGAATCCGGTGACAGGGAGCAGGCCCTCTGGACGAATAAGCTCGAGCCAAGTGAAGGCTTGGGGATCCCATTGGTATCTTCCTGGTGTTACGTTCTGCACACTGGAGTGACCTGTGTAGGCTCGGGTCAGTCAGAAACAGTTGAGCTGACTTACTTGTCTAGGAATTCAGACAGTCAACTGCTGATATGCAAACAGCTCCCCACCTGTGCTAGCCCGGCCTAGCTTCGTCAACGCTGTATTCATTTCAGTCAAACCTCAACAACACACAGGCTCTCGCTCCTTTATGTGAAGAGGAACAAAAGCGATTCTGTTGATCCTGTCTTCTTTTTTCATTCCCCGGGCGTCTGGCCACTCCTATCCTCCTACCTTCCTCTTACTTCCTCTCACCGGCCCCTAATGTAGCTTCTGCATGCCCCAGTGACCGGGACAAAAGCCTCAAAAGTAATCTCATTTGTGGCCAAGTAAAGCCCTCTGCAGGTCCCACCACCAGAGGCCTAGCTGGGCACACAGATAGCAGCTTCCCAAGGTGCAGACCATCTTCACAGAGCAGTTTGACCCTGGAACCCTGCCTGATTTCATCTTCCTTCTGTCTATTGCTTTGTCTGGATTTTTGGTCCCCTTTTGCCTTGAAAAGTGCAATGACTCCACAGTGACCGATTTTCCTGGTAGAGGATGGAAAGGCCGTTATTAATTTGTCCTCGTGTTAATATACTTTACTTCTTTTCATCTTTATTACCCATCTGTATCTTCCTCAGAGGTCTTGTTTACATAAAACAGGACTCTTGGATGCAGAAAGTGCTTAACGAGTCTCAGCACCACCACTACAGAGCAAACACGATACACTCACCCTGTATAATTACGAATCATTTGACAGTATTAAAAAATGTCTTCAGCAAATGGTGCCAGGCAGCTTCTTTCTAGATTTTTTTTAAATTACTATAAAGATTAGCCATAAACTAAATTATGAGCTTGGTCTATGACATTCTGACATTAAGCTCCAACAGTAAGGGCATAGATCTTGAACTGCTGCTCAGATTACAGGCTCAGATTAATTTGACTCTTCTTCCTCTCACAAATCCCTCCCTCCCCTCCTCTCTTCCTTCTTGTTTTAACCATTTGCACATAGAGCGCTACACACAGAGAAATAAGACTTCAGGGTTCTTAGCCTCCTCGATTCTGCTCATGTCCTATTTCCTCACCAAAAGATTTCCACTTGAGCAAGACTGATATGAGAGCCTGAGTTGCTCATCAGTGGATTTGCCTCTGACTGAGACTGTATCATGAACAAAGACCTGGGAGCAAACAGTTTCAACAATTATTTATTGAGCACCTGCTATGCACCTGTCATGGTTTTAAGTGTTAATGAAAACCATATGTGGGAGCAATTAGTTCTATCTTGGTCTGATGAGAAAGCCTATAGAGTTCAGGAGATATTTGATCTGGGCTCTGAAGGATGAGTAGGAGTTTGCTGTATACATAAGGAGGAACGACATGTCGGGCAAATGGCCCAGGATAATGAAGACATGGAAATGTGAAAGTACGCCAGGGTTTGGAGAAGCCTACCATATCCTGGTAGAACTGGTTTATGGGGATTCTAGGAAGGCATGACTGGATTGGAAGATGAAAGTGGGACTGAGGGATGGATGGCTTGTGAAGGGACTTAGGTCTGTATAGTAACAAGTTGCTCAGTCACACAGTGGTGACCTCCCTTAGTTCTCGTGAATCATAAGCACAGTTTCATGGGAAAATTCAAGGGTGAATAATGCAGGATAATTCATTCTTTTACACAGACATTTTTTGAATGCCTCCTACATGCATAGCACTGAACTAGGCACTAGAACGGAATAGAAAAAAAATGTGATTCTTCCTCTTCAGGGCTCATAATCTGCCTGAGAACACAGAGGTACATAAACAACTACATCTCAAGGCAAAATGAGACAAGGGAGTGATCAGAAATGTATAAAGAAAGCATATGAATGGGAGTAATGAATGCCATCTGGAAAGACTTCAAGAGTGTGTCTGGGAGGTACAAGGAATAACATAAGCCAAAGGCAAGGCATTCTAGGCAGAAGGAATGATCTGGGCAAAATGAATAGTATTTGAGAGATCAGTTTATGTTCAGAAAAAGGTAGAGTATAGAGACTAGTTTTGAGTAAGAACGTGATGGTAGAAAGATAACCTGGGTGAGTTTAGGGAAGGCCTTGAATACCATAACAAGAAGTCTAGGCTTTACCCACTAGAAAATGGAGATCAATATAAGGTTACTTAACAGTGATATTATATCAAAGGCATAGTGTAGGCATATATATTCCATCTTGAAAACCTACTTCTTTTGATTTAGTAATAGCTGCCAGGAATATTGTCTTGAGAAGGATTCTGGGCTTAGTGAGGAAAAAATAGATTCATTTATCCATTCAGTTATATAACCAGCCTAAAGAGTACTCCTTCTGTTTGAATAGTAGAGCAACTCTGGGAAAACAATAGTTTAATTGTCTTTGGACATATCTCCCTTTTATTTACCTCAATAAGATTTCAGGAATAGTGGAGCAACGTCCATCAGGCACTTTTATAAGAAAGCAATACTACCTTAATCAACTCAACAGCAGAACTGAGACATCGTTAGTTAATCCTGGACAAGTCCTTTGAAGTCCTTTGAAACACACTACAAATTGTTATTAGTAACCAATGGAGGAGAGACATCTTTCCAGCACCCAACATAAAAGACCAACTAACAAGTTTGAAGATCCCCTCCCTCTTTCTCATTCACGGCAGCTTCTCACGGTGTTGCATCAGCTGATGTTAAGAGCATCTCTGCCTTTCCTGAATATCAGAGGATAGAGGGAATAAGCGGGGGCAGCTGGCTGTAGAAAACGCTAGCGTTATTTGCCAAAAACAAAGAGAAAACAACCCAAGTCAGCTGGGAAACCTTCGAAGAAGATAATAATGGGACACAGCCCCAGAATCTTTGAGATGGGAGATTGAACTGAGTGTGTTCTAGAGTCTGGATAAGGAATCCTTAATCAGGGACCATAGGATCTCCTCTCCCTAAAGGATTCCATGGACAAAATTTGAGGGGAGGAACCTTTTAGCTTGGATGGAAAGTAATTTACATCTTTATTTTCAGTGACCTACAATTGAAATTTAGCATTTCCTTTAATTATGAATGTAATCAAACTATAGTAGCATTAGCAGTACCTGTGACTTTTTCACTAATAGAAATCAGAGTAATTTTCATGTCATATTACAGTAGCTGCAAGTATCTCGAAATATTGTTTATGGTCATCAATATTTTGAATTATGGTAGTTAGACTCAGTACTAGATCTCATTAAGTGTTAATAAACAAGTGCATATATCACTATATCATGAATATAGCTATAGATAGATAGATCGAGTCTATTTTTCAGAGCAGTTTTAGGTTCACAGCAAAATTGAACAGGAAGAACAGAGTTCCTGGGGTGCCTGGCTGGCTCAGTCCGGACAGCATGCAACTCTTGATCTTGCAACTCTTGATCTTTAGGGTCATGAGTTTGAGACCCACGCTAGGTGTAGAGATTACTTAAATAAATCATTTTTAAAAAGAAAAAGAAAGTGCAGAGTTCCCATATACCCCTGTCTTCCACCCCAACACCTATATAGCCTCCCCTACTGTCAGCATTCCCCACCTGAGTGATACATTTCTTACCATCAATAAACCTACAGTGATACATCATTGCCATCCAATATCTATAGTTTAAATCAGAGTTTACTTTTGGTGGTATTACATTCCACAAGTTTTGACAATTGTATAATGAAATGTGTCCATCATTACAATATCGTACAGGGTAGTTTCACTCTCCTAAAAGTCCCCTGTGCTCCTCCTATTCATTCCTCCCCACCCCCAAACAAATCTGTGGTTTTAAAAAATATTTTTATAACTATTGTTCTATAATTGTTTTCTTTCTTTCTTTTTTTTTTTTTTTTGATCCTATCTATTTTATGTCTTTAAAAATTCTGAGAGGGGGTCATTTGACTTCACTCGACTCCCAGAGTGTATAAGACAGAACTCAGCTAAAGAGCCCTGTGCTCTTTCTCTCTGTTTCCATGATTTCAGGAATGGGGTTCCCTCTTTGTTTCTCCTCCAGCAAGCAGGCTTTCTTCTTAGTATCTACCCCTTAGTATGCCTCCATATTTCCATTTTTATGTAAAGCAATTTAACTTTGTCCCAGTCATTCTATCTAAACTTGCATACTTTATACTGAGACTGAGGAACTTGTTTGTGATTAGCAAACAACAAACCCTCTGGTTACCAAGATCCACTCTCCTTAAACGTAGTGGGGTTATACATAATAATTCTTCTTTTGTCATATGTTCAAGTTAAAAACTAGAGATTTATTATATGTCCAGGGCAGGAGTCAGACCATTGTACATTTCACTAACTCTATAAAGAGTACAGTGAGGAAACAGCAGTTCAAGGAAGGGCGCCATCTTTCTAATTTTTCCAGGGATGTTTTTGTATTCTTTGTAGAAAGGCACCTGGAAGGGCACCTGGGTGGCTCAGTTGGTTAAGCGTATGACTCTTGATTTGGCTCAGGTCATGATCTCATAGTTTGTGAGTTTGAGCCCCATACCAGGCTCTGCCATGACAGTGCAGAACTTAAGATTCTCTCTCTCTGCTCTCTCTCTCCCCTTACCCTGCTCATTCTCTCTCTCTCAATAAATAAATAAATTTTTAAAAAATTTTAGAAAGTCTCCTGGAAAGTGGAAGCACCCCTTTTCTTTCCTACTGGTCTTGTCCATCTGTCTCATAAATAACATCTCTTCAAAAAGGTATTTGTTGCCTAACCCTCCAGGGACCATCTCCTCTCTCCAGACCTAACCCTTACTATATCGTATTACAACTGATTGTTCAATGTTAATGGGTGAGAGTTTTCAAGTATCCATCTACCATGTGCCAGGCACTTTTTCTTCACCATCTCAAAAGTGGTTTTTTAAATGTTAAACATGCACTGCATTATAGTAGGACTTTACAAATCTGATGTTCACAACAACCCTAATAATTTTGCAATCATCCCTAGTTCACAGATGAGAAATGTGTGACCCAGAAAGTTTCCATAATATCTCAGAGGTCACACAAAGGTGATCACTGACTTTCTGCATCAAAATCTAAAAATTGAATACTGACCGAGCATTTACTGACATTACAGAATTATTGTTAACTGTTCTTTTAGGTGTGATAATGATACTATTACAATTTTTGCAGATAAGGACTGCAAAAGATATATGCAGCCCTTATATAAAGATATATAAAGATACATTTAGAGATATATAAAGATATATAAAGTCTTATATAAAGATATATTTAGAGATATATGCAGAAATATTTATTGATTAAAAAAGTCAAAACCAAAGTCGATATTCCACATCAGGCCCCAGTATTCCATCAGAGCACATCTCCAGGATCTCTACAGTTTAGAAAGAACCTCACCCAGTGGCCAGTGCAGGGTCTCTCCCTAACAGGTTTTGTGACTTTGGGTGAGTCATGTCACGCCTTCCTTTTAGAAATGAAGACCTGGGCATGATGCTCTCCAACACTCTTCTCAAACAAGGTGGTAGTTATTTACCACCTTGTCCTTGTAGGACAGTTCCATAGTTAATAGTGGTTCTTTAATGGAGTGTGGACTGTAACCAGAAAGGATCCAATCTGCCTAGGTTTAGACATAATCTTCACCAGGAAAATCTTCTTACTCTACACCAAAGGTCTTGAGAGTCAAACTTCTTACTTCATTTGTGTTTGTTTTAGAAGCGGTAGAACCCTTTTTTCAAATGAAATATATAGCTGCCTAATTTATAAAACCTCTAAAGAGAGCTGCTCTCACTTAAATGACAGCTAAGAATCCCCTAAAATAGGCCCCTCTAAAAACCCACTCATCTATACCACCCAGAAACTGCTTTCATGATTTATGTTTATTTATTAACTTACTTAATTCTCCTACCATCCAAATAAGATGGATATCATTTGAAGACGAGATGAGGAAACTGAGGCACAGAGAGGTTAAGAAACTTGTCCAGTGTCACAAACGTAGAAAGTATCCGAGCTGGGATTCAAACCTGGGCAGCCTGGTTATAGAATCTGTACTCTTAGCGGCTATACTATGCCCTCTCAAAGCAGTTACACACTTACCTTCCATTGTACTGTAAGTTTCTTGGGACAGGGTAGGAGTGGGGGGGTGTGATTTTGTATTCCTAGTGCCCAACTTAGTGTCTAGTCAAGAATAGGTATTCCGTAAGCATTTGTAGAGTGAATAAAATTTATTGGACACTTTTCAGGGGATAAATCAAAGCCCAATAAACTTTAGAGATATGAATGGGTGGTAGAGATCAAGCTAAATTCTTTATTTTAAAAATAAAAGACCCGAGGCCCTGAAAAGTTAAATGATTTGCCCAAGACCAGCTGATTAGCAGCAGAACCAGAATTAGGTCTCTTAACTAGTAAATCACTAAAAGAATCAAAATGATAAAGGGAGTGGATTAGCCAATGCCTATGTCTCTTTTTATGTTGAAGCTGTTCTTTTTCTAACCATGAGGTATTGACAATTAGGAGAGTGGAAAACTTTGTCCTGGTCACTGTAGCACTGGAAGTGACCCTAAAGGTGGGCTTTAGGGGAGTTTCTTTGCATTCAAGTTGCCCTTAAGTGGCACCAGCTGGCAAGCCACAAAGTGTCTACTAGCCAATGTCATCACTAAAAATATTGCCTACTTGGGGCGCCTGGGTGGCGCAGTCGGTTAAGCGTCCGACTTCAGCCAGGTCACGATCTCGCGGTCCGTGAGTTCGAGCCCCGCGTCGGGCTCTGGGCTGATGGCTCGGAGCCTGGAGCCTGTTTCCGATTCTGTGTCTCCTTCTCTCTCTGCCCCTCCCTCGTTCATGTTCTGTCTCTCTCTCTGTCCCAAAAATGAATAAACTTTGAAAAAAAATTAAAAAAAAAAAAAAAAAAAAAATATTGCCTACTTATCCCAAGTTACCTCTTTATAGAACTAGGAAACAAGTTATCTCGTTTCTTTATAGAACTACCTCCTTTGAGGTAGGAGACAACAAATTACAGCTTTAGCCCCCATTCCAGGCCCAAGAACAATCAAAATGTAATTAAAGAGTCTCAGTTCAATATTTGGATGGCTCAAGTCAATATGTATGTCTAGTCCTTTTCTAACCTGGTTTCAGTAACTGGGGTCCTTAACTTTTGAGACCAAACCCTCACATATAACCCAGTTTTTACTAAACTCGTATTTTTCCCCTATTGGGCCTAAGATACATTTTTGATAATCAGCTTACAGCAAAATGCAGGAATAGAAAACACCTGCCTGGCAGGCTGCCACTCTACCCACTCCCTACCCTCCACTTCTGTAGACATCACTAATGGATCACAGCATTCCTTCCTGTAGATCCTAGAAACAGTAGGACTTACTCTGGGAAGCCACTGCATTCAAGAGGAATGCAGAGGATCTTACTCTGGGAAGCCACTGCATTCAAGAGGAAACCTATTTGCCACAAGCTTTATTCCCTTAAAGATCTGTCATTTGCTTCATTCTCATGTTTCTCTCTTGAAGGAATAGAGGTCTATGAGCGCACAGGTCTTGCAGCCTATCAAATGGCCTTTCTGATGCTGAGCACTGCCCCCATGCCTAAGATCAACCACACAGAAGATATAAATTATCCTCCCTTCCCTGAAGGAGTGGTTTAATGGACATCATTCGGGATGAAAGCCAGAGGAGAAGAGGTATCTCATTTAGAATTCAAGGAAAGTTAGAGGTGTGTATGGAGTTTAAGAATAAAAAGAGGGGCGCCTGGGTGGTGCAGTCGGTTAAGCGTCCGACTTCAGCCAGGTCACGATCTCACGGTCCGTGAGTTTGAGCCCCGCGTCGGGCTCTGGGCTGATGGCTCAGAGCCTGGAGCCTGTTTCTGATTCTGTGTCTCCCTCTCTCTCTGCCCCTCCCCCATTCATGCTCTGTCTCTCTCTGTCCCAAAAATAAATAAACATTTAAAAAAAAAAAAAGAATAAAAAGAGAAAGTATTAGCTGATTAATGTCAGAAGAGGAATTTGAAGAAAACCATAAGCAGAAATTGAGGGTCAATATACAGAGAAAGGGAATTAGAAAGCAGAGAAAACAAGACTATGATGTAACAGATCAAGAAAGTGGATGGGGGGGGGTGTCTAAGTGGTGCAGTCGGTTTAGCGTCCGACTCTTGATCTTGGCTCAGGTCATGATCTCACAGTTAGTGAGTTCAAGTCCCGCATCAGGCTCTGCATTGATGGCAGGGATCCTGCTTGGGATTCTGTCTCTCCTTCTCTCTGCCCCTCACCTGCTTATGTGCTCTCTCTCTCAAAATAAATAAATAAACTTTAAAAAAAAAGGATGTTAATGGGTAGTGAATAATTAATAATTATTAATAATAATTAATAATAATAAGAGAATTAGTAATCCATCATACTTGTCCTATTACTGCCAGGAAGCTCAACTTTGCTATCTGATAACAGTAACTATATTAGCTCTTATAACTAGACCATTCTGTGCTCATCTCCTTTTAGAGGCTTACTTTTTTGTTTCGTTTAAAAAATATGAAGTGTGTTCAAATATACACACATTATATATGTGACAATTTTTGCATTTTCCATTTACGATAAGAATTTTGAAAACCCTAGCTGATGAGGAGGGCACTTGTTGGGATGAGCACTGGGTGTTGTATGAAGGGATGAATCATGGAAATCTACCTCCAAAACCTGTATACAGTATATGTCAGCTAACTTGACAATAAATTATGTTAAAAAAAATACCCTAGCTGAAAGCCTATAAGACCTTAGGCATCCATCTGGAAGGAGAAATTTAAAAAATAGCAAGAAATGAAAGGTGAGAAGTCTTCTATTAACCCTTCTCAGTACAGCTAAACAAGTCTTCGTTGGGTATTGAGCATGTATTGAGCTCTGAAATGGGTGACGTGAAGGACACGAAATTGAAGAGGTGACCCATGTCCTATAGAAGGTTATCATCTTAGGGAGACTGACTATACAGAAATACAATTGTTTGTAAGAAACAAAACAAAACAAAGAAACAATCAAAAAACACCAACGTGTGACTCATAATGGATATGTAGTCTGATCGCAAGGTTATACTACCCCAGTGTGGGGCCCGGGCCAGCCGCATCTGCATCACCGAAGTATGTGTTAGTAATGCAAATTCTCAGGATCCCCTCCAGACATACTGAATCAGAAACTCTGAGATCGGGCCCAGGAATCTGTGTTTTCACAAGCACTCCAGGTGATTCTGGTGTGCTAAAGTGTGAGAAACTCCATCCACAATATTCTTTGCCCGGGATACTTACACATTTCCTCCTTGTCTTCCTCCTATAGCATAGGGCCAGACCATGCAATCCGACGTAGTCCTGAAGAACAGAATTCAAAACAAAGCCACTTTGCTGAAGCTCTACACTAATAGTTCCATTTACAAAAGTTTTAGACTCAAATATCTAAGCAAGAGGCCTTGTTTAAAATGACATCAGCTCAGGGCGTCTGGGTGGCTCAGTCAGTTCAGCATCCGTCTTCGGCTCAGGTCATGATCTCACAGTTTGTGAGGTCGAGCCCCGCATGGGGATCTCTGCTGTCAGCAAGGAGCCCGCTTAGGATTGTTTGTCCCCCGCTCTCTCTCTGCCCCTCCCCTGCTTGCACTCTCTCTCTCTCTCTCTCAAAAATAAAAATAAACCTTTAAAAGAAAATGGCATCAGCTCAAGTGAAGATGGCCTATGCATCCTGAAAGAGGTGAATTTCAAATATAAAAATGACCACAGTTATTGACCATTTCCTATGTGTTAGTTGACCCACTATCCTCCAACCCCTCTATTCCCCCTCCTAAAACAAACAAACAAACAAACAAACAAACAAAAAACTCTATAAAGAAGACAAAATTATCACTCCCAATTTACAGAGGAAAACATGGAAGCTGGGAGCAGTCAAGTAACTTTCCTAAGACTCAACAGTTTGTAAATGGTAGATCCAGATTTGAACCCAAATCTGTCTGACCCCAGACTCTATGCTCTTTGCCACCCGCCTTTATTAAAGAAATGAGCAATTTTCTGAGAGTGCCTGAGAACGTGGAGGCCCAAGCAATACATCAACCCATCATTATGTTACCAATCCCACCACCAATTTGTTGAGGTCACTTCACCATTAAGCCTTGTGTGTTTTTTTACTTGCAAAAGGAGAGATTCTGCTACTTGACCACCTACTTCCCTGTGAGCTGGAATGAACTGAGGTATGTAAAACTTTAGAGAACTAAGGACGAAAAGTGTTATAAATAGTATTATTACAAGTAGCAATAAATCAGGTAAAGAATGTAATGTGCAAGTTGGAACATAAACTGGAATTAAGCCTCGTAAATATAAAAGAACCCAAGGCATGCAGTTCTTTGAATTCTAACAGTAAAATGCTTAACTTAAATTTTAGATTAACAAGGCACCCAAATAGCCACCTCAGAAAGGTATAATTTGAGAAGGTTGGGGCAGGATAATCATCAGGAACTTTTTTTGAAAAGGTGGTTAATCTGATATATATCTTTAATGTTTTTTAGGAAAAATTACAGTAATAAAATTTGACAGTTTATTATATGCCAGTTAGAGTTTCTAAGCTCCTTATGTTACTAAATTATTTACTCTTCACAACAGTCTTACAAAGTAAGTCATATTATTATCTCCCATTTTAAAGAGTGGGAAGCTGATAGACCGCCTGGGTGGCTCAGAAGGTTAAGTGGCCAACTTCGTCTCAGGTCATGATCTGGTGGTCCGTGGGTTCAAGCCCCACGTCGGTCGGGCTCAATACTGACAGCTTGGAGCCTGGAGCCTGCCACGGATACTGTGTCTCTTTCTGCCCCTCCCCCGCTCGCACTCTGTCTTTGTCTCTGTCTCTGTCTCAAAAAAATAAGTAAACATTAAAGAGGGGAGAGCTGAGAAAAAGAGTTTAATACAACTTGTAAGTGGCAAAGCCAGAATAAGAATTGAGGCAGTCTGGTTCCAGATTGTATAGTCTTAGCCGCAACATTATATACCAGTACTTATAGGTTGATAAATTACTATTTTTAAAATCTCTTCTTCTTCTCCCATTAGCTTGTTGTATTTATCTATCTTCTCTGTGTTTTTTACCATCATTATCTCTAGCTGGGTCATGACTCAGAACTCTACCAGTAGGTCAATGAATGTTGCAATAAACTATAATAAAACAAAACACCACAATGACCATGACCTTTTCATTCTTTTCCAGTGAAGCCATCTAGACAAGAATGTTAACCAAGCAGGTTTTTGTCAAGGAATCTCAAAACAAGAAGTGAGCACTTCTTGGAGCACCTGGATGGCTCAGTCGGTTGAGTGTCCAACTTCAGCTCAGGTCATGGTCTCACGGTTCGTGAGTTTGAGCCCCACATTGGGCTCTGTGCTGACAGCTCAGAGCCCGGAGCCTGCTTTGGATTCTGTGTCGCCCTCTCTTTCTGCCCCTCCCCGCTCATGCTCTGTCTGTCTCTCTCAAAAATAAATAAACATTTAAAAACTTGAAAAAACAAACAAAAAAAACAGAAGTGAACCTTCTTCTCTGGCACATAAGAACACTGAGTATGTGTGTGTATGTGTGTGCATATAGACATATATATATATCAATCATATACACACATATTCAATTGATATATATCTCAATTCTTTGCATTCAATGATAACAGTTGCTCTTCACAACCTCACATGGTTACTTCCTCTGGCAATTTCTCTTATCTAAAAACTGTGCCAAATTGATGCCTTTCAGATAACTTTCTCAAAGTAATTCTATTTCAAAGTATTTTAGAGTTGGTCAAATTCTTAGAAATCA
This sequence comes from Prionailurus viverrinus, assembly GCF_022837055.1. NCBI lineage: Eukaryota > Metazoa > Chordata > Mammalia > Carnivora > Felidae > Prionailurus > Prionailurus viverrinus. Next base: position 115,188,470 of record NC_062564.1, read on the forward strand.
ACTGAGTTGATCCTATGAAGCCCCAAGAAGGAAGCGACTTGCCCAGCGTTACACAGCCGGTTAGTGCATAGCATGACTCTAAACCCGGCCCTGTTAACCAAGGGGCCCTGAGGCCTGGGAAACATCTCTAAATCTGAACAGGAAGTAGCACATGGGCTCTCCAACAGACCCTACTGCCAGCCCCAGTTTTACCACTTACTAGATATGCTAAAGAATAATTTAATCAGACAGTACTATCAGAAAGAGATTAAGGGGCTCCTGGCTCAGTCAGAAAACCACGTGACTCTTGACCTCAGGGTTGTGAGTTCAAGCCCCACACAGGGTATAGAGATTACTGAAAAATAAAATCTTTGAAAAAAGAGAGATTAAAATATAGTTACTTGTAAAAGGTATATGCCTATACACTTAGAAAAGCCAAAGAAATTCACAAAAATGCTATTTATATTCATGAGTAATCTTTAAATTTCCTGATGCATTATAAACATGCAAAACCTAATAAATATTCCTGTTTACCATTAATAACCAACATAATGTTTAATTATAACTACAATGTTTAACTTCTTCTCAAACAACTACCAAAACGATAAAATACTTACAGATTTAGCAAGGGATATACATTACTTATATGTTGAGAGATTTAACTTACTTGGTTTGGTACAAGGAGAAATATTTCTGCTTCTAAATGGAACAATTAGATATATAAAAGGTAACTGATTCTTTTCACACATGCACACACACATACTCTATAAATACATCTTCAATTCAACCCAGTCAAAAGCTCAGTAAGATTTTTACTAATATTCTGAAAAATTAAAATAAAATTCATCTGGAGAAACAAATAGGTGAAACTATAAGTAATATTTTCAAAGAGATGAGTAAGAATAGGGGCGCCTGGGTGGCTCAGTCGGTTGAGTGTCTGACTTCAGCTCAGGTCACGATCTCACGGTTCGTGAGTTCGAGCCCTGCATCGGGCTCTGGGCTGATGGCTCAGAGCCTGGAGCCTGCTTCCGATCCTGTGTCTCCCCTCTCTCTCTGCCCCTCCCCCATTCATGCTCTGTCTCTCTCTGTCTCAAAAATAAACATTAAAAAAAATTTTTAAAAAAAGAATAAAAGACTTATTTTTATCAGAGAGTAAAATACAGTATACAGCAAAATCAAAACAGTGTGTTAGCTCTACTACAAAACTAGACATACGCACTAATGGACCTATATAGGATGCTTGTTACACCTAAGAATGCAATATATGATATGGAAATTTAAAATATTTTTACAAATGATATTGTACTGTCTTGTTAGAAACCGGGGAGAGAAATAAATTTAAGCTTATACCTCACTCAAACTCAAAAGAGTTCCAACTGCTATTAAGAATTAAAGAAAAATAAAAAACTAGCACAGAAGATCTAATAATAATCAAATATCAAGAGAAGTAATAACTTTGTAAGTTTGAGAATAAAATAGACACAATTTCCCTATACAAAGACAACTTCCCTTAAAAAAAGCTTTAACCCATGGGGGCATCTCGCTGGCTCAGTTGGTAGAACATGCAACTCTTGATCTCAGGGTCATGAGTTCAAGCCCCATGTGGGGCATAGAGCTTAATTTAAAAAAAAAAAAACTTAAAAAAACTTTAAGCTATAAATATTAAAATAAAAAGACAAATAGACTAAGAAAAATTTTCAGTAAAAATGGCAAATGCTCATTTTTGTATCATCTTCACAATATAAAAAGTCTGTTCAAATCAATTTTTGACTGATGTGGAAATAAAACTAAAATAAATTACATAAAGAACTCCCACACATAGACAAGAAAATCGTAAGACCCTCATAGAGAATTAGGCAAAAGACAAAACAGAGACAATTCATACAAAAAGAAATACGATTAATAAGCAAGTCAATGGAAAAATATTAATATTGCTATTAACCAAAGAAATGCAAATTAAAGCAACAATGGAGCACCATATTCCAACTATAAAATTAACAAACATTGTTTTTCAATAAAAATAGTCTGTGTTGGTGAGGTCATAATGAAACCATACACTTATATATTTCTGGTATTAAGGTAGAGAAACAAATACTTAAGCCATAAAAATGGAATGTCCTTGCGTAAAAAAAACTTAAAAATTTTTTTAATGTTTATTTATTTTTGAAAGAGAGAGGGAGAGAGAGACAGAGTGTGAGCTGGGGAAGGGGCAGAGAGAGGGAGACACAGAATCTGAAGCAGGGTCCAGGCTCTGAGCTGTCCGCACAGAGCCAGACGTGGGGCATGAACCTGCGAACCACGAGATAATGACCTGAGCCGAACTCAGACACTTAACCCACTGAGCCACCCAGGCGCCCCCCCCCAAAAAAAACTTTAAAAAATAGAAAACCTGTAAGCGCAGTGTTTAGAGCTGTGTTATAAATTTAAATTTCAACGATTATCTAAATGTCTCAGCATATACTTCTTACAGGAAGCTTTGCCTTACTCCCTGACATGCTGCTTCCTCGCCTTCAGGCACCTCAGCGTTTCTCCTGAGTATATGCCTATCACTGACATGTCCCTTGCCTTTAGCACAGGGCCAGGCACATAGTAGGGGTTTAGTAATTAGTGAATGAGTGAGTGAATGAATGAATGAATGAATTAGTGAATAAATGGATCAAATGAATCCATGTTAAAAAGCAGCAGATTGCATTAGTATGGGTCTTGATGAAATATGAACCTATTAATTTGCTAATTATGAAAATTATGTTGCAACTCGGAAAATGCTTCAGGATAGCAGTGCAAAGTGGGGGAAAAAACAGAATACATAATTGCACATATATTATGATTGTAACTAGATAATAGTTGTAGGCACATGGACAAACGCTGGAAGATAATATGTAAATTTAATAATGTTTTTTGTTGGAGTCATGGGATTATGGATGTTTTGGTCTTTTTCTTTTTTTTTAAAGGCATATTAATTTTTCTCTTTTTATAATTATAAAAAGGCAGGGGGGAGTGGGGAATGCACAAGCCTTGAGTCAGAATACTTGGGTATCAGTACCAAGTCTACTACTTAATAGCTTTCTGACCTTGGACAAGTTACTGGAACTCTTTGAGCCTCAGTTTCCTCATCCATTAAATGGGACTATAATAGCTACCTCTCAAAACTGTTTGTAAGGTATAAATGACCTAATGCATGTGAAAGGATTTTATAAACTATAAAGTGCTATATAAAAGTGACACCATTATTATTAAAGTAGCCTCTCTTTCCTAAGAGAATTAAGCTTTTTATTTCCTCCAAATTGTTCACATTTAGTCGTTTACATACAATGCAAAAACAATTCCTATGTTATTGAAACACACACCATCCTAACCGTGTCTCACAAGCTAATCCTGAACAAGCCCTAAACTCTGGCCTATCGGGCACTATTGCATTTCCAATCTGGTAGAGGAGACCTATGAGATGCTAGGAATAAATTGAGACCTAAACCCAAAGTGCAAAGCTTTCCTCAGGTAATCAAATAAGGAAGGTCAGAGAAAATCCATCACCAACTTTTGAAGGTTAATTATTTAATTTTCCAAATACCAAAAAAATATAAAAGGGGAAAGTCTCCCTCCCATTTCTGTCCCTGGTGGCCCAGTCCTTTGCTCCCACATGGTGACTATTATTATTTTATTATGTGTCCTCCTAGGATATTTTATGCACATTTAAGCAAACATAAACGTCTTAATTTTTTCCTTAAAAAATGTAACTATACATCTTGGTGCTGTTTACATATTGGTGCATAAAGAGTTTCCTTATTTCATTCTTTTGCAGCTGTGCTCTATTCCATTGAATGGATGAGCCTTTATTTATCTATCAGTCCCCTTTGAAAGAACATCCAGGTTGTTTCCAATCATTTGCTCTGCCCTCTGAAAAAGGAAGATTTCATTCTGCCGGGAGCAGTGACAATGAGACATGCCGGGGAATGTGTGTTGAGTGACCCCAATCTAGAAAGCCCATTTGCTTGCTTCTCTTTTGAACAGTTAGGCCTTTGGAATCTGCTCGGTTATTTTTCTTGCCTTGGATCAAAACTACATGATTGGGAGAATCTATTTCAGTTTGCCCTTTTCCTAAAAGACAGTATGATGCTGTAGTTAAGTATCTAAAGCCAGACAATCTGGGTTCAAGGGCTGGCTCTTCCCACTTACTATTCAAATGCTCTCTATCTCAAAATAGAGATAATAATAGTATACACCTGACAATGTTTTATAAGGCTTAAGTGAGTCAATATACATATCAGTGGCTCTTATTATGTCCAGCATCTTTCAGAGGGTATTTGGTAAGGAGCAACCAAAACAATAAGAGGTATCATTATCTCAAGAAATTACGCCCTAAGTCAGCGGTTCTCAAAATGTGGTCTGTGGACCAATAGTAACACCTGGAAACGTGTGAGAAATGCAAACCTACTGAATCAGAAACTCTGAGGGTGGGACCTAGCAATCTGGGTTTTAATAAGCCCTCTAGGTAATTCTGATGCATGCTATGGTTTAAAACCTATTGTTCTAAAATGTCGGGTTTGGCATCTGAGGGTAGTTTAAAAACATTCAGATCATGGAACACCTAAGAAATCATGTTCTTTGTGGGGCACCATGAATTGGTGACATAGAATTCCATTCATTTTACCGGTGGAAAATATGCCCATATTATTTGTATGCCATTTTTTTTCTTCTCGAAAATATATACATATAATTGTTTCCTTTTTTCCCCCTTTTTTTATTTGAGAGAGAGAGAGAGAGAGAGAGAGAGAGAGAGAGCCTGCTCGAGCAGGGGAGAAGGGCAGAGGGAGAGAGAGAATCTTAAGCAGGCTCCATGGAGTCTGACATGGGGCTTGATCCCATGACCCTGGGATCACGACCTGAGCCAAAATCTAAAGTCAGACACTCAACCAACTGAGCCACCCAGGAACCCCTAGAATTCTTTTCTTTTTAATCACATTTCCAAAGTTTTTCTTTTATCATTTGTTTGCTACTAGTTTTCTTTTAGCATTTGTTTGCTACTGATAGATTAAATGGTAGCAAGTATTAATATTTAATTAAAATACAGGGGAAAAAATCAAAATTGAAAAAAATTTCTAACTTTTGAACTCACTCTATAATTGCAAAATGAGACTTGGTCACTGTGATTTAACTTTCACCATTTTTTTTTTTCATCTATGTATTCATTCAGCAAGCATTGACTACATTGTCAAAAATGTGCTGAGTGCTTGGAATTCTAGTGAATAAGACAGGCAGGAGGAGGATATGGCCTGTCCATTGATCTGTCATATGATCTATCTGCAGAAAATCACAGTCCCATTTGTATTATACCCATATTTTTATGCCGTTGGGGAGAGTTTCTAGAATGAAACAAACCGTTAATGTCCCTATCCATTAACGGTTGTGGACCAGCACAATGGTTTCTTCAATGAAGAAATGTTACTGTCCTATAGCAAAGACCAAGGACATCAAATAGGTCTGAGGTCAATTCCAGCCAATTGTCAAGGCTTCCCTGGAACATTATCTTGAGAAAGATTCTGAGGTATTATGGCCGGGCAGGAAACAGTGCTGTGCACAAAAATGAACCCTTGGAGAGTGTAGACTTCCTTTTCCCTTGGGATATGGGAGGCTATTTCTCAGCATTTCTTGCATTATAAAATGGTACCTTTTGCCTTGTCTCCCCCTGAGGCTACTAATAATGTTGGGCTTCTCCTTTCCCCTTGTAGTTTCCTTCTCCAAGAGCCATTGGGAATGCCCTGGTCAACTTCAGAGACAGTGAACAGTGTTTCCGATGTCAAATATATGAGCATGGGATGATTTTCTCTGTGGTGTTTGGTCTGAGGCTCAAGTGCCCAGCCCTATTGCGTTCTTCCATTGGCTTTAAGACACCTGGCTTGTTTGTGAAGCAGCGTGAAGCAGCAGGATTTGTTTTCCTGAATAAGAGAGCATACACTTTCCCCTTTGCTACTTGGTTGGCATTACACAGATGTCAACAAATGGCCCTTCACCTTCCACCTCCATGTCAATCAGCCACTTGGAATAAACACAAAGAAGATTCCCACTACAAGCTTCGTGTTTCATGCAAGAGAATACAGAGGAGATAAAGTGGGCATTAGAGTCAGGAATTCAGTGGTTGGGCTGGTTCTCCATTTGCTCTACAATTAAAAAGGTGTGTATGGAATTTCTAGATTGCTCTTTATTTGCTTACATGCCTCTCTTACAAAAAAAAAAAAATCATGAATCCCTATTTAGGATCCATTAGGATCATAGCTCTAGGGAAGTCTGAACCAGATCAATCTGGTTCATTTGGTCTGCTGGAGCTATACTTTGGAATGTGTGGTTCAGAAAAACCTGTTCCATGCTTTAAGAAATGACAACGACCCTGGAACTGCAAAGATTTTTTTTTCCCCATTCAATTTCTTTCAAGAAGAGTCAATATGGAAATATTCCCAGGAGATTTCTCCATTAGCTCTGTTGAGAATATCTGGAGATTATATTTATCCTGATTTGCTGAAGACATTAGAAATCATTGTTCTCTTCCCCTAAAAATGTTTTTTCCTTCTCTTTCCTAATATTTTGCTTCTTTATTCAAATCCAACCAACTTCACAATGCTTGCTCATCACTGGACTCTTTGCAGGTATTATTTGGATCTCCTTTTGTTGGCTCTCCTTTCTGAGTACTTCTGTTTTCTATGTAAGTTTATGAGTGCCTCAGACACTGTTTTTAAGCTCTTGCTTTTTTCTTTATAGTCATGAAAAATATATTCTGGGGTTATCTCATTTTAAACCCTACCACAAAATGATGATTTTACAACCTTTATAAGGTTGCAAACTGGAAATAAAACCAATGTTTCCCATAAGATAACCAACTGTAAAAACTATTAGTTATCCACCTGATTGATTCAAATTTTAGACCACTGGCACATCTGATTCGCAGGTGGCTGTCAACCAACCCTAATCATAATGGAGACAGGAAGAGAATTGTGTGTTAAGTTAAATCATAGATAACTGTTCTTATAGGAATATCAATTTCCTTCCCTTACCAGAAGTGACACTGAAGAGTAAAATGGACCGGCTTACTCTCATATTGTTTTTCTTCCAATCTTATTTTGGAAAACAGTGAGCAAAGACAAGAGGGGAAAAGAGAGTAAAGGAGATGTGAAAATGCCACGAACTATCCCTAGAGTAAACAAAACAAAACAAAATAAACCTGGATTTTGTTGGGACTTTCAAGACTGTGGACATAATATGCCATGTCCATTCACTGGCTCTAAGCACAGTTTTTACAGCCAGTCATAAAATGGAAAGTAAAGGTTCATTGTGAAACAGTTGGCACACATTTAACAAAGGTAAGACAAGCTGGCACCACTATAATTTATACCCATTAGCATGGGGTTCGGTGGTGATCTTATGGTAGAGGGCACAGCTAATAAAGAACTTCAAAAGAAGACAGAACAAATTATGAAATGTTGATTAGTGTAAGCAGTTTACATTTCCAGCTATGGTGAAACTAAATTTAAATTGCAAAGATCCGCAAATATCACTATTAGTTCATATAAACAACCCAGCCATTCTATAAATGGATACAGATTTCACACAATGAGTTTTGCCATAAAAAGGAATCAGTTATCATATCTGAAATCGACACTATTTAACTTTGCAAAGGAATGAAATGATAGCTCTTGAGAATACTCAAGAGAGGTTATCTGTCAAATCTACACTTGGAAAGATTTTCCTTGTGAAGAGAGAAAATAACTGGATCCCTTTGCCTTGTAATAACCCTCCAGATTTCTAAAAATGGGAACTGACTCCTTAATCCTTATTTTTACAGGTAAAACAATTCCATCCCCATCAGTTTTTTCTTAAAAAACTCATTTTCCATATCCTTTGTTACTTGGTTATTTTTCTCTGGTTCTTTTCCTCATTCCCACTTTTCTCTTAAAAAAGAAAAGGAGGGGGGTGCCTGGGTGGCTCAGTCCATTAAGCATCCAACTTCAGCTCAGGTCATGATCTCATGGTTCCTGAGTTACAGCCCCCCTCAGGCTCTGTGCTGACAGCAGGAGCCTGGAGCTGCTTTGAATTCTGGGTCTCCCTCTCCTCTGCCTCTCACCGGCTCGTGCTCTCTCTCAAAAATAAACATTAAAAAAAAATTTTTTTTAAAGAAAAGTAGGTAGGTCTCAGGAAAGATTCTTCCAAACTTCACCCAGAAGCATTCCCACTTCTTCTAACTCGTGTGGGTTTTTGTCATTAGTTTTGATGGCAATTTCATCAAAAACATAACCAGATACTTTTAAATTCCTAAGAGAAGAGATTTGAACACAAATCAAAGACGACAACTAAACCTCTAAAATTATAATAGCCCTAATCCCTCTGTTAAGTGTACAGAGGGTCTGCAGACCACATGAGCTCACCCTGGAGAACATGCTGTATTTACCTGGGAACCAACTGCTGTACTATGACATGGACTCTGTGCCTGTCTTCGGTCTTACACCAAGAACTTATACTCTGATGCACAGTAGAGAAAGGGGTACTCAGAATGCTGTGCTGAGGCTACTGAAATCGGTTGCTTTTTAGTGCATTACTTTAGTCGTGAGAACGTTGGATAAGTCAAGCTCTTTCTGAGACCCCAGACATCAAAGAGAATTCAGTTAAGGGCAATGCTTTGAAGAGCAACAACTATACTATTCTTTACCAGAAGTTGTGTGAAATGTAGGTTTGGCCCATTTATTTGTGTAATTCTTTTTTTTTTTTTTAACGTTTATTTTTGAGAGACAGAGAAAGAGAGGGAGAGAGAGAGAGCGACTGGGGGAGGATCAGAGAGAGGCAGACACAGAATCCAAAGCAGCCTCCAGGCTCTGAGCTGTCAGCACAGGGCCGATGTGGAGCTTGAACCCATGATCCTCCAGATCATGACCTGAGCTGAAGTTGGACGCTTAACCGACTGAGCCACGTAGGTGCCCCTACTACTGTGATTCTTATGCACATTTCAAATGCCAAGGAAATCTGTTGAAAAACGTAGATTTGACCATTTAAAACTTGTATGGCCCGGCATTTTGTTTGTGGACAGCAGATTGCACCATGGTATAAACTGAAGCATCATGTTAGTTGCATCACAATGGCAGCACCAGCCATGCTCCTCAAAAGTTATGGAATAAATACACACAACTGTAAAATTCTTGGTAGTAAAACCAAAGCAGAAACTTGACTTTGTCTAACCAGAGAGACAATACTTCAGAACTGAAAAGAGTGCTATAAATCCAAAGTTCACAAACTCCTATTTCTTTATCACATGTCTTTCAAGTACCTTACTGCTCCAAGTGTGGCGCCCATACCAGCAGCATGGACATCACTTGGGAGCTCATTAGAAATGCTACCTCATTTTGTATACACAATGGAGTACTATGTGGCAATGAGAAAGAATGAAATACGGTCTTTTGTAGCAACGTGGATGGAACTGGAGAGTGTTATGCTAAGTGAAATAAGTCATACGGAGAAAGACAGATACCATATGTTTTCACTCTTATGTGGATCCTGAGAAACTTAACAGAAACCCATGGGGGAGGGGAAGGAAAAAAAAAAGGTTAGAGAGGGAGGGAGCCAAAACATAAGAGACTCTTAAAAACTGAGAACAAACTGAGGGTTGATGGGGGGTGGGAGGGAGGGGAAAGTGGGTAATGGGTATTGAGGAGGGCACCTGTTGGGATGAGCACTGGGTGTTGTATGGAAACCAATTTGACAATAACTTTCATATTAAAAAAAAAAGAGATGCTACCTCAGATTTACTATATTTGCATTTTAACAAGATTTCCAAGAGATCTGGACATACATTAAAGTTTGGGGAATACTACTTCATAGATGACTTTCTAAAGTAATTTTTACCTGCAAAATGATTTTATCCTCTTAAGTTCCCTTTCCAGGAAGTTAAAAGCACTAATTTAACAAAAAACAATGAAAAATCTCTTGTAGAGTCATCAGCAAAGCTTTCTGTCTTTAGAATCATAGGATGGCCTACTTCACCCAAGGGCTAAGATCAGGGGGAAAAAAGAGTTTAAAAAATAACTCTTGGCAAAACATCAGATATTCCCTTCCATGCCTTACCTTGTCTAGTAAGGAATCTCCCTAGAATCAGCTTCTTTATTTCACACACCTTCTACCATTGAGAGTCTAGAAAAACTTCAAAGGAGGACCAGGTGCTCTAAGACTAACAGGTGTTTATTATTATAATTTAATTTACTGAAAGAATTTAGTTCCATAGCAGTCCTAAGGAGATTGTGAACCCAACTGGAAGAGTAAGGAGCCTACATGCATACTCACCAAAGATCAACTCTACCCTACAACTCATAGCACATTGACCTTAAAAAGGTGAATGGAGGGGAGAAGATTCTATCACCAAGAGTTGTGCGGGGTTCTAACTTGAGCCCCTTCCTTTGAAGTGCTCAATGGCTTCCAAGCCAGCTTGTGGTTTAGTTCTCTCCTGTGGATAGAACATTTTACGAATAGTGGCATAGTTTCTTATGGTAAAGGGCAGATATCTACAGACTAGGTTTCAAAGTATATGGAAAATAACTTCTCACAATTCTAGGTTATTTTCACTGGGGACCCTACAGCAATTGGTGGCCATTCTTGCTAGTTCCCCAGCCCATCCCTTTCCAGAAAGTACTTAGGCATTTTAAGGAAATGTGCTCTTAAATCCTTCTGGATTTTTCTGCCCAGCGTATGTCATGTGGCAATGTCTGCAGACAGTAGTCTGACGATGAGTACTATACATGATTCCTTAGAGTAGTACTTCCTGAAAAGTGGACCAGAGGACAACCGTATCTGAATCATCTGGAGTGCTTGTTCAAATGCGAGCTCATGAATCTCCAGATCTAGTAAATCAGAATCCATGGAAGCTGGGTCTTAGAATCCACATTTTGAACACACTCCTGGGGGATTTTTTTTTTTTTTGCACGTAAACTACGGCTCATAGTTTGAAATGTGCTGAATTTTGGACTATGAGAACACTTTAGTCTGCATAGTATTCTATAACTATCTCCAACATTTCATTCGTGGTTTGAATGAGCCTGAGGTGTCTCACTATCTTAAGGAATCTCAACCCAGCCTAGGTTATTTCTCCATGTAGAAGTGTTAGAGGAAGAAATAAAGTATATCAGTGGATACCCTAAAACACTGAAATGCTTCCCTGGTGATTTAAAGTTTATTTTTATTTATTTTGAGAGAGACAGAGCGCATGCATGCAAGTGTTGGGGAGGGGCAGAGAGAGAGGGAGAGAGAGAATCCCAAGCAGGCTCCATGCTGCCAGCATAGAGCCCAACATGGGGCTTGATCAAACCCACCAACTACGAGATAATGACCTGAGCCAAAATCAAGAGTCGGACCCTTAACCGACTGAGCCACCCAGGTGCCCCTGCTTCCCTGGTGATTTAAATTGTGGCTTGGTGTATCTCCAACCCAGGTTCTCTCTGCCCAGCCAAAAGATGTTTCCACAGGCAGGTTCTCTTGAACTGTGGGATTAGAACAATCACTGCAAGACAGAAGTGATATGTCAGCTAGGTGGATTGAAGAAACCCCTGAACTTTCACCTAGACTATCTACAAACATACAGCATTTCAGTTAGGTAACTAGTTGGTCCGTGCCTGAACTCACTTTGCAACTGATTGATCATATCTTGGGTTGTTTCAGAATTTGCACCAGAATTATGCTTTCATTTCTTAATTTCTACACTGAGAAATGAGTAGGTTTGAATTTTCCATCAGTTCTGGTCAAGAGTGCCTATTTACCAAGCTCTAAACTCACTGTGTTCTCATCACATTATTGGTGTGTGGTTTTTTTTTTTTTTTGTCTTTCCCTGGTAGAAAGGGAACATTTAAATGAATAGTAGAATAAAAAGGTTATCCAGAAAGAGAGCCATTGCAATCACTGTTTAGAAGTGAGTGTTAATGCACATTTTCATTTAAGCTCCAAAAACAACAAATCAACTAGCACACATTTTAAACCACTTGTATAGTAAAAGAGTTCTTTTTAAATTCTCTGATTCTTATCAACATAAGTTCAGTTTTCCACTGAAATCAGCAATGAGGTAACAAATTTCTGGCAGGGTTTTCCCATCAACCTATACACCCAGCCCAGATTCATAAGCCATTATCTGGACACCTACATATTATGATCAATAGTTAACTGCCTCATTTTTACTTAAGGTGAGATTTCCTCTTTGAGGGCTTGCATTTTTTTAAAAAAATCCACAAAGAATTGGGGCGCCTGGGTGGCTCAGTCAGTTAAGTGTCTGACTCTTGGTTTTGGCTCAGGTCATGATCTCATGGCTCATGAGTTCGGGCTCTGTGCTGACAGCGTGGAGCCCAGTTGGTATTCTATCTGACCCCTTTCTCTCTCTCTCTCTCTCTCTCTCTCTCTCTCTCTCTCTCTCTCTCAATATATAAACATTAAAAAATTTGTTTAAAAAATACATAAAGAATTAAGTTTCACTTCAAAGGAGTAATATAAAGAATGCTATGCTTGGCCCAAGAACTAAATCATTTCCATCCTCATGAAAAGCAGACAACCATAGGTATATGTCCAGCTCCTAATAAGTAGCCATCAATTCTTTTCCCCTAAAATGACTAATTTTTGTCCCTATAAACTACTGAGAACTAACTATACTCAGAATGAGACAAGCTTGGTATTTGCATGACAGGAAGTAAACACATGAACTTTGAGGGTAATGTAGCCACTGTCACATCTTAACCCTTTGTTCTCTGTGCTCTCAATATCATTGATATGTAAACAGAAATTTATTCTGGATGAGGCAAGAAAGATTTTAGTCACCTCAACGAGCTACTTACTTAGTATTGTTGTTTCTGGGTCTGAAGTGTTAGTGGCCAATTCGTTTAGAATGTTTTAACACAACTTTGTGTGTTCAAATGACAAAAGGGTAAATGGTGCGTGATAGCTAGTCAGAGGTAGGGAAAAAATGGCTCCTTTCAATATAAGCTTTGTGAAGCACATGTTTACAGTCGGATGGGAGTGAAGAAGTTGCTGCCTGAGCATTAATGACGCTACATGGAGACAAAGCGAGTGCTTAGTCCAAGTTCACAGTACTCCCAGCAAAGGTGGGCAGTTCTCACTGGTCATCAGTTTATGAAATTACTAAGGACTTCTTTGCCCTTAATTTCCTAAAGGAATGGCAGGAAATGAAATCAAGAACCCTCACTATGTAATAAATCAAAAATACACCTTTGCAAGTAAGTTGAGCAATTTGCCTCAAGTGATGTAATTATTCCATGCTGAGCCTAGATTAAAAGTCAGAACGTAGAGAAGCCTGGGAAGAGAGCATAGTGTGTGTTCTCTGGGTCCACACTTCATCAAACAGGATCTCACATCATTCTTGCAAGAATCCTATGAGGTAAGTTTTCTTACATCCGTTTTACAGGTGAGGAAATAGGGACTTGGTGTGGGTCCTTTGGCCACCTTCACACAGTGGGAAAACTTCAGAACCAGGAATCGAACGCAGGCTTCTCTCTTTCAAGCCTGAATCTCGTGTTTCCCCAAGTGTAATGCACACTCCGCTCCTTTAGGCGGTACAAGGAATCAAACCAGTGCAGTTCTCCACTATACCCTGAGTGAGAATCACCTGTGAAGCTCGTTAAACTGTAGAACCCCCACACCCTTCCCCAGAGCTTCTGAGTCAGCACCACCCAGGTGATTCTGAAGCAAGTGTTCTGATGGTCTCACCGTGAGAAACACGCACTAGGGATGAAAATGTAATTAGTACTACGAACCCACTTCACAGGCATTTTCCTTTTCAAATAAACTTAAAAAAAAAAGTGAGGAGGTGGATTTTAAACTCACGCGTTATTGTTTAAATCTCACTGTATGTAAAAAGAAGAAATGATAGCGGAGGTGGGAGCAGATCTGACAAAGATCCTAGAGGTGGTACTCGAAACACTGGGTTAGCAGGTGAACAGCCTATGACCACTACTCAGGTCTACGAACAGAACTCTGCTGGCCACCCAGCAGCCCCTCAGAGTGCCTCAGCCCATCGTAGACTGCTCCCTCCCTCCAAAAATAACCACTACCTGAGATTAAAAGCAATCATTTCCTTGGAATTCTTTCTAGTTTTATCGCCCAAGTGTCCATCCTGAGATACTGTCATTTAATCTTGCCCATTCTTTAAAATAATCTTGCCCATTCTTTAAAATCTGGCATATCCATTCATCAGTTGATGGACATTTAGGCTCTTTCCATAACTTGGCTATTGTTGAGAAATTGTGGTTTATATACACAATGGAATATTACGTGGCAATGAGAAAAAATGAAATATGGCCTTTTGTAGCAACGTGGATGGAACTGGAGAGTGTGATGCTAAGTGAAATAAGCCATACAGAGAAAGACAGATACCATATGGTTTCACTCTTATGTGGATCCTGAGAAACTTAACAGGAACCCATGGGGGAGGGGAAGGAAAAAAAAAAAGAGGTTAGAATGGGAGAGAGCCAAAGCATAAGAGACTGTTAAAAACTGAGAACAAACTGAGGGTTGATGGGGGGTGGGAGGGAGGAGAGGGTGGGTGATGGGTATTGAGGAGGGCACCTTTTGGGATGAGCACTGGGTGTTGTATGGAAACCAATTTGTCAATAAATTTCATTAAAAAAAATAATAAAAAAAAATAAAATAAAATCTGGCATATATTTTCAATCTCTTTTAATCTACTGGTTATCCTTTTTCTTTCCCCTTACAATTTATCTTTTGAAAAAAAAAAATCTCAGACTAACTGAAGTTTCCCACTTCAGTTTCCCACTGCAGTTCATTTTGTTCCTGTCCTTGATATCTCCTGCAAATTGGTAGCTGGGCCCAGAGACTGATCAGATTCAGGCAAATGCTCTAGGTAGTGTATTCTTGGCAGAGCTCTAGGTAGTGTATTCTTCCAACAAGTGGCATATAATGTCTGATGTTCTCTCCTTTTTGATATAAGCAGCCATTGATTCAATGCCTGGATCTATTAATTCATTAGATGTTACAAAATTGTGAAATTCTGATTGTATCATTTTCTTTTCATTTGTTAGCTCTAACAATCTTATAAGGAGATATGTGGTGGTATGGTTCACAAAGGAAAGGTAGATAAATGCTTGATTTTGTTTTCTTTTACCTACCCAGTTTTTAAAGCAACAAATCAGTCCCTGTTATCTTCAGAATGGGTTTCAAGCCTTCGCAATTCTTACCAAATTTGAAGCTCAAATTGATTGTTGGGAGCCGTGTCTTC
This sequence comes from Prionailurus viverrinus, assembly GCF_022837055.1. NCBI lineage: Eukaryota > Metazoa > Chordata > Mammalia > Carnivora > Felidae > Prionailurus > Prionailurus viverrinus. The sequence continues at coordinate 115,203,705 of NC_062564.1, forward strand.
AAGGTGGTGCCCAAGTCCATTAGACATGACCCTACTGGTCTTTGATAGCTTCTTGGCTACCTGGCATTACAAGATCTTCCAGGCTCATCTTGTGTGTCCCCTGCCCCAGACTTGGAATCAGTCATTTGCCAATAAATCCTGGTTTCTTTTAAAGGAGAATAGTATTTCTAGACCACATCTGGACCCTAGGAAAACTCATTGTTTCAGAGGTGGTTATTATTTCTAGAGCTTTTCAGTGAACAGAGCTAAGAAATACACACACCAAATATGCACATATGTTTTTTAAAAATACAATACCTCATCGATTCTTACTATAGTGCATACCTAGGACAACAAGATTTTCACAGGGTTCATGGGACAATAGTTCTCGAGTTCTTCCATGTTGATTATAAACTTCATGCCCTTTTTTATTGAAAGTGAGTTTTGCTAGATATAAAATCTTGGCACACATTTTCTTTCCTTGAGTGTCTTTCTTTATTTTATACCGTTTCCTTCTGGCACAAAGAATTGTTATGCCACAAAGTCTGATGGCAACCTAATTGATGTTTCTTATATGTCATATGCTTTCTTTGTCCACATACACAAACGATTAGGATTGTTTTTTTAAGCTCAGTGATTTTGTGAGAATTTTTCTTTACAGTTCAGTAATTTTACAAGAATTTTTCTTCGTGTTGGTCATTCTGGGTTGATACTCCAAGGCTCACAGTGTGCTTTTTAAAATGTTGTTTCTTGGGGCGCCTGGGTGGCGCAGTCGGTTAAGCGTCCAACTTCAGCCAGGTCATGATCTCGCGGTCCGTGAGTTCGAGCCCCTCGTCGGGCTCTGGGCTGATGGCTCAGAGCCTGGAGCCTGTTTCCGATTCTGTGTCTCCCTCTCTCTCTGCCCCTCCCCTGTTCATGCTCTGTCTCTCTCTGTCCCAAAAATAAATAAACGTTGAAAAAAAAATTTTTTTAAATGTTGTTTCTTTTTTTTTTCTCTGTCTTTCAGAAACATTTTCTGGAATTTTTGTATTTGTTCTGTTCTTGCACATTGGTTGTCTTCTTTAGGAATTCCTAGTATCTTCAGGTTTTGTTTTCTTTGCCTGTCTTCAAATGTCTGCCTTATTATCTTGAATCCTTTTTATTTCTTTCATCCTTTATTTTTAAACTTTAAAATTGTCCTCCTTTTCACCTTCTGCTCCTTCACTGGCATTTCCTCTAATTTCGTGTTCATTTTTACTTTTATTAAAAAATTTTTGACACCTATCCTCCATCTTTAAAGTGCAACTGTTGTTGTTCTTTCGTGTTCTGAATAATTTTCTTAAAATATTTAGCTTGCCTTTGAAATAGCACATTATAGATTTTATCTTTTTTTTTTTTTACTTATTTCTTTCCGGTATGATTTATTACCTGTAGAAATGTTATTCTGCCCTCAATACTCTTTTTTCTTTTGATAACTGTGTGTAGAATTTGACCTTAAAATTTCTGCTACCAATTCTTATGTAAAATTAGCTTCCTGAACTTTTAGGAAGGGTTTTGGTTCATACAAATTTCCTAACTTCACAGAGATCTCTCTTCTGTTGTTTTTGTAGATCGTTTGAAATATAGACACATATGGCAGCTTCAAGTACCTGACCAGTACTCCTCAAAACTGCCAAGATTATAGCAAACAAGGAAAGTTTCAGAAACTGTTATAGCCCAGAGGAGCCTAAGGAGGCGTAATAAGTAAATGTAATGTGGTATCCTGGATGGGATGAAACATAAAAAGGACATTAGGTAAAAACAAAGGAAATACGAATAAAGTACAGACTTCAGTCAATAATAATGTATTATTATTGCTTCATTAATTGTAATAACTGTTAAAGATGTTAACAATAGGGGAAACTGGGTGGGAAGTACATGGGAACTCTGTACTGTCTTCTCAATTTTTCTGTATCTAAAATTTTATTTCTAAAAAATGAAGTTTAGTTTTCATGCACACATGTGCATTCACACACACACACACACACACACACACACACACACACACAGGGCAGCTTGCTTTCTAAGATTTCCTGGCTCTGTTTTCCCCACCCATCCACTTTTATCTGAACCCTCTCTTTTCTGCACCTCTTCACTGTGAGGTCCTGCACTGGGAGAGAGCCCTGGAGGGTCAGTCTTAAGAGCTCACAGAGGCTATATTGCCCCGGTTACTGTAAGCCTTAACATGAGAAATTTGTACCACCAGCAATTGTCCTGACAAAGTCAGCTGTTATCAAAATGACCTGCCTTTAGTTCCCAGTTTCATCTTTTTGGGGGCTCATCCATTATTCTCATATTTATCAAATCCAGCCCCATTACTTCCCTCTGTTTTCTTTTACACAGATGTCAGAAAGATACCGATCTTGCAGCTCATATTCTAGGGGTCACTGGTTTACCTTGTTCCCCAGATTTTTCATAGTTGTCCATGGATTTTTAGTTTTATGATCTAGTTGCTGTGCTTTTTTTCCTTATAGTTTCTGATCTTGAGTTTCCATGTATATATTCATTCATATAGCATACAATTCACCCTGTGTTTTTTTGTGGGGAATTTAGGAAGACCCCCAAATCGTGCTGCCACCATTTTCCCAGCATTCCAAAAACAAACTTTAAGGCCATCATCAACATTATAGAACTGAGATAATGAGGATTTTTATTATGGTAGAAGATCCAATGGCTTGTTTAACTATAGACAGGCTAGAATGTGCTGTGGGTGGTAAAGATATGGTCCTGTGTTTTTCCACGTGTTTCAAAGCAGAAACTCAAGGACTTCCTGTCACCTGTGGCATATAACCAGTTCACAATTACTGACGGTGCTGTCTACGAAGGCAGCAGCAAGGACATTTGAAACGCATCAATCGTCCCGATGATCTCATTCATGTTACTTTACTGAATTTCTCCTGGTTGATCGGTCTTTGAGGAGTACAAAGAAAACCCAAAACACACATGAGTGTGATTTCATCACCTTCTGCCAGGACATGATGCCTGTGTGGAATTTTCCTCCTGTCACCCAGGAAACACAGCTTTACACTGGAGATCCTCTCAATGAGGCAAAACTTAGGTGACATCAGAACAGTTGACATACTGGGAAATAATATACCTTATTTCCAGGGGCCAGTTTTTAAAATTTCTTAAAAAACAAAACAAAACACTCTCAAGGTCTTTTTTGAGGTTATTTCTCCCTTTCATAATTGGGGGGGGGGGAGGGCGGGGGAGGTGCATAGAGGCTGTGTTATCATCTTGAAGAAAATTTTCCAGGCCTATCTGACAAGAAGGCTGTATTTTCAGCCCAAACCCCATGAACCTGATTTTACTACTATCTTAGATAGACACTTTTAACAGGGCTTGCTCACATAACAGTCTATAAACTACTAACTTAGCAAAATTAAACTTGTTAGAAAGAATCCACTCAACTTCCAACAATTTCTTCCCTAAAGTATTAATAAATCTCAACATAAACTTATCCAAATTACACTCTTCTGTCTGCCCTTGACCTTTCTTTAGGCAAAGTGCTAAAAAAAAGGCAGCCAAGAAGAGGAAGTAACAGGGACCCTCACTTAATCCACAGCCTGGATAATCAAACCCTAAATAAAGGATATAATATTTTATTTTAAAGCTGCAACTAGACCTTGTTGGAATTAGACAGGGCCTCTTTCTCCCCAGAACATTCTAAGGACGAGAGGCCACCCTCAGAATGCCACCCTAACACAAACTGATCCCCATACACATCACTAGTCATGGTTTGTTTTCTTATATGGCAAAAGTTTATTTTATTTCGCTGCTCCATCAAAATTTTTTATCTCATTTATCATACAGTTCCTGCCTGGTGTGTTTTGCCAGAACTAACATGCATGAAAATTATGTTAATGGGCCTTGGACTGGTTTTAATGTACTTCATATAATCAAGAAACTAAACAAACAGAAAGGGCTCTGAAAGGTGCTCATTCTACTCAGAAGAACTGCTTGCTCTTGTAAGACACGTTTTTGAGGAGAGTACCTGCCAAGGATCAAACCACCAGCAATTCCCTTGAAAAGACCTGTTTATTGAAAGAAGAAAATAGACTAAGGGACTTATCATTGTATCCCACCCCATCAAGTACCCTAGGTTTCCATTAACCAGTGGTGGTTTCATGGAGAGAGACTGGGAAGTGATTTGGAACGGATTCTTAACACGAAAACTGACCAAAAGAAAAATTAAGTTTCGACTTTTGAGGAGAAGCCAGCTTGGTGAAAATCGTCCATTGCTTGAGGAATTCAATGTGTGTGTACACAAGGATGTCACTATAATGCTGGCCCGGTGGTCTACTTCCAAAGCACACTGACGTTGGGAAAAGCGATATTATAAAGAGGTCTTTCTGCTACTTTTGAGAATTGAATATCCTAAGATTTAGTACAAGATGGACCCACATTATCATAAATTTTCCTCAATAAATAAGTTTTATAGAAAAAATTCCATTAAGCTTGCTGAAGAACTGAAACTTTGAGGATGAGTTTCAAATAGCTTTGTGATATTGCTTTGAATATTTATATCTACATACTAATTTTTTGTAAACAACTGCCAAAAAATTTCTTGAGAGCCAGGAGTTGGGCTAGTCTCTGGGATACAACAACAACCGCATACACACAACTCCTTTATTAGCAATGTAAAAAGAATGCTAAAACCAGATAGAATCTATGTGTCTGAAATGAAAATAAAGACATTGGTCTGCAATTTTTAGTCATTTAAATGATAGTATCAGATAGACTGGTTGCCCAATCAAACCTATAGAGTTGGACTGTGGTTAAAAATGGCTGAAGTATGTGATCTCTGAATGATTGCGATATGTAAAATATGTAACCCTTATTCTTATTTTGGATAGCATCCAGGACGTTGAGGTCATTTCTGCCCCAGTGACAGGAGGACCTCTGCGCTTTTCACAGGAGAAATGTCTGTTTTGTTTTTGTCTAATCTGTTTTCCATTGAGAAGAAGAACTATTTTGCTTCATGAAGAATAAGAAGGCAAAAACACAGCTGGACATCACCAAGCTCAGAGGGGCCGGCTGTAAATGTGAGAGCTGGCAGTGGGGGCCGGTTGCCAAAGCAGGACCCTGGAGATTGAAGGCTGGCAAAGAGTCTGTAAGCAAAGGGGGCTGAAACATGATATCATTTCAATAAAGCACCCTGTCAATATAGCTCACCAACAGCTAAAACTCCACAATTGGAACTTTTGTTCTTTGACTCAATTAAACAAGGCTTTGTCTATGGAAATAAAAACACCCTTGAAGAAAGATAGCACATGAAACTTACCGTTTATTTGGCACTTCAACTCAATATATGAGTCAAAGTCTTTCTTTACTGTTTGTTTAATACGAGTAGCGGGCAGGGGTGTAGGGGTGGAAGCAGGGCAACAGTGGTGAGATAGAAAGAGAAGGGATAAAGGCTGAGAAGACCCCTGGGATCGAAAGGGAAAATAAACCCCAAAGGAGTGAAATAATAGAAGTAGAAGTAGAAGTAAAAATAGAAATGGAAGCCAGATCTTAACCATACACTCTCCCCCTTAGGCATCTTGCTAACAGTTCTCCAGGTAGAACAAGGTAATAATCCCTTTCTACAGTGTTCAACCATGCGACAAATAGCAGTCTATAAGTATGCCATGTTTTTAAAAAGATGTTGACCAATTGTACCTCTGCAAGAGTATGACTAGGGAGATGAGAATCATGCAGGATCTTTGAGGAGACTAAGTATGGTTGGCTAGCGAAGATTTAGCAGAAGCATGATAATTAAGTTTGTGAAGGGCGGAAAGGCAGATAAAGATGTACACTGAGAAGTGTTGCCCTTGATAACACATATAAGACCAATGAAAGGAGCTAGATTTGGGATCAGTGTAGAATTTTCAAATCCTCAAAAAAGGAAATGAACTCCTTCACAAAATAGTGAGGGCCTTATCTCTAGATGTACTCAAAAGTCAGTTGCTGAGTATTCATTAAAGTTATTATAGAAAGGATTTATATTAGTGAGAGCTCTCAGTTGAAAGTGACAAAAACTAATTTAATTTAGGTGGCTTAAGCAAAAAGGAAATTAATTGCTTCAATATAATTCTAGATTCAACATAGATGGATTCAGAAGCTCACATAGTATCATCAGGAATCTCTAGCACTTGGTTCTCCCTGCCTTTGTGTTGGCTTCATACTCAGGCAGGTCATTCCTCAAATGGTGGCAAAGAGGACAACCTACAGCTTCAGTCTTACACTACATCAGCTAAACAACAGGAATGGAAGGAGTTTCTTCTTTCTTGATGGCACCAGCAATTGCTGGAATTCACTCTAGCTACAGCTAAGTGCCTCCTCTGAACCTATTTTTATGGAAATGGGAAAGCAGCAGTCCCACGAGCCAGAACTAAGTCACGTGCTTGCCCTTGCACAATTCTTGGTGGCCATGGGCATGGAGCACCCTCTTTGGCTAGGCCTGGGTCACGTCCACACCCTTAGAGCAGGAGAGGAGGGTGGGCTGGAGTCAACAATCCCTCCCTCCTAAACCATGTGGACTGAGAGTTGCCAAAGGAAAATCAAGATGCTATTATCAGAAAAGAGGGAGGAGTTTCAGGATAGACAAAAATAACAGCTATCCTGTAGCAAGGATAGGAGACAGGCCTACAAAACTTTTATAGCCTTTTCCAGTTAAAATTGGGTTGACTGCTAAATACCATTTGCTAAATTAAGAACTAGGTACTCATTCTATAATTTAAAGCCAAACTGTTGACTTTTAGTTACATAATCCCTTAGATATACAGTTACATCAACCCAGAAAGCAAATTATTCCAGCAATAGCCTGTTAATCACCTCCCTTTGTAAGATGTAAGACAGAAACCAGTGGTGTGCTAGCCAAATGACTGTTGGAAAATAAAGCCCCGATGTATAGTATTTGCCAATTTCCATGGTGTAAATACTCCCAGAAAGGCCAGTTTCAAACTATCAACATGAAGTCACTAAAAACAGAGTTGGGAAGAGATGCACACATTCATCACTCCCGAGTTGGTGCTGTCCCCTCCAGCACACGACTTGACAAGACCGAATAAGTGTTCTAAGCTCATGAAAAATGATCTCAGATGATGGAGTCCAGTTTTTTTGTTTTTTGGGGGTTTTTTTACATTTCATTTGAGGATACAGTAAGAGACTGAATTTAAAATATGGCCTAAAATATGCAAATTAAGTCTATCCGTGTCCCTACAGTGGCTACTATTAACTATTACAGTAGATATTTTCAACACAATATGGAATTTCCCAGTAAGCTCTTCATAAAATAGTTCTCCCTTTTTTTTATGATTTAACCTGAAGAATAATGAAAAACAAAAAACAGAGGCATTGCTAGTTGGTGACTAATTATGATGCCTCCAGACTTGTTTGAAAAACCTAAGACCCTTCTCCACCTAACAAAAACCGGGATACTTTTTGGCAAAAAGAACCAAATCTAATGGGAAATAAAACACATGTCTGCAATATTTTATCAATGACTTGATTTTTTCTGTGACAAATGCAAAAACCCCACAAAAACAAATACAACTATGTATCAATGTACATGGCAGGCATTCGGCAAGAGGGGAAGAGACCATAGGAGCTGGCACAGAAACTCAATAGGAGAGTCATTCCTTACAGGATGAGAGCACATTAAAGGGACCTCTAGCAAAGCTTTTTATTATGTTTCCTCCCAGAAGGTCTCGGTTCAAACTTCAAGCATCCCACATTCCAAATAGACCACTGCAGTTATTTTAAAAGGAATTACTTATAATTTAGCCTTTTCAAATATTGCAAAACAGAGTATGGGTAAATATATATTTCTTAGTTTGTTTATAGTATCCTGTTGGAATTTTAGAAATTGATTTTGTCCTCACTGTCAGCAGCCTCAACTACTTAACCATTCTGAACTGTGAAAAAGGCAATTTCAGGTCAACACTTGGAAGCAGTAGTAGTTAACAATTATGTAACCCTTACTTTGTCCCAGATGCTGTTCTATTTAATACAGGCCCTTTGATGCACTCAGTCAACAAAGAGTGTTGCACCAGACTGAGGTCCATAGCCCCAGAGAGTGGGTTCCAAGAGGCCATCCAAACCAGTAAGGACTGACTTCAGGGGTCAGGAGCTGAAGCCAAAACCAAGTGGTGCACAGATAGAATGGAGTGAGAGAAGTAGGAGGCCGCCGAGCGAGGCCAGGCACAGGATCTTCCCTTTTCTCCTGAAGGTGCTCATGTGGCTTGTCCCACTTATCATGCCATAGATGGAACAAATACAGAATCCCGTTTTGAAAAGTAGAAATCTGAATTTTAAAATGGGTAGATTAAAAAAAGTCTGTGGGGGGGCGCCTGGGTGGCGCAGTCGGTTAAGCATCCGACTTCAGCCAGGTCACGATCTCGCGGTCCATGAGTTCAAGCCCCGCATCGGGCTCTGGGCTGATGGCTCAGAGCCTGGAGCCTGTTTCCGATTCTGTGTCTCCCTCTCTCTCTGCCCCTCCCCCGTTCATGCTCTGTCTCTCTCTGTCCCAAAAATAAATAAACGTTGAAAAAAAATTATTAAAAAAAAAAAAAGTCTGTGGGGAAGGTATTTTTATGGAAACCATAAAACCCAAAAACTGTACAAGGAAAGATTGATCTATTGAATTTGTCTCAAAATTTAAACTTTTGTAGGAAAAAAATACCATGAAGAAAGTAAAAAAGACAAACCTGAATTAAACTTTTGTAATACATACTGCTTATACAGAAAGATATAAATCAGTAGAGAGAAAGAAAGAAAGAAAGAAAGAAAGGGAAGGAGGAAAGGAAAAAGAAAGAAAGGCAAAAAAGAAAAATAAGCAAAGGACAAATGTGAAAATCTTCTAATAATTTTATATACACCACTCATAATTTTAAAATATAAACATTAGGGGCACCTGGGTGGCTCAGTGGGTTAAGTGTCCAACTCTTGATTTTCAGCTCAGGTTGTGATCTCATGGTTCTGTGCTATAAGCACAGAGCCTGCTGGGGATTCTCTCTCTCTCCCTCTTTCTCTACCCTCCCCCTACCCCTGTTCACATGCACACATTCTCTCTCTGTCTCTCTCTCTCAAAATAAATAAACATTAAAAATATTTTAAAATAAAAACACCAGTCATAATTTTAACAATGCAAATTAATACAACAATGAAGTATTCTTTTGACCTACACATTTAAAATTAAAGCAAGAATGTCAGCAAGTGTGTAGTAAGAGATAAATTATGAAACTTTTCTCGAGGACAATTTGGCAAAACATCAAAATTCTAAACGCATATATCCTTTGACTTTGCAATTTGGTTGAAATCCAGAATCCAGAATAATAATAAATCAATAAAATCAGGATTTTGACTAATGAAGAAGCAAGCCACCTAAAAATGAACACTATTGTTCCTAGACGATTGATGATGTAATTTAGACTACGAGAGAATGTGAGACTTCTTGGACTGGCCTGATGGATAGCAGGTCAACTTAGAATATTTATGAGCAGAGGTAATAACAAATTCTGAGCCTACTTTGATCTGTGATGTGGTTGAATTGGTTTTTCCTTTGCCCTCCCTTAGGCTGATCATTCGGAAGAAACCAAGGCCACTCAACACCCATAGGTTAGCAAGCTAAGAGCAGCACTGTATCAGAGGTCGGGGAGGACAGAGAGAATGTGATGCAGGGTAACAGAAACAGCAAATGCTATGTGACTGCATGGGTGGGAATTTGGCTTCACAGAAGCATATTACCTGACAGGGGCCTTGAACAGAAAGAGCAGAGACTTGGAAAAGCCAGTCCAAGGGTAGGGAAGAGCAAGATCAAGAGTCAGGAATGGGCAGAAAAATTTGAGACTTAAAGACAAATCTAGGAGATATTGGACCAGGAGCAAGAAAATTCTTAGCATTTATCTATAACCATCAATACATCAAGGAAAACAGAGACCCTGGGTCTTAAGATATCCTATATGAGTGGGTCCCAAACTTTATCCATTCATGACCTTCCTTCCAACTTCTTGCCATATTGGACAACAGGTGTACTTGCTCTAAATTTTTCCTTTGGTTCACTCCTTTTGTATTTAGCCTTGTCTCAAGGAATAATACCCATGAAATAATACGTTTGCATATTAAAAATAGTTCTTCAAATACGTGTTAAGTAAATATACAGCTGAGAAAATGTTTTTAATTTTTTTTAACGTTTATTCATTTTTGAGAGACAGAGAGAGATGGAACGTGAGTGGGGGAGGAGCAGAGAGAAAGGGAGACACAGAATCCGAAGCAGGCTCCAGGTTCCGAGCTGTGAGCACAGAGTCTGATGCAGGGCTCGAACTCACGGACTGTGAGATCATGACCTGAGCTGAAGTTGGATGCTTAACTGACTGAGCCACCCAGGCACCCCCGCTAATAGAGTGTTTTAAAAAGCTCACTGTATACCACCTAATATAATGACATGTGAACCAGCAGAGTGACACATATCCCACCTTGAGAAATGCTGGTCTTCAGATAGAGTCACTTAGGAACTGATGTGAGAGCTGTCATTTGTTCCTGTTTACATCAAATATGACAACCTAGGCCAAACATGAAGTGTGAAAGTGAGGATACCAGATGGCATTTTTAAACCATGCTGAAGCATAACTTAACATACTATGGTACGATGAGAAACTAACATTTGGGGGGCAGCTACTGTGGGTAGTACATGTGCTGGTTATTTAAAATATCGTCTGAATGGACATGGAAGTTTCACAAAATCAAGTAATATAACCAAGCAAGTGACCTCCATGTACAAACACCTTCATATTCCCAACCCCTGACAGCCTGATATTAAATATCATTTCAAAGTAGTTTGGGCTCAGTTTTACTCCCAACCTTTGAGGAAGGTTGTTGGATCTCACTTGAAAGGATGGCCATCCTTTAAGGAGGAAGACCACAATACCACAAGAAACGAGGAAAGAGAAATATATAACCTTCAATTACCTTACAACATTTACTAAAGGCGGGAGAGGTTTCAAAACAGTGTGACAGCCGGTTGGAGTCATGGCGTGGTTTCTCCTTTATCTGTTTATTTGCTTAAGGTACATGTATTCACATCTCCCACCAGTCCTATCATTTTCTGAGCGACCAAAGATTTTTAACCAGGCTTGTAATTGTGGCAGTATGGACCCCTCTTCATGGAAAACGAAATGACTTATCTTCCATGGGTCAGAGAAAGGAATCAGGGAAGCATGGTTGCCTTAGCCTCCTGGTTAAATGAGCTCTGATTTGGGGGATTGGGGCAGAGTGTGATTTTATTCTCCTGTTTGTCCCTACACCATACAAAAGCCCTCTTCTTTATGTGTCCAGCAAGGATGAGGTAGGTCGGGGCTGAAGGTGCCAGGGGAAGCATGTTGTGGGGCACTTGGAGAGAACAACCAAAATGATTAAACATTTCGGAAGCTGTCCTCACGATGAAAGAAGCAAAAGAATTTAGATCGATTGTGCCTTCAGAGAAGAAGGTTGTGAGGACAGGGATATGACTCTCCATCCTAAGGGATAGGGATGGTTATTGACAGGCACATGGCAAGGATCCGTCAACCACATGCACATGAGTGGAGCAACACTGAACTTGACGGGAGGTGTTTCTTGTGAGCTGCAATTCCCTGACTGCTTTCTAGAACATCACCAGTATACGAGAGGCAGGGCAGCAAACAGTGTAGGCACACAGACTCTGGAGCCAGACTTAGTCTCAGTTCCCTTGCCTGTAAAATAACAACAATAAAAGTGCCCACTTCATTAAGCTTCCGTGAGGATTATATCTGTTACTATATGTAAAATGCTTGAACCACTGCCTGGCACATAGTGCTACGTGTTTGTGATTGTTGTTTTGTTAGTGTAATATTAACCATAAGTACTTGCTCCATTTCCATCAATATTAACAAGTTTGGGGATTGGTCCTGAAATAATACTATGGTATGGTGACAGATGATAGCTATACTTGTGGTGAGCATAACATTAAAAAAGTTTGGAGATTCAATTAAAGGGCATGAATTGGAGGTAAGATGTTGAATAAAACAAAATGTGTTACAGCGGGGGAGTGGGGATTTTATCCTGTAGGGTTGACCCATGTTTGTTGTTTCAGACAGCTTTTCTGAGCTGGTGTGAACATAGTCCTTCCTAGTGGGTAAAGTGTATACAAGATGACCCATTGAGTTCTTCACAGCCAGCTGGTTTGGTATCAACAATGTGATCACAGCAGCTCTGGACAGAGAAAACTTTTCCTAAATGCAGCTACAAGAGCATCTCCTGTCAGGGTCTATGTTGTTTTATGCACAGGCATATGGCCAACAGATCTCTGCTATCTACCAGTCAATAAACATGTGTGATGGCGTCTCTCCCTATGGCAGGAGGGGAGTGAAGAAGTGTCTTCGAATCCAGACTTTACAAAGGATATGAGCAGGCTCTGTGTGTCTCTGCTGTCCATGTCAGTCAATAAAATTAGGTCCTTACATCTCCCTTTTCTTGAAGGCATTTAATTAGTTACATATTCATTGTTTTAAGAAGCACACTCGAGTAACAATAGAGCTTGAGAGCAGAAAAAAGAACTACTCAGGCTGGGTTCTGACGCCATAAAAACTTGGTGATAGGAAGTAACCTCAAACATTGGTGAAATCTTCTGAACGAAGTGGGAGTCTGCCTGCTGAAAGATGCCCCATCCCATCTGCTTAGTGGTACACAGATGTGGCTCAGTGGGAGTTGAAATCCTGGAGATCCTTGACATTTGCAGACTCAGCTATTCATAGAAGACCATTGGGAAGCCACCTCAATGGGCTATGCCATGTAATCATTTGTAATTCTGCTGCAATGCCGGAGCTCCCGAGGGACCACATAGCTAGTGACGGGAGCATGGTGTACTATACTAGGCCAGTCCACCATACTGTCCAAACTGGGACTTTTTTTTTTAATTTTAAATGTTTATTTATTTTTGAGAGGGAGAGACAGAGACAGACAGAGTGCGAGTGGGGAAGGGGCAGAGAGAGAGGGAGACACAGAATCTGAAGCAGGCTCCAGGCTCTGAGCTGTCAGCACAGAGCCCGACATGGGACTTGAACTCACAAACCGTGAGATCGTGACCTGAGCCGAAGTCAGATGCTTAACTGCCTGAGCCACCCAGGCGCCCCTGGACAACTTTTAAGAGTAAGAGGGGGGTGCTATTAATAATTACAGTAGGATAACAGGCATAAACTGCATCTGTACTAGACAAATTAAAACATATGATCACCCCACCCAAGGTCTAGCGTTTGGATCTTCTGTTAGTGTAAGTCACATCTGTGATTAATTAAAAAAATTTTTTTAATGTTTATTCATTTTTGAGAGAGGAAGAGAGAGCACAAGTCGGGGAGGGGCAGAGAGAGAGAAAGAAGGAGACACAGAATCCAAAGCAGGCTCCAGGATCTGAGCTGTCAGCACAGAGCCTGATGCAGGGCTCGAACTCAGGAACCTCGAGATCATGACCTGAGCCGAAGTCAGTCACTTAAGTGACTAAGCCACCCAGGTACACTTCTGATTAATTTTTTTTAATATATTTATTCAAAACAGCAATACAGTAAGAAATAAATTTTTATTTCAGGTTGGTTAGCTTATATGAAGATTTGCAGCCGAAACTGTTAACTGTAGAAAAGCTGGGGAACTACAGAAACATGTCCATTTTGGAGATTCATCAAAATCTTGCCCTAGAACTTTGTGGAACTCCCAAGAATTTACCGACTTGTCAAGCATGGCATAAATCTGAACCCTGTGTGTCTACCAAATTGGGTCAGGCCACTTAAAGAGTGAGTCGACCACCTGAGCACAACTCCAAACAACATCACCAGGGCTTGTTATTCAGATCACTAAAGTAAATGATCAAGTGGGCCACTGGTGATACTGATGTCTTATGAGGCACTTACTGACAGCTGAAATTAATTATTTAACTTAGGAAATTTGGAGTCAGGAGCATCATTAAAAAACAGCCCCACTAAGTCTTCTGGGTAAAAGGAAATCATTGCAATGCGCCATATACCCAGAATGAACCAGGCTCTTCACTACACTCTCTATATATGTTCTGATGTAATCTTCATAATGCCATGAAGAAGATACCATCCCCATTTAGCAACTTGAGGAATTAGAAAGTTGGCATGACTTGCACAAGGAAGCGATATAAAATATAAAAGTTATAAAAAATATAAAACCAGTGAATGCTTTTACACAATCATGGTCAGGAGCCATGTTGGCAGCAGAAAGTCAACTTTCATCTCCTGCTCCGCTGGGAAGGGGAAGAGGAATTAATTTTTTGCTGCCTCCAAGAAACCACTACTATTCAGTCCATCATGTGCCAACAAAATTTAGAGACTAATTAGACTAAGATTGGTACCTGCCTACAAACTAACCTGTTTCTGGCTGTGAGTTTATTGCTCTGTACAATTCCCAGGGGAAGGGCAGGCATTCTGGGGCAGCCAAAGTGACATAAACAGGGCAGTGGTTTGCAAATAGTTTGCCACCAATGGGTAAGAGAGCCCATCTCTTTCTGAGTCTTCAATTCAACATGAGTGTTGAGTCATTAAAATGAAGAGGAAGAAACCGGCACTAAGGGTTGCAACAGGGAGAGAGAGTAACTGCAAACTGCAGCCGGGAAGTGCCCAAAAAGCATTCTGCATCAAATGCAATGATAACTAAGTGTGGAGAGCACCAGTCTGTTTAAAAACAAGGCACCCATCTGCAGTATGTGACTCCCAGATGAACTCGCTTTAGGGTAGAAGGGGAACAGACTGAGGCTTAACACTGTAGTAATTACCTATAATTATCATTTTGGATTTTTTCTTTTTACATAAAAGGAAATACGTATAGTTATGCTGCAATAATCCACTTATGTATAGTTTTTACTAATTCTATGATAGGAGATGGGAGTTTGTGTAGGAGAGTACTTTCAGGTCAAGCTCTAAATTTTTTTTTAATGTTGATTTATTTTTGAGAGACAGAGAGAGACAGAGTGCAAGCAGGGGAGGGGCAGAGAGACAGCGAGACACAGAATCCAAAGCAGGCTTCAGGCTCCAGGCTCTGAGCTGTCAGCACAGAGCCCGATGTGGGGCTCAAACTCATGAACCGTGAGATCATGACCTGAGCCAAAGTCGGATGCTCCACCGACTGAGCCACCCAGGCACCCCTCCAGTCAAGCTTTAAGTGAAAATGTGTTTCAAGTCACCATAAGCTGGGTAAATACAAAGATCTGGGATTTTTAACGCATGTATGAAGCATTGGAAGATTAGCAGATTGGCAGATTTCTAAAGTAAGAGAACAACTCAATTCATCTAGCAAAGATTGCCTGGATCTGTGTGTCCAGCTGGGCAGTGTGTTCAAAGTTGAAAAAAAAAAAAGTGGTTTGGGCTGACTTTCTTCTTTCTTAGAAAACTCCTTGGGTAGAAACACCCTCCCAAACCCCCCAAGAAGACAAACACCTACTCATCATTCAAAAAGCACCTCCCATGTCACAGTGAAGTTTTCCATCAGCTCTGCTGCAAAGCCTTCCCTCAGCCCCAAGGCAAAGGTTTGTGATCTCTTAGCAGGCTCCTTTGTCCCCTTGTGGAGACATCCCTTTCCCCTGCTCACCATACACCATGTTAGCATTCAAGAGTGGTCTGCCTCCAGCACATCATCCCCCTGACCTCCAGGGCTGATTCTCGTGACCTGGATGATTAGACACGGGATCTCTTCCTCATTCAGTACCCAAGAAAATGACATGCGCACCTAGTAAAAAGCTTCCATTTGGTACAGGGCAAAGAAGTAACTCACAAACAAGTGTCTGTCCATGTGTGTATATTGTCCACTGGCCTGTGGTTTTTAGGTCTTGTTGATTTTTGTAATCTGTGCTTATGTAGCACAGATTATATGTACCTCATACATCGATGTGTGTTCTTGAGATAACTTCAGGGAAAATAATGCAACAATTTTCCTTTCCTTTTCCTAGGTTTTTGTTTTCTAGGACCCATCTAGATCTTAAAATGTTTTCATTTTCACTGTAAATGAGGTAGCCTCAAATTTGTAAAAGGAGTCCAAATTTTTATATTTCCAGCCCTGAGATCCAGACACACAGAAGCAACTTCCAACATGACTCTCCACTTCTACATCTAATAAGCATCTCAAGACTATCATGGCCAAAACAGAACAATGGATTTTACCCGCAACCCCTTCCTAAAAGTGACCCTCCCCACTCTTCCCATCTCCATGTCTTCAACATGCACCTGGTACCCTGGATCTCAAATCTGCCTCCTGCTATTTCCCTGGTCCAAGCCATCACCATCTCACCTCCAGCTAGTCTCCTGTTCCCATCCCTGTCCTCTACACACAGCAACAGCTAAAGCACCCTTCTTAAAATATTAATCATATCATGTTATTCCTGCCCTCAAAAGTCTTCAGAGATTTCTCCAGATACTTAGAACAAAACCCAACTCCTTCCTAGGAGCCTCCAATGTTCAACACCAAATGTGGCCTGCCCACCTCTGATCTCACTTCCTACCTCTCTCCACCATATTTGTAGGGTCCAAATTCCCTTCTGTTCTAGGAACCTGCCACATTTTTCTCCTCTTAGAACTTTGTGTTTGTTCTTCTCTTTGCCCACGAGGCACTACCAGGTCTTTCGGCCGGTTCTGTCATGTCCTTCTGGTCTCAGCCTAACTATTAGCTCCTCAGAGAAGCCTTCCCCAACCAACCCTCTCAAGTCACTCTCCAAGCACCCTCTAAAACAATCCCCTATTTTGTGTGCTTTGAACATTATTTTGTTCATTGTCTATCTCCCCCACCAGAATGCGAACCCTGTGGGAGCAGGGATCTTGCCTGTCCCATTCACTGCTATATCCCCAACTCCTAGAACAGGGCGGGTGCGCACTTGTGGAATGAAGAGGGAGGAATTCTGGGGGGGAAAAAAGTTGTCAACAAGAAATTTGAATTTTAGTACAGTCACCAGGAAGTAGCTGTTCTGTAGACACATGATGCTTACTTTGTTGTCAGCCACAGGAGTAAGTGAGGACTACGTACAAAGAACTATCCAGTGACAAATGTGCAACAGTTTGCTCCGTGACAACTTCCAAACTGCATGCAAGTATGTCAATGTGCTCGTAAAACAGATGTTATCCAAATTGCCTGTAGGGCCAACACAGCTGTGTCGGACAGGTGGCTGCTTAGAGAATAGGCAGGACTGTCACCTCACAGAATAGATTCTCACTGACTGAAAGCATCATAGTAGATCCAAAACATGCCATACCAAACGAACACCCCAACCTTTCGGTACAATGGAAAGAGGATGAAGAAGTGATCTATTTTATAAATTGCAAAACTTGATCTTACCCTGACCCAAATCCTGGTCACTGACTAATTAGCTCCCTCTTTGGGTACATATATTTGCCTCCTTCTCTGATTCTGTCCTCCCGATACCAATCTCACACCCTCAATCCCCTTATCACCCAGCTAAAATGGTGTTTATAAACTGAAAGTACCCCAGAGGCCATCCCAGAATGAATTCCATTACTGTTGGCCATGTCGATGGCCAATATGAAATATAGTGGAATCTGTGTAATGAATATGTGATAAAGAGCTCATCATTGTCAAGCTGAGCCACCAGCATGGTACTAACCATATGGAGCTTAATGTGGCTATTACTCCTTACAGACTCACCCAACCTCCTCTGTACTCTTAGGAGCGTGTGATGTGCTCTTAGCTGAGAATCTAGAGAACTTCCTGCTCTCTCCCTCCCTCCCCACCCATCTAAAGATATTTAGTTTTTTGCTTCCTAGTCATATCTTAGAGAACAAGGTGGGGTGGGTGAGGGAATCAGAAGTCCTCATTTTGCTCTGGTTGAGTCCTTGCTTTCATGTGGCATGGAGGAAGCACATGGGCTTTGAAATCATGCATATCATGTGACCCGGGCAATTAGTGAATTCCTGTCTTCCGTGACTTCCTCTGATGTTTAAATCCCTGTTTCAGGCCTTTTGTGATCAACAAGTCACAATTTGGCCATCACCTATCACCAGCAAGAAATGTTGTGCATCTTAAGAAATACCTCTCTGTGATGTTTCTTATGTCACACAGCATACCCGCTGTGACAGGTGCCATGGTGAGAGAGCCACCTCAAGGTTCTGTGATGAGGTTCTTAGAGAAGGGAAACAGAGGGCCTACCCCATTGTTTAGTGGCTGTGAAAGAAATAAAGGACAACATCCAACAGAGCTGGTTTTTTAGAGGAGGTAGTTATGTATTCAAGCTCTGGGATAAAAAAAATACAATGCTTTGCCACTTACTGGCCATACGATATCAGGTGACTAACAACCTCTTTAGCCTCAGTTTCTGAAAATGAGACAAAATACAGCACCTATGCTGCAGGCTGCTGAAGGATTAAATTAGGTAATATATATGAAGACTTTAATATAGCTCCCAGCAGGTGGGAAGTATGTCAATAAATCTTAGCTGTTACTTTGGCAGTATGGAGAGTTTGAGTTTCCAGATGCATGGTGATCAAATGCATCTTTAGCTATCCTTATTGTTTGATGATTTTGTTGGAAGCACTCATGCATGACAGAGGCTCTTCCCGACCTGCATTTCCAATATTCCCGGAAGGGTGAGAGAAGGGGGTCGGGGGGAGTGTGCCAACAGAGACATTATTCCACAAAACTAACTGCCTGGGAGTCTAGGGTACAGGTGCCTTGGCATGGGTACTAGATGACAAGGCAATGATAGAAATAACCAACTCATGGCATAAGGGTGAGAATTAAATGAGCTAACGTATATGTAACTACTAACAGTCTAAGAAGTCATTGCCTTTTCCTCTTTCCTTTGCATGGTTTGGAAAATGCTTCAGGTCTTTATTTAGTAACTTGCCAAATAAATTTTTACACCCCCCCCCCCCCCGGGCAAATCTTAAGAGACCATTTCGTTCCATGATAAATTCTTGAAATGCTATGTGTTTCTTAAACATTTTTTTTTAATCATCTCGCCTTCCTTTCTCACCCTTTGATCCTTTCGTTCCCTTGTAGTCTCTCTATTTCTCACATTCCTTTAATTTACATTTTGTTGTAGAATCCTGGTACAAGAGCTTTATTGTGGCACCAATCATAGAATGACTTTTTTAAATGGTCAGTTTCTACAGAAGAGTAGAATCCTAGCAGGATGCATCCTGCCACACTCTGATAGATATCCTTTTTTTTTTCCGAATAAAAAAAGAAATGGCTCTTATGGTATTCTATGCAAATGAATGCTGACTATAAGTTGGAAACACATTCAGCTGCCTCCTCAAACAAAGATGTCTTTTCAATGTCAGAATTCTTGAAAGTCCTTGAATAAAAATTCACTTCCCTCTAGAGTCGTATTGATGTATTTTTAATATTGCTATTTTTCTTTTATTGTTGCATTGAGATGCATTCTCATTTTGTTTGTAGTTTATAATCAAAAGGAACCAAGGGAAAAACTAGTAAGGGTCTATTGAAAGAGTTAAATCATTTCCCTACAGCTTTCCTAAGCGGAACTGATAGTCTTAGTCTGACTTAGAGAGCTGGAATAGAAAGGCTGCCAACATCTGTTTTGGTCAGAGACAGATAAAAGAGACTAATTCATAGTGGGAATAACCCATGTGTGGCATTCTGTATTCCATTACCCTTTTCACAAAAAAAAAAAAAAAAAAATACGCATGATACAGATAGACAGATATATTTCTACCTAAACTTTTCCACAGTGAAAATAAAAGAAACGTGAAAGGCTCAAAAGAGTAATTATTGATTTATTTACCTAGAATGAAGCCAGGAGCACATCATCATCACTACCACTACCTTGTAAGGTTGGGTCTCAGCCATCTGACAGAACTGGTCTTGAAATCTAAAAATACAGAAGTGAAAATAACTTTTCAAATACCTGTAGAAACATGAGTTAGTGTTGACAGAAACAACTGAAATACAGGAATAATGTAAAATCTTTATTGTATCCATTAGTTTCAACCTTCTCTCCATTAAAACTAATTCAAGAACCGTTAATATATAGCCAAATAAAGTTACCTGAGATCCTCTTCTCTCATTATTGGTAAAGATGCTAACAGGTAGGCAAGAGAAGTAGTAAGCTATCTGGATAATTGATGAAATGAGTAAGCCACATAGAAATAATCAGGGCATGGCTGTATCAAAAGATCAACACTAGAAAAAAAATGTTTTGCATTTAACAGGAATGCAGCTGTGGAGATAGAGAGAGAGATTTGGTTTCTTTGGTTGGTTAGCTGGTTGGTTGGTTGGTTGGTTGGTTGGTTGGTTGGTTGGCTGTGAATGAACACTGTCAGCTTCCTTTCTTACCTAATAATATACAAAACGCCTCCAACATCCAGGATCATCAAGAAACTTGTTTAATTCTGAATTACTTCAGGGAAGTAGCTCAATGCTTAGTAGCTTGGCGCTTTCTTTTTTGACACTAATCCTTGCATGACTGAAACAGCATTGTGATCAGAGCAGAGTTTTATGATATACTTTTGACAATGAACAGGAAAATCTTGAGTCAGTGCAGCCCAGTGGATGAACTATATGCCACAGTTTTGACACCCAGAGCCCGTGATTCCCATGAGAGGAAAAGATCCACCCTGGCTACTCCAAAAGTGGAGGGCACAAGCACGCTTCTTCTTATTGAGATTTGGATGCTCTTCTCCTACTTAAAAATTAAGCAAGAGCTCTTCATGACTAATCCTAGTCTTTTGTTTCTTCTATCTCTTTCCTTCTTTTTTTTTTCTTCTTTGTCATCTTTTTCACCGTCCCTTTCTCTTCCATGGCCATGGAAATTGGTCGCGGTCTAGGTGGGGGTTATGCCTTATACCTGAATACTAGAATACAAGCTCACTGGGGTCTAAGACTGTACAAAGAAGGGGCTCAAACTCGCACTTTAAGTAGAATAAAGCCAGACTACCCCAAGGTCCTATACTGAAGAAGTAACCATGTCAGAAGGGGAGCGGTTCCTACCCAAGGAAGGTCAGGCTGGTCTGGCGCATTGTTTCTTCTATCTCAGCATCTGAAAACATTTGCTTCTGAGCAACTGTCTTGTTAAATAACAACTGTAGTCTTTGATACTCAGAACATAGTACAAATGTTTTATGTTTCTGAATTCTTTAAACATCTCAGAGCCTTAATTAATCAGAACTCAATGAAATGGAACACTAACTACCACTACTCTCCAAAAAATATTTTAAATTTTTTTCATCATTTTACTTTTATGAAAAAGATCCAAACTTTAAGTGACTCACAGAGACCACAGATACAATTGATAAAAAGGTCTCCACGTACACCTAAGACAGTATATATTCAGGCCAATCTCTTAAATCTTCTACAGGCAGAGCATGTAATACTGAATGCATAATGATCATACGTATTGAGATTTTAATGCTGAAGCAGAACAGAGCCATGATAATGGAAGAAATATTGCTATGTTCTCTGTTCTTACTAAAGCAAGAAAAACTGCTACTGCCCTTCAGAAAGATTTTCAACAAGAGAGAATATTCTTTTTTTCTTTGCATTCCAGATAATTGAATTTCTTTTTTCATCTGCCAAAGAATGTCAGTGCTCTGATCCTTCTAAGAAATCTGGGAGTAGTAGCCTGGAATTATTTATGATTTATGCCTACTGCCATAAAGGATTTGAGGCCCGTATTCAAAGAATTGATATGACCAATATGCTAGACTCTGCCCTTGACTTTTGACCAAAGTTGTGTGCTTCTTTTACTCTAACTGTAAAACAAAAGACAAAGAGTCATAGGATGACAGAGTTAGAAGGGACCTTTACTACTAGAAACTGTAGATCATTTTATAGAAAACCAAGTTCCAGAAAAGTAAAATAATCTGTCCAAGGCCAAAGGGCTCATCAGTAGCAGCGCTGAGAGAAGAACCAGGTCCCCTGACCGCAAGTCTTTTCCCATTGGCCCAGACAGTCTCCCTGCTGTGCAGCTCTCCAGAGGATACTGCAATAAGGATGAGACAGACCATTTTGTAAAGTCAGAATACTGGAGCATGCCCTGAAAGTATAAAGTACTAAGGCCAGTTTTCCTCTAAACACCAACCTCTACCCTCTTACTGAGATAACCCAAGAGGCACCTCAAATGGGTCACAAACTAGCATCTCAGCCGCCACGTGGCCACCAACATGTGCCTCCTTTGCCCTGTCCGTGTTCCTCGGATTACTGTCCCTGGCAGAGCCACTGATCAAATGGAGTCCAAGAAGAACCTGCCTCTGAAAGCACCAGTGCCCACCATTAGGCTTCCAGATTGCTTTCCCTGGATGGTGTCAGTGGGGAGTGCTGGTGGTAGACGCCAGCTCACTTGTTGTGGACCAGAGCTTGTAGCATCAGGAGATACCAGACCATTAAGCCGGGAGTGGGGATGCATACAAGGGAAGGAGGTATAGTAGGTCAGTGAACTAAAGAGGGTCTGAAGCATGTATCGGGAGATGGAAAATGGCTCCATGGGTTCAGAGTCCCAGAGAAAAAGAATGTCATAGGAATGCAGTCCAAAGAAATAACTGGATTTTTTGTTTTTCACATGTAGTCTTTTAATGAATCAGGTCCACATTTAGGGCCTGGGGGCAGGAGCAGGTACAGGTATAACTTTTTCCTTCTCTTCTGGCAAAGCTGTAGTTAATTGTTGGGGTAGGGGTTCCAAGAGCCATCTCAAGTGGACCAAGTACCTTTCTCCTCCACTGGCTCCATAGCTCCTCCTCCTCCAATATCTCACATGGAAGAGGCTTTGGCTCTGGAAAAATAGAGGTATATTCTAAGTAAGAGTAGGAAACTCAACTTTATGGGCAGTGGTGTGCTAGGAAAAGTTTGACAATCGGCTCTCTACCAAAAACATGCACACATAAATACATGTGTACGTGTAATATAAATTTCCTGACATAAATAACGTTTGACTATAATATATAACTGTAAGAAAATATTCAAGCCTCTGCATTAGAAATTCCATATAGTCAGTTGATTTCTCACAGAACACTTTCCTTGATTCTTATCTTACTGTTGTATCCTTAGCCACCCATGGTTAATGATCAAACAAGTATAATTCCAACATGAATACTGGTGAATATTTTCATTTATATCAAGGAGTAATAAACAACAAAGACATGCATCAGAACAACACCTGTTCATGGATGATGTAAGCAGCTTCGTTGCTGAATCAGATAATAGTTTCTGAATATCAAAGGAATATTTCCTCAATTTGAGGCGGCTGTCCACAAGGTAACGAATACAGGCACAAAACAGATTTAAACTTAATGCTACTCATGTTATTACTATTTTCTCCATCATTTTCTTACGTCTAGATAGTCAACAAAAGGATAAATCAAGCCATGATTTCTAGCCAATTTCTGTGGTGTAAATTCTCCCATCATGCAGATTTCAAAGTATCATTGTGACTCACTGACTATGCGGTCGTGAAGAGCGAGGCAGCACGGCACTATCTTTTCTGTTCACGGTACAGGTAGGATAGATGTAAATCAGCTCAAGAGCATGGGTCATGTTAAAATGTAGCAAAATAATTTAAAAGTGGTGAGTGGGGGGTTTTGTTACCTTTGTTTTTAAATATAACTGTTGTAATTGTAAGTTTATGAAATTGAATTCTTAAATAGTGGCTATGTTTGGGGCGCCTGGGTGGCGCAGTCGGTTGAGCATCCGACTTCAGCCAGGTCACGATCTCGCGGTCTGTGAGTTCGAGCCCCGCGTCGGGCTCTGGGCTGATGACTCAGAGCCTGGAGCCTGTTTCCGATTCTGTGTCTCCCTCTCTCTCTGCCCCTCCCCCGTTCATGCTCTGTCTCTCTCTGTCCCAAAAATAAATAAACGTTGAAAAAAAAAATTAAAAAAAAAATAGTGGCTATGTTTAACCAGGGGCTCACAGAATTCCTAAAAACTTCACAATCAGCTCTCATAAACTGGCACAGGCTGGCTCTAGCACTCCACTGGAGGGAAAAGACATTCTTTGGAAAATGAGTATCAGGAAAAAGATTGCTAGTTCATAAGATATGTGTTCATATTAGGTTATAAAGCCGTTTATTAAGAAACTGAATTTTCAAGCCCTTGTCTAGTCAGTAGATTTGGCTTTTCTGGCCAAGTGTGGGGGGTTGGATTCTCCCACTTCCCCCACAGGCTCTAACCACCCCCAACCAACTCTCCCACAGACACCCACTGCACAGAAGGGATTCATTTAGCACACCTCATGAGAGTTTCACCTTCTCCTATCCAAAATAACTCTTTCTGGAGCCAATTTTTTAGTGTAATTTATTCCAAACCTTTGATGGGGAAACTTGTACTCTTGAAGCTGTTCAGATGTGCAGCCAGCGGGGAGCTCCTGGGCCACACTGCCTTCTACAGCTACAGATGCTGTGGCCAAGCCCGACGCCCAGGGACACCACGTGGATTTCTAACATTCCTTGAGGGATAGCAAATCCATAGCCTATAAATGAATGCATTATGCTTATCCACGTACATGTTTTTAATCTGTGACAGGTATTTTATGGATTGGAGCCTTCATTTAAATGTTACATAATCCTCCTTTAATAAATAATGTGAATATTCAATATAATTGAAACAAGAAAGCCTGCCTTTGCTTCCGCATAAGTGGTTCAAAAACAAAAAGACTCAGCACAGATTAGAGATTGATCATCAAAAAGATCAGTTACATTAGAAAGTATGATCACGTGTCTGTCATAGCTTAATCGTAATGAAAGAAGTATAAATGATATTAGCATGTTTGCCTTCTTACATGGTCATCTTGAGGTCTTCAGACATAAGAAGCCAAAGAAATGCACCATTTGGTGAAATTACTAATTTGGCTTAACTAAAAGCAAAGCCAGGATGAATCAATTAAAAATACTAAGTTTCAAAATACATTTTACAAGATACTTTTTAAAGAAATTAAGTTGCATTAATTTTCAGGATAAGACGTAAGTGAAATTCCATCCACACTGCCAAGGAGGGTATTTACTTCAACAGCTTAAAGTGTACGAGACTGATGTAGGGAATCTGTTGATCTTAAAGAGTTTGTACCTGTAGCATTTAGCACAATGCCTGACTGAACATTCAAAAGGAATTTCTAAAATGAATGGACGAATTAATACCTTAATGACTGACGACAATTTATTAGCATTATTTTTTAAAGTTTCTTCTGTTACATAGACTAAAAAATATGTTTGTAATTTTACTTATGGTACTAATTTCTTAAATAAACATTTTCTCTATTAATATTATTAAAATTTAGTCCTTTACTAAATTATCATGTTTTGAATTATGAGAGTCTGTAATTAAGAAGCCCTAGTATTCTTCTGTGGCTTTTTCCTGTCCAGGATCCATTTCCCTTTCTGCCATTAATAACACCCTGATTTTCTCCTGGGGAACCATCTCTCCCCTCCTCATAGTCCATCCGGATACACTGAGATAGACCCCAACACCAGTCCACAAGTGGTCATATGATCCAAACCTGGTATTGTCAGTGGTTTGTATACAGGGACTTTATGCACAAATCCCAACTGTGTACCTGAGACATCCTTACAAAAGAACCTAAGCACCTTTATAACAAGAGGATAAATAGCATGGGTTCTCCTCTGCTTTGTGAACTGTGCTTAAGTATGTGTGGCCTGGTGAACCTTGGTACTTTATGCAAGGCAGTGTGCTAAGCGCTATCAGAGTTACAAAAATAAGTTAGATGGTCTCTACTTTCTAGGAACATAGAGGCCACCTGTGGAGTCAAATGTACTCCACACCAAGCACAGCATGAGTGCTAGAACAGATGGGCAAGCAAAGGGCTATCTCAGTGGAAGTAAGAACTGATTAAATCTAGTGAACAGTAAATACGAGCATTTCTGCACAATTTCCAAAATGGCTTGGTTTTTAACAGGTGCTAGAGAAGAAGCCTCACAAGAAAAAGGAAAAATCCATGGAAAGGCACTGAATAGGGAAAACGCATAAGGGATGCATGAAATGGGATTAGGGAATAAACTAGGAATGGAGCATTTGTCAGATTGAGGAGGGCTTTGAACACCTAGCAAAGAAACTGGACCCAATTCCAGAGGCATTTTTTAAAAATTTCATTTTACATACACATAGAGTTTTCTCATCCCCAGGACCAGGGCCAATTAACACACTAGTAAAACTAGATATTATGGAAAAGTGATTTACATAAGAATAATCACTGATATTTCTTAAATCCCAAACACTCTCTCAAATGTTATTTTCTTGGGTTTTCTCTCCCCAAATTACTCTTTTCCCCCCCAAAAAAGTAAAAAGTAACATCAGGGATTCAGGCAATTTTTTTTAGTCTTGCACTTTCAAATATTTTTCTGTCCTTTAAATATTTTAATCAACTTTATTTACAAACCACTAACCTAGGAATTATTAGTCTACAAACCTTCAACTTGAAAAAGTATATAATCGCTTAATGATAGATAACTCAAATTTACTTTAGAAGAGAGACAAAAGAGACTTCAGTTTCCCACCAGAAGCTCGACAACGGGAGGGCATCCAGCCTATGGAGAGGAAAATGAGGAAAACTCCTTGCTGGAGAAGTATATGTGCGTGCGTGCGTGCGTGTGTGTGTGTGTGTGTGTGTGTGTGTTGGGATTTATTTATTTATTTATTTATTTATTTATTTATTTATTTATTTGTAGTGGCAGGGGGAGGGAGAGGGGAGAGGGAGAGAGGGAAAGAGATTGAGAAAGAGAATATTATGCAGGCTCCACACTAAGCACGGAGCCTGACACAAGGCCCAATCCCACCATCTTGGGATCGTGATCTGAGCCAAAATCAAGACTCAGGTACTCGACCGACTGAGCCACCCAGGCATCCTGAGAAGTATTTATTTTGATACAAGGATATTGCAGGCCAGAAATACTGCTTTCCAGCAAAGATCCTCATGGGATTCATACACGCTTTCTGAGGAAGCAGAAGAATAAAGTCCTGATGTTTGCATGTCCCCTTAGATTCACCAGCACCACAGAAACTTAACTGGAATTAGAGGTGGAGGAACAAAATCTAGACACCAAGGTGGGAATCTGAGAGGAGGGAAGGGAGAAGGTCTTCTCTGATGAACACTGACCCTCTGCGGAAGACCTTGCCACATGATGTTCAGCTAGGTTCTCTAACGGGAGTAGCCACTGGTGATTTCATGGACTTGATTTTTGTCCTAGTGACTCTACATTTCCAGAAATATCAGTCTTCAATGTATCTATATTTGTTTAGGTTTTTTGCTTAGTTCTTTCACTAGAAAATCTGTTGCACTCTGAAGTGCAAGAATTGGTTAAGTGGAATTAACTTTCACCAGTCACCTCCTTTCTAGCTGTTCCTAATCACTTATATTTAAGGCTTGCATCGTTTAAGAATAACTTGAGGTCACAAATGTTCATATAAGTTTAAACATTTCAAAAATTTTACATTCTCTTTCAAGTACTTTAGAAAGTTGCATAACAAAATGTTTCTCCTTATCTCTATGCAGCTGATTTTTAACTGAGTGAAAACTTTTGGTCCAAAAAAGAGAATTATCCAAAATTCAAGGATTGCCATCCATGCTGTCAATTTCCAAAGAAATCTGCAGCAATAAGGGCCTGGACTCAAGTGTTCAGCTGCCACAGTCTTAAACAGCTTCTCTAGAAGAAGCCAGAGGCACGAATCCAAGGCAGTCACAGCTCTTTGTGGCTTCAATGGCCAAAGCAGGACTGCTTCTAGTTGCCAGTGCCCCACGAGCCACAACAAACCACACAGAACACTCTGTGGAATTCAGTCTGGATCCAACCCTGCCCCTGGTAAATAGGAAAGCCCATCAGCTGAGCAGGTCAACAGCAAAAGAGAAGTATATCAAAGATAGGGTTGCCCAGTGCTCCCTCTTTTTCTTCTCTCTCCCTTCTGTCCCTTCCTTCTTTCTTCCTTCCTTCCTTCCCCCTCTTTACAACTTTATTGAAGGATAATTGACATAGAATCAACTGCCTATATTTAAAGTATACAATTTGATAAGCTTTGATATAAATAAATATAAATATGTCTCCATAAAACCACACTACAAACAAGATAACAGACATTTCCATCACCCCTCAAAAGTTTCCTTGTGACCCTTTGTAATTCATTTTTTGTTCCATCCTCATGCCCAGACAACCACTGATCTGCTTTCTGTCACTGTAAATTTGTTTGCATTTTCTAGAGTTTTATGTAAATGGAATAACGCATTATATATGTGTTCCTTTTTGTCTAACTTCTTTCAGCATAATGATTTTGAAATTCATTCATGTAGTTCTGTGTATCAATACTTTGTCCTTTTTATAGTAATTTTCTATTACCTGGACATACCACAATTTATTTTAATATTCACCTACTGATGAGCCCATGGTTGTTTCCAGTTTTATGAGAGAAAAGCTACTATGAACAATTGTATACAATTATTCATGTGGAGATATGATTTCTTTTCCCTTGGGTAAATGGGGAATAAAATGACTAGGTCATATGGTAGGTATATGATCAACTTTTTAAGAAATGGTCAAACTGTGTAGAATTGGTATTGTTTTTTCCTTAAATGTTTGGTAGGAATCAAATGTCATCTGGACATGGGGTTTTCTTTGTGGGAAGACTTAACTAATTCATTATCTTTAATAGGTATAGATAGAGTCACTTAATGTTGTCTCAAGGCTCACTGATGCTGTTTTGGTCTTTTTTTCTCTTTGTTCTTTCCTTTTCGTTGTTTTTTGTCTTTTTTTCTTTCTGTGTTGCTTTATGGATAATTTCTATGGCTATGTCTTCAAATTCACTAATATTTTCTTCTGTAGTGTTTAGTCTACTAGTAATCCTATGTGGTGTATTTTTCATCTCAAGCTTTGATTTTTCATCTTTAGAGGTTTCATTTGGGCCTTTTTTAAGATCTCTTCTACATCTCTCCTTATCATGCCCATGCTTTCCTCTATTTTCTTAAACATATGAGGCATATTTATAATAGCAATTTTAATGTCCTTATCAATTAATCTTAGGATTAGGATAATTTCTGGGTCTGTTTTTATTGATTTATTTTTCTCCTCATTATATCATGTATTTTCCCATTTCTTAGCATGCCTAGTCATTTTTTTATTAGATGCTAGACATTGTCAATTTTTTATTGTGGAGTGATAGATTTTTGTTGTTGTGTTCCTTTAAATAAACATTGGTGTGGGAAACTCAAGTCACTTAGAAACAGATTGAGCCTTTCAAGGCTTGCTTTTAATCTGGAAAGATGAACTATTCCTGGCTCTGTGTGAGCTCCAAAGATTATTCTACCTAAGTCTTCCTACTGATTCCAAGGCCTCAGAATTTTCCTCACACACATTCCCTGACCAGTACTTAGCTAAAGACCTGAGGGCACACTCTTCACCTCTCTACAGCATTTCCTGTCTCTCTCTCTCTCTCTCTCTCTCTCTCTCTCTCTCTCTCTCTCTGTGTGTGTGTGTGTGTGTGTGTGTGTGTGTGTGTGTGTATAGCTTTCTCCTCTCTGGTACTTAGCCTGAGATTTTTAGCCACCTTGGCCTCCTCCTTCTCCTCAACTCAGGGAGGACTGCACTGCAGCCTGGAAACATTCACCAGGCAGTGAGCTGGGCTAATCACAGGGCTTGCTTCATTTGTTTTCCTTTTCTCAGAGATTATTGTCTTATACTGCCTATTTTAACATAGACACTATTTTTTCACATATTTTTCCCTTTTTTTAGTTGTCTAATGCAGAAGGGTAAACACAGTCCCTGTTACTCCATGACAGCACAATGTGAAACTCTGATTCAGGAAATTTAATGTCAGGTTCAAAGAACTTAACTATATTCTAAGGGTTAATGTTGAACAATTTCTACAAATTTGTCAGTCCAAACCAGAGCCACACAACACATGTGTACTAAGTGGATTCAGTTTGTCTGATAGAAACCCTATTTCATTTCCATAAATTAAGATTCAAAGTAATCGTGTGTGTTGCTCCATATTATCAGATCCTAGTCTGATGATTCAGTGATATTTTCTCTCTAGTTCTGTGCATATATGCATGTGGTGAGGGGGGGTGTTCCTATAAATACACATGAGTAGATATTTTATAGCCAGCTTTGTGACTGGATTTAGACTTAAAATTTACAAGTACACTTTTTTAATGCACATAAATAAGAAATAGCTACTTGTGAATTCATCAGTTAATATTCTGTTTATAGAAGTATTGTGCAGAATAATCCTTTGTTCATATGAGTGAGATCCTGCTGTCAGTAGGAAAATGTATGGAGTGAGGTGCCTTAAGGAACCACCTTGGAGCTTCACCACACAGTCAGCCAGTACCAATCAAGAGCCCTCTGCATTTTCCATTTCCTAAGATTGAATTTTACTCTCAGAGGAGTAAGCTCTTGAATTGACTAGAGCCATGCATGAGAATTAGTTGCCCATTCACCTGCACCCACAGCCCCCCTTACTCCAACTCTGTTCCTAGAGCTGCCTTGGCTGCCTGCCCAGACCCTTGACTTCTTGAATTTGGGCCCATCATGTTTCTCATGCCTGGCTGAACCCAAGGCCATCCACCTTTCCTTGACCTTAGGTATAAACTTTCTAGACTCCTGTCTGCCTGTCCACCTGGCCATTGCTTGGCTTGATGCCCAGCACATGTTAAAAGCAAAAGGCAAGATTTAGGAATCTACTTGTTTCCTCTGAACTACTGAAAGGCAGCCGGCAGTCAAGAGAGATGGATATGGTATGTATTTATAAAGTTAAATGAACCAAGGACACAGCTACAACATTAATGCAACTCAGCAAAATACTTTTAAGCCAGGCACTGTGCAAAGGTTGAGAATACAAACTGAATAAGGCATTAGCCTGATGATGGAGACTCTACTTCTAGTTTGGAGGACAAACAAGGAAGAGATTATAATATAGCATGTGAGAGAACCACAGCTTCTCCTTGCCTGCCTAATTTCAAGCTCTCTACTTTTATTTACATATACATTTGGATAACAGACTATATATATTACTACTGGATGACACTGACACCACGTCCTGATTGATTTCCACAAACAGTTTATATGCCTGTCTTTCTAAGTTGTAAATTCCCTAAGGATAAGGGCCACGTCTTATTCCTTTCTTGTCACTCAGTGACTAACATAAGTTTTCCTTGAATTGAAATGCATGAAGTTCACATATATAAGGGTCTACTATAAAGTAATAAATTACTTATATAAGCAATGCATACTAAACTAAAGCACACCCCTTGATAAACAGCAATGATTCCAATTATCTTAAGAAAGTACGTATGGATGGGGCGCCTGGGTGGCGCAGTCGGTTGAGCATCCGACTTCAGCCAGGTCACGATCTCACGGTCCGCGAGTTCGAGCCCCACGTCAGGCTCTGGGCTGATGGCTCAGAGCCTGGAGCCTGTTTCCGATTCTGTGTCTCCCTCTCTCTCTGCCCCTCGCCCGTTCATGCTCTGTCTCTCTCTGTCCCAAAAATAAATAAACGTTTGAAGAAAAAAAAAATGTTTAAAAAAGAAAGTACGTATGGTTACAATTCATAATGGGGAATTAATAGGTTAATTAACTAAGTGGTTAAAAGGTAAAGTAAATGTATTAAAGTTGTTTATTGTTTGTTTATCTTACCCCAAGCCTTATCTTTAATATATGTGTATAGTAAGGTTATATCCATATATAAGCAGCCAGGAAACTGCTTAGAATTTGTATTTTCAAACAAGAAAAAATTCTAGATCTTGCCATTGTTACCATTTGTCAGTCTTTTGGCCACTACCTTTATCTATATTACACCTTTACTCTACATAAGAAGATAACCTGGAAGAAAGAAGATAACTCTAGATAGTTTTGTGCCTAGGAAGAGACAGTAAGGGTTTAGCTAGAAGCCAAGGAGGGGCAAGAGGCAGGAGGGACAGTCAAGCTGACTCTTGCAGTTAGGGTTCCTGCAAGTGGCAAAAAGCCAAATATGTAATAAAGGAAAAATTTTTTATGCTTCACTACAGCTGGATTTGGGGCTCAAACAATGTCATCAGAACCCCATCTCTCTACCTCACAGCCTGCTCTCCTCTGTGGTGGCTTCATTCTCAGCCTTCATCCAGCTCACTGAACAATTCTACCTTTTGTAGAAGCTGAGTGCAGTGACATGTTTTCTAGAAACTTACCATTGTACTTGATAGTAAATAAAGGGTGTGCACAATTGTTTAACCACTCTCTGATATGCTACAATGTCGAGCTCATTGACAAAAGTATTAAAATGTGCTCTAACCAAGAGAGGGGCAGCACTTTCAATGTTGACAATTTCTTTTTTTTTTTTTAATTTTTTTTTCCAACGTTTTTTATTTATTTTTGGGACAGAGAGAGACAGAGCATGAACGGGGGAGGGGCAGAGAGAGAGGGAGACACAGAATCGGAAACAGGCCCCAGGCTCCAAGCCATCAGCCCAGAGCCCGACGCGGGGCTCGAACTCACGGACCGCGAGATCGTGACCTGGCTGAAGTCAGACGCCCAACCGACTGCGCCACCCAGGCGCCCCTGACAATTTCTAAACTCAGTGATAGCTTCGAGTCTCATAATCATGTACTATATTATACAAAATTACATAATTTTATAGGTTTGTTGATGGATCTGAACTTTAATAAGCAGTACTTATTCAGTTAATCTCTCAAAGACCATGATGGGATTTATAATCTAGTTTTTAATTACATCTTATGTCCTCAGTTGCCCATTTGTTATGGTAAAATAATATCATTTAGTTCTCACCTTTGGTCTGGCCTGGCTTACTTAGCACATGTAATTTGCAAGGTCAGACTGTGGTTTTTTTTTTTTTTTTCAAGTATTTATCCTCAGCAGAGTGCTTGTCCAAAGTAGGTGGGTAATAAGGATATTTTAAATAAATGTTCTCCATCTTCAACAGTCCAACCAGTTATCAGTCTCTGCTGTTCTGCTGACTCTGCTGCCCACTGCATTCTTGCTTGCTAACTCATTTACATAGTGTCATGCCTGTGTCTCTCAAAATTCTGGATCATGTACACTGTGTATGTGTGTGTGTGTGCAGGTGTGTGTGTGTGTGTGTGTGTTTTAATTAAGGTGTAACTTACATATAGTAAAGTACAACAATCTCAATTGCTCAACTGTACAATTGGATGACTTCTTACCAAGAGAATAGACTTGTATGACCACCAACCAGCTCAATAAATAAAGCATTTATGGAAAGGCTTCCTTATGCCACCTTCCAGCATCCCACCAAAGATAACTGCTCTTATGACTTCTACCATTATCGATTACCCTATCTTTGAACTTCATGCAAATAAAATCATAGCCTGTATCAGTTATCTTTACCATATTACAAACGACCCCCAAAGTTAATTGTTTAAAGCAACAACCATTTTATTTACTCATAATTCTCTGGGTGGGCAATTTGGCCTGCATTCATCTGGGAATTTCTTCTGCTTCTTGTACCTTGGGTCACTCATGTGGCTGCAGGCAGGCATGTGGCAACTCAGTTTGGTGGTTCATGATCTAATGGGGCTCAAATAAATATCTAGTGGTTTTTGCTGTCAGTTGGGCTGTATGTGTCTAGCAGGGCCGGCCAGGCAATATCATGTGCATCCATGTTCTGAGGGGGTCAGAACTGCAGTCCTCTGAGGTTCAGGCTGAAGAGCCACACGATGGTATTTCTCCCCCCACATTTCATTGGTCAGAGCAAGTCACAACAGCAACTGATATTCAAGGGACGAGTATATAAACTCTGTCTCCCGTCGAGAGTAGTTGCCATTTTTAATTCACTACACCCGACAGGTACTTTTTGTGTCTGACTTTTTCACTCGATATATATCTATGAGACTCATACGTGATATTGTATGTATTATTAATTTGTTCTTTTTTATTGTGGTGTAGTATTCTATTATGTGAAAATACCACAAACTACATATGCATTCTACTAATGGTGGGCATGCAGGTTGTTCTCAGTTTGGAGCTATTATGAATGAAGCAGCTATGAACATTCCTGTACCTGTCCTCTAGTGGACATAGGTACTTATATCTACTGAGTATATACCCTGGAGTAAAAGTATTGAGTAGTAGGGTATGTGCATGTTTAGCTTTAGTTATACTGATAAATATTCTTCCAAGTGATTATTTTGCAAAATGTTGTGATCTAGAAGTTTCACAGTGGCTAGGAAAACTATTTCAACACAGCTACCCATATGTCTTCTCGGGTTCTCAGACAAAACTCTGATTTTTTTATTCCCTCTGTCAGGTACTCTTACTACTCCCTTAATGGTAAAAATGATTTCAACATAGCTATGTCTTAATTCATTTGATCTAAACACATTTCCTTGAGCAATCAAAATAGCAATCCTCTTTTCTGAATGGTCTAGAGAGGCAAATCTAGTATGTCTAACTGACAGGGTGTGCAGCGGCTGAATCCAACAGTCATGATCAAAATTGCACCAACACCAAAGTGTGAGAGAAGGGGAAGGGAAGGGAAATTAACGTCTATTGCAGATTATTGTGTGACAGTCACTTGCTATGACCTCTGCCCACAGACTCTCACTGAGTCCTCGCAACAATCCTGGGAGGTAGGCTTGATTATTCTCATTTTATAGATGAGTAGACTCATCTACCTACCTGAAGTTTCACCTTCTAAGTAGCAGAGTCTAGATCTGGACTGTCATCTGCACTACCTAGCATTGTATCAAATAACTATGAAATAAAGATCTTGGAGGTGAGCAAGGTTCATGAATTGCTGCAGTGTGGACTATAACTGATCCCTTGACCGGCACTTGAATACGCTGAGGCTCAGAGAAAGCCAAAATGACAGGAGTTGCAAACTCCTCGATGTGTCCCCAGAACACACACTATAGTTTGTTCTGAATCATTTTTCAAGCCAAATTTCCCCTACTGCCTCAGGTATCACAGAGTGAATAGCCCTTTCCACAGGCCCAGGACTGAGGATCACCATGTGGTTGAAATAACCCAGGGTGCAAGAAGAGCATATCCAAGCCCACATTCACACACTCTGTTTCCTGACAGTATCCTCCCAATTCTAAATTCCTCTTTGCCCACCCATGATAAATTTCCAAGCTCCCAGATGAAGCTCTTGGTGTTCTATTGGAGTCCCTGTTCCCACCTTCCCCATTCACCCCAAAACACTCTGCTTCCCGATGCCAGATGTCACTCTCCTATGCATACCAGATACCCCAGAGGCCCTTCTGTCTTTGCTCAGCCCTCTCACTGTGCATAACACAGTCCATTGAAACATTTACATGGAGCACAATTTACAATTAAGAGTATTTTTAATCTGGGGACACCTGGGTGGCTCAGTCTGTTAAGCGTCCAACTCTTGATTTTGGCTCAGGTCATGATCTCACAATTCGTGAGATCAAGCCCCGGGTCAGGCTCTGCACTGGCAGCTTGGAGCCTGCTTGGGATTCTCTCTCCCTCTCTGTCTCTGCCCCTCTCTCTGCTCGCATCCCCCCCCCCCCCACTTCTCTCTCTCTCTCTCTAAAAAAAAAAAAAAGAGAGTATTTTGTCTGGGCTTCCTTCAGTTTTGTCACTTGGTTCTGCCTCACATGCCATCCAAACCATATCTCTCTACACACAACTGCTATCTCTCCCATTCTGCAACACACACACACAACAATCCCTTCATGGAAGTTCATCAATGCCCTTGTCTTTTTTCAGTCGGTTATTAAACAAGGATTTTTTTTTCTTCTGTCAAAGCTACATATTTTCCATAATTGCCTAGGCTTTTCTTAAGAAAGGACAAAATAAACGAAATCAATAATCTATACATGCTGCGATGGTTTCAGTCTTTGAGGTGCTTTTCCAAGCTGTGACTCACCATGGAGCTTTGAAGATCACCCACCCCGGGCCAAAACAAAAATGAGTGTCCTTCTCCTGATTAACAAGGGCCTGAAATCTCCTGCGTTCTTAGAACTTTCACCCCTGAATGACACGTGGGACGTGTCTGTGAAAACATGACACTACTTGTTGGAGCAGGGGGGTTTATTCTGAAGGCTGA
Source organism: Prionailurus viverrinus (assembly GCF_022837055.1). Lineage (NCBI taxonomy): Eukaryota > Metazoa > Chordata > Mammalia > Carnivora > Felidae > Prionailurus > Prionailurus viverrinus. The sequence goes on from NC_062564.1 coordinate 115,239,687, forward strand.
ATGTGTAATGAATGATTAAGAGAACAGGCTCTGGAGGTTTGAATCCTAGGCCTGCTACTGGCTAACAGTGTGACCTTGGGAAGGTTACTTCATCTTCCAGAAAATAGAAATGATATCATTTATCTCATATTATTGCTGTGGGAACCCATGAGATAATTCATGAAAAGTGTTTCTTATGGTGCCTACCTAGTATATGATAAGGTCTCAGTAATTGTTAGATAGTATGATTTCAATAGACTCTGCCAGAATCACCATTGCATCTTCAGCCTGCCTCCCAAACTCCCTCCTCCTTCCTATTTCTGGACTACTGCTGTAAATGGAAATTTCTACCTTCTCTCATCAGTTCTCATACCCTCTTTCTGATTTGGCTCGACTCCATCCCTCCCCACAACATGAATTCCTGCACCCCCATCAGGCTCTCCCACAATGCCCTGGGGAACCTCTGTCTCAGTGTAAACACACATTTTGTCCTTTCTCCTCAATGCTGGCTTGTCCCTGAAGATACCATTTCCCTTACAACCCTTTCTAATGGTGACCACTCATCCCATAACCCATCACCTTTGAGAGAAGCATACTCCAGTCACAAACCTAGTCAGTTACCTCCCAATGTCTGCTTGCCTCTGAAATCAAAGCCACCCATATATATCACCTTCCTCCATTTTTTTGGCGGCCATGTTTCTTAGCTTTTTCATAAATGATACCTGGCTTGAATTTTGTTCTTACTCACGTATTTAACAATTATGCTACTTTGATAGATGCATCAAACCCTGCATCATGTACCAGGAACATAAAGGTAAATAAAACATTGTTCAAGTTCTATGGATTAGCAGACCGGTGGGAAGGCAGAAACACAATAATAGTAAGAGAACATTATTTATTATAATGAGCGCTATCAAGGAGATAACTACTGGTGCAACTGAAGCTCAAACTCCACAGGCACCTCCCTGTCTACTATGTCTTCCCTTCCAAGCCCCGTATCTTGCGTGACCTGATCACCTGAACTTTTCTACTTGTTCTGCCTATAAACAGACCACCACTTTAGATCTGGTTATCTATAATTTGGAATTGCTCACCTCCAAGATCTTAAATTCCTAAATGCCTCTCGTTGATGATAACCTCTGATCCCTAGGAAACCTGCTCTTTGCCCTCATTTTCCTTCAGTTCCTAAAACATTCCCTATTCTCACCAGTCACTGGTGAGTGGACTTTTATTCCATTTTAAAATCTTCATCTAGTCCCATTAATTCTATTAGCCCATATTCTCCAGTCTTAACTTACTTTGAGAACCTCTAACCTGGGTCTTCAAACCATCCATAGTCACATTTTCCCAGGTTTAACCATTACTGGAAACGTTAAAAATGAAAATAACAATAATTTAAAAACTGAATAGTTCCATTTCAATCTATATATCCAGTCTCAACTGTTAACTTTTCCTATGCAACTGTACTTTCAATTCAGTGAATCCCAATCACGTTCCCTACAAAGCCAATTTCACATCATTTCCTTTCTCCAAATCCTCCTACCACTTTACCCCAGCTGAGGTCATGGGATAGCTCTTTCAACTTGCCCCATTCCTCCTCAAAATATCTTTAAATTCCTATCCATTTTTCTCTTGCTTCCTTCCCAGCACAAAGAACAGTTTCCTGCTCTCCAAGGCTACCCACTATGCTTGTGACCTTGATCTTAGCAAGTTAATCCTCTTGGAACATCCATATTGTCAGTTCACTTGATTTTCCCTTTCTCCCTCTCCATTGGTCCTTCCCCTTAGCCTATAAGCGAGCTACAGTCTCTCCTCCCATCCTAAAAGAGCATTCCCTTGATATGCTACCCCCTCAAGCTACCATCCATTCTCTTTTCTTCACTGCCAACTTCTTGAAAGAAACCTATACTTGCTTGTTTCCACTTCCTGACCACCCACTCATATCTTATGCCTGTGCAATCTGCCTTCCAGCTATGTGGCTCTAATAACAATGCCTTAGCACAGATCACCAAGGAAAATACAAGATACTACAGAAATCACTTGAAACCAAGTTTAAATAGAATTGAGTTAGGCCTTTTCAGTGAAATTCTCACAAGAATTAAACACCACCCAATTCTCACAATTGTGTGTTGTTGATTTAAAAGGAGAAAAAAATGTTCTTAATTGTTTTTCTGAAAAAGGAAAAAACTTCAGGATGTAAATTACAAATCATGTGGGTCCTTTTTCCTCTTCCCTGAAATACTCTAATTTCTAGAGCATAATGACAGTATGCAGTGTTTTATATAATCATCTTGATTTATAATGAATAACTTTTCCACTTTGCATAAAATGAATCATATCGGATCTTATGGTCCATACAATACTCTTTATTTATACAAGTAGTTCCCAAGAACATGAATCAATTTAACTAATTATTGCATTATTCTGAAGGAAGATAAGCAATAAAAATTTGGTGAAAATAGATCTAGAATGCGGATATGTCTATAATCTCCTGTCGTTGCAGTCAAGGACCATGATACACACCCATCTAACTGTGGCAGAATAAAATTAAAGGTTCATAATATAAACATGAGTTTTAGGAGTTTTTTTACACATTTCTGGTTCTGTCCAGGCCTTTGCTGTGACTCACTTTCACTGGGATTCTGCTGACAATCTGCTCTAATGCATTCTTGTCTTCCAAAGTGTATCATTACTTCTGCCTTGGCATATCCATATTAGTGTCATCAATTAACCCCATGTTTGCCAGTTTCACAATATAAATGCTTCATAATTAGAATAATGACATTCAATCATAGTATAAGAATCAACTGAGCCTTCAGAAAACTAAGGGTGCGGCCTCGCTGTCTGGTCTCCCCAGCTTTCAGACAGCTAAGGATATTTCTACTTCTACCTGATGCTAGGCAGGGTGATATCTGAGAATGTTTAAAGAGTGAGAGTCTTCCTGTCATTTCAAGCAAATTTACAAGTGTTAAGGTTTAATTATTTTAGAAGAAAGGTAGGAGGAAAGTATGGTTTGGAGAGTGTTAAAAATTCTTGGTTCATAGATTTTATTTCTTAGAGTGCTACTTTTATGGGTATATTCTTAAGTAGAAGGAGCTCTTTACAGTCAGTCTTTACCATCCCATCACATAGTTAAGCAGGAAAGAGCTGCATGCTTGCTATTTGCCAAGTACCTAGAAAATGCCAGAGCCAGATGGCCAGGTTGCATGGAGCTTACCCTCTCGGCTGCAAAATCACAAAGGGTACAAAGTACAGAGAGCCAGGGCTATCTTCTAGTTTTAATGATCTAAGGATTCAGAGTTGAGAAATGACCTTTTTCTTATTTTTCACCAAGAGTATATTCAGTTAGGAGCCTTAACTCTGTTAGCTGTGGAACAATAACGCACCTTTGCATGGCTATTTCCTGATAAGTGAAGAAGCCTGGGGTAAAACTCCTCTATACCATAATTAAGGCTGGAATACATCTTGTCCTTTGTCCAACACTGCTTACTTATACAATGCTATTCACACACCAAAGGGAATTCTAGTTACCATGAAAAACAAGCCACAGGGACACTATAGAAATTTCCCACAATTATTTGTTCCAAAGTAAATACATTTCCTTTGATTTTGACAGAACCATAAAACACAGAAGTGTATTGTGAGGCTGTTTTGCTGTGTGTTTACCAATACCCTGGAGGCTTTACTCTTTGAAACACAGCAAGATTACATCATGGTGTTTCATCTCTCATCACTTGGCATGCATGTATATTATACCTAACAATCAAACATCAGCAGGGAAAAACAATGAACTAATTCACGAACCAGGATTCTGTTTTATACTCCATTTGTGAAGGATAATCATGACTTAGCTTAAATAAGACTTTATGTCTTGATTACAGGTTTCAAAGCATGAAAGTGTTGACCAAGCCTGGGTCCATGATATAACACACGAAACAGAGACTATTCATACTTGCTTTGCTGGAGGAGCGTAATAGGTGCTAACTCGTGTAACTGGATATGAACAAACAACAGAACTTCTAGAAGATTGTCATTTCTAACTTTTATCACCGTTCTTCTCACCCGTAATAACAATAACTGTTTTCATTGAACTTTCTTTTCTCTTCCAATTGAAAAGAGTTTCAGATGTTTGAACCCCTGTAACTCTACTCTCCAAAATCAGATACTCACTCCAGGGGATGATTTTGTTTTCATTTTAGATGGCAAACTACAGTTTTCACTCTACCTCTACTTCATTAGATTATGGGTAAAGTAGGGTTATAAAAGAGTGATAAATGCTCACAAACCACAAAAGAGGTCCCACTACTTTATAGTTTCTTTTGTGGCTATCCATTCATTCATTCATTCTATATTGAACATCTAAAATATGCCAGGCATTCACCTCCCAAGAAATAATACGTGAGGATCTTGTAGTTCTGCAGCCTCCTTCATGTTGGTTCATTCACATCCATTCCCATGGCTACACTTTAGCTTTACATCACCTGGAAGTGGGTCACTGGAGACTACTAAAAGCAAACCACACCTTTCTATCTGTGCCCTTCCCCCACTCCTTTACTCTTTTAAAGCTAGCCTTTGATATTGCTGACATCTTTGGTTTCTCGTCACTTGGAGGCCTTCAAACATACCTGGATTCAGATACTGGCTTACCTAGAGCCACACTTAGTCAGCAGCAGTCTAGCCAGTACCTTCCTTTCTAGCCTCCTTCCTTGTTTTATTGCTTTCGCCATGACAAAACCCAACTCAGTTAAACCCAAGTGGACCCACAGAAGCATCAGTGCAATGGCATGGCCCCAGAAGAAGTACTGGCCTTTGGAATCAGTCTGTGGTCTGCATCGCCTTCGGTCAGTTGTCAGCTGTGTGACTTTATTAAGTTAATAATCTCTGCAGACCTCAGTTTCCTCAGCCATATCACAGAAATAATAATTACTACATCACAGGCTTCCCTATGAGGAATAGAAAATGGGTGTTTTAATTCTACAGCATAGATCCTGGCATATAGTAGGCATGAATAAATAGCAACTAGCATTATTTTGTCTATTTCTGGTTCAGATCTGCTAACGCTTCTGGAGAAAATTATATATTCATGTTGCTGGGCTCCATTATAAATTTATGAGCTCCAATCTTAACTGGCCCCTCAAGGGTTTCTCATCTACTCCATTTCCGTTCTCCATAACAGCTCTTCCAAACCTTTACCACTTTCCTCAAGGGTCCGACCAGCTCCCTGCCTCCCCTGCTCTCGGCGGGTGGCCTAATCTCTCCTTCACTGAGATAACAGGTGCCTGTGAGCAAGTCTGATTCTATCCTCACTTGTCCAATCAGTTATGTCGTCACACCTCCTCTCCCACTTCACTTCTATCTCAGAATAAAGAAGTATTCCTGCTCAGTTGATGACTAACTAAGTGACTCGGAAAGCATTTATTAAATGTGGACCCAACATAGGAACCAACCAGGACTTGTGCTTGGTGCCAACCTGCCCTCAAACAGCTCTAGCCTCTGGAGGAGTCAGACCCACAAACCACCTAGAAGCAAACAACAGGACTTGTGCTACAACAGATACAAAGACAGGTACTCGCCAAGACTTGCAAGGTCAGCTAGGACAGCTTCGGGTAGGAGGTTGCATCTGAGCTGAAAACTGAAGAAGAAATAGTAGCCAGGTTGGGGGAAGGGGAGGGGGCTTTCAGACAAAGAAAGCAGGGTACGTGCCAATCACGGACACATGGAAAAGCTGGGCGCTGGCTATGAGTCAAGTACCAAGAGAATGAGTGACTTCACTTCTTTTAAATATAATGAGACAAAAAATTCCATGCAATAAGGGGTAGAAAATCAGTCAAATGATTTCATATCCTTTTATTCGTTTCAAAAATACTATCTAAACAACATTCAGGTAGGACACACGCTGCCTGAAGATTAGACCCTGCAGCTCTGTGGAAGATCCCAGACCTCATAGTGGGGATGGATGACAGAGGATTGCCATGACCCATACCACATCACTGAAACTTGTCCAGGATGTCTTTCTAGTAAATCATGAAGGTCTCCAAATTTTTTTATGCTTTCCAAAGAAGAAACTGTGGGCCCACATTATCTATATCCCAATAGGTCCTGTGATATTGTGACTTATAATAAGAAATACATATTAGGTCTTTGTCCCTGTTTCTGGCACAGAGCCCCTAAAACCATTGGAATTTCCTAAGTAATGAGAGCAATAAAGTTAGGTGATTTTTGTTCTGTTAATGAGATGATTTTTGGAAAGCACCTAAGGAGGGGGGCTGGTTGCCAGAAGAACCAACCAATGTGACTGGGGGGGCTGGAACTTTCAGTGTCCCCCACTGACCTCTAGGGAGGGGAAAGGGGGGTGGAGGTTGCACCAATCACCAATACCAATGATTTAATCGGCCATGCCTATGTAATGAAGCCTTTGTAAAAACCCAAAGGGACGGAGTTCCAAAAGCTTCTGTGTTGGTGAAAATGTGGAGATGTGGGGAGAGTCGTGCCCTAGGAGAGGCCATGGAAGCGCCACACCCTTCCCCACACCTTGCCTTATGTATCTTTTCCTTCCAGCTGCTTCTGAGTTATATTCTTTTATAATAAACTGGTAATCTAGTAAATAAAATGTTTCTCTGAGTTCTGTGAACCACTCTACCAAATTAATCAAACCCAGGGAACGAGTCATGGGAACCTCTGATATACAGCTGGTCAATCAGAAGCACAGGTAACAATCTAGGCTTTCCTTTGGCATCTGAAGTGGAGGGCAGTCTTGTAGAACTGAGACCTTAACCTATAGAATCTGATGCTATCTCCAGGTAGATAGTGTCAGAATGGAGTTGAATCCTAGGACACCCAGCTGGTATCCAAGAACTGCTTGGATGTGTGTTCTTCAGTCCTCAAGCACTTCATGCTGTTGACAACCTCCTTTGATGCACCTCCATACTTCTTCACAGTTCAGTATTGTTGCTATTTTGAATTACCTATGAAGGATACACCATCATCTTTTCCATAGTAAGGGCCTCTCAAGAAAGAAATTGTACCTGACATTCATATTTGTGTCCCCAACACCAAGTACAACAGTGAGCACATAGTAGGGGCCCAGTGGTTGTTTGTGAGTGTATGGATAGATAGATGGTTGGGACAATAGACGTAGGCTGGTTTCCTACCCTTAAATGACTCATATGTTTCATTCTTAGATTTTCTCTCCTAATTCTAGCTTGCCTTGAGCAATCTCATTCAATTCCATAGTTTTAACTCTTCTTTAGAGACGAGCATTGCTATCAGTTTCTCAGTATTTTTTATCCTTGTTACAATGTATAAACAGACAAAAAGTTCATACTATATATACTGCTATAAAATTTGCTTTTTTCCATTAATATGTCATGCAAATTATTCTATATCATTGCATACTTCATACTTCACTCTTCTTAATAGCTGCATAGTATTCCATTGTAGGGAAGAAGTGCTAGGATTTAATTTCTGTTGATGAACATATAATTCTAAATTTTCTTTCTAACAATAATGCTATACTGAATATCTATAAATATATCTTTGCACAAGTGTGTGAATGCTTCTGTAGGATAAATTCCTGGAAATGGATCCATTTTAAATTTTTCATAAATACTGACAAACTCTTCTCCAAAAATAAATATTTTATCAGTCCACCTCCCTACCAAGAGTTGCTTTGAGAGTACCAGTTTCCTCATATCCTCACACATACTAAATGTCATAAATTTTAAAATCTTTGCCAATTGGATACGTGAAAAATATATCACTGTGCCTTTAATCTCCATTTCATTGAATATAAAGAGCATGGACATTTGCATTTATTCTTTTATGAACTATGTGTTCGTATATACTCTGCTTGTTCTTTTTTTGGAGAGTTGACTTCTTATTAATTTGTAAGAACTTTTGTAAGTTTTGTTTTGCCTTATTGGTTGCAAACAGTTTTCAATTCAATGAAGCATTTTTCAGTGCATATAGGTATGTTCTTGGTGGATTTTATCTTTTATTAATATTAAAATAGTCCCTCTGTTCTGTTAGTGTATTTTGTCTTAAATTCTGTCTCTTATATTTCATTCCTAATTTCCTTCTGCATGCATTTACCTGATGCATCTTTTCATGTCTCTTTAAAAATAATTCTTTGTCATTTTTGAGAGAAAGAGAGCGAGCGAGTAGGGGAGGGGCAGAGAGAGGCGGGAGACAGCGAATTCCAAGCGGGCTCTGCCCTATCAGCACAGAGCCTGATGCAGGGCTTGAACTCACCAACCGCCAGATCGTAACCTGAGCCGAAGTGGGACGCCCAACCGACTGAGCCACCCAGTTGTCCCCTTTGTCATTTGTTTTTAAGTATGTGTGTTATAAACAGAAAATAGCAATCTTGCTCTTTCAACCAATTGGAAAGCCTTTCCTTGTTAGTGTGTGCGTGTGTTGTTGAACGGTGTGGGGAAGAGAAGGAACTCATTCACATTCATCCTGCCACTTATATATTCTTACTACTGACGTAGTGTTTGTTGCTGCCTTCTCAATTTTACTTCAACTTATTATACCTGCTTTTTGCTTCCTTTCTTCTTTATTAGTGTGTGCTTATCACTCTAACAAATATAAGTGAACTTCTATTTCTCTCTCAAAGCCAAGAATTAATCAAAATCTGTAGCCTATCTCCACACAACCATCAAGATCAGAACTTCAGCAGAATTTTAACTCCTCTCCCCACTCCTAGGCTTCACTGAAGTAAACTGAAATTTTAGTCACAGATTGTTTTCTTATTCTAATCTGTCTCCCCTGGTATAAAATTCCTTAAAATTTGCATTAAACTTTACAATGACAATATCAGTTAGTTACTATAAGTTTCATGCTCACCATTCTATCATGTATGCACTGGCTTTCCTTCTCGACTTCTTTATTCTGATTTATTTTTCATTTGGGTGGAGTGTTTCCATGAGAAACTTTTGTTATAAAATGTGTGTAGTAGTATGTTTTCTGTCTTCTCACGTCTTCACAATTGAATGATGATTTGTCTGCATGTAGAATTCTGGGGTCGTGGTCCTTTTTCCTTAGAATCCATCAGCTCTTAGTTTATACTATTTACCTATGAAAAGTCGATTCCAACCTTAGTAGCTTCCTTGATGAGTAATCTGTTTTTTTCTGCCTGGAAGCTTGGGTTGAGAATTTTCCAAGGGTATGAAGTATTCAAAAAAGAATTAATGTCTGTCCCAAGATTTCACAAAAGTAAGTTAAGAATAATTTATATTCTACTTTAAAAAGTGGCTAATTTTCACCAAAGGCATAATAATTAGTTTTTTTTCTTAACCGAGTAGCAAAAGAGCAAATGTGATTTATCTCTATGATTAAAAAAATAGGTTATGCTTAATGAATGATTTTCTAATAGCAATCGTTTTGAAAAAAGTTTATAAAACTAAGCACTACAAAATAAGCTTCCCAAAAGTCCAGGAGGGTCCCCGGAATTGGGAGGGAATCCTAGATTCAATCACATAACATTCAGCAGTGGAAGACAATATGTCAGGAACTCTACCTACATTATTTTCTTCAGAAGTGGTTCTCAAAGGAGTTAAACACTTAGTCAGGACCCCAACACTGGTAGGTAAGTGGCAGAACATAAATTTGAACCCAAGACTTCATGCCTCCAGTACACAGCCTCTTTTCAGCACACCATATTATGGGGAGTGTCTACAACATACAAGGCATTTATTTGGCTAAGAGTTGTGAGGGACTCAAAGGCGAGTGCGACGGAGTCCCAGCCTTCAAGTTGGGTATATCATGGTAGTTGTTATCTAGGTAAACCCTATTTAATGAACTTAGTTTTCTTAAAAAGTAGCATTTTTCTTCTTGTAAGTAAAAATTAGGCCACAAATCTGTGATTCAGAAGGAAAGTGTCCTTATCCAGGTGCATTTTTACACGTTAGCATTTAGGGCAAATTGCCCAGAAATCCAATACTAATTTACCCCCAGGATCTCAAGCCCATAGTTACTGTTGGAATTTTTGGCAAGCATATTTCCCCAAGGGTAATAGTCAAATTAAGAAGTATTTTAAAGAAAAGGTGTGAGAGTCTTAGGCAAGAGTTCAAAGCTTGGTGTTCAAAGGTGGGGAGGGGTACTCAACCAGGCGGTGCTCCAGCAGTAAAACAGGTGAGAGGTCACCTGTTTACCTTGCCTAAGCTCCTGTGTAATGGATCAGTGTGGAGCTTGATGTGCAATGGTGACAATCTTTACTTTGCACTCAAAATTAGAGTAGATCATGTTTAAACTCCAAAGTTACTATAGCAGATTGGATAGGTAAACATGTCCTGGGTCAACCCTGAACTCTCCGCAAGTATGAAATACCAGTGTGAGTTTGGCAATCCGGATAAACACCTCCCACACCCCTACCAGTCTCAAAGCAGAACCTAAATTGATGAATTCTGTCCCCGTCCCTTAGGTCAACCAGAAGAATAACAATAGCAACAATACTAGTTAACGTTGTTGTCTATTTACTATGTAGTTTGTACTATCCTGAGTGCTTTAGTTTCCTTTAGTCCTCACAACAATATTACAAGCTTATGTATGTATCTATTTTATACATGAGAAAACGGAGACCCAGTGAGATTAAGTGATTTACTGAAGACTACACACCAAGTAAATGACAGATCCAGGATCTGAACCCACATCGACTGGCCCTGAGCATGCATTACTGACCACTACCATTTACAAAGTTTCACGTGGTTATATAGGACCTTTAGAGAAAATTTTCTCTATCACTTGGATCAGTCTTGCTCAGGCTGAGTGCAAGTTCAGTTAAGGAAATTGACTTGATGGAGGACCAGCTCCTACAAAGTTAAGAGCTTTTGTGGATTCCAAAGGGATTTAGAAGAAGGAATGTTTAAAAAAAAAAATTTACACATCAAGATGGGATGGACTGGAAATCGGTGGGAGGCCAACATTAAGGGGAAACTAAAACTGAATGGGTAGGTCAGTACTCATCCCCAAAACAGTCTGTAGCAACAAGATTAAGTCATGCCCCACCACCTGGTAAGGCAAAGGTACTGAACCTGCTCACTCACCTAATCAGAGCTGATTGAAAAATTGAGTATGTTGAGTCAAATGGAAGCGTTATGGGAAAGGGGCTGCAAAAAGGCAGAGACTAGACACTAGAATAAACATAAAAGGAACAATAAACATAAAAGGTCCATGTCCAATTCCAACTTGAGAAAACATCCACTGATAATTTCCCATTCTGAGTTAAATTTAAATGTCTACTGTCAAGATATCTGACCTACTTTCATGTCTCTTTCTTTTATGCTTTGCATAAAATAAATGTTTAATAAAAGTGTGTTCATTGCTATCAAGTGTAAGATGCAAGGAAAGGCAGCCCTCTGTTATTCCTGTCTCCCACCCATCATCTTGGAGAATCACTTTCTCTTTGCCAGTGAGCACTCCCCAAGATAGGACACTGACTCTAGAAAGCCTGCAAGCTGTGTTCACAACTAAGCACTGGCTAGGTATGTTATACAGCTGCTCCAGATGAGCTTGACCAGTAAAATATGGGGCGTGGCAAAACAAGGAATCAGCAGTCCAGCATAAGGCAGCCAATCTGGTTTTGTTTTATTTTTAAGAGTCACAAGAGTATCTCACCCTGACTAAAATTCGGCTTCAGCAAAGTAAGACTAATAAGGAACCCAGAGGTAAGAACACTAGGTATGGGCTTTCCTGGCCAGCTTTTTAACTTTATATGGCTGTGAAAAAACTGAGTTGTTGTTGTTGTTGTTGTTGTTGTTGTTGTTGTTTGAATCTTCTCATATTCAAGGTTTCCAGTCAAGGATGTCTCTGGCTGTCAGGAGAAAATGTTGGCAGCAGGAAGGGGAAATTGGTCACCTTTTATTTCCATCAACCCCAGAGGCATTGCTTTTTGCCAGACTGCCCACCCCACATGAAAGGATTCTCTTTCTTTCGGTTTTGATCTAGTTCTCTGGCAAAACAAATGTGAATTTTCCTAGCACTTCCCTTCCTCCGGCCAAGGCACAGCCTGTTTGCTTGGATACATGGTCTCATTTCTATAACCTCTAACCTGTAAGAGACTTGTGCACCAGAGTTGATGGTGGGTCTGTTGGGGATCCATCTAGAACATCTGAGGACTCATTTCCTGAGGGGTCATTTCCTGAGGAGGGGACACATGCCTAGAGAAGACATAAGCTCCATGAGATGAGGGTCTGTGTCACTCTTGAGCAATCCTGTGTTCCCAGCACTGATCATAATACCTGGCACACATGGAGATCCAGTACATGAGAGTGGGTGTTCAATAACTTCTTCTACAAACTTACTTTTGTACAGAAACTAGTGGTGCTAGATGGTAGTGCATAAAATAATCTGGAAGGAATTCTATTCCAACTGTATTCTCAGTGGCCAACAGTATAGATTATAACATCTTTTCCCAAAGTATTTTGTGGGACACTAGACTCAAAATGTGCTCAGCAAAAAATGGATCGCACAGTCAAGTAAGCTGGACATACTGCGTACCTTCACATTAACCTATTAAAGAGGCTCTTCGGTTTTTCTGTTTAGAAACATGTTTAACTTTAACCCATAATTTCTTAAAATTTTTTGACCGTGGAATCTTCACCTTGCACCTACTACCTACTATCCCATGGAAGTAGTGCTCCTCTGAACTCACTTTGGAATTATATTTGGAAAGACAGAGTTATGTCATGATTGGCCCTCCATTGCTCTCAATAGTCTCTTGAATGGATATTCAGGACTTTCCTCTAAAATCATTAATTACATGAACCTGATGACTTATAATTTTCAAATCATCCTGCATGAACATAGGGCTAATGAGTTCCTTCTGCCTTCCTATGAGGAGAGGTTGGCACTCTCCTCTCTCAGGACAGGAGTTGACTACGAACAGCTTCTACATCAGCTCAGCAGTCTTGTGCATTTCCTGGTATGGAGCTCCAAGGGACCCAGGGACCTGGTGAGAGAGGGAATTGGACTTCTGTTCATGAACCCTGGCTTCTTCTTGTGACTGCCTATGTGTCAGCTTGGCAAGGCTAAAGTACTCAGTTATTAAGCGCCAGCCTAGGTATTGCTGTGATGATAATTTGCAGATGCGGTTAACATCGACAATCAGTTTAACTTCAAGTAAACAAGATTGTCCTCAATCATCTGAGTGGCCTCTTCCAATCAGAAGAAAGACCTTAAAAGCAAAACCGAGATTTTTTTCCTGGGAAGAAGAAATCCCACTTGTGGATAGCAGTTCCGGTTCCTGCCTGAGAGTCTCCAGTGTCTTGCAGGTTCTGGTCTTCAGTAGAACCTTGACTGATATACTGTCCACTGTAGCTGTCCCTCATCAGCATCCCTCTCAGCCAGGCTAACACACTTTTCAAGCACAGTAACAAGCCCAAAGGGATGGACAAAGCATCTTCCCCTCAGGCCATGGAAAGGATCTGCCTCAAAGCAGCAGGAAGTGCAGTCTGCCTGACAAGAAGGCTGGGAAGGAGAGACAGGAATACCCTTTGCCTTCAGACCCTGGTGTACAGGTTCTCCCTGAGGCAGTTTGTGTCTCTTCCACTGTTGCTGCCCAGTAGTGGGGCCAGGTGGGGGGCAGTTTGGGGCTTGGGGGGCGGAGGTGTGGGGGGAAGGGGGAAATTGCTCAACACTGAAGTATTTCCATGCCTAGGCACAACCAGGTGAAATAATTATGGAAAAAACACTTGCTTTCAATTTAATGATTTATTCACAGTTTAATGGTATCTCAGGGCATTTATTTTGCATTTAAGATGAAAAGCATAGATTCGTATATATTATGGAAATAGATGTACTTCTCATTTTGGTAAAGAATGTGAAAGCCCAATCTGCTCAGTGGCACTGACATGAGGGAGAGATGGGACACACCTGTTTGTGCACTCACATGGATGTTCTTTTTTTTTTTTTTTTTTTTTTTTTTAATTTTTTTTTCAACGTTTATTCATTTTTGGGACAGAGAGAGACAGAGCATGAACGGGGGAGGGGCAGAGAGAGAGGGAGACACAGAATCGGAAGCAGGCTCCAGGCTCTGAGCCATCAGCCCAGAGCCTGACGCGGGGCTCGAACTCACGGACCGCAAGATCGTGACCTGGCTGAAGTCGGACGCTTAACCGACTGCGCCACCCAGGCGCCCCATCACATGGATGTTCTTTAAGCTGCATCTAGAGAGGACTTTAACTTTTACAATATGTGGTTAAAACACTAAAATGTGCATACTCGGTGATTCCAGGTCTAAGACTGTATCCTGAGGATATACGTAAAGTTGTAACTTATAAGAGATCTCATCTCAGTTGTGAAAAATCAGAAGCCACTTGCATGCCCAACAGCAAGGTTAGTAAACGATGGTAAGGCAATATATGGTAGAATAAAATAAAAATAGCTGTCATTCACTGAATAATGTACCAAGCACTGTTCTATAAGGGTTTTATGTTCTCAACTCACTCAGTCCTCACAGCAAACCTACGAGGCACATTCTACGTCCCCTTTTTACAGATGAGCTAACTAAGGCACAGAGCGGCAAGGTGAAGTGCACAAGGTCACACAGTCAGCAGGTGTAGGCAGGATTCCAGCCTGAGCATGTGGGCTCCAGAGCCCACGCGCTGCGTACATGCTGTGCCTCACTCTCAAGAAGGATGATGTTATTTCAAACACGCATATGTTCAGATACGTATAAACAAAGCAGCTGCTCCAGATGAGCTTGCCCAGTAAGATATGGGGCAAACAAAAATGGAAATTCTACACTTTAAAATCAACGATCTTCCCTTTTTCTTTATTGCTCATCTGTATTTACTAAATTTTCTACAATGAATATCTAATATCTTATAGTTTAAAAATAAAAACCGTCAAAATCCATTTTATTATTTTGATTGAGAACAAACTCTTAATTTGTCTGGTCGGAGACTAGAGTCAGCTCAATGAAGACCAATGTTCAGGACGGCTACTCAAGCAAATTCATTCCAGAAGAATGCGAACCAGGCAGCACAGGGAGAGAACTCCTCCAGGGCACAAGTTCCAGGCCCCCTCGTCACACACACCATCAGTGAGCCAGTCAACAAACAAGCCCTCTGCTAGGAATATTGCTAATCTGAGAACGTCTGCGCCTGCCCTTAGCTAGTTTCCAAAACCCCCGTTCTCTCAACCCGGCCAATCATTATGATTATTAACAGGGACCATGAGTTTCAAGTCCATAATCTTCTGAAAAGTCAGGAAATAAAATAAGTAATAAATAAATAATATAATAAATAAATAAAATCGGTGGTGAGTTGGGACTTCACAGAACTCTTTGTCCCTGGGTGTGTAGTCTTTATACTTATTGAATGAGATAAGAAAATAATCAGACATGTAAAGGTTAGACAGAACTGAATAGACTCTTCCAGATAAACTTCAAATATCTTCATTTGACAAAGATCCCAAGGCTCAGAGAGATCAAATAGCTTGCTCTCATTTACCCAGACTGTCAGAGGCCAAACCATAATTAAAAACCAATTGTTTAGTGCCTAGTCCAACACTCCCTCTGTTTGAGCCATCCTACCTCAAGGGTTTGGGTTCCATTGAAAGGAGGGAAAGGAGGTATTGGTATAAACACAATACATATTTTATAAAAACCATCTTGTATTCACTTTTATTATACTAGCAATACACACAAAAGTATACAGAGTAACGCACGCACATAGGTCCCCTTCCACATACCATGACCACCCCCCACCAAGAGGTAATTACCACGGTCAGTAATTTGGGATGTGACCTTCCAAACCCCTTTCCACAGATACCATACATGTATTTAGTGACATGCTAGAACGAGCTTATACTGGTTCTTGAGAGCCACCTTAAATGTTCAGGAAAAGTTGTGAGCTGGTTGTTAAACACAGTCAGAATTAAAAATTAATTTATATAAACTTATAATTAAGTTGGATTAAAAACAAAGATAAAAAGTACTGAGAACTCATTACTTCCTTGTTTGTTTGTTTTACAACTTTTTACTGTTGTCTACATTCCTCGGGTTATCTCCATTTACTGGATCTGTACGATGGAAAGAATAATGGTGTGTTTCTCTACGTCTCTCCCCAGCTTCACATTTTTACATTTATAGGATCCACCATCATGGGAGCATTTACACCAAGGAAATTGACAAACGCTACAGATCAGGGCAGGCCCTCCCCTCGCTGAGACAGCCAGTTTTTGAGCATTTACTAGCATACCATAAGAGATGTTTTTACAACTTCTTTTTTCTTTCTAATAAATAGACTATTGAAAACTTTTAAAAATCCGTTAAATGCATTTATTTTCCTTGGCGAAAATAGAGATGAAGCACTCACTGAAACATGTAAAATATCAACGTGTTTTTTAAACTATGACTCTTCTTCTCTCCCTCAATAACCTGCTCCCTTGATAATCTAAACTTCTATTTTAACCAAATCCCAGTTCCTTTTAACTTTCCTCTTCAAGGATACTACGCCTCCCCTCCTCAATTCACCCCCACATCTTTCAAGCTCTCTTAAGAGAGAAAGAGAATTTTTAATGGCAGAGGCGAAGTTTCCCGAAGGTAATTACTTAATAGGCAACCAAACAAGAATGGCTGGATTTGCTTGGCCATGGTAAGCACCAGCTCCTGCTAGGGGCCACTCGGGCACTCTGAGGCTCCTGAATGTCAGAGGGAAAGCAACATACTCAGGCCCTTTTGTTGACACACCAAAAGATTAGGTTTCCTTAAATTCCTAAGGAATTTCAGAAGATTAACTTTTAGATAGGAAACTTCATAGGCTGAGCAGGCTGAGGAAAGAAAAAAGAAAAAAATCATGTCACCCTCAAGCAGTTCCATCAAGGGATGAAATTTTAAATCACATCATGTCTCACACCCATTGCTTAGTGCAAAATAAATCACTTGAACAGAGGGCAAGCCAATTTTTACTTTAAAAATGTTGTGTCCTAAGGCTGTCTTCTTGAACTTCAAAAGCACACTTTGTAATTACTCTACCTATCAAAGGAAACTCAACATTTCACCTCCAATTTCTTCAGCTTGTGTTATCACTTTTAATTGTTAATAAACCACATTAATTTTAAACTGATTATTCTGTTTGGGAATTCAATGTTTTCTAACAGAATACACTGAATTATATATAAGTGGGCTTATTTATGTACCAGCTATAGTTAGGTGGGGCTTTTTCTCACTACCTGTCATTTGTTTTATTTTTAGTAATTTCTGTCCTTTTGGAGACTCATAGCAATTCACGTCCCTCATTTTTTTAAAGGAACATTTCTAGGAATAAGAAGGATAAAAAAAAAATGCCAGGGATTTTGGGGGGTTGGGGTTTGTGCTCAACATTGATATCATTTGCTTGTGGGTCATGAACCTGCCCATGACTTTTTATTTTTTTTAAAGAAAGCAAAGGACTAAGAAATAATTTGCTAAACTCAGACCACACCATCAACCTTCATTCAGATTTGTTCATTTTCCTAACAAGATGTTCCCCAACCTGGAATTAACAAGACAAGTTCTTCTTGCTATCAACCTTCCTGCCTCTGTAGGCACTGACCATGTCTATTTGACAAAAGCATATATTTGCTTACAAACCATATTTATCCAGCCCAGTCAATTTGTTTGTTACCAGCCATGGTAACAAACAAAATGGTCTTGAGATGGAAACATGCCATGTTTGTCTCCACTCTAGCATCAAGCTCAGAATTCAGGAGTTGAGAGCAGTTCCTGCTTGACTAAAAAAACTCTGAGAACATAGAACATCCTTCTCTCTACCTTAACTGTGCCCATAGTGCCGAACCCTCCACCTGGAGGGAGCTCCTTCTCCTCTGCCAACAAGACCAGTTCTGCATGCCCTTCCCAGCCTCCTGGATAACTGACATGCCTTCCACATTGGACCTCTTATCACCACCACACCCACCATCATCATCACCATCATCATCCTTTATCAAGGGCTTCCTGTGGTGACAGGCACTGTTCTACATGTTTTACATGTGTTGATTTAAGTAAACCTCACCACGACCATTATTATTAACACTCTGTAGACATAGATAGGACACTGAGGCACTGAGAGGTTCGTGTCCAAGGCCACTCAGCTGGTAGATGACACAGCAGGCCAGCTCCAGGGACTGTGCACTCAAGCACTCTGCCATACCTCCCTACTTCATCAAGCTACTTAGTTACCTATATAATTGCTTTTCCACTGGCCTAAGTACTCCCAGAGGGTAGGGACCATCCATCATGCATTCCTACATTCCCCAGGGTGCCTGCCATAGTAGCTGGTGCATAGTAGAGGCTCATTAACTGTTTATGGAATGAATGAATGGATTTTTCCTACCATTTCCAGGTGTATGAACTGGGAGATGTCTCCGCAAGAAGACAGCCTATGGTGGCACCAAGCTGGTAGCCCTGGACGGTACACAGCCTAAAGTCAAAAATCTGTCTGCTCCTGGGCCATATAAGGTGAGCAACATAACTGATTTGGTCAATCAGCTAAACACTGATCGGTATCACCTCCCCTAGAAAGTTATGACAAGTAAAGTGCCACAGATGGCACCTGGCATACTGTAAGTCAATGATGGAGGTTCACATAAGCTAGCAGGGCTAATGTTATGTTGGTGGTAAGGTGGGGAAGGTTGACATATTAGCATATCTTTCTGATTCTTTTAGCAACCCGCTAGCAAAATTATAATTTAAATTTATTTGATTATTTATACATACCCTGTCTTTTCCCCAAAACAGTTTATATATTCAGCAGATCTGTACATTGGAAGTGGAAAGAAATAAAAAAAAACAAAAATAAGGACAGTAAATGGAACTTAGAACGAGGCTAATACCAAAAAAAAAAAAAAAAAGGTGCATAACAGTCTTTATATATTTGCTATGGCTGAAGCAAAAGATTAAAATGTATATAGTAATTTATAATGTACATTCACAAAGACACTTCCTATGGGGTCTTCAAAGCAGCCATTCCCTATAGCTAATGTTATTATGTGCAGGTCACAGGTCAGGAACTTGAGGCTCAAAGAAATCAAGAAACTTGATTGAGTTCACACAGATAGTAAGTGTGACTGGAACCAGAGCCAAAATGAACCCTTTGGGGGAAGAAATTAATTCCAAAGCCTGTTGCCTAAGAGGACTCACAAATCCGCCACAACATGAGCCATCTCTTCCAAATGGGAGAAAATAATGAACCATGATAGCTCGGGTAAAATCTTTCTTTGTCTGTTTAACCAACAATTATTACAGTATAATAATAATTTCACAGATGTGCAAAATCTGAGTGTGATTCTAGAACTGATGTTTTGTGAGTCTGATGGTACATCTCCACATGCTCCTGCCCACAGAAGTTACACTCTTTCCTCCTCACAGAGCAGGTCTAGGCATCCTTTTCCTGAATTTGCGTTCTGGGTAAGGTCAGACTTCACCTCCTCCCCTGCCCTTTACCATAAGTTCCTCAGGTTTTAGTGGCATCTCCTAGGGGGGATGATTGGGTCTTCTCTGCACAGGGTGTGAGGAAACACAGGACCAACATCCAGACACCTTAGCATAACCCTGATGCTGCCTCCTCACCTCTAATTTGATTGGAACCAAAATGTGAATCAGAAGGGGCTCAGACATGGTACTTGAAAAAAAGAGCACAAAGCAAGGAAACGAGATTTCTGATGATGAAGAAAGAGTATTTACAGGCAGAGCATTTCCGGAAGAGTTGCTTCCAAAGAGGGACCTGTATCGTACTAGTCTCAGTGGACTCTCCTTCTCCTCCACCCCTCCAACCTCTGCACTCCCTCCTTCACCTCCCCTGCTCCCCTCACCACCTCCAGGGCTGTTCCCCACCTGAGCAACTCTAAGGAAAGTGCTTTGAATCCTGCTTTTCCAGAACTGTGCTTCTGAGCCTCTGCTTCCGTCCTCAACATCTACAGAAGGTTTCACTGTGGAGTATACCAGTCAACACAGTGAAGAAACATAATAGTGCCCACTTAGACATGGGATTAATTGCAACCAGACACGCTGAAGAACGAAAATTCCTTAGCCTCCTGCTGACTTACTGTGTGAAGGAGGGGTCCTGCTGATGCGTTAGCAATCTTCCCCAAACAATAAAATAATCTAATGCTTTCTGTTTGGGGAGCAAATCACCACTAATGGGATCTTGCCAATGACACCAACACCCTTGCTGGCCCTCACCTTTCCTGACTTTCCTTACGTGGCCCCTCTCTGACTGTGATAATGTACCAGCATGTACGGATATAGATACTTCTCTTTAGCGAACTAATCACAATTCTAGGGGGAAACCCCAACATCATCTTCTGACTATCCGGAGTCCAACAACTTTGTCTTAGCTATAAAAAACCACCTATGACCAATAGACTGTGGAGATATAGATATATAGATATACATAATTTATTTATTTTGAGAGAGAGGGAGAAAGCCTCTCCCAGGAGAGAGGGGCAGATATAGATATAGATATAGATATAGATATAGATATAGATATAGATGGATATAGATATATACACATATATATACACACACACACATATATGGAGAGAGAGAGAGAGAAAGAATCCCAAGTAGGCTCCCCACTCAGCACAAAGCCTGATGTGGGACTCAATCCCACAACCCTGGAATCATGACCTGACCAACTGAGCCACCCAGGCACCCCTGTGGGTGTTTTTTTGTTGTTGTTTGTTAGTTTAGCTTGTTTGTTTGTGGTGGTTTTTTTTTTTTTGTTTTTTTTTTGCTGTGGAGGGACATGAAATAAAATCTAAAGATACCTCAAAAAAAGAAAGGGGAAATAAGTTTAATCATTCAGTCAAATACTCTGCTAAGACAACCACAAAACAGCATCATGGAACAAACTTGGGAGATAACGTAGTATATAGTATATAGTTGCAGAAATCGAGGCCCAAAGAAGTTAAATGAATGCCCCAAGGCCACAGTACGAGTTAGTGTCTAGACAAGAAGCTGAATGAGCAAGGCAGGCAGCAGGAGAAGAAAAGCACTAAAAGAAAGCAGCCTGAGAATCCAAGACTGCAGGACTGTGCAAGCTACTTGGTCAATTAGAGACAGACACACCCTGGGGTCTCCTGCTAGTCCCATACATTGCCTCCATCCCCACTGCCATTTCCACTGTTTACATGCCTCTCACTCATCCTGGACTGGGTGCCATTTCACATCTACATCTGGGATCTGTCACAGCTGATGAGCCGTAGAGTGGATGACAGAAGTCATGTGAGCCCCTTCCCACTCAGTGGGTCCACTTTCTACCCCAGGAATGGGTGCAGGGAAGAGTATAGCTAGAGAGCAGCAGAAGTTGCTTTATTTATCCTTATTTATCTATGCCCTCTCCCTATCCGCCCCCACCCCCCAAAAAACGTCTTGTCACAAAAAGATTTTAAGCCACCTTATTTTTTTTTAAGTCTTAAGCAGCAGAGGTTTATGACCTCTGTTTGAATTTTTTGAAAGTGCCACAATGAAACATGATTTCAAAGTGTCATCGTCTTTTTTCAGGTGGATAGCTAAAATACCCTGTTCAACTTGCTTACCAAAACAAGTTAGGGGCGCCTGGGTGGCGCAGTCGGTTAAGCGTCCGACTTCAGCCAGGTCACGATCTCGCGGTCCGTGAGTTCGAGCCCCGCGTCAGGCTCTGGGCTGATGGCTCGGAGCCTGGAGCCTGTTTCCGATTCTGTGTCTCCCTCTCTCTCTGCCCCTCCCCCGTTCATGCTCTGTCTCTCTCTGTCCCAAAAATAAATAAACGTTGAAAAAAATTTAAAAAAAAAAAAAAAAAAAACAAGTTAAAGAGAACTTGGAAAGAAGACTACAGCACATGTTAAAGGGTTTTTAAAAAATGAGTGTTATCACGTAAGAACTAGCTTCCTTTTTCTATGGTCTGGTACTTGCAGCTTGAAATAATAGCTGGCCCTTGGTGACAGCACACTGAGGAAGCCACATCTGCCTCTAACAATCCTCTTGGAGGCTGAAGACTGAGGCTTGAGGCCTTAAAGGAGTCCTGAAGACTGGATTCTAATTTATTCACAGCTGATTTATTTACAGACTTTTTTTTCCTAAATTTCTTTGTGATGTTTAGTAATACACAAAGGTAAGTTTTCCCATATAAATAAAACTGATCACTACTCCCAACTATATCAAAAAACAACTGTTAAACTGTGAGTCTTTGCAAAGAGGGGGAGTGTTCAGAGCCTAGATATGCAAAATAGCATCTGATATTGCATGTTTGGAGCAATCAAACACATCTGGGAAAAGAAACCCACTGCCGCTTAAAGTACCTGCTCTATTCTCTAGCACATCTGTGGTGCAATTAAAGAACCTAGTGCACAATTAAAATTCAGGTCAGCTAACAGCAACAATGGGGCTCTTTGATGTGAGGTCAGCTTTGGTCATTCTCATATACTCATTAAACAGGTTAATCAACTTAGTGCAGGATATAGGACAGGACTGACCAAAAATCTATTTAATTACCATTACCCTGAAAGCATTGGTAGAGAGATCTATTTTATTTGTTTGGCATAGCAACTACTGTTTAATTGTCACTGCATGCTAGAGCTAAAGGTGCCACTTCTGGAATTGTGTGCTTTTTTCACAGCTAATGACATGTAGATATAACACAAATATTTGTTTGTATTTACTATTAATGTATTATAAAAGCAGATGGCTTGGTGTATGTCTTTCCTTTTCCTCCATGTACACTTCTCTCTTTTGGTTAAAGTACTGAAGCATGGGTTAAATTTGTGGAAGATGTCTCATGCTCTTTTCATTTGTTTGCTTTACCTTGGGTCAAGAAGGTGTGAATGTGACATATTCAGTCTGGATGAGTAAACTTGACTCATGTTCTCCTAATGGGTTTTATCCAGCACCTGTAAGGAAGGACAGGTAATATGACCAAGTAGTGCCTATGGTGAACGCTCTAGTAGAAAGACCTGAACTTTAGGTCAAATAGACTTGGATTTGAATCCAGCTCCCTGATCTATACTCACTGACAAAATGAAGACAATAACATGACTTTGCAGCATTGTTGTGAGGATACAATAAAATTATGTATATAAAGTGCTTAGTGCAGTGCTTGATACATGGTAGAACTTAATGATGCCTATTCATTAAGAAAATGCTTTCCTGAGTCACTGAGGAATCTACAACACCATTAATCAGGGTGCAATTTTCTCTTCCTACTTAAAACCAATATTCAGTGCTTCTCAAAACAAACCAGTTTTTTATAAGTTTGTTTATTTTATTTTATTTTATTTTATTTATTTATTTATTTTTTTTTTAGTAATCCCTACACCCAATGTGAGGCTCAAACCCACAACCTTGAGATCAACAGTCACATGTTCTCCCAACTGAGACCAGGCACCGCAATCAGTTGTTTTTTTTTTAAATGACAAAACTGAACATAAAATATATGGTGTTAAAGAAAATAACGAAAATTCATAACTAACGGGGTCTAAATGACTTCAACAGGAAGGCACTGTGAGTGGGTGTCACAGGTATTATAAATGCTTCTTGTGTCATGCCCGAATAAGATATAGGGAGTCCCATCTTTGGGGAACAGGAGGTGACATGGGAACACTCAAGGTTAAAAAATCACGAGTGCCTGGCTGACTCAGTTAATAGAGTCCATGGCTCGTGATCTCAGGGTTATGAGTTTTCAAGCCCCATGTTGAGCATGGAGACTACATTAAAAAAAAAAAAAAAAAAAGTGGCGCCTGGGTGGCTCAATCGGTTAAGCGACCAACTCTTGATACGGACTCAGATCATGATCTCACAGTCACTCGATTGAGCCCCTGCTTGGATTCTGCACTGGGTGTGAGCCTGCTTGAGATTCTCTCTCTCCTTCTCCCTCTGCCCCTTCCCCACTTGCATGCGTACACTGCTTGCTCTCTCTCTTAAAAAAAAAAAAAAGGGTTAGGGTACCTGGGTGGCTCAGTTGGTTGATCGTCACACTCTTGATTTCGGCTCAGGTCGTGATCTCCCAGTTCGTGAGATAGAGCCCCACGTCAGGCTCTGTGTTGACAGTGCAAGATTGCTTGGGATTCTCTGTCTCCCTCTCTCTCTGCCCCTCCCCTGCTCATGCCTGTGCATGTACATGTGTGTGTGCTCTCTCTCTCTCTCTCTCTCAAAAATAAATAAATAAACATTTTTTAAAAAGGTTAAAAATCATAAGCAGCCCCATATCCCTTCGGAAAATACACTTGATTCTTGTTACTCATGGTAGTTATGTTCTGTACAGTCACCACAACCACTGAATTAGCAAACACTGAGCCAGTGTTCCCAGGGGAAAATATAGGGTTAAGCTCCTATGAGCTTCTTGTTACAACATTTTTGTCAAGAAATCAATACAAAACCTTATTTTGTATGTGTTTCTCTTTAAAGACATCTTATTTAACACATACTGTTGGTTCATTAACATTGAACTCACAGCCAACAGCACTTCAGCTCGTGTCTGAATGAAGCTTATCTACTGGAGGAAGTTTCTCCATAAGGCAGGGTCACAGCCTCTTGCACACAGACAGCAACTCAGTATTGTTCTTGGGGCCATTTTACACAGCAAAAATACCAACAAAAAGCACAAAAATACAAAAAGCAGATTAAATTGACCACAAAAAGGATACTTGTTTATCGTGTGCAAACAGAAATAAGAATACAGTGCCGGATTGTTCAACCACAGCTGAGAAATGTGTGTGTTGGGCAACTCAAAGTTTTCACCATTCCACCCATGCCCGATATCTATTGGGGGCAGGAGGTACAAATAAATTTTAACAAGTAGGTGAATTCACAATTGCAAAATCCATGAATAATAAGGCTCAACTGTCAACTTGAAATTTGACATGTCCCCTTATCAATAAGCCCTACATGGCAAGTCTTTTCTTCAGTGTTTGATGGAAAGCTCCTTTGGGAAATTAGCAGATAAAGTCACTGAGTGGCATTTAGGGGACACGTTGCGTGAAAAACACTATAGTAACTATGTTGTGTTTATTATGTGCCAAGCACAAGTCAAAGTTTAGTTTATTAATTAAATATATGTTAATAGTTATAGTTATTTATTAAATACTTTTATTATTTAATGATTCAAGTTGTTGCTTTCCTCTATTTTTGATTTAGAAAAGTTAGTTTGGGTGCCCTAGGAAGGAAGCTATCCCAGGTGGTTGGAAGTAGAAAAGTGTACCAGTAGGAAGACTAGAAGCCATGGATTTCTAGAAGTGTTCTCTCACCCCACCTCTTATATAAGAGCATCCATTGATTCATGCTGAAACCAGCCACTACTAGCTAGGCTCAACAGGGTCAGCCAAGTGGAATCTACTTCAGAGAGCTACACAACTCTCAGGATGACAAAGTGTTAGACCTGGATGGGAGCCTAATCATCATCTAATTGAATCTCGCTCAATCTTCCTCGCTCTCTCTCTCTTTTTTTTTCTTTTTTCACTCTTAATTTTTTTAATTTATTTTTGAGAGACAGAGAAAGAGCATGAGCAGGGGAGGGGCAGAGACAGAAAGGAGACACAGAATCTGAAGCAGGCTCCAGGCTCTGAGCTGTCAGCACAGAGCCTGATGCGGGGCTCGAACCTATGAACCCTCAGATCACAATCTGAGTTGAAGTCAGATGCCCAACCAACTGAGCCACCCAGGTGCCCCCCCTTAAAATAAATAAATAAACAAGCGTAACAAATATGTTATAAAATCACATTGTGCTTTAAAATGTGGCACTAAAGCATAAGAGACTGTTAAAAACTGAGAACAAACTGAGGGTTGATGGGGGGTGGGAGGGAGGGGAGGGTGAGTGATGGGTATTGAGGAGGGCACCTTTTGGGATGAGCACTGGGTGTTGTATGGAAACCAATTTGACAATAAATTTCATATATTAAAAATAAATAAATAAATAAAATGTGGCACTGAAGAAGGGATATACAAACAGACCAGTGGAGTGGAATACATGCATGGCCATAAAACACACACACACACACACACACACACACACACACACACACACAGCAAGTTTATATGGATGTATGGGTAATCATCTGTAGCACCACTTGAAATTATTTACCAAAATAAGTTATAAAGAACTAAACATTTTTATAAACTAGAAAATACAGATATGATATAGATTGATTAATTTTACAATAGTGGATGAAATTACAGAAGAAAATATCAACTATGTAAAATATTTAATCCTCTGTTTAATAAAAACTAAAGAAAATGAGAATTATATTTTAGCAGACTCTGATGATTGCCTACCCCGTGTCCATTCTTTCCTATTTACTTACTAACAGAACTCCAGTGTTGCCAAAGGAGCAAGGTATCCAATTAATAATCCTGTCTTAGACATCTTTGCAGCAAGGGGTGGCTATGTGGTAAGTTAGGAAAGAAGGAAAGTATTGGAGACTGTTGAAGAAGGCATCCAGAGAAACTTCACAAAAAAGACACACTGCAGCAAATGCTTGGTGCTCTTCCCGGTTCCCCTCAGAAACCCTTTATCTGCTGTGTGTGACAACATTCTTGTTTCTGGAGGTTCTGATCCTGACAGCTCACACCTGTTAGTTTCTTCAACGACCTTTGAGCTACTAGAGTATCTTTGCCTAGATGTCAGAAGGGCCCGGGTGTTCACCACCCCATCCTTCCCCCTTGCCTGGGGTGGGGGTCTGAATGTGGGAGCTACTTGGCTTTGAGAGGACACCAACCTGCCTGATTTATGCTTAGAGTTCAAGATGGGGCTGCAGCACTCCCTTGCGTGACTTTATCTTCTTCTCTCTGCTGTTTCCCTTACTCTACTCCTCAATTTCTCCCAGAAATACTTCCTACGTAAGTTACTAACACAAGAACGGGCCAAGGCCTGCCTAGAATCTGACCTAAGACATATTCTCAGCTGGCCTGCCCTTTCTTATTTTGTTCCTTCACGCTGCCACCTTTTTTCTTTCTGGAGCATGGAAGAAATGCCTGGAGGTTCAGCAGCCATCTGGCAAAAACGAGGCAAGAAACACCAGGTCACAGATCCATACACTAAGGATGATATAGCAAAAAGACAGGGAAAACCTGATTACCTGATGGTTTAATTAAATTGTCCTACTAGTCCTGGATAGACTTATTTTTGCATAAAACAGGTAACTACTTACTGAGGTGCCTGGTGGGGCATATAATAACACCCGCCCCGCCCCCCCCCAAAAAAAGATGTCCACATCCTAATTCCTTAAACCTGTAGCTGGGCCATGTTACACAACAAAGAGGAATTAAGGGTGCAGATGGAATTAAAGTTGCTACTCTGCTAACCTTAAGTCGGGGAGAGTAGTCTGAATTATCCAGGTGGGCCCGGTGTAATCACAAGAGTTTTTAAAAGCGGAAACGGAAGCAAAAGAGAGATCAGAGCTAAAGAAGATGTGATGGTAGAAGCAGAGGTGGGAGGAATTATAGGTGAGAACGACCACTCACCTCTGCCCGCTGCAAAGACGAAGACAGGGGCCACCAGCCAAGGCACGCAGGCGGCCTCTGGAAGCTGGACAAGGCGAGGAAACAGATTCTCCCCCGTAGAGCCTCCAGAAGGGAACACAGCCCTGCCAACTCCTGGATTTTAGCCCAGTGAGACTCATTTTGGACCTCTGACCTCCAGAACTGTTAAGAGTAAGTTTGTTTCCTTTAAGCCATCAAGCTTGGTAATTTGTTACAACAGCAATAGAAAACCAATACAGCCATGTATATTTGAAATTTGCTAAGAGAGTAGATCTTAAGCATTCTCATCCAAAAAAAGGCAACTATGTGAGGCGACAAATATGTTAATTAACTCGATTGTGGTAATGATTTCACAATGTATACATATATCATATCATCATGTTCTATACTTTAAACATACACAATTTTGTTTGACAATTATTCCTCAATAAAGCTGGGGAGAGGAGGGAGGAAAACTAATATACTTAGTTTTCTGTCAATTGCAGACTAATTCAATCCTAAATGATATTTTTTAACTGAAAATGGGTAATATTTTTGATATAAGAAAATCTTATACAAACCAATAAAAAACACTAAACCAATAAGTTGATGGGCAAATAACACATGTAAACAAAATACACCATGAAGAAGTATAGGTATTAAGAAACGACATAGAAATAGGTTTTCTACAAAAACATATGAAATATTTTTTTAAATGTTTACTTTTTTTTTAATTTTTTTCAACGTTTTTTATTTATTTTGGGGACAGAGAGAGACAGAGCATGAACGGGGGAGGGGCAGAGAGAGAGGGAGACACAGAATCGGAAGCAGGCTCCAGGCTCCGAGCCATCAGCCCAGAGCCCGACGCGGGGCTCGAACTCACGGACCGCGAGATTGTGACCTGGCTGAAGTTGGACGCTTAACCGACTGCGCCACCCAGGCACCCCTAAATGTTTATTTTTGAGAGAAGAGAGAGCACAAGTGGGGGAGGAGCAGAGAGAGAGGGAAGCACAGATTCAGAAGCAGGCTCCAGACTCTGAGCTGTCAGCACAGAGCCTGACACGGGGCTCGAACCCACGATGCTTAACGACTGATGCTTAACCAACTGAGCCACCCAGGTGCCCCTGAAATATTTCTAAATATCAAGAGAAAATCATTACAAAATTACATGAAAAAGCAAGACAGAATTTATATTGTGTGTTTCCAACTGTATTTTATAAATAAGCACAGGGGCTCTTGAGTGGGTCAGTCAGTTAAGCATCACACTTCAGCTCCATGATCTCATGGTTCGTGATTTCAAGCCCCACATTGGGCTCTGCACTGACAGCACGGATCCTGCTTTGGATCTTCTGTCTCCCTCACTCTCTGCCCCTCTCAAGCTTCCTCTCTCTCTGTCTCTCTCAAAAATAAAACTAAAAAATTAAAAAATAAAAACAAGCGTTGAAAAAGACTGAAAGGAAAGAATAAAAGGAAAGGTTTTTGAAATAGCAAGATTTGGGGTGTCTTTTCCTTTTTTCTATTACCTTTTCATACAGGCCATCCCTAAATGGCTAGCTCTCTTACTTTATTCAGTTCTCTTTAATAGAAAAAAGAAAATAAACTATGCCTTAAAAGATAATTGTAACACGAATACAAAATAATTATAACCCAAAATGCTACTTGCCCTAATACATGGAGGGAAGTGTAAGGCCAGGTGCTGGCACAAAGGAGGGGTGAGGTTTTGCCTAGGAACACTGGGAAGGCCTCACAGTGGGGGCGGGCAATTGAGTAGGGTCTTACCCAGGCCCACAAAGCAAGCAGGACGCTGCAGACAGAGGAAGGCACAAGGCCAAGGTGTTGAGTAAACTGCAAACAGCTGCGACGGCCAGAACGCAGAGTGGGAAGGAGAGAGCAGTGAAAGACTAGGTATGGATATGGAGAAGCCTGAGCTGAAAGGGTTTACATCATAAGTACTAGAGTTTGACCTTTACTGTATTGGGAAGTAACTTTTGGCAGGAAAGAGCTGTGGTTGTATTATTTTATAAGGATTTTTCTGCTGCAGTGTGAGGATGGACAGGGGACCAAAGGCAGTGGAATAAGTTAGCTTGATTGCAATTATCCAGGCAAGAGGTCCGAACTGAATGCAACAGATATTTGAGGAATTTATGAGCCAAGGCGAATTAGTTCAAGGAAATAGGGGGACTGATTTCCAGTGTTTACTGAGCCTCTTTCTACCAATATTTCCCTGGCTTTTTAAATGAGAGGTAACATGAGTACAGAAAGTCATGGATATAAATGCATGGCATGTACAACTCCATGGATTATCACAAAGGAACCCACTCACGTAATCACCATCCAATGAATGGATCATATCTTGGACTATTAGAGCCTCAAAGGAAGTGACATCCACTTGCTTGGGCCAATAACCCAGAAGTCATCTTTTATTCTTGTCTACCCTTTGTATCATACATCTAAGTCATCAGAAGTCCTGTCAAGTCTACCTTCAAGATATATCCAGAACTCAACCTGTTCTCACCACCTCCACTACTACCCTACTGCAAACTACCATCATTTCCACCCTGGACTATTGCCATAGCCTCCTCCCTGTTGTCTCTTACTCCCGTCTTGCTCCCCGTGATCCACACAGCTACTGAAGTGGTCCTTTTAATTATGGGGATTGTATCACTCTACTCCCTGTATCATATCAACTTCATAGCCCTAGTTCTTCACTCTTCTCTGCATTGGTGCCCTTTGTCAAGTAACTTGGGAGTGATCTGCCTCACCCTCTTTGATTCTGGGCTCGGCTGTGTGATTAGCGTAGCAGATATGACATAAGTGCAGGCTTCAACTGGGTTTAGGAACGAAGGTTTTTGCTTTTGCAAAATTGTGTCAAAGTCCATGCTTCTCCCAACTTAGGTATGAATTTAAGTCTCACAAGATGCACCGAATTGGTATAACCTAATTCATTCACATCCAGAACTGTAGCTATTAGGTGTTGATGATCAGTAGGCCCTGCAATACAGGAGGAGCACAAAAATAAAATTACCATCAACAGAGAATGATCACTTCATGGTATCACTATATCACTCTGCTCCATGTGCCTTTCCGGATTGCTTTGCACAGTCTCGTCGCTGTACTTGAGCATTACCCCAGGATCCCCTGCTTTATGCCCTGGCTAAGGGTTCTGGCCAGCATCCCACCTTTACCCATGCCCTTCCCTACCCACACTGGCCCATGTTGGTCTCTGTCTCACCCTGCACAGTGTCTTTTAGCAATCTCTTCCCAATCTCCACAGCTGGCATCAGATAAAAGGGAATCTCTGGTCTCTCTCACTGTGCACCTGTCCCCCTTCCTTCCCACTGCACTCTGGACTTTATTCAGCTGCCCATTCCATCTTTGCCTCATCCTGGAAACTGACCACTTAGCATCATCTTCTTGGCTAACTTTGAATCCCCTAGAGTCATAGTTCAGATCAAAACAATCTCTTTTTCTTCTGGGTTTTTTTTTTTTTCCTCACTGCATCATTTATTTGGAAAAGGAAACTTATCCATTAGGTACAACAGCATAGTACCTACAGGCTCTCAAAAAAAATGTTATAATGTTCTTTCAAAACTAGAAGAAAAAAAATAATAATGAAGATATAATAATGAATCCAATCTGTATTATATTCATCTTTGTACCCTGTATTTGTAAAATTCATATAATTTTACTTAAAAATTTTTTAATGTTTATTTTTGACAGAGAGAGAAAGACAGAATATGAGCAGGGGAGAGGCAGAGAGAGAGGGAGACACAGAATCTGAAGCAGGCTCCAGGCTCTGAGCTATCAGCAAAACCAGACGTGGGGCTCGAACCCATGAGCCACAAGATCGTGACCTGAATCAGAGACGCTCGGCCAGCTGAGCCACACAGGTGCTCCTAATCTCAGTTACTTTTATGTATTTTTTAAGTTTATATATTTATTTTGAGAGAGAGACTGAGCAAGTAAGTGGGGGAGGGGCAGAGAGAGAGGGAGAGAGAAGAATCCGGAGCAGGCTCTGCACTGACAGCATGGAGCCTAATGTGGGGCTTGAACCCATGAACCATGAGATCATGACCTGAGCCGAAATCAAGAGTCAGATGCTCAACCAACTGAGCCACCCAGGTGCTCCTAATCTCAGTTACTTTTAAATGAAGGAAGGGATCCACAAAGGCAAAAGTGGCTAAGGCAAGCAAAAGTCATAATAGGATCCTGGTTGCTTTTGAGTATGTTGTTACCTTTTGTGGGTATATGTGTGCTTCAACTTAGCTGTAAACTCCTTAAAAATTTGTGTAATCTTTTTCACATACTTGTTTTCCCTAGAGAAACTGTCTCTTTATTAGAAACTCGTTTTAATTGGCTAACCAAATGTAACATGCTCCCCACAATATAGAAAGCTCAGTAGTTGGTTGCATTTTCCTTTCCCCATTCTAGGGTCAGAGCCACAGATGGTAGACTGAGTGGGCCCTACATGGTTGCTAAATCTACACGAAGACAGTAGAGATGACCCAGTGTCTTTCAATCAGTCTTGTGATTGGAAGTTCACAATCAGGTGAGCATTCTCACGTGTTATTAGAGGCAAATGAGAGGAGGCAGTAGGTATTTGCTCATTCATTTATTCATATGATCATATAGTAGAATTCTGGCTCCTTTTCTCTCCTAGTTATGTGCCCTAGGCAAGTAATTCAAACTCTCTTTGCCTCAGCTTTCTGAACTAGAAGCTGGAGAATAAGTGACTATTAGCTTCAGAAGGCCATGATGAAGAATAAGTGAGATAATCTACATCAAGGCCTACAATGGCACCTGAAAAGCATTCTAGAAAGCTCTCATTAACTGGACAAAAATTTGAGTGCCAACATGTTTATTGAACCGATGCACGTCAACGGAATGAACTAATAGTGATCAAACATCCAACGGCCTTGTCTTGGGTTCTTTTGCTTCCCAGCTCTCCTCAGGTGAGCACACAAGCTGCTGGAAGCTTACGTAGGTCATTCTCACCCAGCTGCATAAATCAAGCGTATTTGTCTTCACTGGCCTTTGATGGAATGTAGGCACCTGGAACGTATCTTACCCTGCTGAGTATTTGCTGACCAAGGAGAGGATTTGTCAGCATCCCTGAGGGTTACAAAAGAAGTATCCTGATGGTTGGGGGGGGGGGTGGTTAGGGGATGGTTAGGGAATGACTGGAAAGGCCACCCTCTGGTCTTACCAGCCCCACTTTTGCCTCCACTTCTCCACAGGGCAGCAGATTGATCTTTTTGAAGGTGTGCATTAAATCACATCACTTTCCTGATTATCCCTTTAAAGGCATCTCTTTGAGTTTAAAGTGCAAATTCAAAATGGCACTGCAAGCCTTCCAACCTCTACCCCAGTAGCCCTCTCCATCTGATCATTCCCATTTTCCCTCCAACTCCAGACTTGACCTTAGTTTTTCAGCTCCTCAAACAGCATGTTCTCTTTATCTCACAGACCTCCTGCCTGCCTCCCCCTTGGAGTTCCCTCTGCCGACAGCCATTTTCTCTTTTCTCCTCGTTGGCTAAATCCCACCCCACTGCTGAGAAATGACTCTGACACGTAGACCAGATTAGATGCGCTGGCTTTGCTCTCCTGCAGCACCTAGGGTTTCCCCAACCAGCATTGCAGTCTATTGTGATTCTCTGTTGAATGCCTGCCTTTCTCAACAGAGTGTAAGCTTTTTTTTTTTTTAAGATTTTATTTTTTTAAGTCATCTCTTCACCCAACATGGGGCTCAAAACTCAACCCCAAAATCAGGAGTTACACACTCTACTAACTGAGCCAGCCAGGCACCCCTCAGAGTGGAAGCTTTATGGGGTTACCAGTATACCTGTCTTGTTCATGACTGTATCCTCAGCATGAACAAGACAGGTATAGGACGAACCCAGTGCTTCGTCCATAGTATCTCTCAACACGTATTTGCTGACTAAAAAATAGAATGAATAAATTAGAGAATAAAGTCCTAAGGGAGAAAAACCAAAAAAAAAAAAAAAAAAAAAAAAAAAAGAATCTCAACGCCAAGAATCAGCCTGCATCCATTAAAGCAACCCAAGTTGGGGCCAGAGAATAATAGAGCTATATGGGTAACCCCTCTATACCTCAGTTTCCTCATCGGTAAATCAGGGATACTAAAAAACCTATCTTAGAGGGTTGTTGTGAGGATTGTCAGATAATAGAAATAAAGCTGGCATTGTATGTGATTGTTATTTTTGTTATTCACAAAAGGCATGTTTCCTGGGTCATGTACTTCGTTCCACACAGTGGATGCAGACACAGTTTACTGAAACGCCCGTGCAGGAAGGGCTATTTGCGGACTGGTGACGTTCTGGTGCCACATCCTAGAAGGACATACAGCAAGAATGGCTGGAGCTGCTACTCCCTGGAGTGTCCTGTTATCTATAACATGGTACAGATTAGAGAATCATGACCCTGCTCTGTGGAAATGCATATAACCCACTGCTACATTTTCAGGCCATCTGGAGAACTGGGCCCAATGAGTATTCCATCTTTATCCTCTCTAGTCCCCAAGAATAACACATCAAAGAGTGTGTTTGCATCCCTGCAATAGATAACAGCACTGCCATAAGCTTCAGGGTCCACACATGCTACAGATAGAATGAATTAATAATTTCACATATTTATAAAATATGAATTAACCCAAGAAATATGTAACTCTAAGTAAAATTTCTGTTTTTTTTTAAAACTGAGCAGAGAAAGGCACTTTGATAAATGAAAGGCTAGTACATTTTCATTATATTGTATCACCAAATTGGCACTTATCACAAGCAACACATCACTGTTCTCAGATATATAGACGTCGACACAACAGAAGCATCAGGTTACTGGATGGGGGGGTTGGGGGGAGTCGGGAGGGGAATCCAGACAACTGACTTTTTAAATTATATTTGATTATTTGGCTTTTTTTTTAACAATAGAAAAACAAGTAATATGATCAGTAAGAATTCTAGAGTCTCTAGTACATTTATATAAGCACAGTAAATTACTTGTAAAAACCATGGAGCATTTACCTTTGTCTTTGTGTATGATACGCTATGTCTGTGTGGAACCCAGTTTGCTTTGATGGTAAACAGCTCTTCTTTCTGAAACTTTGCCTTCTCCTCCTCTGCTCTGTTGAGAGGTTCCCTTAATAGCCGAATTGGTTTTCCTGGAAGAAGAAAAAGAAAGCAGTGTGAGAAAAGTATGTGTAAGACTTCTTCCCTTTACTGTAGTGATAATTTACATTCATAGTCAAAGATGTAAAGATCCATACATCAGCTTTGTAAAGAAGTTGTAAAAATGTAAAGCAGTATCCTGTATTAAATATACCATAGCAAAGAAAAAATTTGTCAGTCTACTCTACAATGACATAATATACCAAAAATCAACCTTCTCTCTCCTCATGTCCTGGATCCTGAAACAACAATATGTATATCTGCAAGAGTGCTGTAAGCATGTGGATTATTTATTACTGGGTTTGGGGATTATTTTGTTGCTAAATAGGCTTGAGGGGGGACTATGCATTATCTATGAGGTGTTTCCAAACATTATCAAGGAAACATCATTAGAAAAGAGAGCAACTTTGTAACTTAATGTTCTACTTCCTCATAAATAATTTTCCATTCAGAACCTGAAATAATACTATATTATTATATATAATAATATACATACAAATAGATATAAATATACACACACAGGATCTAAAAGCACAATAGAAAAAAAAATTTTTTTAAAGAAGAAAGTATTAGCATTACCTCCAGGTAAAGAAATATGTGAGCTCAGATGGAAGGCCTTTATATGTAAAGCCAAGAATACTTATTTCCATATTGCAAAATGTATCCAGTTTTGCAGAGATAATAGCATTGACTGAAAAATGTTAATTACAATAAATCTCCCAGAAACACCCTAAACTAGAATCTCTCCCTCTAGCCCAGGATGGTCTGTAGAGCAGACCAAGGAGCTCACCCCTGCCTTCCACTCCTGCTGTCTAGCCTTTTTTGAATGCTTCCAGGTAAACTAGAAAATTTCCCTTTGGCATCCAGAAGGACCCAAAGTTACCTTTAATGGAAACTCCCTCAGGACCCCCACAACCACAACCTCAAACAACCAGCCAGAGATTCACCCAAAATCAGGCTTGAGAGCTCTGTCCCAAGTGGGGCCACCCAGTCTCTTGGCAATCCCCACCTAGACTCAAACACCATAGCTACACACAGAGCTACCTGAGAGAAGGGAAGAGATTCTTCCTGCTCCACACTCCTCCAACCTCCATGTATATCTGAACCCATTCATCCACTAACACGCTTTGGGAAAACGTATTGAGTCCAGAATAAAATACCAATGAATATAAAGAGGGGAGACTGGAATAGTGCGTGGTATTGGTACTTGCCAAAACTCTTATTACTGAAACCTCTCCCCAGACTTGTTCCTTCACAGCATAAAAAATTATACTGCTAAATTCCAAGCTGTGATCCTGAAGGACATGTTGTATATAAAGCCTATTTGAAAACAGGGAGGATGAGAGATGGCCCATATGTAAAAACTATCTTTTATTAGAAATTTCTATTGCACTAAGAGCTCTGTGTGCATTATCTCTAGAAGTTTCTATGATCATTCCATTCTACAGGGGATGAAACTGAAGCTCAGAGACATTAAGTAACTTGCCCAAGATTACATAGCTAGTAATATCTGAGTTAGGTTTGAACCCAGATTTTCAAGACCCTTGTTTTTAATCACTAACCCAAACCATACTGCTTATCTTTATAGATTAGGCAAATGTGGACAGTATGAAGAAGAATCCATTTGTTGATTTAACAAACAATACTTTTACCACAATACATGACAACCTTGTCAACAGTATTTGAAGGAAAATCATTAGGACATAAAGAAATGTTAGTTTGTCTTTATATTGTACACACACAAACATAATACACACTGTGTTTAAATTAATGAAACCATGCAAATACAGGAAAGCACATTTGGGGCAGAAAGGCTGTATCATGTGATCAGATGATCTGATTCTGTGGTCATTAGGGTTTTCCTCCAGCCCTGACAAGAACCTACATGGTTAACCCTAGAGGCTATAAAGAGCAAGGTTAATCAAAGAACAATACTAAGTGCAGTGTAGTCTCCTGACTTGATTCTGGAACAAAAGAAAAAATGCCATGAATGGGAAAACTCGTGAGACTTAAGTTTAGTTAAAAGTAACATACCAACGTTAACTCCTCAGTTTTGACAAATGCCCAATGGTTATTTAAAATATTAACATTAGGACAAACTGGGAGAAGGAAACACAGGAACATTACACTATCTTTGGAATTCTTCTGGGTATCTAAAATCATTTCAAACTAAAAAAATAGGTTTAAAAAAACCTAAGGGGAGCCTGGGTGGCTCAGTCGGTTAAGTGTCCGGCTTCAGCTCAGGTCATGATCTCGAAGTTCGTGAGTTCAAGCCCTGTATCGGGCTCTGCGCTGACAGCTCAGAGCCTGGAGCCTGCTTCAGATTTTGTGTCTCCCTCTCTCTCTGCCCCTCCCCTGCTTGCACACACACTCTCTCTCTCTCTCCCCCCAAATCAAATAAATATTTAAAAAATTTTTAATGGGGCGCCTGGGTGGCGCAGTCGGTTAAGCGTCCGACTTCAGCCAGGTCACGATCTCACGGTCCGTGAGTTCGAGCCCCGCGTCGGGCTCTGGGCTGATGGCTTGGAGCCTGTTTCCGATTCTGTGTCTCCCTCTCTCTCTGCCCCTCCCCCATTCATGCTCTGTCTCTCTCTGTCCCAAAAATAAATAAACGTTGAAAGAAAAAAATAAAAAATAAAAAATTTTTAATTAAAAAAAAATTAAGTAAAATTTAAATGTAAAAATAAGAGAGAAAGAGAAGACAGCACAATGCTAGAAACCAGGAACTCATCTTGCTGGCCTCTTATCATATCGAAACAGAAAAACCATGCAGGATAATTTTGCAAATTATTAATTTGGTTATTAATATGGTCACACAGATGCAAAATTATTGAAAGAATATTTAATAAAGAGAAAGGTGATTCTCAAAGACTAGAAATATGCATCAGTTAAGCCCAAAGCTTGCTTTTTCTGAGAAACTCCCTGGGGAGCTTACGCTCTTGCTAGTACTTCATTAGGAGACATTCCCTTTACTGGAGTGAGTATTAAAAGAATCTGCTACTAGACACAAAGGAAGACTTGAAGAAAATAGCAAAAAATACCGTGTTCTTGGTCAAAGACTTAACATCCTAAAATTCAGTTCTCCCTATGTCAATCTGTAAACTTGACGTGTTTCCAACAAAAAAAATTAATAATTTTTGTGGGACAAGTGGATAAGCTGGTTTCAATGTCTGTAAGCAAGCAAAAATAGCCACGAAAATCTGGGGGGAAAGGTCATAGGAGAGCATGCCAGAGCGAGGCGGATTTTAAAATACATCATAAAGCTATAGTTTGTAAACAAAGTGGTACTGATGGGGGGTGGGAGGGAGGGGAGGGTGGGTGATGGGTATTGAGGAGGGCACCTGTTCGGATGAGCACTGGGTGGTGTATGGAAACCAATTTGACAATAAATTTCATATCAAAAAAAAAAAATAAAACAAAGTGGTACCAGTGCATGACTCTTCAAACTAATCAATGGAATAAAACAGAATGTTCATAAAAGACAAATTCTCGAGGTAATTTAATATACAGCACTAATTTTTTAGAACATTAATGAAAAGATATTGTTCAATAAATGGTATTGAGGCAAACGGGTGGCCATGTGGAAAATATCAGTAAGGCTGGTCTTCTACTTTGTACGCCCCACCAAAAATAAGTTCCCAGATGTATCAAATATGAATTCATATGTAAATAGAGGAAAACCTAGAAGGGTTTTTAAAAATAACGTATTTTGAGAAAAGCCTCTTCTATAAAATAAAACCTTTCAGTCATAAAAGATAAAGACCTGGATATTTGACTACATAAAAATAAAAACTTTCTGCACAGGGTGAGGAGTGAGGAGACTAAATAAAATAAAATACAAACAGTGAACTGGCAAATATGTTTGTGATTCATATCTCAGAAAAAAAGACTAGCATTATTAATACATAAAGACCTATAAGAAATCAATAAGAAAAAGAATAAAACCCAATAGAAAAGTGGACAAAGGATAGGAAAAGTACAGTTTACAAAATAAGAAATACAAACAGCTCTTTAAACTTAAGCAGAGACGTTCACCCTTACTAACGAGATAAGTACACATTCAACTACACACTAAGGCACAATTTTGCCTTCCAAACTGGCAAAGACCCAGAAGTTTGACATCACACTGTGTTCCCAAAGATGTGAGGAAACAGGCATTCTCATCCATGGATGGCATGAGTATAAATTGGTATGATTGTTTCTGGAGGCAAGCAACACAATTCCAAACAAAACCACCAGTGCTCATACCTCCTGACCCAGCAATTCCAGTTCTCGCTATTCACCCTCCAGGTACACTGTCCCATTTGCACGATCCCACAACTACAAGAATATTAATGGCCGTGTTGGTATTGGTAGCAAAATACCAATATTTTGGTAGCAAATCTTAGAAATTACCAGCGGAAGACAGGTTAAATAAACTAGGTAACACCCATGTAGTGGAATACTAGGCCACAGATGCTCTACAGGAGCTGGGGGTGAAAGCCCTCTGGGATCCACTATGGAAAAAAAGGAAACAATGAAACAATGAATAACATGCCATCATGGTGGGGGTGGGGCGGGGCTGGTGTTGCTACATGGATATGTGCAGGGGAACTGTTGGCTGAGGGTACAAATGTAGGAAGAGGCTCGGTGACAGAATTTTGTGGGCTTTCTCCACTGGCCTAATTATTTTATAATGAACGTTAATTCCATTCTAAATAAGGAAAATAAGCAAAGTCAATTTTATAAGAAAATCAAATGCCCTGTTACTACTCAAACGCATTTCGGAGAAGAAAGTGAAAACAAATAAAACCACCTGGTTCTTGAGGCCCCTCTCCCCCATCCTCAGCAGTCCCCACCCTCTCCCTAGGAAAACAAGGTTGTGTTAAACCCTCAAAGCCTCCCAGCTCAGTTGTTAAGGTAATTGTGTTTACTCTTTTCCAAACAAAGTAATTTGAATCAGAAAAGTAAATGTGCTCAGTCTTCAAGCTCTTTGATGTCACCTTCCTCCTTGCTCTCGAGTGTGCGACACCAACACCCACACCGCCCACAGCACTAGGCCCCGAGCAGGACACACAAATTCTATAAGCATTGCCATAGCTACACCATTTTGCTTGTGATCATGATGTAAAACAAATAAAACAGAAAGAAAATCAAATTTGAAATAAAATAATAGGCCCGGAAAAACACAAGCTGTGGGGTTTTTCTGCCCTTTGAACGCTTGTGGAGATTATGAAACTTTGGAGTAGTTTTAAAGCTCAGAACAATTTTTAGTGTCGCAGAGTCCCAGAGACAAGACTATTTTCTTTCCCGAAAATAACATCTGATCAAGGCAAATGGTATGTTTGAAACATTAAGAGCCAGCATCAGTACCTCCTGAGCCTATCAGTTGCTTTCCCTCTAGATGACCCTTGTTAAACAGCACACCAGCTCTAAATGTGATTTTAGGATTTTAGGTTTCTAAGACTCTGGAGCTGGTGGTTGTTTAGTCATGCAGGCTGGATCCGTGCAGGCAAAAGACAGAGACGGCCATGCTGTATTAGATGAGCTATCCGGGTCATCCAAATAAAATCCTCTAGCCTATGAGACACCTACTGTGTCCTTCACCTCAATCCACCCACCATCAGTCGGGTCTGCTCACTCACTTTGTGGGGTCCTGGGTCTACTCGCCTGGAGTTCTAGTTTCTTTTAACTGTCCCCCCCCCCTTTTAACACTCCTTTTCCCCCCTTTTCCTTAGAAAAACAAATTTGAAGTTAGAAGGTATTTAAAAAGAAAAAAAAAATAGGAAAAGATCCAAAAGCAACCTGCTAGAGTATCCTTTGCTCATTTAACACCCTAAGGTTAAGCTTCTCTAATGGCATCTAAATCCTCGGGGTTTGTTTGTTTGTTTTTTTCATTATTTTATGTACTTGCAATAAAAACATTCTTTAGACTTTGGAAATTCTAAATAAAACAAGAACAAAAGAGTGTTCCTTCTTTTCAGCTCTCCACCCAAATGTTACCATTGTAAATCAAGGTAAGAAAGTAAATTAACTGCTGGCATTTAAATGTTTGCTGTCCCAAATATTTATTCCTTTCCACTCCCCCAAATTTGTTTTATACAAAACAATGCTCGTAAAAACAATAAATATTCATTCTTTATCTACTAAAATTTTTAGATCAAAGTACCGTGTGGCCCAAATCCTCAATAGCGAAAAGTAACATTGTTTGTTCAGCAGGAAGCCTTCAACTTCCCATTAGCAACCTGACCAAGTGTGGTTCCCATTTATCTGTAAGTGCTACAGCGCTAGGTGTAGACATAATAATATGATTACAACTTTGTATTTGCAAATACACTTTGCAAACAGAGTTTCACGTACCCTTTAAGTGCACCATGTGCTGGCAGGCCTGCCCACTGTTGCACACACCTCACCAAGCTGTTTTTCTGTATCTGCATGTTTGCTTCCCACTGCTGGAATATCAACTCCAGGGAGGAACCAACTCTCTGCTACCTCTGTAGCCTTCTGGGGGAGTGGCCTGGAGTCCTTCACCGAAGAGGTCACCCAACCTGAGTCCTGAAGGACATTCAGGCACAGGACAAGTGGTGAAGACTAGAAAGGCGTTGCTGGTGGAGGAAACCACATGACCAAACGCCTGGAAAGCTGCGCGTAATTCAGAATGCCTGGAGCCTACTGTATAAACCTGGGTCATAGAGCATACGACTATGGTGTGGGAATCGAAAGCGTTAGGGAGAGTCAAACAGGGAGCTCAACGACTTTTTAGTCCCCTGCTGTAAGCAACAGGTGGTGTTCCTTGAACATGTTTTTCTCTTGAAAATCTTTATCTTTATTTGTGCTAATTGGGGAAAAAATATGTTCATTGTTAAAGAAAAACCAAGTAGTAAAAAAAGTGCATAGAATAAAAAATACATGCTCTACCCTCATTCTGTACAGGTAACACTTAAGTGTTTTATCATAGACCTGGGCTTTTCACTTAAGTGTTTTAAGCAAAAAACTGTCATGATCAGTTTCTGTACCAAAAAATCACTTTGGGTATAAGGTAGTAGATGGGGTAGCTAAGGGCTGGGAGACTCCCCAAGAGACTGGGGCAGTTCTTTCGGAGAGGGTAAGAGCCAGGGACAGGGCGGGCAGCAACAAGGGGTGGAGAGGAGGGCACTTAGGTTCTCATCAATCCAAGGGTGACTAAGAGGGAGGAGTCAAGGATAACACCTTGATTTGGGCTTAAATTGATGAGTTTGGAAATACAGAAGAAACATGGGTTTGTGGGAGGAAAGTAGGAGTATAATTTTGGACATGATGAGTTGATGTGGCCATGGGACAGCCAGGAATGTCCAGGATGTCCTGGATCTGGGGTTGAGGTGAGGGATTTGGAGTAAATTTCGTGTGATGGTGAGATTGTCAGGAACAACCAGAGGAAGGCCTATATTTAAGAAACAAGCAGTCGGGGCACCTGGATGGCTCAGTCCATTAAATGTCCAATGTTGGCTCAGGTCATAATCTCACAGCTTATGAGTTCAAGCCCCATATCAGGCTCTCTGCTGTCAGTGCAAAGCCCATTATGGATCCTCTATCTCCCCCTCTGTCTGCCTCTCCCCCTCTCTCTCTGTCTCAAAATAAATAATCATTGAAAAATGTTTTAAAAAGAAAAAGAAACAAGCAGGCATGGGGGGCTTTATAAAGAAATGGAGAAGGAGGAGACTTAGAAGGGGAGAAAGGAGAGTGGTGTCACAGTCAGTAAGGCAGGACAGATGTTCAAGAAGGATCAGCAGTGTTAAATGCTGTGGAGGGAACAAGTAATTTGACTCAAGTGAAAACAAGCTTTGTTCTTAGTGGTCATCAGGGAATTTAACTGGAATGGGTTCAGCACATCATTTATATACATCATTAGAAAAGGACAGGAAGGAAATATAACACAATGTCAACAGTACTTATTTCTGGGTGTTGAGATTATGGGTGATTGTTACTTCCTTCTGTTCCTAGAAAAGAGATGAGTGGTCAAGGGAGGAAGAAGAAGGTACAATATTTGAAAAGGAAACATTTAAAAATTATATAAATGAGAGGTGTCTTGGGTGCTCAATTGGTTAAGCATCCAACTCTTGGTTTCGGCTAAGGTTATGATCTCACAGTTCTTGAGTTTGAGCCCAGCATCAGGCTCCTCACTGACAACATACAGCCTGGTTGGGATTCTCTCTCTCCTCTCTCTCTGCCCCTCCCCCACTCGTGCACATGCTCTCCTCTCTCTCTCTCTCTCTCTCTCAAAATAAACAAATAAACTTTAAAAAAGTTTAAAAATTATATCAATGAAACAAATTTATTTAATATGTTCAAGCATTTACAGTCATAACGGGAGATACCAACTTTATAGGGAATATAGCATAAAATAACATTACTGGTATTTATTACTGCTTGCTGTTTTGTGAAGGTCCACAGAAAGCATAGTGGAAAACTCTCTGGTTCCCCCCAAAATCCGACAAAGCTAGCTCAGGAACCCATAGCAACATGTCTCCCAAACCTCAGCTATTTATGTCCATGACTTTTGTCAAATCCCTTTGCCACTATCCTATTATTTAATAAACATTGTATTTAAGCCAATTCCCCTTTTAAATTTAAATGGATCCATTTAGGGGCCGCTGGGTGGCTCAGTGGGTTAAACGTTCGACTTTGGCTCAGGTCATGATCTCATGGCTCCTGAGTTCAAGCCCCACATTGGACTCTGAGCTGACAGCGTGAAGCCTGTTTCAGATTCTCTGTCTCCCTCTTCCTCTCTGCCCCTCCCTAACGTGCATGCATTTGGTCGCTCGCTCTCTCTCAAAAATAAATAAACATTTTTTAAAAAATGGATCCATTTATATCATAATAGTAAATGGAAAATCATTATCACAGTAAAGGGAAGGTAACTGAAAAATAAGTATAATGAAAACAGAACCACTGCCAGTAAGTCTAGCAAGATGCTTTCAATAACCCAAGGTTTCTAGCCTGAGGCCTGAACTAGCCCTCTGGTCAAAGGAAACTCTATAGGCACTAGGAGTAGCTAAAGCCTTGCCAGTACTGTTTTAGTTTGGATTTCTCCAGAAGCAAACCCTGTAAAAAGAACTCAGTTGCAAGTAGTTCACTTCAAAAGGTGAAGGAAACATTAGAATATAAATAAGGGAGTTGGGAAATGAGATAGAAAAGGGAAGAAAGCCAATACTTGCTGTGTTATCAAGCCAGCAATCACTCTGGGCAACTGAAAGTTAATCCCTCTGGAGAAACTCTGGGAGCCCGCACAGAACACACCTCAGAATTAGCCCACACAAAGCATGAGGGAGCTGGGGTATTTATACACCAACCATTGTTGAAGGCTGATCCCGGGGACCTTAACTCCCCAGCAATCCTGGGCTACTTTGTGGGCATCAAAGAAGACCCCAGAGGAAAGAGAAGACCTCACCCAAAGAATATACTAATGCTACAACTGCAAGTCTGGCAGGAGTGCCTTGACTTGATAAAGGTAAAGAGATATGGGTGGGGTCCCACAGATGCTGCTAGATACTAAACTGAGATTGAAAGAGAATAGAAAAGGAAATAGCTTTCTCATTATTTGAGTCAAGGGAAATTATTCTGAGCCTATCAATCACTCAAAAATCTTCCTCCATATAACCAACCAAGGGCTCCAGCACCCCGGGAAATGTTTGGACAGGAGCAGCACAGGAACGATAAAGTCTAGCCCAAGCCAGACCACTGAAAAACAGACCTTTTTAAATATTTTAAAATTTAAATTTACCTTCCTTCCTGTCAGTTCGAAATAGCCTCATCATATCTGCTTGCCCAACAGAGTTGGGTGGCTCAGGCAGTTAAGCGTCCCACTCTTGATCTCAGCTCAGGTCACAATCTCACAATTCGTGAGATGGAGCCCCACGACGGGTTCTGCATTGACTGGAACCTGCTTGGGATTCTCTCTTTCCCTCTCTCTCTCTGCCCCTCCCCCACTTCCATGCACCTGTGTGCGCGAGTGTGCTTTCTCTCTCTCTCAAAATTAATAAATAAAC
The DNA here is from genome assembly GCF_022837055.1 of Prionailurus viverrinus. Taxonomy (NCBI): domain Eukaryota; kingdom Metazoa; phylum Chordata; class Mammalia; order Carnivora; family Felidae; genus Prionailurus; species Prionailurus viverrinus. Next base: position 115,284,266 of record NC_062564.1, read on the forward strand.
ATTAAAAAAAACCAAAGAACAGCTTTAAGAAAAAAAAGGATTCTTCTCTAGGCAAGCAAGCCATTAGAATGAAATTGACCACAGAGACAAATGAATAAATGGTCATTTTAAAAAAGGAATTTTACCTTATAAAAGAATCATCAAATTCTTCCAAGTAATAGCTTCCCTGAAGCTATTTTAAATAGCTTCATTTAAAATATGGTTTATTGGGGTGCCTGAGTGGCTCAGTTAAGTGTCTGACTCCTGGTTTTGGCTCAGGTCATGATTTCACGTTGGTGAGTTCAAGCCCTGCATCTGGCTTTGTGCTGATAGCACGGAGTCTGCTTGTGAGTCTCTCTCACCCCTTCTGTTTCTGCTCTTCCCTGCTAAATTTGTTTCTCTCTCTCAAAATAAATAAACTTTAAAAACAAATAAATAAAAATAATTTTAAAAATAAAATAAAATAAATAAATAAATGGTAAAATATGGGTTGTTTTTTTTTTTTTTTACAAATACCAAACAATTCACCCATCCATAGCTCACAACTATTATAATAGATAAAGTATACAGGTACCATGTGCTACCAAGCTGTGCGTAGATATTTTTTAAGATATTCTTTCATTCAAGAAATATTTATTGGACTTTTCCTACATATAAGAAATTGTTATAGGTGCCTTGAGATATAGCAGTGAAAGAAACACAAAAATCCTTTCCCTTCAGGAAACTACATTCTAGTGGGGAAGATAGCCAATAAATAAATAAATAATAGGTACAGGATGTCAGCTGGCAATAAGTGCTACAAATAACACAGGAAAGGAGGACAGGGACTACCAGTGTCTGTGGTGGGGAGGGGAAGGGGGAGGTTATCATTTTAAGTAGGGTGATCAGAGAAGACCTTACTGACAAGGGATATTTGGAAAGACCCAGAGAAGGTGAGAGAGTAAGCCATGCAAAGATCTAGAGGAAGAATATTAGAGAGGAAATAGCTTGTGTAAAGATCCTGGGGCAGAAACAGCAAGGAAAGTGGCAAGGCTGGTCCAGAGCAAGCAAGGGGAAGAACAGGAGGAGTGAGACCATAAAGTCCAAGGTGGGTGTAGATCATATAGGGTCGTGTAGGCTGTTACGAATGGTAAGCAACTGGAGCACGCTGAGCAGAAGAAAGATCTGAACTGACTTAGGTTTAAGGGGATCACTTTGGCAGCTTCGCAGATAGTAGGCAAGTGTGACAAGGGCAGAAACAAGGGGCTCATTTAGGAAGCTATTGTCAAAATCCAGATGAAAGATGATAGCAGCTTGAACTGGGTTGGTGAGTAGTTGGCTCTGGTTATATTTTACAGGTAAAGGATTTGTAGCTAGATTAGATGCAGGAAGTCAGAGAAAAGAGAAGGGTTAATGATGGCTCTGAGGCTTTTAGCCTGAGTGGCATAAGAGTAGACCTGCCATTTCCTGAGATAGAGGACACTACGGAGGAGTAGACTTGGGAGAAGATCAGAAGCTAGATGTTGAATATGTTATAACTAGCAGACATCCAAATGGAGAGGTCTGTAAGCAGTTGGATATGCAAGTCTGTGAGTCAGGGGCTCAGTCCACAGGAGAGATTTAATTCTGGGCGTTGTTAGCATCTACATTGTATGTGAGGGCAATGAGACTGGATGAGGTCCTCAATGAATAGACAGAAGAGAGGGGCTGAGAGTCTGAGTCAAAGGAGCACTCCACCAACTACAAGTCAGGGACAAGATGGGGAACAAGCAAAAGTGACTGAGGGGTGGCCCAGGAGACCAGGAAAGAACCAGAAGCTGATGACATCCTGGAAGCAAGTGAAGAAAGTGTTTGAAGAGTGATGAACTGTGACAAATACTGACCATGGGTCCAACAAAGAGACTGAAAATTGACCGTCAGATTTAGCAATTTTGGTGGAGAGTTGAGACTAAAATCATGTCTGGAGTGTGTTCAAGAAAGAATGAGAGAAGAGGATTGTATTTATATCTTCTACCTTCTTTGTGTGGTAATATTTGCATTGTTTGGAACCTAAAGAAATATCTGATTTTTTTCCCCGACAAAATAACATATAATTGAATATTAGTTCTGTTCAATTGATTAACTGATTAATTCAGGCAAAAAATAAATAAATAAATAAATTTAAAAAACACCATAACTCTCCCCCAGCCAAAATACCCAACACAACAGCTTCTTTTCTCTTTCGCCTAAGATATTTAATGATTGGTTTAATTTATGCTTTACTTTTTACCTGAACAAAATATTGGCTCATAAACTACAATATGTGTAGATCATGAAAATTTTGCATATGTAGTTTCTGTAGTGACTTGTAATACATAAGTCAGTAAGTTTTTCCTTCTCTCTTTTCCTCTGATGAGGCACCAATGATCTGGAAGATAGAAAAAAGGAGATAATAGAAGAAAAAGCGAAGAAAACAGTACTTCTGAATTATCTCCAACCTGATGATGGAGTTGGTTCCATTTAAATTCAGTTATCAACATAATGAACACAAAGTCATATTCATTAGTGTTCTCAGTGAGAACATAATTATTGACTCATGTACAATGTGAATTGAGTTACCAAAATAAAAAGAAAAGAGAAGTTGCCCCCTCTTTCCTTTTAAATTAAATTCTGTGTCATGTTGATCTGAATACAATCCTGAGTTTTTAACTGTATAAATTAGTTGTAATGTCTGCAGTATCATTTTTATTTGATTGTAAATTCCTCTTTCATCTTTACTAAGACCAGAAGAAACTATGAGAAAATAGGGTATCACTTACCCTTCCTGCATAACCAAAAGTGAGGGCAGTTTTATTCAAAGGATCATAGTCTTAGGCTAGAAATATAATTATTGTTGTTTTATTTCTTTTTCTTCTCCTTTTTTCCCCCTTCAGTAAAAAGGGAACAGAAAAGAGACAGTACAGCTAAAATACAGTTATTTCCATGAAATATTTCTTCCATAGTGCTGGGAACCCTAAGATAACAGTCTTGTATTCGAATGTGAGAGGCAGAAAATATAATTTACTTGAAGCATTACGTGAAACAGAATAGGTTTTTTTAATCAACCATAGAAAGTGGAATACTCACAGTACCTAATGTACAATGTCCATTTGATTTTCAACATTTTTTTCTTTTAGTAATAAAAAAAACAGATACAATGACAATGATTATCATTTGAAAATCATTTTTGCTGTTACTATTGTTGGACTTATGAATATAATTAATTATAAAGCATTGGTTCTTGCCTGGAAAACAAGCAAACAAATAAATACCACCTTGGTTTACAAGCGAAGGGGAGAGACAAAAGAAAATATTTAGTCATTAAGTAAACCTCCTCTCCTGCTCCTTTTTCTCAGATTATAATTTAACTTTGATTACTGCTCTCTGTCCACCTGGCCTTCTCATGGAAATGAATCTCTTTTATTATCTTACTTTTCAGCTTACTTATTATTTCTTACCTACATAGCCACCATGCAAAGGTGTTTCTTACCTAGGTGAGTCTTTCTAGTGACCAATTCACCACCTTGGGCACCAAATCATCTTTCCTATCAGTTCTTAATTCCCTTCATTTTCAGGGGTCTAACTATGAAATTCTCATAGCTCACCAGTGGAAACAGTTTATCAGGTGATTTCACACCCCACATGCTGCAGGGTCCATGAAGAAAGGGGGACAGATGAAAGGTCTCAGGGAGCAACACAGCTGCTTGGGAGTGTTTTGTGGTCCATACTCGGAGTAAATTTGGAGTGTTGTTTTCACATTACTGTTTTTGTTTCCCTCACAGCATGCAGTGTCTTTCTGGACTATCAGGATAGCAATCCAAGAAGTTCTGACGCTTGGCTAAGAAATCATCTGATCCGAACCATCCTGCAATCCATTCCACAGTCCTCTTTTGGACAGTTCTGACCTGCTTACTGATCAGATTGTTCTGGAAACCCATATTTAAGTTGATTAAATTTTCCCCTTCCTGGAAGTCCAGGTTTATCTTCATGTTAGAGACAAAGAGACAGAGAGACAGAGAAAAGACAAGAACGTCAACTATTTCACAATAAGGGGGGAAAACATCAGACTACATCCCGTCTGTATTTGTTAACACTTCCCCATAAGAGAAATCCAGGAAATACTTTTTTTTTCTTCTTCTTCACATTAAGCACAATTTTGTGTTGCAGCCAGAAGACCCTCCTGTTTGCTGTGTTCAAGTGTGTGTGTATGCAGTGGACTAGATCAGACAGAGCTCAGAGGAATGCTGAGCTCACGAGGCATGCACTGGGGGCATGAACAAATCCACTATGTTGCTCTCCTGTGTTTCTACAGCCACCAAAGATCCTCACGTTCCCAAGTCTCTGGGATGCAGCTGTCTCTGGAAATCACCCCATCACTTCCTTCTCAATTTACCCCCTAAGGCTCCTCCCCCCCAAAAATCCCTGTCTGGAGCAACCAAGACCTCTTCTGAGGTTTGTTGGGACCACAGACATCATTTCATCTATTACACTGAAAAACAATTTGCAGTATTTCACTGAATTTACCTGGCTGGTGTTCCAATTTAGCATTTTAATAGCTAACCTGATACTATGAGTTCCATTTCTGCCCTTCCTATATAAAGTACATTATTGGCATATTTTCTGGAAAGGTGTATTTTAATCCAAAGCAGCCAGTAGGAAAAGAGCAATCTAACAACACATGACATTTCACCAAAAATGTAGCTTAAAATTTACTTCCAAGTAAGTTCATTCTCAGGACATCTGGGTGGTTCAGTCGGTTGTCTGACCTGATTTCAACTCAGGTCATTATCTCACAGTTAGTGAGTTGGGAGCACCCATCAAACTCTGTGTTGACAGTGCGGATCCTGCTTGGGATTCTCTCTCTCTCCCTCTCTTTCTGCCCCTTCCGCATGTATGCTCACTCTCTCTCAAAATAAACAAACTTTAAAAATAAATATTTTAAAACCCCAAATAACAAAATAAGTTCATTCTCTAGGGGAATGTCCAGAGTAGCTGAAGTATTCTGTAATTTTATTGTAGTGATTGTTTCACAGGTGTATGTATTTACCAAAACTTGTAATAAAGATGTTTCTACAAAGTACTTGCAAGCTGCATTCAGTACAGTGCTCTTTTAGTGCATGGAAGGGATACTCGTTCTGTTAACGCATGTAGTGAAATGTTTTTAAAATCCTTGAATTAATTGTACACTTAGAAACTTGGCATTTCACTGTTTAAATTTTGCCTTAAAAGTAAAAAAAGCCTTTTTATTTTTTATTTATTTATTTATTTTTTTTTAATATTTTTTTTCAACGTTTATTTATTTTTGGGACAGAGAGAGACAGAGCATGAACGGGGGAGGGGCAGAGAGAGGGAGACACAGAATTGGAAACAGGCTCCAGGCTCCGAGCCATCAGCCCAGAGCCTGACGCGGGGCTCGAACTCACGGAGTGCGAGATCGTGACCTGGCTGAAGTCGGACGCTTAACCGACTGCGCCACCCAGGCGCCCCAAAAAAAGCCTTTTTAAAAAATTGCTATAAATGGTCAGAGCCCGTCTGTATTAACTTCTGCATGCTCACAATTTCGGTTTGTCCTGAAATCGTGTCTGCTCTGATGCAGTGGCTCCAACACTGCCACTGATGTCTTCATCCTCTTCTTTTCCTTGGTGATTTATTTCTTTAGATTATGGCTGTTCTTATTGTCGAAATTCCCTAGCATCAGCTCTTTTATTTTTTAAATCTTTTTTTAATGTTTTTTTTTAATTTATTTTTGAGAGAGAGAGAGAGAGAGAGGGAGAGAGAGAGAGAGAGAGAGAGAGAGAGAGAGAGAGAATGAGCGGGGGAGGGGCAGAGAGGGAGGGAGACACAGGATGCAAAGCGGGCTCCAGGCTCTGAGCTGTCAGCACAGAGCCTGACGTGGGGCTCGAACTCACAGACTGTGAGATCGTGACCTGAGCCAAAGTCAGAGGCTCAACCGACTGAGCCACCCAGGAGCCCCTAAATCTTTTTTTATCACATTACATTTTAACTTTTTAAAATCTTCTTCATCTTGATTCATTGCATATAAATGTTTTTAAAAGCACAAAGATGAAACTAAACACCACCCAAGTCTCCACTATTCAGAGAAAACTACTGTCAGTATATTAGTGTCTATCCTCCTAGAGATATTGAATAGATATTGACCAAGTGCCCAGTTTGTAGCAGGAGAAGTTCTAGGTACTGGGTATACTGTAGTAAACAAGGCAGTGCCCTTGCCCTCATAGAGCTTATGTGCTAATAAATGCTAACGTGAAGGGGATTTTTTCTTTTTTAATGAGGCAGGATTGTACTTGTTCTTTCATAATCTGCTTTTTCCACTTAACATAATACTAATATCTTTCCTTCAAGCGAATACAAATATGGCACCATTTTCGTATCCGCATAGCCTCCACCGTATGGCTTTTTAGAATGTATTTAACAAATCTCCTAGTTCAAACAACCAGACCTTTCGCCTCTATGAACAACAATGACAGTATCTTGAATATATTTTTAGTGATCTTCTTGCTGGCAAAATAATTTCATTTTACTTTCTTTATTGCATCAAGGTTTAAATGTCTGAAATGGGTGAAACAATTTTGCAACTATAAAGCGTCTGCCTAAGCCTAAGACTAATGCCTTATTAAAGTATTTTGGTTGAAAACTCCAGGCAGAAGACAGAGATTTACTACCTGGCCCATGTGTGACCAAAAAGTAGTTTAGAAGTATAGCTGAAAATGAAATCTGGGGTGGAAGCCAGAGCTCTCCATACTACCTATTTCCTGAGAAACCTCTGATCCTAGATGACCTGTAGGGAACTTCGAGCTTAGCAGTTTGGCCAGAGAGGGGAAAGTCACTCAAGAAGAAACGCTACAGGAAATCTTCAACCTACATATTTTCTAAAGCGCACTGGTGAATCCACTATTTAGAATGCGAAAACATACTCAAAGAAATAATTCAACAACATACTTGAACCACAACTATTTACTGAGCCCCTATTACGTGCAAAGCACTATTATAATGCATTGAAAGTGAGGATTATAATCTCAAAGTAGTTCAGACTTATTTCACTCTCCAATAAAGTTGAAAATCTGTATTTGCCATGAAAAATAGTATGTAACAATACATTGTAATAATATTACTTGATATGTAACACTCTTTGACACATCTTTCATCATCTACTGTTTTAAGGGAAGTGTGCGTGTGCGAGTTATTACTGTAGCAAGGGAGCTACCAAGACGAATCAGACACACACTTGTCATTAAAGAGTTGACTGAATACAGCAAAACTGCCTAATACAGTAGCCTCTAGCCATGTGTGTTGCTGAGCCCTCAAAATGTCGTTGGTCTGAACTGAGAGTGCTGTAGGCAAACAATACACCAAATTTCAAAAAGTTAATATGAAATAGAGAACGTAAAATCTTTCATCAGTAAGTGTTTAAAATGATTACGTGTTAAAATGGGAATATTTTAGGGGCGTCTGGGTGGCTCAGTGGGTTGAGTGTCTGCCTTTGGCTCACGTCATGATTTCACAGTTCATGAGTTCCAGCCCCGTGTGGGGCTCTGTGCTGACAGCTGGGAGCCTGGGGCCTGCTTCAGATTCTGTGTCTCCCTCTCTCTCCACTCCTCATGCTAGTGTGCTCTCTTTCTCTCCCTCAAAAATAAATAAACATTAAAAAAAAATTTTTTTAATGGCAGTATTTTGGATATTTGAGTTAAATAAAATACATTATTAAAATTAATTTGGGACACCTGGTTGGCTCAGTCATGATTCCAGGGTCACAGGATTGGCTCACGTCAGGCTCCACGCTAAGTGTGGGGCCTGTTTAAGATTCTCCCTCTCTGTCTCTCTCTGTCTCTGTTTCTCTCCCCCTCTGCCCCTCCCCTCCTTAAGTGTACACACCATGCACATACATTCTCTCTCTCTCTCTCTCTCTCTCTAAAATGAAAAAAAAAATTATTTTTGGGGGGGGGGTGCCTGGGTGGCTCAGTCGGTTAACATCCAACTTCAGCTCAGGTCATGATCCCGTGGTTTGTGGGTTCGAGCCCCACATCGGGTTCTGCTGACAGCTCAGAGCCTGGAGCCTGCTTCACATTCTGTGTCTCTCTCTCTCTCTCTCTGCCCCTCCCCTGCTTGCACTCTGTCTCTCTGTCTCTCTTTCTCTCAGAAACAAACATTAAAAAAAAAAAAAGGAAGAACAGAAATTTTTTATAAGATAAATAAAATTAAGCAAATTTTAATTTAACTTAATCTTTTTCTTTCCAGCTTCTTAAAATTATATATGGGACTTGCACTATATTTCTGTTGGCAGTGCTAATCTACACAACTATAGCTACCACTTACTCAGCGTTTATACTATATACCAGGTAATTTTAGATCAAATATATATAATCTTCCATAAAGGAAGCATTACAGATAAGAAACTGAGGGTTCAAAAGCTGTATTAACTTAGCATGCAGCACGTTTCTAGTATATTTTCTGTGTACCAAGAGCTGTTGTAGGCAGTGGGAATATCAGAAAACAAATACTCTCATGGAACTTACATTCTGGTGGGACAAGAAGGTAAAAAATAAATATTAAAAAATATGTCAGGAAGTGATAGATGAAGAAAGATGAAGCCTGTAAAAGAATAGATAGTGCCCAGAATTGGGGTGAAGTGGAGGTGAGGAGTAGTCATCTGAGCAGAAACATGAAGAATGAGTCCTGCAAATATCTACCTGGCCAAGAGTCTCTGGGCAGAGTCAACAGCAAATAAAAGACAGTGCACTTTACACACTGGAGGAACTGCACAGAGAGCCGGGTACTGGAGAGCAGTGAACAAGGAGTAGGAGAGGAAGTCAGGAGTGCGTTGACAGCAACTTGGGAGCTTCCTCCACACACTAGGGACTGTTCAAGGATGACTTTGACTGCTCTCTGATGCATGGACGGTTGTAGGGCATGCATGGAACACAGCAAGAGGGGAAGCCGGAAACCAGCTGGAGGCTACTGAAGGAGTGCAAGAGAGACTGTACGAGGTCTGTTTGCCTCAGCCACTGGAGATTTGCTGTTCCTGCAATACAAAGGAAAATAATCTAAAAATTATTCAGAGAATTTGAACAGCAAAGGTCAAATATCTGGATAATTCAAGCTTCAAAATATATTTGGGATTGTGTGCAGTTATCTGAACTGGCAGTCAAAAATCATTGTCTAACTTCATAGCATAGTAATTTATCTCTGTCCCTTGCTTTCTGCCAAGTTAACCTAAGGGAAGTGGGCTTGAGATCTGTAATTGGCAGAGGGGATCAGAGGACCTTTAAAAGTCAAATTCAGATCAGGCAAATTAGCTTTATTTCTGCCAGAGAAAAGTGTTCAGTTGAGCCAGATGACAATTTTGTAGCCTAAACTATTTGCATTGGCTCAGCCTACCTTCTGAATTACTCCAATAATTGTTAATTCTCAGTTTAAGCATAGCTGCACACCCAAGACAGAGTTAAAAAACTAGAAGCTGTGTTCTGGATAAATGTATATATTAGCCTGGATAAATCCACTCAATGAGTCTGTTTTTATGGACAGAAGTACTTTAAAAAAGAAAGTATCCTCAAGGTCAAATGTTTTTGTTAATTTTGTTAATGTTTATTTATTCTTAGAGAGAGAGAGAGAAAGAGAGAGAGAGAGAGAGAGAGAGAGAGAGAATGAGAATGAGCAGAGGAGGGGCAGAGAAAGAGAGGGAGACAGAGAATCAGAAGCAGGCTCCAGGCTCCAAGCGATCAGCACAGATCCTGATGTGGGGCTTGAAACATTTAACCCGACTGAGCTACCCAGATGCCCCAAGGTCAAATGTGATATAGGCCAAGTCCCTTCTCCTCTGAGAGGTAAATGAAGGTTTTAAGTAGGTACTCCATTTCAAGTGGAAACAAATACACATCAATCACAAGGACCCCTAAAAGTTATATCATGATAAAAAGGAGGCACCATCCTGACCATCCAGGTTGGTTTAGTTACTTTGATGGAACTCACTAGAAAATTGTTCAACATGCTGCACTGTGCCTGTGTAGATGTGTTTTCTGGGCATCAGATGTAGTTCCTGTCAGGCGCTTTCCTGGGCCACTAAAATGTATAGATTACACACATCAAAGACAGACTGCATCGATGGTAGCTGAAATTTACACAAATCTGTGCTGTGAGTAACTGGATAAACAATGAGACTAATGACCTTGTTCTTCATTAATCTCCATATGGCTCTGTTGGTACTGCCCTTGCCTTCAGGCAAGAAGGCTGTGGCTTTGGCTTCTCGCCTCAAACCAGGGATTAGACTCTGGCTCAATGCTGACAGAGCCCAGGGCCCTGCTCCTACAGCCCAGGAGGCCTGAAAAGACTACAGAGGCCACCCATCTTAAGAGGTGCATTTACCTCGATTCAAGAAACACCTCATTACCATATCCACTGAGGAAACAGATTTATAAAAATAAGAAAATCCTTTAACCATGCCTCCCCATTCAGAGAGTTTATTTTCTCCAACGGAGGGCCCCAGGTTTTCCTTAAGTATTTTCAGGGCCTCCCCATTGCTCCCCAAAACAAGACAAAATCCTCAGTGCCTTGGTCCATGTTCTTTTTCCAGCCAAAAATAAATTTCAAAATGGCTGCATCCGTTAAGAAGGGTGAAAGGAAGAACATAAGTACCCCCCACCCCTGTTGCTATAGAGCTCCTTCAACACCATTTGCAAGATCTGAGTGTTGCTACTGGCAGGAGGCAGCCCAAAGAGATAGAGCATCTCAGGAGGACTCGTACCTGGGCAGCCTTGGGCCACAGAAGGAGACTAGAACCAGAACACTGGAAACTACCCCCTTACTCCTGCTTTCATCACTCTGTACACACGTCTCACTGGAAAGCTTATACTGGGAGGTGGAGCCCAGGAAATGATTCCATCGGAGGGGCTATCTTAAGTTAGGGAAGATCACAAATGAAGCACACTCAGCTAAATGCCCTCAGTGCTACACACCCAGCTCTAGCCATAACCTTTATTGCCTTGTAAACTTGAGATGCCTCAGTCTGAGCTATGTGATCACATTCTATGCTGAAACGTAAATTCTGATGGGATTTACTCAGTCCCAAGAAACATCTCTTACACACCTTTCTAGTCACTCCCCTCTGCGTTCTTAATGTTGTTGTTTTGAGTGTTTTATCTATACGTGCTACATGTTAACCCTTTCATAGACCATCATACTACTAAGGTCTCAGAGTTATTATGAGCTGTGTCAAATGCCTCCCAAAATAATATTCTATTCCCAGTATCATTTGTCTACATCCATTTATCTATCCATTAGGAACCCATCACAAGCATGAGGCAGAGGTAAATCACATTCTCTCTCTCCCTGCAATGTTTTTTCTCTCATCACACTTCCAGGGGTAACAAATGCTACGATGATTTTGGTGCCTTTGTAACACAACTTGCAGATATGGAGATGGCCACAGCAGTAGATGAGCAAGTGTGAAACCATCCCCATTTACTCCTGTGGTAGAGACTGCTAGTGCCTTAGAAGTTTTCGAGTTGCAACTTACAGGTCTCCTGAAGAATCATCTTTGCTTCCTACTTTCACATGCATTACCTCACTGAATTCTTACAACAATCTTGTCAAGTAGGCCATTATTACACCCATTCTGCAGAAAGAAAGACCGGAAATGGCTTGCTTGAGGTCAGCACAGCATGGCATGACAGCCGTGGTGCCCACCACGGAACCAGGATTTCCAACCCCGCATTACACTATTTCAAAGCAGTCTCTTCATATTGAGTTGCTTCTAAAACAACAGAATACTGCTCAAGTAGTGTATTCCAAAAGGGGCCTTGTGGTTTTATTAAACTATAAAGACAAACTTTCTAGCTAGTCGCCTGTAGGAAAAGATTTCAGAAGTCTGTCAACAGGATTTCAAACCATAGACCCCAGATAGATAGTGCTCTGATAAAAAAAAAAATATTAGCATTGTTTTTGCAGGATCTAACTTCTGTGGGGAAAAAACTATGTAGTGCATCATATCGTGTGTAGCAAAAGAAGCACCATGCACGATGAACATGTACACAGGTGTTGTCAACGGCCTCTTCCCAATGTGGCCACAGAAGAAAGTGTGAAGCCTACTGCCAATAAGACAATACTTATGGCTCAAGAAATTCGGCTTCACATAACAGTAATTATGAACAAGATATTTTCCCTAATAAAAATTACTACAAGACAAAAATCTGGAGGAACTAAATGTTTCCCTATGCCCTCTTTATTTTATTCCACGTGCTCAAGAACGGTTGCGGAGAAAGAAAGGGAGAGAAGAGTAAAAAGGAGTGGAGGGAGAAGGGGAGTCATAGCGAGACGGCCTCTGCTGAGGGTTGGTTTTGCTTTAGAAACTGGAATGTGTCCAGGCTTGATTTTTATTTTCAATTCACATTTCAGATCCAGCTCCCCAAACTCTTTGATCTTTCTCCCTGTCTCCTTACCCGGAAGAGAACCCTTGGCCTTCTCAGCTGGGAGCTGGGAGCACACGTGGAAAGACTGGCTCGGATCCATATTCTTGCCAAATTTAGTCACACAAAGGGGCCTGCAAGGGAAAAAAGAAAGGATGAAAGCGGCAGCCGCCACGACTTCAAAGGCCGTGCCGCCGAGCCGGGCCTTGCGCAGGCGCCGCCCTCCGCGGATATAAGGCGCGGCTCGCGCGCGCGAGGCGGCCTCTGCGCGCTGGTGTCCCGCGCGCGTCCCCGGCTCGAGCGGGCGGAGGGGACCAGCTGTGGAGGGGAGGGGCCCAAGGGGCGGGCCGCCGCTGCCGGAGGCCGGTCCCCACGGCAAGTTAAGGCGCCTGAGAAAAGTTTTCAGACCGGAGAGAAAAGCATTTACGCCAAGCCCACTAGGCGAGCCGTCCTGTGGCCTCTGCACGTTTATCCCAGCACGCACATCCATGCCACTCCGTACTGGGGATTCCCCCTTCCAGACGTACGGCCGGTGCCTCTGCGCCGGAGCCCCGGTCCCTGCGGCGGTTGACAGGGGTTCCCATTGCGGAGCCCCGCCGCGAGGGCGCGTGGCGGGGCTCTTTCTGGCCCATTCTGCTCCTCGTCCCCTCGTTCCTGTCCGCGATCACCCCAGCTTGACTCCTCTCGCTCCGGACGGCCCCGGGATGTGAGCCCTCGCTTCTCGGGTGGCACAGGGCCGGCTGGTCCCACACAGGAGGATGGGATGTGGCCTCGGCACGACCCGGCGCTCTGCACCGGCGCGCCTCGGCCCCCCCATCCAGCGAGCTGCGGACGCCGACCTCGGCCCGCACCCGCACGAGCGCGGGAGAAGCCACCGGAGAGCTGGACGCGCGGGCGGCCGCGGGGTGCTCCGTGGGCGGGCCCCACGAGGCTGTGCGGGCGCGAGGCTGCCACCCCGACGTCCCGAATTTGGCCCCGAATTTGGGAACGACTCTTTCACGGTCCCAGGAGTTGTTACCCGGCGGGTAGGGGGCTGGGTTTCTCGGTCTGAGGAGGAGACCAGAAGAGGCGAAAGAACCCCTGGGATGCAAACTGCCATTTACCTCGCGCCCCCCGCCCCCGCCAAGTCCGTTAAACTGAAGGTGCCCACAGCTTTAGTCTTCTGGCGAAGCTAGGGTGGGGAATCGAGGGTGCCAGAGTTCCGTCCGTCCCTGGAATCACAGTTTTCGTTTTCTACTTCTTCCCCGTCATTGCTCTCCCCTCGAGCATCCTCTTCCGTAGGCCCCCGCCACCTCCTTCCTTTGGGATCCCACCAAAGTTGTAGCTGGGAGAGACTCCAGGCCACACAAAGGGGAAGACCCGGAGTCTGGGCGGGGGGTTAGGACCGAGGGGGCGGAGAGGGCTCTGAAGGGCACCGCGCTTTTTCTCTCCTCCCTGTAATTAAGGACTCACTTGAGTGTCTGTAGCTGAGTCGACTTGGCAGCAAAATCGCCAGGGGGGGAGGGGTCTCTGGTGAGAGTGGGGGTCATTCTAGCTCCCCTGTCTGCACCCGCGGGGGCCTGGGCCGCGTTTACGCTGCGGACTGCGAGGCCCGTCTCCGCTCCCCCCTCTCCTCGGTTCCGGCCCCGGGTGGGCGCCTCGTCCCCCACGCGCAGCGCCGGCGACGGCGCCCGGCACCGAGGGAAGTGTTGATATAAAACAAGTCACTGTTCGCTCCCAAACTAAACCCAAACCAACCAAAGCCACCAAGAGGGGAAAAACCAACAGCAATACAGCCAGCCCCTAGCAATTGTTTCACGGTCGGAATTAAATCACATCAAAACGCCCCCTGAAACCCACATCCTGAAGGAGTGAACCTGCAACAGCCAACCTCTAGTCGTTCGCTCGAGTTCACACGAACAACCCGCCTCTACATCCGAGGGAAGGGGGCGGCGGGCGGCGGTGTTTCTCCCGCGCCGCACCCACCACATCCCGGACTGTGCACCCAAAGCGGCGGCTTGCATATGTAATAGCAGCCCCCACACGAATTAGAAAAGACCTCCCGGCGACAGAAATGCCTTTGCCTGCAACATCACCGAACCTGTTAGAGGAGAAGGAACTTCTTGCCGGGGTTACTGCACCCCTCCTGAGTGCCCCTGCTTTCCAACCCCCATCCACCCGCCCCAGGAGAGACAGACTTCACGTGGAGATGTCAACCTCCTTCTCAGACAAAGCTTCACATATACTTGGGTGAATGTTTTCTGGTAAAGCCCCCTTTAAGTACAGCCCGTCTCAAGATTAGCAACAACGCTAGGGACAGTCAACACCCGCACGCCTCGGGGAGGACAAACAGCCACATAAACAGAGCAAAGCGCTCGGTGATTTCGTTAGAAACAATGTTTCCATAGGAGAGGGTTACCGAAAAGTACCAAACACAGCCACCTACCCTCGGCCCTTCAAGTAAACAGTTCCCACAAGTTATTATTCCCCAAATCCCCATCTTCTCGAGCTTCTAATCCCCAGGACACCTGAACGGGATCTCCAAATGACTCCGGGAGTCCAGATAATTAACATGAAGGAGAAAATGGGATTCGAATTAGTTGTAACACTTAAACAGGGAGATGTAGGAGTTGCCATTTAATATCTTTTCGGCTTCCAGAAAATATCCTCTGGCCATTCTGTGTGCTGACCCCCCCCCCCCAACATTTTGGTGCAAAGGAACCTCTCTACTCTGGCTACTTTAGTGAAACTTGCATTTCCCAGTTCTTTTCCTATCAGCCAAATTGGCACATTTGTGGGAGAACTTTTGACTTTGCTTTCCCATATTTCTTTTAGAACAGAAGGTATTAATGTCATAGCTACATGTTTACAGCCCTAGTACTTTGCACTCACATTGGTACATAACTTCAAGACAAGTTCACTACTGCCACCAATTTAAAAAATGGGTTTCTTGCCAATCTTTTCAGTATTATCTTACAGACACATTTTAACAGAATATTCTTTTTGTTTTTCTTCTCTAAGGCTTTGCATTGTCATCATCTAAAGTGTATTTAATGCTTTACTCTTCCTGGCTCCCATCACCAGCCCCTTAATTTTGCCCCAATCCCTGCGGATAGAATATGTGTGACAACTGACAGTGCTGTATGTGACCAACTGAACCCTTTAAATGATAGTTTTAAAAAATTGCTTCCTAGTAAATTCCCATCCCTAGGAAGTAGTTAGCAGTAGGCAAAGTTTTAAGTGCTCATTTTGAGCACTGTTAAGGTCTTTACTTATATAATGTCCAGCAGCTTGCAATTTTCCCCCCGGGGAAAAGAGGGATCCTTGCATGACTGTGTCCTATAAAATAGAGCTAACGTCTGATTCTGTAGTGTTTTCCTTATTTTCAATTTAAGGTAGATGGAGACACATTTCTCCCTGCTTCTTGTTTACTGTTCTGAGGTTTTACAGATGGCTAGTGTATTGGGTATAATAATTTTGCCTGGATTTTTAACTGAGGGGGTTTGAGAGCCAAGGAACAAAATGTAACATGTTTTCAAACTTCAGCTTCACTTATACTGTAACTTTCACAAAGCATCTCCTTAAAAGTTCTGTCCTTGTACAAAATGCATCAAAGAGATGGTGGAGGTTGGGGAATTTTTGAGGTCGGATTCGGATTTGCATCTTCAAGGGTCTCTTTGAGTGCACAGTCCGAGGTGCCAGAGACTGCCCGGTCCTCCCTCCCTCTACTGGCATCGCACTCCTGGGTCCTTTTGCCTTCTCTCTCCCTCCTTGGGTTGTTTTTTCATTCTCTGTTTGGTTCCCATACACTGTGGTGTGTATCTCCTAAATTCCACGAGAAACCTAGCACAACTTTCTCTGTACATCCCATGGTGAGGATGTACTGAAAGAGATCTTGTTTTAAAAGGCGGTAATTAAGATCCAGTCTTCAGTTTTTTTCTTCTGTGTCCTATTTTTCTCGGTAAGCCTGGAGATTTAATTTTTGCTAGCATGCGTTCTCTTGTCCTTTGACATTATATTTTCGGAAACCCACAACTCTCTTCCTTGTCCTTCTTGTTTCCGTTCTCTTAGTTGAGCAATGTCTGTTATATTTTCCCCTTTTCCTTCTCTCTGTCCCCAATTCCCGCCTCATCCGCCCTGTCAGAGCATCTATCAATGTGGTGTCGATCACAGCTGCGGCGGCTTCTCTTTCATCTTCGTAGCCCTGCCAAAGGGAGGGAGGGAGAGAGAGGGAGGCGGGAAAGAGGGTGGGGGGAGAGACTTGCAGAGGAAGGTCGGGGTTGGGGGGGTGTGGGACAAGAGAGGGGATACTTAGATGTTGAAGTTAAACCTTCCCAGCAGAATTTCTTGTCAATTTCACGCGGGCAAAGGGTGCTTCTTCGTGGGTTACAGGAAGCGCTGGGTCCTTCCTTCTCTCAGCAAGTTGCCTGATTCTTTCCTCTAGGCGCGCGCGCGCGCGCGCACACACACACACACACACACACACACACACACACACACACACACACACACAGCACTAGGACTCGTCCTACAGGCTCTGGGAAAAGAAAAAAAAGTCCTCAATCACCACCTCCTTCTCGCCGTTCTCCCCCCCCCCCCCCCAGCGGGCGGCCGAGGAGAGCTGGAGGCGGGGGAGGGGAGGGGGAGGAGAAGCGACGCAAGTGGGTAGCTTTTCAGCGCCAGCCAGGCGCGGGAGGAGGAGAAGCAGTGGGGAGGCGCAGCCGCTCACCTGCGGGGCAGGGTGCGGAGGAGGGACCCGGGTTGAGCACTCTCGGTCCGAGGAGCCTGGACGCACCCGGAGCCTCGAACGCGGCCAAGCTCAGGGCACCCCCCCCCCCCTTCGGCCAGGCGAACCCGAAGGTGCAGCTCTTTGCTTTGACAGAGCGGCCCGGCGGAGGCGTGGAGAGCGGCGAGCGAGAGCGCCAGACTGAGAAACTCGAGCCGGGAACAAAGAGGGGTCGGGCTGTGTGTGTGTGTGTGTCGGCTCGAGCTCCACGCAGAAGCATATGGGTCCGAGGCCCCTGCTGTGACTCCCCGAGACCCCGCCGTACCCTCCACTGCCGACTCCCAGCGCTCGCCCGCACAAACTTTATTCTTGGCAAACTTCTTCTCTTTCTCTTCCTTCCTCCTCCCCCTCCACCACCTCCTCCTCCTCCTCCTCCTCCACCTCCTCCTCCTTCCTCCTCCTCCTCCAGCAGATTAAATGCGCCTGGAGAAGGAAAACCGAAGCGAAAGGGAAGGAAATAAGAAGCTCTAAAACGGACATCTCCAACCCGGGTGGCTCTTTAATTTTTTTTATCCTCCAGGAAGTGGACTTTTCGTTATCTTCTGATTCTCCTTGTACCTTCTCTGCTGAGGCAAACGGAGTCTTTTTGCCCAGCTTGCCTCCTTTCTCGGAAAACAAACTCCCAAATTGGCAACCGGGGAAGCTAGGGTGGAGAGGTTTGCGTAGAGACGCGCCGACGGACCCTCCTCTGCACTTGGGAGAGTCGTGCTTCCACCGGAACCGGCGTCCTCCGCGCGCAGACCCTGGAGACGCTGGGGGCGTGGGGTGGCCCCCGGGGCAGCCTAGCCTAGCACGCGCCACGCAGCGCAGACGCCCCCAGAGGCGCCGGCTGTAGCGGCCTTAAGCAGCCCCGTGCCCTTCGGCCTCGAGGGCGGGCGCAGGCGCCGGTCTCCGCGGAGCGGGAAGGCGCGGGCGGCCGCCGGGGCTCGGGCACCGCCGCAGCTGCTCCGGCCGCGGGCTGCCGGCCCCATTTCCGCCCGCTCTTCGCCCTCACGCATCCTTCCAGATCTCCTTTTTCTCCTTCCTCTTTCGTTGATCCCCTGTCTTTCCTGCTGTCGCCTCGGGTGCTCCTCCAGCGGAGCGGAGATTACCGAGTGGTCGGGATGCCCCAACTCTCCGGGGCCGGCGGCGGCGGCGGCGGGGGAGACCCGGAACTCTGCGCCACCGACGAGATGATCCCCTTCAAGGATGAGGGCGATCCTCAGAAGGAGAAAATCTTCGCCGAGATCAGTCACCCCGAAGAGGAAGGCGACTTAGCCGACATCAAGTCCTCCTTGGTTAATGAGTCTGAAATCATCCCGGCCAGCAACGGACACGAGGTGAGCGGGCCGCTGCCCTAAGGTCCGAGAGGCGTGGCGGGTCCCGGGGAAAATTAGGAGGGACGGAGATTCTGGGAGCGTCGACTGATGGGTCCCGAGTAGGTCCTCCGTTTGCTGGGGTGGGGGCTTGGGGGGGGGGGTTGGATGGGCCTCCCGGCCAACATTTTTCGTGTGTGTGGGTGTCGGTGGGAGGTGAAGTGCAGCGAAGGTTACTCCAAGTGGGTCAGTTCTGAGGTTCGATGACTGAATTGTTGGTTTGTGGGCAGCAGAAGCCGCCCTTAACCCCTAACGTCTTGCGTGCGGACTTTTTAGTGGGGTTGCGAGGGTGCGATGCATTAAAGCGAGGATGTCTGAACATCGCTGAGAAGTTCTTCCGTAGGACGGAAAATAAAGTGCACCCGCTATCTCTCTCGGTAGATGTCTGCAGAAGTGCGTTAAACCACCAAAGGCTTAGGTAGAGACGAGCAGAGCCGCTGTCAGAAAGGAAGGGGAGGCGGGCGTGGGCCGAGGACAGGCGGGGCGGTCCCAACCGCCGCGAAGCGGGGCTCGCGCGGAGCCGGCCGGCCCAGGGGGCGCGCGCCTGGGTTTCTGCGGCTGCCGGAGTCCCAGCGCCCAGGCCGGCTGCAGGGAGCCGTGGGCGCACCGAGCCCAGCCACCACAGGGCGGGAAGCCTCCCAGTGCCGCCGCCAACACTGCTTTTCTCCAACCCCGGTCACTTAAAGTAAAAAAGCGCTTATATTTGGGGTAGTTTGGGGCCTGGATCAGGCCTTAAATCTATGCAGAAAAAAAGGAGAAAGTCGAGATGTGGCGGAAGCCAGGGCACCCACACAGGGAAGGGTGAAAAGCGCTTTATCTGATCTCCTGGCCCGCTGCGGGCGATAGCGCAGGTAACCCAAGTAGAGTAAATACAGACACGTGCGTGCCGGCAAGAGAAAGCCGCAAGCGGGACGGCGCGGAAGGGCTATTTCAGGCGGCGGGGAGTTTCAGAAGGGGGGGGGGGGTTGGTGGGCGGATGGACCCTGATACCCGACACTCCACTGGCCACCCTCTTTTAACAACTGGGAAACGCTTTGGAGGAAATCCGGTAGAAAAGTCCTAACACTCAAATGATTTCACCAACGCTTTTTCCCTCCAAAGAAACTTAGAGGGTATACCCTTTTCCCTTAAATGGCATCCTTCTGCCCCCAAAAAGAAAGCGTGTGGTTTTGGGGGCGGGGACATTTTTGGTTTTAAACAACACGATTAAGAACACTTCAGAGTTACCTTCTGTATCCCAATGGCAGGGGTGAGTATGCATTTGGAAGGCTGGGGGCCTGGGTTCTTAGGAGCACACAAAGGTGTTCGTTATCCTCGAATCTTTCATTCCAACATGCCAATTTGAGGGGGGGGGTCAGGAAGGGAGCTAGGGTACACCCAACCCCACTTAAAAGGTTTGTGACTATGTATTGGGGGTAGAAGATTACCGGGAGGACATATGGCCAAGGAACCAAGTAACGTCCAAAAAACACTTAGGGGCCAACCTTGTATTTGTAGAACAGCCTCTTTTTTCTTCTCATTTTGCTTGTCCTTCCTTATTCCATGAATAAATTTGCCACCCGCTTCACATACTGGGTTTCTGCTCTGGAAAGAAGGGCTCTGCAGCTTGAAGCATAGAACCCAGGGATTAGGGCTCTGTTAATCTTTGCTGTGGTGGTAAGTGGGCACGGGGTAGACCAGGGAAGATGGTGAAGGGGTAATACCACTGATTTGCACGTGGTTGAGGCTGGGTGGATGGTGGTTACCAGAATTGATATTAGCTGGGCTACCTTTTAGATATTTATAACCCAACTCTCAAATTTTCCTCCCTTTAACCACAGAAATAGTTCACTTTTTTTCTTGTCGGCTTGCACTCAGCCTGCCATGGTAGGTTATAAGGAGTGGGGGGCTCCTGCTGGGACTTGCTTGGGACAAGTTGCCTTAAGACCTCCATCTGTGAGTGCATAGTTTCTATTTAAAATGTACTTTTAGTTGTAAAATGATATTTCAGCCCGATTTTAATCAGTACTGATTGAAGTGAACTGTGGTTAAGGAAGCTATCAAAAGGATGAACCCCATTAAGCCCCAACTCCTATCATATCAGGTGTCCAAGTAGCCTTGATGCATTGTAGCAATCAGACAACCGTGTGGGTCTTTCCCAGATTTAGTATATTATTGTTTTTATCATCCTTTGTACTTTCTAGTCCTGGGTAGATAATAGTCACCGAAAAATTTGTGTTGGAAAGAAAAAGCAAAAGATTTCCCCGTTCTCAACCCTAGCCTATCCTTCTTAGATTGGTAAAATGGGTACATTGACTTGCACCCAGTCCTCGTCCTTTGAATGACCAGTGGACACACACTTACTACAAACTCTAAGTTGATTTTCTCTTTTGGGGGCATGGGGGTTCTTGCTGTTAGGTGGCCAGACAAGCACAAACCTCTCAGGAGTCCTACCACGACAAGGCCAGAGAACACCCTGATGACGGTAAGACACTAATTCTGCTTCTCCCAAATTTATAATCTCACGTGCAATTTGTGAATTATAGGTGTATCGGATGTGATGTGACTGTGCTATTTTAATAAAATAACACTTTTAACAAAATGGGAAAGAAAATCCAGTGAACTTACTGCCTATGTCTAATGTATATTTACATAATTTTAAAACTGTCTTGAATGAGTTAGGGGCCTTTGGATTTTAGCTGGCTTCCAGACTATGTGGAAGAGGAAATGTCTATAATAAGTTTTCCTCTTTTCCTTATTTTAGCCAAAGTTCTAATTGGCTTATTTTTTTCTGCATTGTTATAGAGTGACAGTCTACACCAATTTATTTTCCAACAAGAAATAGTTTCAAATGGATTTTCCTTTGTAAAATTGCTATTTCTTATTACAGTGAGAGGGCAGGCAGTGAATGCACGGACTGAATATGGCCCAGTAAATCGAATCTAACTTGTAAAAATATAAAACTTTATTCTTAAAATTAGGAACTTTGCATATGGAACATGTTAGACTTTCTCCTCATTTCTAATTCTTGCTCAAAAATTTAAAAATTGCATATATTTTTTAGATTTAAGGAGAGCTCCCTGTGACTTTAAAATAATCTGTAGGGTTTTCATTTCGAACAGTCTGCATTTCTGTTCTCCAGTTTACTTACAGTCAGCCTGACCAGAATGAAGTGTTCATGCATACAATATGTCAGCCAGGAGGAGAAGGGAAGAGAACTGTAATATCAGACTTTCTTCTGAGCTACAAAGTAGTTATACAGATTAAAGAGAAGAAATGTATATAGTAAACACACACAGATTTCTTTGGCAGAATAGTGTAGTACATAAAATTAAGTCTCCTGGAGTTAATCCTTTATAAATTTGATTAGTTGTCCATGTACTAGACACAACTCTTTCTCTTGATAAAATCTAGAAATTTTCTAGAAATCTACAATCACGGGTAGAGTTTTTGAGTTTGCCGATAAGGTGGAGCATAACTTCAGGTGTGTAAATGTGTGTGTGTGTGTGTGTGTGTGTGTGTGTGTGTGTGTGTGTAGCCAGATGGCCTTATATGTTTATAATATAGCTTTAGATTTGTGTGTGTTTTTCCCTGTGCCTATATTTCTTGGTCCAGTTTGTTAGTTTTAGAGCAAATTAAGTAAGATGAATAACACTTATTTTTGTAAAAACACCCATCAGTAGTGGAAGTAAATTGAACCACATGTTTTTAAAACATCTGTTTTGCTGCTAAGTCATTTAAGAGAATAAATACTGTCAATCTAAAATAGAGCATAATAATCCAGTTACAGTATTTTGTAAACAAGTCTTTTGTATAAGGTCTGATTTGTCATAGAACTATTAGATTTTCAGATGAAAATACAGTGATATAAAAAGGAAATCAATGCATCATTGATTGTTATTTGAATTCTCTCAGGAAAGCATCCAGATGGAGGCCTCTACAACAAGGGACCCTCCTACTCAAGTTATTCCGGGTACATAATGATGCCAAATATGAATAATGACCCATACATGTCAAATGGATCTCTTTCTCCACCCATCCCAAGAACAGTGAGTAACATGCTGATGTTGCAAATTATTTTCAGAAGTGGAAGTTAATTTGTATGTTAGCAAAATGTTTGTTTTTTAAAACACTTTAGAAATACTCTCATTATATGTGACTGGTCATTACTAAATAAGACCTGCTGTGAAGAATGGCTGCCTTGAAAGAGTACTTACTACCTTTGATGTCTTGCTTTTGGAATTTTAGCTTTTGGCTTATTGGTTAAGATTAATAAATAACAGAGCTCCAGTTATCATGAAATCAAGTAAAGCTAAGTCAACAAATTCATGATTTTATGAGTATTGTGCTTTTTATGCTGATGACAGGAGAAAATTGATTTAATTTTTCAATTAACTAAGTACTGTATAGTTTTCACTGCCCATAAACCATCTAGAATCAGAACTACTTTAGCTCATTTGTAGTTGAACATTTAGAATGTTACTTCAGCTTTTAAAACAGTGTTTCGTTTTATTGTATTACCCTTTGTTTTTTAACAAATCAGTTGGGGGTCAGGTGGGGATGAGGTATTTTTACTCTATTGTCAATTGTTGAGAAAGTATCATTTGAAGATAATCCTAATGAAAATTGTTCTTTTTATCTCATGGCTCACTTAACTTTTCAAGTTCTAAAAAATGCAGTGGCATTATAACTACATTGTGCAAATGTTTAACACTGTGAAGAATCTCAGATACATTATTTGATGCTATTTTTCTTTGTTGGGAAGCGAAAACCTCCTTTATACAGTAGGAAAACACCTAAAGGGTAACTTGTATAGTATGTGAATGTGAAATGTACTGGTGACTGGAGTTCTCCCAGAGAATAGTCCCTTCTGTGGTAGTGATGGATTTTCACTGATCCATCAGTGTATTTACCCTATTTCAGACTTATTCTCCCTCTGCCACCTAAGCCCCAGTGAAGAACATGTATGTGTGGGTCTTGGGGATTAGGGGTTTAGTCTGTTCCTCCAGGGAGAGAAATCCAGGATCGTGAAAATGGAACCTATGGTCTTTGCCTTATTAGTCCAGTGCTTCCACTAAGTGGGGGGAAAAAAAAATCACAGACATCTGGGGAAAGTACTGGTATTAATACCTCTGGGATCTAGAAGATTCAGCAAAGGAGCAGAGAGAAGAATCAATTGTGAACAAATAAGAGTATTTGTGATTATTTGTAGTCTTTGATTGTTAGAACGAGAGGTACATGAGATATGTGTGGGCACTGTGATTTAGAAGTTAATGTAATTATTTTTCCATAAATTTCCAAAAGATATTTGAACTTTC
The DNA here is from genome assembly GCF_022837055.1 of Prionailurus viverrinus. Classification (NCBI taxonomy): domain Eukaryota; kingdom Metazoa; phylum Chordata; class Mammalia; order Carnivora; family Felidae; genus Prionailurus; species Prionailurus viverrinus. The sequence continues at coordinate 115,308,078 of NC_062564.1, forward strand.
AAGTAGGGAATAAGATATTTCTAATTTTCATGTAGCAGCTAAAATGGTGATCTTGGCAAACTTGTGATGGTTGTTATATGAAATAGAGTTTTCACATTTTATTTTAAAAGGCTTTTCAAATATTTGATGATAGAGATGTCTGTGTGATACATACGAATCTCCTGACTAAAAAGTATATTAACTAATAACTAATTAAGCAAATACAGTTTAATATTTAGAGACCACGCCAAGTATAAATGCTTCTGAGTTTTAAAATTTGTAGGTGACTTTATATTTGTTGAACTAAATATGCAGACATCTCAGATAGTTCTTTTATCGTTGGGCTATTTTGTTTTGTTGGGGTTTTTTTGGATGGTAAGGAGGAGAATATGTTTTAGATAAGGGATAATTGAAGATTTCTGTTGAAAGTCTTTTTAGAACAACAAATAATCTTTCTGACAAATCTAAATTATAGTCTCTGCACTGGTAACAATAGAAGATAACCCCTAAAACAGTCTTACACTTTTCAGCTGTAAACACAATTAATGCTTAATAAGTATTTGTGGGATTTATTCTTTAGTTCAGCCACTTCTCCTTTCAAAACGATAATTGTTAAAAGTCAATATAATAAAAATCTGATACGGATAAATTATCCCTAAGCATATTGAAAATTAAGCTTCTTTTCTTTAAATTAGCACTTTCTGCTTTAGGTCTCCAGCACGCAGCACGCACCCCCACCCCCCACCCCCGCCAATACTAATAATTTTGAAATTCTGATAGAAGGTATTTATTGTTAGTATACGTATTAAAATTTTGAGGTCAGTGAGTTGAACAGTCATTAATTGTTTAGGAAAGATTTGTGGCCAGAATAAATGTTGGTGGGTGTAGATTGGAGGAAAGGGGTGTGGTTAGGAAACAGTTACCTTACCTTGTTACCTGCTGTTTTGGTGTATTCTGTTATATTTTAGGACCTGTTTATTTTAGGCACATTTTGTTGCAATATTCTGCAGTTTGCACAGTTATAGAAGCTTTTCAGTTTTAGCCACAAGGCTATGTCCATTTTTTTTTTTAAGGGTAGTTGCAGTCTTCGGTTTTTAATACCTAGCAGCTGTTTTTAATGTGTCTGAGATCCAAAACACTTTAACCGGAAAGCAGCCTCTCTTATTCACCCCTAACCGTGCTTTCTGCCGTCTTGCTCTTTAACTCTCTCCTTAGCAGGACTTAGTGTTTGTGTAACTGACATTCTCAGTGATAAGTTTTCGTCTAGGGTGTCGGGAGCTGGGTGACCATTTGTGTTTGAGCTGAAGGTGGGGGTAGCCCCAAGGAATCCTCGTTACTTGCATTTGCATTACAAACAACTGCTTGTTTACGGGCATCTGCTGCCCGCAGGTGTTAGGACTAGAAAAACATCTGGGGGTGGGGGAGGGCCCTGACCGCCCCTTCCTCACACAGAATCTTCCATTTTATAGGAACCTGCACATATCCAGAGATTATCAGCTAAGGCCAATTGGCACGCACAGATGTGTTTCTGTTGATAGCTCATTTTAACAATTCTATGTGCGTTTTACTCCTTTTTAGACAAATACTGACATACAGATGCTTACACAGCTTTTACCTGTGGCCTAAGTACAGTATTACCTACTCAAGAGAACCACCTTTGCCAATCCAGCTTTTTTCCTTCTGAAGGGAAGTTTTAACTGGCTAGTTACATGTTTCAGAACTGGAATTTTTAGAGGTGTGTTTATATCAGAAATATTATGAATGAGTATCTCAAAGAATTTTAAATGCGAATTCTCAATTCAAATAAATCAGGCCTAATAAGAAAACACCTGTAATAATAACAACACATTTGGTGTCAGTTCTTAAAGCACAGTAAACCTTGGCTTGAGTTGGTTGTTTTCATAGAGAGTAAGAAGATGCTGAAGCTTGTTAAATATTTCAGAACAAGGACCCTAGAGAATTTATTAAAAGCATACTCCCAAGCCTTTTTTTTTTTTCTGTGAGTCTTATTTATGGCAGTCCCTCTAGGCCAATGGTAAAGTATTAAAAGAAAAAAATACTTTGTTACCTCCTTTGGGTCCTGGCGCTTGCGTGCCTGAATACCCTGAATACCATGTGAGCAGGGGGTTTGGCTGGCTTCAACATAGTGAAAGTTCCCTTTGGCATAATGTACTGTGGTTATTAATCTTAGGTGTCAGACTTACATTTGTCCCATAGGCTACCCAAGTTTTTAACACCTCTGAAGAGAAGCATCTCATTTCTCTTCAGATGCATGGGAGGGAAAAGCAGCAGACGTCTTGTGGGGAGCTACAGCAAATGTTACAGCTGGGTCGTAGGACCCACCGACCTACCGCAGTAACACCTGGTCAGCACCGTGCTGCTGACTTCATTGTTTCTTTGTGCTCACACAGGATGGATTTTTAGGTGGGAAAAGCAGATGTTTATGTTTGCATTTCATCTTTCCTTTTTTTCTTATTTTTAGTAGACATTGCTATTAAAATGTTCAGGGGATCTTTTTTCATTAGTTTGAGCATCTCCGTTCTATTGTATGGGTTTTTTTTTTGTTTGTTTTTTTGTTTTTTTTTTTTTTTACCTTAAGAGAAACATCATTTTGATTTCTGATGAACAGAATATAATAGGTATCTATTATGACTTTGTGATAACCTACCCCCATGTTTGTATTTGCTCACAAACAGCTTAAAATTGATTTTCGTCATTGCTACATCTTGAATTAGGAACTAGGTAAGCTTATGCTTATCTGTAAGCTTACACTTATACCACTGTGCATTGCTGAATAGCTTTGAAAATACAGAAGTAATAATTCAAGAGTGGAGGGAGACTGTGGCTTATATTTTGAGCAAGGTTTTTTAAGGTGGGGTGTCTTCACTTTACAAGAAGCTACTTAATTTGATTTAGTGAGAAATTATTTTAAATTTTCTAAGTTGCATACTTTCCGAAGCTAAGTACATTAAATTTGCCTCTTTACCTGAAGTGCAGGAGAATTTAAGTTTTAGAAGATGGGTTCTATCTCAAATTTGAATGTGTGTATCAGGAGAATGTGTGGGGAAATTCCCCAGAGCCCTCAAACTCTTCTAGTTCATTCATTTGATACATTTTTAATTGTAACGCTACAAAGCAGGGAAGGATCTTAGTCTGAATAATTGGAAGCTGATGCGACACCTTACTCCCCCGCAACTACCATTCATGTATCTGAGCTATCTCAGGACCAAATGGTTTGCTTATTCAAGCGTTCCAGGGAGCCATACTACCTACATCTGACCCTCCAGTAGCTAATACCGTACTTGCATCACTCGTGCAGCCGAAGTGTGATCTTTATTCAGCTATATTTTTTTCAAAATGACTAGAAATTTCTTGTTCGTTCATAAAAATAAGAGAACAACCCAATTTCACTAAAACTAAAGACCATTGAGCCATCCTGCAGAAAATCTTGCTCTTGGAAGTACCTCTTCTCCTGCCCCCACACAGGTCCTGAAGTTGCTCTCGTCAACCCCATTATTTTGATTCAGTCTATCTTGTGGTTGGAGACTTATGTACGATTTACCAGGACCGAGATTGGACCTCACAATGGGGTTCAACTGGACTTGAATTTGTAGCCTCACAAGTATTCTTTCATAACATCAGTCGAGAAAATTTTGTAGCTTTTTGAGTCCTGTTGTGTTGTTTTTGCTGTTTTAAACTAATCCTATCAGTTCTTTAGGCAGAACCATTCTTGGTTTATGTGACTGACATTTCTTTAGGCAGTAGATCATTCCATAACTCTCTGACCCCATTGTTCCTCATTTATGTATTATAGACATGATTGGAATTTTATAAAACTGGTTTCCCTTTGATTTCAAAATAGATAAGCCAGCACTGTCCGTGGGTTAGCAGAAAAGCACATATGTTTTATTCCCTGGCAAAAGTAAAGTTCAGCATTATATAGGTGCTGCTATCATGGGAGTAAAGGTTTTTTAAAAAGAAGATATTCATTTAAAACTTGTGTGTCTTGAATATTATTAAGTGGTTATGCCAGAGAGTCTATAGAAAGCTAATACTGTAGCAGTCAAGAGACTTAGTACTGCTTTGTACTGTCCTGACAGGTCCTTACTCATTTGGAAAAGGCAGCCACTGGACTTTGTTTAAATACTTTTTTAAATATATTTTAGATCATGATGGCTTTTCAATATTAATTATGACCTTATGAAGTCACAGTATAGGAATTGTATACTTTGCTATAAGCTCTTAAGTCATTTTAGGCATGTAAGTGATTCAGTCTTTATAAAATTTGAAGAAGTAAAGCCAGAAAATGACCTAGAGACGAACCACAAAGGTTGGGTGGGGCATGGGGGCAGAAAGAGAGGGATATTGAAATACACTGACTTGACAGGAAGAGTGGGCAGTTGAGTAGAGAGGATGGAAAGGAAACAGGCATTGCTCACTCCAGAGATCTTGACGATGTAGCCAGGCTAGCTGGGACTGTTTGCAGACTATTTAAGAGGATGTTCAGGGGATTTTATTTTTTTATTTTTTATTTTTTTTAATTATATTTATTATATTTCTTTGGCCAGTATTTTATTTTACTTGGATTGTTCAGGGGATTTTAAAATCTCTGTAAGATGATGCCTTTATACACCATACCCGCTCAAACTAAACTTGTAAACCTGCTGAAATTAACTACTTGCTATGTGTAGATCACTCACAAAGCTCTCAGGAGTGGTACTTACCGGTCTTCAATCTTTATGGGGAATATTGCAAGGGCATTACAGAGCAAACAAGAGTTTTGCCTACTACCTGTCCCCTTTTTCCCATCTGTAGGAGAAATATGACTGGCAGAGATGTTGCGTCACAGAGAGTCTAGAAATGTGTTTTATTTTTGCAGCTAACCAGGGGCAGGTAGACGCTAAAAAACTTTTAATTGTTGGCCATTGTTTTGAGCTATGTCCACGCATAATTCTATATGAAACTTGATGATGGTTTTTCAGAATCAGGCTTTGATCCTCATCATAGTAATTTGTTGTTGATGTTACGTTCACTTTAAGAAAGAGGACTATTGCAATTTTACTTAGCACAGAGAAAGGTTGCATGAGGGGTAGCTGAAGGGAAGCCTCTATAATCTAGAAGGAGGAGTGGCTCAAGTGGAGCTTTAATTTTCCCTTCATGTTGTCAGCTTCTTAATGAAACAGTTACCAAAGCAAATTTTTAAATGCTGACATACTAATACCTACTTATAAGTCCTTTTTTTTCAATCCTGAAAAATTCTGCAGTAAAACCTATCCACTGTTGATGATAGTTGATCAGCTGGTCAATTGATCAAGGACTACTGATGAATTATGAGATAGTTCCATTCAGCCTAGCATTGAATAGACACGTCAGTAGATTTGCTGAATAAAAAATGCACTAGAAATTTTTCATGTATGTTTTTTGGATATTTCCAAGTGATCTCTCTTTATCAAACCAAATGCTATGTTAAAAGCAAAAACTGTCCGCTAAATAATCCTTAGTATTTTATTATTTTATCTTTTCTCTGATTTGTTGCATCAGTGAAAAGAGAGAGAGAACCTTAGGCTAGAGTCTTTAATCAGAAAATCAAAGTCTCTCTTTAAAGACTGTTAAGTTTCCAAGTAACTGCTAAAAACAGCCAGCTGGGAGCTTGCTGCAAGAATGAAAAAGAATGGGACTGGACCCTCATATGAGGACTGGTCACAAGAAGTACTTTCTTCCTTAGTTCTAGAAATTTAATTGAAGAAAAAGAGGTGATAGAAACACTTATTTCAAAAGGATACTTGAGATAGAAATATAATAGTAATAGAAAATCATCTTCAATTATGTTTTAGTATCATATGGTTAATGCAATTTATTTTTATTCCTTCCCAGATAGAACCATTTTTTTTCCCAGTAAAACTTGAGGTATTTACAGGTCTTAAAAATTTTTGTGTGCTCCTTCCAAATATATGTGGCATTATCACAGCGGACTTTTCTAGGCCAATGTGTACTGTAAATTATGTCCTTCTGTGATGTTGAAATGTTGAGAACAACATATTTGAGTCTTGGTTAGGTAGAGCCAGGTAGTTCCCTGTGAAGGCGAACCTGTGGGGAAGACCAGTACTGGGTAAGATGTCAGAGACCTGAGGTCTCGTCCCAAGTCCTTCATTCTTTCCCAAAGCCGTGGGGGGAGGTATTTAACCTCCATCAGCCTTTGTTTCCTCATTTATAAAATGAGAAATTTTAATATTTCTTGCCTGCTTTATGTGGTTGATGTGAAATTTAGGTGGCACAAAGCCTGTAAAAGTACTCGGTTTACTAGCTAAGGGAACAGAGCAGGAGTGTCAGATGGTATCAGCCAGTGCCTGGACCCCCACCTGCTGGGAATGCTGTAGCCACAAGGGGTGTTTGACTATACCTAGTAAGCTCCTGAGAAAAGGAAGAAGTGTTTGGTTTTTATCATGCCACTGTGCTGACCTGAAATTTGGACACTGAGTGAAGGCCTTACATTCACCTGTAGAAAATTCTTGCGTAGGGGTGCCTGGGTGGCTCAGTTGGTTGAGTGTCTGACTCTTGACTTGGGCTCAGGTCATGATCCCAGGGTTTGTGAGTCAGGGCATTGGGTTCTGTACTGATAGTGCCCAGCCTGCTTGGGATTCTCTGTCTCCTTCTCTCTCTCTCCTCCTCACTCTCTTTCTCAAAATAAATAAATAAACTTTTGGGAAAAAAAGAACAAAAAAAGAAAAATCTTGCATAAATAAAAATTTTGGGAATTGTCATTACATCCCTTACCAAAGTGGCTTTCTTCTCTTGGGTTCCTTTTTCTCTCTAGTCATGTTAGGAGAGCATGTGATTTTTCTTGTTAGCACCATAGAGAATGAGATGTGTGAAGGAGCAGGTTTCTAAATTTCATATTCATGAAAAATCTCATATCCTTCTAATATTTGATATGAAATTGCCAGATAACTCTTAACTCCTTGGATGGAGGTAAGAATATTTTTTGGTTAGGAGACTTTTCCCCTTAATCCTTTAGGAGCCAAGTTTCTTCTCTCCACTGCAAAAATTATATAGAGGAGATCTAAGAGCCATGTGAATGTAGAGGATGACAGGCAAGTTATTTTTTTCCCCTTTGAATTTTCTTCTAACTTAAATCTTTCCAGCTTTCCTGGCACCTAAAAGGATCAGGTCCAAGGGGATGTGTTGGCCCAGCAGCAAGGAGAAATCAGTGATTTTCTAGCCTTGTGGAAAATTCCAGCCTCCATCCTTTTAAGACTTTACTTTTTCTCTAAATAAAACCCAGTGAATGTTAAATATATTTCAACATGGAGTCAGCTTTCTTGGCAAAGAATTCTTCCATTTTTAACGGCAAATATTATATCTCATAATTATGATCACATATCATCTTGGTGCACTGGTTCAGATGACTTGGATCAAGAAAAAGGTACTATAATCTTGTCTCAAGTGTGTTAGACTTAGTCTGTGACTCCAACAGTGAGACTTTTTTAAAGTCTGGAATAAACCCAAAAGTACTGAAGTAAAAAATTATTTACTGCTTACTGCATTGGGCTAACCAGTTTAGCTAACTAGCAAGGTTGGGAAAAGAATTAAGTCTCCCAAATGTTGCTTGAATTAGTGTTTGCTCATTTGTCTGTATACATTAAAATTTTTACATTAAAACTCAAGATTTTATTTTTTTTTTGAAAGGAATAACACTTACCCTTTTTAAAAAAACGACTACTTTGAGCCAGATGCTGTTCTTTAGTTTAGTCCTGACTGAAAACTGTAGGTGGGTGTTCTGATCCCCATGGAGTTGTGGAGTCAGTGCCCTCCCTTAAGATAGAAAGAGGTGTTTATTTTCTTTGAAAATAGCCACATTTGCCATTCAGAACATAAAACACTTATTAAATGAATCATAATATTGGTTAAAATATAAAATAGAAAAGCAGTTATTACTTTGATTTTATTGGAAATTTCATTAATGCTTCACTATTTTTTATGAAAATAGAATACTTTTATTAAAAAAAGCAATACATGGTCACTAGAAAAATTAGTAAAATAAGCAAGAGGAATAACAAATATTAAATTCCCAGAATCCCACTGTGTGAGGCAATCACTCTTAAAACTCACTATGTAGCCTTTTAGACCTCTACTGTACCTATGCACATATATAAATATATATTTTATATGTTTATGGCAATGGGAACATAATATACTGTTATGTAATTTGCTTTATTTTCCCACCAATATACAGTATATAATTTTTACATCATTTTTTTTTTAACTTTATTTACCTTGAGAGAGAGAGAGCACAAGAGCTGGGGAGGGACAGAGAGATGGAGAGAATCTGAAGCAGGCTCCATGCTGTCTGCAAGGAGCCCAATGTGGGGCTCAATCCCACAAACTGAACTGTGAGATCCTGACCTGAGCCAAAATCAAGAGTCAAATGCTTAACCAACTGAGCCACCCAGCCGCCCCTAACCGCACCTAACATCATTTTTAATGATTGCCTAATTTATGTAATCAGTCTTGTTGAAGACATCCAGATGAAGTCACATTTTTCCCCTGTCTTTGGCAACATTGTGATGAAATGCATATTTTCTTTCTTTTTTATTTTTTTTAATGTTTATTTATTTTTGAGAGAGGGAAAAGGCAGAGCATGAACCGGGGAGGGGCAGAGAGAGGGAGACACAGAATCCAAAGCACGCTCCAGTCTCCGAGCTGTCAGCACAGAGCCCAACATGGGGCTCGAACTCATGAACCCGTGAGATCATGACCTGAGCCAAAGTTGGACTCTTAACTGACTGAGCCACCCAGGCTCCCCAAAGTGCATGTTTTCTAACTAAATCTTTGCACAGATTCGATTTCCTTGAAATGAATTGCTAGAAGCAGAACTGCAGAATTAAAGGCAATGAGTGAATGCACCTTATTTTTAAGTTGGGGTTAACCCAACATTGCAATTTAACCTTAAAAAAACATTTATTTTAAGTCCATATTTAAAAGTATGTATCTGATTATATTCAGGTTTGGTTATGGTTGGTGTTTTGAGGCTGATAATTTTCATGCCTCTTCTGGTTAAGAATGAGTCCAGTGCTAATGAAGAAGTCAGACAGATGGAGAGCAGAGTATCTGTTTGTTAGTTTATATATATATATATATATATATATATATATATATATATACACACACAAATATGTGTGTGTGTGTGCATTTAAATTTATTTATTTATTTTTGAGAGAGCAAGCAAGCACAAGCAAGGGGAGGGGCAGAGAGAGAGGTAGATACAGAATCTGAAACAGGTTCCGGGCTCTGAGCTGTCAGCACAGAGCCCAGCGTGGGACTCGAACCCATCACCAACTGTGAGATCATGACCTGAGCCAAAGTCAGTCACTTAACTGACTGAGCCACCCAGGTGCCCCTGTTTATATATATATCTTAATGTTTACATATTTTTGAGAGAGAGCGCGCGAGAGCGAGCATGAGTGGCGAAGGTGCAGAGAGGGGGACAGAGGATCCAAAGTAGGCTCTGCGCTGACAGCAGAGAGACCGACATGAGACTCAAATTCACAAACTGCAAGATCATGACCCGAGCTGGTTAGATGCTCAACCGGCTGAGACACCCAGGTGCCCCCAGTTTATTTATTAATAAGACTGGATTGGCGAATGTGGCTTGGACTATGACATGAATTTGGACTTCCTTTGACTTCCCCAAATTGAACACATCACTGGGCCACAGACTTCCCTAACAGAGGCTGGGAGCTTATCTCCTGTGGAACTTGAGGTGAGAACAAATCCATGGTTGGGCAAGTTGGCCTCAAAAGAGAGAAAAAAGAGTCATCTACCCTTGCTCATTTTCTTTCTCCAAATCACCAGAGAGGAGTAGTCCTGCCTTATGGGAAATGAATGAGGAGATGGGAGAGGAAAAGGCTGCCTTCCTGGGAGCTGCCCAGAGAACACAAGTTCCTACTTTATTGGCCGAGCCAGGGAGTAGGGAAGAAGGGCACAGTGGTTATCCCTTTAGTCATAAGCCTTGATAGACTGATCAGACTGTGGCCCAGAGACAGTAGTGTTAAAAGACACATTCATACGACGACGGGAGTTGCAGCGGAGTACTGTTGGTGCAGTCCAAAGATCTGGATCCCAGTACTCTGTTACTGGCACACTGTGTGCTCTTCAGCCAGTGACTTATTTTCTCTGGACCTTGGTTTCTTCACCTATAACATGGATTGCCACCTGTTCTATTTGTAAAAATACACAGTGCTCTGTGTTATTGGTAGTGTTTCTGGGACAGGGACTGACTGCATCTGAATTACTAGTTGGGCGGGAGTGGGGGGGTTCTCGTTAAAAAGGCAGATCCTTGGGCCGCTCTGCAGATGTCCTGAACCAGAAGCTGCAGGCAGGTTATGCATATGCACTTTGAACACGTTACTTTATTGATTCTTACCTAAAGTAAGGTTTGGAAAAACACTGACCCACTAGCTGCTTAATAATTTAACTGGGGTTCAGATGACCTAAGTGACCTGCACAGGCCTCGAACCGAGAAAGCAGTAGAGCAACATTGGGCACTTTGGCCCCAGAGCTCACCTTCTCTCTGCCTAGCCCTCATAGAGACCACTGGCACTCATTTCTCTTCTAGTCAGGTCAGGTTTCCTCTCGGAATGCCCTCCTCCATTGACTACAGAATAAATCCCACATTCTTCAGCATTATTTTCAAAGCTTTGCACATTTTGGAACCATCTACCTTTCAAGGCTTGTCTCCTTACTGCCCTACCCTGCAGCTTACCATTCACCTACATTTCCAGACCTATACCCTAAACCCTTTCCCAAATCCCCAACTTCCATGTCTTATCTTGGTCTCCCTGAAGTGCCCTGCTCCCTCTTCCCTGCCAGCACAATCTTGTTCATCTTTAAAGGTCCAGGCTAAATGGTACCTCCTTCATGAAGCCCCTCCTGATTCTACCACCAGTTAAGACTAAGTGCTGTCTCCTGTGGATTCCCACAGGACCTTCTTCATAACTGTTACCACGTCTAATAATAGTTGGCTGTCTCTGCATCTGTATTTCATACTAGTTGTTACTTCTTTGTAGGTAGAGCACCTGTTTTATTCATCTCTATTGCCCAGAACCTGTTACACTACCTGGCATAGAGCAGGTTACTTTCCAGATGATTGTGGAATAAATTTAGCAGAAAATTTGAATTCCCACTAATATCGGGCAATAATACCAGATGTCATTCCATATTTAAATGGAGACCCTTAAGAAAAAAAAAAAAAAAGCTTGTAGAGAATCACAAAGCTGAAATTAAGCTTAGAAGTTCTCTGAACATTCAACATGGAGCACATGGACTAGACATTAGCTCTCAGTTTTTTGTTTTTTTTTTTAATTTTTTTTTCAACGTTTATTTATTTTTGGGACAGAGAGAGACAGAGCATGAACGGGGGAAGGGCAGAGAGAGAGGGAGACACAGAATCGGAAACAGGCTCCAGGCTCTGAGCCATCAGCCCAGAGCCTGACGTGGGGCTCGAACTCACGGACCGCAAGATCGTGACCTGGTTGAAGTCGGACGCTTAACCGACTGCGCCACCCAGGCGCCCCAGCTCTCAGTTTTGAGTACATAGTACGTAGGAACTGTTCTGAGTCCTTTGTATGTTTTTGCTCACTTTGTCTCAGAATAACCTGATGATATCCCTAATATCTCAATTTTACACGTGAGACTGGGCATAAAGAGGGTTGAGAAACTGAGGCATAGAGGGCATAGAAGAAATTAAGGACCACGATAAAACAGTTCAAGAAGTAGCAGTACAAATAAAGTTGGTCATTTGCTCCAATCACACAGCTAGTAAGTAGGGTACCATAACTGGGGCCCAGGTCTTGACTTACACTGCTGGGTGCTTTCTGCAATTCCAGTTTATTAATACTGTCACTGCCACACAGAAGATGCTAGATGACCACTGAATCAGTCAATTTCTCACCAGTAAGGTGTATGAATTCTTATAGAAGCTTTGTGAGTATAAAATGAGATAGTGTATGGAATTGTGAATTTCTTTAATATTCTATTTGGTAGAAATAGTTGTGCTCGTGGTGAATATGGAGTTCAAAGGCAAACCAGTTAGATGCAAGGAGAAGGGGAGATGTATAAAAGATGGTGAAAGTTCTAGCTTGATGATGAGGGGACAGCATTCGTGGAAAAAATGAATTTAGAAAGAAGAGCAAGTTTCAGGACAGACATTCATGAGTTTAGTTTAAGGATTATCCTATGTTTCTCTTTCATGCTAAGAAAACAAAAAATTAACCAATATCTGGAGTCAAAACATTTTATATTATGGCCATCGTTTTGGTCCCATCATTTATTTAAGTCCGCAGTGCCTCACAAAATCACTTCATTTACTTACCTCTGAAGCTGCCTGGATTTTACCCGAAGCCTCTGTATGACTGTGAGTCATAGAACTGCCCAGAGGTGAGGAGAGTAATAGTATTCATATACTAGCATGTAATATCTAATGAATGCACTGTACATGCATTTTTCTTATTAAATACTTGAAGTGAATATTGCTAGTCTTTCCATGTTTCCAAAAAAGAAACTGGGACACAGAGAAGTTATTTGATTACTGTAGTCCCAAAGTTTTGTAAGTGGTAGAACTTGAATTCAAAGCCAGGTATCCCTAATTCAGGAGTTGGAACCCACTCCATAAACTAGTTTCTCCCTTGAAAAGGTGTTGAGAAGAATCCTTAGTCAGTGTCAGTAAACTACTTTGAGGATTAAAAGTGTCTGTTATACATGTGTTTTATTAAACAATATAAACGGTTTAGCGTTAGTAGTGGTTTAAATAACAGGTTCTTAGAATATGTAAAAATTGTCTTCTGGTTCATTCAACACATAACCATGTGATTGTTTAATGTGTTCTTGAAAATTCCCAGGAAATATTTGTTCTTTGGGTGTATCAGACACATTTTGATAAATGTCTAATTTTATGGGAGTCCCTATTGCTCACTTCTAGGGGCCCTGTGTCCCCAAATCTCATGTATTTAAGTAGGTTAATCAAATAGCTGGGTGGCCAGAGGTTTTGTGGTTCTTGGAATCTCTTTGATAAATAATGTTGTCTCCTTATTCCATAAGAGCTGAGCATTTACAGGCAAAAATCTACTGCCAAAGAGTGTTCTTTGCACAATAAACCATTAAAATGTGGCATGTGCTTCATTTTTAGGAGCTGTTAGTGGTGATTTTTGTGGTATCATGATGTTAGATTAAGTAAGAGAAATTAGAATTAATTGGAATGATGATCATTCCTGAGAAGTTGCAACAGTGGGTTTCCTTTAAAAAGTGAAGAAACTTTTCTTGTTATGAAGATACTTACTAGGAGCAGTCGTCTTTCTCTCAAAAAAAAATGCCTTTTTTGTTTTTTTTTTTTATTAAAAAGTAATATATTTTTTTTAAAAATTGAGGGAACTCATTAAACAATAGAGAAAATAAATTAAAAATATGTTTCCACCATTCAGATATAATGTTTCATTCACACACACACACACACACACACACACACATTTTCAGATTTCTTTCTGCATCTATACTTACAATACAAGCATTTTTATAAATGGGTTCATAAGATTATTTTTATTACAATGTTTTTTCCTTAAAAATGTATCATGTGCTCATCTTTTTATGTGAATAAATATAGGTCTGGGTCATCAGTTATGGTTGGATACTATCCAGTTATGAGAATATTTCAATTTATTGATTATGTTTTCAGTTATGAACATTATTGTTTTTATTTTAAATCATGCTAAAATGACGGGGTGCCTGGGTGGCTCAGTTGGTTAAGCTCCCGACTTTGGCTCCGGTCATGATCTTGCGGTCGTGAGTTCCAGCCTCGCATCGGGCTCTGTGCCGACAGCTCAGAGCCTGGAGCCTGCTTCAGATTCTGTGTCTGTGTCTCTCTCTCTCTCTCTCTCTCTCTCTCTGTCTCTCTCTCTGCCCTTTCCCTGCTTATGCTCTGTTTCCCTCTCTCTCTCAAAAATAAATAAAAACATTAAAAAAAATTTTAAATCATGCTAAAATGAAACCCTGTTAAAAACATACATAATCTGTAATCTATTTTTTATAGGTTATATAGATTTAAATAGATTTCTAAGGATAGGTGTTCTCTGGTTATATAGGTTTAAATAGAAATCTAATCAAGTAGATTATAAATATGTATTTACATATTTATGTGGTTACATATTTATGTGGTTACATATTTATATGAATTGCTTGTTCATATCTTTGAGTTTATGTGAGCTTTTTATCTGTAAAGCGTATTAATCATTTTGATCAACTACTCTTAAGATAATGGCTCAAAACAATTTTACAACAAAATTATGATTTTTCTGTTTCTTTGTGACAACACAATTGAGATCTACTTGCTGGTTATTGTATAAACAACAAGCTACTTAATTAAAATGCTTTCCGGCATTAGCTTGGTTCATTTCTTGTATTTTTTTTTCAGGAAAGAAGATGCTAATAAAACTCTTTTGTCCCTGGTAGGATGGTGTAGTAACCAGAAAGGACACTTTATTCCATTTCACTCTTCAGAAGAAGATGTCTGTTGTACCTGTCTCTGTTCTCTCTGCACTAACCCTAAACTGTAAACAAGTATCTTGGTAGAATGAAGACAAACACCAGAGAATGTTTATTTCAGGAATGATATGTCATTCATCCCATAGATATTCATGGAAGGTATACTTACTTTGAAAGTCATTGTGCTGAGCCATACTGTGGGTAAATGTCCATGAAGGTAGTCACCACCCTTAGTGAGCTTACAGTTGTAAACATGAACTTGTGCAGCACCTACAGCCTGACACAGAGTGAGCAGAAGCAGCATCAGTAGTGCAGACCCTGGGATCCCGGAGGGGCAGAGATGAGCCAGGTCTCCTGGAGTGGTACAGCCTGTTTCGGCAGCTCCACGTGACTGCAGTTTTTACAATGTGCCCTTCTCTCTTTACCTGCTTGCAGTTTAATGTGGCCCATTTGAAGCATGGTAGAGACTGTTCGGTTTACTTGTTTAAAAGTGGTTGTATAGATAGCTCTGTTCTGGTTGGGCCAGGAAAGTTGCTTAATAAATACTTTTTAAATTAAAAGGTCATGTATATTAAGTAACCTAGAACAAAAAAATAACCATTTCTAGAACATTTTATTTTTTAATCCGTGTTTACTTTTTTTTTAGAGATTTTATTTTATTTTTTAATGTCTGTTTTTGAGAGAGCACAAGCAGGGGAGGGGCAGAGAAAGGGGGACAGAGGATCCAAAGCGGGCTCTATGCTGACATCAGACAGCCTGATCCAGGGCACAAACTCATGAATCATGACGTGAGATCATGACCTGAGCCGAAGTTGGACCCTCAACCAGCTGAGCCACCCAGGCGTCCCCATCATAAAACATTTTTTTTTAATGTTTGTTTATTTTGGGGAGACAGAGTGCAAGCAGGGGAGAGGCAGAGAGAGAGGGAGACACAGGATCTGAAGCAGGCTCCAGGCTCAGAGCTGTCAGCACAGAGCCCGACATGGGACTCAAACCCAGGAAGTGCAGGATCATGATCTGGGCTGAAGTCAGGCACTTCACCCACTGAGCCACCCAGGCGCCCATAAAACATTTTAAATGAAAAAGTTTATAAACATTGCTGCCAAGTTAACTGGTATTAGTAAGAACGAGGGCTAGGAGTTACACCCTCTTCTGTTTCATGTCATTGGTACTATGGCACTGTTTTATTAGCACAATCACCAGAAACCTTTATTTGTAAGACATCTGCTCTGTGTACTTTTTAACCATGGTTTAAAATAGTTATTGTCAAACTTGACCACAGTTAGAATTGGGCAAACAGAATCTCATGAAAACAGACAATTTTTCATTTATTTGTATCATGCAGTGGACTGAGCCCAAATCCAGGATCAGCTTTCTGCTAGGTGTCTAACGGGAAAATGACTTTTACCTTTGTTTCTGTTTCTTTACTCACAGTTTGAAACATTGGGCGATGTTTGGAAACGCAGCTTTGAAAATGATGTAGCCTAGTTAACTGAGGAAATATTTGGTCAAAATCCATGGCAGGGAATCCCTGTGTGCTAGGAATAAAGTGCTAAACTAGACCTGTGAGTTGCAGGCCTGAGGATGTTTGCTTTCAGCCACATATACAATTTATCAAATAATTCTGAGCTACAACCAGAGTTAAGTAAGGCAAGATCATATTAACTAGATTTGATGAGGGATTCTTATGTACCTGATTGGGGAAATTAGAGATCAAATTAAAAAAAAAAAAAAGTTTCCTCCCAAGATGGCTGGTCATCAGGAAGGAACAGAGGTCTCTGTGTAGTGGCAAGGGAAATAAGACATTTAACCTTCAAATGAAAAAGCAGTTAAAATTTAGGGACAACGGGGATGTTTATTTTGTTTTTATTATTTTAATAGTTTTTGAGTGAACTCAGTAATGTGTATGCAATGTGAAGTTTGAAAATACTTGGCTACCTGGGGAAAAATGAAAAGTTAGAGGGCTTTTCTTTTCTTTTTTTTTTTTTTTTTTTTTTTTTTTTTTTTAAGTTCTGTTGGTAATTTTATGGTGGGCAAAAAATACTGACGTGGAGTCAAGCAAATCATTCACTAGCTCTATGTATCTGAACATGTTGCTGACACCTTTAGGCATTAGTTTTCTTATCTGGAAGTGGTAGTAACAAATGGCTTGTGTGGACTAAGAAGGCACAGTCATGTTAGTGTGCTTTCCTTGTTTAAAAGCTCCTGGGCTTCTTGGTGCCAGACCTTTGAGCCAGATCAGAGATGAAGACACATTTGCATTTCTCTCAGGTTGTTTTATCAGTACTGAAGGCATCAGAATTGACTTCAGTGCTTTGGCAAAGGAGGTTTTTCTGCTCTAGGAGTAAAGCAAGGTCTGATGGTATTTGAGAAAGGTAGAAAATTGACCTAATACTACTTTTGCCTGGCTCTGGGAGGGCATCTCGTGTGTTAGTAACTTTCTGGGGGGCACCAAAAGTGCAAACTTAATACCAGGGGAGATCTGGACATCTAACTTGAGTAATTCATTGGATTGAATTGCTTACCATTGAAGGTCTGCCTTCAGAAAACCAGCCCATACTGATTTTTTGCTTTCCTCCTCTTCTCACACCCCAGTATATTTCTAGAACTCCTTGCCCACAGTTGTCATCCAGATGCTGCATCTTCATGAATAAACATTTTGTTGTTTTAAAGTCACAAGTACCTCCGTGGACAAGGATTAAGCTACATTGTAATTTTACTTGGGGAGATAACATCCAGGAGGTTTTTCCCCTTGGCTTTTTTTTTTTTTTTTTTTTTAACTGGGGGAGGAGGAATTTACTTATTCAGCAAACATTTATTCAGTGGTTACTTATTTTTAAAATAGTTTTATTGATGAGGTGCCTGGGTGGCTCAGTTGGTTAAGTGTTCGACTTCGGCTCAGGTCATGATCTCACAGTTTGTGACTTCAAGCCCTGTGCTGCGCTCTGTACTGACAGCTGAGTCTGGAGCCTACTTCGGATTCTGTGTCTCCCTCTCTCTCTGCCCCTCCTTGCTCACGCTCTGTCTCTCTCAAAAATAAACAGACATTAAAAAAATTAAAGTTTTATTGAGATATAACTCATGATAACAGTTCACTCATTTAGTGTATAGTTTAATGGATATATGCAACCATTACCACAGTCAGTTTTGGAACATTTTCATTACCTCAGAGAGTAGTAACCTCTTGCCTTTGAGCTCTCATCCCCGTAGCCCCCCATTCCCTCACCCCCACCCCAGATCGAAGCAACTTCTGATCTGTTGTTTGTCTCAGTAGATTTACCTGTTTGGGACATTTTATAAGAATGGAATCATAATATGTGGTCCTTTGCGACTGATGTGTTTCACCTTGCATAGTATTTTCAAGGTTCGTCCATATTGTAATGTGTATCACTACTTCATTCCTTCTTCCTTCTGGCTTTTCATAGCGGCATCTTACTTCCCTGAGGTTAGATCATTTCCCTGATGCAGATACAAGTATCAGTGCACTGAAAAAACGAGTTGGTTTAGTCTATCTGGAGAGGAAAGAAAGTCAAAGTTAATTGATAATTCAGATCTATAAATCAGTGCTGAGAATTTTTTTTTTTTGAGAGAGAGAGAGGGAAGGAGGGAGAGAATTTCAAGCAGGCTCCACACCTAGCACAGAGCCCGATGAGGCTCGATCCCATGACCCTGAGATCCTGACCTAAGCTGAAATCAAGAGTCAGAGGTTCAACCAACTGAGCCACCCAGGTACCCTTGAGAATTTTTTTTATTATAGGTCCCTATCAGCTAAAAAACTTTTATAATTATGAATTAAATACCTGAATTACATAATTACCTAATAACTTAGATAATTACATATACTTAAGGCAATGTTTATGGTCATTGATGGAAGCTGCAAGTCCTTAATGCCAGTAAAAATTGATAATTTCTATTATTTTGGTCAGCTTCTCAGATCTTGTTGAAGATTTTAGCTCTAATGCAGGCTCTTAAAGAGTTGGTATTAGAAAGAAGTAGGATAGCTGTTAGCTTTGCCATCTTCTTAATGTTTGCTTGCACTTGCATTATTAGCATTATTTTCAGACCATCTAGCACTCTTGCCTATCTGACATAACAGAGCAAATGGGGGCCCCAGTGACAATCCGCATATTGGATATTTTTATAAAGCTTAAATTTTTTAACATAAAAATATGTATTGACATTGTCATATTTTCTTCCTGTACCCCAATGGGTGATGCTGTGTACTCTTAATGTATAGTCCATTAGAACCCACTGCTGTAGACTGATGGAGAAAGTAAATTGGAACTATATTCCTGTCTGTTCCAGTAGGCCACTTCTCACAGTCTGGCTGCTATGTGTTTCACAGGAAGGTTGTTTCTGAGACCAGTAGATTACACAGCACTATGAAGTTCATTCTCTTTCTGTCTGGTTGTGTCAGTTGTCTGCTCCGTGGGTTACTTGTGGGCTGCTCAGAGAACCACCTGGACTTCTGCGCCCCTGTTGCCGGGCTGAGGCTATGCTGGGACCCTGGTGCGGCCCCACCCTTCAGCAGCTGTGTGGAAATTCTGCCGCCTTCCTTTCCCTGGGTTAGATGTCTGTGCTGGCATGGTTGCTGTTTGAAACCAAATATGCACTGTGTGCGCATGTGGTGAAAGCAGTGGAAAAGAAAGCCCTGAGCGAGTTGGCTCTCAGGCTTTGACGAGCAGGCTGAATACTGGGCACTGTCCGTATCTTGCCTTGTTCGTGTGGATCTTGATGGCGGAACTCTTTGCTGGTCCCCACAGAGATCTGCCCGATAGGAAGCTGGTCATTTGGCTTGGAGAAGGCAGGAGGGCAGTTTGAAACCTGTCTAAGACTTTCTTTGACACGAGTTTGTGACCATTATGACCAGCTTTGTTCTTTGCTGAAGAAATATCCAAAGGAAATGGGCTTAAATCGTCAAAGGAATTTAGGCTGGAAGAATTACTTCAGAGGGAGGGATTAATAAACATTGAAATGGTTTATCAAAGGAAAGCATGGAATCTGATTATTTAAGGTTTTAAGAATAAATGTTTATTTGTGTGGAGCGATTCAAATGGCTCACCTGGAGGGATCCCAGCCCTCTGGCTGTGCCTATTGGTCCTGTTTCTTACTCAGCTCGCCTCCCCCAGTCCTCACCTCTGATGCAGTTTTATTTTGTTTTCAGTAAGCAGCATATAAACCCTCCAGGTCCTCCAAGAGATTATATTCTTTCCTGAAGGGAAAAATAAATAGGCCAGCATATAGATTATGCTATATAACGAGTCTCCCGTGTGTTATTACAGTGTTGTCACCGCAATTCTCAATTATGGCAATTTTTGCTGAGGGGTAGTCTTAGGAGTATGTGGGGCCCACGGCTGCTGCGGCTGCTGAGCTGCTGTGTGCTTTTCGTGTGTCTCTGCTCAGCCGCCGTGGTGTCTGTCTCGAGGTTGGTGCTCTGTCACCTCACATGCAGTTCGGGCGACTAAAATTCCAAATTCGGTTTTTCTCTAAGGAGGGTCTTGAAGAATATTGGACTCACTGGAAAGAATCTGGCAAAAGTGTCATGCTTGTTTGTGAACAGGGGACCTGGGTTCAGTCAGTCTCCCCTGTATTGATTTGATTTGCTTTGCTTTGCTTAGGTGTGAGCGAGAGGCCTGGGATGCGTCCACCGGCTGTTCAGCCTGTTCGTTGGCTGGAGAAGGCTAATGATGGAATCCTAAAAGAAATGGTTTTCGCGTGATAATCTGAAATTAGATTGGGGCCTAGGGATATGGAAAATGTGATAAGCTTATTAGGAATGCAACCTAGGGAAGAATATTTAATAACTGGACCCTATTTCTGGCATTTTCTTCTCAAAATGGTAAAATTAAGGAAAGAGAGCATTTTTCCGAGAGAAGAAAATCTGGACTTTGAAATGTTATGATTCATTTTTTCTTGCTGCATTTTGGTGTTGTATTTCTAAATTCGTGTAGTTTGCACACCTTCCTCCAAAAACAAACAAGCAAAATGAACCCCAAATAAAACAAACATCGGAACCGTAACCCAGTAAACTGAGGTAGGCAAGCTGTTAAAGAGTTTTCCAGTTCAGACCAATTTTTCAGACAAAATGTACAGTTTGGTACCTTACAACTAGGCCTGTTGATTCAAAATCCTATCGAATAGACAAAGGCAGCTTTTGTTCACCAATTACTTGGTGTCTCAGAACTAAGAGATTTTGTACAAAATGAAGGGAGGCAGTTATTTCAGAGTCATTTCTTCGATGTCAGTAAATTTCAGAACTTCATAGATTAGGAAAAGTAAAAACTGATAGTTCATTGACTAGTATCTACATAAGCAATATTAAATCTTTGTGAAAAGGGAGCATTAATAAATGGGATGCATTCAATTTTATAAATTCTTTAAAAATTCTTATGCTTTCCCATTCTCTTCATCCTAAAGCCCTGCCATTTATTAATTTGGAGTTTCTCTATAGAGCTGCATATATGAATTGGGGCAGACATTTTCGAAAATAGCCATGTAAGAAATATCAGAGGGTTTTCTGATAGCTAGGGACATATATAGCACCATATGTAAGCCTAAAGACTTAGTATGATGGTAATTAGTTGACCTGCTCATATTCTGGGTTGATTTGAAATGCAATAATGGATATATTTGCACAATGTGCTTAATAATAGCAACCAAAATGTCCTATTTTTTTTTTTTTTTAAATCAGAAATACCTTGACTCTTATTTGCTATTTTAAGAAAGAGTAGCATACTGGTGTTGATATATTTTGGTAATATTTTATCCTTAAGATTTTTTCTGCCTTGTTTGGTGGCTTCACGTTTTGATTCAAATATCAAGGTGTAATCTTGGCAGACTGAGTTGTGCCTGTGTGTATGGAGCTGGCATTGAAAACCTCTTTTGACTTTTTTTCCTCTCTTATTAATAAGGAATTATGCACTTACAATTTCCCAAATAATGTGATTTATTACACATGCAAATTTTAGCTCTGCTGAATTGACTGAAAGGGAGCAGGTGAGGGGGGGAGGGGCAGGTCTTGAGCAGCAAGCAGCTCAGTGGTTCACCTTGCATCAGGTGTCTTCAAGGTCTTCAGACTGAAAGCATGTTAGAGTCCCTTTCCCAATTGGAATCACTTACCCCATCGTTTTCGTTTTACCCTTTAGGCTTGAAAAAGTGTGTATTTAACCATCAGTTCATTTTGTGTGGTCTGAGTTATAAAAATGCCCCTGCTGGTTTTTCCATATGAAAGACATGTTTTTCATTTGTGGAAACTTATATAATTTTTTTTTTTTTTTGCTGGCTTTCTTTTGTGCTGCTTTAAATTAAAAGCAAATGTACTTCCCTCCCCTTCATTCTTGCTTCCCCACCCCCATCTTTGCATGTTCCAATTACAGAGTTGTGAAAATAAGTCATCTTTCGGCTTTTGTTACTTTAAAACAGCTATCGGTGATGTCAGAGTCAATACTAAAAGCATTAAGAATGCTGGCAGAATGTAATGCAGCTGCAATCCAACATGATGCTGGAAATGGGGTTGAGAGCATAAAGGCTTTCCATATTCCCAGGGCGCACAACTGCTTGCGGCCTTGGCTTTGATCTCTTCAAAGGCTGCTGCCTCCTCCTAGATGGAGAGACTTGGCTGCCACTCGCATGCATTGAGAAAAGGCAGAGGTCTCTATTCAGGCAGAAATCAATCACTGTGCAGAAACAATTATGTGTAATTCAACCATCATGAAAACAGGACGAGATTACGGGTTTGTTACCTGAGTGACTGTGTGGAGACGGGGAGCAGAGAACACTGGAGTCCTGCTGACATGCCACATCTCGATGACAATTATAGACGTATGAATGATGTGGCAGGCGGGGGAGGCATGATGACAAATGCTGGTCACGCTGTCCAGCAGAGCAGAAAATGAGGTTACAATTGGGAGATAATGTTTGCATATGTAACCATATTTCAGCAAGCTGAACAACTTCAGGAAACAGACCCTCAAAAACTCTTGTGAGTTTTTGTATATATGTATACTAGCATTTGAATCTGATAGTAGCTGAATTCAGGCAAAAATAATCCTATAATTTGAGAATTCTACTAGGAGAGAGAAAGCGAACTTTGGGTTATTACTTTTGCTAATTTGGAGTGTATCCTGACACCAAACTGAAAATACAACCAAAGTTTCTAACCTCATATATGTGAGTCTTTCTAAACATCTTCTGGTTCAGGAGTGACATTTTTGTTTTGAGTTCACTAATCTGCCAGAAAAAAGCATTGTTTTTGCATCTTGATTTAAGCCCTTTGGAAAAATGGTTTGTCAGTTGCACTATCTTCCCTTGTTTTCAAATGTTATTTTTCTAAAGCAGCCTTCTGAAATGTGTTTAAGTCTCCTTTCATTGTGAATAAAAGCAGGGCCTTTTTTCTAGGTAGGAAATAACTTTTTGCTTTAAGTAGAAGTGTATTTAATCTCAGAGCCCTGGCACGCAAAGCTGTCGAGGCATTTATTTTTATTTTAACTTGCTCTTGTCACCTCAAAAAGGCATAGGAGTAACCTCACACTTTGCCAGCTAGCCCGGCTATGGGAGGAGGGGGGGTGGGGGGGGGAGGCAAAATAAGATGAAAACCTAGATGGCTGATTATAAACTGGTATTGCTGCCGCTCAGCTTGCTACCCAGGCCCGGGTTTACCTTTTATGCCGCTCCAGCTTAGACATCAGAGGCGTGAGAGCTGCTTTGAGTTACAGATCTTCAAACAATAAGTCAAAACAAAAAATCAATCCCCTCCGGTCCCTGGGTGCAGTTATCGAAAGATAAAAGAGAAAAATAAAGTTATGCTAACGCAGATAGAGGAAAGGAGCAGATATGCCAAGGAAACCGGGAGGACAAGTGCAGAGCCTAAGTGGGCCTCATGTGAGCCAACATCAATGAATTTTTATCTTATCAAAAAGTTTTAGGGTTGCCAGTTCTTTTCCGACTGGATCCAGTCTGCTACAGGGCTGCCTGGAGCATGGGTTTCAGTAAAGTTGCCCCGTCCCTCTTAACTGTAACCACATAGGAATTAGATTGCATTTCACTCAAGGTATAAAACTCGCCACAGACTTCCAACAGCAAATTAGAGGTTTCGATAATCCCTCGATATTTTGAATATAAATTGAGAAGAGGAATTTTTTTTTTTTAACATTTGTTGAAAGCTGTAGACTTACATGAAAAATAAGGCAAATCTCTATAGTGTGTGTTCTTTCTTCAAGCCAAATTTCTAAGAAGAGCAAGAAAGCCCCCATGAATTATTTTTGAGGTAAGAAATCTGTGTTTTTCCTGTTTCTTGTGGGTAATGTCAGATATTTTTGGAGATTAACTATCTGAAGGATTTTTGCTAGCATTTTGATATATGAGCCAGAATGCATTTTTATGAATCCAAGTTATGGGGGGGGGGGGGAAGGGGGGATTATGCCTTTAGATATTTGTAGCTGTAAACATTTTTGAGATTATCTAAGATACAGTTCCTTCTTAGCTTCCCTAAGGTCTTTCATAAAATGGCACCTCAGTTTTCATTCTTACCTTTCCCTCGATTTCTCTTTATTTTCCTCACTGATAGTGTACCTGAGCTTCTGTCCAGGAGCCAGCCTCAACATCCATGTCCCTCCCTAACCACTGTGGAGCCTGGTCTGCCCCTTGCTGGGTAATCAGCTTCCAGATTTTAAGGGAAAGAGGGTAGTTAGGTTGGCATCGTCGAACTAGATGCCCTGCTATTTAAAGAAACTTGTTTTATGTGTAAACTATAGTTAATCATTTGAGTAAAACCATCATTGCTTTCATTTGCATAGTTCAGATGACTCACTGTTTTGAAAATTAAATAAACTCAAATGGAAAACAACCACACACTGCGGGTTGCAGCCTTTATTTCCTAGCAGAGAGTTAATGAGCAGAAAGATGGCAGAGCCATTTCCACACATCTAAGGCTAAAAATTTTTTTGAACTATTAATGAATGTACTTTATTATAAACATTGAAGCTTAGAGTATGTGCTGTAGGCCCCGAGAGAAGAAGTGGAATGAAGATTCTTTCTAGTTTCTTATAATTAAGCAATGGTAGAAAATCACAGTCTGTACTTTTAGGCCTTTGTCCTCTGACTCTCCTTCCGGCTGGGTTCAGCTAGCAGTTCCACTCCAGTCTCTCTCTGCCGTTTCCTATCTTTAATCCCTTCTTGTCATCCTTCCAGGCTCCTTAGAGGATGTAGTTATAAGTGGCTTCATGTTTACATTCGAGGAAGGAAAGAAAGCAGGGGAGGAAAAAGGGGCAAGTTGGTGAATGTTGCACAGAGGTGCTGTGCTCCAGCAAGCTCCAGTCTGGCCCACGTGGGAGAACCTTGGAATTCCTGACGTCCCAGCCCTACCTTCTGAACTCTTTTACTCTCATATGGCCAGTGGCAGCTGCAAGGGCTTGGCTGGGAAGTGGGATGGCCAGGGTGGGGGGTCGGGGTGGGGTGGGGGGACTGGCCTCCATAATCTCCAGCAGTAATATTCTTAACCACCCCAAATAAACACCTGTGCTAAGTAAAACATTCTTCAGGATAGAGCTAATCCCCTCTTCCAACCAGATTGCTGTTCCTAAACCCCTTTTATGTAGAGACGTATATGCTAGGTAAACTGTCAGGCATATTTACCCTTGTGTAGATACATGTGCATGCGACGCAGTGTTTCCAGTTTGTGAATTGGATCGCTGGTACCTCAGTCCTAGTTCCACCACTTAATGGCTCTGGGACCTTAAACACATTACTTAAGTATTCTAATCCTCCTTTTCCTTATCTCTAATATGAGAGTGTTAGTAGTAGCTACCCATGGGCCCTGTGTAAAGGCAATGCCAATGCGAAGCATACACGACATTTAGGTGCTAATTAATAAATAATAGCTATTGTCGTTGTTAGAATGCTAACAACAGTCTATTCTACCCTAATTTAAGACATTATTTGCATTTTCTTACTAACTTTTTGAGATGTACTAGCTTATCTATGTATGCATTTTTGATATTTGAATTTCTCCATGTCCTACTCCTAGAGTAGAGCCTAGGCTCTGGAGGGAAATGTTGAGTCCAGCCTGTTTTATCTAAGCCTGAGTTTCTATTGAAGATGCACAAATAGGAGGTTTTGGTGTGGTGGTTGTAAGGGCTGTATGATCATGGGAGAAAATATATGGTTAATAATTCTTTAAACTCTAGGTTTCAGTAATTTGAAACTTAGGGAAGAAACATAATTTGTATTTATTTTCTAGCCTTTTTAAAGCTTATCTCTTTCAAAGGAAGAAAATTTTTAAATTTCACAAATGGTATATTTAGTTGGATAAATTCTGTAGGACAATATTAAGTTCATATCACAGAGTATGTGCATATGTAATTCACTAGCATTTGGAATGGTAAAAAGGAAGGCCATATTTCAAATATTTTGAGTCAATGTATGGGTTAAGGGTCTAAAGTTTATAATGTTCAGGGATACGGTGGGTGACACCAGCAGGATTCAGGTTACTAGATTGTTAATGGTCCTTCGGATGAAACTAGACTCTGGACAGTGTAGTAACTAATATCTGTCCTTCCTGCAGTCAGACTGCTCCCCTCGCCTGCCAGCACACCCGCCTAGTGCCATCAGACTGGCCACGCTGCCTTACCTTTCTCTCTCTACCTCGGGTCTTTGAGGGCAGTTTTATCACATACAGACTCTAAATTGAAAATCTGAGTAGTAGTGTGAAGGTAACTTGATGTTACTTAAAATATCACTTGGCCTTCTGGTTTAATAGGAAATGTCTAACTTTGAGATGCTTGTAGTGTTTTTGTAAAAATATGTTGAAAAATGTATTTAATGATTTTGCCCTTTCCTGCACTGTTTGAAGAAGAATTTAGGGAAAGGACACCAAAATATATTAATCAGGGTTAATTAAAGTTAACTTAAAAGTATTTAAAATGAAAACACTGAAATTTTGAGAAGCCAAAAGAAATTTAGTCTGGGTTAAATAGCTTTGTCCTTAGCAGAAAAGATCAGCCAACCTTTGAGGTTTTTTCCCCAGCTTTATTGAGGTATAATTGACAAATAAAAATTGTATATATTTAAGGTGTACAATGTGATAGTTTAACCAGCCTCTTAGAATTTTAAAGGAATGCCCAGAGCTCTTATTTGGGGCTATTTAATTTTTAGTTACTACATACCTCTGTGTAGAGAACTTCATAAAAATTATTTGGAAGATATCTCTCATTTTGCTCTTGGCTATTTTGAGTTAGAACATTATTTCAAAATCTTACAAGCATAGCAAATATAATCACAAACATTTATGCTTTTGAAAGAAAAATACAAATCTTGTTGGAGGACACATGACCCTAAGTGATTTTCAGGCATGATTAAATATACTTTATAAACATGGAAATCATAACTCTAACTCTGCAGTTAGAAGAGCCCTAAAAGGTACACTTCTGGTGTTTGATCCTGTATGCATTGCTGAGCTCTAGAGATTTGTGTGGGATACCCAAACCTAGAATGTTACTATGTAGCATAAATACCTAAAGCTTAAAAACAAAACAGGGGTACCTGGCTGGCTCAATAGGTAGGGTATGTGACTCTTGATCTTAAAGTTGTGAGTTCAAGCCCCATGTTGGGTGCAGAGATTACATAAAAACAAAATCTTGAAAAATAAATAAAGCTTAAAAACAAAACCAAAAAAAGGAAATTCAAGGAGATGTATGTTATTTTTCTTTTTTTTATTAATTTTTTTAATGTTTATTTATTTGGGGGGGGGGCGAGAGAGAGAGAGAGAGAGAGAGAGAGCGCACAAACAGGGGAGGGGCAGAGAGACCGGGAGACGCAGAATCCGAAGCAGGCTCCAGGCTCTGAGCTGTCAGCACGGAGCGTGATGCGGGGCTCGAACTCGTGAACTCTGAGATCATGACCTGAGCAGAAGTCGGTTGCTTAACCGACTAAGCCACCCAGGCCCCCCTGTTATTTCATTAGAAGTATTTGAACTGGCAATTTAGCATACAAATAAATGTTTCCATAAAGAATAATCCTTTGATTTTAGAATACTTGGTTGAATAGCCAGTGCAACTGAAGGATTAAAGGTTTGGAGGGGCTATGTATAGCAGAAGGACAAAGCAGAAATGTTACAAGGATAAACATTTAATAAGAATTCTTTATAGAATTTGTAATACTTGTGCATCTTAGAAAAGATGACTTGTGTTTTATGATTTTAAAGTTTTTAGTATACTCCTCTGGAAGTTATTTTGCATTTAACATCAGGGTTTTGTTGTTGTTGTTGTTGTTTCCCCTTCTTTTGTCTATCATGTTCTGTTTTTCTACCTGAATTTTAACTTTTGAAAGATTTAATTAAGTCTTCTTGCCTCCGATCCTCACTTTCTATGAGTGGTTGCACTGTTTCTAGGTAAAACAAGACCAGTTTTTGTTCAGTTTGCCTGTTTGTCTAATAACTTTCTGACTGGTTTTCTTTATGGATGGGTAAAGAAGAGATCAGCCTAAGGAATTTTAAAGGATGTATTTAATCATACATATTGTTTGATGTACATTTGGTGTGGGGGTGGCTTGTGATGAGGCCAAAAAGAAGAGATTCCTTGGAGCCGGCCCATGGGGTGAGTGGGAGGAGGGCAGAAGGAATTGCAGGCTCCAAGCTGGGTTAGCCCCTGAAGGATTCCGAGTGGATAATTACCTACACCGTAGGGCTAGAGGAGGGCTACAAGTCAGTGCTTGCCTAAAAATCTCTCCCCTGCTGGCAGTCCATTGAAGTGTCACTCAGCCAGCCTACTTGCTCCCAATTCCCTCTGTTAGAGGTTTTCTATAGACAAAGCAGGGGGCGTTGTTGCCTACGGCCCCTCTTCAAGGCCTGTAACCTAGACACTGGGAACGGGAGGGACTTAGGGGGACCAGCCTAACTTTCTGGAGGGTAGACACGGCATGGTAGCTTTGCCCAGGTGAGGCCAACCTGCTGTAGGAGTAACTCCCTCACTTCTCACTCTCCCACCCCACCCCACCCCACCCCACCCCTGAGGGGAGGGGCACCTGCAGTTAAGGCCCAACACTGAAAATAAATGGAATCACTCTTTCACATGTATTTGAGACTGCTGTCTTTGCCTCCCTCCTACCCCTTTCCACTCTTCCAGGTGCCACACACATACTTCGTACTTCAAACCTCTGGTTTCGGAAGTTTTGCTGTTCTGGTCCCTGTCCTATCACATGTTTTGCTTTGATTCATAAAGACTTGAGGTTTGAACCCCTGAGTACTTCAGATGGGTCTGAGTACTACAGCATCGGGATGATCTGTGGCATCTCTTATTCCGGACATTAGAGTTCTATTCAGGTAGCCACAGGTTTTAGAGTTTTAATCACCTTTTGACACCAGGGCTCAAGGTTAATTTTGAGCAACTGACACTTCTGTCTTCGTCCAACCTGTTGGTGTGTGAACCAACAACTTACAAAGTTTTATATTAAATCTCTTCTCAGTGTCACTTGAATATTTTTAGCCTTTTTGGATCCAGCGATCTGGTTTTTTTTTATTCCTCCCATTTTCTTTTCCTGTTGGAATTTGAAAGGCAGGCACTTCATGCTCTCTAAGGTTGTTGATTAAAACGTGTGTAGAGGCAGGGCTAAGAAGAGACTTACTGAGCCATTCATCATTAGTACTCTTCTGGTGTTTTTGAACAGAGTACATCCTGTTCAGACTTGGAATCCAGTATGAATCTTGGTTTTACTTTTGGCTTGCTGTATGACCTTGAGTAATTTACCTTCTCAAGGTGCTAATTCCTTCCTATATAAAATGGTGATGCCTCCCACTTCATCAGGCTCATCTAAGGATTGGGGATCAGGTATGTAAATCCTTAAAAACAGTGCCCAGCACACAGTAGTGGTCAACAAAGATAAGTTCTCCTCTTTGCTTTGGAATCACAGAGGCAAAGTGTAACCCTTCATCCCTTTGTCTTGAGTTTACTGTACCGTCTCACCTGTCAGCTTCACAGGTCTTGTCTTTTCTAACATTGGGTGCTCTTCCCACGTTCTACATGACTGCATGTTTGAACTTTAAATAAAGACATAAGGCGGCTTTGGCTTGACTTTTTTCCCTAGTCCTCTTTCATTACACTGAATTAACATGTCAGTTGATAATTTAGAAGATATGGTAACCTGGAGGAGGCATAGTGGGTAATGGGATGGGATGGCTGTCTTCAGATAGGTGAGTGGAAGAAGTTGATGTGGAGTAAGAAATAGACTTTGTGTAATCACAGAGAACAAGATTATACAGGTCCACAGTCCTTTATCCATAAAGTGGGAATTGAAAAACAATCTGAAAATTGAGTTTTTTGTTAAATTTGGTGGCAAAATCTGACCCTGACGTGAAGGTATTTATAGTCCTTATTCCACTAAGCATGAATACTCCTATGCCTCACTGCAAAAATAAAAATGTGTTTGATTATAGAGTACTGCCCTGGACCCCACTGAGGGAACTATGTAATGTATAACGTGTGTCCTATATTCCTTTTCTGCTAATGAAAAATTAAGTGAAAAATTTGTGGTTCAAGGGTTTCAGGTGAGAGATTGCAGGTCTCTACCAATAGGTAAAAAGAAGTCTTGGAAAGGGAAATACTAACCTAGTTTAAGGAAGAGTTTCCCACATACTGATGATAAAATAAGATTACTTTTCAACGTGATAGCATCTCAAACACAGATCATTTATGGTGGGGGTGAGGACTTGCTATGTAACCATCTCTTAAGGATGTCGTCAAAGGAGTTTATTGAGTAGAAGACTGGACCTCTTTCAACTCTCCATCAACTCTACATTTATTAACTTAAAAGACACAGCTAATAAACTGCATCTCTTGATCTCGCCCAATGTTGGGTGTAGAGATTACAAAAAATAAAGAAACAAACTTAAGACAAAAAGACAGTTGATTTAGCCCTGGTAAGGTCAGTTCCAACAGAAGTTTCTCTGGGAAAATGAGCCCACGGTGCATTTTGCGAATCAGGATGTCAACTAAACATCAGGTGTCATGCCAAGAGTGCAGGCACCTGATGATGGAGAAGACTATAATTGCTTTACATTTATTACCTGTGTCTCTTGATTACATAGAGTGGTACAGTTATTGTAAAGTTTAAATTCTAAATAAAATTTTGTGATAAACTTCTGTTTCATGTGGTTGAACTAACCCAGAGGTTTTCAAAGTGTGGTCCCTGAATTAGCAGCATCAGCACCAGCTGAGAACTTTTTAGAAATGTTAAATTTCTACACCCATTCCAGATCTCCTGAGAACTCTGTAGGTGAGGTCCAGAAACCTGTTTTATTAAGTCCTCCAGGTGATTTGGATGCATACTAATTCAGTAAGCATTACTGAGTACTTTTCATGAAGAAAACACTTGGAGGGGCCCATGGTGCCTGCACTCTAGGTCTCAAAGTGTGATTGATGGACAGAGCCAGGTTCCTCTATGCCAAGGTGCTATTTTATAAGGGCTACAAATGAAACTCAGAATGCAGAAGGAGACTAGGGGAGGAAGAAAGAGATTCTAACTAGGACAATGAGTAAATCTCATTTGGGAAGAGTGTGCTTTAAGACATGTATAAGACTTTTGGGGCTACAGAATAGGGTAGTATTCCTGGCTTAGGGGAAAGAACAGTTAACCTCCCCATTGGGGAACTCATTTGTCTCTAGAATGTCAGTACCATCAGCCAGACGACTGGATTATGTTTCTCATATACTTTGGATATGAAGTAAATTCTCTTTGGGCCCAAGTGCCTTACCTTATTTATCCTGTTGAATTTCATCTTGCTTGCGTAGGCACATCAGTCTAGTCCTGTAATGTTTTGGATTCCTAAATCTGTCTACCCCATTGCCTGATTAAGGTCATCATGCAAATCATCAATAAAAACTTTGAACTTGCATTTTGAAATTTCCCTCCTGTTTGACCTAAATCCTAACACTAGACTCCAACTAGAAAGAAACAATCCTGATTTCTTGTGTGGTTTCTAAAAAGTCTCATTCTCTCATCATACCCTATACAACACACCCTTTATTTTTACTGGGAACTTTTTACATTTTTAGTTTTTTATAGGATACAGTTTACATTGTTCGATACACTGCACAAGAGCAGGATTTGTCTGATTTTTAGCATGTTGGAAACTTTCAAATTGTATTTATGCTCCCAAAGAGCCCATGCCTACAGAATCCATCACTGTAACTAGTAGCATATATTGGTTTGTTCCAGAATACTACTCGAAACAAGGGCTTTCGGGTCCGTCTTCAGCAGTCTCCTCTTTAGACCACGTAGGCGGTTTGCAGAGATGGACTTTGATGCCGTTGCCTGAGAATTCGGTGTTTGCAAATGTATTTATTTCGACCAAAATTCTGTCTAATAGATGGAAGTCTGTTTTTGTGATGGCCTCATGCATAATTGCGTCAGCCTAGGGACGCAATTGCCTAGGGACTTTTGAGTGGTTTAAATTAGGGAAGATGATATCTATATAGCACACATGTAATACTTTAATATTGTTTAAGATTTAAAAAAATGTATACCTTACTAATTCTCTTTCTTTATTGGTTAGGGACAAGGCTAAGTTCCAGGAAGGAACTTGCAGACGACGAGGGAAGGAAATATGTTATTTTCACCTCATAGAAAATTAACTGGAAAGCCTTTTGATGAACTGTAAACAGTTAATATAATCATAGGCTGATAACACAGCATTATAGGATTGTCAGGTAACATAAAAGAGTAGTCTTTGCCTTTAAGGATCTCATCAGCATTATCCAGGTAGATAGTTATCTGTCAGGCTCTCAATGGTTTTATTTAAAGAGAATCATATAAGCAGTCTTAATAATTGGTTCTGGTCACCTGTGTTTCAGGTTATCCTTTCTCTTTTTTTAACCTGAATTCCTCCTGTGCTTTAAAAATCTTTGAAGGGAGAGATTTGAAGGACTATTTCAACTCATCCTTAAACTCAAAGGGAAGTGTGTGAAGTATTATTTTTCTGTAAGTGACAATTGGGACAGATGATATTATGGAAGAAAACAAATGAAAAATGGGATCATTGTTGAATACATTGGTGATTACCCACTCCGTAAATAACATTACCTCCCGTAACATGGCTTAAGAGGACCGTGTTTCTTTCCTAAATAGATAGCATTTTTTTTTTTAAGTTTAATTTTGAGACAGAGAGACAGAGCATGAGCAAGGGAGGGTCAGAGAGAGAGGGAGACACAGAATCCAAAGCAGGCTCCAGGCTCTGAGGTGTCAGCCCAGAGCCTGACACAGAGCTGACCCATAAACCGCAAGATCATGACCTGAGCTGAAGTGGACGCCCAACCAACTGAGCCACCCAGGCACCCCTTAAATAGATACTATTTATTATTGATACTTCAGACACCACTAAGAAAATTATTCAAAGAATACACAATGTGATTCCTAGGGTTATACCCTAGTAAATGCCCAATACTAATATCACATTTTTGTGCCTTGGATTTGCAACTAGCTTTTACTAACAAAGTTAAGTATACAATATTTCTAATTAGAATGCCAAGATAAGGCCTGAATTAATTGGGAATATTTTGTTGTTGGATAGGCTTATGGAGAATGAGGAGAAAAGCCATAAAGTTTTGTTGTTTGTTTTTCAGGTGGGACACCTAGGACAGGGTTTGTTCTATATATGGCCTTTCTGATATGGATTTTCTCAGAATCGAGAAAAATGCTGTTTTACTTGGATTGTTCTCTCTCCTTCTGCCTTTCTATTATTCATGAATGATCATGTTTTTCAGAACAGAGCTTTCAAAATTCATGCAGTCCATACATGGTTTGAGCTTCTAACTATTCCTTACATATATATATGTGTGTGTGTGTGTGTGTGTGTGTGTGTATATATATATATATATATATATATATATATATATATATATACACACACACACATATATATGCATACTCTGAGGTATATTCTGAGGTGTGTATATATATATATATATATATATATATATATATATATACACTGAGACTTAGAGAAACTGATTCAGAGATATTGGTTCTTCCAAAAATTATATAATTTTCTTTGGAATTCTAGTGCTCTTAGAATGTTAGAGGCAAAGAGCATTTTAATTGACCACTGGTCCTTTAGAACGAAAAGGGATTGTATGTTTCTGTGTCTTTCTACTGAGTTGGTTGGCTAATCTAAACAATTTGCAATTGACCAGAGTTCTATATAATCAGCAAGACTTTGAATTGGCCAGAATCCTATAAAGATGTTCAGGAAACTTGGTTTTCTCTATTCTCTTCCTCTTCCCTTGGGAGTAGTATGTTTGGTAATGTCAGGAATTGGGAAAAGATCAGAAATAGAAGAAAGTGTCCTGATTCCATTTTTTGAGGTATTGGGGGAGGAGGAAGTGGCGAAGATGGTGTCTAGTGGGCTCTTTCAGGTTTTACCTCGTCTTATTTTCCAAAATGAAAATGTTGTATATGATTTAATACTTTGGGAAGTGCTCATTTATTTTATCTGTGATAATATTAATGTGATTGCTACAAACAACCTTTAATGATAGGCATTTTTATGGATTCTTTTTCCTCTTTCTATTTTTAATCTGTATTAAAGCAACAATGAAAGAAATAAATGCGCTAAGTTATATACTGCCTTACCACCCTAATAAATAACTCTTTTCATTATTCCTTATCTTTTCTAGTCCTTGCCCATACACACATATAGTGTTACATTTTTG
This sequence comes from Prionailurus viverrinus, assembly GCF_022837055.1. Lineage (NCBI taxonomy): Eukaryota > Metazoa > Chordata > Mammalia > Carnivora > Felidae > Prionailurus > Prionailurus viverrinus. The sequence continues at coordinate 115,342,286 of NC_062564.1, forward strand.
TAATGCTATGTTTAGATATTTATGAGTGCTATATCTTAACTATATATTTATTTCCTATTTAAAGTGAACATACCTCATAATTTAGAAAACAACTTCTTTAGAGTCAGCTTTAAAATAATATCTTTACAAAAGGTAAAAAAAAAAAAAGTCTAACTCTTTACTTTCAGTTATCAATTTATCCTCTAAAAACAAAAATCCTTTTTTTTTTTTTTTTGATCCTTCCTTGATTTTCTACCAGTGACTGATCTCTTGCTAGGCTTTTATGGATATAGTTTTTTAAATGACACCTAAATAATTTTGCTTACATTGCAAACATTGATATTTAGAGGTCTTGCCCCAGTTCATCTTTTTCTTATTTTTCTTCAACCTCTGACTTGTCTTTGGAGGGTAAGACTTAAGGTCCTTGTGAAGGTCCTGACTGCTGGATTCTGCCTGCATTAGTAAAAGCGCCTTTGTGGGAACTCCGCAACAGGTGAATATTCCCACTTTTGTAATACGATTTGCATGTGTATTGATTTTTGAGAGTATGACACTCTCCTGAGAACAGTACATAATTCATTTGCTGTTTTTTTTCCCCAGCACTCACATATTATGAGAAAATTCTTTGCGTGTGTTACAGTAGCAAACCTCCAATGACTAGAGAATTAAATAAGGCTTGTGGGATTGAAATGTCCAACATAGACCCTACAGAGAAGATTTAGGGCCATGGTGGAAGGCTCCAGAAAAGAAAGACACAAGGACAGACACCCAGTCCTTGACCTAGTTCTCTTTGCCTGGCTCAAAACACCTGAAACTTTAAATTCTGTTTCCCACAGTCCAGTCTTTCCTATCTTGTACAAGTTATACTCTCTACATCCATAAGTTCTCTGTGACTTCCATTTTCACACTACTGATATTCCTAAAAATCTCTGGTTCCTTGTAGTGGCAGAGTGCTATAATTTTCTGGGGGAGATGTGCTGTAAGACCAGTTGGGGATACTACCTATATTCCCTTTGAAATGGTTTGGCTGGTGGTTTTCAAATACATGGAAGGAAAGAGAACAAGAAATTTGTGACAACACAATAGTAATTGTAAAGTATTTCTTGTCATTAGTGAACCCCTGGGCTGGCTTCTTTCTAGCCACCATTCCCTTCTGCTCTGCAGCTGCCTCTCTCTGGAGGGTCACAGGAGGTTTAGCTTCAGCGATTTATATAGCAGTCTTCAAGTTGTCCACATTTCTTTTCCTTAGGAACACAGCGTTATAAATAAGTGAAATAAGTGATTTTTAGATATCATGTTTCTTTAATAGCCTGTCAAATTTAAAGGGCTTTGAAATAACCTAAGAAACCCTGTTGTAGGATAACCCAAAGAATTGATTTGTCAGATGGGAGTTCCAAGTGTACTTGCAAGCCTATACCTGGTTTCCGAGTACTGTTCTTGGACTCGGCCTTTGCGTGTGCTGTTCTTTCTGTCAAAATACTCCCACCACATGGAAAACTTCTGGGCTTCTGACCCAGCTTACATGTCACCTCCCCTGAAAAGCCCTCTTTGAGCCCTAGTTGGCCTTACTTACCCCTGTTGTATTTTATTTATGCCTCAAGTAATAGCATTTTCCACATTGTGTTAAAGTTATTAATTTGCATCTTAATCCTTTTCATTAGATTGTGCACAGATTCTCCAGAATGTGGGCCACCTTTATGTGATCAGCCCCTAAAATAGGGCCACATATATACAAATCCGTGAATAATGAAGTAAATAAATGACGTTTTCTATGTCTTTTTTTTTTAAGGTTAAAAAAATTAGGAGAGAAGTATGTTAACTATTAAAATATAGTCTTGATTGGGGCACCTGGGTGGCTCAGTCAGTGACGTGTCCGACTTCGGCTCAGGTCATGATCTCACAGTTCGTGGGTTCGAGCCCTGCGTCAGGCTCTGTGCTGACAGCTCAGAGCCTGGAGCCTGCTTTGGATTCTGTGTCTCCCTCTCTCTCTGCCCCTCGCCTGCTCACACTCTGTCTCTCTCTCTCTCAAAAATAAATAAACATAAAAAAAAATTTTTTAAATACAGTCATGATTATCCAGTTGTGATTTACCTTAACTTTGATCCTTTTACACACTTTTCCTTCATCCCTGTCGTATCTTTATATACATACCAAATGGTATAGGAAGGTCAAAATCAAACTAACCAGTTCAAGTCCTGGTTAGGAGCTTAGATGAAAAATATTGATAGGGGAAAATGACATAACTGCCTAAAATAACTTCTGAACACTTAGTAAAACTATATTCAGGATATCTGGGTTTTTTATGGTCACAATTCTAGAACTGGCTTATGTCTGTGTATATAAAATTTTTTGCAACTTAAGAAACATAATTGGAGCTTTCAGTCCTTAGTGGAAATGAGAAAGTTGCAAAACAGAGTTAAGACCAGTGGACACTGGAATAGGACCGTTTGTTGAAACAAACAACAAAAACTACCCCATTTTAGTAAGGTTGTCTCCTGTCCATCTAAGAATTTAGACATTCAAAATTGGTAGATTGTGGGTAGTGTTGTGGGTTTTGGTGTTGTCCACACTGTTATGATTAGTAACTTTTTGAACTTAGAGTTTTAAATAACACAACAAAATACCTTTAGGCTTACCTTATACATGTATCACAATGGATTTGACCAACCTTTATGAATTACATTAAATTGAAGTCTGGCAAGTCATGGCCTCTCTTTGGTGGTAATATTGCACATTCACACTGCTGCACCTAAATCATCTGTTGTAAATCAGTTGTTTCCAAAATTTGACTACTAAACTGTTTTCTAAACTCATGTGCTTTAAAAAAAAAAAAAAAAAAAAAAAAAGCTAATGTGGTATGTAATAGTAAACAAATGATTTTTTGGAAAATCTCAAAGTTGCAAAATCCCACTAAAATATAAATGATCAATAATATGTGAATATCTGCTGAACTTCCACACATTTTTACTAGTTCATTAAGTAAATTCTAAAACTACACATTTCACTGTAACAGTGAGAAATTTAAAAATGGTAATGTGTGGAGGGATATATTTAAAAGCACTGGGGGGCTGGCTCCCTCAGTTGAGCATCTGGCTGATTTCAGCTTAGGTCATGATCCCAGGATCCTGAGATTTAGCCCTGCATCCGGCTCTGTGCTGAGCTTGGAGCCCGTTTAAGATTCTTTCTCTCCCTCTCTCCTTCCCTCTCTCCTTCCCTCTCTCTCTCCCTCCCTCCCTCCCTTTGCCCCTCTCCCCCATTTGTACTCTCTTTCTAAAATTAAAAAAAAATTAATTAAAGCACTGGAGTCTTACCATTGTAAATAATATTGGCATGATAATGGCTGAGTTATACTGAATTGATGAGTGCAATGAATACTAGTAAGCTGAGTGAGCTAGTCCAGAGAAAAATAATTGCTAGTCTGTAATGAGAAAATAAGTTGGTATGTTGGAATTCTAAGTTGGGAGGAGTTAAATTCTATATGGATTAGTCTTTCAGTTAAGAATTCATTTCAAATTTAACAAATAAAAATTAATGTTTCTCACAGCTTAGTACCAGGGATACCACATTAAAGTATATGGAGCAAATCCTGTGATACCTAGAAAGGTAACACCTAGAAGGGTTAAAAAAAAAAAAAAAACCCTAAGTTTTAGTTTTAGGTCCAAGCTGGACTCTGGACAGATAGCTCACAGATAAAAGAATGAGGAAATCCAGAAAAAGCCCTGAACTCTCAAAGTGTTTTCATAACGTATTTGATAGCCAAAGCTGAACAAAATTGATGTGAGACTTTTTACAGCCATTATCTACCCACTTAGTATGACTGTTCATATATCTGGTTAGACACTGCCCCAGACTCTGCTGGGGATGTTACATATTATGCAGTATCCATCCTTTGTTACTTTTAATACATCTGAAAATTCTGAAAATTCAAAAATGTTTGACGTCACAGGTTTCATATTGTGGACCAGGTATGGTCATTGTGGACCAGGACTTCAGTTACCTTGTGTAAGTTAGAGTAACAACACCATACTATTTTGCTAAGAGAACAGATTTTTATATTTCACAGGCATGGATTTAAATCTAGGTTTGCCTTTTACTGTGTGACCAGGGACAGGTTATTAAACCTCTGAAAGGATAATTCTTAGTTTGTATGGTTATTTGCTTTGAAAGTCTCTAAACTCTCAAACTTTCTAAACTTTAATAGGTGATCAGTCAAGATACTCCATAAATGGTGGCTTTGATTATTAACGTTATATTTAAAATTGATGTTAGGCATCTTCAGAATTGGTGTGGTCTTCTAATTCTAGCATCATGGTAGGTGAGATGCTCTAACCAACCAATCTATGAAATAAGCTGAAATTACAAAGATATGTTTATTTAAACACACTCATATACAGAAATATGTACACATTCATAATATACACACATAAAACATGCATACGCACATCCAATCTATACATGTTTTTAAAAGTATACATTTTGAATGCGTCCATGAATAACTAGAAACTTAGGGGATACTAAGAGGCCAAACAAAAGTATAAGTGGGATGGGAACCTAGTGATGTAAATGGTCCATGGAAGCTGGCTTTTGTTGAACGTAGTGAATCAGGCTTCATTTTACATCTTGCAGGGTTCACAGGACAAGGAGTAGAGTCTAATAGAAAAATTCCAACCCCGGCAGAAAGCTGGATCCCAAAGGCTATATCTTCAGTGTAAAGCTGAACTAGAAAGAAACCACTTTCCCAGGGAACTGCAAGGAAAATTTGTTGTCTCAAATATTGGCACAGACCAGAAGAGGAAAAAACACTCCCCCTGAGAACTGTAATCACAGCCAGCTTTCACTCAGATTTGCAAACTGAGTTCACATTATCCAGGTGGATTGAAAGATCTCAAATTGAGAATTTTCTTTAAAGGAGTTCTCGTTTGGTAATGTTTCCCAAAACATGGCAGAAGCAAGGACAGATCCCCTCTGGAAGCCCTTACCTTCAGTATAGGCCTCAAAGAATTTCCGTAGGTAAACTTATAAGACATGGACACTTACAGTAAGAAAAAAAGAAAAGAAAGGAAGGAAGGGAAAAAGGAAGGAAGAAAATCACAACACACAGGGAAACATGGCTCCATGAGCCACAGTCAACAGATTCAGTTGAGTCAGACATCAGAGTCTTTTTTTTATTTTTTTTAATAATTTTTTTTTTAACATTTATTTATTTTTGAGACAGAGAGAGACAGAGCATGAACGGGGGTGGGGCAGAGAGAGAGGGAGACACAGAATCGGAAGCAGGCTCCAGGCTCTGAGCCATCAGCCCAGAGCCCGACGCGGGGCTCGAACTCGCGGACCGCGAGATCGTGACCTGAGCTGAAGTCGGACGCTTAACTGACTGAGCCACCCAGGCGCCCCTGGACATCAGAGTCTTTAAATCAGTGTTGTATGTATTATCCAGTGTGGTAGTCACTAGCTATATGTGACTCTTGAGCACTTAACTAGTGCAACTGAGAAACTGAGTTTTTAATTAAATTTAAATAGCCACATAGCAAGTGACTACTATATTGGACAGTACAACTTTAGAAAATAGAATTATTACACTTTAATATGTTTAAGAAATGGTAAAGGGAAATTAAAAAGTATGAATAAAGATCAAGAGAGTATATAAAAATGGTAACATAGTTGGGGCACCAGGGTGGCTCAGTTGGTTGGCATCCATCTTTGGCTCAGGTCATGATCTCATGGTTTGTGGGTTCAAGCACTGTGTTGGGCTTTGCGTTGACAGTGCAGAGCCTGCTTAGAACTCTTTCTTTCTCCCTCTCTCTCTGCCCCTGCCCTGCTTGCTCACTGGCTCTCTGTCAAAATAAATAAATAAACTTAAAAAAAAAAAACATTGTTTTGAAAAAAATCAAACAATTTCTAGAAAGGAGAAAATATTTCAAGTTAACTACTAAAATGGATGGGTTTAAGAGCAGTTTAGATTTAGCTGCATATGGAATTAAGGAAATGGAAAAGTGATCTGAAAAAATTTTACAGAATGTGTATGGAAAGACAAAGGAACATTTTGAAAGTGAAGGTATTACATGCAAAGACCAGTCCAGAATAAGCTGATGGAACTATGATAACATCAGACAAAAGTTTAATTCTGAATTGTTAGGCTTATAACATAGCTTCAAAATCTATAAAGGAAAAATGGACAGAACCACAAGGAAACATAAACAAACTTACAGTCTAGTAAGGGATTTCAACATATCTCAGTAATTGGTAATCCCTAGACACTCCCCTTCTCCTCAGAATAATCTGTAAAATTTTTGAGGGGTGCCTGGGTGGCTCAGTGGGTTGAGTGTCCGACTTCAGCCTAGGTCATGATCTCACAGCTTGTGTGTTTGAGTCCCATGTTGGGCTCTGTGCTGAGAGCTCAGAGCCTGGAGCCTGCTTTGGATTCTGTGTCTCTGTCTCTCTCCGCCCCTCCTTCCTTCTCTCTCTCTCTCTCTCTCTCTCTCTCTCTCTCTCTCTCTCTCTTGCTCTCTCACTCTCTCAAAAATAAGTAAACATTTAAAAATTTTTTGAAGTTGGGGCGCCTGGGTGGCGCAGTTGGTTGAACGTCCGACTTCAGCCAGGTCACGATCTTGCGGTCCGTGAGTTCGAGCCCCGCGTCAGGCTCTGGGCTGATGGCTCAGAGCCTGGAGCCTGTTTCCGATTCTGTGTCTCCCTCTCTCTCTGCCCCTCCCCCGTTCATGCTCTGTCTCTCTCTGTCCCAAAAATAAATAAACGTTTAAAAAAAATTTTTTTTTGAAGTATTTGAACACCACAATTAACAAACTTGATCAAATGGATTATGTGGATCGTTGTGTCCAGCAACTCCAGGTTATAAAATATTGGGCCAAGAATCAAGTGTTACCAAACTTCAAAGGATTATTTAGCATACGATTATATTCTCTGATTACAAAGCCATTAATTTAGAAGAAGACAAATAGGAAAAACCCTCTTTTATCAATAAGGAAAACTTTAAAATGCCTCAAAAGTCAAAGTATTTAGGACTGAATAGTAATAAAAAGTTTATATATCAAAATCAGTGGTATGCAGCCAAAGGGACACTTAGAGGGAAATATATAGCCTTCAAATGCTAGTAATAGCCTACAGAAGCTAAAGGTACAGTAAGTATGTGGTGGATCAAAGAGAATGAGGCAGGAGAAATTATTGTTAACAATGTAGGCAGAGGACTACTCTCTTCTGCTGCTAGCAGTTATCAGCACCTGTATTCATAACTTGATTAGAAATCAGTTTTTTAAGATCTTGGCCAGAAAATGTTATACAGGTTATTGGGAACAGATGGTCCAAAGGGAGAGAAAAGAAAGTGGTTACTCTGTAAGACCTAAAATACTAGGGCATGCTTGGCTTGTGTTTGGTATCTCTATTCTTTGCCCAGAGCAAAAATAAAAGCAACTCCTTTAAATGGGTGGATCAGTATCAGTAGGTTTGGTTTAGTAGATAGGTTCTCAAAGTATCATCTCTGAACCCCTGAGCCCCTAAGATATTTTGGAGGAGTCCATGAGATCAAAAATGTTTCCATGATAATAAGTCTTTTCCCCCCCTGTTTTCCACCGTGTTTACATTTGCACTAGTGACATGAAAGCAATGGTGAGTACAATTAGTGGCACCTTAGCATAAGTCAAGGCATTGGTACCCACTGTACTAATAGTCATTATATTCTTTACTATCATTCACTTGGTTAATAAAATGCTGGTGTCACTTGATAAAGCAGTAAAAGTTATTTTATTAAACTTAGACCCTTGAGTACATGTCCTTCTATCTAATATTCTGGTGATGAAATGAGAAGTACACATACACCTTTGCTTGTAGTGAAGTGTCATGGCTGTTTCAAGGAAAAAGTCTGTGCGATTAAATTTTTACTTTACAGAATGATTGACAGGTCAAATATGGCTAATAACTTGGTTATTTGGTAAGCCTTTTATGAAAACTAAGCGAAGTGAGCCTGTCACTTGCATGAAAACAATTGTATTTGTTACCAATGATAAAATTCAGACTTTCAAGGGAAAATTAGGATTTGGGGAATCTTGTGTCTCTCACCGTAGCTTGAAGCTTGAATCCTTAAAGACTCTTCTGATGAGATATTGGTGATACTGACAAATGTGATTTTGATACTGTATAATGAAAAGTGTCAGTGTTTGGAAGATCTGTATAACTCCATAAACCGGGATTCTCTAAATTATTGGTGGTTGTTACAAAACCATACATAGGTGAAAGATCCATTCAGCGTGCAAGATAAACTAATGGATTTTAGTATAACAGGAGAGGAAAGTTTACCTGTATGGTTTCAAATTCCATATTGCAGCTGACCGTTGAGGAATCATCATTTTGTCTAGTGCAGCATCAAGAGAGAATATTCATAATCATCTTAAAACGCTATTAAAATGATTCTCTTTTCCAGCTATATATTGGTGTGAAGCCAGATTTTCTGCATAAACTTCAACTAAACATATCACAGATTTTATGTAGAAGCAGGTATGAGAATGCAGCTGTTTTCTACTAAACGTCAGATGTTAAAAGGATTTTCAAAAATGTAGAATAGTGCCACTAATTTTCCATGAAAATATGTGATTTATGTTCACATGTGATGAATTCACTACTATTGTTTTTATAAATTAAAAGTTATCAGCTTTAATTTCTAATATGGTAAATATTGCTAGATACATTCCACATAAACAAAAGCTCTTTGAGATTCTCAATAATTTTTAAGAGTAAAGGGATCCTGAAACCAAAAAGTTGGAGAACCACTTATTTATTAGTAAGTCAAACTTTTAGGCTCTTTCATAGGAAAGATTTGAGTCTGCCAAATTGCACAGCATAGATACATACATAGTGGTTTTGTTTTTTTTTTTTTTTTGTAACAAAGGCTATTAGTGATGAAGCACACCATTAAACATAATCCCAGATACACACAGTGGCAAAGACTGTAAGACCTTTTATTGAACATTTGATCTATTTTTTGGTGTGTGCTTCAGTGGGATTTCGTTTAAAAGTGTGGGTAATTCTCAGTGTCATTTTGTATAACTGTAATGTTTAAATGACATTTTGAGCACCATAAATCTGAACCATATCACATATTTTAACTAGATTTATGGGGCGCCTGGGTGGCTCACTCGGTTAAGCGTCCGACTTCAGCTCAGGTCATGATCTCGCGGTTCGTGAGTTTGAGCCCCGCGTTGGGCTCTGTGCTGACAGCTCAGAGCCTGGAGCCTACTCCGGATTCTGTATCTCCCTCTCTCTCTGCTCCTCCTCTGCTCGTGCTCTATCTCTGTCTCTCAAAAATAAATAAACGTTTAAAAAATTATTAATAAATAAACTAGATTCAGAATTTCTCTGAGTGGAAGTTTGAGAGTTGGTCATGTTCTTAGCTTTTACTTAATTAAAACAGAACAAAACTTCAGTATATGTTTTCAAAGGAGATCAAGAATAGAATTGATCTATTCTTAATGAAAGAAAAAAAAAGAAACTCGCCATGTTAACAGAAAATGGAGACAAAAGATTTAGAACCCAAACACTTGTTTTTTTCCTCAGTATGTGATTTTTGGTAACCTGGTGTTTGAGCTTTCATCCTGAATGTGGGAGTTGGCCTTCACCTCTATAGTCTCAGAGCTGTGATCACAGCCTTTCCTGTTGACCTTTAGACCTCAGAATTCCACAAGCACAATTAAGAGAGATGGGAGGAGCAGGAAAGAAAAAAGATCATCTTCCATGTATCCATACAGTAGTCCAGAACGTGGAAAAAAAAGAAACTACTAAGACTGGGAAGTCCACCTTTCTGAAGAATTTGCACCTGTACACTACATAGCTGACCTACTGAGAAGACGATGAAATTGAACAAAATCCTCCTTTTACAAGTAGACTTTTGGATTTGTTTGGTGTAGGTTACTTGAACGTATTTGACCACAGACCACATGCCATGAAGTATATAGCTCCCTCACAAAGAATGCATAGCTGTCCTGTGTTTGAAAAAAAAAAAATGTAGTTGCAAAGTTTTATTTCACCAAAAGAAGCTCCAGAACAGATTAGACTGTAACACCAAATGTGTGTCGACCAAAACCCGGGAGATAGGTCAGGTGGATGTTGGGTTACATGGTCTCATTAAAGAAAATGAGTCAAGACTTATCTAATGAACTCACATGGATTCAGCACATTTACCCACCAGCCAGGGCTGCAATGGCCTCCTCCTGCCACAGCTGTTTGTTTAAAATTGCTTACATGAGTCATTCTGAAAAGAGACTCTGCCTTTTAAAAAATAAGTAAACAAACCATTTGAAATCTTTGTCTCCTACCTGATAATCATCTAAGAGAAGCAGTGTAATTATGTACTTGGGAGAGTCCCTGACCTGAGGCCTTTCTAAGCCTGAAATGGCCTCATGGAGAAATTTAGAAAAAAATGCCTTTTTATTTGTCATTCACTGTGGCCATAGTGTTTGTCAAGTCTGTCACCTTCCTGCCTGTTAACCATCGAGTTGTAGTTGGCACTTCCCATGTAGCCTAAAACCAGTATCCGATGAACTCTGTGGAGGTTGACTACCAGCAAAGGGACCTGATGAGTGTTTCTGTGTCACTGTTGAGCAAATGCAGAGGTGAGATTGGTAAAAAGGTGACTAGAGAAATGAAAGCATGAATTCTTGGTCATCCTCTAAATCAGCAGTGGCTACTAATAAGCTCATCTTTTAAAAGACAATGCAGTGGAATTGAAAATAGTTATTCGCTCTTAACAGCGTGCTTGGAAGGAGCCTGTACTGTGGTGTCAGATCTAGGTTTGACTCCTACCTCTACCACTTACTAGCTTGTGTGATCTTAGGCAGCTAATTTAGCCTTTCCAACCCTCATCACTACCCCCTCCCTAAAATGGGGATAATTATAGCAATCCCGCAGGGTTGTCGTTGGGAGTAAACATTTGTTTAGCACAGTACTTGGTGCACAGCAAATGTTCTAACTGGTAGCAATAGTAATTGTGGCTGTTATCATCGCTAATATTAAGTTGTATTTCACAGGCCTAATTAAGTCCTGTTATCTTCCTGAGCTTTGGTTCTCTTATCTCTAAAATGGGGAGTTGGTAGGTGAGCTCCAAGAATCTTCTGGCTGGACATTCTGAGTTGAGTTTCAGGAGGTTGGCAAGCTGCCCATTGGAGGGTCCTGCCCCTCCCTCCCCACACTCCATCGCAGCCCCCACCCCCCAGCTCCCTTCCCTCCCTGCAGCCAGCCACCCTGGCCAGTTAGCGCCCCCGCAGGAGGTTGCTAGATCAAAGCCCTGGGAAAGGTCAGGCATTCCTGGAGCAGAGAGACACTCAGCTGGCTGCGGTACTGCCCTTTCCTAATCAGGCACTGCAATACTCCAGACCCTAAATGGAGAGGCTTTTCTAGTCCGAACACCGGGGCTCAGCTGAGCTGGGGAGAAAGAAACTTTAAAGGAGAATACATGTTTCGGGGTTGCCATCAAAAGCTTTCATTGTTACGCTTTTGTTTTCTTTTGGGGATGTGTGAGAATAGGTGAGAATAGGAACGTGGAAGTCAAGTCTCACCCTAAAGATGCTAGCAAGTGGCAACTTACGGAATGGTCAAACAGTGCAAACGTTATAAATGGTGTCGTAAAACACACTCAACAAGGAAAGTTAGTCACTGTATATTGAGTAAAAAACTAGATTGCAAACCATTATAGGCTTTCTTTTTTTTTTTTTTAAATAAAGGTATATGTGTGAAACTGTAATAGAGAAAAGAGATTGGAAAGAAATTCATCTCAAAAGTTTTTTTCTGGGTGGCAGTTATCAGGTAATTCTTTGATTAACTTTTATTTGGATTTTCTGAATGTTTTATGTGAGTTAAGAAGTGTAATAAGGAGACACAAAGCTGAGTTATTTTAAAGAAAGAAACCAAATTGTCTTTCAAATGAAAAGGTTAACCTTTTCAGAGAAAAGAGGATGTGTGGATGTGAGGTATGTAGTGACTCTACCACGCTCACATGTTGCCAGCCTCAGAGGCTCGTGGGCTTGAAGCCAAGGGATGTAACCAGTTCCTTCGTTTGTGAGCACTTACGCAGCGCTTACTGTATGCCCAGCACTGCTCCCAGCACCCTGGGTCCGTGAACTTCACAAAGTAGGTTCTGTTATCCTTATCCTACGGGAAGCTGAGGCACGGGGAGGTTAACGCAGCCAGGCTCACACAGACAGTGAGAAGGAAAACCAACGCTCAGTATCAGAATTCACACTTGAGCCACACGCTCTTCCAGTTGCCCTGGGCTGAGACCCTGACAGCAGTCCTGGCAAGCAGTTTTCAAGTTAGAGTGTAGACAGGTAGCCATGGTGAGGTGAGTTGTGGTACTGTGGGCAGATTCCGTTAGAGATGGATGCAGACGGCTCTTCTGGGCCCTCTTCTCTTGCTGATTCTTCCTCCTGTCCAGCCTGCGTCCCTCTGCCCTCCTCACTGGGTCCCCATCCTAATCCCTCATGACAACCTCAGTTATCATGGGGTTCCACTACCTTTACCCAGGAGTCAATACCTGGCTGTGAACCAGCTTGGAGTCTGCAGCTGCATTCGGAATTGAAGCCACCATTTCTTTTCCCTCTGTCGTAGTGGCTTCAGTTCTCCCTACAAAAATAACATTTCCATAACTGCTTCTCAGTGCAGGGAGGACAGCAAGGTAAAGAGGAACGTGCACACCTGGCCAGTAGTCTTCAAACAGGGCCTCAGTTTCCCTATTGGAAAAATGCAAGGACAGAATTAAAGTGATTTCAAGGTCTCTCACTGCTTTATGCTTTGAAAAGCTTCAGTGCAGTCTTTCAACATTCTCTCTTACAGATTGCTTTTCTAGTATATTCCAGGAGCAGGGAGAGATTAGAGTCATATTGTATGTTTCTACAATAGCCACAAAACTCTCTTCTCTCTTTAACGTGTGCCAGTATTAGTACCTCAGCTGTGTCCTGTTGATTTGATAGCAATCATCTGTACTGTGGCATCAGTCACTAATTCACTTTTCGATGCAGAGCTCAGAGTTACACATTCTTGGTTATCAGCAAAACTGTTTCTAGAAAGACCATTATCTCTTCAAAGTGCATCACTTTAACATAATGTTTAAATAGAGATTTTCTTAGGTTGAAAAGCAGAGGAATGCCGTGGGCTCACTATAGCCGGCAAGAGAGGAGGTAGCTTCTTAATATTAAACCAGATTATATCTAAGTCCTCTTCATCAGGTCGTCATGCTGTTTCTGCTTACTCCTGGTTCTCATCCTCAAGTGGGCCCTTGTGTTAAGCTGTGCCTATTGATCGGATGTATTTGGACAGCTCATTGCTAATATATAGAGTGTTCACATGGCCAGTAGAGACTCTCTGTCTCCAGCAGAAGAATATATATACCAGTCATAGTAGTGTGTGTATGTATGTGTATATTCTGTTCCATTCCGACTGTGGACAGGCGCTTCTCTCAAATACTGCGCATTTGCTGTAATTTGACGTCATTTGATGGTGACAGATTGTATGTTATATATGACATGTGCCTCTGAGAGTGGTCCTGACTTCTCTCCTTTTCTAGAATGCAAGGTGTTTTCCTTGCCTTTTAGCCACTGCTCACTATATTCCATGTTTTCTCCCTAAGTGTTAAATCTCTTATCTTCAGCTTACGGAGTTTTTCCACTTACCAAAGTCACCTTAGCATTTCATACTGCTTTATGCTGACTATCCAGACTTTCACAAACTCTGTGCCTTTGCTGTTCTCCTCATTTTGACCTCTCCCCTTCACAGGCCCCTCAAGGTGGTAGTGGCGATAAAAGTCTTTCTATAGTAACCACTCTCTGGAGGGGCTCAGTTGATACTTCTTTTCATCCAGCTGTATCAACAACAGGGATGATGATGGTGATGACGACAACGACGACGATGACGATTATAGCAGCAGCAGCAGCAGCATTTGTATGGCTCTTTGTATACAGAATGCTCTTACCTCTATCATTTATGCAAGCTTGGTCCTCCCTGGCTTGTTTTTACAGATTCTTTACTTAACTCTGAAAATATTTTTTAGGTTAATTTGCTTACCAAATGGATAAAGGAGAGAGAAAAATCTCTGAAGGACAATTTTTCTTTATGTTTCTTGTTTTGCTTGAATGCTAAATACTCTTGGCTGTTTCAGAGTCCAGAGTCCTTGAATGCTTGTAACTGCCTAAATATACTGAATTTCTACGATGAAAAAAATGGAATTTTGATGACTTTTAATGAAATAGGTCACATTTTGAGTAATTGAAACTTCCTGAAGTTTCCCTAACACATACTTGCATTTCAACACACAAAAAGGGAAAGAAATCCAGGTAACTTTAAACTTGTTGCCTTTCTTCTATTCTTTTTCTTCACATGGTGGTTTTTAATGAGTCTAGTATCTAGAGCTGAATCTTTTATAGCTGAAAGTAGAGTAAACCAACTTTCAACTTGAATGTGTCCTCTTATTCAAAATTCTGTGAGCGGTGGTGACGGTGGGTGGCCGAATGGTAGAAATAGCTATGTGTTGCTTCATCCTCTCTTCTTTCCCCTCTGTCTCAATGCACCTATCTTCAGTTTATTCATGGCCCCAACCTCTCAGTGTGGTTGTTACTGTTTTGTGTTTACCCTTCCTCCCGTTTTGAAGAGTGCCAGGGAAAACTTGTTGAATTCTTCGAAGAGCAGATTTGTAGATGTCTTGTGTTTTGATATTTTGACAGCACTAGGTGCAGAGTTGGGTTTAAGGTGCTTGTGATCTGTGGCAAAAACAGGATGTTTTAGGTGAGCCTGACTGTACAGGCGGTAGGCTTGTGGTAGGGTGGGTGCTCCCTGACTTTGGTCCCCATTTCCCCCTCCACACCCACAACAATTCTATTTCTTTGTGTGCATATTAGTTTCAGGGACTTGTCTAGGGGCAGTCATTCAGTAGATGCTCCCTTCCCCCATGTAACACGGCTCCACTGGTCCCCAGTCCCTATTCTCCAAAGCAAACCTGAATGGCTCTCTTCCCCTACGCTTGGTCAACAACAGCAACACCAAGCCCTATAGACCTCTTTCATCTGATCCCTTTCTGCCTTCATCAGAACCTCTCTGTCCCATGTACTTTGTGTCTGGTTTCGAAATTGAAAATTCTTGATTTGTGGATTTACTGGCTTCATGCATTTATTCTTCTTTGGTCACATATGACCTTAAACAAAGAGAATGGTTTCCATTGGTACCATTAATTTGACACATGGTGTGTTTTTCACTTCAGTTAATATCTCAACTTTGAACAGCATTCTCCAATTACAGCTTCTAGGCTTATGGCAGCACTAGGCTTCCACTTCGAGGCTCCTGCCTCTTCTGTTGCTGTTTCCACTCTAAAAGGGCAGTTTCTGCCCATGCTTTCTGGACATTACTTAATGATGTACTTTATGGGTCTCTTGGGGACGTCGAAGAGACAGATGACACTCTACTCTGTGGAGTGAGACCCTGGCTTGACTCTGCCTTTTCTGAGAGGGCTCTTTCTCTAAAAGGGTTTAAGTTTAAAATGAGGAGCACATATGAATCATACTCATGCTAAGGCATTTGTATTGGGTGCAAATGACATTTGGTTACTGTGAAGCAGATATTGGTTTATTTGTACATTTTTAAGAGCCAGGAACTGATGCAAAAACTTAATTAATAGCAGCTCACTTAATCCTTAACAACGTTCTGAACTAGGTACTGTTATCATGATCCTTATTTTCAAATGGGGCACAGAAAGACAAGTAACTTACCCAGGGTCATCTAATAAGTGGCAGAGATGAGATTCAGAGCTTGGCAATCTGGTCTGGGCACCATCCTTTTTACCCCCATCCTATGGCTATGAGCGTCCAGGTGGTAGGGTGGCCAGATAGTCCTGGATACCATTTCAAGAGACACATTCTCTTCGCCTGTGAAAAACTAAGGTCAGAATACTCTATACAGAGGATTGGGGCACATGGTGAGAAAGTGACCCTCAGGCCAAGGAGCTCTTTGGCATTGGCCCTTCGGAGTAGATCTCTCAGGCGCTCATCTGACTACGCCAAAGCTGTCATAGGCTCACGGAGCAGGGTTCCAGGGACGAGAGTTTCTAAATCCCCGACAGCCATATGATGTAGACCAGTTGCTAACATGTCAACATGATCTAGGTTGGCTGGTACCAGTCCGCCGTTCCAGCACCACTGAACCACTGTTTCGTGTCTGTCTCTTTGCCTGCTCTGACCACTAGCTGCTGACCTCTGAAGGGAGGATTACGGCAGGGCTTGATTTCACGGGCGAGAAGATGTAGCACGAATAGTCCTCTTTAAGCCATTTGCCACTCTTGTTTGTATGCCAACACGTTTCTTGCTCACCTTGTTTTCTTCTACCTCATCCTTCAACTCTCCTTTTAAATAAGGTAGTAGGGACAAATGACAGAATCAGGGATGAGAATTGCTGTGGTAGTTGCAGAAGGGAAGGTATCTCTTTTTTGTAGCCTCTCTTGTTTTTCTCTCCTCCCCTCCCCTCAAGCGGGAGTTTTGGGACTGTAGCATAGCCTGGTTGCTGCAAGGCTAACCAACAGTGCAGTTCACTGGCTGGGTCACTGGGCACACTCAGCAGATGGTGCTCTCAGAAATGAACTATAGGCCAATGTGCTGGGGATTGAGATGAAGGTACAGCTCTTGTGAAGCCATCAAAGCTTTAGATACGTTCAGGAAAAAAACAAAACAGTGGGAATGGGAGGGGAAGGCAGAGAGTCAAGTCTGCATGGGGGCATCTTATAAGTGAGTGTTCTTCATTTACCTTCATAGGGGTTCTATTCAGATTGTCCTCATGAATAATCCTTTTCTTCCTTTTGTGACTCATGTGTTTGTTCTTTGATGTAATCTGAGGAAATATTGGGGTGAGGGGGAGGTGTTGACAAGCCCTATATTCTGCTTAAGAGAAACTTGGAGGAAATTATTTGCCTGAATTTGCCCAATTGTTAGGAAACTCAGCATATAAAAAGACCTAACTTATTTCAATTTAATAGATGCTCAAACAGACATATTTCAGAGACCTCATGGTTATTGGACCCATCCAAGGTTTGAAACCTGTGAGGGATTGCCAGGTAGTTATTGAGCAGCTACTAGGACTGTGACTTCTATGTATTTCTTCTTAATCCTTACCACAACACTGTAAGGTGGATATTAACATTTCCATTTTACAGTGGAAGAAGAAGAGGTTAAGTAAGTTGACAAGGATTATAAAGGGTATGGAGTCAAGATTCGAACCCAGATCTATCAGTCTTGGCACTACACCAGGAGGCCTGCATGGAGAGCCTATGCTGGGAGAGGGACATAGATTAGCTGGGATGATTTCCTGAGAGCAGTGAAAAGGGGGACATTCTTAGGAAGGCGAAGACATAAAGGACGGTGATGTGTCTCTCTGTTGGAAAATGACCTCCTGTGTTGTTTTGTTATTAAATGTTGGTAGCACAAGTGTCAATCTCAAAGACCATTATAATCATCCTATTAGCAACCTTCTAGGCAACAGACATCCTTGTATCACCAAGGACAGATTGAAGCTATTAAACTGTAGAGATAGCAAATGCCTACACCGTATGATGTTTGGAAGAAATTCTGACTTCAGAGAAATGAGTATAAAATAATGCAACATGTTAATTTTAGAAAGTGAAAACAGGCCCCATAAGGAAATGATTATAATACTTAGTGACCCCTGTTGCTGTACTCAAAATAGCACACAGAAAAATTTAACAAGTATTGTTTGGAGGATGTTAATTTTCTACCTGGAAAACTGTTTAGACAACATTGCCATCTGCCTTTCTTCCCCATCTCCCCTCCTCATTGGGGGCTACTTGCCCTTGCTGAATATAATAAACAATTGAAGGGAAAAGCAGTTCTAATACAAATCCTCATTACTTTCCCTTTCACACCCCTCCCCCACTAGACTTTAAAAGTGATAATTGCTTGAAATACTGGGAGAAAGTAATTTGTATTGTTAAAGCTCTGGTGAACTTCAAACAAATCTGTTCTATAATGGTGACTTCTTTTAATTATGGGGCTGGGCAGATGGGTATTTCTGTGGACCTGCTGCACCTGACCCCCACCGCCCCCCACCCCCAACACACACACACTCCCAAGAGCTTGGGACTTGATGGAAAATAACTTGTCTGGATTTTTTTTTTTTTTTAATCTGTGCGTATACAACAGGAGGCCATAGTTTAGAACCTCAGGGAATGTCTTTGTGTTCAGGACCCTAAATGTTTGGGCTCTGTTTCTAGATTAACTTTTGTATAGATAAAGGTAATAATATATAATGCTTCTCACCATTCTAAGCATGTCACATATGTTTATTTTTGCTTGACACTGACACAGTACTTACCATGCGCCAGGCGCTGTTCTAAGTGGTTTATAGACATTAACACATGTACTCCTCACAGAGTCTTTCATGGGTGCTCCTGTTCTTCCCCATTTTTCAAAAGAGGAATCTGGGGCACATGGAGGTGGAGTGAACTTGCCAAAGCCAGGCAACCCAGGCAGTCTGGCTCCAGACAGAGTTCATGCCTGATCACCTTACTATACTGGAAGACAACTTGTCCCCTCTTCGTTTTCAGAGACGTTCTAGATGACCGCCTCCAGCAAGTCAACAGCATTTAGTTTTCATCCGTTAATCATTGAAACAGACTGAGGAAGTGCTCAGGCTAAAACACTAAGGAGGAATAGTGGATGGCCTTACAGGGAATGGATTTTTCTTTCCTCGCATTTAATTAGTTCTTCCACACAGGTGCTAACTCAAATATGCCAAAAGATTTCATGCCCACAGCAGATAAGTAGCTTCTAGAAGATTTAACAAATTTTCTTTTGTCTGCCAAGCTCCTTTGTTATCAAAACATCCCTAGGTAGAAATGTAAGTTTTTATAGATCAAAGTTTGCATGCTAAACTGGGGACACAGGAGGGACCTATTGAATTAGATCCTCGGTCTGGATCCAATCCTGTATTCCTGGTTGCAGACAGAGAATGAAAAACACACATAAGTCAGCTCTAATTATTAGTAAGAGCTTCTCTCCAGATCTTCTAATATAATTAAGAGGGTTAATAGGGGCACGAGTGAAGCTCAACAGGAAGGGCTTGTTTGCTTGTTTTCTGTTTATTTTTAAACCTAATATTTAACTGTTACTCCTAGTTTCATGCAAGTGTACCTTATAAATAAGGAAATTGAGAAGGTAGTGGTTTGTATGGGTTTTATGGGTGATCCTGTTTACCTCCTGGAAAACATCTGGTAAGATGAAGTGGGACATCTTTCCAGCACTTGACCTCAGTTTCTCCTGACTGTGTGGCTGCCTGTATTTTGCTGGAAGTGTCCCCAGTACCCAATGGCCATTGGGTATCTGCCATGTTGTAATATGATTGAGTATACACATTCAGAAGAAAAATGCCAATTCTTATGCATGTCATTGCTTAAATTTGGATAGGAAAGAACCAAGTCCAGTAAAACATAAGTGCTGCTGCACCTCCTAACCAGGTCAGGTTGCAAGGAGAAAGGGTATATATACTATAAGTGAGTCAAATCTAGAAGAAGCCGAAAGTAAGAAAGAGGTGCTATGGCAAACTGATGACAGATAAGATGATGATAAACTGAGACCTTTTAATTACCAGCACAATGTTATGGCTTGTTACAAAACTGTCATCTCTTGCAAAGCACCTGAAGGTTGATGTGGAAAATCTGAGCCATTTGGAGAGGAAACCTCAAAGTTGAAGCACACTGTTATAAAGCCACGTATCAAGGTTGAGGTCCCTTGCAGCTGTACTCTTTCCAGAATGATTGAACATATGGTTGGGTCTTACCGATACTTCCATCTCTCTCTTGAATTTGGCTGGAGAAGAGTTTGACTTCATGGCTTTCTTTGTCTTACCTATCTCTGTCCAGAGGACCTGTCCCTTTCTAGCCAGCCTCACACTGTGCTGTCTGGCTCTGGGTCATCAGAGGTGTGCTTTCTGAGGATATCCTGGTTCCCGTTGCAAGACCTTCGTATGGTATCTGTCCCCACCTGATCTGTGCCTGTGCTAGGTTTTCTGTACCTTGTTCTCTCAGTCACAGGGGAAATGGCACTGAAAGCAGCAGAGTGGGCTTGGGCAAGGAGTGTTGCACTCCATGATAGAGGACGTGATGCCCAGTTGTTCTGCTTTGATGGGCCTAATAAAATAGTATCAAAGTGTTTGTGTGTGTGTGTGTGTGTGTGTGTGTGTGTGTGTGTGTGTGTGTGTGTGTAGGTAATCTTTTACTTGACAGAAACATGGGAAATTTTGTAAAAAACCTAAAAATTTACATGTGAGGCTTACTTCAGTGGCTATCCAAAATAAAATTCATTATTTCTTTTATACTAGAAAGCTCAAGTAACACAAAAATTTCCCTTTTATATATGTAGAATACAATTTTTTTCTTTGGTTATAAGGCTAATGCATGATATCCTTGGCAAAATTTTTGGAATATACAGAAAAGCACAAGAGACAAAAATCACCTCTAGTCTTACAAGTTAACATTGTGGTTAGCTTTTCAGTGCATATATTTCCATTCTTTCCTGTTTGTAGACTTTATATGAAATACCATTTTTCCCAGAACTGAGCCTGCTACACCTGTGTGATCTTTTCAGAAAATGGTTTTCCCTGTCTATGCCTATGAACTCCATCATGTTTATCTGCAGAGGTCACTGACCTCAGCCCTTCTTCCAGGCATGAGTCTGTACATTCATGCAGAATACAAACGGTGAAGGGCAGAGAGAGGGGCTGTTTAAAGGCCTAGTCAGCCTGTTCACCAACACCGAAGGGCCTTTTCATCTTAAGAGGCATGAGAGGTGTGGGGCTAGTTTTTTTCATGTTTTCCAGTCAGGTTCAAGTTACCAGACCACTGTTGGGCTCTGGGTGACATACTGTCTGTGCTGGCCCGCTGTCTGATTTCTACTCATCTCTCTGCTGTTACCCGTTTCTCAGCCTGTCTACTTCCTCACCTAGGTGGGTTTCCTCTCTCTGAGCATTCACAAAAATCGAAAGGGAATAGAAATATGTGTAAACAGACTTCGATTGTTGGGGGTTTTTTGGATGATCATGTGACGTCACTTTTTTTTTTATATATTTTTTACTAATATGACTGGGTTTTGGAAAAACAATGCTCTTTGTACAACTGATCTTTATTTTTTTCTTTTTTTAAAAATTATTTTTAATTTACATCCAAGTTAGCGTATAGTGCAACAATGATTTCAGGAGTAGATCCCTTAATGCCCCTTACCCATTTAGCCCATCGCCCCTCTCACAACCCCTCCAGTAACCCTCTGTTTGCTCTCCATATTTAAGAGTCTCTTATGTTTTGTCCCCCTCCCTGTTTTTGTATTATTTTTGCTTCCCTTCCCTTGTGTCCATCTGTTCTATGTCTTAAAGTCCTCCTATGAGTGAAGTCATATGACTTTTGTCTTTCTCTGACTAATTTCACTTAGCATAATACCTTCTAGTTCCATCCATGTAGTTGCAAATGGCAAGATTTCATCCTTTTTAATTGCCGGGTAATATTCCGTTGTATATATAAACCACATCTTCTTTATCTATTCATCCGTCAATGGACATTTGGGTTCTTTCCAATACTTTGGCTATTGTCGATAGCGCTGCTATAAACATGGGAGTGAATGTGCCCCTTCAAAACAGCACACCTGTATCCCTTGGATAAACACCTGGTGCAACTGATCTTTAAAACTCATCCATGATAAAAGGTAGCATTGTGAAGTCTGTAGGATGCCTGGGGACCAGAAAAAGTCAGGCCTTGGAGTCTGATATTGGCTCTGCCACTTTCTAGCCCAGTAACCTCATGCAAGTCAGTTTGTTAATTTTGTCACATGAAATGACAACAAAAATATCTGTAATTGGTACATGGATGTGTGGCATTATCATCACTGCCAGTTTGTTTCCCGTGAACATGGAAAACCCAGCCTGTTACTGATCCTCATCCACCTCCCTTTCCCACTCTGGTCCACAAAGGCAGCCTCATGCTCTCTGAGGTTTCTGTAGTTTGGAAGCCTGGAAGCTTTTTTCTCCAGGCCCTTCCCTTCCCCACCACACCCAGTCTGTCACCAGTTAGCTCATTGTCCTCTGCCTGCTCTGTGGTGCTCAGGTCTGGGACCATTCCCTCTGTCAGCACCATCCCCCCATCCTAATGCCTGCTGCCGGACTTGCTCCTCTCCCACCCGTTGTAGTTTCCTTTGAACGTTCCATGTTACAGTTACTTGCATATATGTCTTACCTGCTGGAGTTAGATACTAAGTTCCTTGAGAAAGGACATGAGATTTTACTTCTCTTTGTCCCCATTGCCATGCTTCCTTGTCTGGCCCTGCACTAACAAGGGGGGGGGGGGGCCTCCATTGAAAGTTTAATGAAGGGAACTGAACTGATTAGATTGTTCATTCTCCCTGAGCCAGATTTGGGCTCACCTTTGAGCACTTTTGGCCTATCTGGTCATGGCACCGTGTCCTAGGTGGAGCACTGGATCCAGAGTGGGAAGATCTGGAGTCTGGCTGCATATGACTAGCTACCTAACTTCTCTGGAAGTCACTTTCCTCATTGGGCACTGAGGGTAGTCAGGCTTGTGGGCCCTTAGGCTCCTTCCAGCTCTCAAATTCCACTTTAATAAACTGCTTTGCACTCAATCACTTTGAAGTGGCAATTTTCCCCCTCTCGTATGAGATAAAATGAATATTTCATCTCAAGCCCAGAAGTCATTTTGCACATATCCTATGATGGGAGGCTAATGAAACCCTGATCGAGACTTTACATTGCTAGAGATGGGATCGTTTTCGTTGCTCTATCATAACAATTTGGCCAGATCTTCTATAGAGAAATGAAACAGAAGGCTTAAAAATTCATTCATTACAGTAAAAATCATCTTTTGAAACATTATTGAAATTAAGTTTGAAGCCCAGTGGGAAAATGGAGATATGTGAAGTGAAAACAATTTAAAATTCTAAGGGAGTAGCCTTTAAGCTTTTTATTTCAACCCTAGTAGTCCTCCTAAGGAGTAGATATTTCATTGAAGTAGACTCTTCACAGACTTGAAGTTTAAAAAATTGTTGCATTTTTTAAATATAGGAAAAAATACAAACCATAGCAGCGTGCCAAGTTAAAAATGTATAGTTTTGAAGTTACTGATGACTACCACCCTGGCTTGGTGACTGGGCCAGCAGAAGTCCCTTGCGTTTTTCTGTGCATGCCTTGCTTCAGAGTCTGCAAGGGGTGCACCCTTAAGCTCCCACAGCACATGCCCATCTGTCCACCTGGCAGCCGAGAGCAAGCTGACAGACAGTGCCGCTTCCCAGAAGGATTGTACGCATCCTAATCCTTCTCCAGCAGGTTGGGGAATACCTGAAAAGGCCACCTCCAGTTCCCAACTGTCAGTTCACTGGCGGTGTGCACCAAGAGTCAGACTGATGCTGTTTATGGAATCACTCCAGAGAGCATTCCTGTAAGGGGAGGGACAGAAAAGGGCTAATAACAGCCTTAGTGCCATCACTGTGAGATAGACTCCGGAAGTGTGTCTGTGGGAAAGTGGGAGGTAAGCTGCTAGTTAGGTCTTAGTACGATAATGTGGGTATTTTCCGTGTCCCTAAACACACACGGTATGTCATGCTTTTGCTGCGGGCTGTGCTTTGGTTATATATAATCCAAAGTTTGGCCTTCTCAGATTCCCCTGCCATCAGTGCATGTGAAATTACTAGGTTCAGAGATACAAAAGCCATAAACAGTGGGATTTCACTTCAATTTGCCTTACATATAAAGTAAAGCTAGCCTCCATTCAGTCCAAATCAGTTTTTGTGACTTCAGTTTGTTTTTAAAAATGGAGATGTATGGGGCACCTGAGTGGCTCAGTCAGCTAAGCGTCCGACTTCAGCTCAGGTCATGATCTCGCGGTCTGTGAGCTGAAGCCCCACGTTGGGCTCTGAACTGTCAGCTCAGAGCCTGAAGCCTGCTTTGGATTCTGTGTGTGTGTCTCTCTTTCTGCCCCTCCCCTGTTCTCAAAAATAAACATAAAAAAAAAATGTTTTAAAAAATTGAGGTGTAATTCACTAACATAAAATTCAACATTTAAATTGTACAATTTAATGGTTTTTAGCATATTCACTAAGTTGTGAACTATCACCACTGATTCCAGAACATTTCCATCACTTCCAAAAGAAACCCTTTACCTGTTAGTAGTTAGTCCCAATTTCCCTCTTCCATCAGGTTCTTAGAGCCACTCACCTACTTTCTGTCTTTATGGATTTGCCTATTCTGGACATTTCATATAAATGGAATCACATGACCTTTTTTGTCTGGTTTATTTCACTTAGCATAGTTTTTAAGGTTCATCCATGTTGTAGCATGTATCAGAAATTCATTCCTTTTTATGGTGAATGCTGTTCCATTGTAGGGATATACCACAGTTTATACATTCATCATTTGATAGGCATTTGGGTTGTTTTCAATTTTCAGCTATTAGGAATAGTGCTGCTATGAACATTTGTATAAGAGTATTTATGCAAACACATGTTTTCAGTTCTTTTGGGCGCAATGCCTAGGAGAGGAATTGCTAGGCCATATTCTGACTTTTTGAGGAACTGAAAAGCAATTTTCCTATTTCTTTTAACTATTTTTAACGCCCTAAGTATCACCTAGTTAAAAATTTTAAAGAGCAGTAGCAGTTAAACAAAACATATTTAGTTAGAGAAAACACAACTGAATTAGTCATAAGCTGAGGGAGAAAATTCCAGGTTTTGTTAAACAAAAGAAAATGTGTTACTTACAGGAGTTTGTGTTACCTGCACATTTATCCATTAAAACTGGCTTAAATAGGGTTGGCGAAAGTGAAAATGACCATTATTAACATAAACTGGCAACTTAAAGGGAAAGTAAAAAATAGCACATAGATTTCTCAACATGATGATTCTTTTTTCTACGGACAGGATTTCTCTGAATAGAATGATAGCTTTACATTCTTTCTTGACATTCCACTCATCAGCTTTGCTTGGGAATCATGAGGCTCGTGAATAATTTATTGATTGTACTATTCATTAGCATGATAAGTTGATACTGCATAACAATTTCAAAAACATGAACACAGATGATGATAGCAATGATAGCATTTTAAGAGGAAGGGAATGCTCTGCAGTGGTTTCTTGTTGTCCTGTGCATTTCTAGTCTGACATTTCTCAGACCTGCCTCCGAGGTCCTGTTGGCTGCTGCAAGTCACCTTCTCAGACCAACCTAAGAGGGGGCATTGGCCACTGGATAATGAGAAAGGGGATCGCATCAAGTTTGGTGAAAGGAAACAGGATTGAGTCCAGCCTTTTCTACTTATTGTGTGAGGTTGGTTGGACTTTCTGGAGTTTTTGTGTCCTTACTAAAAATTTGGGGATGTTGACAATACTTTCCTTACAGGGGGTGGTGAGATCAAAATGAAATAAGGAACATGAAAACACTTTGTAAACTAACGTAAATTTGGTTGTTTTGTTATAGTTCAATTCTGGCTCCCCACCCCCCCACCCCCACTGCCCCCAAGACCTCAGCCTTTCCTTGGAGTGGCTTCTTCATAGCTGGACCCAACTGCCAAAGCTGCAGCCTCTTTGCAATAACGTACTCAGAGGAGACCTGAAAAGTGAGACTCCTGAAATAAAGCCAAGTCTTCTTCCACATTTGTTGTTAATGTAGGACCATAGCTCTTCAATCATGCAATTCGTAGAGCCTCCAAGTACTGAGGGGCAGCTCACTTTGTTGGTGGAGATGTTGGGCAGGCCTTTTTGTGCATGTGCAATGAACTGTATAGGTGGCTGCTATCTTTCTGCCCCTCTAATGGGGGGAATGCCACTTTCCTTGTCACAGACTTGTCCAACTGGGCTTGTCTCTGAAGGTTGATTTTTTTTTTTAAGTTTGTTTATTTATTTTGAGAGACAGTGTGAGAGGGAAGAGCATAGAGAAGAAGAGAGAGAGAATCCCAAGCAGGCTCTGCACTGTCAGCATGGAGCCCAACACGGGCCTGGATCCCACAAACCGTGAGATTACCACCTGAGCAGCGGAAGCCAAGAGCCGAAGCCTAACCAACTGAGCCACCCAGGTGCCCCTGTCTCTGAAGGTTAATTTAATGTTGGAGATTCATGGTAGATTTGGGTGCAGCAATACCCAGTGGGTTCAGGCTTTGCTGCTGGAAGGGAGAAGCCTTTAATGGAGTTTTGGCAGTATGACCCCATTTCATCTGGAGGTCCTGTCCTGAGATCATGATGAGCATAACCTTACAAGTCCTCACGCTGGGAACAAGGTTTAAAGACAATTAAAATGCTCCTGTTTTCTGTCTTAACATCTGTTCTGTGAGCTTTATTGGTGTTCCTTCACGTTACCAGTACATGCTGCCATTGAACCTGTGCCCCATCAGCAGTGTGACATTCATCCATCTTCAACTGATTTTTAAAATGTTGAGGTAAATAAGTCATCTCTAATTGTACATGGTTCTTTTTTGTTTTGCTTTTTTTCCTGCCTTCCTAACTTTCTTCTTCTGTAGCTGCTACTAGAAAAATCCAAAGTACAGGATATTAGACTATTGTAATTCAAAACTTTAGAACCCTTAGGATCACAGGGTCATCAGTGCTGGAAAGGG
The DNA here is from genome assembly GCF_022837055.1 of Prionailurus viverrinus. Taxonomy (NCBI): domain Eukaryota; kingdom Metazoa; phylum Chordata; class Mammalia; order Carnivora; family Felidae; genus Prionailurus; species Prionailurus viverrinus. The sequence goes on from NC_062564.1 coordinate 115,368,906, forward strand.
CATTGAATATATTCAGGCCCACATTTATTGATGGCAGCAATCCAACCCTTAAGGTGCCATTCAAGTTGTTACAGCTGAGGTTCTTGTCTACCCCCTCCTCTCCCCTGCATTTGCCTTTCTTGCTTCTTTTTGTGTTTGTGGGTCATCTGTGGTGTTTCTTGGCTCCCCAGTGTATATCTTTCCATCTTCTCTATTATCCTCCCCAGCCAGTCATCCTTTCATCTCCTTTCACTCAGACATCTTTAAAATATTGGTGTTCAGGAGCACCCGTGTGGCTCAGTTGGTTAAGCATCTGACTCTTGATTTTGACTCAGGTCATGATCCCAGGGTCATGGGATTGAGCCCTGCATTGGGCTCCACGCTGAGCATGGAGCCTGCTTGGGATTCTGTCTCTCCCTCTGCCCCTTCCCCATGCTTGCATGCATGTGCACGTGTGCGCTCTCCCTTAAAAAAAAAAAAAAAAAAAAAAAAAAATATATATATATATATATATATATATGTATTCAGATGGAGCAGACAACACAGGTTAAAGAAGTGAATTAAAATGCCTTCATGCATCTCAGTGGACCATATTGTAACATGTTTGCATCACAGAAAAAATGTTCTTATACGAAGAAGTTATCTTAGGGAAGTAGAGGCAGCAAATCAGTAGTGAAACAATGATTGAGAGGATGCTTTGAGGCCATTACTGTTGCAGTAAATTTCAAAGTTACCTTTATTTGGTTTTCACCGAACTCATACACGTTGATTCAGGTAATATTTTCTCAGTATAGGAAATGAGCCTAATGACTTCCTTTTTCCAAAGTGGAATTAATATGGTGTTTACATGGTGTTTTACCATTTGCAAAATGTTTTTCTATGCATGATCCCATCTGATCCTTACACAAACTTAGCCAGGGAAAATATAGGCCTCATTTAATGGGAAATCTGAAACACAGAAGGGGTGAGTCATTTGCCTAAGTTCACACAGCAAATAGCAGGTGGGACCAGGAATAGTAAGTATCCAGGTCTTTTGACTTCAACTTCACTATGCTACTATTCTTGCCCAAGAACCAGCCCCTACTTCCAATCACGGATGGTATCACAACCTGGGCAAAGGCATTATTAAAGAGTTGAGTGTCTTAAAGGACGTTATTTAATTAGCCCTTACATTATTTTTGCTTCTTTATAACTCTCCCTAAAATTCATAATTATTTTCAGATATCCCTATAAGAATTGATGTTACATTGCCTGAATGAATGTGCTGCATAGACAACAAATAGCCTCTCATCTCCCTCTGTTTTAATATTGAGCCCCATGCCAGATTCTGTGCAGGTGGCCTGAATAATTGCAGTCTGACATACTGCCCTCATGTTGAAAGCTGCATTCTTTAATGCACACATGACATGGTCTTGATTATTTCCTTTTCTGTGTAAGATACGTTTGTCATAGATAACTTTAAAAATAATTATAGTAGGCATTTTTACCCTTTTTTTTACTACATTAATTATTTCCTTGAAAAGAGGGAGGAAAATACCCACTGAATCTTCTGCATGTCTCTTCTCATTTCTGTGCAGTGGAACTCCTTCTCTATCTGGTGACTCAGACCGTGTGCTGTTGAGGCCCAGAGGCGAGAAACCAGGGAGAGGAATTAATGACCAATGGCCACACATTCCTGAAGTGTTGGCAGGACCTGGGAGCATGGATCAGGTCATCCTAGATCATGTCAAGTGATGATCTTTTGAAATTTCTTGTCCCGGAATGGTTTCAGACAAAGATCAAAATTATGTTCCTGTTGCTTGTCAAAGAGAAATAAAGAAAGAAAACTTCGTTTCACCTCATAATTTAGGAAGGGTTTCAGTGGTCCCCAGTAGTGTGCTGTTGTTACATGTTCAACAACCAGCTTCAGGGGAAGTGGCACTGACTTTTCACATTTGCCAGTTTCCCTGGTGTAAATAATCCCACCATGAACAATTTCTAGCTATCAACATAATATTAACAGACTCTCAAAATTTCTGAAAATTTAGGGATTTGCTCTTTAAAGCTAGTACAAGCTAGCTCCAACACGCTACCGTAAATTAAAGGCAACCTAGGTCACTTTTGGGAAAGATTTCTAGATGGGGCATTCAGTGTCTGCCTTGAGTTCATCAGCACGTTCCTCCCAGAAAAGATGCAAAATAAAATTGAGAGAGGAAATTTTCTATTTACAATAAGTGGTACAAAGTAGAATTTATCTTTGCTTTTATATTTGCAGAAGTATCGTTTTTCACCAGCAGAGAATAGCTATTTTCATCTTTGCTGTTGTAATTTTCCACTAGCTGTAGAATGTTTCTCTTTTATAAGATATAAGTAAAGTTAATGTTTTGGGGCACCTGGGTGGCTCAGTCAGTTAAGCTTCCAACTTCAGCTCAGGTTATGATCTCGCGGTGTGTGGGTTTGAGCCCCACGTCGGGCTCTGTGCTGACAGCTCGGAGCCTGGAGCCTGCTTCGGATTCTGTCTTTCCCTCTCTCTTTGCCCCTCCCCCACTTGTTCTCTCTCTCTCTCTCTCTCTCTCTCTCTCTCTCTCTCTCTCTCTCAAAAATAAACATTAACAAATTTTTTAAAAGAATCTTTTAGGGGCAGTAGCTCAGTTGGTTTAGCATCCACTCTTGATTTTGGCTCAGGTGACGATCGAGGTTCGTGAGATCTAGCCCCATTGGGCTCTGCACTGACGGCACAAATCCTGCTTGGATTCTCTCTCTCTCCCTCTCTCCCTCTCTCTCTGCCCCTCCCCTGCTTGTGCTCTCTCTCTCTCTCTCAAAATAAATAAATAAACTTAAAAAAAAAAAAGAATCTTTTAAAAGCTCTTTACATTTTGCTTCCTCTTTTTACCCCTGAAGCAAACGTTTTCAAGGAGAGTTTTTTGCTCTAGTTTGACTTACTTGGGGGCTTTAAGATGAATCAGAACGTACAAAATTACATAAAACCTAATTTGTATAATCTACTGTATTTGTCATTTAAGTTTTCTGCCTCAACTCATTTCAGGATTTTGTTTTTAAATCCAAAACAAAAGGTTCTTTTTTCTTGACTCATAAAGTATATCCTATGAAGAGTGATGTCTGCAGCATCACTTTAACTCAAGATAAGCTGTGGGGTTTTTTTTTCAGGCAGTATACTCTGATATGAGATGGAAAAGATGGTTACACATCAAGGAATGAGTTAATCATTAATTTGTAATGAATCTGAAAATGTGTATTAGGTGTTTTCAAAATGATCCGAGCTGACAAGTTGAAGAAGTTACATATAACTGCAATGCAATAAAATCATTTATTCAGAAGGCTCACTCTAACCTGTAAACGATACATATCATTTAGTAATTTTTTTCGTACATAATATGAAATGTTAGAGTTTAATACTATACTTCTATAAATACTTGGTTTTAAATTTCTTGACTTGGCCCTGAATATGGGGTATTGAAATCTAATGTTTGTCAGCTTCTCCACTAAACTTTTCTGATTTTCAGTTTCCTTATCTATAAGTTTCCTTTTCCAAAAGGAACTTTTGTCAGTAAACATGCCTACTTTTTTGTTGTTGTTTAAGTCTATTGGAGTAGAGTAGGCAAAAGGGCAATCTTACCTACAGGTTTTCGAACTATAAAGCAGACCTGCCTGTTAGAAATACTATATGAGTGGGGTGCCTGGGTGGCTCAGTTGGTTAGGCATCTGACTTTGGCTCAAGTCATGATCTCATGGTTCATGAGTTTGAGCCCCGCATCAGGCTCTCTGTGCCGACAGCTCAGACGCTGGAGCCTGCTTCGGATTCTGTCTGTCTGTCTGTCTGTCTCTGCCCCTCCCCTGTTCGTTCTCTCTCTCTCTCTTAAAAAGTAAGTAAACATTAAACATTTTTTTTTCTTAAAAAGAAATACAATGTGAGTCACAAATGCAACTCATATATATAATTTTAAATTTTCTAGTAGCCATGTCAGGGGTACCTGGGTGGCTCAGTTAGTTGACCATCTGACTTCAGCTTAGGTCATGGTCTCATAGCTGGTGAGTTCGAGTCCCATGTCAGGCTCTGTGCTGACAGCTTGGAGCCTGGAGCCTGCTGCAGATTCTGTGTCTCCCTCTCTCTCTCTCTTAAAAATAAATAAAAACATTTTTTAAAAAATCTAGTAGCCACATCAGAAAAATAAAGAGACAGAGGTAAAAATAATTTTAGTAGTAGCTTTATTTAATGCAGTGTGGCCAAAATGTTACTTCAGTGTGTAATCAGTATTAAAAAAGGGATACTAAGATGTTTCCCATTCTTTCTTTCACATTGTTTGAAATTCAGTATGTATTTTACACTTACAACACTTACAGACTCATTTAAGGGCTCAAAATCCAGTGACTAATGGCTACCACTTTGGGCAGTGCAGCTCTATAGATTAGCTTTAGTGCTTATATTACAGTGTAAATACCACATTTATATACTCATGGAAAATGACTTGGATTTCCTAATAAACTTTAGCTCAATTAGAGTTTTTGTGTTAGTAGCTGAACACAAAATAATATATTTGTTGTATTCTTTTTCTTTTGATTTTTGAAAAACTCTAAAGCAAATTTTGTAGAAAAATGAGGATCCCACAGACTTAAATTTAGTCCTTTCACCTCTTAAAACACCCAGTTTTAAGCAGAGACTATTTTTACACTTATGACACTTAACTAAAATCAGAGATGGCTTGGTGGGACAAAATTTGCACAGAAACTTTCTTATTGTTTTGTAAATGATTCACACCTGATCTTAAAACAAAAATCAGTTTATTTAAACTAAAATAAGGCACATTATTTTCATAGTTACTTAAGTGTGAAAGGTGCCTTTGCAGTATGGAATTATTAGGTTTAGGGCTGTTGCCTTTGTCCCTGTAGAATTGTGCACCATGCCTTTGTAGTGTGACCATGTAAACAGCTCATCCATACTACCCTTCTGGGTAGCTGTGGGACTTTCCTGACCATGACCCTGTGCAGGCTCCAGCCACCTCCTACCCCAAGAAGAGAGCTGTGGTCATCCAGTTTGTTGGGCCCCAGACATTCTTCCTGTCCCATTGGACATTCTGAGTGCCACGAAGAGATCTTCTGGCCCTCTGAAACTGGGTGATAGATGCTGCCGTGGTGGCCACGGGAAGACTTCCCTTCCTTTTGGGTGTGCCATCCCTGGGCAGAGCCTTTTTTTTTTTTTTTTTAATTTTTTTTTTCAACGTTTATTTATTTTTGGGACCGAGAGAGACAGAGCATGAACGGGAGAGGGGCAGAGAGAGAGGGAGACACAGAATCGGAAACAGGCTCCAGGCTCTGAGCCATCAGCCCAGAGCCCGACGCGGGGCTTGAACTCATGGACCGCGAGATCGTGACCTGGCTGAAGTCGGACGCTTAACCGACTGCGCCACCCAGGCGCCCCATGGGCAGAGCCTTTTTAATCAACATGTCCCCAGACCAGCACCAAAAGGCCTGATACAATCTGTTTAGGAATAATGGTTGATGAGGTTCAGAGGAGAATTTCTGGGAATTCATTCACCCCAAAGCAGTGCACTCTGTCTTGTTCTGGAGCTCCTGGAGTTGCCTTATTCTGTCCTTTGCTATCGCCCATTGTCATCACTCAGCCTTGTCACTGGCTTACAGAGGGAAGCGTCGCCTGCTGCCCCTGCTCCAAGCTCTCTGTGACTATCCAAAGAAGGCTCTTGCTTTGACTTCTTGCCCAGCCACACTGACTTGTTTACTTCCGTTATTTCCCAGTGAGCTACACAAATACTACTTTTGACAAGCTGATTAATTTCCAGCTTATTAATAATATTATTATGCAGTGATTGTTAAAGCTCTTCTGTCTTTGAAAAGGGCAGTTTTGTTTTGTTTTTTTTTTTAAGTTTTATTTATTTAAGTAACCTCTACACCCAGTATGGAGCTCAAACTCATGACCCTGAGATCAAGAGTCACATGCTCTTCCTACTGAGCACTCCGTGTACCCTAGGGCAGTAATTTTTAACCTGTAGTCCTTGTCCTCCCCTATGCATACAGTGCAACCTCCTGCCACAATCCGGTGATGGGTGATTGTGTCTGTGTATAAAAACACTTATACACAGCTTTCTTCACATCTGTGTCTGTGATCCAGAAAATGTTTATGAACCATTGGAATCTTTCTCTACCCCATGTCCTTCCACTGTAAAATTTTATAGACGTGTACGCACTCCATAGAACCTGCAGTCATAGAGCTAGTGGTCTGGGCAGGCTCATCTTGTCTCTCCTGTCTCCTTAGAATTCAGTGATCCTTTCTTTCATTAAGGCCTTTTACTTCTGAGTTAACCTAGCCACTCTCTGGCCTTACTTGTAATATTTCACCACTAGCACAGTAAATCTCAAACCTGTTTGTTTTGTTCTTTGGTTTGTTTGCTAATCTTGAACAACTGTAGTTGTTTCTCACTATTTTCAAAGGACAATCTTAACATGGACAAAGGGCAGTCTTTAACACAAATAATAAAGGCAGGCACTCAGAGGATTAGGGATGTAGCGGAGGAGGTATGAAATCAGTCAAATAATAGGATGTTGCAACTTCACATAATTAGAAGTCATTTTATCTTTTACTCTGATCTTCTCTCAGCTTCCAGCCTCAACCCTAGTCCCTCTATCTAGAGCCTCCAGTGTGGGTCCCCTTTTGGCTCCGAGAATGAATTATTCTTTTTTGTTGCCATTCTTTTTAGCTGTTCACAGTGAAAAGGTCAGCTCTTTGGGATAAGACAACTCAGTATTTGATCCACGTTCAACCATTCACAGGCTAGCCTGTGTGACCTGGGGCAAAACTTAAGTCTTTCTGAGCCTTGGGTTTGTGTCCTCATTTGCAAATGGGGAAATAAACTTGAGCACAGGTATAAAAGCATAGCTCATAGTTCCTAGAATATAGTAAATACTCAGTGAATGTCTCTTCCTTTGTCTTTCTCACTCATGCATCCGGGTTTTAGCTGTTGCAACCTGTACTTTCTCTCTTTTTAATGATCTTTCTTTGATTCATTTCATTTCTACCATGTTTATTTCATACAGCATTCAGTGCATTAGTGACTAATAAATGGTAAGACAATTATGACTCTCTAGTCACCCTATAGGGTCAGATTATTAAATTAAAATAAAGCTTAAGGTTGGACATAACCTTGTAATAGAAGAGTTGTACTTAAATATAAGATGATAGGCCAAAATCAGACATGTTGATGTTGGAGAGAAAACCAAATATTTTTTAAAATTTCTTCAAAATAAATGTATTTGGACCCTCAACTCTGTTTAGTGATTGTCCTTCTCCATTCCTAAAGCCATGACCCTGTAGTTAATGTAGGCCTTTCCTTGCATGTAGTTCTCCCCAATTTCCCTGATATTAGGAAGAGGGAAGGGGAAGATGTGCTAATCCTAACCCTTGTCCCTTCCCTGCTGAACTGCAACACCTGTCAATTCTGATACGTGTGAGTAACATACTCTTGACATTGGCCCCTGGATAAAAAAAGAAAAGAGGAGAAAAACACAAAACTTAACTGAACCTTGGAACGTTATTGTGTAATCAGAATAACTAAAACACCAAATAATGTTTGTGAAGACACTTCATTTTTATCTGCTAAAGATTAAATTGGTAATAATGTTTTGTAAACAAGAGAAACAATGAGGTTAAATGGGTTATCTTTGTCTTAACGGATGATATAGGTCTGGCAGCACCCTGAGCTTATCATAGTTGTCTCTCCCCTCTCCTTCTCTCCCACTCTCCCTGTTGACTTGAGGGAAAAGAGATTAGGAGGTAAGCTTGAAGCGATCACATGAGCCCTTTAAAAAGCCAAAAGGTTTCTCCACTGCATAGAAGAGGAAGTCAGAGATTCAAAACAAGAAACATTTGATGCACCATTGCTGGCTTTAAAATGGAGGGCATACATTGTTAGGGAATATGAGTGGTCCCCACCTGACAGCTAGCAAGGGAATGGGGACAGCCATAAGGAACTGAAGTCTATTGAACACGGAAATGATCTTGCAGAACCTCCAGACAGGAATTCAGCCCAGCCAATACCCTGTGATTCCCTGAGCAGAGAACCCAGTCATACCATGCTGGAATCCTTCCCCATGGAAACCATGAGATAATGAATTGTTATATATCATCAAGCTACTAATAAATTTGTGGTAATTTTTTATGCGGCAGTAGAACATGCAAGGATTAATCCCTGTTTGAAATGTAGAGGTGCAAATTCTTTCTTGAAAGGGGTTGACTTCTTAGTGTTGAAATGCCTCATTCAGACAATTAGAAGTATAAGAAATAGGTATTGACTGGCTGTGCTTTGCCAGGACTTGCACTAGATGCTGGGGATAAGTCACCATGGTATGACCTCTAGTGAGAAAAAACAGATACACAAATAGTAACAGTACAGTATAATAAATACATGAAGAGTCCGGTCCAAGGGGCTGTAAGTGCAGTGCAGACGATGAGTGTGACTGAGGGAGTTGAAGAAGGCTTCTTAGCATCAAAGGGTACAAATCTGTATTCCCAGCTACTGTAAATCAAGAATCCCTTTGACGAAAATAATTCAAAATTGATGAAAGAGCACAAGTCTGGCGTTCTGAACTGACTTGAATTAAAGGAGTCAAAGGAATTTAAAAATTTTTAAACATCATTTAAAAGGATGTGGCATATATTATTTTTGTTTGTTTGCCTTCCACATTTCTCTTGATCCGGTACATTCAGAATCCTAGCAAACAAGAGGGGGAAAAACGAGAGCTTAGTATATCATAGAAACATTCCATATTATAATCCATGAGTCATTTTCTCTCTGAATTCAACTTAACTGACATAATACTCTTCACTTTATTACCATTGATCGTCGACAATCCACTCTTTCTGTAGTACAAGTCCGAGTGCTGTAGGCAGCATTCTCAAAGTGTAGTCTGCGGAGCCTTGGGGCTCCCTGAGATAGGGGGTCCATAAAGTCATTATCCTCATGATAGCACTAGCACACTACTTGTCTTTTCCATCGTGTTGACGTGTTGACGTTTGCACTGATGGTGCAGGAGCAGTGGTGGGTGTTAGCTCCAAATAGTACCAGTAATAGCACAAGTAATTCAAATTATTGAATTCTGTACCACAGCACTCTCCCAAGAAAAAAATTGCCACTGTCACCTAGGATGAAGCAGCAAAAATTACTAATTTTACTAAATCTGGACCCTCGAATGCATAACCTGACAAACTATGGTTCTTCCAGCTTTGGTAGTCGGCAGATATTTTCTCACAAATGAGCAAAGTGGGTCTCTCTCTAGTGAAAACAATCGACAGCATTTGTTGCCAGTGGTAAAATTTGAGCTTTCAAGCAAAAGTTAGAATTTTAGAAAATTTGTATCCATTACTGTGTTCCACATAGCTTCCCAAATCCTTAAAGGTTTCTGATGAGAGCAGTGGTGATATTAATGCGATTTTTATATTGTGTAATGAAATGTTTCAACTCAGTCAACCCGTATTTGCCAAATGACCAATGGGTAATGTTACAAAATCATGCAGGGTTAAATTTAAATAAAATGCAAGATAGATCAGTGGATTTTAATGTAAGGTAGGAAAAGTAGGTATAGTTTTTGATTCTACATTGCAGATGGCCTTTCAGAAACTACCACTTGTCAAGTTTTAGTATAGTATCAAAGAAGTTCCAGAATAATCTCAAAAACTACGAAAATAATACTCCTCTTTCAACAACACATCTGTGCAAGGTCGGGTTTTCTTCATATGCTTCAACCAAAATAACATATCAAGATGGAAATTTGAGTGCAAAAGCAGTTAAGAGAATCCAGTTGTCATCAGTAAACCAGATGTTAAAGAGATTTGCAAAAAAAATGTAAAACTATGCCACCCGTGTATTTTTGTTTATAAAACAGTCACTTTTCAGAAGAATACTTTTTGTTAACATGCAACAAACATAAGTTTGTTGTTTTTAAATGAATTAATATTTAAAAATTTTTCATTTTAATTTCTAATGTGATAAGTGTTTGTAGATAAACCCACACAAACAAAAGCTCAACAGGATCCTCAGTGAATTTTAAGAGTGTTAAGTGCCCTGAGAGAAAAGAGGTTTGAGAACTACTGTAAGAGATTTTTCATTTATTTTATTTTATTTTTTATTTATTATTTTTTTTCTTATTAAAGATAATTTATTGTCGAATTAGTTTCCATACAACACCCAGTGCTCATCCCAACAGGTGCCCTCCTCAATGCCCATCACCCATGTAAGAGGTTTTTCAAATGAATGGGCTAAAATTGTATTATCTATTAAATTACAGTCTAAAAAGGGAAACAAAGCAAGCACATAGCAAACCTACGTGTACATGAATGCTACAGCAGATCTAAGCCAGTCTAAATTCTAAAATATACCATGTCTTAGCGATGAGCAATTTAAACATTTGGGAGTCGGAGTAATTCATTTAATCGGCCTCTTTTTCCTTTCTTCTTTCCTTTATCCATTCCATAAATATTTATTGAGCATATATTATGTGAATTATTCATTAATCCATGCCTTAATTCTATGAGGTATCATTCGACCCACTTTGTATATGAGGAAACAGATTCTGAATAATTAAGTGAATTACCTAAGTGTAGTGCCCAAGTGAATATGAATGGGATGTGAATTCTCTGCCTCCACTGCCCATGCACTTGAATATTAAACTATATTATTACTCATCTCTTCCACTTGGAAGCCAGAGAATGCTAGGACTGTCCGCTTTTGGTTCCCTGGGATACAAGCTGCGGACTTCAGAGTCACCAACCGGGGTTCCAATCCTGAGGTTAACATCCTGTGTGATCTTGTGCAAGTTCCTTACCCTCACAGAACCTTGGTTTTCTTCCCGGTAAAACAAAAATCATAACACTTAACTTAGGGGTGATTCCAAGACGAAATGATATAATATATAGAAATCACCACTATCTGGAGAACTAGGAAAATAGTAGCTGCAGACCTGCTGGTGACACCATTATTCTCCACGTGGGTGGTTGTTCCTGTCCAGATGCTTCGTTGCAGGCCACACTCATCTGGCAGGGTAGTTTGCAACCGAGATGGAGAGAGAAGCCAAGGAGCAAGCCATGTGGAACAAGAAGAGCAGGGACTTGGGTGTCAAACTAATGCCAGCACAAGTCCTTTCTCAGCTAATTATTGCTTAACTCTGTGTCTGAAAGAACTCTGCCTTCCCCTCTATAAACATAGAGGTGAAACTGCCCACTTATGTGGATGAGTGCCAGAGAATATACAGACATGGCCGTAATGACTAGCACTTAACTGAGTGTCTAATCCATATTAATTCCTTCCCCTACGACACATTCCTTCCGCTCTTCGGAAAACATTCTGGGTGTCCAACAGAGAGACCGTCCCTTTGCCTCCAGACTCGGGCTCAAGAATATTTGTCCTGCGAGGGGCGCCTGGGTGGCGCAGTCGGTTAAGCGTCCGACTTCAGCCAGGTCACGATCTCGCGGTCCGTGAGTTCGAGCCCTGCGTCAGGCTCTGGGCTGATGGCTCGGAGCCTGGAGCCTGTTTCCGATTCTGTGTCTCCCTCTCTCTCTGCCCCTCCCCCGTTCATGCTCTGTCTCTCTCTGTCCCAAAAATAAATAAATGTTGAAAAAAAAAATTAAAAAAAAAAGAATATTTGTCCTGCGAACCTTAGAACTTACCAGTTCCTGCTCAGGAAGTCTTCAGAGCCCAGGCCCTAACTGTTACCTTAAAAAGCTGCTGCATCACAGCCAGCAGTGGTCTTAGATTTGAAAGCCACATCAGACAGAAGTCAGGTGTTTAGCTTTGGTGGAGCTTAGGAGATTTCCAGTGCAAAAAATGTTACTTTTGAGGTCTAGTCGATGCAATAAAACCATTGTATCCTTCCTTTTGGAGTAAATTAAATCTGTTCCTCTGTGGGAAAGCTTGAGAAGCTCAGCTTCTCAGAAGAAGAGGGGAAGACACAATATAAAATTACATGGCTTCTGTTCCACGAGGACCAGATTTCTTGAGTTTAATAAAAAGTAAAATCGCACCATAAAAATTGAGGCCAGATGAAATGCCTCATCTTAGTAAGTTGGTGGAATGTTAATATTCTCTGGATTTGGTTATTACCAGCAGGATCGTTGATAAAATGCACAGCCAATTGAAATGGAACTCAAGGCCTTTATGCACAGCCAGGTCTTGCATTGTGGGTTTAGTTGAAATCTGGGGATGTGCAGAATGGGGACAAGCTACTAGACCAGCAGGTTTCTCCCCCAATTCCTGCTCTTACCAGCAGGCCCACGGCTTTAGCCAGGAGGGCGCTGAACCACTTTTTAGTCCTTCCCAGAACCACATCCTCGGAGGCTGACAACATTCATGGCAGCTTGAGTTACTGCCAGCGGTGAGTGGGTCATTTCTGGGAACGCTGCTTTGGGGGTGGCTCTCAGGATCCCTAAGTGGCACCCACTTCGTGTCCACAGGAGGTGTGGGTTTTATTGGCTGTGATGCCAAAGAGGTCCTTACCTGCAAGGACCAGCCTGGGTGGCAGCCAAGCTAGCTTCCTTGGAATGTTTTCCAGTCCTGGAGAGAAAGGCGCCAGTTGAGTCTCTGCAGCTCTGACCACTTCTCCTGAGGTGCCTCTTTGTCTGGTGTGATTCCTGTGCCTGGGACAGAGACCACACAGTCATTTCATCTATGTCACATACTGTCAGGTATGGCCCAGATGGTCAACTCAGTGTCCAAGATTTTATGAACTTGGCTCTTCGGGGAGGCTGCATGGTGTGCTGGTAATGAACGTGGCCCCTAGAGCCAGACTTGCTGCATTTGAACCTAGCTTTGCCACTTATTAGCTCTGTCCCCTTGGGAAAGTTCCTTGACTTCACTATGCTTCAGTTTCCTCACCTGTAAAAGAAGGATAATAATAATAGTACCTGCTTTAAAGGTACTATAAAATGCTTAGCACACAGTAAGCACTTGTGTTAGTTGCATAATAATTATTATGCACTAGGTAGGTAGCATGGCCTGGTAGTTTTCCAAGCTTGGGAAAAGACTGCAGGCTTCCTACTGATAGCCATGTGTGGGTGCAGAGTGTAGGTGAGAGAGTTGTCTTCTAGAGTCTCCCCACGCCCCTTATATTTTCTTTCCCTTTTCTGGTACCTTCTCTTAACATCTTTCTTACCTGTCTTTTGTTCACCAGCCTGAGATTAAAGAATATGTAGTTGGAAGATCAGAGTCTGTGTCCTGGGTCAGCCACTTACTGCCATGTGAGCCTAGACAAGTTTCTGAACCTCTCTGAGCAGCAGTGGAAGATTCAGGATGTCTCAAGGTCGCCAGGTTATCTCATAAAGATGGGATTAATAGTGGGTGCTGTTACCCCGGGATAATGAAACAAAGGACACACATTGAAAATACCTGGTGATTTTCCACTGGAAACTAAGACTTTACCTGTGAATGTACCTATGTACCAATGAATGTACCTGTGAATGCGCTTGACTGTACCTACGAAAGAAAAAAGAGTCAATGTGATTTTTACCCTTCATCTCTACCTTACAGGGAGATGTGTAGTGGGGAAAAGCACCACAGTGGGAGCCGGGAGACCTGGGTTCTGTTCAGTGAGGTCCTGGGTACACAGTACCCAGTATAGAGTGGGAGCCGGGAAGATGGTGTTTCTCTACTACTTGATTCCACTGTATGTAGTGACCCAGGGGTTTCCATTCCCTTTTTATGCATTGCGACCCTGTATCACTGCAGTTGTGTAGTGAGCAAGGCTGTATTATTAGAAGTGCTGACAGTAGTCGTGGCTTGATCATCCATTTCCTGGGGCCTCCATTTCTCAGCTTCTCGTCTTAGAAAATACGAATCTTAAAATGAAATTTTGGTTTCTTACAGCTTTAACGTGATATGAAGGCATATAATTAGATACACACTGGCTTTCCTATCACCCAGTTCCTTTTCTTCATAGTACTTGCTGCCGTCTTTTTTGTTTTGGTTTTGTTTTGGTTTTTTTACGTATTTTTTCTTTGTCTCCAATACTCCCATCCCACTCCCAGGCCCCTACCTAGAAAGGAAGCTGAGGAAGAATAGGGACCTTGTCTCTTTTGACCTTCAGTGCTAGAAGAGCGCTTGGCACATTTTAGGTGTTTAACCAATATACACGTATGCCCTCATATACAGGTATAACCGCGCATTATAATATAGTTACATAAAATTGTCCTTTTGACTAGCTAGTCAAATGGTTGTTCCTCCCCTATTCCCCACCACAACATACACCACACTGGTATTTGGAGATTAGAGGACTAGAATTAAGAATGATTATATTGTCTGTCTTCAAACTTACACAGAGTACCACTGCCTGGGTTCTTGCCTTGTGTGTACATATAGTATCAGAGAACAAGAACTCCTCCTATCAGAGGAAGCCCACAGTTTAGGGCTGTGGACACGTGATCAAGCTGGTGATGTCTAGCATAGGGGTTGGATCCATTTATATACATAGTGGAGGTGGTCAGCAGGAGGCAAAATACAAACCTCAGAATTGTGCTCACACATATTATTGAGATTTCATATTGCTTTTATTATTTGGCCACAAAAATGGACATAATCCTTGTTGGCTTTAACACACCTACTAGTACTGCTTTCACTATCCATCTTGCAAAATATAAGACAAGGCCAGAGCTTAAATTAAAATCCTCAGCTTCTTATCTTCTTCCCACAGGAAAGCAAATCTGTGTTGAAAACCGTAAAATTAAGAGGAGAGCAAGGATAGCATAATTTAGCAAAAATTCATGGCACCAGATTCTGAGCTATATGACTGGAGGGATAGGTCAGACATTAAGAAGATGCTGCCTGCTAATGCAGGTTCCTTAAGGTGGTGCTCTGGAAATAAGGAAGGCATGCAAAATATATATATTTCCAGAAGATTTCTGCAATGCTTACTCTTTATAAGCACTCCAAGAAAATACCTTTGTAGATTGCTTGGCAATTATGCTTCTTATGAGACTTTTGAAATGAGACTCAAAGCAGTTTAGTGGAGTTGAAATGTATTCATTTTAGCATTTGAGTGTAGAGATTTTTGTTTCCATTTTAAAAAGTGTTTGTAATGATATCCTTCTATCCCCACCCCCACCCCACCTCCTGTAGCATTCTAAATTCCTTGTATTTAAGAAGCTCATTCTGTGTATTTGGCAAACTGCATCATTAACACTTGAAAAGCATTGAAGCATTTTTTTAACCTTTCACACATTTATATGCATAGATGTCTGTGCTGAGGTATATAGAGAAAAGGCATGGGGCTTTGATAATGGTGCTCTATTTAATAAATGCCCAGGGCTATATGAGCTGTGCAAGTTCTGCCATTAGACACGAGCTGATCATACAGGGAAAATCTAGTATGGAAATTATGTCATTGTCTAAAAAAGGGTGATTTCCCCCCCCCCTTTTTTTTTAATAAGTTTTTTTGGGTGGAGGTTGTAATGATAGGGTATAGAAAATTAGTATTACTAGCTGTAAAGAGAATTAAGTGTTACTAGGATAATTGTTCCTAATTTTCCTGAGGGTAGTCCTTCCCGTTGGAGCCACATACTTTTTATATCTAATTTGTAAAACAAACAAAAACACCAAATTTAAAATTAGTGTGTATGTCAGCAAGTGTGTTGTAGGGCTCTCAACCATTCAACATGGACCCACATTGTAAGCAGTTTATACTGTGCAGTTGTCAGGTAGTTCCTCAATATATATATTTTTAAATATAGATATTTGCTTCTGGGGAAACAGATTTCACATGTATTTTACTTTATAGCACAGTAAAAATCTCACTGATGCAAACTGGTAAAGACCTGTCTGAACTAATTACTTAGTGAATATTCAAAATTCATTGTATTTTATTTCTCTTAAATCACAAGTTACTTAGTACTGTAGTGTTTGTAAAAATTGAGATCTTCCTGGGACTGCTGTAATTAATGGATAAGTTTAAAACCAGAAACATATTTTGCATGTATATAATTGCATCGAGTTTACTTTCTTTTTTCAAGGGCAGGGGGAGGCAGTGTAGAGTTTATCAAAAACAATCTCCCTAATCAGGTTAAGCTGCCTGAGTCTTGTTTACATTACTTGCTTAGTAAGCACTTCCTTTGGTGGTGGGGGGATTAAACTTAAAACAAATAAAGAGATCCCAGATTTCAAATTGATACAGCCCAAAAAATAACCTGAATATTTAAAAATATTATTGTTATGTAATTTTAGACTTCCAAATTCAATAATAAAATTTATTTTTAAGCTAATATAAGACATATAAAATGTTAACAATTTAAAGTGTTCTTTCAGGCCACATTTCCCGTTATGCAGTTAAACTCAAGATTAGAAATTCCCTTTTATCAGTCAAAACTTGTAGAAACTAGGGAACCTGAAGATGAACCGAGTAGTGCTAAAGCTTAATGAATGGATGGTCATATTTGATTGACAAAGCTATAAGACATGAAAAAAAATGTTGTAATGTGGTTCTGTAAGATGTACAAACTATAGACTTACAAATTATATACACTAAGGGGATATCAGTACAGAAAATTTATATTGATTGGGTTGTTTAAAAATTTGACCTTCAAATTGGTAATATTCATTTATTTGTTTATTGAACAGTTTTTTGAGTGCCTTTTTATTGCAGACATATGTAATGAATAAAAAAGAGTTTATAAAACGTTTGTGACTTTTGCTCCAGTAACTCCGGGTTGAACAGTTGAACATAACCTGAGGAGATAATCCAGAAGGTCATAAATATGTATGCACAGAAATTTATGTAATATGAAATAATAATCAACCTAAGTCTCATAGGTGCTGATTGAATAACTGATAGTATATGATACCCATATACTTGAGTATTTAACATGGAAAAATTCTGAAGGTATAATGAATACAGCAGATGAGTTCAATTTTTCAGGTCTAGAGATGATTCTTGGGTTGTGCTAATGCCCAGTTACTGCTATTTTGTGACTGTTTCTTTGGGAGAGGTGTTCCTATTAACTGTTGACCTTGTGGTTACTTTGCAGTCAAATAAGGTGCCTGTGGTGCAGCCATCACACGCGGTCCATCCTCTCACCCCCCTTATCACGTACAGCGACGAGCACTTTTCTCCAGGATCACACCCCTCACACCTCCCTTCAGATGTCAACTCCAAACAAGGTGAGAGCCCCTGCCTTCCTGGGCCTTTCTCGATAAGTGAGGAGCCACATCTCATCAGACCAAGTACCTGTACAGGTGCCTTTGCTGTATGTCACTGGGTGGATCAAAATACATTTGTTTGGTAGGAGTTTTTTAAAAGATTTGTTGTTACTACTTTTATTTTTCAGGATTAAAAAACAGAAGAAGAAAAACATAAAAGGGTTATTTTCAAAGTCACAGCTTTGAAAATCTAGAATCCACCATATAAACCAATATATTGTACAGATATACTAAAAATTCAGTGCTTGGTGCCCCCTACAGTATTCATTTATTGCAGTTGTAGGTGTTGATGGTAGTGTTAGAAAAATGTTAGAA
Source organism: Prionailurus viverrinus (assembly GCF_022837055.1). NCBI lineage: Eukaryota > Metazoa > Chordata > Mammalia > Carnivora > Felidae > Prionailurus > Prionailurus viverrinus. Next base: position 115,386,383 of record NC_062564.1, read on the forward strand.
AACAGACAGCATAGGAGATTTTTACTTTGAATGTTCTCTTTTTCATCCTTTTGTGATTTCTTTTGGTTTTAGTCCTTATTATGTTTTATCCTCTTTTTGTTATTTACCAGCACCAATTAGATATTAATAATAATTAAAGTATAAAACCATCTCTGTTAAACTCAAAGTAACATGAGTCCTGTTTTGCTTCTCTACATTATTACCCAGTTCTGCTTCTATATTGTTTATAGAAGAACACATAGCATAAGAAGTTTGAAAAATCAAAATTCCCAGTTTTTTTTTTTTATTTTTTATATTTGTTTATTTTTGAGAGAGAGACTGAGCACGAGTGGAGGAAGGGCAAAGAGAGAGGGAGACACAAAATCTGAAGCAGGCTCCAGGCTCTGAGCTGTCAGCACAGAGCCCAATGTGGGGCTCGAACTCATGAGCCGCAAGATCATGACCTGAGCCAAAGTCAGACATTCAACCAGCTGAGCCACCCAGGCACTCTCAGAATTCCCAGTTTCTAACCTGGTAGGTGTGGGTATGAGTTGGTTGTAGGACTTAGAGCTCAGGTTCTGCAGGCCTTCTGGTCCATTCTGCTTAGAGCATATGTTGAAGATGAATTTGTTTGCCTTTCCTCTTTCCATGTACATACACACTTGGACCTCAACAGGATCTTTAGAAATTCAAAATAAAAGATCCTATAAAACTGTGTGAAAACAGAGAATGTAAAGATGTAAAATCTGCCATCACCGGCATTTCACCCTTTTTTCCAGCCTTATCTTTGAACTATAGTGGACAAGAAAAGTTAGTAAGTGTAGAAAAAGAGTGGAGTTCAGAGGCTGGGTGTTTTTTCCACTACTGTGAACTCTCGTAGGTTACATCCTCAATGCCTTAATTCCCATCCATTGTTAAAACTGCTTATTTGAGGACTTAGTCACTGTCAGACTTTGGCTTGAGTGGAGCTTTGTACCCTTTACCTAGGAAATGTAAGAATCACCTATGCGGATGTTTCCGGGTTTGCCTTGGTTTTATTCCTCATTTCCAGTCCTTCCTCTACTTCCTTTTATCAAGGACCTCCAAGGAATAAGAAACATCAAGACAGGTCTGAGGATGTATGGTGAGATGGGTATTTTAGGAAGAAGGTGGAGTTTGAGAGGGAAGATCAAGAGTGTGACCTTGGTCATGGTGGTGATTTCAGATGCCTTATAGACATCTGGAGGGAGAGAGAGGGTAGGTAATTTATAGGTCACCATCTCAGAGTGATATCTGTGCTAGAGATGCATATCTGGGATCCATGAAGCTATAAATGACAGTTAAAGATAGATATAAAAGCCTCAAACAAGCTATTGGCTCAAAGAATCCAGTAGTATGATTTATTTGGTTTTTAACTATTTATTTAACAATTACATGGTGCTTCCTATGTCCTAGGCCCTATTCTAATCACTTTGAAACACACTTATTTAAAAAAAATAACACATTATGGTTCAGAAGCTTTTTCTTCCAAGAATCCTAGGACAGTTCTATTTTTTAAAAAGACAAATTTATGACTGGCTACCAGTTACATTTGTATTTTGTTTCCATCTCTTCTACTGCCCTACCTTGTTTTGTCTTACTAATTGTAATTTATATCATTGCTTTAAAAAAATTTTTTTAAACAAACTCTCCAGAACTAGATAAAGAACAAGTGGGCATGATCAGAAAATTGCATTTTCTCTGAAGTTCTTATTTTGTCCCCAAATTTGTGATTTTTGCATTCTACTCTGCACACAGTGTTTGTTTTTTTTTCTTAATATAAAGTTTTTTTGTTTGTTTGTTTGCTACTTTTTTGTGAGCAAAGAGTTTATATACCTTGTCACCATTTCTTTCTGGGGATATGTAACTTTGGTTTAAAAAGAACTAATTTACGTGATTTGGGGTTTGTATCATTCCACTTGGTCACATTCATCACCAAAAAATAAGTAAAAAGCTCACTAGGTCTCTTGCTTTTATTCTCTTTGTCTTCTACTGCCAATCTTTTTAGTTATATCATGTAGCTAAATTAGTTAGAACATGGTGGTACTGAGGCCAGAGTTGCTAATTTCAAAACTGTTGGGAGGCTGGTTAGTTTTACTTAAAAAATAATAATAATAAATAAAAAAGTATTATGTCCATGCTTTAACCATAGATAGAACTATCCAATAAACATATACTGTAGCAGAACTCATTCTCATTTGTAGGAAAATAACTTTAGGTTCGTTTCACAGTAGGAAACACATTCAGTTTTACCTTTTTCTCACCGTGTTGGTGTGGGGTATGTGTGTGGGTATAGGTTGTAGGTGTGGGAAAGGGAAAGGAAGCTGATACCAGTCATTTTCTTCTCATTATGTCTTACGAAAATGTTGGAAAGAAAGAGCTTTTAGGAAATGTTGGCTTTACATATCTGTCTTTGTATTACCCATTGTATCCTTATAAGTAACCACACTCACATAGCACTTAACACTGTGTACCAAGCATTTTTCTGTTTTACATATATTCATGCATTTATTCCTCACAACAACCCCTATTCCATTTTTATACTGATTTTATTTTTTTTTTAAGTTTATTTCTTTTGAGAGAGAGAGAACGTGCGTGCATGAGCCACGGCAGGGCGGAGAGGGGGAGAAAGGATCCCAAGCAGCCTCCACGCTATAAGCCCAGAGCCCAATTTGGGGCCTGATCGTACAAACCATGAGCTCATGATGACCTGACCTGAAATCAAGAGTCAGATGCCCAACCAACTGAGCTACCCAGGCGCCTCTATACTGATTTTAAAGAACAATAACAAATAGCTTCCTCAAAGATAAGTAGCTAGTGAGTGGCATAATTGATGATCCAGAGGCACCTGGGTGGCTCAGTCAGTTAAGCATCTGACTTTGGCTCCGGTCATGATCTCATGGTTCATGGGCTCAAGCCCTGCATTGAGCTCCACACTAACAGCATGGAGCCTGCCTGGGATTCTCTCTCTCACTCTCCCACTGCCCCTCCACTACTTGTGCTTTCTCTCTCTCGCTCAAAAGAAATAAACTTAAAAAAAAAAAAAAGGAATTAATAGATCCATATGAGTTTGATTCCAGAATCATTTCATCTGTAATTGTCAGAGTTACTTATAAAAGCTTAAAAATCCTTAAGGCTAAGGGCGCCTGGGTGGCTCACTCTGTTAAGTAGTTGACTTTGGCTCAGTTCATGATCTGGTAGTGTCTGGGTCCAAGGCCAGAGTTGGGTTCTTCTCTGATGGCTCAGAACCTGGAGACTGCTTCAGATTCTGTGTCTCCCTCTCCCTCTGCCCCTCCCCTGCTCACACTCTGTATCTCTCTCTCTCTCTCTGTCTCTCTCTCAAAAATAAACATTAAAAAGAAAATCATTAAGGCTATGCTGTGTATAGCCTCTCCTTCACATAGTATTTAGTAAATATTAGTTAAATGAATGATGTGAAATGTGTCTTCAGTAGCATAGCAGTTGGTGGAGATCCACTTCTAGGATCTTAACATGACAATAGGCTGTGTAGAAAACACACATCCATTTTCTGTTCATGTAATGGCCTAAGCCACACCATGTGCTTGTTGGTATAATGGTTGGCAAAATTGTTGGTAATATTGACGAATGAAGAATGGGTCTGTTTAAACACTACTAGTTCATTTGTTCAGTCATTCAAAAGTATTTATTGAGAACCTCCTCTGGAGACCACCATAGTTTGGAACATAGATTGGTAAAACATGGTCTCTTTTTTCCAAGCAGTATATAAGCTCACACGGAAAAATCCTTGGCACAAACTAACTATAAAACAAAATGAAGACCATCTTAAGTACCCTGTTACAAGTACAAATAAAACATTATAGATTCAAACAAGGAAGAAAGATATCTCAGAGCTATAGACATTAGAAGGAGGGGTATTTGAAGTATGAGTGGAAACAAACTAAATACCCAGAATAGGAACTAGCATGTAGCAAGTGCTAATAAGTAAATGGTGGTTTCCCCCTTTCTCCTTGGAGCAGTAAAACCAAATCAACCTAGTTTGTATTGTGTTCGTTTGCATCACTCCTGCTACTACAGAATCACTGATGCAGCATTCTAAGTGTGCCTGGAACGTGGACGAGAGCGGAGAGCAGGGCTTAGGCTTGTCTTCTTAGATGTGTGATGACATCAGCAAGTTACGCATGGCTGTGTCCCAGGGGTAAAAGTCCAGGACAATACATATTTTGTAGGTACCTTAACCGGATGCCTAAACAGTCACTTAATCATCCCACACCTTGGTTTCCCCATTTGCAAAACAAAGGATTAAAGTGGACAATTCTGATAGTCTGTAACCTCTAGTCATGATTTTCAAGCTCAAATTTCCACGAAGGTTCCAGAGCTCTTGTGAGTTAGTCTGATTTTTCTTTTTAAACTGAGCAGTCCCGCTGCAGACCCTAATATCTGGGGAGGTTTCTGGATCTCGGGGGTGGGGGGCAGCATGTTGGAGAAACTCCCCAGTGAATCCCATGTCACGAATCATCACTGTAGGCTCCCTTAGATTCACCCCACTGCCTGAACTTCCTCAGGCCCAAGAAAAAAAAAAATCCCAGAGTATGAAATTTGGGGTTCACTGTGACCCATAAGCAGTGGTATTTCTAGCCAAAAAGGGGAGGGATTTGAGACAATCTTTTAAAAACAGCAAAAATGAGATAATCTCATGTAAGCTGTTGAGGGATTAAAAACCTTCTTCCTACTTGCTTCCTATGAGAGTTGAGAAATAGTTTATCCTAACTTCAGAGTCAAATTAACATCCACTTTGAAGGCAACACTTAAGTCATTCCCATATGTTCAAGACCTTAAATATCTTTTAAGACCCAAATGAAACTCATAGGCATTTTAAACAGTAAAAACAGAATAATTAAAGAGCATCTTTCATGTGCTCACCTAATTTCACATGTTGGTCTGAACATAACCGTTGAATGCATATCTGGGTGTTAAATGTGGAAACGTGTGCTTATATATGGAAGTGGGCTTTTTAGGCCAGATGAACTATATAAAGAAACTTTTGTGGCTTTTTTCCTAATCAGAATCACTTTCCCCAAAATGCACCGAATCTTAGGTTTTTATGTTTTGCATTTTTATGCATGTATCCCTTCTTTTCTACACCCAAGGTAGAATATAAACAAAGAGATGTCATTTGGGACTGGGATTAGGTATAATCTTTAGGTGGTTTTTACAGTTATAGGGCAGTGTACCCCAGGGACTGTGAGCTCAAGAAACAATTTGGTGGCATTCTGATTTTCTGTGGAATACAACTAATCCAGAACAGCTTGACCTTGGAGCCCAGAGGACTCAACTTGATGAAGAGCTTAGTTGGAGCTGAAGTGGCAGAGACCAAATGAATCATATCAAGTGTGACCATTATGGGGCTGAAGATGATTCCTAATTAATCTTTGATCCTCCGAGGTATCACATTTCCCAAATCTATGTGTCCGTAAGGGAGCCAATGGAAATATGAAAGTGGCAATTTACCTAATCCTTGAGCGTCATGGCAGGCCATCTACTTAGGAAGGCTGTCATTTTCCATTCTACACAAAAACAATTGTCTACCATTTTCCTAACCAAAGTGAAATAATGAGGGCAAACTAAAAAATTTGAAAATCTCATTATGGCCACACAGAGCATACTTACTCTTTCAAGAGTTCCTCAGGATGTCCTATCTTAAGATGTGATTTCTCACATTTTGAAATCTTGAGAAAAGCTAACAGACAGACTTCAATTAAATGCATCCGGTAAACATTGTTTGGTGCTAGACCTTAAGTATTAATGGCATAAAGTACTTTATTGCTTTTCTGTTATCCTTATAGTCAAATGTTCTGTGAATCTGAAAACTCTACTCCTTCATTGTTCTTTTGAACAGGCATGTCCAGACATCCTCCAGCTCCCGAGATCCCTACCTTTTATCCTCTGTCTCCAGGTGGTGTTGGACAGATTACCCCACCTCTTGGCTGGTAAGATCCTTCCTGCAACCTTCAGTCAGGCATTTGAACACATGTTTTTCTTTCCATTCATGGAAATTAGCTTTATGAATGATAACACTTGCAGAGTTGAAGAAATTTCACATCAACAAGCAAGGTGCGAACTTTATTTCATTTCAATTTGAAAGATTGAAAAACATACAGACTTTGAAATGGATTGAATGCCTTTGCTAATATGTGTAGAAAATGACTATGTAGCATTTGCTTTGAAGCTTATAGGTTTATGGATTCAATTTGTGGCTTTGGGCACTTGCTATGCCTGTACAGAGTGCTCAGTGTGGTTTTTCTTGTCTAGTTTTTTATGAACAACTTATTTTTGAAACAAACTTAGACACATTGCTTATAAAATGAGCAGGTGAAGTAAATGACAAATAACTAGAAATTCAAAACTACAAAAGCATTGTTTGAATGTTAATAAAGTAAGCACCAGTTTGAGTTCAGACAAGTGAAAAACTGATGTTTGGACTTTCTTTTTTCAGAATGCAAACACTTTCTGTTTTCTTGTTTATGTCTAAAAAAATTCTTACTGCTGTTTTCAATAATTTTTAAATTATAAAGGTAAAGGAGAGGAAATATATTTTTGGAAGAAAGGCTTAGTGTAGCCTATTTTTATCATCTTACTATTAGCACACAGCTTCCCCCCACCCTTTCTTCATTTATCCTCTCCCCACTGCTCTCTCCACAGAAACACTGTGCCGGCTTTAGGAAATGGACCCTCTCCTTTCTTGATCTGGTCCTCTATCCCCAAGGCCCCCTATCCTTGCCCCAGTCTCCCTACCTTGACACCCTTATGTTCTCTTCTTCAGCAAGAAGGTGTCATCCTGCCATGGAAATTCCAGCTGTCTGTCTGTCTGTCTCTATTTAGCACTAAATCTCTCAGTCAGTAACTGTTTAACTGATTATGCATACACCTTCAAACCTACATCAACTATTCTGTCTGAACTTACTACTTAGTGGCAATAATCCTGTGCTGAGTGGTAGCTGGAAATACAGATGGTGTAAATGAGAAATGTGAGATGTGGGAAAAAACAAGAGAGATGGAATTCTCACAGTGGAGAGGGAATAATTCCAATTAATTGATCTTTTATTTCTTGACTGTAGCATGCGTATACGAAAGTGTAGGGGGAGTGTAATGCTTTTAAAATGTTTATTCATTTTTATATCAATTTCATTCCCTTCCCTCGTTCCTTCCCTGAAGTTCTCAAAACTCTGAAAGGAGTACTCCCCATTCTCACAGTTCCGTTACACTCCGTAAACATTTGTTACATGCCCGTTTTGTTCAGAGCATCAGTGGGGCTGGGAGAGAGAAAGGGGTGAAGGGTAATTCATGGGCTGGTTTGTTTTTAAAGTTGAGGGTGGGAGCTCTTCAAGGTAAATGATGCTTTGATCAGGTGGAGGTTAAGAAGGGAAGCCATTGGATAACTGAAGAAATGCCGTGGTCTGTAATACCCCAACACAGTTCTTTTGAAGCCCTCCCTCTTCTCCCCTCGTCAAACTCTTATTGCTGGTTGGTAACTCGTGTTTTGTCATTGATGGGTTCCTTTCTTCTGTGACCTCAGGCAAGGTCAGCCTGTATATCCCATCACGGGAGGATTCAGGCAACCCTACCCATCCTCACTGTCAGTCGACACTTCCATGTCCAGGTAGGTGGAGGCGGAAACTGGGCCCAGGACAAGTTGCTCTTCCTGCGCTTGCATTGTGTGCGCCTCTGCTTGCCTCTCGGTTGGCTAGGAGGGTGCATACCTCAGCCACGTGTCTGTCTGTGCAGTGTGCCTGGCTCCCACACTAGATGTCGCAGAGACTCCTGGGTAGGAGCCAATCGCTGCACCCCACCAGCACAGCCACACCCCTCAGGGAGACGGACTCGGCCACACCACACTGTGTGTCCCAAAGAATTCACTGCCTCCTGACTGTGGGATGTGAAATGTCCTGAAAGCAGACATTATAAGAAGAGCTTGTTTGATTCAAAATATTCCGGGAGTGGGGGAAGGGGGAAGGATAAAGACTGGTTTGGTCTGAGTTCTGTAATTTGCTTTCTTGGAGGAAAGTTGTAGCAGCTTAATGCGACAGTGTTTGAAAATGCCCAGGTAGTCTAGAGCCTTCCTGGACCAAGGCTGTTAGAAGAGAATGAATGGCGCTTATGAGCTGTCAGGCCATCCGGGGTGTGTGTCCTAGTGTGTGAATCAGGCCCTGTGTGGACATGTTAGTTCAAGCGAAGCTCTGTGAGATCTGCCATGCCACACTGCTCTGTGTAATGCTTCTGCTTCTGGAGAGGATGGCGTCTGTGCCCTGTGCTTGATGTACACACACACTTGTTGTGCACCATCTGTGTGTTCACTGTGGCTTGTCCAGGGGAGCTAGCCATACTGGGCTGGAAGTCAAACTGTTGGGCTGCTAACTGGTCGTGAATCTTTACTTACATAGGTATGAACTTCACAAGTTCTGGGGTGGATTTCAGCTTTTTAAAAAAATCATTATTTGCTCAGCAACTTGGAAATCTAGCTTGTTGGGAGGGCATGAAGTTAATACCATTCCCCCAAATATATTTTTACCCCTTTTAACATCGTAACAACTCTGTGATGACAGGATTTTCTCCCATGCAAATAACCAGCATCATGTATCTTTGCAAACGATCCAAGTAGCAGAGCATCATTATTTAATCAAATATTTGTATTTTTCCCATGCCTCCTTAATTTTTAAAAATTTGTTTCTGATCCAAGTGGAGTGCCTTCTTTCCCTCCCAGATGAAGGAATTAATTGTGCTGGATGTGATAAAAGTTCTGAGAACATTGTTCTTGTTGAATTAAATGTTTACTTTAAAGCAGTTTGAAAAGCAAAAGTTTCGACAGGACGTTCAAATTTATCCAAAGCGTTTATTGAAAGTATTCTCTTTTATTTTTCTTGCATGGCAGTTACCCTCCTTTGGCTTGCGTGGTGGTGGATATTTAAAAAAAAAAAAATTTTTTTTTTTATGCTCTTTAGCATACTAGGGAGAAAAGCCTTTAGCATGTGTAGTTTTTACCTGGTGCAGAACTGTATCCTCCCCCTTAATTTTATTATCAATTTTCCATAAGGCTAGATCTCTCAAACATTACTTTCTGTGTAAAAGATGGTTTTCAATGATGTTGATGGCAACTTTATTAAATTGGGGGCTTTAAAAAAACAAAAACCCTTCCAGTCCCTTGTTTTCTCATTGTCTCCTACTATCAATAAAGAAGCCAACAATATAAGAAGATTTATTTAATGTGGTGGTTTGCTTAGGAATGTACGCAGAGATATTTTAATGTGGTGTCTTTAGCTGTTATCTAAAAATAATTTAAAAAGCTAAATCCTAATAAAGTGTTATATTTCCAGCAATTACACTAAACTGGAATCCTTCTTTAAAAACTGCTTTGCAAGAAAAGTCACTCTTTTTTTTTTTTTTAAATTCTAGGACCTAGAGCCCTCCCAGGAAAAATGTCAGATTCTATTAGTTTGAAAAAACAAAACAACAACAACAAAAAAAAACCCTGTTATGTGAGGAATAAGTATAAATATTTTCCACCTGAATACAGAAAGAAATTAATTATTGGCCCACTCTAATTCGTAGTTAATACTCCTGTGTATAAAAATGTGTTTTCACTCTCAGTCATTAGCAGTTAGTAGAATGTTTCAGGGTTCTGCCTCCTTTTGCTACAACAGCCACTAGTACATATGCTTTCTTTCCTTTCCTTCTTTTAGGTTTTCCCATCATATGATTCCTGGTCCTCCTGGTCCCCACACAACTGGCATCCCTCATCCAGCTATCGTAACGCCTCAGGTCAAACAGGAACATCCCCACACTGACAGTGACCTAATGCACGTGTGAGTACACATCTGATTTCACCTATGAATGCCTTAAGACACCGTGAGGATTTAAGCACAATTTCTTCCTGCTACCGTTGAATATCACCCCCTCTCTTTTAGTATGAGAATCAGTGTAGCTCTGCCTTGAAAGTTCTGCCCCTGAGGAGTTTAGGCAGCTTGATTCTCACTGTGCTGATTGTAAGATTGGAAAGGAGCACAGACCCCAGAAGATCAAGGGAATCTCACCAAAACAGAGTAATCTTCAGAGTGTGGGCATTGAATAATCTTGAGCTGCTAAAGCTACTACCAGGTTTTAAATTGGGTTCTGATTGTTGGGGAGCACCTGATGGTACCAGAGGGAAGTAGACCGGAAAGTTCCACGTATTTCCTTCTGGACACGCACTTCACCCTGCTTGAGGCTTCGAAAGCACAGAATTCAAGGGAAAGGGACAACCAAGCCTAGGATCCCCCAGTTGGGCCAGGGTTTGTCCCAGGCTGTTAGAGCAAGACTAAATTCCCTGAAGAGATTAGTGAATGAGTTTCTTAATCTAGGATTTGTAGACTAGGATGGGAGGTTGGGGTGGCAGGGTGCATAGGATAGTCCATAAAACCCCTGCACATGTAGGCAAAGCCAACACGCATTTGTTTGGGGGAGTGAGTCTAGAGTTTCATTAGCTTCTCAAAGGGGCCCTTGACCTAAAAAAGTTAAGAACCTCAATTCTGAAAGAGGAATAACTACCCATACTATGTGTTCAGCTTTTCCTGAGATAACCAAGGAGCTCAGCCTCAGGGTCCTAGATGGAGCATCTTCACAAACCCTTTTACATTTTGTGTCAAACACTTCCATAACTATAGGTAAACTTTCTCAAACCAAAGGATCCTTACTCCCAATGAGTTGTTCTTCTAAGTGAATGCTGTTCTGACAACCCTTCTAGAGGGTTATCCCTGGCCTGACTTTGACTGGTGACATGAACAGGTGCTCTGCTTCTCTCCTCCCATCTCTTCCTTCCGCTGTCCCTCCCCACCCCCTGCCCCCACACCATCCCAACCACCTTTTAGGAAGCCTCAGCATGAACAGAGAAAGGAACAGGAGCCAAAAAGACCTCACATTAAGAAGCCTCTGAACGCTTTTATGTTATACATGAAAGAAATGAGAGCGAATGTTGTAGCTGAGTGTACTCTAAAAGAAAGTGCAGCTATCAACCAGATTCTGGGCAGAAGGGTAAGTAGTCTGGGGGTGAGCGGATATGTAAATTTTTATGGTGACCTTGGAACTGTTTCCTTAAAGGTAGTCATAGAATGTATTTATATAATCACCAGCCACTTTGGGAAGTAACAGAGAGAACATGATAGGCTAATAATCTTTAGGAGAATTAAATGATAGAGTGCATTGTAAACAACTTAGATTGTACCTAGCACATAGAAAACCTCCCGTAAATGTTAACCATTCCCCCTGTTATCATTTATTGGGTGTCTTTCATGTACCAGGTACTCTGGTAGGCATTAGATAATAATTGCTGGATAAAATAGATATGGTCTTTGTCTTCATGAAGCTTAAAGGTTTGTGACAGGATGCAGATATTAGATAATTACCCAGTGGTTAATTAAAATTGTGATAAATACTGTGAACGTAAAGAGTAAGACTATGAGAAAGAGTAACAGGGAGCTAGGGAAGGGCCCCTCTAAGAAAATAGTATTCAAACTGAGACCTGAATGAGGAGTAGAAGTTAACCAAGTGATTAGTGGGGAGAGATGGACGGACCCTCCCCAGGTGCAGTGACAGGTGTGTGAACAACCGTCTGAAGCAAGAAAGCACTTAGCCCACATAGGGAGCTATAGAAAGGCCATGTAGTACCAGCCAAGCTTCTGGAAGAACCCTGGCAAATGCAAGTGGCCACTCCTTCCAAGACAGAAGTGGATCTGTTCTACTCAGAAGCTTTTAACTGGAAGAATTTATATGGGCCAGAGAAATCTTTATTCTAGAAAAATTGCTCTCTGGTTCTTAAAGTGTATATGTGCATGATTTCTGGATTGTCCCTTTTCTTTTCATTCCTTCTTTTACCCATGCCAAGATATCTTTCTGATCACCTGTATACCAGGAAGTAGGCTACAACTAGCACGGACACTTTCTTTCTCCATCCACCGGGCCCATAGGCTAGTAAATCTTTCCAGGTGCTTTTCTCAGGGTTGAAATGGCTTTAAAACGTTAGGTATCTGACGAATGGTGGGAAAATTATAATTTTAGAAATGCTTCATTTTAATTTGTTGATGCTCTTCATATATGTGTGATAGCTACTTAAATCACGACCTCGTGTATTTGGTTTTTGCAGCCTCTCAAGGAATTCATGATTTGTAAATGAACATTTAGGCAAAGAAGGTCTGACAACCTTTGTGAAACTTAGAGGATGGTGTTTTAGCTGTTGTTGTGGATGATTTTTACCATGTTTGATACAAACCTAATAAGCTTCAACATTTGTAACGTAAGACATTCAGGAGGTCTCCAGGCCATTTGAACAGATGGAGGGAAGCCAGCTTACTTGCATTATTGATTCCTGTTGGATAGAATAAAAATGCAGTTATTTCCAATCTGCAGGACACCCGGGTTTCAGGGGGTAGGGTGTGGTGGCAGATTATAGCTCTCTTGGTGCCCTGTGTATAATACTGTCCCTCCCTGTGGATTCTTAAACACTTAATAACAATAATTACAGTGATTTCCCAAGCCAGAGCATAGCAGATAAATGATTCCCATCATCTTTGAGGAACCTCACCTTAAAAGCTTAAAGGCTGATGACCATTCCCCTGACCCTTTAAAAGAAGAAACCGGAGGGAAAGAAGAGTTGATGTGCTTCTTTCAGTTTGAATAAAACGCTCAGCTTTTTTTCTTTTTTGAGTTAAAGGTCCCCTGGCCCTCCAGTGGGAATTATTTTCCTGCTCAAGAGAGCAAGTAAGGATATTATACAGACGTTTGCTTCCTATTTTTAATACACGTTTCCAACAATTGCTACTTTCTCAGCTCCCTTAACGATCCCCAGATCAGAGCGTGTGTCCTAAAGGATGGTTCTCATTTGGGGTCTCTCTCTGTCTTTGATTTGGACACCTGTTTCTATTTATAGGTCTCTGAGATCTCTGATTAAGATCAGGTTTTCTGTCCTCTCATCACTTCCCTCTGGCAGGGTAGTCCTCGCTGTTTCTTTAAAGTTCCTGGCTTTAAAATCATGTGTTTTACACTGAGATAATTAGAATTCTTAAAAGTGGAACTTAAATCCATCCTAGAACATTTTATCTTTTGATTCTTATTCATCATCAACATATCTCAAAGAAGAAATGTTCAGTCATTTCAATTAAGGTTTTCTTTTTCATGTTATAAATAATAATAGTACAAATCTTAATTTAAAATAAGCCTTTTCAGACCTTCCAGGGTGTTAAAGGAAGTCCATTTATTGCAAATTTATTGTCAGAATTTTTTTTTATGTTGGAACTATAAACTTTTTTTTCCAAGTTAAATGAGTATTTTCCCAACAACATCTTGAGAATGAAATTTGGTTTTTTAAAAGATTAACTCAGATTTTCAGTAAGCAAGACATAGAAAAGTATTTTTATAGCTCATTGTGTTGCAGAAATTCCTATAAAGAAAGACTATCTTTCTAGTTTGTACTAGATTTTTTTGTTTTCGTTTACATTAATAAAGCCTTAACATCATTGCTTTACCCACCATTTTACTCTGGTAAATGGTCTTTTATATGTGGGTAGATTTTATGCATTAGAAATATCAGGGAACTAAAAGCAATTGGAAATTCAAGTATATAGTTTGTGGCCTGCTTTTTCTCCTTGCATTTTGCTCAGTTTTGTCAACCTGTGTCCTGTTTTAGCTGAAAAATAACTGGTTGATTTCGTGGAAGACCCAACCTCCATACGCATTTTGAGAGAGAAGTTTTATAAAACTTATTCCAGGTTTTCTCAGCAAGTTATAAAGCTGCCATAAACTATGTGAAACTATACTGATATATATTACATTGGTATAAGAGCACTCTGACTTGTGCTCATTAAAAGCACACATAAATGAATAAACACATTTATAAAAAGCATGCTTTTACTTTTTTTTCCCCTTTTTGTCTCCCTGTTTGTTCCGTTTTGGTTAACATTTTGGTTAACATTTTGCCAATCATATTTAGCACCAGAACTATGTAGATATTGATGGTTAGTCTTTTCTCAAAAACAAACAAACAAACAGTCAAGGCTGATCTTTTCCACTGTGTCCAGTTTGGTTTCCCTTCCTGTGTAAGTCTCTAGCACTGGGTCAGTGTTCCAGACTTAGGAAAGCCAGCAGTTGGTAGAAGCCTGGTTCAAACTCACACTATTGCCCCAGACATGCCTCCTTCTTTGGCTTGATTTTGCTAATTGTGCTTACTCTGCTAGTGCAAAGAACTGTGTCTCACGTAGCTTTTTTCAGGTTTTTTTTTTTTCTTGCCACCTCCCCAGTGCCTGTCCCACTCCCCCCCCCCCCATCATTTTTTAAAAGAAAAACATACTACCTGATTTGCCTTCAGGCTGGACCAAGTCCTGCTGTGAGTCATGCTTCTTAGCTACTTGATACTCGGCACCTCTAAAGCAATTAAAAAATAAGCCGTCTGGCCTATCCAACGCAGAGGCCCAGGCACAGAGGCACTGGTTCCAGAGGAGCCAGAATCCCCTGCCCTGCCCCTGGGCACTGCCTGTGCCGGAGGCTGGAGTGGGAGGTGGGTGGGATGTGGCAGAAGGTGCTTGAAGTGCTCTTGAGATTGGGTTCCTGGTCTTTTAAGAAATGGGAACAGCAGGTGTTTGTTCCTTGAGGAACGCTGCCTAGCCTTATCGCAGGAGCCAGGTCCAAACTGAGGAGGACCTAGTCTCTTCCAGGAGAACTCTTTCTCTCTCATTGTCTCTCTCCCTCACTCCTCCATTCTTTCCCCAGTTTAGCCACACCTTTCTTTTCTCTTACTTTTTAAAACTATGACAGGGAAATTAAAATCAATAGGCAGGGCAGCCATGAATGAGAAAGAATCTCCTAGCACCCTAGAGCTGGGGGTGAGCAGGAGTGGGGAGGCGGGAGCTAACCCAGAGCGTGGGCGTGTGTGGTGTGGGTCAGGTCTGTTCTCCCGTGCCTCCGTGCCATCCCCTCTGGCCAGTTGGTCCCTCCAGTGCCCAGCCGTTCCTCCCAGAAGGCTCACTGGTAAATCCTGGCATTGAAGAAGTGGGGAAAATACTTGAAAACTGCCTGCCAGGGGACCTGGAGCAAGTTGTGTGCAAACATAAGCCACTTAAATTCCCAAACGGATGCCTTGCCTACATAAGCTGTTTTACTGTGATACACAATTATGGCAGTTATTAAAAGGGACATGGAAAGTTTGCAGGGTATCAGCCCTTACGTTCTTTAAATAAGATACTACAGGGTCAGCTTCTAGATGGCAGAATAACCCTGGACAACGCTCCTTGCTTCCCATCAGAAGGAAGCTAAAACCGTAGCCGTAAGGAGTACACGTGCAGTTGTACGGGGTTGTCCGTGTGCTCCCTCTAGACAGTGGGATTTCGACAGGTGTGAGGAGAGGGTGAGGGGAATCAGACAGACTGACTTGAGGTCTTGCTTTGTAGACTGGCTCATAGGATGAAGGTTTCAGACTCTTCATATGACAGAGTGGGAAGTGTCCGTGTGAGGTGATGATGCATCTGGGTGGAAAAGACATCTGGAACTTATCACATTTTGCATAAATACATGGTACTCAGTCTCAAATATCAGAATATGGTACAAACTATGAGAAAGGGCTGAGTTGGGTGTTGAGGTCACCAGTGAAAGTTCTCTCCAATTTATATTGGAAACGAGAAAGGGTGAGTGACAGATCATTTTACTTCGGATTCTTTAATTGCCTTTGATGTGTTTCATGTGATACTGGAGAACAGGATAGAGAGAGCAAAGTTTGAGTTTCACTCTCGCCACCAGACTCCCAAGTGGATTTCTGCCGCTCTTGCTCTTCTGCCATTTAAAAATAAATCAGAGTCTAAGTGCTTATTATCTTCATTCTTGAATGTTTGAAACATGAAATATATAATATTGTTGCTATTTTACTTTCATTTAATTTTTTTTCCCTTCTTCTTTTTGTTTTAGTGGCATGCCCTCTCCCGTGAAGAGCAGGCTAAATATTATGAATTAGCACGGAAGGAAAGACAGCTACATATGCAGCTCTATCCAGGCTGGTCTGCAAGAGACAATTATGTAAGCTCCTTCTTCATCCTACCAACAGCTCTCTCCTCTCACCCATTCTTTCTTTCGGCCACTTTTGTGAGGGAAATGTGTTTCAGACTACAGTAGCCCCCCCATCGCCCCTTACCCACAGGGATACGTTTCAAGACTCCCAGTGGATGCCCGAAACCACGGATAGTACTGAACCCTGTAGATACGTTTTTTTCTGTGCATACACACCTATGATACCGTTTGTAAATTAGGCACAGTGAGCGATTAGCAATAAATCTTCTTGTACCGCACTCACCCTCCTTGTGATGATGTGAGATGACAACATGCCTGTGTGATGGGATGAAGCGAGGTGACTGACTTAGGCTGTGATGTTGTGTTGGGCTACTGTTGACCCTCTGACGCTATGTCTGGAGGAAGACCTTCTGCTTCCAGACCCTGGTTGACTGGGGCCACTGAAACCATGCAAAGCAAAATTACAGGCAGGCGGGGACTGCTGTATATGTATTGCTGGTACTATTTCCTATTTTTGGAAGTTAGTGAACTTTATAATAAAGATTTCCTGGATATATTTGCAAACTTTGAGCGATCATGATTTGTTTTCTTTGGTTATATAGTACATTTTTTTAGGTAAAACTTTAATCCAAAAAAGCCTTCCCATTAAATGTTGAAAAAGATTTTTTAAAAAAGCCCATAATCTCCTCGTGTAAAGGCAACATTAGTAATGACTAGTTACGGTATCTTCCAGGTATTTTTTCTGCGTATATGTTTTTTTTTTACTTGGATAGAAGTACGTGTGGGTATAACATACACTTTTGTGTCATGCTTGCTCTTATATATAATAAACATTTTTCTGTTATGGCATAGTGTTTCTACATATTGATTTTAATGGCTATATAGTATTTTGAGTGAATATCACAACGATTTTTTCCTGTTTTTTAGACATTTAGGTTGCTTTTTTTTTTTTTTTTTTTTTTGGTGATTAGAAATAATCCTACAATGAAGGTATCCATGCATAACAGTTTTTTTTTCTGTGTTTAGGGCTGCTATTTCTGTAGGATAGATTCACAGTAGTGCAATTGTTGAGTTAATATATTTTAAAGGCTCTTTGACACTTACTGTCAAATTTCTTTTCAAAAGGATATTATTTTACAGTTCTTAAAAAGAATATATTCAAGTGACTGTTTTGCCACAGGCTAATCAAAACTGGATTAAAAAAATTTTGGCGGGGAGGTGCGCCTGGGTGGCTCAGTCCATAAGTGTCTGACTTCAGCTCAGGTCATGATCTCA
Source organism: Prionailurus viverrinus (assembly GCF_022837055.1). NCBI lineage: Eukaryota > Metazoa > Chordata > Mammalia > Carnivora > Felidae > Prionailurus > Prionailurus viverrinus. The sequence continues at coordinate 115,403,711 of NC_062564.1, forward strand.
CGGTTCACGGGTTCAAGCCCTGCGTTGGTGTCTGTGCTGACAGCTCAGAGCCTGGAGTCTGCTTCAGGTTCTGTGTCTCCCTCTCTCTCTGCCCCTCCCCTGCTCATGCTCACTCTCTCTCTTTCTCTCTCGCTGTCTCAAGAATAAAATTAAAAAAATGTTTTGTTTCACTTTAACATACCTTGATATCTATTATGTATTTTATTCAGATGGAATAGGTATTATTTTTTTTTAAGTTATACTAATTGGCCAAAAATACCCCATTTATAGGGCCTTACTTTATTTTATTACTTTAGAATTTGAACAATTTACTAACGTGGTCTTGATATAGCAAAGACTATTACTGAGAAAGTGTATTATAAATTATATTATTTCAGTTTTATATTTTATGGAAGGGAACAGTTTTGATTATTTAAGCTCCTAATTTAAAATTTTATAGATCACTTTCGTGCTCCATGTGAGCCTGGCATTAGAAAAGCCAGCCAGGGGGCGCCTGGGTGGCTCAGTCGGTTAAGCGTCTGACTTTGGTTCAGGTCATGATCTCATCATTCATGAGTTTGAGCCCCATATTGGGCTCTGTGCTGACAGCTCAGAGCCTGGAGCCTGCTTCGGATTCTGTGTCTCCCTTTCTCTCTGTCTCTGTCCCTCCCCGGCTTGTGCTCTATCCTCTCTCTCAAAAATAAACAAACGTTAAAAAAAAAAAAATTAAAAAAAAAAAAGAAAAGCCAGCTAGGACAGTTTTAATATTCGGTCTAGGAATTGTCCCTTCTAAAAAGAGTGAAGGTGAAGCCGTTAATCGATATCTAATTTAACGTGTGATGGTCCTGTTGGCTGCATGTCTTGGGGGCGATGGTCCTGTTGGCTGCATGTCTGAGGTCATACGTCCCATAAAATGGGACACCAAGACTTAGGGAACACATTTATTTCCTGCAACGTGCTCTGAAAAAAGTCACTGCTGGTGGGGATGTGGGGCTTGAACGGTGGCTGCGACCATGACGAAGAAAGGAGGGGCCATGCTCTTTGTTACTTGGAAGCAGCAGCTCATCGGACCCTCGGGAGCTGCCATCTGGTTGTTGTACTAACTGCCGTGTGCCTATTGTCCAGAACTGTCTTAAGTGTCTTCTGTGATGTTTTCTAATCCTCATAATAATTCGGGGGGATAAACAGTGTTATTGCACTTCATAGATGAGGGAAATCGAGGGGTCGGACAGGTTAAGTCATTGGTCCAGGGCCAGGTAGTGACTAAGCTGCTGGTTATTACCCGGCCCTCCCGGACTGTCCGAATCTGTGCAGTTTGCCTTCTGTGCAGCAGACTGGCACAGTCTTTCCGGGGCCTTAAGAAGACTGCTTTAGGGCAAGAGTTCTCTCCCCTGAACCATGTTTCTGTTTTCTGGGCAGTAATTAGCATCTTTCTGGACAGATGTGACCCACGGAGGAGCTGTGCTGTGGATTTGTATACATTTAGCACTGCTTGTTGAATGTCTTTGAGTGAAGGTTCTGTTTCTGACCCTTAGGTAAAGGATAAAGCTTTAAAAAGAGATGAACACACACATACTCTGTCCCTCTCGCTCTCTCTCCTTTTGTCCATATGGAGAGATGAGAAGAAAGTAGTGTTGAAGAAATCCAGTGTAATGTGAATTTACCTTTAAAGATTTTCTCCTGCACAATTTTTAAAGGAAATTGTTTCACATAACTTGATTGTGGGATCCCCCGGAATGAAGGGAAAACCCAGCTTTGTTACATCATTTTTTATAACAATAACAATAAGCCTATTAATTACTAAGGCAAACAGAAGTCAATCAAATGATAGCACTTTAGCTAATTATTCTTAAAACAACAACATAGAAATGGAGTCTAAACAAGATACATGTCTTGTATCGTAGCGGTTAGTGTCAGAATGCATCCTCATCCTTACTGAGATCACATTAAATATTATGTCTCAACTATTTAATATTAAAATGCTCTATTCTACAGCATCATAGATTTTATAACTGAAGTCTTCATAAATCAGCAGCGCACATATTTTCTTAGGTGAGCTCAGTCAGATATTTGTATTATTAGAGCTTTTAAATGTAATGCTTCATAATCCCAGTATTAACTATAATTAAATATTTTAATGAAAAATATTTTTATATTTACCGCACACAAATGAGTTTTTTTGTGTAAGTTGACACGAGTACATCCAAACTACTCCGGTCTTTTTGTCTACCATAAAATGTTGGTTCTCTCATAACACTGGTTTATACCTAGACTACAGTAGAGGCTATTTCACAAAGCATTGGCAGTCCTCCACCTCAGGCCACAGTCACACATGCTGGACATACACAGGGCTGCAGAGGAGGCTGACACACTCAGGTTGTGATCTGGAGCCAGGGGCCATCTGGAGGGGGGCTCAGGGACACAGCCAGTTATGGCATTGGGAGGAGGTGAGGTCTGCCGGAGGGGGGAGGGGAGGGGCGGATGGGACAGGGAGGTGGGGTGGAGCCGAGAAGCTTCCTGGAAGAGCTGGCAGTTGAGATGATGTTAAAGGGCAAATGGGAGCTAGGAGGAGAAAGGGAGGAGGAAGTTCCTGACACATGAAGCAACGTCATAGCATCTTCTGAAAACCACAGTAACGCCGTTTGAAATGAAGACCAGGGAAGCCCGTGAGAAGCATACTCTCCCTCTGTCTGCTCCCCTTCTCCCAGAGTACTTTAATAATAATGTTAATGAGAACTCCATTATTTCCGATACGCCATTTTCCAGGGTCGCTAATATCTGCTCTTTGTGAGGACAGTGTGAGTCAGCCTTACTAAGCTCTAAAGCCTCAGTGGTCAAGGTCATGTGACACGAAGAAAAATTATCCTGAGATGCATAAAAATATAGACACATAGTATGTTCAGTGTAATCTTAAGAGTTTTACGTTTTGTTCCTTGTTCATGTGATTATTACGGCAGCCATAAGATAGAGATATTGGATGAGATATGTGTTCTGTTAAAGTTATTTGAAAGTACTATCCTAATCCAGGTTGGCCATTTACTGTTCACGTAAATCAAACAGATACTGTGTCTCTGCCCTACCTATTACAATGATGTTTTAGGGGAAATCATGAAGAAAAACAAGAGTAGACCTGTATAAATGGAACTTAAAATTGTAAATCTGTGAAGGTGATTTTGCAAATGTATTTAAGATTGCACGTTTTCGTGTCTGTTTTAGGAAACAAGGTCCTTGATTGCCAGAAATTCAGCCTTTGAAATTACCTTCCATTTTCTCAGGTTCTATCTTACCTTGCTGCCACTATCCTTGATCATGTCATACCTGTGCCATGGGGACAAGAGGTCCTCAGCTAATGTCATGTACTTTTAATTACATGGTAGAATTCACCGGAAGGAAGATTGATCATGAACTGCCGGAAGTGGGTTCCCAGCGTGGTGGTCAGTGATAGGCTGCCTCCTTAAGTGGGCTTTCTTTGAACGGGTATCTGGTGCCACGGCCCTAGGACCTCCTCAGCCTGGCGTGGCTTTGGGAAACCACTTCCACTGTCAGTACGGATACTCAATAAGAAGCTGTAGGGACAAAGGTCACAAAGAGGTGACGATTTGTTTTCTCTCGTTCTCTCGGTCTGTGTGTCTAGGTGTAGATGGGAAAGGGAGAGAATGGGGCACCCTTCTTGGTTGACTTCTTGCCTTTTGTACGTTTGTATCCCGTTCGTCCATGTGTTCATAGTCCAGTGTGTAACATGACCATGTGCCTGGCTTCTTCCAGGGTAAGAAAAAGAAGAGGAAGAGAGAGAAACTCCAGGAGTCGACATCAGGTAGGCACAATGTGACTTTCTAGTCAATTCTCTGCTTCTGACAAATACCTTTGAAAGTAGTCGGCATCTCCGACACACTGCTTTTGTTCTGCAGCTGTAACCTCTGATGTTTTAAACTCTGCTTTCCTTCCTGAAATGCTTTAAAGATGTTTAAAAGACCTTTCTTTTCAATGTGAGTGCGTGAAGGTACGTCTACACATTCCTTCCCCAAACCCTGTCACCTGGAATCCTGTTGGTGTTTGGTCTTGTGTTTGCTTTTATTGTCTATACCCTCCGTAGCACTTCTGCTGTGTTTCCATTTGCACAACTCCTTACAATAACAGTTTTTTATCCTGATTTTATCATATGCTACCTTTTCTGTGGTTTGGGTTTTCTGAAAGTAGAAAACATGATGACAGCAGGGTTTATCTTTCCCGGACATTCATTCAAGGCATCAGTGAGTGAGGTCCTATTTATTTCCCCTTTTTCTTTCATTAAAAGTAAGGCCACTACTTGTACTGCACAAATAAAAATGGCTGGTATAAGAACCATAGAAAGTAAAGCAAACGAGCCCACCTGATGTTGTAGCTACTACGTATTTGGAATGTACAAAAACCTCTTCAGTAAAAATTTGTTAAAGACACAATTTTCTGCAGGTACAGGTCCCAGAATGACAGCTGCCTACATCTGAAACATGGTAAGAACGACTCTCTGGTCCTACTGCTGACGTTAGTTATAAACAGAGGCACTTGCTTGTGAATCTCCTTGCTCGTACTGATGCATTCAACTCTGCTCCTTTAAAGAGGAAACCCCACCAAAATCAAATTAGCGCTTAAAAAAAAATCTGATGGTTTTTATACCGGCTATGTTTTTGCAATATGGTATGCATTTCTCTCTTTCTTCCTTCCCCTTCTGCCCCTCTAATCTTTCTTCCCCTTCCCCTAACTCTTCACCATTCTGCACTGACCACCAGTGGCGAATCTGCCTGCTCTAAGAAACCACAGAACCAGCAAGCAAAACGCCCTCTTACTCTGAAAAGCCCTGGGTGGCACGTGGGGCACCCAGACCCGTTCTGGCACAGGACCTGGAAGGTTTTGCTCCGTAGAGACTTCTCAGTTGAGATGATATATAGATACTTAAAAGTAATATATCTGTTTTTAGTGAGAAGGAGGGACTTTATGTATTTTTTTTCCCCCCCTGTTATTTAAAAATCTGGGTGGGGACTCGATTAACTCTATTCTGCTCTCAGGCTCTTTTCTCTGTTGGTAACCATTGCTAGATCCTGGTCAAGTATTTATAGGTAATGTTTAGTTGTCGATTTGTTTTTGTCTTTTTACTGTAGTGACCATATTTTTGATCGATTGAGCCACCAGCCCTGGTGGGAACCTGGCTTTGTAAACCTTAAAATTTAGCTGACCTTTGAATTCGTAGCGCATTGACCTCTTTCCCAGTGACAGCTCTTCCCAGAGGAGCTACGTTTGATTCTGCTGCCTCTCCAGCAGCCCACACCCAGGTCCTACAGATATTTTTGGCCTGTGTTGAATCTTCCCTCTTAACTCATCATGGCTGCAGTCCTCGCTGAGGTTCTCAAGCCTGCCGTCTGGATTATTAGAATAGCCTTTGCAGAAATCTTCCCACCTCCAGGCTTCCTTTCTGCCAGTTGATCTTCCGTGTTGCTCCCGGGGGGGGGGGGGGGGGGGGGGTTGCCAAAACACGAATTGATTGTATCACTTCCCAACTTAAAAAATGGTCAGTGCTTTTTGTTTGACAAAGTGCAAACCACTCAGCGCGGATCCATTTACTCTGCCCCGTCCTGGGTTTTCCCTGCGGTCCCTCTTGCTCATCTGCAACCTAGCCCTTATGAGTCCTGTGCTCAGTTCAAACGAGATTATTAGCAGTTCCCCACATACACTGCAGGCACTGCACATGCTGTCCCTGTGCTTGGAAAGCCTGTTTTCCCCTGCCACGCAAGGGATACGTGTGCAGTGTTTCTCACGAGAGAGCGTTAGCATGCAGAGATTTGGTTCTTGGCTAGAACCAGATGACCCCCTGCTTCATCTTGTAGAACTTAACTTTGGTGCTGAAATTTCAGTGGGCTTTCCCAAAGAAAGTTACAGACATTTTGATGCCAAATAGAAATTTTCAGCCAGCTGTTTGCCGGGGCAATCTACTTCAGCTTTTCAGTCTTTCTTTTCAACTGTACAACGGGAGGAGCACCTAGGGCCTGTGGTTGTTTATCATATATGCCTTCCTTCTTCCCTCTACCCCTCACTGAGACCTACCTCAGTTGCCCTCTCCTCTGTGAAACTTTCATGATCTTTATTCAGATTCCCCAGGTTCTTCCAATGCCATCATTATAGTTTAATGATATCAAAATGCTTCTAAATACTGAGTGGCAGCCTTTTCCCTGATTGAAAAGAGGATCTACCCTTCATATAGAGGACCAACCAAGGGACCCAAAAACCAGTATCACAGACGATGTCCATGTTTACTTCCACTTAATGGCTGTTCATGGAGGAACCTCTTCTGAGCTGGCCTCCCGGCTTGGTCATTAAGAGCACAGAGAGGACAGTCGCAGGCCCTGTGTCGTAGTAAAGGTATTCTGGTTGCAAGCACATACACATGCTTTTGTACTTTATTTTTGCATTCTTTTTTTTTTCTTTTTAAAGAACGTTGTCCTTTTAATCACTAACCCTTAGGTACGGACAGCAGCCTTTCTATGCTCTGCTTCTTAATGGAAAAACCCTCACAAGTGCAGTGTGCTGAGGACTGACATTCATTGATTCACTCCATCTTCTGTTTGCACCACAATCTTTAATGCCATTTCTGTTACAAATCATGCAAAAAATATGTGTCTATACTTCATAGTTTGGTTCTGTGTCCTTAACGATTAACACGGTATATAGTATTTTAGACTAGATTAGGTGGAGTATATTTGAGTCCTACAATTTATCTCGCACATCCTTTTTTAATGTCATAGCTATCATTGTGCTTTCCGGTCACTTCCGTATTTTTTCTAAAAGTTAAAGTGTCCTTTCTACTCTAGCCCAGAAAAAAAAGCAAAGTGCCCCCTACCCCTACCCCCCCCCCCAACCCCACTTCTCAGCAGCTGCTGCAGTTGGTGGTTTCCTTCACTTAATCAGAGTCCCCAGTGTTTCTCTTGTTGCTGGGCCAGTCCCACAGCCTTTGAAGTCACTGTCCTCCACACTGTCCTCCTTCTGAAGGCAGTACTGGCAGTCATTTGATAAGAATTGTAGAGCAGAGAGGAGCTCTGATTTGCATTCATAAGGATTTCAGGAAATCAGGAATGGTGGTATCCGTGCTGTCCACTCTTCCCCTTTGTTTTGGAAATTCAGAAGCTCCTGTAAGGGTAGTAGTTGACTTGTTTAGTCAACGTCGAGCACTTACTGAGCCCCTAACTAATGCCAGATAGCGTCCCGTGACCTGAAAGTAGTGTTGAGTGAGGCAGAGAAAGTCCCTGCTTTTGTAGTGCTCACATTGCTGAGGGTGGTTATTAAAAAGCAAACCGGAGGCGCCTGGGTGGCGCAGTCGGTTGGGCGTCCGACTTCAGCCAGGTCACGATCTCGCGGTCCGGGAGTTCGAGCCCCGCGTCAGGCTCTGGGCTGATGGCTCAGAGCCTGGAGCCTGTTTCCGATTCTGTGTCTCCCTCTCTCTCTGCCCCTCCCCCGTTCATGCTCTGTCTCTCTCTGTCCCAAAAAATAAACAAACGTTGAAAAAAAAAAATTAAAAAAAAAAAAAGTAAACAGAAAAATAGGAGTGCAGTAATAAAAATAAAACAGGGACTGACTTGGGCGGGGTTCTGCTTTGGGTGTGATGCTCACGAAGGCCCTTCTGAGAAGGTGATACCGATAACGAGCTGCTATCCTTGAAAACCAGAGCAGTGGCTGAGAAACGACCCGGGGAACTGAGCATTGTGCTGTGGAAAGCACTTAGACTGAGAACGAGGCCACCCAGGCTCTGAGAGAAGCCCCTTCCTGAGCTGTGTGGCCTGGGGCAGGTCCTTTAAAGCCAGTAGACCTCCGGTTCCCCACTCCAGTGAAAGTGCTGGGTCCTTAGGCCTCTGAGACACCCTGTGTCCGTGGCCCTACTTCCTTGTCTGCTTTGCTCTTCTGTGGTCTGCACTGCCTCCCAGTGTTGCTGAAGAGACTCAAGTCTCCTTTATGTTTACAGGTTTGTAGTCCCCGTTCTGGGAGTGGTTCCACAGAACTTACTAAAGCACCTGTACGGTCTTGAAAATGACATGTAGACAGCGTGGCTATTTTTCAGTTCCTGTGTAGATCGTCTCCAGCCTCCCCTTCTCCACCCAGCGTGACCGCCTTTGGTTAGGGAATCTGGTTCTCCACTGGTGTGAGCCCCTTGTTGGCCACACTGCATCCACACTAGTGCTGGCTTCACCTTAGAAACAAGCCAGTGACAGATAAACTGTTTGATTAGAGCTGATCCTGCCAACGACGGGGCGTGAAATCTCGGGCAACTGGTTTCAGTTTGGAGGGAAGTTGCTGAGTATTAGCTAAATCCCTCCTGATCTCCTCTCCAGTGAGGTGGAGCTTAATGGAACCCAGCACCCAGGAGGGGAAGATATCGTGACTCCAATGTGAAGATGTATTTTGAGAGCATTTATTTCTCTTAGGTACGCAGTGGAACTTAACCCTCTCTTGGCCTCCTAAAAGAAAAGTCCTGTTAAATTACATCTTTGAGCTCAGATGACCATGCATGGAGCACAAAGGCGAGAGAACTCTCTTGCCTCTGAACTAGCATAGGACAACGAACTGTAGGGAAAATATCCCCACTTAATAAGGAAAATCTTTCCTCAGGGAACAAAAAAGCCCTCTGAAAATTTGTATTTCTGCTCCTTGAAAGATAGACGTTTCATTTACTGCTTTCATGTTTTTGGTGCGAAATACCATTGCAGCTGTCTCCTGCAGCCCAACATAACTGGCCTTTTAACAGTTCCCTGTATACCAGTTGTGTCCCCATCTTCCCGTGTGTTTCCATTTGCACGCTTTGTACACGTATTCACTCTGGTGAAATCAGTTGAAACGAATGAGCATTGACTGGTCTCAACACTTTGCAGTGACTTTTAGGATAATTAGAAACGGGCTGCACGAAAGACTTTCTTCCAGGGTAGAGGTGATTCCCAAGCTGTGTGGTCTTCCAAAAAAGCCAAATTCATCCTGAGCTTTTAGGACGAACTTGTCACTTGTAGGAATGCTGGAAGTCCAGGGCCTCGGGGAATGAGCCTGCACACGTTCTGCTGTGTCCAGCTCTAGGCCACTGTTGTAAATGCCAGTCATTTCTTCATTCGTTCTGCAAACACCCAGTGAGGACCACTGCAAGTCAGAAACGGCACTAAGCAGTGGGGTATTTGCCACGTGGACTCTGTCCCCTCCCGGAGGGGCTGTTAGTTTCAGAAGATAAAGACATAAAAATAAATAGGAATTATAAAGCAATACATTCTGTGCTATAAAGGAGATGGATACATTGTGTTAAAATAAGAACAAGAAGTGTCTACATCGGAGTGAGATCAAGGAAGCCTTTCTGGAGTAAGTAACCCTTGAGCTGTGTAGCCATGAGGGGAATTGATAGAACAGTGATCAAGTTGCTGGGAATTTCCAGTGTTTTGGTCCAAGTTTATTTGGAATATGTAACATCTCGAGAGTTTGTCAGAAGTCAGAGATTGTCATCAAATACTGAACTTCCCTTCCTTCCTTACTTAATCGAGATTCATGGGAGTTACAGAAGAATTAAAATTTTTGAAAAGCTGGAGAGAATGATCACTCCAAGTTTACTAATGTAAAAACATACCTTTACAAATTGGCTTATTAATATTTACTTTAACAAATGAAAAAATCCCATTATCTTAAAATTACATAGATTGAAAAGATTTTTATGATATCTCAACATACTCCTTTTGACTATATAACATCAAAGAGCTAGTTTAAAAGAACAAACTATCTTTAAAACAACACCTTTTTAAACACAGAGAGATACACACAGATACCCACATACAGACATACTCACAAAAACTTAAGGTTTTGGATATTGGTGTAATCTCTACCTTGTATACTTGCTAACCTGAGATTAAAATGTGTTTTTTACTTGAGGCTTTGTTTCCCTGGGGCCAAGAGGTGTGTGGGAGAGGTAATTTCTAGTACAGTATAGAATGCAGTAGTTAATTGCACAGTGCTTAGCTTTACATCTCTAGCTTTCCATTTGAGGGTGATGCTCGGGAGCCTGATGGGCTGTTTATTAACTAAGGGCTGGGGGCCCGGGGCCCTGGTGCTCACGCAGCCTCCTGACAGCACTGCAGCATGGGGCTGGAGACACTTCCGGGACCGGCCGTGGGACTGAGGGTCTTTCCGAAGCCGTGCCCTCTTGGAGTCAGGGAGCCATCTGTGCCCAGGGGTCTCACGGACAACGGTGTTTTGTACAGGCTTTGATGCCCACCCTGCGAGCTTGCCACTGGTGCCTCATCTTCACTCTGAGTGCCTTGAGAGCAGATGGAGTCATTAGGTATCAGCAAGCCTCTGGCTCTTTGCTTCTGGTTGACATGGCCAGTTAGAAAGCAAAACCAGGCTCTTACAAAATAATAAAATCAGAAACAAAAACCTTCAGGCTTGTTCAGAGTCTCCAAGTAAAAATTAACGTTTTGAAAATGGGAAAGAGGAAAAAATAACATCCTGCTTTCCACTCTTCATCTTTTTGTCTCATGCTTAGACACTATGGTCAAATACTTTGAAGTGTCACTCAACAAGCAGGAGATGTGTGAGGGTTTGGGGCTCTTGGGAAGGGAGCCTGAAGCCTGGCGGCAGGTGGCTGTCGGATCAGGGAGACCGGCCCCCCCATCGCGGGACACGGCATGGGGGCAGGGCCTGGCCGTGCAGCCTGCAGCGGGCACCCTGCTCACGCTCCCAAAGCACCCCTGCTGCAGCCCTTTGACCGGGCGCCTGGGCAGCTAAGTTGGTTGAGTGTCTGACTCTTGACTTCATCTCAGGTCATGATCTCACAGTTCATGGGATCGAGCCCTATGTCAGGCTCTGTGCTGACAGTGCAAAGCCTGCTTGAGATTCCCTCTTTCTCTCTACCCCTCTCCCGCTTGCATGCATGTGCTCATGTTCTCTCTCTCATAATCAATAAACAAAAAATTAAAAAAATAAATTACAAAAAAAAGAGGAAGCCTCACCTAGTGGGGGACTTCCTGCCTGACATTTTGCCAGGCAGCCGCTGGTGTGGCATTGGTCTTGTCTGGGTCAGCAGGTTGCTTTCCTAGGAAATGGAGATTTTGATGGCCCGGAGACACTCCCACATGGCACCTTCCCTAGACATGTTCCTGTCTGAGGCGGTGGCCTACTCGTGTCTTCCTTCCTCTTATGTTTGTCCTCAAATTCCTGCTGAACTTGTCACAGATTAGTAGAAACCTGTAAAGAATTCCCAAGGCAATGACACTTAACTATAATGTCTCTTAGTAAGAACATTCAGTAAGGAAAATCCAGACGTCTGGCTGGAAGGGCAGGCATGGTCACATTGTCCTGGAGAGAGAGATGGCTGCATAATGACACTGTGTGGCCACACTAAATGCTGTGCGGAGTGCAGGTTTTCAAATTCTGACCATTCTTCAGGACGCTGTATGCTGACTCATAGCGTGGGGGCCTTTGATGGCAAGAAGAGACAGCCCATGTTGGCATAAGGAGAACGGGGAAGTGCATTTGAAGGATGCAGTGGCATCTTGTGGAAGCCAAAGACAACAGTGCAAATGACCCAGAGAGAGGACTGGAAGATGGCCTTTTCCTGCTCTTACATGTGCCCCTGAAAACTGCTCTCTTCTCCCTTCTGTAGATCGACTTTCTCAGTTCTTTGATCATGTATCCAGAGCTCCCGAGCTGACACATTGTGACAGTGTCAGTCTCCCAAAGAGATGAGGATTCAAATTCCAGAGAAGGGACTCCAGTCAGCCCAGCATGGGTCAGACTCCTTCCTCGGTCCACAATCCGCTGTGGCCAGAGGGAACGGTCACACCGTACAAATTCGCCATCGGGGCACACTGCTCTCACTGTGGGGGGTATTGGAGTTGGGATAATCAAGAAGGGGGCTAGGCAGCAACCCAGCGGGTGTCTGTTGCAGCTCACCAGTGAGCCGGTGACTGGGATCTGTTAGATCAGCAGCCGTGCTTTAGTGAAGATGTGGGGAGACACTCATCCCTGTGGTGAAGGTTTTTAGAATCTCTCCTTTGCTACAGTGTCAATTCTTCAGTGGTCAGGAGAGCCAGAAATGTGTTTAAGTTGCCTTGGGAAACTGAAACAGAGAAATGGACCCTTGGCCAGCAAAGTTGCTCATAATAGGAGAGGGAGAGGCTCATTTAAACCCTCTTGGGACATGTAATATTTAGTATTGTTCATGAAAGAGCATGAAATTAAGATCAGTGCACTTAAGAATAGTTTATAGAATAAGAAAATTATTTTGGACAAATTTGGTTTAAGAAGAATGGTTTTCTCACTGAGCCATCTGGAACTATTGAGGAAATGAGCCCTTCTGGGTAATGACTTCCCAGAGAACTGTAGGTTTCCCTCTTTAAGTATCAAAACATGTAATTTGTTTAACTCTTGAGTGCCGCTCAACTCTTTCTCCTTCAAATTAAATATTTCTTAGTACCTCATGCTGTTGTTCTATGGTGCATATAGTATATGGTAACAAGGACTCGGTGCTGTTTGCCACTATGCTAACTGACCACAGATAATGTGGGATTTTAAGAAATCTACCCCTTTATCATTTTTGTACCTTCCCTTCCTGAGACGCTGCCCTCCTCTAAGGTAACACATTCTTCCGATCTGTTGTGTGGTTTCGGGAACCAGCAAAAGAAGTATATCTGAATAATTTAGAAGTTAAAAGTAAATGGGCTCTGCGTTGGTGTATGCAGGGTGATCTTGGAAGGAAGGGGGCGGCTTCTGCCCATGAATTCCTCGATGGCACTGTGATAGCTTGAGGCTCTTTTACTTCCTTTTCCCCAGCTGCGTTCTTTAGACCTGAGGCTGCCGGCTAGCGGCTAGCCGAGCTCCCGATGAGTGAGGGGAGCCTGCCTAAAACCATCCGTGAGCCTCGGCAAAGTCACCGTGTCTTTCTGGCAGAATGAGAGGACAGTGAGGGCATCTCAGTGGGACAGTAGTGCTCATCTTCTTGATTACATTTGAATTCATATCTAACCTGAAATTTTCTAAAATTTTAGGTACGTTCTTTGAGAATATCTCAACAGACCTCTCTGGCTGCCCTTTTGCGATGACTTTTCTCAATTATCATTGTGTGTCTGGAGATACTGTGTTTCATAAGAGATATTTTATGTTTCATAAGAGAGGTTTTGCAGAATTCTCTACTGGTCTGTACTTTCCACCAGAAGCTCTATAAATGGTATGAATTCTGCTCACTCCCCCAAGTATGCTGAGGCTGGAGCATCAGAAATGGAACAGATGTTTCTGGTCCACATATTGTGTCCTGGGTGCTCTGCTAGATGTCTCTGCTTAGATTACCCCATGCCAGTCTTGAGGCAGCCCTGGACAGGGATGAGGAAACACCAGTGACTTGTCCAGGGTCACGTGACTGGGGTGCAGCAGGGTCGGGTTCGAACCTGGATCTGTCTTTAACTCCCAGTCTCCACCCACTGCAGTAATAACCCTTATCATGTCCTTCCAATGCCAGGCACTCGCCAAGCTCACCACACACTGTCTCCTTTTATCCCCTCAAACCCACTTTATGAAGCGTGGGGACTTACTGTTTCCATTTTACAGATGAGGAAACCAGGGTTTGGTATGTTCGGGTAATTGGCCCAAGATAACCCTGGTAGAGTAATGAAGCCAGTGTTCAAACCCAGTCCAGGACTATGCTTGGAGCTCTGCTGTGAACCCCACAGTGCACTGTCGCCTCCCTGTGCAGCAAGCATATGCTTAGACATATGCGCGCGCACACACACACACGTGTTTAACAGTGGAAATTCTTGGTTTGAAAAGAAAGTACGCACTGATCCTGTTGCCTCATTTTTAGGAGGTGAAGTTGGCATCTTTGGTATGGGAGAACTTCTAGAGAAATGTGAATTGGATAAAGAATTTGGAGATGGGAGGTTGAGGTGGATCTACATAGTTCCTGTCTTCCTGAAGTACTTCGTCTTATAGAGCTAAAATGATGTTTTGAGGCTCTCTTATTCCAACAGTTCTTCGAGAATATTTCTGTGTTGTTTCCAGAAGTAGCAAGGATCTAAGTGAATAAGACCTGCACGGGGAGGCCCAGCCTCCCGTTGTGATGTATGTGCTCACAGAGGAGACACAAGGGGCCCATCGGGAAGGGAAACCGACAGCTGCAGATAGAAACCAGAAGTTTCCCTAGAGCAGTTTGTTAAATAGTTACACGCCTGCCTCAGAATCATCTCAACGTTGCCCAAGTCCGCTTTCACTGATAATTCACTTTGAATAACCACAGGGGAGGAAACCGCATGGATTCAGTAACCCTGCCTCGGAATGTATAGCCTGGATCCAAGCACAGGGCCAGAGACCCGTCACCGCACTGACCCCCTTCCTCTGGGCTCTGGGCACCTCCTTGCTTCAGAGCTTGTGGCTGGCAGACTGACTGGTCTCGAACTCAGAGACTAAGGACACACCTAGCTGCAGAAAGACGACCCAGTGGCAGCCTCCATAACCACACACTGTCATTTCTCCTCTTTCTCAAACACTGGGTGGTGTTCGCTTACAAGGGGCTGGAGCTGGCTTCTGTAGGTTATACTTGCAATCTTTGAGGAGATTTAAACTTCACAGTTAACTTCTTATGCCTCTTGTTCTCTTCAGCATCCTGCTTTCTCACAGAGCATAATATCCTGGGGTGGGCGGTAGTCTAGATGCAGCCCACCTCCACAGTGCTATTGACAAGTGACGGGCAGATGGATGATTGGAAGGTAGGAGAAGAAAATGAACGACAGTTTAGCCCCAAGATACAGTAGAGAGCACATCGGTTTAGGGCTCAACAGTGAGTCCTGCCACCTGTAGTTTGGGTGACCTTAGGTTGTTTAACCTCACACCACCCCCAATTTCTGTAGGCGGGCAGAATTCCGGGATGGTGGCTGTTGTGATCATGTGACTCTGAGCTTGTAGAGCGTGTGTCCCATGCCTGGCATATCCGTGCTCAGCAGACCGTGTTTTTCTTCCTTCTCCCTCACCAACTCCTTGCAGACAAGGCCACTCAGAGTCACAAAGTCATGAGGCTGTGACCCACAGGCCCCCAGAGGCACGGGTATTCTCTAGGGGTTGTGATGCACCAGTCATGAAATGACCGTGGGCCTCAGTGTGCTCTGAAATAACAAGGCCCGACTAGCTCTGTCCTGCTTGCTTCCTGCTCTAGAAGTCTTTGCTTCTAGATCTCACGCCCTGAAATAACAGCACTCTGTCACAGTTTGCCCCAACGCTGGCCAGCAGGGCTAGGCAGTTGGCATGAGGTGTGTGGGGTGCTGCTCTGGGGGCACTTTTTGCAATTAAAATCTGCCTCTGTTTACCTTTTGCAAAACTTATCTCTGATATTCTCTCAAATCTTGTGTAATGACTGAAAACATTTTAAAGGTCCTGCTCCTTCCTAGCAACACTTGGGAGGGGGGAGAAGGATCTTTCTATTCTGGCCCATCGTTTTGGACTCCTCAGCATTTCTGAACAAGGAAATGGTATCACTCGATACGCAGGGGGTATTCCCAGGTTGTTCCTACAGAGCGGCTCCACTGCCCCCGGCCTGGCCTGGACAGCTGGAGCTGACCTTCCTCTCCTCCACCTCAGCCTCAGGAAGGGGCTTGTTTCCTGGGCCCCTCCCGCCGGGGACAGCCTGAGGCGGGGGGCTCGGCTGCAGACCCCAAGGATGAAGCACTCAGCTTTTGGTAGCATCTTCGTTTGAGCCTGTGGAGAAGGACTCCCTCCCCACCCTGTCCTTTCTTGCATCTTTTGGCATCAAGGCCTAGACAGTCCTAATGCCTCCGAGTTAGTGCTGTTTACTTACCAGAAATAGATCCAGTCATGAAATCTCCAGCCACCCCCTTTACTACTTGGGCTCTTCGTAAGTGACTCCGCCCTTTTGAGTTCCTGGTTCCGTTCGGTTGGTGGGATATTTTTGTCAAGGTTAGAGTCTGGTCCAAGGGAACTTCGTGGGTTTCAGCTGGATGGTGGGTACGGTCGGGGGAGGGAGGGGGCCTACGCCGCCCGCCTCCAAACCCGCTCTACAAATGGCCCACGCGGTGACTCCTGGCGGAGGGAGCCCAAGCCTTGACATATGTAAGATGGGCCTCGCCGCGCTGCCTTTGAAGCCCGAGCAGTAATTGCCGGCTTTGATTGCACCGACTTCACTGGTGGGTTGGGCCGTGCTGGGGCTCGCCTGGCCTGGCCCAGCCACAGCCCCCCAGTGAAGCCTTAGATGTGGGAAGTCTCCAGTCTCCGGAGCCTCATGCCTGTGGTTTCTTGAAAAGAATTGTGATTTGACCTGTTTTATATCTATAAAGCAACTCTGTAAGCCCCCCATTTCTCCCATTTGGAGGTAAGGCTTGGTCTGCCCTGATGGCCCTGCATTTTAAAGGAGCAATCGCATCCGGTCTATCTTATTTGATAGCAAGACACATTCTCTGCCAACTGATTCCAGTGCCAGTTACACACACATTAGAAGAGCATCCTGAGTGGGGAGGGGTCGCCTTTAGGTTTGCAGTTGTACAGAGCATCTGTGAAAGCAGCTTTCCAGGAGCATTTGTAAGAGGATGCTGGAATACTGAGACAACAGTGGGAAGATGTGAGGCTGTGCAAAGAAATGGCTTTATTAGGAGATACTGGGACTCTTTCCAGGGAAGCACACAGTATCCGTGTGGTAAATGGCCATGCTGGACAGCCAAGTTTGTGACTGCTCAGCTCAAGAAGGGAGGAGGAGAGGGCCCTCGGGTGGGGTGGGGGAGGGGAGGGGAAGGACGGCTTGCCAGGCCAGGAGTTGCAGGGTGCTGCCCCACGTGTCCGCCCTGCTGGGCGGGGGGTGGGGGGACAGTCTCCAGCTCTGATTTCAGAGTGAGCCCACAGCTGGGGGGTGGGGACGGATCGCAGCAGAGGGACAGTCTGTGCCCATCAGCGAGCAGTCCATCCTGATGCCTGCACTTGTCTCCAGCTGCTGCAGCTCCTAGCCCAGGACCGCAGGGCCACTCCTCATCAGAGGCAGCAGCCTGGACCAAACCTTTGAAAATCTGTGCTGCACAAGTACAGCATAAATAGGAAAGTGCGGGGAGCCTTCCCCACTGGTCTAGGCTTTGCTCCTTTGTCCTTGGAAAGGTACCGTCCTTCCTAGCTCTTATCTGTACCCTGCTTAAATTTTAAAAACCACAGTGCTGTAGCATGTGTTTCCCTGTTAAATAGGGAAAGGTCAGTTTTACAGAATAGGAATTGAAGTCAGCATCGCAAATGTTCTCGGTCAATAGCATTCTGTGACCGATCTCCTCCTGCTTCGTTTGTTTTTTTCAGCAGCGACCTACATGTATAGATGGTTTCTTCACAGTTCCCATCAGTCATTGTGAGGGACAGCGCTGGCAGTAGGTGCGTTAATGATAAGAGTCACTGCCAGGTCACTATAGTGCTAACAGCCCTAATAGCTCACGGTGCCTACCCTGCGCTTGCTCAGCATCCGGGGTGGTGAACGCATTCCCCGTCCCTGTGCGCACACATACGCGTACATGTGACCACGGCAAAACTTCACCGAAGTAGACTTACTCTGTAACGTAGTGCGAGGATCTGGGGCTACCCTAGGGCTGCCGCTTTAGCCATCACCAGATCACCAGAGTGGACTATTAGATGCAGAGATCTCAAGACACATGCTGTATGCAGTAGAAGTTAAAGGCCTGTGACAAATGCACATTAACAACTTTTCGTTTGTTCCTTCTTGAGGTGGAAAACGAAGCTCATTCCCAACGTGCAAAGCCAAGGCAGCGACCCCGGGACCTCTTCTGGAGATGGAAGCTTGTTGAAAACCCAGACTGTCTCCAGGGCTTGCCCAGTCAACCCCAATGGAGAATTGACACCACCTTCACCCTGAGGTCACCGCTAGAGACGCTGATCCATAAAGACAATCACTGCCAAACCCCCCTTCATCTACTCCAAGAGCCAAGTTCCGAAATCAAGCATAAAAGGTTTCCCAGCCAAGCAGACAGAGCACCTGAGAACGCTAGCAGGCTGAGCAGCTGCCCTCCCTCCTCTCCGCGTGCACTTCTCAGCACTTCCCAGAGCGTCTTGCGTCCACACCTGTAACCTTTTGGCAAGGAGAGTAACTTGGCTACGTTTGCCTGCCAGGAGCAACCCGAGCCTGCGGCCGGCACGTCCTCACACCCCAGCGCAGAACTTTGTGGAAGACGTCCCTCTTTGTTTAGGTCGTCGTCGTCTTCTTCTTCTTCTTCTTCTTTTTTTTTTTTTTTTTGCCTTTCTCCTGAAGCTTTTATTTAACAGTGCAAAAGGATCAGTCTTGTGTTTGCTTTTTTTTTTAAACTTGAATTTTTTTTAATTTACACTTTTTAGTTTAAACTTTCTTGTTGTATATTTTGCTAGCTATGAGCTTTTAAGTAAAACTCAAAGATCTGGAAAAGTTGGAAATAAAAACGAAATGAAAAGAAGCCGCCCTTTTTTGAGCGGCATCTTTTCTGGCAAGTGGCTTCTCTGTGAATTGTAACAAATAGTGGCCTCCCGTCTTCGTAAGGTGTTTGATAGAGCTAAATAAATGTAACAGCCGAATCCACGCCGTGGGTAGCAGTTGGCAGTCCTATTTCATTTTATTTTTCTTCTGATCTCCTTTGTTTAAATGGTAAACCTTGACACATACCATCAGCAGGCCGGTTTGCAGTGAATTTTCCTTTCTTTCCTTTTCACCTCCTTGTTGTAAAAAGCCCAGCACTTGAATTGTTATTACTTTCAATGTTCTGTATTTGTATCTGTTTTTATTAGCCAATTAGTGGGATTTTATGCCAGTTGTTAAAATGAGCATTGATGTACCCATTTTTTTTTTTTTTGAATAACAAGGCACAGCCTTTGCCCCAAACTGCCATCTAACATTTGTCATTCCAGTTTGAGTTAACGTGCTGAGCATTTTTTAAAAGAAGAAGCTTTGTAATAAAACATTTTAAAACAACGTGTCCTTTTTTAAAAAAAAAAAATAATAAGTTCCTAACAATCACAGCTGGTAATGGCGAGCTAAATCCGTGGGCCAGGCCCAACCTGGCCTCGCCACATCAGAGGGGCGCCTTCCCCTGCCTCCAGGTCGTGCAGTCCTCGAAGGTATTTGGACAGCTTGGACCCCACTTCCTCCTCTCCCAGGTGTAGACCTAAATCGGGGCCAGTGCGAAGAAGACTGTCCCCAGGATTTGGATGGGAGTGACTCTCTTCCTCCCTCAGTGCCTCAGACAGCCACCTGGGCCCCAGCCGTCAGCAGGCCTGGGGTCATTTTCCATCATCAGAGCTCTGTAGTCCTCAAACTGGGCTCCCCAAGTCGAGGTGTCCCTGTGCCCCCACTCCTGTCTCGAAAGCCAACGTTTTCCCAGGTTTCAGTTTGAATTCCATAATCTTCCCTTAAGCTTTTCTTAGGCAGGTCTGTAAGTTGGTATCTGATTTAGCAAAAGCTATATACATTTTCAGTTAAAAAAAAAAATCAGTACTTCGTGGCTCTGCATCCCTTGAACCAGTTTGAGAACCATTGATTCCACCGGCCTGAAATCTCTTGCTGAAGTTGTAGCCAGTCTCCGTTCCCAACCCCCAGCACAGCTGGGGAACAGCTGGCCCCACACTTGCATTCACCCTGCACGGACCGCGCTTGAAGACTGCCATTAAGTCACCGGCCCGTTTCTCTCCTCCCGCGAAGCGATCCGACCTCCTTCCACCTTTCATCATCGGCCCTTTAATCATCTTCATTACTGTCCTCTGGAGCCTCTCCAGCTCCTCCTCAGTCCCAGACGCGAAACCAACCGGGGAGAACCCTATTCTGTTCAGGAGACGTACTTGTTACAAAGTTTTCAGACTCCTTTGAAAACCATCTGAGTTTTCTTAAGGCTCAGGAACCAAACGCCCTAAAGCTGCCATTCATGCTCTTCCCAGGAGTTCACTAGAAAATCCAAACACAAACGGTGCAGGAGGGGGTAGTGAAGTGTTACTTTTAGGGGGGCAGGGCGGGGGGCCTTATGCCAACACGGTGACTGAGAAGGAAACTAGCAACAGTCTGTTCACCTAGTACGAGCCGGGCTCCGAGGCTGGGAACAGGACCCACCAAAGCCCACTCCGGCCCTCTCTCCGGTGGTTCCTTTATGTTTTTATGACAGAAAAGATGAGTAAACGGTGATGAGGAAATGGTCTATTTGGGTCCTCCGAGTCAGATATTCCTTCCACCAACTTGATTCCCTCCTAGGTCTCTATGTTCCTTCCAGAAAAACCTGTTTCTCCCAGATATCACGGCTGCCCCAGTGTGGTGCTCGTACCTGGCCCACTCTGCCAAACCTTTCTGCAGGCAGCACTTTGGGCAAGGCGAGTCGGGAGTCTTCGAGAGGTGCAGCCCGACGGAAGCCACCCTGGGGCATCTGCGGGCAGGGGGACGCGCCTCCGGCTCTTTCTGCTTCATCTGGGAGTGATTCAGCTCCATTCCCTGCAAGCTCAGAGCCGAACTGCGTGCTAAGAGGAGGAGGACGGGTCAGCCTCTCTGGGAGCCCAGCCTTCCTCTGAGGTCACAGCTGGCATCCTGGTCCTTAAGAGGGGGTGTATGAAACTCCTAGTTTTAGTTGGTTTCGTTGCTAAGGTTGCTGGCAAGGATCTGTCGAGCTGTTCGAAGGGGCCTTTGAACTGTTTCATGACTACAGCTGTCCTAAGTACAGCAATTTTTTCCCCCAGAGTTTGGTCTAAGGCAGCAACAACATGGAAACCTCTAATCAAGGGCCTGTGAGCAATAACAAGATGTCTGTGTGGCTTTCCTTCTGAAAGAGAAAAATCCTGAGGGGCTAATGCGTGGTTCTGACAGAAAAGAGAAACTTAAATGTTCCACACGACATAGTAGTTGTTCTACAAATTACATTTACTACTCCTGCCACAGGGGATTATCTTTCATACACAGAAACCTGGGGAATGTCAAGAGCTGCCCTGTGAAACCTAACTTCTCATTTCTGATAAAGGATTAATATCCAAACTATACAGAGAACTCCGTAGGAAAAAAAAACAAAAAACAAAAAACAACCACTCTGATTAAAAAATGGGCAGAAGATCTGAACAGGCATTTTCTAGAGAGGACGTGCAGATGGCCAACAGGTCCATGAAAAGGTGCTCCACGTCCCTAATCATCAGGGAGAGGCAAATCAAACCGCAATGAAAGATCACCTCACACCTGTTAGAATGCCTGTTCTCAAAAAGATAAGAAGTAAATGTTGGAAAGGACGTGGAGCCCGCCCTTGGGCACTGGCGGTGGGAACGTGAATTGGTGCGGCCACCGTGGAAAACAGTGTGGAATTTCCTCAAGAAATCAAAAGAACTACCATATCCAGCAATTCCATTTCTGGGTGTTTATCCAAAGACAACAAAAACGCTAATTCAAAAAAACACATGCGCCCCCATACTCGACACGGCACTAATTTACAGTGACCAAGATATGAAAGCAACCGATGTATCCATCTATGGATAAATGTATAAAGAAAATACAGTATAATATACACAATGGAATACTATTAAGCCATAAGAAAAAATGAAATCCTGGCATTTGCAAAAACTTGGCTGGAACTTGGGGGCATTATGCTAACTGAAGCCAGACCCAGACCAAATACTGCCTGGTCTCACTTATATGTGGAATCTAAAACAAAACAAAAAGAGCTCATTGATACAGACTGGTGGCTGCCTGAGGGGGGAGGTGGCAAGAAATGAGTGAAGAGGGTCAAAAGGCACAAACTTCCAGTTATAATAGAAGTCCCGGGATAGTATGGTGACTACAGTTAATAATACTGTATTGCATATTGGAGAGTTGCTAAGAGAACCAGAAAAAAAATCTTGTGACTATAGTGATGATGTGAACTACGCTTGTGGCAATCATTCCACAGTCTATACAAATATTGAATCCTACTATACACATGCACGTAATACATGTTCATTATACCTCAAAAAAAAAAAAAAAAAAAAAACCTACCTAACTTCTGGGAATACATACATTACACCAAAATCTGAACTGCTTTTTAGTAGAAACTGAATAGTTCGACCTCAGTTAAGCATTTTAATACTAAAAGAAAGATGTGATTCCAAATGTATTATGGACAAAACTAAGATCATTGGTGTTGGCCATCACCTAGCAGGTACCATTTTGCTTTTTTTTTTTTTTTAAGCTTATTTATTTTCTTTGAGAGAGAGAGAATTCCAAGCAGGCTCCACACTGTCAGCGTAAAGCCGGACGTGGGGCTCAAACTCACAAGCCATTAAGATCATGACCTGAGCTGAAATCTAGAGCCCCCCAGGCACCCCAACAGATAACCATTTTGGAAGCTGCTATTCTATCCCACAGCCCTCCACTGGGAATACCTCCATGATCTAGCTCTGCAACTAGGAGTTGTTGAGACAGGGAAGGAAGGATGCACCAAGAGAGAGAAACAGAGCATAAGCAGGAGAGGGGCAGAGACAGAGGTAGACACAGCATCCAAAGCAGGCTCCAGGCTCTGAGGTGTCAGCACAGAGCCCAATGCGGGGCTTGAACTCGGGAACGGTGAGATCATGACCCAGGCCAAAGGGGGACACTTAACCAACTGAGCCACCCAGGCGCCCCGAGAGAGCTGCTACTTCAGATAAACATTGCTGGCATGAATCAATCCAAGGAAAACTTTGTACCTGTTAGGTAATCTAGAATTTACAACTTTTAGTAAAACTTGAAGATGTTAACTGAAAACTGGCTGTTGCCCTTGTTGAAGAAGTAATGCTGATGCTTGTTACCAGCAGGCCTATGGGCGGCAGTAATCTGGTATTAAAGATACAAATTGGGGGCACCTGGGTGGCTCAGTCGGTTAAGTATCTGACTTTGGCTCAGGTCACGATCTCACGGTTCATGGGTTCCAGCCCCACGTCGGGCTCTGTGCAGAACTTGCTTGGGATTCTCTCTGCCACTCCCCCACTTGTGCGTGTGTCCTCTCTCTCTCTCAAAATAAGTAAACTTAAAAAAAAAAAAAAAGACGGTGGATGTGCTCACTGAATACATTCTTCCTGAACACCCGCCAGTGGACTATACCCTAGAAAAATGGTTTCATGCTCTGTAAGACTGTCCTGCATCTGGATGTGTTCTCCTGTACAAGCGTCCTCTCCCCGAATGGTAATTTGTAGTTTTTTTCCTTTCCTTTGTTCTCAGGTGTGGACGCCCACTGATAAATGTGATAACTTATCTCAACTTCCGGCTCCCTCAACTTTCTTCCCGGGTTAACAAAGGAAGGGAAATGGAGGGAGTGCGGACCGCAGCGGCTCCCTCAGGCAAAGTATGTAGGTGACCTCTCAGATGTTGCCCTGAGGGGTGTTTTAATCCGGAAAGGCCCTTTTGTAAACAGCCAGACCAAGTGTTCTTGCAGCTGTATTATGTGCGATGTGACGGGACCCACGGCAAGAAGACAGGTCTTACATTAGGAAGGAGGTGGCCCAGTGGGGAAAGCCCGGGTTTGGAGTCACATGGAGGGGAGCAACGTCCACCTCCACCACTGCCCGGCGCTGTGCACCCAGGCCCTCCAAGCACACTGGCTCCTGGGCTGCACGAAGAGGTGGCTGACCTCCCAGAGGTAGGGGGAACGGGAAACGAGACAGCCGCCTGGCCCAAACACAGGAAATGGCTAAGAAACGCATTTCCCCTTGAGTTGTCTTGTAATTTGTTACTAAACATGTTTTGTCCAGTGTAAAATACATTGTCTTTTTATCACCTATAGCCACAGAAGATACAAATCTATTTCTTCTGCCCATGGAAGCAGTTGGTAACCAGGACTAACCAGTCTGTTTTGGACCAAAGATCAAGAAAACACTTATACAAAAAGGGCAGGATCTGGATTGTCCTAGATCTATACCGATGTGTTCATTTGACATTTCTCTTTATCATAGCCTGAGAGGTTACCAGCTAAATTAAGTTTCTGCTCTCCATTAAATGAATGGAAGAAATCAGTAGGAAATGTGTTATTTGCCAGATGGAATGAGAACACCGCATCCAAGTAGCAGACTTAATCTCACACCTGTTTTTCTTTATGATCATAGTGGAATTCGTAGATGACTCCTTTTCTTTTCTCCGTCTTTAACTTGTCTCAGCATTTGAACTCAGCAGAATCACTGAATTATGTTCTGTGCTGCAATGATATTTTCTCCCATGGAAAGAAGGTGTGAGGCAACCAAAGTAAAACAAAGTCCCACAGATTGGCCTATTTGTTGTCCCAGGTCTTTTTTTTTTTTTTTTTTTTTAAGTAAGTAATCTCTACACCCACCGTGGGGCTCAAACTCACGACCCGGAGACCAAGAGTCTCGCACTTCCGCGACTGTGCCAGCCCGGCACCCCTGTCATTACAGGCCTTTTCAGTTCAGATACACATGCTCGATCAGAGAAGGGTAACCGGTTTTACAATCTAACTTGCCCCCCAGGCCCAACTCTGGAGAGGCCCCGCAGTGCTCACAAAGCCGGGCCTATACGGTGCTCACCCGAGGGGCTGCAAAAGCCCCAAAGTGCCTGGTGAACAGTCTCGTTTGTTTCCCACGTGCCAGCATCTGGCAGGTGCCGCGCCTGCTCCAATTCTAAGACTCCAGTAAGCTGGGGCTGTTTTCTCTTCGGTGGCTGGTCCAAGGGAACACAAAGTGTCCAGGCAGCCCTCGCAAAAAGGGGCCCCTTTCTCATGAGTTCTCAACCTGAATTATCATGGCCACTCCAACCTTAGTCTGAGACTTTAGGATGACGGTCTCTATTCTCTCTTTCAGGCTTTCCACCCTACAACAGCATCTCTGTCAGCAGGCTGGGGAATTTCCAGGGGTCCGCATCAGGGACCCCTAAGCGCAGAGGCCTAAGGGGCTCACTGGGGAGCAGGGAGGGGCCTGCAAATGACGGGTCCCGGAAGTGAGGTGTGCTGTCCCTCAGTGGCCTCTCAGCCTTCGGGAGCAGCCCACGTTAGTAAAAGGACACTATGAACCAGTTCTCTCTCCCAGCAGAAGGCAACCCTCAGCACACACAAGACTTAACAAGAAAGGGAGGACAACCGAGAAAATCAATACACGAGCATTAATGACCCAGCATAGGCCTAGGCCTGCCAACTGTTGGCAGAATCCACCCTGAGACCGGGTTCTGATGGGGAGATGTCCCCTGGACCTGCCCACACACCCGTGGTTCTCAGAGTAGGACATGTGTGCAGATAAGCTCAAGCTTCTGCAGGCCACACGGACTTCAAGGGGCAGGGGCAGGAGCAGCCCTCCGCCGTTCCCCTGTCTCGGGCATCACGTATCAGCCTCACACCAGTGAAGCAAGAGCGTCTCCCGTGCGGGAGCAGCTGAGGGCAGACCGCCTGTTCCCCAGGGTTCCAACCAGAGGGCTGGGCAGCACCGGACAGTGGCTTCCCACTCTGCCCGCCTGGCCCACCACAAGCCCACGTGGAGGCGGGAGCCGTTGCTCTGCCCCCTCACCCTTCTCTAGAACCTTAACACAGAGGCTAAAAAGCTCTGGAAATCTGAAGTATATGCCCAAACCTCCATGCAGCTCCAGAGAGAGGCACTGAGGGCTCAGTCCTTTAAACTGCCCCAAGCAGAAAATTTACTTCAAACACTGTCTTCCTCCCCAGGTAGTAGTTTTTTGGAGGCTTCTGTTTCCGGTGTTCGAAACCTGGTATGTGAGTCCAGTGGCTATTTATGAGGAGGCACCAGGAGGCACTTCTCATTCCAGGGTTTTCTGCTCTCATACCCGCTAGCCCAAGAAAAGCCTACATTTTCTGCTGGAATATTCCAGTAAGTGTATCTACAGAAATGAGGCTGAGGTGTCACACTGATACAGCCAGAAGGCAAATGCCCACCCCACTCAGGTTACATAAGTAAAGCACAGAGGAGCTGAGCATCAGAACCCAAGTCTGTGGAATCCCCAAGCCCTTGGTTTTAATCGTTTATACTAATTCCGCAACAGATACAGTTGGTGAGACCCACATTCCGACACGCAGCCTCTCGCCTCGTTAAGGCCCGCATCGTTAACTTGCCATGCTGCAAGGGGGCTCTGCCTCGACCAGCTCCATTATGGTCAGATGGAGTTCAGTTCTTCCCCTGTTCATACACCACCACTTCCCGACCCCATGTGTTAGAAAACTTCCCTCCTGTGCACTTGCTTTTTTCCTGGGGCCTTAAGTCATTCACAGTCTATGGCTTATACAGGAAAAGAGGACTTACCTGAGTGGCAGGCACCTCTTCCAATTCACCGAACGCTTCCCCGAGTGCTCCTCTCTCTCTGTTAGCCCTGACCAGTGCCTCTCCGAAGGCCTGGAAAGCCCTTCCGGAACAGCTGAGGGTGGAGTATGGAGCGCTGGGTCTTTGTGCCCAGGTGGCAACAGCTTAACTTCCAAGGCTCTTTCATGAGTCTTGGGTGTGTTCTCAATCTTCGGCTCTCTCCCCACAGGTGTAAAATGTTTAGGACTCTGTAAGCCTGGAGGTTTCTAGGAGCCCGTCCTTCCAAAGCGGGCAGAGAGGAGGGAGGTGGGTCACAATTAGCCTATTCTGCTGTGCAGAGTGCTCAGCACCTGCATCCATCATCCCATTCGTTCCTCAACAACCTTGCAAGACAAGTTCCATCATTTTGCCCATTACTATATACACTCACAAGAGGAATACCGCATCCCCCGCCCCCACCAGGTTACACAGGTAAAGCAGAGAAGAGCCGAGCACTAGAACCCAAGTGTGTTTAACTTGGTGTTTAACTTGGTATTTAACTTGGTGTTTAACTTGGCCCATGGTATTTATTAATCACTTAATATTGATTATTAATTCTGCACCAGATAAAGCACTGAATAGAAACGGTATCAGTGATGGGATTTTTCTGTCTTCCAGTAGTTGAAATTTGTTCTGCCACAGACCGATTTTAAAAACAGAATTTACACAACCAAATGCGCTGAGTGTACAGCAATGCTTCCATTGTTCAAAGCATTTTTTAGATTGCTATTTATGTAGCATCAATGCCTATTTCCAAGAAAATTAGTCCCACAAAATTACAGCCGCAGCTTGTACTTCTGGTAGACTTAATTGGTTCCTTAGGTTGAAATGTTAGGGGGATTAAAATCGAGGGGAGACAAGACAAAGCTGGTTTCAAATGTGTGAAAAGTGTAACTCACAAACCAAGAGAGAAAACATAATTAGCATGTGTCGTATAAGCCGTGACTTACATGTTAGTCCTGCCGTCTCCCGTGATCAGTGGTTGAGCCTCCAATGTGCTTCTGAAAGCTGACATGTTAAAGAGTCAGAAAACTTATTGTGTAACAGCACCCAGTGGGGATCATCTGGTGTACCACCAGATTTCTATATAGAAGTTGCTC
Source organism: Prionailurus viverrinus (assembly GCF_022837055.1). Classification (NCBI taxonomy): domain Eukaryota; kingdom Metazoa; phylum Chordata; class Mammalia; order Carnivora; family Felidae; genus Prionailurus; species Prionailurus viverrinus. Next base: position 115,431,043 of record NC_062564.1, read on the forward strand.
AGTTCCCAGATCGGGTCCCACCTTACCACCATCCCTCACCATTTAACCATCCTCACATTGGAAATCTACCTTAGGATTGATGTCAAAAGGTGTTAGCCAACCGTTTTCCCCTGAGAAACTATTATTAACAGTGAATCTTATAGATACTAAAGGGCGACAGTTTTTATTTTACAAAGACCTCTTCAATAAGCACTAAAACCGTTCTTCAGAGAACTCCATCCTGCTAAGCACAACTGAAGCCCAGGGTGACGGCTAAGCTCACAGGCTCAGAGCCTTTTTTCGGCAAGCCATTTCATCAATTGTGTGATTTTCTTTTTAATCTCAGATGTTCGTTTCTTTAAAACGTTTATTTTAAGTAGGCTCCATGCCCAATGTGGGGCTCGAACTCATGACCCTGAGATCAAGAGTTGCACGCTCCACCAAGTGGGCCAGCTAGGCACCCCTCAGATGTTCATTTCTGTTCTAAGAATAAAAATAGCCTAGGAAGGAGTACAGGAGAGAAGGGGGAGAAAAAGTGTCCTCTGGACCCAAACCCTGGGTAGCTACTTTCCAGATCCCATCAGAGATCCCTGCTTGCCGTCTAGAGGAAGGTCCAGATCCGGGGGGGCGAGAAGGAACGGCAGCAGCGAGGCTGCCCTCTCTCCTGCACATGTGCTGCCAAGCAGCAGAGGTCACACACGATCCCCCGGGCTCTTGCTGGGGCTCAGTTTGTAACCATGGGTGCGCCAAACAGGTGGCGGGCCCATGCTGGGAAGCAGAGGGCCGGAGGAGGCATTCCTTCTCTGCGGGGTCTGGGTGGGAAGCGGCTAGGCCAGCCGGACACGCGGAGACAAGGAGACCCAGACCCAGACAGCTGCCCCTGCCTTCCATGTGCCAGAGGACGTTCAAAACTCCTTCCCGGTCCCAAACCTGATGTATGCGACAGGGTTTCGGAAAATGATAAAAGAATGTTCAGAGGCCAAGCTTTCTTTTTGGTAGGCTAAACATGCACTTAAAAACCTAGGCCAAAAAAAAAAGACCACCGCGACCCCCAGCCTCACATCCTGGCAGGGGGTGATGGTCATACCCTCTTTCCTGGACTTCAATGGTTGAGAGAGAGCCCTGCCATCTCCAGGAGGAGGGCCCCTGTCCTCCAGGCAATGCAGTCAGAGCAAGAAGGAAATAAAGTCTCCTCCTCAGCCCAGGGCTCACATCGAAGGTCAAGAACCAGCCTGAGAGTGAGCAGGGGCCGTGAGACCACAAGGGTAACTTCAGTGATGGAAAGGGTGGTGGCGTCAACAGGTGTTTCCTTTTTCTCGTTAGGAAACGTTCTAGAAGAATAACCTAAAAGTTTCCTAAACCAGGTTCTATGTGTGGTAGAAATGCATGTAACGTATTTACTTATTTTCCCATTATGTGCTACAGTTAGCTTCAGTAAAAAAAAAAAAAAAAAAAAAAAAAAAAATTAATAAGCTCTCTTTTTATCAACCATGAACTGGAGGGGGGAAAAGAATCTCTCAAACCATTAACATCATGACCCAGGACACCAAATGAGGATGAGCATTCTGGGGACAGTCCTGTTTTGAAAGTCTGGATTTGAGATTTTCAATCTTGCTATTTTATTCTAATCTGGACCTGCTACCTTGGGCACATCACTTAAGTTCTCTCTTTTCTGAAGCCACTGGACTTCAGGGTTTCTGATGTCTTTCCAGCTTTAAAATTCTATCTTGGAAGACACTTTCTCAAGCCAATGATTAAAAGAAGCTTATGTTACACTGTTTCTCTTTGTTGGCAAAGAAGAAACAGATGTTTCTAAAAAACTGTTTTCTGTGGCCTTATTATTGCTTTACTGGTTAAGAAATCTGGAGTGACAGCCGCAGGCAGGTCATACGTAAATGCCTTCTCTGGCCACTCCTTCCCCACCACTGCCACTTTAAAGAATAACAACAGGCCAAAGAAGATGGGGCATAGTTTTTGCCTAAATTACCAACCCTTACTTTTGTAGCCATTCAAGCATGTTACGACTTTAAAATTATACACACGTTTATTTCAATTCAAATTTTCACCGATTAAAAGATTGTGTTTTATTAGAATCATTTTACAGGCAGTTTGCAGCGACGATTTCTCATGGGGAAAAAAAAAGAGACAGACAAGAATCATTCAGACTTTGGATGTGAATGAAACCTCTTCCTGCAAACAAACACATGGAGATATACCCACAATCCAACAGGATGAGCTGAATAAAGACGTGACATCTTATGCCCAAAATGTAGGGTAAGGCCTGAAGCTGCAGGTAGCACACGTCCTCATAAAGGCAGGATGCAGGTGCTGCTCAGCACAGCATTCACAGGCACAGCACACACGTGTCCAGTGGCTCGTTCCTCTCCCGTGTGGCAGCGATGAACACAGCACGCACTGGGAGGAAGTGCTGTCCCTTTTCCAAAGTGAATGAATCCAGGCAATTCTTTATGAAAATGATAAGGTTGGAAAGAAATGTTTGCTCCAAGGCACCCAGGGTATAAAGCTTTTTAGAAAATACACAGAAATGAACAGACTAAGAAAGGGAATTAGTTCTCAATGAAGAAATCTGCTATTATTAGAACTAGTGTAAATCATTACTCCAGATAGAGGACAATCAAAATGCACACGGAACAGCCTGTGCTGTGTGAGGGAACATCTGACAAAGAACATTCCCACGGGCACTTGGGGGAGCCGCTGGTAGGTGCTTACGGGGGTTCTTCCCGGAGCCAGAGAAGCTGTGCCTCACTTGTATTTGTAATACCCTTCTCCGGTCTTCTTGCCAAGCTTGTTCTCAGCTACCAGCTTATTCAAGGACGGGCTGGGCTGAAACAAGGGGTTCTTTGCATCCATTTCATGCCACCCTATTGAGAGGAAGAGAAAGGGCTTAGGATGAAGCGCTGAGTTTATTTTTACATCGCAGCATTCCCAGGGCAAGTCTGGGGAAAAGGGTCCCTACTCTTACGTGGGCGAGCCCTGAGGCCATCACAGCAGAGGCAGGAGGCAGGCTGCCCTGAGGGGGCCGTATGAGCCCTGAAGCGGACGGAGGAGAGAGTGCCCCAGCTAGCTCTACCCCAGCCCGCCCGCCCGCCTCCCCTGTCTCTTCCTGGAAATTGCTAATGCCAGCGGTCCAAAAACAAAACCAGAACCAGTTATTCTGCTGGTTGGACCCCTCAGTGGCACAGGGAAACAACTGGAACGCATGTTAAAAATCTGAATTTGCTGCCATTGGTATTTTGCATCCTCATAAAATACAAAGTTCATGCTCAGTTAGAAGCGTCCTCGCTCCCAGCAAATACTTAAGTATTCTTTGTGAAACTTGGGAGCATGAGCTCCGCTCAGCTTCAGTAGCCCAGTTTAGTAATTATCTTTACCGTGTCCTCAGAGCCCCTCCAGTAAACTAGATACATTATTATCTTTACAAGGCTGTGTAACTCCGTTGCAGTGGAGGTTACCCAAATCAGCATTTATGACACAATGACATGGCGTACCAATGTGAGTTTCCTGGCTGTGATACTGTACTGTGGAACCATTAGAGGAAACTGGGGAAGGGGCACACAGGGCCTGTCTGTGCTAAATTTGAAACTTCCTGCGAATCTGTAATTGTGTCAAAATGAAAAGTTAAAAAAAAAAAGTTACCCTGTGAGGAGGCACTAGGCAGTCACATTTTTCCTTTTCCTGTCATCTTTTAACTTGACTCTTTAAGCTGGTGGGGCAGAACTTTGGAAGGTCTAAGACCCCTTATAATTTCTGTTTTAAATAGGCATTATAATTCATAGTTGCAAGAGACTACCTCAACTGAAGTAGAGACGGACGACAGAGAATTCCAATTCCTACCGTCAATGATGAACTTCGTAGTATCCAGGCCCACATAATCGAGAAGCTCAAATGGGCCCATGGGGTACCCAGCCCCCAGCTTCATCGCGGTGTCGATGTCTTCCTTGGATGCATCACCTAAGAACAAGAGGGCAGCCCTTGTTGATCAGTAAATACGATCAGTAAATTTACATGATGTAAATTTACACATTCAAAGCACATCCAGAGTCAGGATTTGCGGCTACAGGAAGATTTCATCTCAGAGGTACATGCCAAATAGATGGCAAGATTTCCAAAGCTATTCCACCAAGCTATCCTGGGAGGTGAATTCTAGAGCACTGCTACGTGGTTCATGGAGACAGAAGGCCCTGGTGGGCTGGAAACATTACTTATTTCTAATGTATTGGGATTTTCCAACTCTGGAATAATTTACTACACCATTTAAAGCTAGAGCATAATTTTATTGATAAATGTACTTTTTTTTTTAAGTTTACTCATTTTTGACAGAGAGAGAGAGACAGAGACAGAGCATGAGTGGGGGAGGGGCAGAGAGAGGGAGACAGAATCCGAAGCAGGCTCCAGGCTCTGAGCTGCCAGCACAGAGCCCGATGTGGGGCTCGAACTCACAGACCGCAAGATCATGACCTGAGCCGAAGTCGGATGCTCAACTGACTAAGCCACCCATGCACCCCAATAAGTGGACTTTTTTAAAATAGAAAAGAACTAAGCTTTATATTGTTATGTGTATTGTATGCATATTTTTCTTTTCCAGCTTTCTTGGTTTTACAAGTAATGAGTACTTCTTTACACTCACATCAACGCTTTAGTCAAAATGAAGTTTAAAAAGAAGCCCAAATCGGATTTAGAATTGCCAAAGCAAATTTAAAAGTGTGTTTAGTAGAATAAGACAAGAGCCAGGGCGCTTTTTCGCTGGAATTTTACCCTTAATGATGGTCTTTGGGCCACAAGAAGCCTTTGAGAGAACTTGTCCCTTTTATCCAAAATCAGGAATGGGAACAGTCTGTAACATGTGACCATCTAGAATTCTGTTCCAAAGCATAAAGAAATGGCCAATTACAGCAAAGCTAAGTAAAAGGAGAAAAAAGTTAAAATACTCAAGGAGGATCTCCTACCTAAATATTTAAGATTTTGAGGTGTGAAGAATAGGAACTTCTTAAACATCTATAAAGACTATTTTTTAAAAAGCATATGAAGTACTAATGCCAAAGGAATTCGAGACAGTTCAAGGTGATTAAATTCCAACCGACTACTTCTTACGGGTGACATTATTAATGCTTCGGGTAATTAGTCAACCAGGGGATGCTAAGATGCTAAGAATCACAATCTGAGTTTCAGGCCATAAAAAGGCAAAAAGAACAGAAATCATTACGTACACTAGTTTCAGGCGGCATCCTTCATTCATTCAACTTTTATTTGTATCAGTTATGCACCAGGCACCAGAGACTTGGAAGGGGACGGAGAGGAAACAAGACAGGCACTCAAGCACTCCAGATACAGTGGGAGGACCCAGATGTGTAAACCAAATGTCCCACCAGGCCAGTGCTGAAGGTTCACGAAGAGCCACACCTCTGTGTGGGAAAAGGTGGAGAGATTTACTCGGAATGCCTACGTGTCACCAAAACGCACCACTGAGGCCCAGGTCCTGAAGGATGAAGAGAATCCCAAGGGATGAGTAGGCAGGAAGGGCATGCCAGGCAGAAGGAACAGCATGTACAAAGGACAAATGAGCAGGGACATAGCAGCTGAGAAGTGGATTCTGCTCAGAGGATTTTATCAGACCCCGAGGCTTCTATGGCGTTACAGACAGTGCTAAACGAGGGCCCAGCACACTCTCTCCCTGGGCTTGGTACCCTCCCTCCTCTAACACCTGACATGTGCTTGGCTCAACCCCTTACTTCCAGCAGGCCTCCTCTGCTCAGGTGTCACCTCATCCGAATGCCCTGTCCCCTCCCTGCATATAAACTAGCAACTGTAAGAACTCCAGGCTAGGACTCCCACCATTCTCTTCACTTTATCTTTCTCCGCGATTACTGGTCACAATGTAACACGTTATCAACTGGTACATTTACTGTGGCCTATCTACCCTCACTAGCATATAGGCTCCTGGGGACAGAAATTTCATAGCCTAATGGTTCCAACTTACCTAAAGCCATTTAATCATATCTATATTCAAGGACAGATAATGAACTCTAGAGACAATTCTATAATTCCAGATTCAGAGACTCACTTGAAGACTTTTACTTCGAAAAATACTACGAAGATACAGCATATCAAAGAAAAAATCTAAACAGTGTTACCAAGTTGGCAACTCTAAAATTCTGAGTAATACAGAGCAAAAGAGGCAAAAAGAAAAGAGGGAGAAATAAAACACAGATTGGTGTGCCAAGTGGGAGTTAAATACAGTACTGTGTTTTAGGCCAATAATTCCTAAACTTGTTTGTAGAAACAAGCACTTTGCTGAGAATCTGACCCCTGCCCCAAATAAAACGCACATACACACAAAACTCTGCATCAGTGTCAGGAGGGGCCTCCCTACCTCTCCCCAGTTAAGAGCCCCTAACTCTAGACAAGACAACAAAGAAAAACTTAGTGAACTCCCAGACTTCTGCACGGGGCGGCGGGGACCAGGGACCTGCCCCGACATGTTTCTTCTGCTGGCTCATCAGCACCACCTACCGACCATTCTTGGCATTCACAACAAAGTGCGGCGGGGTGGGGGTGGGGGGGGGGGGAGGGGGTGCGGAGCAGCACCCAGGATCAGAAATCCCACACAGCCGCCATTCCTCTCTTCATCAACAGCCACCTAAGTGCCTGTCCTATACAAGCACTTTGGGGCCTATGAAGATGAGGAACATCCCAGATACTGCTGTACTGCAGCAAAAAAGAGTGTAGCAACAAAGGAAGACATGTGCCCTGCTACAGGAAGGAGAACAGCAACCACCCCGAGGGAGAGCCAAAGGGTAAGAAGAGTTAAAGAAACACAGGTTGTGTCCAGCTTGGAGCAGTGAGGATGGGACCTTCTGATGGAACGTGGGAGTCACGTACATGGTGAGGACAGCAGGGGCAGAGGAGGAGGTGAGAGCAGGTTTCCTGGCAAGGGAACTATACATAGTTAGTAGTCTACAACAGAAACACTGAGTAAGTCTTGAGCAGAGGAAAAGCAGTGAGCAGGATGTCACATGGTGACCGGCTAGGACTGGTGAAGGCTAGGGCTTCCCAGGGCCTGCCACCAGCACTGCCTTCCCAGAGGAGCTAACCATCTGGCCCCAGCACCCTGCCAGAGCCACCTGGGACCTGAAGGAGTGGGCATTTGACAGGTATGACTGTCTGCTCCTGGGTGCCAGACTGCTCAAAGATCTAGAGAGAAAGCCCTGGCCCACAGGGACAAGGTGACCGACTACACCAACCAGGCCTCAGCTACAGTGTGAGCAAATGGGAGCCACACAGAGGACAGAAGCCAAAGGACCGAGAAAGAAGGCCCAAAGAAGCAGCCAGGAGGCTGAGCACATCAGCAGTGGTGAGGGGACAGTGAAGTGCTCCTAGAGGTCACGGGGAGCTGGCGAGAAGTATGGGTGCAGGGCCCCCAGCATTCCAAGAGCTGCTCAGTTGCCCCGGAGGCCCGAGTGGTGACTCTGCTCTAATGCCAACACATCCTCCTGACGGGCCCCTACCGCTGTGGCGTAGCACACATACCCCAGGTCAGTGGTATTTATCATGGACCAAATGTGAGTGTCCCCCAGAATTCACATGTGGAAACCCAGCCCCTGACGTGATAGTAACAGAGGTGGGCCTCTGGGAGGTGATCAGGATTAGGTGAGGTCATGAGGGTGGAGCCCGAGGATGGCATGAGAGCCTGTGAAAGAGTCAGGAGAGCTGGTTTCCTCTTCCTGCTCCCCACCACGTGAAAATACAATGAGAAGTCAGCAGCATGTAGCCCAGGGAAGGGCCCTCACCAGAACCTCACCATCTGGAACCCTGGCCTTGGACTTCCAGCCTCCACAACTGTGAGAAATAAACGTCTGTTGTTTATATGCCACCCAGTCTGTGGTATTTGTGATACGGGAGCCCCAAATGACTAGGATGGTGTTGTACAGAGAAACTCTCCCCAGAGAGGTTTGGAAAAGGCCGGGCTAAACAAAGTCACGAGTGTCTTCACTGCACGACTCTGCTGCTGGACCCTGACATTCCCCCGGCTATGTGGGGGCAGGTCCGGCATGCAGCGTCTCCTCACCCTCCTGGACAACATGACAAATGAGTATCATCATGACAGACGAGAGAGGAAGAATCCAAGACAGCTTCAGGTTTCAAAGTAGAAGTGATGCAGTCCAGCCAGCTGCTCAGTGCACTGTGTGGGCACACGGAGACACGGTGGGGGGTGGCAGCTAAGCACCCTGCTCAGTGCACCAGAAGAGGGGGCAGCAGCGTGGGGCACGGGGACATGGTAAGGAGCCTGAGGTGTGTGACACATGGACCCCAGACATGACCCCAGACGTGACCCCAGCTGCTCTGGCTCACAGGCCCCAAGCAGCCGTGGGGAATGGGGCAAAGGGGCGAGCAGTGCTGGGCTGCTGTGGGCAGCACCACGGGCAGTCTAAGAACATATTCCCCTGGGGTCGGACCCCTTTCCGGCTTCACCTCACAGGTGGAATGTGATAGGGAGGATCACAGGGCCCACTGCCAGTGTGAGGTGAGCAAAGACCAGAAAATGCCTCTCAACTTACAATCAGATACAAGGTATATCTGAAAATATATCAAAGTGACAGTATGTTTCGGTGGGGAAAAAAAAAAAAAAAAACCCATTAAGAGGTAGATTACCCACATGCTACATTCTAAAACATTACATTAAAAAAAAAAAAAAACCTGCCTTTCAAAGTAGGGTAAAACACTTCACGCATTCTTTGAGGTGTAATTAGGCATATTTGTTGATAGATAAACACAGAAGTGTTGGTTTGATCTTGGAGCAAGTGTGGCAAATGCTTCCATAAAACAGAGAAAAGTTTTAATATTTAAAGCAGATTTTGAGGAAGCAAATGTGCTTTCATCTCTCTGGAAGAGCTGGTGTAAATATTTTGTTTCAAAAATGACATTCTCAAAGAGTGAGCATTTGTGAATGAAGTAACTGAAAACAATTACACTTGCTTTTTATCCAGTCCTATTAAGGCCTATTTGCCTCAGAAGCAGACATGATTGTTACCTCTCCAGAAATGTGGTGGAGAAGCTAGGCAGGAGGCTGAATGCCATTTTATAACCTTGGACTATGTCCTGAGTTTTATATTTCTACAACAGGGGAAATCATTCTTTGTCAATCAACAAGTATTGAGAAAAGCATTTTAGACCATTCTTAAGGTTTAAAAAAAAAAATGCATCGCGGCATCATTTACTAAGGATGGGAAGGTCCTTATAAACAGTCGTTGTCACTTACCTCCCACCACCTGTCACAATGTCACAAATTTTAGAACTTTAAGGAACTTTAAAGGTCCCCTAGCCCAGTGATTTTTACAGTATTATTATTATTATAAGCAGGAAACCGTTTCATCAAAAGCAGAGATTTAGGATATAAATCCAGGCTGGCCACACACTTGCTCTGGCTGAGGCTGTAAGGGGTGGGGGTCGGTTCCAGGGCCACATCTCAGAGGCTCAGAGGTCTCATAGGGAACCCAGGAGGCCCAGGGAACACTATGACAAAGGTCCTAGGGTCCAGGGTGAGGCTGGTTCACAAAGCTAAAAAATAGAGGCTCCTCCCACACTGTGTGTGGCCCAGCCTTTCCTACAGGGCCTGCTTGAGCACTCCCAGTGAGCAGGTGCCCCCAGCCTGCGTTAGGACAGCTACCTCGTTCATGCAGCCTGATCGCTTCCATGAGGTATGGCACCAGGAGACGGTTCACAATGAACCCAGGAGTGTCCTGTTTTAGGAGAGAAAAATAAAAGACAAGGGAATTTTCACTGAACTTAATCTTTTGTGAAGTCACCAGACTGCCCCTTCTCCCTGTGCATTGTATCACCCACATTTATCAAGCTCTGCATTTTCAAAATTTGTTTCAAAATACCAGCACAGCCCTATTGCTATCATACATAATAATATATCCAACAATTATAATACTTGAAAAAAATTTCAAACCTAGATGCCCCCACTGCAGGAATAAAGGCAGACAGAGGCAGATACGTCACTGGAAAAAACACAGCTTTGAAGGCAGGCAGATCTGGGTTCAAGTTTTAGTAGTTCCTGACTTTGTGACATTCTGAAATCAGTTTCATCATTTGTGAAATGGGAGTAATAATTTCCACAAGTTGTGAAGATAAATCAGAAAACACTAGCATTCTGTACACATGGCTCTATACTCAAATGGGAGCGAGCCCTTTACTCCTCTCCTCTCCCACATCCCTTGCAGGAATTTAGAGAAGGTGTGCTCCCATCTTGAACAACCCTCACAGGAGCGTTGCTTCCCGGGATCCCTGGAGCCATTCTTGGGCTACTCAGGATTTTCTCGTGCACCAGTGCATGGAACATGGCAGCTGAGCTGGGGACAGGTGCTGGGACAGACAAGCAGATGCCCTGACACCCGCTGGCCTTTCATGGCCCCTGTATCCGGGATGACCCTCTTGCACTGCACACCTCTTTCATCCACTTGCTCTGCATTCACATTAATCATCTCTCCTGGAGGCCTACTGTGGGATTTGATTCCACCTACTGATCTCTTTGGGGAACTGTGGGGCAGGTTGGGGTGGTAATTTTTTCGGTGGTATTTATGTAAAGCTGATTTCCACTAAGTAAATGGTGTAATTTTTTTTTTTAATATATGAAGTTATTGTCAAATTGGTTTCCATACAACCCCCAGTGCTCATCCCAAAAGGTGCCCTCCTCAATACCCAATCCCCACCCTCCCCTCCCTCCCACCCCCCATCAACCCTCAGTTTGTTCTCAGTTTTTAAGGGTCTCTTATGCTTTGGCTCTCTCCCACTCTAACTTTTTTTTTTTTTTCCTTCCCCTCCCAGTAAATGGTGTCATTTTAACAAAAGGCTGTGATGTTCCTGCAGACAGAAATCCTCACTCTAGCCCTGGGCCTTGGGTATCATTTCTAGCACACACTAGGTACTCCATAAAGGTCTGAATGAAAGATGGCCTGCCTCCTGCATTACTCTTACAGCTAACCTGACTGCATGCTGTGTAAGCCAGGCAATAAAGCCACAGGATTTGTACCTCCTTTTACTCTCTACTATCCCAGTCCCCACTGAAACAAAGAAATGAACAAACAGCTTTATTAGTGTATCCACAGTTATATTAACGAAATGATGCTGACTTTATAACTAGGGCGAAAGTGCTTTTCAACTTCAAAAAGTTTATCGCAAAAACTGAAGCCATGGTATATGAAGCACACATATACAAGGTTAGAAGTCAGAAGTACTCTGGGGAAAACATCTACTCCAATTATACATGGAGCTTTATACAAAGTTAATATCCACATAATGTGCGCACAGAGCTCAATAACCAAAAAGTGCTAAAATTCACAAAATATTCACACTTAGTAGTAACCAAAGAAGTACTCATTAGAATACAATAGCATTTTGCAAATAAGATTATCGGCAAGGGTTTTTTTTTCCCCATAATACTGATATTCAATGCTGGTGATGATTCAGACACATACACTCTCACGGTATTGTTATGTCAACTAGAATGTAAAGAGACATAGTCCCTTAATAAAGTAATTTAATTTTATGTAATTGTATACCTTAGACTTCTCATGCTCATTTATAAATGTATTTTGCTTACTTGCTATGTGCCAGTACATTAAAAGTATTAATCCATTTATTCCTGAAAATAACCCTGTGAGACAAGCACTGTTACTACCTTTACAGGGGGAGAGGACACTGAGGCAGAGCTAGGTTAAGGAACTTGCCGGAGGGTATACAGCTAACAAGTGCCAGAGCCAGGATCTGAACCCAGTCGTGCTGGCTCCAGAGTCCACGGCCTGAACCTTTTTACACCACACTCTCCTCACAAAGTTTCACTACAAAGAAAGACACACTTCCAGGTGCATCAATGTCATTCTGCAACTCTGGGTGTTGGTCTACTGCAGTCCCGCAGGCCACACCCAGCCCACAGCCTGCTTCTGTACAGTCTCACTGCAGCACTGGCCCTCACGCCCACTTGTACTCTCTGCTTACGCCCCCCTTCCAACAACAGAGCCAGGTAGTTACAACAGAGACTGTATATTGACCATCTGGCCCTCTACAGAGAAGTCTGCTGACCCTTGTTCTTTGTGGTTGCCTTATATTGTCTGGATGCTTCACTGAGAGCCTGAATAACTGACCAGAAAGCCTGCAGGTATCACCTGGGGAAAGAGCTCTGAAATGACATGACAGGGGCAATTTTATTCCTACCTCCGCACCTGCTGTGGCCACTCCAATGGAAGAATGGATCATCACTCTCCACAAATTAATGATTATGCTGCTAAAGATAATCACTGGCTGTCCCTGAACTTCCACTTTCTTATCCAGCTTTTGACTTGCTACACATCAATGTTCTCACACCATTACTACTTTCTGCCACTAACAAAGCATAAACCAGTAAGAAAGTGCAACTGTAACATCTGATGATTGCTGTGATTTTTTTAAAAATCCACACAATTTAAAACAAAACAAAGAATGAGTGTTTACAAACAAGATTCTGTAATAACAGTCCTGAATTAGGGGGACTACACATGAGTCTGCTCTCTCAGGCAACGGGGTCCACATCGACAGATGGCTTATTCAGAGATTCATGAACGATAGGAGTTTTCATAGGTTACTACAATTCTGTGACTTCAAACTGGAGAATATTTTAGAAAGGAAAAGCATACTGTAAGAAGAACCACAATGACAGAAAACTTTCAGGTCAGAAAAGTAGACGCATGCTTGTAAAAATCTGTAATGGTATGACACAGCCGCCAATCTAGAAAAACTGTCAAGCCACACAGAAGTGTAGCCCTAAGTTTTGGGAGGACTGAAGAGGAACGGCAGCAAATGGAGACTGAAGGAAATCAAAACAAAGTAGGTGACAGCAGCTGGGGTAATTTCACATATAATAACTGAATATCTCAAGAAGGGAAAAAAGCCCAGAGGCATGCTTCCCACTCGGCCATGCTTTTTAATGAAAAACAAGACACGAGACAAAACCACAACACCGCATCCCTACATCCCTGAGAAACAGCTTCATTCACACTACCTAGGGGAGTGGGCTCTTCCTCTCTCATCACATTCCTAACCACCTCTCGTGTTCTTTCACCACGTGAAGCGCTGGTTTTCAGTTCAGGATGCAGGATGCATGTGGCTACCTGGCTGTGCCTCAAACACAGGCTCCTGGGCTCCCCTGAGCCCGCAGGGGCTAAAGCCAATAGGGTAACAGAAACCATTTATGGAAACACAACAACTCATCAACAAAGGCCAAGCCCCAGAGAGAAGTTTTCTATTCAGCTGAAGCTCTGGCTCCACTCAGACCTCAAACTATCTACCTCATGGCCTTGGGCAAGGCTTAGGAGTCTGGCTCCGCTGCTGGCAAACTAGAAAAGAGCCCCAGCTTGCTCTCTGCAGCCCACAGACAGACCTGTCGTTAAGAGTTGCCCAGCTTTCACATCTTTCTACAGAAGAATTCCACCCCAATAAGTCAGTTCTGAGGAAAACCATCCCCCTTCCCAAGGTACCTATACCCTACCTTACAAGAAACAGGATGCTTTCCCAGGGCTTTGCTGAAGTCTATCAGAGATTCAACTGTCTTCTGGCTGGTCATTGGTGTCTTTATGACCTGGAAATGCAAAGCAGAGAATTATGACCAGAAAGTTAGCAAACAACTGCAGTAGAATGACTCAGAGAGAGATTGATGTTAAATATCTACACACAAGGTGGCAAAGTAATTTGAGTTACAGAATAGAAGGATCTCAAGTCAGAAACAAAGAGTTTAGCAAAATGTTCACCTTAAGACAGTGAAGTACCACACAGAATGTACAAAATCAAGGCTTAAAATATATATGTGTAGGGGCGCCCAGGTGGCCCAATTAAGCATCCAACTTCAGCTCAGGTCATGATCTCGTAGTTCGTGAGTTCGAACCCCACACTGGGCTCCCTGCTGACTGTGCAGAGCCTGCTTTGGATCCTCTGTCTCCCTCTCTCTCTGCCCACCCCCCTGTCAAAAATAAAAATAAAACATTAAAAAAAAATTTTTTTTTTAAACAAAAATATAAATGTGTATGTGTGTAGGAGAGTTTTACAGACTTTGTCCCTGTGAAAGACCTGGGCTCGAATCCCCATCACACCATACTGGCTCTGTGACCCTGGGCAAGTTTCTTGAAAGGACACTGAATTCACTCTATGAGCTCAAGGAGTTGAGGTCAGGCGACAATGGAATTAGATTAGGAGGAAAAGCATTAAGTGCAGCTCCTAGGAGGTATAAAGTGCTCAGTAAATGCTGGCTTTTGTTACTCTTTGAATTGCTACTGTCAGTTACTTCAGGGAGGTAGGCAGAAGTCTCCAGAATATGAGAACTGCCCTTAAAGTACTCTGCCTGAAGTACCACTTTTTCTTAGTCTGGATGAGGAGGGTGTGCCCCTGCCCCAGGAGAGCACAGTCACAGGTCTCTCTGACTCTAAGATGAGTATTCCGCCCCCCAGCAGTCCACCCTCTCCCACAGGCACCCCAAAGCCCACCGGCTTCTTTCGCATCAGAACAGGCTCATCCCACAGAGGGAAGTCTTCATTTCCAGCAAACAGGGGCCCAAAGCTGGGCCTGCCTCCTGATAGGCCCTGGGCCCATGAGGTGCCGTGCCAGGGGTATGACCACCACCCCACTCACAGTGGCCTGGCCCTCCAGGAGGTGGCACCAAGCACCATGCCGGGCAGTCAGCCCCCAGGACACATTTAGAGAATTCACCCGTCAGGAACTAGATTTTGGCAAAAAGAGAGAGACCCAGGTTAATTTATTTAAATGCCAGTTAAGGAACTTCAACAAGAGTCAAAGCAAACAGGCTTGGCTTCTACATTAGACCCTTTATATGAGGTCAGACAACTCTGTCAGCCCCGCGCCTCACCTCTCTACTATGCAACGGGGTAATGATACTTGACACATCATCCATCTTGTAAGAGGGCTGTGTGGCTTAATAAGCTAGTATCTGTGCAGGATTAAAGGTGCTCTACAAATGAAGAGAATCATCATCGTCCACGTTTAATGTGATCACAGCTTGGGGTGTGGTGGTATGTTAGGACACTAAGGGAAGTAAAGGAGTAGCACAGAAAAAAGCACCACGAAGATGGGGAGGAGGGATGGGATGAGATGGGCCAGAGGTCTGCTCTGCAAACACCATAAATCAAACAGCACCAAGAGTTTTTCAAAAGGAAGTGTGAAAAGGTCTCCAACAGAACCCCATAGATTGAACTAGGACAAAGGTTGCTAATTACAGAGTTTCAAACATAATTTGTCGGTTTAAAAGGAGAATGCATATTTAACCACCCATTCAACAAACAGCAATGTTATAGATATTCTGCTTATAGTTCCAATATAGACTGGAAAAAATATATACACACATATATGAGTCCAGTCCCAAGTAACGAAGAGCTTCTCAACTCAGGATATGATTCATTTTCATGCTCACCATCAGCAACACATATGCAAACACCCAAGAATAAAAAAATGAATAAAGAGCACTTTTAGAAAACATTTTCTAGAAAATGGTAACATTTGCTAAGCATTGGCTGTTAACAACCAACGTGCTACATTTCCAAATACATAGATGGACATTATTAGATAAATGCAGTTGAAAACAGCATTATTACTGTTTGAAGTAAATCTATAAAATGTGTCTTTATCTCTAAAACACATGTACTGATACAGTAACTAAAGACAGTAATTAGATCCTAAGCACTGAAATGTTGAAAATCCATTCTGTCTCTTTGCTCTTTTCTGCATAAGGATAAATGAAGTTTCTTTCATTCCCCCCTCCCCTCCAATCCTTAACTTCTTCAAAAACAGCCAAAGTGGGAGTACACTGGAAGAAGCTGAGAAGCAACGTTAGCGGAACGGATAAATTCCTATCGCAGATGGGTCAAGAGCTGTCTAACCACAAGGAAATCTATAGTCATCACTCAACTAGAGGCAAAAGCTTACGGGGGGTGGGGGCGGGGGCATGCAGGATGAAGGAGGGAAAGCGCTGGGAGGAGAAAGCAGACCCTGAGACTCTCCCAGGGAGCCCCGGAAACCTCCCCCCACCCAGGTCTGCCTGGCTCCACATCCCCCACACTTCTCACGGACAATAACTCTTCAGCCTCAGAACAAATGCTTAATAGCGCTGCTCCTCAGACCCTGTAATTAGCCCCCTGTAAAAGGCACGCTGCCACATTTCAGGTGCAAAGTGTCTATTGTGACTTGTCTCCAGGTACCCAAGTCTCCAGGCAAACAAGCAGAAGCAGCCCAAACAGGATCACTGAGGGCCCACTCCCCTCCATCTCAAGGGTCTGTGGTCAGGAGGTTCAGGCTACCGGGGAGCTGCTTTAATAGCTGTGATCAAAACACATGGGAGGTGTGCCTCATCTGAGGACAACACCAAGGCCCTGTTACCTGGGCCAGAATTCACCTCAGGAATGATGGACAAGGTGGTACAGCAGCTCCTGTGTAAAACCAGGCTAATAAAATTCCATTTACAGCCTGGAGCAAACTGACCCCACTGAGACAGTATAAACACATGTGGCTCTGCCCTCTGTGGTCTCATCAAGCCAGTCGTCTTTAGTGCTGTCTTCCCAGCCAGATGCCTCTCTCTGCACTACCCATCAAATACGGCGCAAGTAAGTACATGACACTTCACAAAGCTAGCAGCCCTTCTGGCCATCACTGGTCAGAACACCGGGCTGCAAAGGAACAAAGCACAACAGCCTTCCTAGATATTAGGTGCTCTTTCCTCTTCTGGCTCTGGAAGGACAGACTGCGGCCACAGAAACTCAAGCACAAAGACCATCTTCCGCCCTCCCGTTCATATCCACCCAGAGCAATCCCCGGTAGCAGCCAGGGTATGGGGCAGAGAACAGGGCTGGGAGAGCTGGCAGAGCCAGCAGACACGCGTGAGCCCACTGACCTCCACAAGCTTCATCATGGGCACTGGGTTGAAGAAATGGAGCCCGGCGAATCGGTCCTGTCTTGTGGTGGCATTGGCTATGTCTGTGATGTGCAGAGAGGAAGTGTTGCTGGCAAAGATTGTGTGTCTGTGGAGAGAAAGATGACGGAGTGTCGGAATGAGTCCCATCTCTGGAAACAAAGAGGACTGCTCTGGGTGCAACTGCACAAGGCGACTGCCTGCTGCCCCGATCTATCGTCCTGATCCCTGGAGGAAGTAAGGGAGAAGAGATCTTTATCCAGGAAACTGAAATCAAGTGACCAGTTTCATTCAAATTCTGAAATTTTAAATTAGGTAATTTAAGAGCTACCTGTTCCAAAGGTATATCTAGTCTTTACCAATCTTTCATTAATTTTAGGGAGAAACATTTCTCTACTTTCACTAGTTAATTTTCATGATACGTAGGAAAAAAGGAGGCTACTACTTAACCTCAGTCACAAAATGAAACCTCAATGAGCACACACTAATGAAAGAAAGGGTGCATCAGACTCTCAAAATAAACAAAAAAATTGTAAAGAAACACCTGAATCCTCAATGAGAAACATCAGATGAAACAGATGAGAAACATTAACTAAGATCTTTTCCCCTCAAGTTAAAAGTTTTAATTTTCCACTTAAAGGGAATTAAAATGCAAACAGAAGAAAACCAACATGGTCCAAAAAATGTTTTAAAGTTACACGGATAGGTCTGGGGAAGGAAGGAGACATGTACATTGTAAACATAGTTCTAAGTATTGTGCTTATAAAATCTCTTCAAACAGCAGTACCATCTTTTTTGTGTGTTGTATAATATTAGTTTTTAAGAATCCATATTTATTTAAACCAAATTCAGTTTTTAAAGACCACAGTAAAGTGGGGTGCCAAAGGTATTACAGGCAAATCTTCAAAGACTTCTAGGCTTTCCTACAGCACCACCTTGTGGGTAAACATACATAGAACCGCCTAATACTATTTAGAACCATAATGGCCTGGTCAGTGCATGAAGGAGAGTGGTCCCTTACTGACCAGACTGGGGTGGGAGTGGGGGGTGGAGTGGGCAGTGTAGCCTACCCAAAAGGCAAAACTAAATCTGTTTGAAATCAGAGGTGAATGGGAGAGGAGGGGACAGGAGAAGAAACATGAGTGTGGCTGCACTGCAGCATTGTTAGGCTGCACACCAGGAACCACAGCAGCAGGGCCACCGCAATCCAAGGCTGTGCTAGCAGGGGCTGTTATCCTCATAATGCAGAACCTGTTTACAGCACGACTTGAAGGGCAACTTGTCTGCAAAAGGGAGAAATGAAGGCATACTGGAGGGCACATTTCATTAAACGAGCCCAGTCCCGAGTGTCTCCCATCCAAGGCTCTCCCAGCATGTATTTGACCAGAAGGGGAAGACACCTCTTCCTCACACACCTCTCCCAGTAGGGCTGGGCCAGCTCTGCTCCTATCAGCTCTCATACTGCCCTCCTTCCACACAAATACTGTGTGTGGACAGATTAAACATACAGGGTTGTCTTATCTTCCACAAAAAAGTACACCCTCACCATTTTCCCTGACACACTTGACTCTTGGACACTCTTTGGTTTTTCCCTAACACTCAGGTACCCAAAAAAACTACTTTTCTCTTAAATGTACTTAACAGAAAATCAGTAGCAAACATGATGATCATTAGCAACGCCTCCAAGCCTTAGTATGGAGAAAGCAAGAGGGGGTGGGGGGCGCTGAGGTGGACTGGAGAGTTCATACTTTGTTGGAAGTGGAAAGACAGGACTCAGCTGGGACCGACCGTGGGCTCTGGCCAAACTTTTCATCGGTACTTTTTGTATTGCAGTTAGGAAAGTGATGTTCTTTTCCAGGCTGCATCAGGGCTTCCACCTGGAACTCTGATGCTAGAACATATTCTAAACTCCTGCTACAGGATTAACTAAAACTTAACAGGAAAGTATATCTCAATCAAGCTGCCTAAAAAAACAAAAACAAAACTTAGGAGGTATTCAATAAAGGTGGTCTAAAATGAAAACAAGGGTGTAGAGAAGGACAGCTGGTGTCCAGAAGCAGAGTCACATCCATGGCGTGCCTACTCTGGTGTGCCCTGTCGCATGCCACATCTGTTGTACATCAACCTAAGTGAGAGAGCCTAGTACAGTGCCTGACACACAGCGGGCACTCAGGAAATGTGAGTCCAATTGATTAATATCCTCAACAACCCTGTGCAATAGGTACCATGACCCCTATTTTGCAGATTACTAGGGAAACTAGTTTTAAGAGGGTTAGAGCTGGGAAGGTCTTGGAAACTATTTACCCCTAACCCCCCATTCCAATTACAGATGATAAAAACTGAGGGCCAGAAAGACTTCATGACCGTCCAAGGTCAGAGAGGAAAGCGGGGGGGGGGGGGGGGAGACATGGCCCCAGGCCACCTACCTTTCCCCTAACAGTCCTTCCATTACTCACACTGACATGAGAGGGCAGTCAGACCCGTCACTGTCACGAAAGAATGACCATCATTTCAATAAAGGCCAAACTTCTAGACTACACCTTTCCTGGGGTGGGAGGTGGTTTATTATCTTAGAGGGCTCCCTGCTCACTTGGGAGCCAATACCTGGACCAAAGAATTTTCTGTTTTTGCAGACCCTAAATGTCAATGTGAAGAGAAAGAGCACACTGATCAGCAGAGTGATACAAAGGTGACAGAAAGACAGGTGTCTCCTCTTTGTCAAAAGCAGGGCTTCTCCGGATACCAGGCCATACAGCTAAGAGGGCTCACGTTCCAGCAGGCTGGGATGCCAGCGTTTCTCTGTAACTGCTGCTCGCTGGCAGCCTAAGAATTGCTTTTGTCATATAATCTTATTCTGACTTTCAGTTCTAACCAGGAAAGGTGAAGTGTGGCTAAGCAAGCCCCAAGGAGAGTGTGAATAAATCAGCCAGGTGTCACAACTGCCAAAAGCCAAAAGTCAAATACAACTGAAGGTCCCAAATTCTGAGAACGAGAGCTGCACACGCGCAAAAGCTTGCTGACACTCGTTCAGACCGCCAGTTCTGAGCCCCAGGCGCCCGTATGCCTCACCTACGTGGGGCTGACTCCCCTCTCCCACCCTTTGCCAGGAAGTCTGGGAAGAACTCAATGCTCCCGTAATGCTCCCAAGTGTTTTGACTTAATCCAGATAAAGCTCAAAACAGGAGAGCCCAGGGAACTTTGTGTAGACAGAGAGGCATTCCCTTCAACTACACCATTCTGGGGCACCTCGGTGGCTCAGTCGGTTAAGCGTCCGACTTCGGCTCAGGTCATGATCTCGCAGTTTGTGGGTTTGACCCCCACGTCGGGCTCTGTGCTGCCAGCTCAGAGCCTGGAGCCTGCTTCTGATTCTGTGTCTCCCTATCTCTCTGCTCCTCCCCTGTTCATGTTGTATCCCTCAAACATAAACATTAAAAAAAAACAAAAACAAAAAAAAACCACTAGACCATTCTGAAGGTTGTCCTCAAAAAAAGTAATTTTGTCATGAAACTACTGTAAGTTTCCTCAGCAGACATCTGAGGACATGCCCAAGCTCTTTGTCCTCTGGCCTGGGAGGGCCCAGGCAGAGGACTGTCTCTGAATGGACCCTCCACTTTCCTGTGGGAAATTCCACCCTCATTTTGGGACAAGGATCAGACGGAGGCAGCTCAAGCCTTGGGAAGCAGACAGGGAGGATGGAGAACAGGGGAAACAGTGTCAGGTCTTCTGGAAACAGCTATGTGATATTAAAAAGAGAAGTGGGCTTAGTGTCAAAAGACTCCCTCCTGGGAGAAAAGCCCAAGCCAGGGAAGGGAGCCCTTAAACCAACAAGAATGCCCAAGGGTCACATACTCAGAGGCAAACTTGTCCAGCCTCTTGAAGAGCTCGTTCTTCACCTTCAGGTTTTCCACGATGGCCTCCACCACCAGGTCTGTGCTGTGGACCACAGATGCTGCATCCGTGCTGGTTGATATGCTGTTCAGGGTCTTCTCCACAAATTCATCACCCGCCTGACACAGTGGAAGAAAGGAGAAGAGAGTATTCACCAGACTCACCAGAAAATGCTGTGATTTGCTGAGGCAGGAGAGAGGAGGGTGAGGACAGGCAAACACGCCCCAGAGGCAACTGGAATGTGTCCTGAATTCTAAGAAAACTCCCTACTTTTCCGTTTAGGGACGATGGCATCTCAGTATGCTTCTAGACACCAGGGCAAGAGTCAGCCTGGGAACGTCCCAACTGCTGGTCAGCTATCACTGTCGTGTGCAGGTCATAATCCTTCACTCTTTGTCAGCTCTATTCCAGTTACTAAATGGTCCACCTGCAGCACCTGCATCGGCCTGCTCTCTATCTGTTCAGTGAGTGAGCAGACTGCCATGCACTGTTCCAGGAACAGGCTTCCAGGGAGCCTGGAAAGGAGTAAGAGCTTAGCTCAGCAACATTCATTAGTCTGAGAGGTGATGCTGACTATTCTTTTTTTTTTTTTCCCCCACCATGAAGAGAGAAAGGCACAGGTGAAAGAGGGGCAGAGAGACAGAATATCCCAGGAGGGGCAGAGAGAGAGAGAGAGAGACAAAGACAGAGACAGAGACGGGGAGAGAGAGAGAAAGAGAGACAGAGAGAAGTCGGGCTCGTGATCACCCAATGCAGGGGTCAACTCACAAACTGTGAGATCATGACCTGAGCCGAAGTCAGATGCTTAACCGACTGAGCCACCCAGGTGCCCCTGACTATTCATCTCTAAGAGAAGGCAAACAGGGCGCCTGGGTGGCTCTGTCGATTAAGTGTCTGACTTTGGCTCAGGTCATGATCTCACGGTTTGTGAGTTCAAGCTCCCCATCAGGCTCTGTGCTGACAGCTCCGAGCCTGGAGCCTGCTTCAGATTCTGTGTCTCCCTCTCTCTCTGTCCCTCTCCTGCTGGCACTCTGTGTGCATCTCTCTCAAAATTAAACATTAAAATTTTTTTTAAGAGAAGGCAGAGAAGAGCTGAGTGAGGGCAAGAGAGGGTAAGAAAGCCAAACTTAGCAATCCTTCTTCAAGTAATAATTGCCCATCACAAACCAGCAACTGGTGTTGCAAAAACATGCCAGACACAGCCTCCGCTTGCAGAAAGCTTGCAGTCCCACCTTTGTCTCATCTGTGACTCCAGATTTCCACAGACATACGTCAGAGCAGAAGACAGCACCTCTAAATATATTCAGTAATTAGTATCAGCCTCTCTCCACTCCCCAAGAGCAGAACAAAACATAGATTCCTAGGCCCATCTCCAGAGATTCAGATTCAGTAGGTCTGAGGTGGTACCTGGAAAACTGTTTTTTAGAAAAAGATGCCCCAGGGATTGTGATATAGCTAGTAGACTAGTCAGCACTTGAGACGTCTGGCCCACATAAAGCTTGGATTGTGATAGATGATGTGATTTCAATCAAATTGCTAGATCTGTGAGAGGACAAAAAAATGAGAAAATGAATAAAACATAGTAGTACCTGCTTTCTAGAGGCTCATAATCTAGTCAGAAGTCATGTGTAGGCACAGGAGTTAAAGAATCTAGGAAAGTATTGTGGGTAAAGTTGGGTGTGGGCATATCCTTTATAGGATGGATGGATTTCTACTGGTGGAGATGGGGGACAAAGAAAAGACCATATGAATGAGTGAGCTCTGGGAGCTTTTTATTTGGAAACTATCAAATGTAAAAATGTTCAAAGACTAGTGTAATAGTAGCAACTGTAATGTAGATCAACCTAGATTTAATAATTGTTAAAATTTTGCCACATTTGCTCATTTGTCTTATCTTTCTTTACACACCCTTGTTTTCTTGCTAAATCTTTAGAAAGTAAATTGTTAACATCATGTCACTTCACCAGAATAAGTACACATGCATCTTCCAAAAATAAGAACATTTGTTTACATAGCATAGTCTCATTGAACTAGCCGGAAAATAGTGCATTCTCGAACTTCCCCAGTTGTCTCTCAAGATGTAGTCAAAGTTTGCACATTTCATTTGGCTGTTTTATCTCTTAGTTTAAAATGGTCTGCTTATATTGTTTTTCTCTCCCCCATGACATTTTTAATTGAGAAATTTCCTGAGCTAAATGTAGACTCATGCATACCTGAGAAATAATACAGAGAAATCCTTTGTGGAAAAAAAAAAAAAAAAGGAAGAAGACAGCACCTCTAACAAGTGCCATTTTATTTCAGGATGTAATTTGTCCATGGGGCATTGTCACCCTGGGAACATATTCAGCAACGTGGTCATAATCAGCAAAGCCATCCAAAACCATCATGGAACAAAACAACTATCAGAGCTTTTCCACAGAAATATAATGTGAGATAAAAAGTGATTTTAAATTTTCTATTGGCTGCATTTTAAAAACTGAACAGGTAAAATTAGTTTTATCTAACCCAATCCATCTAAGATACTATCATTTGAACATGTAATCAATATAAAAAGCAATGAGATGTTTGGGGCGCCTGGGTGGCTCAGCTGGTTAAGTGTCTGACTCTTGATTTCGGCTCAGGTCATGATCTCACGGTTCATGAGTTTGAGCCCCGCATCAAGCCCCGCATCAAACCATCAGGCTCTACGCTGCTGGTGCAGAGCTTGCTTGGGATTCTCTCTGTCTGCCTCTCTCTTTGCCCCTCCCCTGCTCTCTCTCAAAATACATAAACTTAAAAAAAAAAAAAAAAAAAGCAGTGTGACATTTTACATTCGTCCTTCCTATTAAGTCTTTGAAATCTGGTGTCTGTCTTCACATGCAGCATGTGACTCGACTTGGACCAGCCCCATGTTGAGCTCTCCACAGCCGCCTGTAGCAAGTGGCTGATGTGCTGGTCTGTGCAGAACAAAGTGCATGCAGTGTGTCAATGAGGCAAGCTGAAGCTGACTCGTCCCTCCTCCAAGCACATCCCAGGCACAGATGAGAAACAGCAAGACACCAGACTCCCAAGGAGTCACTCATCTGGAGCTGTGCATCTGGAGCACACCACCCACTTTTTTTTTTTTTTTTTAATCCTTCAAGCAGGGCCCAGAGCCTCTGCTCAAAGGAGACAAGCAGCAAATGTGTACAGAATAAACAAATGAAAAATGCAGATGACTTGGGTTCAGACTCACTCTGTCCTTGACTCCAACTTCCAGGGCTCTTAGCAACACCCCCCCACCCCTGGCCCCATCTGGACCCTCATCACCCTCATCACAATATGCCCTATCCCAGGTCCCCCTATCATTAAGAATATGGGGGACAGGGGTGCCTGGGTGGCTCAGTCAGTTAAGCATCTGACTCGGTTTCAGCTCCAGTCATGATCTCACGGTTAGTGAGTTCCAGCCCCTCACTGGGCTCCACACTGACAGCGCAGAGTCTGCTTTGGATTCTCTCTCTCCCTCTCTCTCTGCCCCTCCCCTGCTCACTCTCTCTCTCTCTCAAAATAGATAAATAAACTTAAAAAAAAAAAAAAAGAATTTGGGGGACAGATGCCAGTTGTTAATCTGCCTGTGATACTTATTGCTTGGATTTCTTCAGGGAGAAAGTAAAAATTGTCTCCACTCCTGCCCCTCTGATTTTTAAAAGGTGACTACATATTAAGAAAATGTAAAGCGGGGCATCTGGGTATCTGAGTCAGTTAAGCATCTGACTCTGATCTTGGCTCGGGTCATAGTCTTGTGGTTCATGAATTCAAGCCCTGCGTTGGGCTCTGTACTGACAGTATGGAGCTTACTTGGGATTCTCTCTTTCTCTCCCTCTGTTCCTCCACTGCTCATGCTCTCTCTCTCTCTCTTTCTCTCAAATACATAAACTTAAAAAAGAAAAAGAAAATGCAAACCAAAACCACAGTGAGATACCACTTCACACCTCCCATGATGGCTATTATGAAAAAAATAAAAAGCAAGTGTTGGCCAGGATGTGGAGAAACTGGAACCTTCATACACTGCTTGTAGGAATGTAAAATGGTTTAGCCACCATGGAAAACAGTTTGGTGGTTCCTTAAAAAGCCAAACACAGGACTGTCATATGACCCAGATATTCTACTTCTGGTACATATGTGAATGAATTAAAGAAGGACCTGAACAGATAGTATATCAATGTTCACTGCAGCATTATTCATCACAATGGTCCAAAGGTGAAAACAACCCAAGGGTCACTGACAGGAATGGATAAACAATATGTGGTATATAGACATACAGTGGAGTATTATTCAAGCACGATAAAGAGTGGAGGTCAGACACATGCTACAACCTGGATGAATCTTGAAGACAGATGAAATAAATCAAGTCAAAAAAGGACAAAAAGCATATGATTCCACTTACCGGAGGTCCCTAGAACAGGCAAATTCAGAGAGACAGAAAGCAAATTAGTGGTTACTGGGAGATGGGAGAAGGAGGGAATGAGGAGTTATTGCTTAATGGGTATAGAGTTTCTCTTTGGAAAGATGAAAGTTTTGTAAAGAGTTGTGATGGCTGCACAATAGTGTGAATGTAATTAAAGTCACCAAATTCTACCCTTAAAAATAGCTAAAATGGCACTTTTTTTTATAATGATAAAATATAATAAAAAATATAATAAAATAATAAAATAATAAAATATAATAAAAAAATAGCTAAAATGGCATATATATTCTTTTATAATAAAGAATTTCAAAAGGTGGGGTGCTGGAGTGGCTCACTTAGTTGAACATCTGACTCTTGATTTCTCCTCAGGTCATGATCTCACAGTTCATGAGTCTGATGTTGGGCTCTGTGCTGGCAGCATGGACCCTGATCGGGATTTTTCTCTCTCCCTCTCTCTCTGCCCCTTCCCTGCTCATGCTCACTCTCTCTCTCTCAAAATAAATAAACTTTAAAAAAAATTTTTGAGGGGTGCCTGGGTGGCTCAGTTGGTTAAGCGTCTGACTTCGGCTCAGGTCATGATCTCACAGTTTGTGAGTTCGAGCCCCTCGTCGGGCTCTGTGCTGACAGCTCAGAGCCTGGAGCCTGCTTCGGATTCTGTGTCTCCCCTTATCTCTGCCCCTCCCCTACTCAGGCTCTGTCTCTATCTCTCAGTAATGAATAAACATTTAAAAAAAATTTTTTTTAATAAATAAATAAACAATCTTTTTGAAAAGGCAACTAGACATACACTATGGACACCTGAGGTGACAAACAGAACAAAATCCCTACCTGCACTCTTCTCTGCCTGTGTATG
The DNA here is from genome assembly GCF_022837055.1 of Prionailurus viverrinus. NCBI lineage: Eukaryota > Metazoa > Chordata > Mammalia > Carnivora > Felidae > Prionailurus > Prionailurus viverrinus. Next base: position 115,457,152 of record NC_062564.1, read on the forward strand.
AAAGTGAAATTCCATCCAAGCCCCAAGGGAACCAATCTTAAGCAACTTTAACAAGGTGACAAGCGTAAATAAAAATTCACTTGGTGACTTCCACAGTATTTCTAATTAAATGTGAAGGTCCAAAGAAAACGAGTCAGTGAACCAGTTTCCAGCCTTCTAGGGTTCCTCAGGTTCTTGCACCCCCTCTGCTGCTGGGAAGTGAGAACATTCTGTATTTTCCTCTCTGGTAATGACATTATAAAAGGGCATAAGACATTGTTTAAGCAATCAAAATTTTCTATCTGAATACGATGTTTATTATATCATTTTCTTTTAAACTTACAAGTACAAAAATTACCTTCCTGTTTCACTCTCTTCCATCAGTATAACAAAACAGGTGTTCCTTAAGCCCAAATTCTCAATGGACAGAATGAGTTCACTACCTGCAGAAACCTTCTCCCCCACCTCAAAACCCAACAATATGGTTATCTACTTCTCCTGTTTTGTAATCAGTTCTTACAGTTAGTATGTACAGTGATGATGTTACTTATACTGGTCTAAAGTTATGGGAAAATGAGCTTTACACAACAAATCAAAAAAGAAGCAAAGGCCACCAAATGTGATATGGTCAGAGGAATGGTCTTGAAATCATATAAAACAAAAATTACCTTGGGGTTTTCTGCAAACTTCTTCTTGGCCACTTTCCTAAGGCTTTCCTCAATCCCCTTTCTAGATTTTGCTAGTATGTCCTCTGTCTGGTCCACCAACATTACCGTGTGGCCAGTTGCTGCAGCAACCTAGAGCAAAAAAAGAAAGAAAACATAAAAGAATAAAAATAGTAGAGTTTCATATTCCATACGAACTCTGCCACCATTCCATTCAAAATACCAAGTAAACGTAATAATAAGCCAGTATCAACTAAACACATACCTCTTGCCAGGCACTGCTCTAAAGCCTTTATGTGGATGGACAAATTCTCAAAACCACCTTATAAGAAGTATGTGCACTGTCACACAACAGGTAGGCAGCAGAGCTGGGATCTGAATCAAGGCTCTGAAGGCCACACTCTAATCACTTCCCTGAACAGTACTGTCCAACAGGGAGCCACTAGCCACATGTGGTATTTAACTGAAATGGACTAAAGTTCAAAATTCAGTTCCTCGGTTGCACTAGCCGTATTCCATGTGCTCAAGAGCCCACTCACAGAGCGTTTACTCCCCATCCACCATCTTTTTTCCTTAAAATTGGAGCATATCCTGTGTAGCTTGACCACTTAGCTCATCTCTTCTGCGTCCTTAGCTCAGTAACAGAAGACTTGAATAACTGTAGCAAAAAGTTTCCAAGGGCTATTTAGTGACATGGTTCCCATGAAAGTAGGTCTTTGGTGGTCAGCCAACTTAGGAGGGCAATTCCCCTCCCTGCCCCATCCCACCTTGGCTAAGTCCCGAGGGGCACATTTAGTGAAGCTGCTCAAAGTTCACCTGGAGCCAGCTTCGTTCAGCTATATTCAGTGACAAGTCAATCCCAATTCCATCATAATTTGCCAACAGCTTTGGCAAGGACTGTGGAATAGGTAGTGTGGCTAAAAATAGGTCATTGGGTCACATTACAGGTAGGCATTGTACTCAGTTCAAGCCATAAGTAAGAGGACCATGGCCTATAACACAAATATAAATGATATAGGACACCAGCACAACTGACATGCCCTTCAGGGTCTGAGAAGACCCCTGCAGGGCCACTGCTTTAGAACTTCTGTAGGCCAACAGTGAGTAGGAGAGCGACAGGTTAGCTGAAATGAACCTGCCCAGAGATGACAGGAAGAAACAGTTCTAAACTACCATCATGATGTGAGATTTTTTTAAACTAGGCAACTAAAAATTCAAAGCTGAAAACCGGAGAGGAAAAGTAACAGAAAAGCAAAACTCAAAGGCAAAGAGGTTCAAATCCCTGAGCCAAGATTTCCTAAGAACACTTATAAAAATTATAAGACAGGTTTTAAATGGAAGTTAATTACAATAGCACCTACGTTCTCTTCCTGGGAAAGCTTCATAAAGGGGCTGCAAGTCTGAGCCTGTGGGACCTGTAGGCAGGCAGCATCAGTACTGCCCTGCCCCAGAGCATGCCTGGGAACCAAGAAAAGAAAATGCTGCCAGGACAGGAAGGTCTAACAACCATAGCTGGGTAGTGGTGGTAACGAGAATTACCTTGATAAAAGGACAGAGGCAAGCGGTGAACTTGCCCTATTGGCAGAAACACAAGCTGCAGGCAGGCAGCATGGCCAAAGCAAAACAATGTCTGGAAAGCAAAACCTCCATCAATCCAGAGGAGGGTTTCTCTCTAAATAACAGCAGACTCAGGCTCATCTTGCCAACACCTCAAATCACGTGACACAAATTTGAACATCTAATAAATTCAGAGCAAAAAAAGCAAGAGCAAATTTAGACACAGTGCAGAAAAGGCAACACAGCAGGCCTGGGACTGTTATCTTTAGAAATGCCCTTGGCTGGCACCTGGAAACTTAGATTTGGAGGGTTCCCATCCTTCCCGGAGAGGAATGGTTCTCTGTGCCTAAACTGCTTATGCATTGTGGTTTTTGCTGCACACCTGCTTTCTTTCTGGGGGTCAGGAACTTTGGTATGTGCCAGGCAGAGGGTGCCTATGTGAACAGCCCCAGTAAAGACCAAGGGCCCTGGGTCTCCAATGAGCATCCCTGGTCAACATTCCATATGTGCCGTCACAACTTACTCCTGGAGGAACTGTGTGTGTCCTGTGCGACTCCACTGGGAGAGGACTCTGGAAGCTTGCCCCTGTTTTCCGCCAGACTTTGACCCACACATCTTTTCCCTCTGCTGTTTCTGTTTTGTATCCTTTTGCTGTAATAAATGGTAGCCATGAGTATAACTATATGCTGGGTCCTGTGCCTAAATCACCAAAGCTGGAGGAGTGGGGGGATTTGGTGGAGAATCATGACACAGAAACTAAGAAAACAAATCTCAAATTCCAGATGCAGCTGGTGATGAAATTAAACTAGTTGGAGACAGACAACCCTGCGAAGCAACAGCTGAAGGGAGGTGTGACGACCAGCGATGGGACACCTCACGTGCAAGGTGGAGGCAAGCAGAGGTGCTGGCTTAGGGACCTCCCATTTTTCTTCCAGCTCCTCTGAGAGTCCCTCTGGAATGACACAAGTGATCTTCACTTTGTCCCTCTTAACCTCTGACCTAGATCATCCTTTGACTAGGACAGAAAGGATTCCTCAGATTTCTACATGACTAGGTCCCAGTCCACTTCCCCTCCTTTTTCTCCAGCAGGCATCACTCAAGTTTTTTTGCTCCTCAAGGAGTTGGAGAAGAAAATTCATGTACATCTGGCACAAGATAGTACCAAAGCTGAAGGAAAGAGAGATAAAGAAAACGAGGGCAGTGTCCTTCTGCTCAGGGACTTTATAATCACACGGAGAATACATGGCGGGGGGGGGGGGGGGAACTAAATATATAAGGCTCCATATATGGGAAGTCAAATAAAATAAAAACTGCCACAGTGAAGAATCCTTTCAGGCATCTGAACTCAGAAGGCTGGATAAGAGGACATCCAGAATGGGCCAAGAATAAAGGATTAACCATGAAGAGGTGTGGGGGAAGGGGACAGGGAAGGAACAAATAAGAGGTGATTTCACACCTTTTCTCTAGAAACCCATTTTGAAAGTTATTATACTCATGTTTGATTTGACAGTCATGGGGAATTTTTTGTTATAGAGCAGATAAGCCACAATGCTTTCCTTATACACTTAACCCCTGGACGACTTGGGGTTAGGTGTGCTGACCCCCTACACCATTGCAAATCCACATACAACTTATGGCTCCCCAAAAATTAACTATTAAGCCTACTGTTGACCAGAGGCCTTACTAATAACAATCAATTAAAAAATATTTTTGCGGGGCGCCTGGGTGGCTCAGTCAGTTAAGCGTCTGACTTCGGCTCAGGTCATGATCTCACAGTCTGTGGGTTCAAGCCCCGCATCGGGCTCTGTGCTGACAGCTCAGAGCCTGGAGCCTGTTTCAGATTCTGTGTCTCCCTCTTTCTCTGACCCTCCCCTGTTCATGCTCTCTCTCTGTCTCAAAAATAAATAAATGTTAAAAAAAAAAAAATTAAAAAAAAATTTTTGCATGTTTTATGTATTATATACCATATTCTTACAGTAAAGCAAGCTAAAGAAAATGTTAAGAAAATCTTGAAGAGGAAATACATTTACAATATTGTAAAAAATCCATGTATAAGTGGATCTACATAGTTTAGACCCATGTTGTTCAAGGATCAATTATAATTACTTTGTTTAAACTGCAAGCAGAACCAAACCTGGAGAGGAAAGTGCCCTCAAATATTCAAGTAAACCAAAGCCACAGGCATTATAAAAACACTAAAATTCAACCAGGAAAAACCATGGCCAGAAAAGCATTTTCAACCTATATGCTGACCCTCCTCTTATCCTAAGTCCTCTGATTAACTCCTCCAGCCACTCCCTCTTCTGTTCTCCCACAACCCCACCCCCGCAAGAAGACACTGAGCATGTGGGTCCCTGCCTTGCCTCATCCTGAATGAGCACACTAGAGATAACATGTGTGTGTAGACACTGGCCAAAAACAGCTATTAAATCAAGACTCTCCAGGCAATGTTCCGGGAGAGCAAAGTGCACATGTCAAATGATCACGTCAAAGTGAGCGTGTTAAAAACATTTGTTTATTTTCCCTCTCAACCAGAAGATGCAGGAGGTGCAAGGAGGGGACAAACCTAACAGAGAGGAAGAAGACAGATCTTTCCCAGTGTGTTACTGATCACATTTTTGCTCTGCAAAATTTCCCTTAGCTCCACAGTGCCTTATTGGTCTGAAAAAGGCTCAATTTTTTCTCTCTTACTCAAATGACTGGAACATTTTCTAGGATTTTGGACTCTCCAAAGTGCCTATACCAGTATTTCTGGTCTAGTGAGAAGGCAACAATTGTATACTCTAAATAGTTATTCCTGACAGTTTTGTTTTTGTTTTTGTTTTTGTAAACATTTTCTACTTCAGCTTTTCTTTTCTTGATTAATTCATAAAACTTCAGGAAAATATGAAGGAAATCTTACGGTGTAGACACAGGTAGAAAGGACATCCCTATTTATTTTTTTTTTAATGTTTATTTACTTTTGAGAGAGCGAGAGCGAGAGCGAGAGCGAGAGCGAGAGCGAGAGAGAGAAGGAGGGAGGGAGGATGAGCGAGCACAAAAGGGGTAGGGGCAGAGAGAGAGGGAGACACAGAATCTGAAGCAGGCTCCAGGCTCTAAGCTGTCATCACAGAGCTTCACGTGGGGCTCAAACCCATGAACTGCAAGATATGACTTGAGCCGAAGTCGGATGCTCAACTGACTGAACTACCCAGGCTCCCCAGGACATTCCTATTTAAAACCAAAGTGGATATGGTTAGGTTTGAATGGAGACAATACAGGCAAAAAAGAGAAAACTAAATTCTCTGTGAAGTATTTTCCATTTTATGAAGAAGCTCTTTGGTGCAGGTCACAATTTATTACGGATAGAACGGATGAACTTTATAGCATCGCTTCAAGTGATTTCAGGTTACAGCAGTATTTTCATTCTATCTACCCACAGACAGCAACCCAACCTGATGTTCAAGTTTCCTGCAGTCATTTCTTGCAGACATATTCTAGGGACATCAGGTCAGCAACATCTTGAGGACAACTTCATGTCCTATTTGTCTTTGCAAACCTAAGCACATGGCCCATAGTTAGCACTCAATGCTTACTTAGTAAATAAATAAACAAACAAACAAAACACAACTAGCTCATTGCCTGGCACGTATTAGATGCTTTCCACAGGATGAGTCCAATGTTCTTTTACTGTATTAATCTACTCCAAATGGGATTGGTATTCCTTTCCTACTGCTATGTGTCTAAACTGTCCAGCACTGAGATGGACTCAGGATCAAGCAGTCTGTCCCTTGCCCCCATGCATTCCATGTCAGACCTGAGAGCTGCGTGACTCTTACCCCAGACTGGCTCTATAAGCTGAGACCGTCGTAAGCATGGCTACACAGCCACAGGCCACTTAATAAAGGCCAGCTTATTTCTTTCTAAATTATTAATGCACTTGTCTTATTTCTCCTATGAGATCCCTGAGAGCTAGGAGTGCTTACAGAAGTAACAGTCTCTATCCACAATTATCAGAAAGAACACAAACCCTTAAAAAAAGAAAAAAAAGCAACAAATGCAGCAAAATTAAGAGCCGCAATGTACTGAGCACTTACTATGTACCAGGCACATACTCTGCATTTTCCAAGATATTTCTGATCAATCCAACAACTTTGTTAAAGCAGACATCAACCCTGTTTTGCAAATGAAGAAAAGGAATTAGAGAGGGCAATATCACTCAGCTGTTAAGCTGTGAAGCCAGAGGTCGAATTCCAAGGCTGCCTGGCCCCAGAACTTTTCTTGTAGTCTAGTTAGAGGAGTCCAAGGAATGCTGCCTTATTTGCTGAGACAACCAGCTTTCAAGATACAAAAATAATAAAATATCATTTTACAAAAATTTCATGCTATTGAGTTTTTTGTATTCTCTTTCCCTCATGCCTTCCTTAGTAACTATTATGGACTTGGTGACATCCACAAAAATTCCTGTTAAATAATGTGTCAGTTCTTTTCCAAACTGGAGTCCTAATACACTTCAACAGTTCTTATGAAATTGGAAGGACCATTCCATTTCGTAGATAAGGTAAGCTGGGGCTTAAAGAGGTTCGGCAACTTGTGTATTTCCCATGGTTAGGGTTAGCAAGTGGTATAATAACAACAGAAGCAGCCTTCAGTTCAATCATATCACAGTCATAGTCACAGCAAAAAGGACTTGATAAACAAGAACATCTATCCAGTTAAATGACAGCTTCCATGTGAGCATTAAAGCCTCAACAGACACCTGAAACAGCCTGTGTTTCTAGAATAGGAGTTCTCAAAGTATGGGTCCTGGGCCAGCATCATCAACATCAGCTGGGAACTTGTTAGAAATGCAAATTCTCAGTCCGCCTGAGTGGCTCAGTTGGTTAAACATCTGGCTCTTGGTTTCAGCTCAGGTCATGATCTCATGGTTCTTGAGTCTGAGCCCCAAGTTGGGCTCTACTGCTGACAGCGTGGAGCCTGCTTGGGATCCTCTCTCTCCCTCTTGCTCTGACCCTCCCCTGCTCGCTCTCTCAAAATAAATAAACTTAAAAAAAAAAGAAAGAAAGGAAACGAAAATTCTCAGACTCCACTCCCAACCCAATAAATCAGAAACTATGGATTGGGTCAGAATTTTAACAAAGCCTTCCTAGTGATTCTGATGTTCTACAGTCTGTGCTCAAATCTGGCTGCAGATTAGAATCAGGTGGGGAGACATTTAAATCAACCAATGTCCAAGTCTCACCTGCAGATTCTGTGATTTACTTAGTCTGAAGGCACTGGCATTTAAAAAAAACACCCCCAGATGATTCTAATGCACAGCCCAAGAACCAAAGCATCACTCTAAAATAAAGAACCTGTCAGCCCTGATCCCTATCCCCACCCCATCCCAGCCCTCCTGGGTTGCCAACTATCTCCTCAAACCACTGAGAGGCCAGCAAATCTCTGTCCCTAAATCAGTAGGGTTTCTAGGCCTTCCTATTGCCCTGTCCCTGAGAAAGTTCTAAATGTTATCTAGAACATACTATCTGAAAGACTCCTCTCCTCTAACTTCTCCCCAAATTCCTCAAGGAAAAGTCAGGCTCCACCAAGCTCCTACTTCTGCCCAGGACTCTTGAACATGAGGGTATTGCTACATTTCCCCTAAACAGAACTTGCTTCTTAATTCCTTTCTTGAAGGTCAAGCCCCACACACTTGTTTCCTGATTATGTTCCAGTATCTTCCTTGAAATGGCTCTCTTCTAGTATTGATCTCTGGCCACATATGCATCTACACTGATCTTTGATGACTGCTGGTTCCTGGCTAACCCCCAACAGTCTTAAGCTAGTTGCTCCCTTTCTTCTCCACAGGCAGCAGTGCCAGGGTAAAATCCTGAGTTCCCTAGAGAAGAAATCCCTTGAAAAACTCCACAGCAAACAGAAACCAGAGGCCACAGAGGTTTGCTGTCCCTAGTAACAACTACAGTTTAGAGTACTTCGTATGTGCCAGACATCAGGCCTATCTCGTTTAATTTTATTTAACCAATTCTCAAGTATCAAATGTCCATTTTAATAAGGTGTCACCTTATGGTTCTGTAGTTTATTCTCTTGACAATTATGAGATTAAAACCTACAGTAAGGGGCGCCTGGGTGGCGCAGTCGGTTAAGCGTCCGACTTCAGCCAAGTCACGATCTCGCGGTCTGTGAGTTCGAGCCCCGTGTCAGGCTCTGGGCTGATGGCTCAGAGCCTGGAGCCTGTTTCCGATTCTGTGTCTCCCTCTCTCTCTGCCCCACCCCCGTTCATGCTCTGTCTCTCTCTGTCCCAAAAATAAATAAACGTTGAAACAAAAAATTTAAAAAAAAAACCTACAGTAAAAGAGCATATATGATTATTTTTGACATTTGGAACAGGAAAACACATTATGTGGCTACCACTATTCCTACAGCTAATTACTGACCCCAAGAGAGGATCCATGTAACACAAGTATCTACAATATAAGTATTGTGCTAACCACTGAAAGGCTCAGTTCTTCAGTATCCAGAGCTGTTATATCTTTACCAAATGCCTGTAATTGTTCCATTCTCCCACTTCTTTCTTCAATTTATAGCAAAAGGTTCTTGGAGAAGACCCTGTGTCTTCCCTTGACACGAATGATATTACAAACACAAGTGTACATACTGGCACTGATGTATCAGATCTTATCAGTGATACAATAAACATTCATATCATCCAGAAGATGTTCAAAATTTCAAGATCATCAATGACAGGAAAACACATAATTTTTAAATTTCTTATAGAACTTTCAGATCCTCAAAATAAGCTTTCATAAAGACCCTAGTTTGAAAAGCAATGACCTCATCTAACCTTTCTGGTAACCATAAAATGAAATATTAAGAAGGTGTATCCAAAAACAAGTATCAGAAAAAAGAAGAAGAAAAAGAAGAAGAAGAAGAAGAAGAAGAAGAAGAAGAAGAAGAAGAAGTCGTCGTCGTCACACATTTAAACTGAAACACAGCGTTGACACTTAGTTCAACAACATTCCTCTTTCAGTCCCACAAAACAAACCAGTGTAGGGCCAGATGTTTCCACAGCAAAAGCCTCCCAACAGAGTTTCCCCCTTTCAAGCTCATCTCTTGCAACCTTAACAGAGGTTTGTTTCATTTTCTTAAAGTGCAAAAGTCTCCACGGGTTCATGGTGGTTGGGGAGGAAGGAACATGTCTAAACAAGTCTAAAACTATAACACTCGTAACTCCTAAGGCCATCCCACAGTTTCTTTAGCTGCTTCTTTTTGACCTTAAAATCTCTTTCCCATCTAACTTCTATCAGTCTTCTAAGATTCATTCCTAATTGCTGCTGAGGCCCACTTCTCTCCTATGATAGATATGGTGGTTCATGGTTATGGCTTTCTAGTTACTCCTCCCCATTGAAGTCCTGAGTCCTTCAAGAAGTTAGGTTTTCATTCATGGCTTTCATTTACACTCTGCTTTGAAGGCTAAGAACAGAACAAGACTGCTGTGTTGTTCTGGGAAATAATTGTACAGTAAAACCCTGGTTTGTGAGCATAATTCATTCCGAAAACATGCTTGTAATCCACAGCACTTGTATATCAAAGCGTATTTCCCCTAAGAAATAATGTAAAGTTAGATGATTTGTTCTACAACCTAAAACTATTCATATAAAAATGATTACAATACTGTAATAGAATACAAAATAATAAAGAAGAAAATACAAAATATAAAGAAAAATAAATTAACCTGCACTTACCTTTGAAAACCTTTGTGGCTGGTGCGAGGGAGACAAGTGAAGAGGGTTATTGTGTAAGACGACTTTCACTCTCACTAAAGGAATCACTGCTATCTATTGGCTCAATGGAATCTTTTTCTTTTCGTGCAATTTTAACAAGGAACCTATCCAAGGACACTTGCTTTTGCCTCCTTTTGAGGATTTCGCAGAAATGTGACATTGCATTGTCGTTAAACAGGTTCATCGCTCGCACTGCTACAGCCTTATTCCAGTGGTGCTTTTCTACAAAATTTTGCACAGTTTCCCGCATTTTAAACATCTCCCTAATCTCATTTGAAGTGAGGGATCCCCCTACCTTTATCTCCTTCTCCTCTGCAGATGAGATGCAGACGCAGACTTCCTATAAAATCTTGCAATTTCGGCCACTCACACACTTCATTCATAATTCTCGATGATTTCCTTCTTAACTTCCACCATAATCATCTCCTTCTTACCACTTTTCAACCTTTTTCTGCATGAGGGCCATTGTATACACTCGCACAGATATTGACTACAGTACAGTATCAATAGACTCTTGTCATATGCTGTTAACTGGCAATAAGGCAGCAGAGAAAAGAGTCTGTATCTGCAGGCAGCCTGACCTAGAATGAGGCAAAGCATTCCTATGCTTACTCTTGTATGGAAAAGCAAAGGACTGTCCATAGGTGCTTTGAAGTGACAAAAAACACACTAGTGCCAGTTGTGGGCACCCTCCAACATTCTGAAAAATCACAGATTTCTGCCAAACACCATGGCCTGAGACCGAGCATCTGAGCATGGGAGACCATCACCCACAATCCCTCAGTGAGAGAAGAACTACTGGCTCAGTTGTGATCATGTGACATTCGGTGTCATGTACTACTCATATTACAAGACACTGCTTGTTTATAAAGTTAAATTTATTAGAAATGTTTGCTCCTGGGTGTTATACATAGGGAATGAATCACTGGAATCTACTCCCGAAATCATTATTGCACTATATGCTAGTTTGGATGTAAATTAAAAAATAAAAATTAATTAATTAAAATTAAAATAAAAAAAAGAAACGTCTGCTCATCTTGTGGAACACTCGCAGAACAAGTTACTCACAATCCAAGGTTTTAATGTACTGGGGTACACAAACAATATGGATAGCAGGGAAACCTTTGAACAGTCTGGGTGAAAAATACAGAGATTATTAGAAAATGCTTTCCACCGAATGATCAAAGGTCACAGACAAAACACTTGGTTTCTGAGGGTGAGCATTTTTGATCCCATCCCCAATACCTGAGCTCCCCTATGGAGAGGAGAACTACCGTTTAGAGTACATGCTGGCTATCGCTACATCTCCACGTTCACTCCTTCAAATGACTACTGCCTACTACTGACTCAACATCTATGTCATCCATGCCTCTTTCAGGCTCTGGAGTAAGGTAGTGAATAAAACAAGTCGCCTGCTCTCAGGGAGCTTTCACTCCCCATAAATTACCCAATTTCATCTTCATAATAGCCTTTGGGGTAAGTATTATAACTATAACAAAACTGAAGGTCTGAAGGGAACTAGGATTTGAAGGTAAGCTGTCCACATCTGGAGCTCACGTGCTGGCTATTCTTGACCCAAAAGGCACTGCTGGGTCCAAGGGGAACAGTCAAGACCTTTCTGAGCTGAGCAAGGACCAGCCCATCTGGAGCTCAGCTACCAGATGTGAGATGGGAAACATTCCATGACCTCTGTGGGCTGTCTCCTTATCTAGAAAAAAAAAAAAAATGGGGCAACAGGGTTGTTGAGAGGATTAAATGAGTTAATACGTGCTAAACACTGAAAATAGTGCCTAGAATATCACAAGAGCTGATTATTTTTATTCTAGGCAGCTCTGAGGCCTAATACTGGATCCAGGTACAGCCTCCTAAGGTAAATTATTTTATTTTGCTTTTGTTCTTATGACTTTTTTTTTTTTAAGTTTATTTATTTGAGAGAGAAAGAGAGCACCAGCAGGATAGGGGCAGAGAGAGAGAGGTAGAGAGAGAAAACCTCCATGAGCTGTCAGCACAGAGCCCGAGGTGTGGCTAGAACTCACAAACCAAGAGATCGTGACCTGAGCCGTAGTCAAGAGTTGGACGCTTACCAACTAAGCCACTCAGGCGTCCTGGTTCTTAAACCTTCTGATCCCAAGATTTGTTCCTTTCTATGTCCTTCCTTTTTTTACAAACAGACTGGGATCTCTCTTCATTTAAAAAGAAAGTAAGAGGGGTGCCTGGGTGGCTCAGTGAGTTAAGCATCCGACTTTGGCTCAGGTCATGATCTCCCAGGTCCATGAGTTCAAGACCAATGTCGGGCTCTGTGCTGACAGCTTGGAGACTGGAGCTGCTTCAGATTCTGTGTCTTCCTCTCTCTCTGCCCCTCCCCACTTCACACTCTGTCCCTCTTTCTCAAAAATAAATAAACATTTAAAAAACTTGAAGAAAATTTAAAAAAAAACAAAAAAACAAAAAAAGAAAAAGTTGGGGAGGGGGGACCTTCAAACTTCCTTAACCGCCTAAAGCTGGCCTTCACTTCACTACCAATTACTGGGTGGCAGAATACTATGTGGAACACAACTTCTAGAATCAGACTTTAAACCCTGGCTTAGCCACTGGACTGGAGGACTTTGAGCAAGTTATGCAGCCTCTCTATCTATGGTTTCCTGATCTGTTACAAGAGATAACCAGTACCCTTCTCACTGGATTGCTGTGAATGTTAAAGACGTGAATGCATCTGAAGTGTCCAGACCAAGGCCAGGCTCACAGAAGGTGCAATGATGCCTGCCAACTGTGACTCTGGTCACCACCCTCAGTGCTTCCACTTTCACCCCCACTATGCAATTCTTAAACACGAGCAACATGGTTTCCTCCACCGCAACTGCTGTATAACTTATCTGTGGTCTTCTAACTGCTAAAGCCAATGCCTCTTCTTCAGCTTTATCTTCTACTTTTCCAAAGCCCTGCACACTGCCAACTAGGGCTTAATTTTTAAACTGTCTCCAATTTCTTACCTCTATTTCTTATCTCTGTTCCTCTTAGCCATATTGACTTCTCTCAATCTTTCAGCCTCTAAACAAAGGTTTAAACCTTTGTTTAAACAAATCCTTCAAGATTCTGCTTTCAATAATCTTTTTGTCTTTGTATCTTTTCCTTCTGGACTCTCAATCATTCTCATAATTCCAACTATGCCTAAAACTAACACCTTCCATCCTTAGTCATCATCTTGATGTCCTACAGTCATCGTCCTGACCCTAAATCCAGTTCTCTTTGAACTTCATTAATGGTATCACTATTCTGAGAGTCACAATTTGCTGGACAACACCTTTTTCTTAATCTCAACCTTTAATTACAGTCTTAAAAAATTCTACCCATTATTCAAGGCCCACTTCAAATGTTACCCTCTCCATGAAGCCTTTTTCCAAACGAATGTGCCCTTTTTTTCTGTTCTGAAACCACAGAGCTAGACTTTTGCTGGTCTTATTACGGCACTTTATAACAAAGTAAACTGTGTCATTTGGATCTTTGTTTAGCAATTTCTGCCCCTAGACTTAAATTCTTTATGGCAGAAACTCTTTTGGGCTTTGTACCTTCTAGTACTTATCATATGCCTTGTACACAGTGCCTATCCCATAAGTAATTGCTAAATACGAAATGCTCTGGAGTACAGTAACCAGGGCCTGTACTCTACCCCAGGCACACCATACTTCCTCGTTCTCTGACCTATTTCATGGCTTCACGCCCCTGCCCAGGTGGTTCCCCCTACCAGGAAGCCCCTTCTCCCTCATTGCTGCTTGGGGGACTCCAATAACCTTCAACACAGAGGCTATTTCTCCTTTAGTGAAACCTCCCCCAATCTCTAACAGAGGTGGTCGCTTCTTGGTACCTCTACTGATTTACAGATACAAAAAAAATCTTCCATATAGGACTCCAAATACTGAAAGAAAAAGTACAGAGCTGGTGTGAACCACCAGCTGTCAATGGCTGCTCACTTATGTAATGGTAGCTCAATCACCAGGGTATGAGCACAACAGATAAATCAAAAACAAATTGGTCACAGGCTATTTTGTTGTAAAAATCTCGCGTATTTCAGAATAATAGTCATTAACCCATCAACAGACAGGAGAAATTCCAGATGTGAAAGAGATAAATTAGACATGGAAATGTTGAGTAACACCAACTTTTAATGATGAACTCAAGAAAATACCTAGAGACCTTTCCAAAAGAGCTGTTGCATCATCCACTTCAGAGTCTGAATTTGCTGTTCACACAAATACCAACACAGGGTGGTTCTGGCACACTCCCATCTGCAGTCCAACCAGAATTTCCAGTAAATATGAATTTCATATACATATATGTAGTGCAGGGGCACCTGGGGGGCTCAGTCGGTTAAGCATCCAACTTTGAATCTGAGCCCCATGTCAGGTTCTCCACTGTCAGCATGAAGCCTGCTTCAGAACCTCGTTCCCTCTCTCTCTCTGCCCCTCCCCACTTGCACCCTCTCTCTCTCTCAAATAAATAAACTTAAAAATATATGTATGTAGTGCAATATATACATATGCCTTTTTTTACATATACTTTTTAAATTTCCCTTTTTCCTTACTGTAGAAGATGTATCCTATAGGTCAGATCATATCTTAACATATTTAAAAGTCTTACTGAAGACATTTAAACCACCAAAACTTTCATATGTATCAGGTCACATCCCAGATGACAGATAGGCAATCTGTCTGCCTTTATTAGTTAGTTGTTCATGCTTATATTTCTTTCTCTGGACAATGAGCTACCCAAAAGCAGCAAGCACACATCACCTTTTACCCACCCCAATACCCAGCACATGCAAGACACTTAATATTTGTGAGGGGCGCCTGGGTGGCTCAGTCGGTTGAGTGTCTGACTTCAGCTCAGGTCATGATCTCACAGTCTGTGGGTTCAAGCCCCACATCAGGCTCTGTGCTGACAGCTTGGAGCCTGGAGCCTGCTTCAGATTCTGTGTCTCCCTCTCTCTCTGCCCCTCCCCTGCTCATGCTCTGTCTCTTGTCTCAAAAATACATAAAAACATTTTTAAAAATTATGAAAAGAACACATGAATGAATAATAAATGTATTTCTAAAAAGGCCCAGTTTGCAAATCATTTTAGGACTAAGTTCTCAAGAAGTCATGACTATACAGAATAGCTAAAATTAACAACACAGGAAACAACAGGTGTTGGCAAGGATGTGGAGAAAGGGGAACCCTCTTACACTCTTGGTAGGAATGCAACTTGGTGCAGCCACTCTGGAAAAGCGTATGGAAGTTCTTCAAAAAATTAAAAATAGAGCTACCCAGCTCTTGCACTTGCACTACAAGGCATTTACCCAAAGGATACGAAAATATTGATTCAAAAGGATAGATGCACCCTTATGTTTACAGCAGCAGTATCAACAATAGCCAAATTATGGAATGAGCCCATGTGTCCACTGACTGATGAATGGATAAAGAAGTTGTGGTGTGTGTGTGTGTATGTGTGTATCTCTCTCTCTCTTTCTCTCTCTCTCTCTCCACACACACACACACACACACACACACACACACACACATACATACAATGGAACATTACTCAGCCATTAAAAAAAAAATGAATGAAATCTTACCACTTGCAATGATGTGGACAGAGCTAGAGAGTATTATGCTAAAGAAAATGAGTCCGTCAGAAAAAGAAAAATGCTATGTGATTTCACTCATATATGGAATTTAAGAAACAAAACAGACAAACATGGGGGTTGAGAGAAAGAGAAGCAAACCAGGAAAAAGACTCTTAGCTATACAGAACAAACTGAGAGTTACTGAAGGGGAGATGGGGGCGGAGGGGGGAGGATGGGCTAGATGGGTGATGGGCATTGAGGAGGGCACTTGTGGTGAACACTGGGTGCTATATGTAAGTGATAAATGACTAAATTCTGCACCTGAAACTAATATTAAACTGTATGTTAACTAAGTAAAATTTAATACTTAAAAATTTTTTTAAAAAGAAGTCATGATTATAACTAGAAACTACAACAAATTTTACATAACCTTCAAGATATTTTAGAATTACAAAAAAATCACATTACTTTGAAAGGGATAGTAACAACAACAACAAGAGCTAATAACCAGTCTTTTGGTCAGTTGCCAAGTGGAAAAAAATGCTACAAGTCTGTTATTTTGGCAAACAGACTAACTGTTTTCTGGCACTGGTGGTTAAGATGCCAGGCAAAAGGGGAACTGAAGGGCATGTGAATGTGTCCTGTACCTTTTATCCAAGGGGCTGTGGGCAAAGCTAGAGACATGCAAATCCTGTATTTGTGACCATCTGTGAGGGGCACACGTGTGAGCCAAGTCAAGGATGGCCACAGACACACAAGCTCACTCCCTCCAACACAGGTTTCTTCTCTATCACACTGGGGAAACTGAGGCACCTTAGCTTCTCAACTACTGCAAGATCAGAGATCAGAAATCAGAAACGCATTTATGGTTCAGGTTTATTAGCTACAGATAAACAAGACCACGAATTTTTAGAACAGAAAGATACCCTAAATATCATTAGTGTGGTGGCTTTCAAACTTTTTTAGCCATAAAATCCTTCTTCATAGAAATGCATACAGAAGAGCAATAGATAAAACAGAGGTCAGGGAAGGGATCTATTCACATCCTGATGGCTATTACAAAAGTGAAAACAAATAAGTTATTGGCAAAAATATGGAGAAACTGGCACCCTTGCACACTGCTGATGAGAATGTAAAATGGTGCATTATGGAAATTCCTCAAAAAATTAAAAATAATTACATATTATCCAGCAATTCTATTTCTAGGTATATACTCAAAAGAACTGAAAGCAAGGACTCTTAATAATTTAGTCCTTGTTAGTCCTACATATACACATACTCACAGTAGCATTATTCACAGTGACCAAGAAGTGGAAGCAACTCAAGTGTCCCAAGGTGGATAAATGGATAGAGAAAATGTGGTACATACATTATTCCACTGAAAATATCCCAATGGACTATTATTCCTTAAAAAGGAAGGAAACTCTGACACATGGTACAACATGGATGAACCTTCAAGATATAACATTAAGTGAAATAAGCTAGTCACAAAAGGAAGGATACAGATTCCACTTAGATGATGTGCCTAGAACAGTCAAATTCATAGAGATAGAAAGTAGAATGGTGGCTTCTAGGGGATGGGGCAGTGGGGGGAAGTCATCTTTAATGGGTACAGAATTTCAATTTTGCAAGATGCAGAGTTCTAGAGATAGATGGTGGCGATGGTTTCACAATAATGTATAAACACTTAAATGCCACTGAACCGCATACAGGTCTCCCCACCATCTGGAAGACTTCTATGAAACCTTTCATAAGCCAAAATGGCATGAAGCAAAGAAGCAATTACCATTAATTTATATGGAAAATTTTTGAGCATTCCCATACCCCAAAAATAACTTCTCTTAGGCTTTTCTGATACCTTAGGACACATCTGCTAACAGATACACAAAATAAATCTAAATAAAGCACAAATGCTCACAGACAGAGTTCAAAGCCATGATGGCTTGATACTGAGTGTAGTCCCCAGGGAAGGAGCCGCTCGGGGTGTGCACTGCCTCTATAATGGCTCGCTGCCAAACAAACGCTGAACACTATTTTAGCTTTTCGCCTTTTTCCATAAAAGCAAAAATCCCTTTATGGATTTCTTTCAGTTACTAAAAACAGGTACTAATACAGATTTTTCATAAAAGCAAAGTAGCATAATGCAAACTCTTGGAAAGTGAGGGTTATCTACATTTAAAAGTGGCTAAAATGATAAATTTTATGTTATGTATATTTTGCCACAATTTAAAAAAAAAACCCTTTTATCTAATCCAACACAACACGCTAATTTTACTCAGAAAAGAAACAGAATTAAAACAGAAAAACTATTCACTTAAGATCATATACAGGCAGAAAGTATGGAAAGAGCCCAAATGTCCAACGATGGATGAACGGATAAAGAAGATGTGGTATATATATATAATGGAGTATTCCTCGGCAATCAAAAAGAATGAAATCTTGCCATTTGCAACTATGTGGATGGAACTGGAGGGTATTACGCTAAGTGAAATTAGTCAGAGAAAGACAAAAGTCATACGACTTCACTCATATGAGGACTTCTTTAAGAGACAAAACAGATGAACATAAGGGAAGGGAAACAAAAATAATATAAAAATGGGGAGGGGGGACAAAACAGAAGAGACTCATAAATATGGAGAACAAACTGAGGGTTACTGGAGGGGTTGGGGGAGGGGAGATGGGCTAAACGGGTAAGGGGCATTAAGGAATCTACTCCTGAAATCATGTTTCACTATATGCTAACTAATTTCGATGTAAATTTAAAAAAATGAAAAATAAAATTAAAAAAAAAGATCATACACAGGCGGTAGTGTTCTATCTAAAATGTAATTCTGTAAAAGGTACTTCTGTCTATAATAATTACTCCATCAAACTCTTTGATGGCTCCCAGGCACCAAGGAATAAAACTTAAGTTCCTACATATAGCATGCAAAGCCTTCCAGGAGGGAGACTCACCTCCTCTCCAGACACAATGCTCACTGAGGACTGACACTTCAACACCACCACAAGGCCTACAGCCTCCACATCTACTACTGTCTCACCTCCTGGCCTTGGCTCTGTCAATACCTTCTTCCCAGCTTCACCTCACCAAGCCTGAGTATCACACACACTAAGTACTGAGAATCACAGATACTAACTAAGATCACTTCCAGACCATATACCCCAATCTTCTTGGCCCTGGGCTAGGTGTCCCTCCTGTGTTCCTGTAATACCCCTGCACACCCTTACCCCTGTGCCCCCCCCCCCCCACTGTGTTATGACCATTTGTTTAAGTGCTGTCTTCCCTACTTCCCTATTGCAGGCTTCTGACAAAATGTCATCTGTCTCTGTCCACTAAGCACCAGATCCCACCTGGCTGTGGGGCCCCCAGGAAATACTGACCAAACATATATGGCTGGTAGGAAAGCCAAGATGAGATTAGATCTCCTGAAGGTCCAGGGTTCTTTTCATCCATGTAGCTGAGGGCCCCCCTGCCCCGACAACGTGAAAAGAATTACATTCCTGAGGGCTCGAAACCACACTCATTCTTCTTGAATTATGCAACAATACCACCCAAATTATCCCCAACTCTATGAGGAGACAGTAGTGGACAAATGGAACACAAAAAGAAGGTCTTTTTTCCTTCCTCCCATAGACATCTGTTACTTTTACAGTAAGGAAAACTGTTCCTGGAACTTTAATTTCAGTGACCATAATTTAAATCAACCATTGAGAACTCTTATTCTATATTACAGTACCCACCCACTGTAAGACCTTGAGGACAATATGTAATGGGGGAAAAAATTTGAAGGCTATGTCCTCAGCTCCATGACTTCCCTAGCCTTGGTGGAAGGCAGGCTTAGCCAGAGAGAAATATTTTTAGACAAGGGTGCTTCAGAGCTATAAAAATAGGCCAGGTGAATAGCACACTTGTCAAAGCCTCTGGAGTACTCCAGCCACAGGGCCAAGTAAACATGCCAAGCAGGAGCACGCTGGATTTAAATATTTTTGCAGACATATCACCAGATTTGAAGCAGCTTCTCTGAAGCCTAACTTGAATGGTAAGTTTGTGAGAACTACGTCAACTGGTAGAGTGAGCTGCCCCATGAGCCCTACACTGCAGGAGGACTGTGTTTCATCAACATTACATTCTCTCACAAAACTATTCTGACTTCCTTCCAACTCCCAGAATAAGTGCACTGACTTAGTACTCATGATGCTGACTGTACCCCAGAAGCTGCTGTTCCTTTAAATCGGGGCCTGCCCTTGGGCTCATGATTTGATCCATGGAGGGAAAAAGTCATAAATCAGATGCATCTCGCAGAGTTGGCAATTCTGGGTTTATGATTATCTCCGACTGTGTAATACCTTGAACTCTGCCATCAACACAAATTGCCTTCACTAACTTCAACAATCAAAAAAAGGCATTCTGTTGAGGCTTTCAACCACCACTGCCACCATAACCAGCTGGTTTGTTCTTAAAACAGTCTAATTCATTGGCTGGCTTCTTTTTATTGACTTAGACTTTTTTTACTTCAAAAAGTACTAAAAATCCAAAGAAATGTGTCTCCATTTTCAGATGAGAAATCTGTCAAATACAGACATTTTTTTTGAAAATTCAATAAGCATCTGGATTTGCTAATGCAGAGAAAATAACTCCTCTCCCAGGACTCTCTCCTCCAATCTCCCACCAATTCTGGGAAGGAGAAGGGATGAACGGACATGTCAACAGCATCAACCAACTCTTGGTTATATTTAAGTTTCCCTCCAGGATGTTGCCATGATGAACACTTTCTGAGTACAGGAGACAGTTACAAATCCAAAGTGCTCTCTAGGAAGATTAGAATGGCAATGTTTTCTAGAATGAGTAGGTTTTTGCTGAAAAGGACCAATAAAGAGGCTCCCACAATTCAGGTATAAATGCCTGGTCTAGGAATTACAAACGGGAGAGCAGGGGAAAGAACACTCCTCAGAGAGGAAAGCCTTAAAGCCTTTTGCAGCATAGAGACTCTCACCATGACCCCATCTTCAGATGTATGTGGCTGGAAGAACAACAGTGGTAATGACAGAGGGAGGAAAGTTGCAGGGAAAAGCTGGAGGGGGGAAAGGGAGGGTACATGATGAATAATTAAGTCTTGGCAAGTGAGTTTGAGTCTATTCTCTGCAGAAAGGTTGCATCAGAGCACCCAGAAAGAGATCATCAGTGAGTGATTCTCTGAGTCTAGAGCTAAGGAGAGATCAAGCTGACATCCATTGACTCCAGACACCCACAAAGGATCCCCTTGCCCATGCAGACCACATTTCTCTCCACAAGACAGCAGAGTCCAGAGGTGCAGGCAGAACTGTGGTTATCTCGGCTTCAGGGATCAAACATCTTCAAAGACAGTTAAGAGAATCTAGACGTAAAGAAGTCATCACCAGATTGATCTGACAAATCTCCATGAAAACAACTAACATTTCCTGAGCAGTTACCATTGAACATGCTAGCAGGTCTCTTAAGCACTTTGCCCATTGAGCTCTCACAGTGCTATGAGGCAAGTATCCTTGTTCACAGATAAGGAAACAGGCAGAGAGGGGTTAAGTGAGTCGCCCAAAGTTTCTACAGCATGGACAGGTAGGGCTGGCCACCAAGCCCCAGGGGGCACTTCATACTCTGCTCACTTTCAAGTGTCAGACTACCACTCATCAGAAACTACTGCATTGTTAGTATAACCCAGGGAGACAGGATAGAGAGCAGCAGTATTATCTCCCTGTGGTCCCAGGAGAGCTAGGCAGTGAGGGGTGTGCCCAAGGCAGATATGGAAAAAAGACGTAAGTGGGAGGAAAGAAAATTAGAAACTCAAGCAAGGGGGCTTAATCAGTGAGGCTATCTAGGAACATGACAAAGAAAATCCAAAACCTGACTGAGGTGCCATTTCTGCTCTACAATGTGCAAACATATTCTTTGACATTCTTTTTTGACTGTATGACCCACCTCTTCTACAGTATCTCCAGCCCCACCCCAAGTTCAATGACTAATACGCTGACAGGGGATGGTTTTGTTGTTCCAGTACATCATAAAGATCAGAGAAGAGCCCAGTAAAGAAGTGAGCAACACAGGAAACGGGGGAAGAAATTCATGACAAATGCATCCCAAACCCTTAAGGAGGGAGCTAACACCTGGAATAAAAACTTTCCTCCCTCCATAAAGTCCACTCTAAAAGACAGCTTACAACCAGGTGACTGTGCCAGTCTCCTGTGATCCTGAAGTTTTTTCCAGACCACTGCACTGTTTTCAAGCAAAGTTCAACAGAGACATATCACTGTAACACACAAAAAAATAAAGCTAAACAGTACAAAGCAATTATGACCACTCTTCTATTCAGCATCAGAAAATTCAGAATTGAGGGCAGAGAGAAGAGATGGATGAACAAATTTAGCGGCTAGGGAGGAAAAAGCTTTCAGGTCCACTTGAGTCCTTACCAAGCATCACAAGGTAACAGTGATGTTGGGGAAACATTCATCTGTAGCTTAGAATGTTCTCCCCCACCCTACGCCAACTTTTTTATAACAGTCTAAGAAGCCCTCCCAGAAAAAATGTGTACTTTTTGCTTTATAAGAGGAACAAAAACAACAAGAACAACAACAACAAAATAAGAAGAATCAGGCCCCAAACCCTTTCCAAACTTTATCATTTCCTCAAAGAAGTATAGTGCACTAAAAGGAAGGTTGTACCGGGAGCCCTAAGGAATCCAGCTTCTGAAATGGCCATTTCCAGGGAGCCCACTGGCTTCCCTCCAGTAACTTAATGAAAGTTAGGAGCTCACTGGGCTCCTCGGATAAAAAAAAAAGTCAATGAACGAAGCAAGGATTCATTCTATCAACTGAAGAAATGCACAGCTAGTAGTTTTCTTTCTTTTCTCCCCTCCTTTATAGAACAAAAAACAACTTGTCCCTCATTCAAGGGTCACTTAATGTTATAAGCTTCTTTGCCGGCCTAAGTATCCGGCTAAAGATAAATTAGTAATCAGACCATTTCAGAAGTCTGTAATGGACAAACACACAAAACAAGTTAACCTTACTAAATATTAACCTGCAGTCTAAGGGATTTTTTTTTTTTTTAATTTAGAACAAACAAAACATGACAGGTAAAGTAGATACTCTTGGAGAATACAAATGTACAAATGGCCTGTGCTGTGATCAACTGTAATGAAGCACAAACCTCACCTTTCTGAAACTGCTAAGTTGCTTGAGAAATGTGTCAGGCTCCCACAAAATCTATTTATTTTTTTTTTATCCTACCCAGCATGGAGTAGAAGATGTGGCAAAATGATAAATTTTACAAAAAATTAAAACTGTAAATAGAACCACACCTTGAATAAAATTGTACTTCAGAAAGAGTTCAGGAGACTGAACACAAATGCATGGCTCAGATGCTAGTCTGGGTCGGTGTCTTCAAGGCTCCACTGAGGATTTACAGTGGGTGGGGAGAGGATAAAAAGTGCCTTCTCTCTTTTCAGACGTCCACGAACCAACCAACCCCAGTATCAACTGGCATTTGTCTTCAAGATTAAGCAGGTCGGAACAGAATCATGACCAATATTCTCCATCTAAATATTACAGGCCTACCTCAGCAGCAACGATCAGAGTTGTGAGTGGGTATGTGGGGAGAAGGACAAATGGACAAGGATTACTGCAATGAAGACAAAATCGTAAAGGCAGCTAACATTTTGTGAGCCCTTATTAGGTGCCAGACACTGCTGACTGCTTGACATGTACTAATTCATTCAATCCTCTCCATACTCCTCCCAGGCTAGTCCTAGTCCTAGTCCTACTTTAGAGGTAAGTAAACTCAGGCTGGAAGTTAAGTAACTTTTCCACATTATCACAGCCAGCATATAAGTCATCCAATTCCTCATACTGAACTGGAGCCAATCTATATTCAAACACATCAAATTTTTCAGTGGCACTCAATAAGCAAAACATACTTACCCTATGCCAAAAAACATAGGTCAAAGAGCATAAAAAATGAGGTGATACTGCCTAGAACTACATGCTACAGGGTAGAATGCAAAACCAGATGGGTGAAACCAACCAATTGGCTGACTGTGGACACGAAGATGTTCTTCGGGAAAGCATGGTTCCTTCCACAGGATTAGAGTTGTCACCTGAAGTGGCTGAGGCTCTTTTAAACCTTGTTAGGTAAGAATGGAACTACATTCCCTATCAATGTCCACTACTTAGACTTCTGGTCTTTATCAACTTTTGGAATGACAATTTTGTTATGTTTCCAAACAGTGGGGCAAATAACTTTTTCCCCCTTAACTTTGAAAAGGCACTCCTTGCACCAACCACTCAAGGCTTTGACCTGACCACATCAGTCATTTCTCTCCTCTCCTTTCTCAAGTGAATGCTCCATTACCATACCCATAATTCCAGGAGCCACCTCTGTGCCTTTTAATGCACATAACATGGTATCCAATAATGGAAGGAGCATTCAAAAACTGAGCAATTCAATTTTGTACAAAGGTTGAAGAGATGCTTTGTACATAGTTGCTAATCCTCTTCCACTTGCTGTCTTCGAGGTACTATCCAGAAGAGTTTCTGGACCCATGTCCGACATTGTTATTGGAGGCTTCAGGCCCTAATATCTTCTCACCAAGATGTTGTTTAAGTGTTTTTAAACCAAAACATTATTTTACACCTGCCCACAACAAATCTCACTCTCACAGCCTTGAGAGATTTAGGTGGAGCAGAGAGAATGTAAGTGTGCTCAAGCTAAACTCTCAGTATCATGCAGTATATAGCATGTGGAACTTTTAGGTTAAAGGGGCTTACTCCTCCTTACACGTAACACAGACTACACGAACACCATAACCTAGCAGCCAGGGCATCCACACAACAAAAAGGACAATGTATGTCCACAAAACATGATCTCAGAAGAAAGAAGTGAGACTGTAAGAAGCCCGATGAATGAAAACATTAATAAAATACTAATTTTAGGAGGAAATGCAATCCATATGCTGCAAAAAATTTGCAGGGGAGAATTAAGATAGATAGTAATAATAAAATACTAAAAAAAAAAAAAAAAAAATCAAGCATGGGGTGCCTGCGTGGCTCAGTGGGTTAATCGTCTGACTTCAGCTCAACTCATGATCTCACAGTTCAGTTCGTGGGTTTGAACCCTGCATCGGGGTCTGTGCTGATGGCTCGGAGCCTGGAGCCTGTTTCCGATTCTGTGTCTCCCTCTCTCTCTCCCCTCCCCCGCTCATGTTCTGTCTCTCAAAAATAAATAAACATTAAAAAATAATTAATAAATAAATACTTTAAAAAGCAAGCATGGAAGTGTGAACTAGGTTGCAAACAGACACTGAAAAAATTAAACTTTCATGACTAGCCACCGCACTGGAATACTCCCTTAAGAAAAATTTGATAACTGCCTCCCCTTCAATAATACAAGTTGCAAAGGGCTGAAATGCTGAGACTAAATCAGCTAAGATAAGAAAATCACAGTTCTCCAATATGAGCTGGAATGTAACGGCTAAAAAATAAATAAAATGCAAGTATCACAATATCCAGGTAATCAATTGCACAACTGACCCCCTATCACAGCTCAGCCGGAGGGGCAGAGTCCTGAAGATGGACAATGAGATTAGACACTCCTCCTGGGCCCGCAGCCACTCTATCTCCCTCTCCCTCTCCCACTCTCCCTAGAGCCTAAACCGCGCAGTTCTCTGCACAAAGTGTAATCGGTCAAAGTTGCCTCGCCAATGCGCCGCAGTTGGGAAAGTCCTAGGGCCTCACAAGCTCCAATTAGGTAACTTTACAAAGTGTTACCAAAATGCTTACTATTATTATTCTTTGTAACCCACAAGCAAAGGTAACACATAGCAGGGACGAGAAGATGAATCATTTAAAAGAACAGAAAACAGCTCTGACAAAGACTGCAGAATTATAGAAAACTGGTAAAATCAAAACTGATCGCAGTCCAGCTCTCTGGGAGCAAATTCAGTCTACACCGAACGGCGAGCACGCATGTTATTCCGCAAAATTGTGCACATATAAATAATACTATCTGCTCTGCATAGATCGCTTCCAAAGTGCTTGCAGAAACACTTTCCACAGAGTTTTCATCCGGCCCTGCGGCGGGGCGGTGCTGGAATTTAGAGACGAGTAAACTGAGACTCCGTCTGCGACTGGTTCTTTGGGGGAGTGGAGACTCAGGCCGAGACTCGAGATTTTCCAACTACACGCGTGAGGGGCGGGGTGGAATTTCCCCGGTCTCCCGAGGACGCTGGCCTTTGGCGGAACACCCCACGCCGGGTCTCCGCGGGCCGGCGCCCGCAGGGAGCCTGCGCAGCAAATCGAGCGGGGTACGCTGCCCACCCGCCGGCTCACCTGGGCGATGCCGGCGCCCATTAGCCCACCTCCGATAACCGTCACGTGCTTGATGATGATTTTCTTCGCCGAGGCTGAGGCAGTGGATGAGGAGGACACAGAGCGCACGAACTGCCGGGTTACGAAAGCCATGCTGCAGAGACGAAGGCAAAGGCGGCAACAGAGACTACGCCCGCCGAAGTTTTCCGCCGCGCGAGGACTAGCAGCGAACTGACCTCTGAGGGGGGGAACCGAGGCCCCCCTCCGCGCCGCGCGCCCTCGCGTTCAGTGACGTCATTGACGGCGAGGCGGAGACTCGAAACGCGCCCCGCCCATTGGCCCGGGCCCGGGTTCCAGGATTGAAAGTCCGAGAGCGGCTTCCGGGCCCAAGTGGGCCGCGCCAACTAGCGGGGAAGGGGGCGTGGTCGCAGCTGGGCGAGCGCGGGAGGGGGCGGCTGGGCTCACTGCAAGGGTGCGTGCGTGGACCCTGGGTCCTCCCGCCTTGCAGGCCTGTGCCTAGACACGAGCAACTTTTGAGATGAAGCATGCCGTTGCCGTGCTAAATCCTCGTCTTTGATGCTTGTGCGTATTTCGGCGCTGAATAGATACATGGTATTTGGCTGTGGTGATTATTTTAATGCGGTGGATATTGTTTCTGCTAAAATGGAAGGAAACAACCTGCTTACACCCAAAACAAATGTCACTAGACCCATGAGTTCCAGAGATCAGGCCCACGGGAAGGAAAGGGAGTTGACCTTTAGTTACCCATGTCAACATCAGACATCTGTCAATGCAGTGCAGGTGGGCGGTTTAAGGTCAAAAGCAACCGTTGTGAAGTAACTTATCACAATAGAAAGCATGGGAAAAGAATGTCTTTCCAAATAATGGAAGATCTGATACCAATTAGGCCAATCTTCTCAGTCATGTGAATAATTTCTAGTAAATGTACTGCAATTTAATTTCTAGTTACTGTACTGTACTAGTGATATAGAATCTTTATTTTTAAATATGTAATAAGAACCCACAAACACACCAGACAAAAATCGTCCTTCCCTATCAGAAGTAACCCACATAATGAATGCTGTGTTCAGCATTCCTTTGCTTTGATCTCATTTTTATGTCTAATTCTATAAAAATATGGGAGAAGTGGGGAGCCTGGGGGGCTCAGTCCATTAAGATTCTGACTTGGGCTCAGGTGGTGATCTCCTGGCTGGTGAGGTCCAGCCTGCATCAGGCCCTCTGCTGTCAGCACAGAGCCTGCTTTAGATCCTCTGCCTCCCGCCCCGGCCCCCTCACTTTCCTTTTGTCCCTCTCCCAAGCTCTAAGGCTGTCTCTCTTTTAAATATAAATAAAAACATTTTTAAAATATTTTTAAAAATATGGAAGAAGTGCTATTGTTCAGGGCTCTGTTAGGCTTGGGACATTACTAGGATCACTACTGATTGAGACAGTGTTACATCCAAATAACCAAAGTCCATTGAGAGCTAGAATGTAGCAAATGCAAAAGCATATGAGACTAGAAATGGGAAAAGTTACACAGAGAAACCTAGTAACTTGAAGAACAAGTCAATTTATGAAGAAGAGAGAACTCTAGGCAGAGGAAGCAGCACATGCAAAGGCAGAAACAAAGTATCTCCGGGGGAAAATAGAGAGGAATTAGGTGTGGTTAGCAGTGAAGCTAGGATGGTAGAATAGAAGGATGCATGGATGATTCTTCAGGTGGATTTTAACTTTCTGTTCTCATTTGTAAGTTGTGTTTAAGACAAAGTCAAACATTTTAATTAGTGTTGTCACAACAAACACTTCTTAATTAAAATGTGTGTAATGTAAAACAGTGCCTGAGAATGCTACATTTTCAGATCTGTGATTTGTTTTCCTCTGGGAAGAAAGAATAACCACTGACATGTTTTTAGTGACTCTCAAATCTGAGGCTGTATTATTTAAGAGTGTGATGTAAAACAAAGGAGCACAGCAGTGAGAGTTAGTCCTGGCTCTGTCACTTGTGTATGGTATGGCTGCAGCAATTGCTCTTACTGGGCTCCAGTGTCCTTGTCAATCAAAAGAAATGGTTGTATACCTTTCCAGCTGTCCCATACGAAGAGTCTTCCCCCAGTTGACAGTCTTCTGAAGCTGGAGGTCCACCCCACCCTGCCTACTCCAGCCCAGTCCTGATCAAATGACACTTACAATAGAATCATTCTTCTTTTATTAAGACTGCAAGTCTTTTCCCAAGGGTGGCCTTGGCCTTTCAGGCATCCAGTAATGGTTTCTGTGGTCTCTGACTGGCACCTTCATCCTGTTCCTGGGGTCGTGCTTCATTTCTCTCTGCAAAGAGAGGGGGGTACTGGGAAGCATGACCCTGGTCACTGAACCAATTCAGAGACAGCAAAGGGAAAGGTTGGCACAGAGAGTGGAGTAAGTGATGACTGCTTTTATTTTTGTCTCATAAATGGATAATTGTAATACTTAAAAAAATACATTTCAAAGAAGCATTATTTGAAAGTATGCATGGTGGGGGGCCCTAAGAGTGGCAGAATCAGGGAGTACAGTAGGTCCTTTGCCTCCAACAAGGCAGCAATGGACAAAAAAATGTGAAAGCCTTCCCGGCTCTCCTGCTTTATGAAACAGGCAGGCAGAGAGCTGAGCTGACACTTAAGCCTTCCCATTGTCATGTGATAGACACATTGCCCCAAGGACAGTGTGTTAATAATTAGGAGCATTAATGGAGACAAGTTTCATTGAGTAAATTGGACTTTTCCTTATAATTGTGTGAAATTAATGATTTCTGGCTTACTGATGAAAGAGTGAAAAAGTAATGCTGCCTCTCCTGTTTTGAGCAGTTTTTAGGTCTCGTGTGGTAGAAAACCAGAACCTGTGCCTGCTTAGGGTGGCACAAGAGCAAAGCCGAGAAAGTTCAGCTAGAAGTTTGCTGACTGCGCAATTAATGAGGGTTGACAGTGTCACACTTGTCAGCATGGTTTTCAAGGAAATAATCATAAGATTTGCATAAGCAAGGCATGGCTAGTTTGAGACGGGCACAGTTATTTGTATACCCTACTGAAAGATGCTCTCAGAATGATTTATAAAACACACAAGGCAAATCTCTAATAACATTGAACAATTTTACAAATACTTTCATCATCTTGAGATTTTAGGGAAGAAAAAAAAGTATCATGGCTGACTTTAAATACGTGTCTTGGGGCGCCTGGGTGGCGCAGTCGGTTAAGCGTCCGACTTCAGCCAGGTCACGATCTCGCGGTCCGTGAGTTCGAGCCCCGCGTCAGGCTCTGGGCCGATGGCTCAGAGCCTGGAGCCTGTTTCCGATTCTGTGTCTCCCTCTCTCTCTGCCCCTCCCCCGTTCATGCTCTGTCTCTCTCTGTCCCAAAAATAAATAAAAAACGTTGAAAAAAAATTAAAAAATAAATAAATAAATACGTGTCTTGGCTTTTACCATGCTGGCAGTCCAACATCCCAACACAGCTAACGGCTCTCTCCCTCTATTTCCCCTCTACTTGGAAAATTCGTCAAATCCTCATGACACTTTTGGTAGGTACTAAGGGTACCCTGCTTTTATAGATAAAGAAACAGAGGTACAGAGAGGTTTAGTAACGTAGTCAAAGTCACACAGCTAATGACTGGCACGGGAAGAATTCAAACCCATGGCAGTGTGTTTTCAGGGCTCATGTTCTTGACCACTGTTTGGCCTCTCTTCGTAACAACCCTAAGACTACCACTGCTATCCTCCTCTAAGGGTGAAGAAACCAATGTTCTGAACGGTCAAATCGTTTATTAAATGTAATTTACCTAATAACTGGCCAGGCTCAGATTTGAATCCACTCTGACCTCAAGTCCCTTTTCATAACTCCATCCTTCTTAGTGTCCCTGGTGCTAGATCACTTTACTCCCCTCGTTTTAAAAACTTTATTCACAGGATAAAGACTAAACTTCTAAGTCCTTGCCTCAACATTCTAAATTCATCTATTTCCTTCTATTCTTTCACAAGTACCTTAAATTCTAGCCATAAAAACCAAAGTTGCTTTTCTTAACTTTTTTAAGTACGCTCTATGCCCAGCATGCAGCCCAATGTTCACGATCCTGAGATCAAGACCTAAGCTAAGATCAAAAGTCTGATGCTTAACTGACTGAGCCACCCAGGTGCCCCTGCTTTTTCTAACTTCTTACTTATTTTTCATAAAGACCCCAAATGCTAGCTTATTTATAAATGAGTTCAAGGCTAAAATACATTTTTAACTAACTACAATTCTCAGAGATTTTCAGTCAGATATTTAGAGTTAAGGTGACAGTGACTCCTGGCTTACTTTTAAAAGTAAAATGGTTGGGAGTGCCTGGGTGGCTCAGTCGGTTAACTTTGGCTTGGCTCATGATCTCCCAGTTCGTGGGTTTGACCCCCACATCAGGCTCTGTGCTGACAGTGTGGAGTTTGCTTGGGATTCTTCTTCTCTCTACCCCTCCCCTGCTTGCTCTCTCTCTCTCTCTCTCTCTCAAATAAATAAGTAAACTTTTAAAAAAGTAAAATGATTGATTTTAGAAATAATAAGCAATTTCTTGGGGTGCCTGGGTGGCTCAGTCGGTTGAGCGTCCCACTTGGGCTCAGGTCATGATCTCACGGTTCATGAGTTTGAGACCCCCGTTAGGCTCTATGCTGACAATGTGGAGCCTGCTTCAGATTCTCTCTCTTCCTCTCTCTCCCTATCCTTCCCCTGCACTCTATCTCTCAAAATAAATAAACTTAAGAAAAAAAAAAAAAGAATAACCAAAGCCTAGGGTTCTTTGGAGTGAATAAAATTGAGATTGGAAGGTAGCAGGGGCCAGATCAGGGTGGACCTTTTTATGGGAGTCATGGTCACAATTATATTTAAATTTTTTCCATTTTTATTTAGAAATAATTGCAAACTCAGAAAAATTGCAAGAATAAGAATATTGCAAAGAAACCCATATACCTCTTACCCATGTTTACCTATTGTTAATACTTTATACATTTGCTTTATCATTTTTATCTTATCTATTATCTATTTCTACCTATCTATCTATATATATCTATCCATAATATTTAAGATATGTATAACACATAGAAATATATATATAATAATATATATTATTATATATATTATATATAATAATATATATTATATATATTATATATAATAATATATATTATTATATATATTATATATATTATATATTATATTATATATTATATATAAATATATTATATTATATACAAATATACATTTGCTTTATACATTTGCTTTATCATTTTTATCTTATCTATTATCTATTTCTACCTATCTATATATATATATCTATCCATAATATTTAAGATATGTATAACACATAGAAATATATATATAATAATATATTATTATTATATATATTATATATAATAATAATATATTATTATATATATTATATATATTATATATTATATTATATATTATATATAAATATATTATATTATATACAAATATACATTTGCTTTATACATTTGCTTTATCATTTTATCTTATCTATTATCTATTTCTACTTATCTATATATATATATCTATCCATAATATTTAAGATATGTATAACACATAGAAATATATATATATAATATATATTATTATATATTATATATAATAATATATATTATTATATATATTATATATTATATATAAATTATTATATTATATTATATATAAATATATATATTATATATATATATTATCTGAGCCATTTGTGGGTAAGTTACACACATCATTGTTCTTCATCTAATATTTCAACGTATATTTCCTAAGAGTTGGGCAATTCTCTCACATAACCATAGTACAGTTATCAACATTAGTAAATTTAATAAATTTAATATTAGTAAATTTAAATGTTACAACATTTCTATCTAATTGATCACCTGTATTCCAGTTTAGTTAATTGATCCAATAATATCACTCATATATATATTTTTTCCTTCTAGTACTGAATCCAATCTAGGGTCAGGTCTAGCATTTAGTTGCCATATCTCTGTCTATATCTCTATCTTTTTTTTATTTAAAATTTTTTAAATGTTTATTTTTTTTTTTAGAGAGAGAGAGAGACAGAGCATGAGCAGAGGGGAGTCAGAGAGAGAGGGAGACACAGAATCCAAAGCAAACTCCAGGCTCCCAGCTGTCAGCACAGAGCCCAATGTGGAGCTCGAAATCACAAACCATGAGATCATGACCTGAGCCAAAGTCAGACACCTAACCGACTGAGCCACCCAGGTGCCCCAATCTCTCTTTTTAAATAAGAGATTTATTGAGGTTTTAGTTAATTTAGTTTTTATTTCTATGTTTAGGCACTGGCTTTGCCATGAACATTGTGTTTGTGTACAAGGAAACTATATAAGGACTTAAATATCCTTTGAAAAGATCTTTCAAACACTATACTAATTGACAACTTACCTCAAGCCTTTGCGTATCAGGTGGGGAGAAGGTTGCTAAACAGACTGAGACTGGAAAAAATACGGAAAAATGCTACTAAACAGAACATGACGGGAGAAGAACAGAATTTAGAATTAGAAATGCCAAATTGGTATATTCCTTGTGGAAAACTTCCTTTTAGATAAAACACACACAGTAACTAAAGAAAAGTCTGAGTAGTAAGACTGAATAAGAAGAAACTATAAGAAATACAACATTCAATAACATTCTTACAGTTGTTACACTTATAATTTAATCATAAAAATGAGAATTACAAATAGTGTAACCATGTCCTTCTACTCTTTGACATTCTGAAATTTCCTAGATTATTATATGAATATATTTGTACTGTTTGTCAATTTTTCTTTGAAATACAACTACAACTAGATTTGAGCCATCAAGGTAAAATTTGCGTTTGAATATGTTCACATGATATGTCTGAGATTTGCTTCCCAATAAGTCAGTGTAGAATGGGGATGGTGGAATGTGGATTGGGTAGAGATGAAACAAGATTTGTGCTTAACTTCTGTATGTATGGTCCATAGTAAATGTCCATAATAAAAAATAAAAGGAAGAAAAGAGGAAAAACTACATATAGTATTGAAGCGTGTTCAACTTAGGTCACTGCTTTTATTTGCTTGCACTTTTGAGATCTGTTTCTAAAATTTTCATCTTGGTTCCTAGATAAAGCCATTTCAATTATCCTTTATCTCAAACACAATGTTTGGCCTAAATGTTAAAAATATTTTATCCTAGGGGCGCCTGGGTGGCTCAGTTGGTTAGGCAGCCGACTTCGGCTCAGGTCATGATTTCATGGTTCATGGGCTTGAGCCCCGCATCAGGCTCTGTGCTGACAGCTCCGAGCCTGGAGCCTGCTTCAGAATCTGTGACTCCCCCCCCCTCTCTCTCTGTCCCCTTCCCAGCTCATGCTCTGTCTTTGTCTCTCAAAAAATAAATAAACATTAAAAAAAAAATTTTTTTTTTTTAAATATTTTATCCTAGGGGCCACTGGGTGGCTCAGTTGGTTGAGCATCCAACTTCGGCTCAGGTCGTGATCTCACAGCTTGTGGGTTCAAGCCCCACATCAGGCTCTATGCTGTCAGCTCAAGGCCTGGAGCCTGCTTCAGACTCTGTGTCCTCCTCTCTCTCTGCCCCTCCCCTGATCATGTTCTCTCTCTCAAAAATAAATAAATATGAATTTTAAAAATATTTTATCCTAGAGATTATTTATTATTAAAAAAACATTGTTTACATCTTTGTTTTTAGACTTCTAGTCAATGAAATACCATTGACTCAATTTCTTAAGTTCTTATCATATTTCAGTTCATGCTAGTTGTTGGGAAAAAGACTTATTTTATATTATCACACATTTCAAGTGTGCAAATCAGTGATTTTTACCAACCATCACTATAAATCAGTTTTAAAACATTTCTATCCTCCCAGTAAGATCCCTCTACTGGTGAGATTCTGATTTAACTGGTTTGAGGTGGAGCCTTGGCATCATCATTTTTATCAAACTCCCCAGATGAGTCTCGAATGATGCTAGAGTTAAGCATCACAAATCTAGCTGAACTCTATTCTGTGACAGCAGGAAAAATCAAGGCCCAGAGGGGTTAAGTGGTTAGCAAAAGTTACACAGAGAAGGTAATTATGGAACCAAGGCTTCAATCCAGGCACTGTTTTCCAGCTCAGTCCTCTTTCTACTGCCTGCTTTTATTCCTGGATATGCCCATGGTAGGTGAATAGCAGAAAAGCAGGGAGGAGAAAGATGCCCAGAAACGTCACAACTCCCTCCTGGGGGGGTGGGGAGGATATTAGGTTAATAGTTCCTGGGCACAGCCAAGATTCTCAATGTGGGAGGCCGTAACGGTGGAATAACAAGAGTCCTGAGAGATCCTCTCTCTTTCTCCAAATCTTTGACAAATGAGGAAACTGAGGCCCAGAGGGGTCATGTGGTCAGCTACTGCAGGGACACTTGGGTCTGAAGTGTGCCATGCCCCTGGTCCTGTCCTCATTACCCCACTGTGTTTGGCTTTCTACCCAGGTACACTCACCTGAGGCAACTCTCACCAGCTTGAGCCCTGGTCCTTTAGAAGTTTTTGTCTGCAACTTACCCCTACATCCATCATCAGAAGATTCCTGAAAGAAGCAGGGCCTTATTGTTTTCTATGCAATTACGTGTCTTATTAACAGAGCAGAAAGAACTTACCACTCACATGACTAAATGGTATTAAGCTAATCTCAGGCCCCCAGAGAAATTATCTTTAATTTCCAATGTAACTCTTGCCTTTAAGATGTTTAATGGGAAGATCTTTATTTCCCCACAATGGGGCAGCAAAGAGCTTTTTCAATACACAGTTAATAGAGTGTTAAAAATCTGATAGTGGTAGTACTTTTTATTTTTAAAGAAAATTCCTTAAGCTCTTTTTTTTTTCTTAAGTGTACAAGCATAGCTTTTCACGTAGGCAAAGTTCTTCTTAAAGTTTTTCACAGAGGTTGGCATATACTAGCCATTGAACATATTTCTTAAACGAATAAGTAATTGGCTTCAAATAGATGAATATTTAAAACAATGCCATTTGACTTAGGGACTTGAAATAATAAGAAATAGGAACCCTGCCTTCGATGTTTTAGGTAGGTTCTTAAAGTTTGTCATCTTGCTATCAATTTTCCTTGACCGAATGGTGGGATCAGACCAGGTATCTGAATCCAAGAATGCATGGGCTGGTCATCCCATTACTGATCCTTACATCTCCTCATCTATTAGAAGACCAAATTAAATCATCTCTAAATTTCCTTTTAGCTTTAAAATTCTATAGTATAAAAATCCTAGCCTGTCATCATTTTAGACTAACAAAGTTTCCATTAAAAATGCTTAGTATGCTTTCTCAAGAACTATAAAAGCTTTCATTTTACAATGAGTATTAAAGTATCTTGAACCAAACAGGCTCTATGCTCTAAGAAATCATAATCATACTCAATTGATTACAGGTGAGCAATTCATAATATGGTGGATATTATTTATTCATTTAGTTTTAAAGGAAAAGATGTTCATTACAGAAAAGTTGATAAACATAGACAAGAGCAAAACAAAAATTAACCATAGTTTTACTATCCACATTTCTGTCAGTCTATAATTTTAGAAGGACGTATCATAATGTGTTTAGATTTATGTCTTCCTTTCAAAATTCCTTAAAAAAATTTTTTTTAGTGTTTATTTATTTTTGAGAGAGAGAGAGAGAGAGAGAGAGAGAGAGAAAGAGCATGAGTGGGGAAGGGGCGGAGAGAGAGGGAGACACAGAATCCGAAGCAGGCTCCAGGCTCCAAGCTGTCAGCACAGAGCCCGATGTGGGGCTCGAAATCATGTACCTTGAGATCATGACCTGAGCCAAAGTCGAACGCTTAACCAACTGAGCCAACCAGGAGCTGCTTAAAATTCCTTTTAAAATTATAATGCAATATTTGGAGCACTTTTGATGCCATTAAATGTTATTAACAGTTGTTAGATAATACTCTATTATTCCACCCTTGTCCCCATTCTAATTATTCTCCCCCACCCCCATTCTGATTATTCTTAACACAGTAGCCAGAGAGAATCCAATTGTAAGTCATGTCATGTCCCTTCTCTATTCAAAACCCTCCATGGCTCCCATCTCAGATTGAGCCACTATCTATATCATCTGCCCTCTCCTGCAACTTTATCATCTCCTCTCCTACTACCATTTTCCTTGTTCACTCTGCTCCAGATGTTCTGTTCCTCGAACATTTCAGACACATGCCTGCAGTAAGGCCTGTAGACTTGCTGCTCCTTCTGCCTCCATGCTCCCCAGGGTTCACTCTTTGCTTCCCCTGGGTCTTCACTCAAATATCAGCTTCCCAGTGAGGTTTTCTCTGATCTCTTTACCTGAAAGTGCAATCTCTCCCTGGCATTTTGCATCCCTTCCCTGATTTTATTTTTATCTTTAACATTTATGACTAATATGCTACACATTTTATCTTATTTGCTGTCATTTTTTTCTCTTCTGGAAATTAAGCTCATTAATGTCAAAGACCTTTGTTTTGGTTGCTTCTATGCCCCAATATGTAGACCATTTCTCATAATTACCTTATGCATGCATGAATGTGGCTATTACATTGCCCGTAGTGTTGAGCATTTGGAATGCTTTGCTTTCCTTTCCTTTTATCTTTGGTTATCAAATATATCACTGCAATGAATAACGAATAACTTATCCAAAACTATTTTGATCTCTCATCATTAGCCATAGTTATATCTTAGGACTAGAATTTATTGAGCCAAAGGGGATGAATATTTACTTAAAAAAACTTCTGGGAGGAATGAGTTTTGATTGACAGATTTGACAGAAGAGTTGCAAAGAGGGTGCAGACAGTTCGTGTATTCCCTTCCCCCAGCTTCCCCTAATTTTGACATTCTACATAACCACGGTACACTTGTCAAAAATGAAGACACTGAAGGCAATGCTATTAACTAAACTCCAGACTTCACTGGGTTTCACAGGTTTGTCTGTTAATGTGGTACTCTTTTCCAAAATCCAATGTAGGATACCACTCTGCATTTAGGAACAAATACTTTAAAAACCTTCATGCATATTCTTAAATTTTCCTCCAGAAATGTAGCTCCAGTCTATATGGCCAACAGCAGTGTGTGAATGCTTCTCCCTTATCAATATTTGGTATTTTTCTCTTTAAAAATATCTTTTAAATTTGATGGGCAAAAATTGGTATCTGTTTTAGTTGCATTTTTGATGAATTTTAACATTTATTCATGTATTGGCCATTTGTATTTTCAAAATTTTGTGTATCTTTTACCTATTTTTATTTTATTTACTTTGTCAGTAGGCTCCATATTCAACATGGGGTTGAACTCTCTCGAGGGTCACATGCTCTACCCACTGAGCCCCCACCTAAAACTGGGCTTTCTACTCACTGAATCATAAGCACTCTATTAAGAATATTAAATTTTTTTCAAGGCTGATATAATTATTTTTCATGATTTGCCAACTGTCATTTTGGAACACAGAAGTTCTCTGTTTTTATGTCATCAAACCTACTGTGCTTTTATTTTTGTGACTGAATCTGTTACTCTTTTACACTTAGAAAATCAGCTCCCATTCCCATATCAAAAGTTTCATAGATACATACAATATTATTTCTATTTTTTAGACCTAACTCTTGGGATTTGGGTATATGAGAAGAGGGAAAATGTGTTATTTTGATTTTCTAAATAATTAACCATTGGCCTAGCACTTGTTTTATGACCTTATTTCCTGTTCCTTCATGGTGTAATGCCACTTTTATACTAGAGGATATGGGTTTGCCATCTCTATTTTGTTTCATTGATTTATCTGAATATTCTGGTATCAGTACAAAACTGTTTAGTGATTTAGAGCTTTTTTTTTTTTTTTGACTACAGTGTGTGTGCACACATGTGGGGGAGGGGTAAAGGGAGAGGGAGAGAGAGAATTTTAAGCAGGCTTCATGCCCAGCCTGGAGCCTGCTGCAGGGCTGGGCCTCAGAACCATGAGCTCATGGCCTTAGCCAAAATCAAGATTGAATGCTTAACTAACTGAGCTACCCAGGTGCCCCTCATTCTTTTAAAATATAGTATTGACCCAGAAATATGTCCTCCTATATATGGTCAAATGATTTTTGACAAGGGTACCAAAACCATTCAACAGGGAAAAGACAGTCTTTTCAACAAATGGCACTGGGGAAACCGTAGCCACGTGCAAAAGAATGAGGTTAAATCTTACCTTACACCACGTACAAAAATCAGCTCAAAATGGATAAAAGACCTAATCACAAAAGATGAAACCATAACATTTTTAGAAGATGGGGAAAGGCTTCATGACATTGGATTTGGCAATGATTTCTTGATGGGACATCAAAGGCACAGGCAATGAAAGAAAAAGTAGACCAATTGGACTTCATCCAAATTAAAAACTTGCACATCATATTGTAGAAGGGGAAGGGGAACAGATTGTAGAAGCTGAGGGTTTAAATAAACAGAATAACCATAGATAGTAGGGAGGGCTGTGGAGGGACTGAACTGGGTGATGAGATTAGGGAGCGGCCATGTAGGCTGCTATAATAAAAATACCAGACTGGCTGTCCTATAAACAACAGAAATATATTTCTTACATTTCTAGAGGTTGGAAGATTCAGGATCTGTTGAGAGCCCACTTCCCAGCTCACAGATAGCTGTCTTCACATTGCATTCTCACGTGGTGGCAGGGCAAGGGAGCTCTCTGGACCCTGTTTAATAAAGACACTAATCCCATTCATGAGGGCTCCACCATCGGGACCTAGTCACCTCCTAAACGTCCCACTCCAAACACCACTGCATTGGTGATGATATATGAATTTAGGGGGCACACACACATTTAGTCTATAGCAGGGAGTTTTTCAGAAGGGCCACTTTAGGTCACTCTGAGCTGTGACAGTAGGAGGGAGAATGGGCCATGGAAGAAGCTGGCAGGGGGCTCATCTGTAGGCAAAATTCATAGGTTGTGGTATTAAAAGAAACTCTTCCCTCAGAGCTGATAAGTGGAAGAGAGACAAGCACTCAACACTTTGCCACAAGGGGCTTTGCCACAAGGGGCTCCCGCAAATAATGCCAGATTTGGGTGTGAGAAATCAGAGACATGAGCTGTGATACCGCCCTGAGAGTTACTGTGCTTTGAGCAGTCTCCAGCCACGCTTCTGTGTGGCCATCCCTCTCTCTTTGGAAGTCTGCTGCCTCTTCCATTTCCTAACCTGACATCTGGTTTAAAATATTTTTTGTTTAGCAGTTAAAACAAGAAGAAGAAGAAGAAAAAAAAACCCAGACATGATACTAATTTTAATTTCCATTAAAGTTAATTTCCATTAAAATTAAGTTTAATAAGAGCACCAAAAATTATGCTAAAAAAGAGGACTAAAAATTAGATATTAAGAAGATATATAAAACAAAATACCATTATTTTTACATTTCAAATAAATCATAAAGTACAAAATCATAAAATGTCAATATATAGAAGGAAAGCATTAACAGTCCTTTCAGTGACTTACCATATAAAGAGGTATTTAAAGTGCGACAGTCTGAGGCATTATATTTAAGAGTTTAATGAGCATCTGATTCCAACATAATCTCACAGAACAGTTTTGTTTTGTTTCAAGTAAGCTACAAACTGGTTAGGAATGTTGAAGATGTATTTATCAATTAAGGAGTAATAAACTTGCTAATGTGACATTATTAGTGCAATTCAAAAGCATATAAAATTCCAGATCAGAGACAAATTGCCCTGTTCAAAGTGCGTTAACCACACATGCATCGTCTCATCAAAAATCTACACAACAACCACTCCATTTGCTCACAATTCCGGGGCATTTAGTTAATTAGTTTTTCTTTTTTAGTCGATAAAAATCCTCAAGGCACCTAGAGATTTGCCTGCCTTTCACCTATCTGTATTGAAAACGCAGAGTAGGCTCTCACGGGATCAAGTGGTGCAGTACAGAGAAGTGGTTCAGAAAGAACCCTCTGGTCCTAGGGACTGGTAGGTTTGAAATGAACAAGGTTACTTTCTAGCTATGTACCTTAACTTCTCCGACTTTCAGCTCTATCACCTACAAAATAACATTTCTTAACAGAGTTTCTTTAAGAATTATGTAAGCATGCCAGTAAAGCATGAAGTAAGTATGGGGCCAGCATGAGGAAAGGTTCCAAACTGTGGTTGTTCATATTATCATGATTGCTTCTATATAAGGAGTACTATGGAAGAATCAAGGAAAGGGCTGATCATTCTTTGGAGCATATCCTCAATGGGGGAACTACCTGGCATACTAGGCAGGATTATTCCTCATTGTACAGGTCTGCTCAGACATTTAGCATCCTGGCCACATGGCAAGGCCAATAGCACCCTCATCATTGTGACACCCAAACATGCACTTATACATTTCCAAACATGCCCTGGAAGGAGTCATTACCTTTTTTGAGAACTGCTATTCTAGAGGGACCATCTTTATTAAGAAGCAATGTAGTTCTTGGGGCACCTGGGTGGCTCAGTTGGTTAAGTGACCGACTCTTGGTTTCAGCTCAGGTCACGATCTTGTGGTTCATGAGATCGAGTTCCGCATCGGGCTCTGTGCTGACGGCACCAAGCCTGCTTGGGATTCTCTCTCTCCCTCTCTCTCTCCTCCCTCCCCCCCCCCCCCCCCCGCCACTAGTGAGCGTGTGTACACACACTCTCTCTCTCTCAAAAATAAAGTTAAAAAAAAAAAGAATGACTCTTTGTCTTTGAGAGTACTCAAAGATGAGACATATTAAGCCTAGTGGAAGAGAGAACACAAAAGGGATGTTCAGCACAGTTTGAATCTTTCCCTGATGAATCCCAGTATCAAAATGCCCAAGCTCGCTATTCAGGGCTCAAGTCAAAAGGCAGAGCTACATCTCTGCAAGTAGCTGAGCAGAAAGGAGCTCTGCCTTGAAGCCACCTCTTCAGCCAGGCTCACAGTTTCTAAAGCTGAAATAGAAGGTAGACGTACGGGGCACTGGGTGGCGCCCAACTCTTGATTTCAGCTCAAGTCGTGATCTTGAGGTTCACGGATCGGGCTGCACACTGACGCCTGCTTGGGATTCTCTCTTCTTCTCTCTCTGCCCCTCCCCCGCTCACGCGAGCACATGCAACGCATCCTCTCTCTCTCAAAATAAATAAACTTAAAAAAAAAAAAAAGAAGGTAGACATATAAATTCAAACAATAACCTTTCCGCTACACACTGGACAAGGGCACTTGAGTCCATGTCTACAAAACGTAAAAACTACATCGCAAACAAAAAAGATAACAGTAACAGAACAAGCCCTTCCACCAAACCGACATAAGATCTGTTCAGAGAAAAGCTCTAACTCATCATTGCCTAAACCCACATCCTTCTCTGACAAAGTATTCAAGTCTGAACACTACTTTCGTGTTGTCACAGGTCTTAAACTGGCAGAACTTCCTTCTACTTCTGAATTTGTTCTCCAGAAAATAACAGTGTTTTGGTGAGGTCAGTAAAGAAAAGATACGGGGTATTTGCCCTTCTTTAGTGCTGAAACATAGAGAAGGAGAATTTTCTTAACCTCATTTTACACACAGAATGACTGAGGCACTGAAAGATGAGAAGCAATGTTCATTGGTGGGAGCTCCAATAAACTCCATAAACTCCAGATCTCTTCTTCCTGATCCAGCACTTTGGTCCCCATTCCGTAAGTCACAGATGCACATTACTAAAATGACAGACACATCCTGTTGAAGAATCAAGCTCCACCCTCTTTCCGGTCTCCCTCTCATCTGAGCCTGACCCGGACCCACTGCGTTGCTGGGTCTGCTGTCAACTGCAGAGGAAGAATCTGGTCAGAAGGAGATGTATTTACACTCTCTTCTTGGGCACGTTCTTTATCTCTTTGAAATGATTATATTAAATGGATGTGGGGCTAAAGTTAGACCATATCTTCCAGTCAGGATGGGCTTCTTAGAATCCTTCGGTAAAGCAAATGTGAAACTCTGCATCAGGCTCACAAACATCAGAAATAATTCCATCTTTGCCAGCTGTTCTCCCATACACACGCGCTTCCCTAAAAATGAGATCAGAAAAGAAAGTTGACACTATAAATACCACCCTGTTTCCTATCTCAAGAAGGGCAATTGGCAATGGTATATGAAATATCTCAATTAAGTGTTTTAAATGCAGATATAGAGAGTTTTAAAACAAAATGGTCATATATACCTCATGGCCTCCCAAAGTATATGCTGGTCCGAATTTCTACACACTAAGTTCACATTTTAACTCCTACTCATGAAAACTTATCCTCATTCTAGACAGGAACTAGAGACAGATCTAGGCAACCCTGTCTCCTCCATACCTTCTTATGGCTTTCCTTTGGTCTCAACTGGAAGATTAAAGAGAGAATGAGTCAGAAGACAATGTTTGGAGCATTCCTTTCTATAGACAGAACCCTACATGTGCTCATACAGGTTTCTAAAAGAGGGACTGGTGAGATTAGCAAACCCAGCCTCTCAGTCACCAGCACAGCAGAAGGTCACACAAGTTGCTCTTAACTCCAACAATTTCCTGGGACTCAAACAATCACTTGGGCAGCTCAGAAAGGAAGATTTCTAGTCATATCTCGGGATTTAAAACCAACTGCTTTCATTTTGTTTTTAAAATCTGAAATAAATGCAGGGGGCTGCATTTAATCTCAATTATTTACCTCTTCTCTTATGTTTGCTTGTCAAGATGGAAATGTTTTTAAAACAGTTTTATCATGAAATAATAAAAGATTCTTTTAGTCTTCCCTCTTCAGTTATGCCATTTAGAAAATAAAAGTTTAACTGACCTATCCCAAAAGGAATAAATGTTTCTTTTTTAATAAGTTGTCCCTGATCATCCAGAAATCGATTAGGGTAGAAATCATCCGGTTTCTCCCAAATGGCTGGGTCTCTGTGTACTGACCACAAGTTGGGTAATATCACTGTGCCTTTAGGAATGGTATATCCTTGGAGCACTAAAACAAACAAAAAAAACCAGTGTCATTCAACTAATAGTTCGCGGCAAACATCACTATCTGAAAA
Organism: Prionailurus viverrinus; assembly: GCF_022837055.1. Classification (NCBI taxonomy): domain Eukaryota; kingdom Metazoa; phylum Chordata; class Mammalia; order Carnivora; family Felidae; genus Prionailurus; species Prionailurus viverrinus. The sequence goes on from NC_062564.1 coordinate 115,500,111, forward strand.
AAAAAAAAAATCCGGTTACATATCTAGCTACTTAATTTGTGGAGACTAAACACTGAGGTACTTGAGGGTTGGGACAAGATGCTATCAACACCATCTCAGGACCCCAGCCTGAGACGAGGCACAGGAACTGCTGTAATAGACACAGAGTTAATGAATCAAATCAAACCATTAAAACATTATAATTAAGAGAAAACACTGAAACAGAAATCATAGGACATTCCAGGTAAACTTCCCAAAGAATTACAAATTCCTAATATAGTTGACCCTTGAGCCATGTGGGGGTTAGGGGCACTGAGCCCCTGCATAGGTAAAAATCTGCATATAACTTTTGATTCCCCAAAACTTAACTCCTAATAGCCTACTGTTGACTGAAGCCTTACCAATAACATAGGTGATTAACAAATATTTTTGTATTATTTACTGTGTTTTTATAATAAATAAAGCTAGAAAAAAGAAAATGTTAGTAAAAAGTCACAAGAGAGGGGTGCCTGTCTGACTCAGTCAGTAGAGCATATGACTCTTGATCTCCGGGTTGTGACTTCGAATCTCACATTGGGTAGAGATATTACTTAAAAATAAAAGTCCTTAAAATAAAAAATTAAAAAATAAAAACTTTGCTTTAAAACAAAAATCATAAAATACATTTACAGTATTGCACTATAAAAAATTGGCCTATAAAAGGACCCATGCGGTTCAAACCTCATGAGTCAACTGTATTTTATGGTAGTAAATGATAAAATAATGAGTATATATATATTTTTTATGCATTCAAGATATACCTAACTTTTTCTTAATTTCTTCCATATTTCTAGGCTATACAGTTCATTCATGAATTTTTTCAAACTACTGCAAAACTCTAAAACTTTTCCCAATACATTTATTGAGAAAAGTCCATGTGTAAGTGGACCCACTGTAGTTCAAATCCATGTTGTCCAAGGGTCAACTGTACAGGGAAGTCAACACTGCTTTTACCACTGACAAGTTCATGTGCACCGTAAACAACACCCAAGATACTGCACACACAGTGCATCTAACTAGCACAAGAAAAACCATGAAGTGATCCAATGTCATTTATAAGTTCTTGCCTCTTACAACTGTCTTATAACCATAGTTAAGCTCATTACATCATGGGCTATCTCCAGAGGAGGGAAGTTCCTTGTTCTGAGGAATTTTACATAAAGTCTGAGTGCTTACATGTCAAAGACATGACCACAAATGGACACATTTCAATGTAGGTGTGAAGTTGACACAGGTGCCTTTAGAATCAGATGGGCTCTTCTAATTCTGTAATATTTATGCTTCAGTTGTAGAACTCTAAGAGGTAAGGTAGGATAATTCCCAGTTAAAATGCTTAATTTCATTTTAGGCTAGCTCTTCTGACCTCCAAGAAGACTGAGAGGTAGGTGCCTTTGTTAATTCTGGAGTTTTTTCTGCCAATGCAGCCATCTTAAATGGCAGCGTAATTTGTCTGACAATGTAAGTGTGCATGCTCTGAAGTCTAGAGAGCTATTTATAAAACAAGCTGTGCTGGAACACCAGGATGTGAAAAATGGACAACTGAGGGCTGAAGTATCCACTGGACATTTAATTATCCACAATACAACGTTACACCCTCAGGAGAATCAAGCTGGGCAATGGTCATCACGCCCTCACCTAAAATTCTTTGGACTGGAAGGCTGGGATTCCCTCAAGGGCATTCAAAGGAGAAAGACACTGGACTTGCCTGTTTTCTCTGAGGTCATATGAGGAATGGCAAGTGGCACCACCACAGTCAGCCTCTGCACCTCCATGATGGTGGCTTCTGTGTAGGGCATCTGGGCCTTGTCAGTGAGGGAAGGGACTCTGTCAGCACCAATGACCCTTTCAATTTCTTCCTGAACCTTTTCTATTAAAAAGAATTAAAAAAGGAAAGAATAACAAAGAATAAACCATAAGATAAGCTAGAAGAGTTGAGACTGCCTTCTTATGCATACTTCCCATACGTGTGTCATACACACAAGCGATAAGTTGGCAGTTTGGACCTGACTCAGCCTCAGAGCATAAAGCATTGGTCATATATTACAGGTAGAGGCAGTTAGTCCCAGGGACCCTGTACCACCCTGTGACTTTGAAGGATAGCAGAACAGATAGAAGGGTAAAGGAGAAAGCATTCTGGATTCAGGAGTACTCTCAATCATTCTCTCATATGGACACTTGTTTTGACTCTCTAAGCTTGTATGTGACAACGTGAGTTATCCCAACAGGGCCCCCAGTGATCCCTGCCACTTGGTGTTCGCGTCCTTGTACAGTCCCCCTCCACTCTGTACTAAGTTGATCTGTGTGACCAACAGAGTAAAGGAGAAGTGACACCATGTCAGTTCTGAGCTTAGGTTATAAAAAACACTGTGGCTCCTGTCTTGATACTTGTTCTCTCTTGGGTCACTCATTCTGGTGGAAGGCAGCTGCCAAGTCAAGCAGCCTTGTGGAAAAGTCCAAGCGGTGAGGCCTGCAGCCAATAGTCAAGTGCATGAGTCATCTTGGAAGTGGATCCTTCAGTCTCAGTCAATCCTGCAGATGACTGCAGCTTCAGCCAACATCTTGACTATAACTTCATGAGGAATCCTAAACCAGACCAGCCAGGCTAAGCTGCTCCTGGATTCCTGATCCTCAGAAACTATGTAAGATCGTAAAATGGTGGTTGTTTTTAGATGCTAAATGTTGGGATAATTTGTTACTCAATAGTGAACAATAGTGCAGAAGGCATAATCTCATTTACAGTACACAAAAAATGGCCTCTCAAAGATGTCCACACCCTAACCCCCTGGAACCTATGAATATGCTCCTTTATGTGGCAAAAAAGACCTCACGGCTGTGATCAGATTAAGGGCCTTGAGTAGGGAGGATTACCCTGGATTTTCTGGGTGTGCACTAATTACTTGGGTTTTAAAATTGGAGAACTTTCCCCAGTTGAGTTTAACGTTAGAGGGAGATGTGACTAAAAGAAAATGATCACAGTGCTTCAACATCGCTGGGTCAGCGATGACAAGCGGGGCCAGGAGCCAAGGCAGCTGGAAATGGATTCTCCTCTAGAGTCTCCAGAAAGAAAGGCAGCCTTGCCAACATCTTCATTTTAGCCCAATGAGACCCAGAAGTTTAAGATAACAAACTTGTGTTGATTTAAGTCACTAAGTTTGTGGTTATTTGTTATAGAAGCAGTAGAAAAGTAATATATACTGTCCTCTTTTGTATTCTTCCATTATGAACTGCCAGACACTCTGTGAAAGTCACAGAACTTCTCTGGGTCTTCGTTCTCCAGTTTCAAAACAAGATGACTGGGTTCAGACAATCATTATGATTCCCTTCAGCTCTAAATTGTCCTTCTTCTCTAAAGCAAGTATGTATGCAAGCAAGTATGACATTAGTCCCACTGGGAGTTTTTCTGTTAATACCTTACCAACTCCCTATGAGGTTCAAGGATTTCCATTTTGTTTCCCAGCCTGAAGACATCGCTTAGAGCTAGAAGCTACAGCATCACCAAAGTTGCTGATACTGATTTAAATAGTCTGGCTTTGGGGAGCCTGGGTGGCTCAGTCAGTTAAGCATCCGACTTTGGCTCAGGTCATGATCTCTTGGGTCATGAGTTTGAGCCCTGTGTCAGGTTCCGTGCTGACAGCTCAGAGCCTGGAGCCCGCTTCGGGTTCTCTCTTCCTCTCTCTCTGCCCCTCCTCTGCTCCCTCTCTGTCTCTCAAAAATAAACAAACATGAAAACAAAAATTAAATAGCCTGGCTTTGCCTGAATAAAGGAGACATCTGTTAATTACCTTGTATGTCGGGGTTCAGTGACATATAAAGAAGGCACCAAAGCAAGGAGTTAGTTGTGGTATCAGTTCCAGCAATGAAGAGATCCCCAATGATATAAAATAAATAATCTTCATTAAAGCTACTATTGCTATTATTTTTTCTCTCCTCGTCCACGTGGAGAAGGTACATGTCTATGAAATCCTGAGGATTCTCCACATCCAGAGACTCTCGATGGTCTTTGATGATTTTTTTAAGGAAAGTGGTAATATCCTTTTCAATCTGTCTTAATTCTTTAAATGGTCCAAAGGGAAGATAATAAAGCCAGGAGCATATGTTGACCAGGAGGAGCTGGGTGTTGAGACAGATTTCTAACGCTCGTGACATAAGATTGAGCATTTTCTTAAACTCACTATTGGTATAATCAAAACGCTGGCCAAAGCACAGGGAGCAAATGATGTTAGAGACAGCATTGTTGAGAATGGGGAAAGGGTTGAAGGGGTCTTCTCCATGCTTCTGCATTTCCTCTTTTATATATTTAAACTCCTCAATAATCTTGGGTTCCAAGCTAAGTTTTCCCAAGCCAAAATGACGAAGAGTTGAATGAGAGAACTTCCTCTGTTGTCTCCAGACTGGACCATAATGTGCAAATACAATCCCTGCAAAAGGACACCAAGAAAAGGTAAGAGAGAGCGATGCCTGATAACACTTAAAAGGACTTACAATGAAGTGTGTCCTGTATTTGTCAAGTCACGTGTGCACAGTTCATCTACATACAGGTAAAGATCACCAGCCAAGAAGAATGATTAGCGAAATTTAATTATCAAGATAGCGTATGTTTCTAATAATAAAAATCCCATACAATATAGCTTATAGATGGGAACCCCCAGTGAAATGAAAAGCAATGAATTTCAATTTTTAGAGTTAGTGTAAATTTCTTTTTACTTATTTTAGTCTTAATTTTTTTTTAATTTATTTAAATTCAAGTTAGTTAACATATAGCATAGTATTGGTTTCAGGAGAACTCAGTGATTTATCACTTACATACAACACCCAGTGCTCATCCCAGCAAGTGCCCTCCTTAATGGCCATCACCCATTTAACCCATCCCCCCACCTACCCCCCCCAGCAGTTTGTTCTACGTATTTTATTTATTCATTCATTATTATTTAATTTACATCCAAGTTAGTTAACATATAGTGTGATAATTATTTCAGGAATAGAATTTAGTGATTCACCACTTACATGTAACACCCAGTGCTCATCTCAACAAATGTCCCCCTTAATGCCCCTTTGCCCATTTAGCCCATCCCCCCACCCCAAATCCCTCCAGCACTCCTCAGTTTTGTTTTCTGTATTTAAGAGTCTCTTATGGTTTGTCTCCCTCCCTGTTTTTAACTTATTTTTGCTTCTCTTCCTTTATGTTCATCTGTTTTGTATCTTAAATTCCACATGAGTGAAGTCATATGATACTTGTTTTTCTCTGACTTATTTCGCTTAGCATAATACCTTCTAGTTCCATCCACATTGCTGCAAATGGCAAGATTTCATTCTTTTTGATCACTTAGTAATATTCCATTGTATACATAAACCACATCTTTTTTTATCCATTCATCAGTCGATGGACATCTGGGCTCTTTCCATACTTTGCTATTGTCAATAGCACCGCTATAAACATTGGGGTGCATGTGCCCCTTCGAATCAGCACTCCTGTATCCTTTAGATAAATACCTAGTAGTGCAATTCTTGGGTCACAGGGTAGTTCTATTTTTAATATTTTGAGGAGCCTCCATACTGTTTTCCAGAGTGGCTGCACTATAGTTTGCATTCTTATCAGCAGTGCAAAAGGGTTCCTCTTTCTTTAGCGTAAATTTCTGAATCTTATGTTTCATAAGAGTAAATCCAGGCTTAAAAAATATTTCAGGCTGGGGGCGTCTGGGTGGCTTAGTCGGTTAAGCATCTGGCTCAGGTCATGATCTCGTAGTTTGTGGGCTCAATCCCTGCATGGGACTCTGTGCTGACAGCTCAGAGCCTGGAGCCTGCTTCAGATTCTGTCTCCCCCACTTGTACCCTGTCTGTCTCTCTCAAAACTAAACAAATATTAAAAAAAAAATTCAGGCTGGATATACCCATATTCTAAAGATTCTGAATAGAAGGAGGCAGGGACAATACCTGATTGTGCTGACTATTAAAATCCCAGCATCTGGCATCATTCCGAGTATACAGGAGGAGCTTGTCAAATATTAGCCAAATAAATCAACAGTCCCACTGGACTGTAACACTCACCATCAGTTTGGAACCGAATAGCTGGCAGGTAATCTAAAATGTCTGTTGTCAGCAACAGCCCTAATTTAAAAACATCTGAACTCAAAAGTCATCCACAACTATACCTCATTTGATTCTCACTTATGTTATACATCTCCCACCATCAAACCCAACAGAATTGTTCCCAGATGTATCAATTTGTTTTCAAATATTCCTTATTTCCTGTCACCTCTTTCACCCTTTTATTTTCCATGGTGCCCTTTATTGTTTCAGCTGGTTCTCCTTCTTTGCCATTTTTAATCTACTTCATTTCTGCTATCTTTGAGTATCACTTATTTAACAAATATTTCTGAATATTGAGTCAGTGCCAGGGACCGGGATGCTGTGAATCCAGCTGAGGATGAAATACAGACCTTTCTCTGTGGTTAAATCTTATCACAATATTTAATACCTTTACAAAATGCCTCTCAATGTAAACATCTGTGTGGTCAAATGAATCAGGCGATTTATCAGCTCTGCTTTTATCCTTGGACTCTGCCACACATCTGCTCAAATCTGCTGCTTCTAGGCCTTCTATTCAGGTGTGTGACGACCTCTGTGGGGCATCATTAAGGAATTATTTTAGATTCTCCTGTGCTGAACCCATTTCCAGGATTCTACTTCTTCCTCTTTCTTGTTTCCTTCCCTTCTTTTGCTAAAGCAAGAATGCATGGGCAGCAAATTTCGAAAGATTGTTTTAGAAAATGTGTTTATTTTACCTTTTCTACTTCCTCAGAATTTTGAAGACATTGCTAAGAGTGGTTTGGAAGTCATAAACACGTACTTTGTTAATATGACTAGACTTGCCAAATTACTCTCCAAAGTGCTTAGAGCACATTGTCTTAATTACTGTTACTTTATAAGACAGAAATAGACTTCACAGTGAGTCTTAACATCTAATAGGGAAGTCCCCCCTCCTTATTCTCTTTCAACATTGCTTTTTAAATTATTCTTGGCTCTTCACTCTTTTATAAAACTTTAGAGTCAGCTTGTCAAACTCTATTAAAAAAAAACTTTGAGGTTTTCATTGGAATTGCATTTAATTTATAGATTTGAAACTGTCTTCCTTCTGATAATTGAAACTGCTTGCAATAAAAAATAAATCCAATTTTGGTTATATAGTGTTTTATGGTTTTTTTTTAATCGATGGATTTGGTTTCTTGTATGTTTTCTTAAATTCATATTCATAAATGAAATGGCCAATAAATTTCTTTTTTCTCATAATGTACTTGTCTGGATATACTGGCCTTCTAAACTAATCCAGGGTATATTCTTTCTCTCTGGAAGAATTTGTGTAAAATTATGTTCCTTCTTTTTTCTTCTGAGTTTATGCTTTTATTCTTTTCCAGATGCATAAAGTTGGCCATCTAACTTATTACTTTTCAGACTTTTATCCTAATACATAACTTAGGGAGCTACATTTGCCTCTGGGTACCGCATTAGCTGCAGTCCACAAGTACTGTTTGCAAGTATTTTCATTATAATCTTAAGTTAAAATTTTTTTCTATTATGATTTTTTGCCACCTAAATTAATTTGTCTTCTACTGATTTTTGACGTTAATGAGGCTTGCTTTTTAGCCTAGTATGTGATCGATTTTAATACAATTTCCATTAAAATTCAGAGAATTTTTATAGACTCAATTGTGGGGTACAGGGTTCTCTATATGTCCAACACAAAAAACCTGATAACCATTGGAATCAAATGGTACATTTGTACAAAGGTACAAAATCAAATTTTATATCCTTAGCAAATTTGATCTTCCTGCTCTCTCAGTTATTCAAATGCTTATGTTAAAATATTTTGCTATAATGGTACATTTATTGATTTCTCTTTGCAGTTCTGTAAGTTTTGCTATAGAATTTTGCAATGTAGCTGCTTATATCTGTTAACTTATCTTTGCTGTCAGATACCTATATATGCTAGAGAACACTGTTAGGTATATGCAAGTTCCAAATTATTATATCTTCCTCTTCCTGTTCTCATCATGTAATTCACTAATTCTTAATAATAAGGTTTGACTTAAAGTATATATTGTCAAAAAGACATCAGCTTTTCTTTTAAAAAAATTTTTTTAATGTTTATTTATTTTTGAGAGAGTGTGAGTGGGGGAGGGGCAGAGAGAGAGGGAGACACAGAATCTGAAGCAGGCTCCAAGCTCTGAACTGTCACCACAGAGCCCGAGGCAGGGCTCGAACTCACAAACCTCGAGATCATGACCTGAGCTGAAGTCAGATGCTTAACCAACTGAGCCACCCTGGTATCCCAACAGCTTTTCTTTTTAAAGTATTATCTTGGTATAACATTTTGCTTTCTTTCACTTTGAATTTTAACGTACACTTATGTTTGGGGTATTTCTCTTTTTGGAGGGAGGGTATGTCTCTTTTAAAATGACATACATTTGGGGACACCTGGGTGGCTCAGTCCGTTGAGCGTCCAACTTCGGCTCAGGTCATGATCTTGCAGTTCATGAGTTCAAGCCCCACGTTGGGCTCTTTGCTGACAGCTCAGAGCCTGGAGATTTGGATTCTGTGTCTCCCTCTCTCTCCTGCCCCTTTCCTGCTCATATTCTGTCTCTCAAAAATGAATAACTGTTAAAAAAATTAAAATAACATACATTTGAATTTTTAAAAAATCCATTCTAGCAATCTATCCTTTAGTCAATTTAGTCCATTTATATTTAATATAATTATGAATTTATTTCTAATACATTATTTTGAACTTTACCTGGCTGTACCTATTCTTTTATCTCCTTCCTTTCTTGCCTTCTTTTGCATTAGAGAAACAAAGTGAATACTCACCCTTAAATTTTTAACACAGTTACTTAAAGTCCAGAATAATGATCAGCAAGCTTTAGCCCACAGGTCAAATCCAGCCTGCTGTCTCTTTTTATATGGCCAGTCAGCAAAGATGAATTTTTGCATTTTTAAATGGTTGGGGAAAAAATCAAAACACCATTTCATGATATATGAAAAAATATGAAATTCAAATTTCAGGGTTTATAAATAAAGGCTACTAGAACACAGGAGTTAACGAGCCACTATAATTCATTCACATATGGTCCATGGCTGCTTTTGTACTAAAATGGCAGGGTACTTGCAACAGGGATTGGAAGTAGCAGAGAACACTTTCTCTGCCAGAGTCCAGGCCAAGACAGACAATTTTCCTTATTTTCTTTTGTTAGTGGCCAGGTTTGTTGGGTGTTCCTTGTCAAACTCAACCTCACACTCAAAGGGAAGCTCTTCAAGAGTCTTCTGTCTACAGCAACTTTTCATCTTGTGTGATGCAAGATCATAGATCTCTGCCCTCACTCCACCCACTTCACATCCCTGGCCAAGAAGTCATTTAAACCCAAGATTGTTCAGGGCACCTACTTTCTGTTTTTTGGCACCTACTTTCTGTTTTTTGAAGGGGTGGGTATGGTGAAAAGGGACAGTCTAACTATATTTTGTATGCATTTCAAACAATCACTGTTCCAGCCCACTGGCTCATACCCATCTCCTGTTACCACTGGTATCTCCAATTCCTGAGACTTTCTGGGGTTCTGCAGGATAAACTGTCTCACACTCCACTAGTACCTGCCCCCAGTGTAGACCAATTAGGGGTGGTCATCCTCCACTCTAGGAAGTCATTTGCCAATCCGATGTCTACTTTTTGTCTTCCAATGTTGTGGCACAGAACTGTAGATCCATTTCATTCTGGGTGGAGTGTGTGCTTCTGTTAAAAGTCCCTCTGGTTTGAGATGGCAAACCAACACATGAAAAAATGCTCAATATCACTCATCATCAGGGAAATACAAGTCAAAGCCACAATGAGATACCACCTCACACCTGTCAGAATGGCTAACATTAACAACTCAGGCAACGACAGATGTTGGTGAGGATGCAGAGAAAGAAGATCTCTTTGTACTGCTGGTGGGAATGCAAACTGGTGCAGCCACTCTGGAAAACAGTATGGAGATTCCTCAAAATGTTAAAAACAGAACTACCCCCTGACCCAGCAATTGTACTACTAGGTATTTACCCAAAGGGTACAGATGTGCTGTTTTGAAGGGACACATGCTCCCCAGTGTTTATAGCAGCACTATTAACAATAGCTAAAGTATGGAAAGAGCCCAAATGTCCATTGATGGATGAATGGACAAGAAGATGTGGTATATATATACAATGGAGTATTACTCAGCAATCAAAAAGAACGAAATCTTGCCATTTGCAACTATGTGGATGGAACTGGAGGGTATTATGCTAAGTGAAATTAGTCAGTCAGAGAAAGACAAATATCATATGACTTCACTCATATGAGGACTTTAAGACACAGAACAGATGAACACAAGGGAAGGGAAGCAAAAATAATACAAAAACAGGGAGGGGGACAAAACATAAGACTCTTAAATTTGGAGAACAAAGGGTTACTGGAGGGGTTGAGGGAGGGTTGATGGGCTAATTGGATATGGGGCATTAAGGAATCTACTCCTGAAATCATTGCTGTACTATATGCTAACTAATTTGGATGTAAATTAAAAAAATAAATTAAATTTTAAAAAGTCCCTCTGGTTTGGTATGTGATTATCAAGACAAAAAAGAAATGGAAATGTCTTAACCATTCCTGAAACTAGAACACTCCCTTTAATAAAGCCCCGTAAACTATTTCCTAGGCAACCACAGCTTAGTCACTCTTCCTGCATTTAACCATGGCCAACTCTTGCTGCTTTCAGCATTCAGAGGCTAAGCATTGTTAGGTCCCCTTCTTTTTCCTTAGAAAGATCTAGTCTCTCACTCTAATTTCAGGATTTGATACTAATTTTAACTGTCGTCTAATTTAAGATATCACATACGACATCTCTGCTTTGCTCTATTTCTTAAGGAACTTTATTTTTCTGTTATTAGGTTCTCAGTCTTTATGATCTACTCACCATCTTTTAAACTACACATATATATTTTAGAAATATTTTATCAAGTAAAACACCCCTTTACTATCGGCTTTTCCAATATTTATTCAGAGTCCCCTATATACAAGTTACTTAGGGCATATTGATTTAAAAGAGCCATCGTCTCTCTTTTTAAGATGTTAGTCGTTATGGGAACTTAACCAACAATCCAATACACTGTTGTATGTTAGATTGTATTGAAGTTACATATTGTATTGAATGCTGTATGTTGGATTGTACTTTGGCTGCATAGTTGGAATGTACAGTATTGAATGTTTTATGTTGGACCATATTGAATGTTGCATTGTTGGGATGCACTGATTCAATGTTGTATGTCAGAGATGGACTGAAGTTGCAGTGTAGACAAAGGAAGGAGCGCCGTGTCAGCTGAGGAAAGGCAGCACTTCTCAGAAGAAAGGACACCTGAACTGATGCTGCATTTGTAAATAAAGATGTGCATAGGGGTGCCTGGGTGGCTCAGTCGGTTAAGCATCTGACTTCAGCTCCGGTCATGATCTCACGGTTTGTGAGTTTGAGTCCCGAATCAGGTTCTCTGCTTGTCAGCGCAGAGCCTGCTTCAGATGCTCTGTCTCCCTCTCTCTCTGCCCCTCCCCAGCTCGTGTGCACACATGCGCACTCTCTCTCTCAAAAATAAATTTTAAAAAAATTAAGAAAATTAAAGATGTGTATGAAGGTACATTTTCGAAAAACAACTTGAGCAAAGTTAAAGAGGCTGTTTCAAGAAGGGCTAAATTATTATTATTTTTTCTTTCTCAAGTTAGCTAACATACAGTGTAGTCTTGGCTTTAGGAGTAGACTGCAGTGATTCATCACTTACGTCTAACACCCAGTGTTCAGCCCAACAAGTGAAGAAGGGCTAAATTATCTTTAGAGGGAAATCAGGTTTAGATAAGGCAAGGAAATGGAGAGAACCTTCTCAGAAGAGGCTAATGTTTGAAGACTGGGATATGTGACAACAGGTTGACAGGTGTGAAGTGCAAGACAAAAGAGGTGACCAAAGAGACTGCCTGAGAATGCTAGAATGAGAGGCATGGACAGAATTAATGGCCCAAGGCTTTGAACTTTACAAAACCCTAATGTTTTGGAGCCAGAATGGCTTATGGTCCTAGGAGCGTCTGAAAGAGGTTCAGGCACATCCTACAGTTGTTAACATCTCCATTCTTAGCCCTGAAAAGCAATGGTATCTGTGGATGTGTACAAAGACTTCACTTCAGGGAGGATAATAACACTAAAAAATAAAAATGCCTCCAAAGCAAAAATGAGGACTCTTGGGTGGGAATGACAAAAATATATCCTTAAGTAGGTTTGGCAAAGAGGCCGATTAGGCTGCGCAACCAAAAACAAACAAACAAACAAACAAACAAACAAACAAACAAACCAGGAAGAGCTAGGGGTCATCACCTCAGAGAAGACTAAATGCCACACATCTCTTTCTCACTGCACCCATTTTCAAATGCTTTCTGCCTGACTTCACTTTTTCCCACTGCAAACTAGCTTTTCCAAGCATCAGGAGCTATCTTCAGATGCCTAATCTCCCATTTTCCCCACCAGAGAGAAAAGGCCTCTATTCTTCAGATCTGACTTTAAAAAAATGCTGGGGGAGGATTCAAATGCTTCAGTCAGGTATCCCCTGGTGATACCAATTTGGAACACCTTAAGTTTATTTTGTGACTTGAGGTTTCCAGACCATGCCATGAACATAAATTCTTGAGTTCGGTGCCCAGCCTACAAACTAGCCACTGGTACAGAGGTAAGATATTCTGATCAAGTCACCTTTGATCAGGGTTCTAACCCTTGCCTAATCACTGCTGTCAGAGAAGGGAATTCATATAAAGACATGGCATCTCACGTTCCAACCACAGTTAGTGGGTACAAGTAAGTGGCGAGGACGAAGAGCTCCTCAAAAGGGAGTCTTCTACAGAGGAACAGGTGCCACACAGTTGAAACAAAAATCCACTTTAAACCAAACACGGCATAAGCTAAACCAACTGTGATAGATTCTCACAAAGGAATGTTGTACAGCTCTTAGGATCTTTGCAGGAGAATAACTAATAATGCAGAAACATGTTCAGAAAATTTAAGTGACAAAAACAATTTTAAACAATTCTGAAAACAATTTTAAAGGGTGTGAATACAATTCCATTTAAAAAAATTTTTTTTTCAACGTTTATTTATTTTTGGGACAGAGAGAGACAGAGCATGAACGGGGGAGGGGCAGAGAGAGAGGGAGACACAGAATCGGAAACAGGCTCCAGGCTCCGAGCCATCAGCCCAGAGCCTGATGCGGGGCTCGAACTCACGGACCGCGAGATCGTGACCTGGCTGAAGTCGGACGCTTAACTGACTGCGCCACCCAGGCGCCCCTACAATTCCATTTTAAAGAAGAAAATACACTGTTTAAAAATGCATGCACATTTTTGCTTTTAATTCCCTTGCCTTTGGGGATGTGTCAAGTAAAAAATTGCTGCGGCTGAGGTCAGAGAGGTTTTTTCCTGCTTTCTCCTCTAGGGTTTTGATGGTTTCCTGTCTCACATTCAGGTCCTTTAGCCATTTTGAGTTTATTTTCGTGAATGTTGTAAGAAAATGGTCTAGTTTCAACCTTCTGCATGTTGCTGTCCAGTTCTCCCAGCACCATTTGTTAAAGAGGCTGTCTTTTTTCCATTGGATGTTCTTTCCTGCTTTGTCAAAGATGAGTTGGCCATACGTTTGTGGGTCTAGTTCTGGGGTTTCTATTCTATTCCATTGGTCTATGTGTCTGTTTTGGTGCCAATACCATGCTGTCCTGATGATTACAGCTTTGTAGTAGAGGCTAAAGTCTGGGATTGTGATGCCTCCCGCTTTGGTCATCTTCTTCAAAATTACTTTGGCTCTTCGGGGTCTTTTGTGGTTCCATTCAAATTTTAGGATTGTGTTCTAGCTTCGAGAAGAATGCTGGTGCAATTTTGATTGGGATTGCATTGAATGTGTAGATAGCTTTGGGTAGTATTGACATTTTAACAATATTTATTCTTCCAATCCATGAACATGGAATGTTTCTCCATTTCTTTGTATTTTCTTCAATTTCCTTCATAAGTTTTCTATAGTTTTCAGCATACAGATCTTTTACATCTTTGGTCAGGTTTACTCCTAGGTATTTTATGCTTCTTGGTACAATTGTGAGTGGGATCAGTTTCTTTGTCTTTCTGTTGCTTCATTATTAGTGTATAAGAATGCAACTGATTTCTGTATATTGATTTTGTATCCTGCAACTTTGCTAAATTCATGTATCAGTTCTAGCAGACTTTTGGTGGAGTCTATCGAGTTTTCCACGTATAGTATCATGCCATCTGCAAAAAGTGAAACCTTGACTTCATCTTTGCCAATTTTGATGCCTTTGATTTCCTTTTGTTGTCTGTTTTCTGATGCTAGCACTTCCAACACTATGTTAAACAACAGCGGTGAGAGTGGACATCCCTGTCGTGTTCCTGATCTCAGGGGGAAAGCTCTCAGTTTTTCCCCATTGAGGATGATATTAGCTGTGGACTCTTATGATGTTTAAGTATGTCCCTTCTATCCCGACTTTCTTGAGGGTTTTTATTAAGAAAGGATGCTGAATTTAGTCAAATGCTTTTTCTGCATTGATTGACAGGATCATATGGTTCTTATCTTTTCTTTTATTAATGTGATGTATCACATTGATTTGCTAATGTTGAACCAGCCCTGCAGCTCAGGAATGAATCCCACTTGATCATGGTGAATAATTCTTTTTATATGCTGTTGAATTCGATTTGCTAGTATCTTATTGAGAGGTTTTGCATCCATATTCATCAGGGATCTTGGCCTGTAGTTCTCTTTTTTTGCTGGGTCTCTGTCTGGTTTAGGAATCAAAGTAATACTGGCTTCATAGAATGAGTCTGGAAGTCTTCCTTCCCTTTCTATTTTTTGGAACAGCTTGAGAAGGATAGGTATGATCTCTGCTTTAAATGTCTGGTAGAATTCCCCAGGGAAGCCATCTGGTCCTGGACTCTTATTTGTTGCAGATTTTTGATAACTGATTCAATTTCTTCGCTGGTTTTGGGTCTGTTCAAGTTTTCTATTTCTTCCTGTTTGAGTTTTGGAAGTGTGTGGGTGCTTAGCAATTTGTCCATTTCTTCCAGGCTGTCCAGTTTGTTGACATATAATTTTTCACAGTATTCCCTGATAATTGCTTGTATTTCTGAGAGTTGGTTGTAATAATTCCATTTTCATTCATGATTTTATTTGGGTCATCTCCCTTTTCTTTTTGACAAGCCTGGCTAGAGGTTTATCAATTTTGTTTATTTTTTCAAAAAAACAACTCTTGGTTTCATTGATCTGCTCTACAGTATTTTTTAGATTCTATATTGCTTATTTCTGCTCTGATCTTTATTATTTCTCTTCTTCTGCTGGGTTTGGGGTGTCTTTGTGTTCTGCTTCTATTTCCTTTAGGTGTGCTGTTAGATTTTGTATTTGGGATTTTTCTTGTTTCTTGAGATAGGCCTGGATTGCAATGTATTTTCCTCTCAGGACTGCCTTTACTGCATCCCAAAGCATTTGGATTATTGTACTTTCATCTTCATTTGTTTCCATATTTTTTATAAATTTCTTCTCTAATTGCCTGGTTGACCCATTCATTCTTTAGTAGGGCTAAAGACAAAGGCAGTACATAAAAATACCAATAATGGCTATCTCAGAATAACAATGATCCCAAATGGCTTTCAATTCTTTTTGGAAAGAATTGAAAGGAATTCTTTTTTTTTTCCTCTTCCACATGTTTTACAATAATAAACATAAAGCAAAAGTACTTAAATACATTAAATTTGATGCAATTTATATCCATCACATGTAAGTTTTCTTCCTCCTGACATAGAGAAGGTGCTATCTACCCAGTGATTACATTTGCCCTTTCCTTCCATGGAGTCATAGAAGTGTTCCTTTTAGTGGGAATTCAGGCCCTCTTGCTACGAGTACATAACTATTTCAAATACCTATTTTACTGCACTTACTACAAGATTTGGTTATCCTGTTTTTCTTATTTTAGTTTAGTTTAGTTTTGAGAAAGAGAGACAATGCACACAAGCAGGGAGGGAAAGAGGGAGAGGGAGAGAAAGAATCTTAAGTAGGCTCCACACCCAGAGCAGACGACCCTGAGATCATGACCCAAGCCAAAATCAAGAGTCAGACACTCAACCGACCAACCGAGCCACCCAGGCTCCCCTCCTCATTCATTTTTTTTTTAATTTTTTTTTTAACATTTATTTATTTTTGAGACAGAGAGAGACAGAGCATGAACGGGAGAGGGGCAGAGAGAGAGGGAGACACAGAATCGGAAGCAGGCTCCAGGCTCTGAGCCATCAGCCCAGAGCCCACGTGGGGCTCGAACTCACGGACCGCGAGATTGTGACCTGAGCTGAAGTCGGACGCTTAACCGGCTGAGCCACCCAGGCACCCCCTCATTCATTTTTAAATTCCCCAGATGAACTTTCATTTTCTATCTTCATCTCCTAATTTCATTTTGCATCTTGTTCCCCTTTAAAGTAGTCAGTACTGACTGATCTATACTCTGCTCTTAAATTTCTTCCAAATTTCCTTTTATGTTCCATTTTTTTATGGCTCTGCAATTTGCTTTCACTCTTGCTCCAAGTTTCTAGCAATCTCTTAAAATTAGAAATAATGTAATTTCTGGGGCGCCTGGGTGGCTCAGACAGTTGAGCGTCAGACTCTCAATTTCAGCTCAGGACATGATCCCAGGGTCATGGGTTCAAGCCTGAATTGGACTCTGAGCCAAGCATGGGGCCTGCTTAGGATTCTTTTTCTCTCCTCTGCTCCTTGCCCCTGCTCATGCTGTCTCTAAAATTAAAAAAAAAAAAAAAAAATCTAATTTCTATCAACAGAGAAATAGATAAACCAACTAATAACAGCTGGAATAGAAATGGTACTTTAAATATATGACATATATAAGTTTTTTAAAAACATACCAAATAAAACTATGTATTGTTTATGAATGTGAAGCAAATCTGAATGGTAGATAAAGAAATTTATATGCTCTCTGAACTTTATATTTGAAATGTTTTATAATAAAAATGTGATGTACACAAACCTTTTAGAAGAACCTTTGACCACACTTAGGGTAAAGCACTTTTGGTAGCCTTGACTCTGACTTTGTAGCTTTATTTTCTATTCCTGCTCAGGAAAGATTCAGGTAGACTGATGAGAATGATGGGCATAGCTAATGTAAAATACCTTTATGGCATATCTAGCTTACTAGAGTTTTTATTGGCTTAAAAAGAACATCAACTTTCCCAAGCATATTTTGAAAAATTCAAATATAATAACTTCCCCACATTCTAGAACTTTTCGGCAATGTGTTAAGTCAAGTATTTCCAGCCTGTCTCTGAACATCACTGTTTATAAAACATTCCTTTCTCTGCTAGTCTCACTAACTTTAGTACCAATGTTCTTTAAAAATCTTTTAAATTATTTTTTAAATTTTTTGAGGGAGAGAGCATGTGTGCGCAAGTGTGTGAGTGGAGGAAGGGCAGAGGGAGAGGAAGAGGGAATCCCAAGCAGGCTCCAGGGCCAGTGCAGAGCCAGACCCACGGCTTGATCTTACCACCATGAGGTGGATACTCAACCGACTGAACCACCCAGGTGACCCTAAAAATATCTTGTACTAAATATTTAATAATGCTATTGACCTCTAATTCCTAATACTGTTTCTCTTTCTCCTATACATATTTCTCTTCTAGACAATTTCACATTTTCTAATTCTGCCATTGGAAACAGTAGCCAAACAGCGTGAACACTCCTCAAGTAGTGCTGAGCTGCTCAGCCTCTAGCTCTCATGGCCTCTCCTTGAGGCTGATAACTTCAGGCTATCCATTTCTCGATTTGTGACATCTACTCAGAATTTGTCTGGTCCCTCATCCTTTGATGGGCATCTTGAAATAAGCTCATATTCTCCCCTTTTATTCTTCACCTTTGAACAATTTCCATTAAAAAAATTCCTCAGCTGTCTCCATTTTCCTATTCAGATGACCTGTTCTCTACTCTAAGTTAGCCCCACAAGCATCTCCTTTGCGACCTATGGTTCTTCCTTTACCTTCTCTTGTCAACTGCCTCCACCACAGCAACTTTTCTCAGCTCACAGCACACTGCCCAACACACACCCATTACAATACCAGACCAGCATCACCTAAAGAATCCTAACTGTCTCTTGGGAGAATGAATGCTTTGGTTGAGATGCTGAAACACCCAGTTACCCCAGGCTCCCAGGCCTTTCCTATATAAAGATCTAATAATAAGCTGTGATTCAACTAATACTTAGAAACTTATTATAGGGGCAGCGAGGTGGCTCAGTTAGTGAAGCATTGGCTCAGGTCATGATCTCAAGGTCCTGAGATCGATCCCAAGTCAAGATCCATGCTGAGCATGGAGCCTGCTTAAGATTCTTTCCCTCCCCCTCATTCTGGCCCTCCCCCACATACACATGCTCATGCACACGTGCACTCGCACTCTCTCTCCCTCAAAATAAAAAAGAAACTGCCTTATTACAGATTTTTGAGCAAACCATATATTCACCAAGAAGGACCTCAAAGAAGAAAGTCTAATTCACACCTTAAAAATATCTAGAGGAAAAGACATGCAAGAAAATTACAGTATAATGTGTTACGTGCATCAACAGAGGTTTGTATGCATAGATTCATTCATTTTTTGATTACCTATTCTGTGCCAACTAGTGGGGATACAGTGGGTAACAACATGAACCAAACCTTTGCCCTCACAGAGTTTATATTCCATTGGTAGGTGGGGCTGGTAATAGGCTAAATATTTTCAAAGTGTTTAATGAGTGAAATATGAAAGAGATAAAATAAGTTGTGATATTGAGCAGTGTCTAAAATAGGACTGAAAGGTGACAATTAGCCTGAGAGAGGATAAGGAGTCAGTCATATGAAAAGTTATTCTAGGCCCAAGGACAACAAACCCAGTAGACTGAGGCAGTCACAAGCTTGCCAGGAATCTGCTTAATTTTTCTAGAGCAGGTTGAAATGTATGAGTCAAGGCAGAATGGAGAGAGAGAGAAAGTGAGAAAGGCAGGCAGGGCCCAGATTCTTCCAGGCACAGTAGGTCCAGGATGGAGTTGGAGGCAACTGGTTTCAGCTGGGGAGCAACATGGTTTGATTCATGGTTTTTTTGTTTGGTTTGGTTTGGTTTAAGTTTATTTATTTATTTTCAGAGTGAGAGAGAGGAGAGATAGAGAGTGCAAGTGGGGGAGTGGGAGAGAGAGAGGAAGAGAAAGAGAATCCCAAGCAGGCTCTGCACTGTCAGCCCATAGCCCAACGTGGGGCTTAAGTCCTTGAACCCTGAGATCATGATCTAAGATGAAGTCAGAAGCTCAACATCTGAGCCACCCAGGCACCTGTGATTCTTGGTTTTTAAAAGAGATCCCTTTGGCTGATGTGTAGATAAAAAACTCGATGGGACACCTGGGTGGCTCAGTCGGTTAAACGTCTGACTTTGGCTCAGGTCATGATCATGCAGTTCGTGGGTTCGAGCTTCATGTCAGGCTCTGTGCTGGCAGCTCAGAGCCTGGAGCCTGCTTCGGATTCTGTGTCTCCCTCACTCTGTCCCTTCCCTGCTCTCTCTCTCTCTCTCTCTCTCTCTCTCTCTCTCACACACACACACACACACACACACACACACACGCTCTCTCTCTCAAAATAAATAAACATTAAAAAAATAAAATAAAATAAAATAAAATAAAATAAAATAAAATAAAATAAAATAAAATAAAATAAAATAAAACTGGAGTAGAAACAAGTAGGCTAGGGAAGTGGCTTCAAGTATCAAATGAAAATGATGGTACCTGGCAAGAAGGTGCTGACAATGGAGATCAAAACAAGTGGATGGATACAGAACTGTTTCTGCAGAATTGACAAGACCTGCTGACTGACTGGCAGGGGGTGGGAGGGGGAGGGGCTTCAGCCCAAACAGTGGTGTCATAGAGAAAGGGTAGCTCCCCTCTCCCTGGCAGAGAGGTATGTTGGGGAACACATTCTCAAAGAGGTGACATTTAAGCAGGTTTGAGAAACAGAAAATAGCAAAGATGACGTGGGAAGATTGGAACCTTGTTCATTGCTGGTGGGAATGTAAAATGGTGCAGACACTGTGGAAAACAGTAGGGTAGTTACTCAAAAAATGAAATACAGAATTGCCATATTATCAAGCAATTCCACCTCTGGGTAACTACTCAGAAGAATTGAAAGGAAGGACTTGAATGGATATTTGTATATGTACCGTGTTCATAGCAGCATTTTTCATAATAGTGAAATGGCAGAAGTATCCAAGCATCCATCAGGGGATAAACAAAATGTGTTATATACATTCGACTGAATAGTATTCAGACTTAAAAAGGCAAGCAATTCTCACACATGCTACAACATTGAAAAGGCTTAAAACATGGGGCTAAGTGAAAGTGTCAGTTACAAAAGAATAAATATTAGATGATACCAATCATATCAAGTACCTAGAATAGTCACATCCATAGAGTCAGAAAATAGAACAGTGGTTGCCAGGGGATAGAAAGAGGAAGGAGGGTTTTTTCTATTTTTTGTTTTAAATTTTTAATTTTAAGTTTTAAGTAATCTCTACACCCAACGTGGGGCTCAAACCTACAACCCCAGGATCAAAAGTCACATGCTCTATGAACTGAGCCATCCAGGTGCCTGCCTCAAGGAGGGTTTTTTTTTAAGTTTGTTTAATGGTACACAGTTTCAGTTTTGCAAGATGAAAAATATTCTGGAGATAGTGGTAATGGTTTCATAACAATGTGAATGACCTAATGTCACTGAACTTAAAAATGGTTAAGATGGCAAATTTTATGTGTATTTCACCACGATGTGTTTAAAAAGACAGAAAAGAAAAGAAGAGAAAACAGGAGTTTTCCAGGCAGCCATGAGGCTGGAAGAGAATTCTAGGTAGAAGCAGCAGCATGTGTGACGGCATGGAGACCATGGGTTACGAACTGTGACATGTTCTTCAGTGGGACATTTAAAATATTATGATCACCACTGCTATTCATTAAAATCCTGAGGGAAAACTCTGGCTTAATCAGATTCTTAAAAGCCTGAATCTTTTTATGTCGCAGTCCACATTCTCCTAGATGTCAGTTTCGTGGTAAAGACCCCGCTTCCAGGCCCAAGATTGCAAAATTCTGTAGCCCCAGTTGTGATAAGGGCAGTGAAAAAAGTACTTGTGCAAAGAAACTGGTTCCAAAAGGGAGCTAACTTGGAGAGGGAGTGACAAAAAGCTTCCAGAAGGAAAGACTGACGAAAGGCAATTAACATATGAACTCAGACAAAAAAGTCTGGGACCTATGCCAGCCAGTAAGACAAAGGGTAAGACTGATAAACAAAGGAGGTGGGAGGATTGGGTTAGGGAGAGGGTAACCCAACCATCAAAACTGCCCAACTTGGACTTCCATAAGCAGAAATCGCAGAGGTTGCAAACCCAGTAAACTAGGTTTGCCAATAGGCTCCTAACACGTTTTCTGGACTTTCTATCTTATGGGGAACTATCTTCTTAAACGCTTTCATTCAGAACACAGAAGGTGTAATGAATATCCCTGCCTCCATCTAACACAGCCAAAGGCCTTGTTCTGGAAAGGACAGACAGGAAAGATAGAGCCTGGCTTTCACACGTCTCCACCCGCGCCCCCGTCCCCATTTCCCTTCCTCAACTTTCCAGTGGGTTTCCCACTTCTTATCTTGGAATAAGAACGAGTCCCTCATCCATCACAGCTCGATACGATCTTAAAGGCACCAGGAAAAGGAGGCGTTGCCGCCGCCCTCCTACTTTGGAGCTGCCTGCAGTGAGCCGGACTGGGTGCGCGCGGCTGCAAAGGGCACAGGAACCACAGCCCGGTGCACCTGGCGCCCCATGCGCCGCATCGCGCGTTCACACGGCCCGCGACCCTCAAGGCTCCGGCGGCCGAGAAGCGGCTCACCCTTCTCCTTGGTTACGAGGGAGACGAGCGGCACCCGCGGGCGGTCGCTGAAGATCTCGGCCTGTTGCACCAGCGCCTCGCGCACGCTTTGGAAGTCGCTGAGGACCACCACCAGGTAGTGGCCGATGAAAAAGCTGAAGACGTTGCCGTATACGCGGGCCAGGTCGGCCAGGTACAACTGCGGGCCCAGGGCCGAGGGCTCCACTCCTGCGGCCCTCGCCCGGCGCTGCAGCCAGCTCTTCCGTCGGAGGAACGGTGGCAGCAGCACGAAGCCGAAATTGCCCACCACGGGCCAGGGCGTGGGTCCGGGGGGGATGCCCCGCGCCCGGTGCCGCCACAGCCAGCTCCAGCCGAGGAGCACCGCGAGGCCGAGCAGCAGCAGCGCGCCGCCGGTAGAGTCCAGCCGCAGCAGCCCGGGAGGCGCGTGCAGCAGGCGCAGAGGCCAGGGCGAGACCTCGGCCAGGGCCTGCGGCAGCCCGGGAGAGGCCATGGCCTGCGCGCCGGCGTCCCCAGCCTCGACTGCACCGGCTCACCCGGGGCTGACCCCTGGGAGAGCGCAAGCAGACACCGACCCGAGACGCCGCCTGCGGAACACTAACTCCACGGGAAGGAGGAGGGGCAGGGAGGGGAGCGGCGAAGGGCGGTTCGGATTGGCTGTGCCCACCGCCTTCCCCGCCCTCGTCTCCAATCAGCGACGCCCGAGCAGAAACGGGGTCGCGCTCGCACCGCTGTAAAAGCGGTCCACGGATGGGCGGGGCGAGCGCTCTGAAAGTTTGACCCCGGGTCCTGTTGCTCCTCTTCTCCGGGTCTGGCTGGGCATTTACTGTCCCGGACCAAAGATGCTTGCGGTACCACGCTTGCGTCCTGATTGGCTGTCGGATTTCCTCGGGTCGCCCACGTGTCATTTGAGTGTATACACCTGCCTGGTGAACGGGCCCCTGATCGCTCACCCTCAACACCAGCACCCTTACCCTAAGGTGGGAGAGTGGGGTTCCCGCCCCACCTCCGCAGCAAAAAGATGGGATTCCGCAGCAAAAAGAGGAAGGGACTCTTTCCTGCCCTCAGAGACAAGAGGATGATGGGAAAGCAAAGTGCAGAATTTGCCAGTGCAGGAGCCTGTCGCTGCGGGAAGGATGGGCAGGGGTGGCCTAAGGGGGGGGGGGGGGGCGGAGTAAAGCTCTCAGAACTTGCCACTGGCAGGAAAACCTTTTTATGCGGGGAGAGAAAGCTCAGCATTTATATCAGCGCGTAGCCTGGGTAAAGCAGCAAGCCTAATCCAGGAATAGATTAAAAAAAAAGAATAGACCTGAAAGATTAAAGTAGCTAATAGTATAAAAAGGAAGCGGTGAGGAGGGATGACAATATTATTATTGGTATTAAACCAAACCGGAAATGCTGAGGTTGAGATATTAAGTATGAATTGTATCATACTTAAAATTGTTTTTAACATTTATTTATTTTTGAGAGAGAGAGACAGAGCATGAGCAGAGGAGGAGGAGAGAGGGAGACCCAGAATCCGAAGCAGTCTCCAGGCTCTGAGCTGTTTGTTAGCACAGAGCCCAACGGGGGGCTCGAGCTCACGAACTGCGAGACGGTGACCTGAGCGGAAGTCTGGACCTCAACTGACTGGGCCACCCGGGAGCCCCTGAATCTATAATACTTTTAAGATAAAGTCCTTTAATCTTATGTGATAATGGCTCCTAGGAGCTTACCTTTCCATCTTCCATAGGCTGACTCCTTTGGTTTCTCTTTAATGTTAGGTTGACATATAGAATTGTCAATATCGGACCCTGTTTTATCTACTAAAAGGTCAGTATCTTATGAATCAACTTGAATGATCATAACCAACAATCTGTTCTTTTCTCAATTTTGGATCTTTTAAATTCTACCCCCCCCCCCCCCAGGAAAAGTTTGAACACCATGCTGTACTTATAAAAGTGTGACCAAAACGTAGAGTCCTCCTTATTCATTCTATGACCCATTCTAATTTTTCTATAGGCAAGAGATGACAGCAGGATATGCTAAATTTCAAGTCTACTCTGTTCTAATACCATTTTTGCCATGCACTTCATAAGTTATTTTAAACTTAATAACAACAAACCCTACACCTTATATGCTCTGTAATTTCCCATTGTTAGATTCGATTTCTCATTTTTTGAATTTAGAGAATTTAAAAAAATTAAACTACTTGTTTGTAGATATGATCTTCAGCATGTCCTGATTCTTTCATAGCCTTGCTCTCTGAAATAGTAGCCACTAACATCTTTCCATACAACCAACTTAAGTTCACAAATGATTTTAAAATAGTTGAAATGTGGTTAATTTAACAACCCTAACAAACACCGTCTTGCACAGGATATAACTGCATTTACAGCATTTTCCTAAATATTCTCAAATTTTGTTAGGTTAACAACTCTGTGTTGCACATAGGAAGTGTTATGGGCTGAACTGTGTTCCCTCAGAATTCATATGTTGAAATCCTAAACTCCAGCCCCTCAGAATGTGACTGTATTTGAAACAGGGTTTTTACAGAGGCAATGAAGATAAAATAAGGTCATATGAGTGGACCCTAATCCACTAAGACTGGTGTCCTTTGCTAAGAGATTAGGACACAGACACAGGAGGAAGACCACGTGAAAACATGGAAAGAAGATGAGTACCTGAAGTCAAGAAGAGAGGCCTCAGAAGGGACCAACCCTGCTAACACCTTGATCTTGGACTTGTAGCCTCTAGAAGTATGAGACAATATGTTTCTGTGGTTTACATACCCAGTGTGTAGCACTTTGTTTTGGCAGCCCTCACAACCTAATACAGGAAGCTATATTGTTCACAATACCATGGGTAAACTTTTTTTTTAACTTTTTAAAAGTTTATTTATTTTGAGAGAGAGCAAGTGTGGGGGAGGAGGGGCAGAGAGAGAGGGAGAGAGAGAATCAGAAGTAGCCTCCTCACACTGTCAACATGGAGCCCGATGTGGGGCTCGATCTCACAAACCTCGAGATCATGACCTGAGTTGAAATCAAGAGCCCACCGCTTAACCGACTGAGCCACTCAGGTGCCCCAGATAAACTTTTTTTTTTTTTTAAGATTTTATTTTTAAGTAATTTCTACACCCAACATGGGGCTCTAACTTACAACCCTGAGATCAACAGCTGCATGCTTTACTGACTGAGTCAGCCAGGAGCCCTTGGATAAACTATTTTATTTCATTTTTCTAATGCTTATTTTTGAGGGAGAGAGAGAGAGAGACAGCTCGAGCAGGGGAGGGGCAGAGAGGGAGAGAGACACAGAATCCAATGCAGGCCCCAGGCTCCAAGCTGTCAGAGGACAGAGTCCGATGCAGGGCTCGAACTCACGAACCATGAGATCATGACCTGAGCCGGCCACGTCAGACGCTCAACCAACCGAGCCACCCAGGCGCCCCTGGATAAACTATTTTAAACATCGAAACCATATAGCTCATCCAGTGCTTCTTAGGGATAAATTTCTCCAAATCATATTCAGGGCTTTGCTGCCAGAGAAAGGAATCGTTTCTGCTCCATTCGTTAAATAGGTGAATAAAATAATAATCAGTCGCAGTAAAGGAAAAGAATACTAAAAGATATTTGGGGTAGGGACAGAGCGGGAAGGAAGACAAGAAGAGTGTTAAGGGGAAAAGAAATCATTTTGTATTGAATCCCCAAAGATAATTTTAAACCAGTCACTTTCCCACTGAAATTCTTCTTGTTATACATGAATTTTGGCCAGAAGTGTTGGTAACAGTGTATCTAAAATATCTAAGTACTTACTATTTTGTTATCAAGAGTGGTGTTAAATTACTCTATTTGTAAAACCGCAGTTGCCCAGCTGGTTTGTAATTCCCTGGGAAGTAAATGCTACACCTTACACCCATCCCGAGTCAGTGAGCATGAACAGAGAGAGCTCATGGTTTAAGAAGAGTTTGCAAACTGCTAATGAAAAGACAAAGTAGAAATGCTATTTATACTATTTAGTTGCACAAATCCACATGGCACTATACATAGAAGACACCCAAATGGATATATATGAAGTAAATCATAAAAATTAACCACTTTGTTTCCGTTAGGTTTCTGTGAGTCTCTACACCCATTTGAGTGTCTTCTATTGTATAGTGTTAATGGACTTCTTTATGTACTTTGTGAACATCTATATGCTCTGCATGAAATTGGGATAATAAATGTACCTACCGGAAGCGTAAGAATTAGATGAAATAATTGGCACAATGTCTAGCATTTAGTTAAAGCTTGATAAGTATAAGCTATACTTGTAAGAATTATCATCAGGACCCTGATAATGCTTTAAACTGTATAGGCTGGGACTGTTACCGCCCTTTTATCACCCTTTACAGCATTTACTACCCTTTTCAAAATTGGATTGTGAGACTGGACAGAATAGTAACTTGTTTTCTGTATTCAGCCTTTATGCCTTGTGTGAATAAATAAACGTGCGAATCTTCTATGTAGCCCACTTCATTCCTCTCCTGTTGCACGTATGTACTCTGATTTTCCTGCAGAGGGATAAAGCAGGGGAAGTCCTTGAAAAACCTCAATATCAGTGAAAGGCAGAATCTCAAAAGTAACAAAATCCAGTTCCCCAAACTTCTTTTTGTTTGGATAAACTGGTCCCAGGACTGGAACAAATTTTTTTTTGTTTAATGCCAGACCTAGAAATTGTCAGATGTCCTTCAACAAAAGAGAGGAAGAGAAAAACTCTGGGGTATTTTTGAAAGACTACTATTCAGCAATAAAAAAGGAATAAGTTGGGGCTCCTGGGTGGCTCGGTTGGTTGAGCATCCCATTCTTGGTTTTGACTCAAGTCATGATCCCAGGGTTGTGGGATCGAGCTCCGCATTGGGCTCTGCACTGAGTATGGAGCCTGTTTGGGATATTCTCTCTCTCTCTCTCTCTCTCTCATTCTCTCTCTCTCTCTCTCTCTCTGCCTCTCCCTCCCTCAAATTAAAAAAAAAAAGAATAAGTTATGATACACCCACAATAGTTCTCAAAAACCATTATGAGGGGCGCCTGGGTGGCGCAGTTGGTTAAGCATCCGACTTCAGCCAGGTCACGATCTCGCGGTCCGGGAGTTCGAGCCCCGCGTCGGGCTCTGGGCTGATGGCTCAGAGCCTGGAGCCTGTTTCCGATTCTGTGTCTCCCTCTCTCTCTGCCTCTCCCCCGTTCATGCTCTGTCTCTCTCTGTCCCCAAAATAAATAAACGTTGGAAAAAAAAAAAAAAAAACCATTATGAAAAAGCCAGACACGATAGTGTGTCAGTAGCATGCTATGAAGGTGTACACGCGAGTTGTGTCTTTTCACAATGTCAGTTTTATTCCATCATAAAGCAAGATTAACATAATTATAAAGCAGGTACAGGGTTCCAAACTCAATGACATTTTGCTGTGTGATTAACTTGGCTTCTTACGCAGTACACAGAGAACAGCCAACAGAAGGATGTAGGAAGTTAATGAACCAAATGCAAAGTCCGTCTGTGCGCGTACAGTTGAGATAAGGCTTCAGTTTATCCGGGTCAGCTTGTTGCACTTACTGCTTATTCTGTTCAAACTGTCAAGGAGCTCAGTTCTGTTTGGAGATCAATCTGGCAGAGCCTTGGGAGGCAGCTGCCTTGTTCAAGTGATCAGTCATAGAGGGGTCATGTCTGAAATCCTTCCCTTTATAAAGGGATTTAATCAGTCTTGGGGCCCTGCAGACCTCCAATGCTTCTGCTTGTTATCAGTTCTAGGGTGTCAGCTGATGCTGTTCGTGGTGATATCTTATAGCTGTAGTACCCTTAATTGCTTGTGTCATTGCTTGACACAGGCCCCTGCTTGACATGAGTGACTCCATCTTGTTCTCTACAGAATGAGTGCTGAATAGTTGCATTTATACGAAGTTTTAGAGCAGGCATAACTAAGCCATGGTGAAGAAATCAGACCAGGGGTTGGATTGACTGAGAAGGGACATGAGAAATTTTTCTGGGGTGATGGGAATGTTCTATATCTTGATCGGAGTGTTGGTTACTTGCGTGCATGTCTTTGTCAAAACCGAACTGTGTATTTCACTGTAGGTAAATTATATCTCAGTAGGACACGTTTTTTTAAAAAATCCAGTATCTTGGGAGAAAAAGACATGGTGAAGTAAGAAGACTTAGCTACAACTGTGAATGCTAGCAGTAACAGCTACATGATACATTGTTGGTATAGCAGCAAACAGTGATGTAGTATGTAAATAAAGAGGAATAGAAGAGGGGCACCTGGGTGGCTTAGTTGGTTAAGCGTCTGACTTTGGCTGTGGTCATGATCTTGTAGTTCCTGAGTTCTAGCCCTGTGTGGGGCTCTGTGCTGACAGCTCAGAGCCTGGAGCCTGCTTTGGATTCTGTGTCTCCCTCTCTCTCCCACCTTCCCCTGCTCACACTATCTCTCTCAAGAATAAATAAACATTTAAAAAAAAAGAGGAATAGAAGAAAAAGTGTTAAAGAGTGACATCCTTCTTAAAAATTAAATGTTCTCTCACTTCAGTTAGCTTGATTATAATCGTTAAGGATTCCTGATGTTTGATTTTTGTAGGCTGATGAATTGCTCAGATCCCTGTTGTTCTTTTCTTCTCCCTCATTTCCTTCCATTTATTATGCAGAAGTCACTGTGGAAGTCATGTGAGAGCTCTGCCCAAACATAAGTGGCTTGCTGTAGACAAGTTGTTAACCTTCTGACTCGTGTTTTCTTCTTGTGGTAAAACAAGGCCTCCCAGTCCCTGACTTCACCCTCTCAATCAGATTGTCGGGACTTTGAACTTGGCCTTGGTTAATAACAACATGTTTAGTCAATTAAATCTGAAAAAATAAAGTGTATTTACAAAGTAAATAAGCCAGTTACCTCAACAAAACTGTGTTGTCACTTCCTGCTGCAGGTAGCATGCTTGGTCCTTAGCCTGATAACGAAGCTTCATTTCTAATGCAGAATATGTTGTAGGAAGGACATTGAAAGTTGATTCCTCCAGGACATCTGGTTGGCTCAGTCAGAAAAGCATGTGACTCTTGATGTTGGGGTCATGAGGTTGAGCCCCACGATGGATGTAGAGATTACTTAAATAAAAACTTTTTAAAAAAGTTACCTATTCCTTCCTTTAGGCAAGAACATACAGTAAACCAGATATTTAGAAGTCAGTCTTTTATTCTGATTTAAAAAATATTTAATGTTTATTCATTATTTTTGAGAGAGAGAGAGCAGGGGAGGGGCAGAGAGAGAGGGAGACACAGAATCCAAAGAAGGCTCCAGGCTCTGAACTGTCAGCACAGAGCCGGATGCAGGGCTCGAACCCACAGACCGTGAGATCATGAACTGAGCTGAAGTCAGACCCTTAACCAACTGAGCCACCCAGGTGCCCCTATTCTGATTTTAAAAAGAGTAATACACAAGGTTTTGTAGACAATTTGAAAATGCAGGAAACTGTTAAGGAGGAAATAATCACCTTTTAATTTTTTCAGCTTAGGTAATTTGTAACATTTATATGTGATTTTTTTCCAGGCTCCCCCCCCCCCATATATCTGTGATATTTTAAATCCTTATAAATATTTCTATTTACAATATGCACATATTTAATAAACATGTAAACAAATATATATCATTAACATTTCCATGTTGTTTTCCTACAAATAACTTTGGATTACTCTATTTTAGTCCAGGGGTTCAGCAACATTTTCCTGTAAAGGACCAAATAGTAAATTTTTTGGGCTTTGCAGGCTATATGGTCTCTGTCACAGCTATACTACTCTGCCCCGGGAACAGGAAAGCAGCCATAGACGATATGTAGATGAATGGGCATGGCTATATTTCAATAAAACTTTTCCCATTAAAAAAAAAAAAAAACAGCAGCTGGGCTTAACCTGAAGGCCATTATTTGCTGATCTCTAGATTAAAAAGAAATCCATTGTTTAGGAATATTTTGAAATTTATCTGACCAACACCCTATTGTCAACACATAGGGGACATCAGGGGTTTTTTGTTTGTTTTTTTGTTTTTTGCCATTATGAACAAAACTGATATATACACCTTTATTTCAGTAGGGTAAATATCGAGAAATAGAATTGGTACTAAGGCTATTGCTACCTAAAACAAAATAACCTCCCCCCCCCCCCCCCCACGTATATATTTTGTCTTTCTCCTCTCAGAAGATAACCTCTGTTAAGAGAAATACATCCTTTCGGATTTTTTATATGCTTACATAGACTTCCCCTGTTCCATAATTGGCATCATACTAACTCTTTTCACTAACGTGCTCTCTTCACATGCTGGTGTATTTTGAGGATCTTGCCACGTCAGTGAGTATCGATCTGCCTTATTCTTCTTAAACATCTGTTTGGTATTTTATTAAATGGATTTATTCTCTCAGTAAATATTTATTGAGCACTGAGTGTCATGCATTGTTCTCAGCACTGAGAACACCGTGTGACCAAAACAAAGTGCTTGCCCTTCAAGGAGCTTACTTTCTAGTGGAAGGAAGACAGATAAAAGATGAACAAATGTACAGTGTCTGTGGGTGAAAAATACCATGGAGGAGATAAAGCACTGGGATTGCTATCTTTGTGTGTGAGTGTGTGTGTGTGTGTGTGTGTGTGTGTATGAGTGGCTGGGGGCGAAGGGGGGCATTGTTATCTTATACAAGGTATTCAGGGAAACCTCTTTTGAATAGATAGCTGATCACCTGCTAGAAGGGTGTAGGTACCTGGGGAAGAGCATGCCAGACAGAAGAAAGGGGGAGTGCAAAGGCTCTGAAGGTAAAGTATGCTGGGGGGGTTTCCAGGAACAAGAGGCCATAGGACCAGAGTGAAGAAGGTAGGGTGGAGAGTAGAAAGAGATAACATCAAAGAGGTAGACTTGTAGGGCATTGTAGAGACTTTGGCTTTTACTCTGAGTGAGATGGTCAACCACGGAAGTGCTTTTGAGAAGGAATACCATCATTTGGCTTAGGCTGCTCTGTAAAGGGCCAGAAAGCAAGACCATTAAGAATTCAATATAGAATATGTCACACTTTATTAGCCAAATCCTTTGTTAATGAACACTGAGGTTATTTCCAGTTTCTTTCCATTAAAAATGGTGGTGGAATAAATATTAGAGGGGATTGTTTCTTATTTATTGTGGTAAGATTTACATAAAGTTTACCATTGTAATCATTTTAAAGCATATTTTTCAGTGGCATTAAGTACATTCACAATGTTGTGTAATTACTGCTGCTGTCTACTTCCGGGACTTCACCATTCCAAATGGAAACCCTGTGCCCATTAAATAATAACTTTCCATCTCCCCTCGCCCCTACTAACTTCTCTACTTTCCTTCTGAATTGCCTATTCAAGGTATGTCATGTAAGTGGAATCATACAATATTTGTCCTTTTGTGCCTGGCTTATTTCACTTAGCATAATGTTTTCAAGGTTCATCCACATTGTATATCAAAATATCCTTCCTTTTTATGGCTGAATAATGTTCCATTGAGTGTATATACTACATTTCCTTTATCAATTCATCCATTGATGGACATTTGGGTCATTTCCACTTTGCACTATTGGGAATAATGCTGCTATGAACATGAGAGTACAGGTATCTGTTGAGCCCCTGCTTTCAATTATTTTGGGTACATATCTAGGGGTGGAATTGCCGAATCATATAGCAACTTTATATGAGGAATCACCAATTTTTTGAGGAATCACCAAACTGTTTTCTACAGAGGCTGTGCCATTTTACATCCCTGTAATACTAGCAGTGACAAGGGTCCCAATTTCTCTACATCCTCATCAACAATTGTTATTTTCTTTTGTTCTTTTTCTTTTCATAATAACCATCTTTTTTTTCCCCCATAACAGCCACCCTAGTGGGTATAAAGTGGTACCTTGTGGTTTTGATTTACATTTTTCTAAAATTTTTTAATGTTTATTTATTTTTGAGACAGAGAGACAGACAGAGAGAGAGACAGAGCATGAGTGGGGGAGGGGCAGAGAGAGAGAGGGACACACAGAATTTGAAACAGGCTCCAGGCTCTGAGCTGTCAGCACAGAGTCTGATGTGGGGCTCGAACTCACAGACTGTGAGATCATGACCCGAGCTGAAGCTGGATGCTCAGCCGACTGAGCCACCCAGGCACCCCTGATTTACATTTTTCTGATGACTGATACTGCTTTTTTTTTTTTTCTGTGCTTATTGGGCATTTGTATATATTCTTT
Source organism: Prionailurus viverrinus (assembly GCF_022837055.1). Classification (NCBI taxonomy): domain Eukaryota; kingdom Metazoa; phylum Chordata; class Mammalia; order Carnivora; family Felidae; genus Prionailurus; species Prionailurus viverrinus. The sequence goes on from NC_062564.1 coordinate 115,532,363, forward strand.
AGAAAACTGTCTATTCAAATCCTTTGCCTACTTGTGAATCAGAATGTTTGTTGTTGAGTTGTAGTTTTTAAAAAAAATTCTTCTTGGGGCCCCTGGGCTGCTTTGTCTTCCTCTCTGGAAGGTTTGCCTTCCTCTCTGTTTTTATCTTATTATTTTATTTTTCCTTTCCTTCCCCCATGTTCATGTTCTGTATCTTAAATTCCACAGTTGAGTGAAGTCATATGGTATTTTTCTGTCCCTAACTTATTTCACTTAGCATAATACACTCTAGTTCCATCCATGCCATTGCAAATGTCAAGATTTCATTCTTTTTGATGGTTAATATTCCTGTGTGTGTGTGTGTGTGTGTGTGTGTGTATATACATATTACATCTCATTTATACATTCATCAGTTGATGGACATTTGGGCACTTTGCATAATTTGTCTATTGTTGATAGTGCTGCTATAAAAATTGGGGTGCATGTGCCCCGTTGAGTATTTTTGCATCCTTTGGATAAATATCTAGTAGTGCAATTGCTGAGTTGTAGAGCAGTTCTATTTTTAACTTTTTGAGGAACCTCCATACTGTTTTCCAGAGTGGCTGCACCAGTTTGTATTCCCACCAACACTGTAAGACAGTTCCCCTTTCTCCACATCCTCGCCAACACCTGTTGTTTCCTGTATTGTTAATTTTAGCCATTCTGCAGTTGTGAGGTGGTATCGCATTGGGTTTTGATTTGTATTTCCCTGATGATGAGTGATGTTGAACACTTTTCATGTATGTTAGCCATTTGTATGTCTTCTTTGGAGAAATGTCTGTTCATGTCTTTTGCCCATTTCTTAACTGGATTATTTACTTACTGGGTGTTGAGTTTGATAAGTTCTTTAGATTTTGGATACTAGCCCTGTATCCAATATGTCATTTGCAAATATCTTCTCCCATTTCATAGGTTGCCTTTTAGTTTTTTTGATTGTTTCCTTTGCTGTGTAGAAATTTGTTATCTTGATTAAGTTCCAATAGTTCATTTTTGCTTTTGTTTCCCCTGCCTCCAGAGATGTGTCTAGTAAGAAGTTGCTCTGGCCGAGGTCAAAGAGGTTGCTGCGTATGTTCTCCTCTAGGATTGGATAGTTTCCAGTCTCACATATAGGTCTTTCATCCATTTTGAATTTATTTTTGTGTCTGATGTAAGAAAGTGGTCCAGTATCATTCTTCTGCATGTCACTGTCCAGTTTTCCCAACATCATTTGTTGAAAAGACCGTCTTTTTTCCATTGGATATTCCTTCCTGCTTTGTTGAAGATTAGTTGACCAGAGTTGTAGTTCTTTATACATTCTGGACTAATCTCTTATCAGGTATATGATTTGCAAATATTTTCTCCCATTTTGTTATTGTATTTTTACTCTCTTATCATTTGCACAAGGTTTTTAATTCTGAGTAAGTCTAGTTTATCTATTTTTTTAAAATTTCCTGTGCTTTTGGTGTCATGCATGATTAGGCAATCATATCAAGAAATGATTGCCTACTCCAGGGTCATGAAGATTTTCACCTTTTTTCCTCTAAGAGTGTTTTGTTTTAGTCTTAGCTCTTAAATTTAGGTCTTTGATCCATTTTTTGAGTTAATTTTTGTATGTAGTTTAAAACATCAACTTCATTCTCTTGCATGTGGATATCCAGTTTTCCCAGCACTATTTTGAAAACCCTATCCTTTCCCTCATTGATTGGTATTGGCACATTTGTTGAAAATCAATTAGCCTTTGGGTGCCTGGGTGGCTAGGTCAGTTATGCGTCAAACTTTGGCTCAGGTCATGATCTCATGGTTCGTGGGTTCACGCCCCGCATTGGGCTCTGGGCTGACAGCTTGCCTGGAGCCTGCTTCGGATTCTGTGCGTCCCCCTCTCTCTGCCCCTCCCCCACTTGCACTCTGTCTCTCTCTCAAAAATAAATATTTAAATAAGAAAAAAAAAGACAATCAATTGACCATATATGTGAGGTTTTATTTCTGGGTTTTCTATTCCATTCTATTGGTTGGCGTATATGTTCATCTTTATGCCCGTATCATATTGACTACTGTATCTTTATAGTCTTTTGAAATCAGAAAGTGTGAGATCTCCAACTATTTCTTCTTTTTGAAAGTTGTTTTGGCTACTTTGGCAAATTTGGTTACATTGGCAATTTTGCTATTGTTTTCATCCTTTGAAATTCCATACAAACTTTTGGATTGATTTTTCTATTTCTGTAAAACACACCAGTGAAATTTTATAAGGATTGCATTGGATTTTTAAATTGCTCCGAGTAGTATTGTCACTTAACAAAATAAATCTTCTGATCCATGAACATGGGATGTCTTCCCATTTATTCAGTACTTTTTAGTATAGAAGTTTTTCATATCCCTGGCTAAATTTATTCATATTTTACTCTTTTTTATGCTATTGTAAATGGAACTGTTTTCTTAATTTCCTTTTCAGATTGTTAAAATATATAAATGTGACTGATCTTTGTGTTGATTTTGTATCCTGCAACTTTGCTGAATTCATTTATTAGATCCAATAGTCTTTTAATGTTTACTTAATTCAAGACAGGAGACAATAATAAGCTAAACCAGACTATGGCTGGTTCTAGTAATATGGGAGGCACTCATTTAGCATTTCAAAGAAGGGGACTCAATTAGGAGCTGAGGTCCATTCCTAGGCAATTCCTGCATCTCCAAAAAGAGAGAATTCCTAGGAAAAAGCTATTTCCTCCTTCCCAAGGTCTATAATATGTGTAAGACAGTACAAAATGCAACAGAATCTTTGTTCCCAAATAGCTATTTATTCCGCTCCTGTATATCTTCTAAGTATTGGCATTTGTGTGAATTTGTCTCACCTAAGTAGGTAATGCCTGACATATGGTATATATGATTTATACATCTTTTTAGAAAGGTCTGTACATGAAGTCTAGAAGTTGTTGCAAAACTAATTTTCCTCGAGTTTCTTATCAAGTCTTTTATTGAGTCACTCCTCTCTAATGTCCTTCTGACTTCACCTTCCATTTATGCCTGGCCCTCTGTAGTGTCCTGGATTTTTCTTCTTGACCTTCAACATGAGCTTTCAATGAAATGGCTCCCCCCAGTTTTCTCCCCACTGCGTTTGGGTCTTGCAGTTCCAGGATAATTGAGAAGATGAAGGAAAATAATCATTCTAGTCGAAGGTCAGAATCAAATATGTAAAAGACAAATCTCTCTTTTGGTTGATTGCATTTAAAAAAAATTTCCAGACCTTTTTTTTTTTTTTTAAGTTTTTAATTCCAGGTAGTTTAACATAGTGTCATATTAGTTTCAGGTATACAATATAGTGATTCAATTCCATACATCACCCAGTGCTCATCCCAAATGCATTCCATAATCCCCCATCACCTATTTATATCCATCCCCCCACCTCCTCCCCTCTGGCAACCATCAGTTTGCTTTCTATAATTAAGAATCTTTTTCTTGGTTTGTCTTTTTTCCCTTTGCTTGCTTGTTTTGTTTCTTAAATTCCACATGAGTGAAATCATATGGTATTTTTCTCTGATTTCTTTTGCTTAGCAAACTCTGTAGCTCCATTTATGTCATTGCAAATGGCAAGATTTCATTCTTTTTATGGCTAAATAATATTCCATTCACATACACATGCACATACCACATCTTCTTTATCCATTCATCAACTGATGGACACTTGGGCTGCTTCCATAATTTGGCTATTGTAAATAATGGTGCTATAAATATAGGGGTGCATGTATCCCTTTGAATTACTGTTCTTGTATTCTTTGGGTAAATACCCTGTACTGTGATTGCTGGATCATAGGGTAGTTCTATTTTTAATCTTTTGAGTAACCTTCATACTGTTTTCCACAGTGGCTGTACCAATTTGCATTCCCACCAACAGTGCACAAAGGTCGGTTTTTCTCCACATCCTCGCCAACATCTGTTGTTTCTTGTGTTGGTTTTAGCCATTCTGACAGATATGAGGTTTTATTTCATTGTCATTTTGATTTGCATTTCCCTGATGGTGAGTGGTGATGAACATCTTTTCATGTGTCTGTTGGCCATTTGGATGTCTTATTTGGAGAAATGTCTGTTCATGTCTTTTGTCCATTTTTAGTATTGAGTTGCATAAGTTCTTTATATATTTTGGATACTACCTACCCTTTCTTGGATATGTCATTTGCAAATATCTTCTCCCGTTCTGTAGGTTGTCTTGTAGTTTTCTTGATTGTTTTCTTTGCTATGCAGAATTTTTTTTTATTTTGATGAAGTCCCAATAGTTTATTTTTGCTTTTGTTTCCCTTGCCTCAGTAGATACATCTAGAAAAAAAGTTGCTATGGCTGATGTCAAAAAGGTTACTGCCTGTGTTCATTTCTAGAATTTTTATGGTTTCAGGTCTCACATTTAGGTCTTTAACCCATTTTGAATTTGTTTTTGTGAATAGTGTAAGAAAGTGGTCTAGTTTCCTTCTTTTGCATGTTGCTGTCTAGTTGTCCCAACACCATTTGTTGAACTAATAGTCTTAGTGTGTGTGTGTAATCTTTAGAATTTTCTACATATAAGACCATATCATTTGTAAACAGAATTAATTTTACTTCTTTTTTCTTGCCTAACTGTTCTGGCTAGGATAGAAACTCTAATACTGCTACTGACTAGGAGTGGCAAGGCTGGGCATCTTTGTCTTCTTTCTGATCTTAGAGGAGAAACACTGAATATGCTGTTAGTTGTGGGGTTTTCACATAGGACCTTTATTATGTTGAGGTAATGTGCTTTCATTCCTAGTTTGTTGAGTGTTTTTATCATGAACAGGTGTTGAATTTTTGTCAAATGCTTTTTCTGTATCAATGGAAACAAGTCTTTTTCTCCTTCATTCTGTTGATTTTCAGGTTAAACCACTCTTGCATTCCAGGAATGAATGTCACTTGGTTATGGTATATAACCCTTTTAATATGCTGCAAAATCCAGTTTTGCTAGTATTTTGTTGGGGATTTTTGTATCAGTATTCATAAAGGATGTTGGTCTGAAGGGTTTTTTTCCTTGTAGTGTTTTAGTCTGGATTTGGTGTCAGAGTCATCCTGATCTCATAGAATAAGTTAGGAAGTGTTGTTCCCTTCTCTTCAATTTGCTGGAAGATCTTGAGAAAGACTGGTGTTAATTCTTCTTTGAATATCTGGTAGAATTCACCAGGGAAGTCATCTGGTCCAGGGCTTTTCTTTGTTGGGAGGTTTTTGATTACTAATTCAGTCTCCTTCTTAGTTATAGATCTATTCAGATATTCTGTGTCTTCCTGATTCAGTACTGGTTGTGTTTATGTTTTTGGAAATTTGTCCGTTTCCTATAGATTATCCAATTTGCAATTACTCATAGTACTCTAATTTTTATTTCTGTAAAATCACTAGTAATGTCCCCACTTTCATTCTGATTTTAGTAATTTGAGTCTTCTCACTCTGTTTCTTAGTCATTCCAGCTAAAGGTTTATCAATTCTGTTGCTCTTTTCAAAGAACTTTTGGTTCCATTGATTTCTCTGTTTTTCTCTTCCCGTCTCACTTTTTATCTCTTTCCATTTGCTAGCTTTGAATTTAGTTTGTTATTCTCTTTATAGTTCCTTGTGGTCTACAGTTAGGTTATTGATTTGAGATCTTTCTTCTCTTATAATGTATGCATTTACAGCTATAAATTTCCCTCTTAACTTTCACTGTATCCCATAAATTTTGGTAGACTATATTTTCATTGTCATTTGTCTTCAGGTATTTTCAAATTTTCCTTGTATTTCTTATTTGACCCATTGGTTAAGAATGTGTTGGTTGGTTTCCATATATTTATGAATTTTTATGTTTGAGTAATTTCATTTTAAATAGCTCTGGCAGCAGATTTCTCATCATTTCTCCTGGGAAGGCTCTTGTATAACAAAACAACCTTTAACGACTTTTGCTGATTTTCAGCTTAATTCCCTTCAATATAACTTAATCTCCAGGCTGTTTGGGATATATATAGGCAGGTCATGTAAAAGTCAGCTTACTAGATTAATGGTGAAATCTAGTAACTTCATTGGCAGTACAACATTGTACCAAACATATGATCCCACGGGGATGACCCAGTTGTAGCTACTTATGACTAGGATAAAATGATCACTCTTAATCTCATGGTCAGGGGCAGCGGGGCCAGTGTGAACCATAGATTATTTTATTGAATTATTTTATTAGAAAAAAAAATTCCACCTAGCAATTTCATCACTCACTTTTCTGGATATTTCTGGAGGGATAGAAAAAACAACTCATGTGCCTGATTAATGCACAAAATGTGAAGAAGGCAGGCAGAGTGCCCTTTGGAAACAAGCTTAAACACCTGACATGTTCACGTTTAAATCCAAAAGCTTGTACAACACGACAAGCATTTGTATCTTGTAATAAGTAGGAAATGTTTCATCTTTAAATTCTTACAACTTAAAAAACTCTCATATTCTTCACAATAAAATTAAAAATATTTAAAAATTCCATGAATTTATTTTCAGATTAGACATTATATATTAATGAGTCAAGTATCAAGTGCTTTACTGTATACATTATCTTCAATCCTCACGGTGACATTAGGAGGTAGGTTTCTTCACTCTTCTTTTTTAGAGGGGATATGATGATCCAGAAAGGTAAAATAACTTGCCCAAAGTTGTATGGCTGGAAAACAGTTGCCTTAGGAAACAAACATGGGGGTCAAGTCCAAAGATTTTCCACTTCAATCTTTATTTTTCAATCCATATTTTTGGCCAAAATATTACAAAAATACATATGATAGTACTGAAACATTTTCAGGTTAGAAACATTTGGTGGTTTGGTAAATGACTCTATTATTTTAATAGCAAATTATTTGGTGGCATGAAGGGCAATTTCCTTTTCAATGAATCTTCATGAATTCTGTTAATAATCCGAATACACAAGAAGACATTTAAAAAAATTCATTCAACAAATATTTGCTGACTATCTTGTTTGTGATAAGAACTTTATTAGGTATTGAAATGAATACTAAGACTCCTTTCTTTCAAGGAACTTTGATTTGGTATAGAAATGAGATATATTAAAAAAAAGAAACCTTACAGCAGTGATTTTGGCAATTAGCTTGTATTGCATTTTAGGGAGAAATTAAAGGAAGGAAACGTAAGATAAGGCTGAAGTTTCAGGCAGGAAAGATCTGAATATACATTAATAATTTTAGTGCTAGAGTCATGGTACCTAAAACACTCGTTAAGTGAATATCGTTAACACTTACTAAATGTGCATCTTCTAACAAAACTATTTTTCATTGAGTCCTTCCAACAGCTCTGAGAGAGAGACCTGGACTATTACTATTTTCATCCTACAGATAAACTGAGGCACAGAGGGTAAGCAACTTGTTTAACTTCTTCCACATACAGCCAGTTCTGGAAAAACAGATTTGAACCCAGGTGGCAGAGGGCCACCATATCATGCTGCCTTCTGTGAAAGGCAGGTGATATTCTGGGTGGGGGAGCACATTGCGTGGTAGGACTGAGCACTGCAGAGCAGAGGATGGGGATGACCTGAGGAGCAGCCAGACCAGTCAGAGGGCATTGTTTGTTGAAACAGTGTGGGAAAGTGCTACCCACGGACTGGGCTCACAGGATAGAAAAGCCACGGGACCCAAAACGCTTAAGGCCTTGTACTCTAAGCAGTGCATTTTGCTTTAAAAAGATAGGTTTATATATTTAAGAAACCCAGGTGCCACAGACTACATGTTCATGTCCCCCAAATCCTTATGTTGAAACCCTAACCCCAATAGGATGGTGGTAGAAGGTAAGGTCTTTGGGAGGTAATTCGGCTTAGAGGAGGTCATGAGAGTGGGGGCCCCACGATGGGATTAGTGTTGTTATAAGAAGAGGTGACAGAGACCGTGCTCTCTCTCCACATTCTCCCCCACTCCTAACACGTGGGGAAACCAGAAGAGGGACTTCACCAGAACCTGACCATGCTGGTACCCTAATCTTGGACTTCCCAACCTCCAGAACTGTCAGAAATAAATGTCTATGGTTTAAGGCACCTAGTTGACGGTATTTTGTTACAGCACCCCAAGCAGACTAAGACAACAGGGAAATAAATGTCTTTCTCCCAGTGCCAGATGTCAAACATCCCCTTCAAACACGGGCCAGGAAACTGGATGTAATACAAAACACGTTTAAAAGTGCCATCTCCTCGCAGCAAACAGCTGTGTGCCCGGTGATCTCAGGCGTGCTCTGGGGGTGTCTCCATAGGCCCAGAGCCCCCCTGCCTTAAGCAGGTGTGCGATGGAAGGAGAGGAATGGAAGCAACAGGGTTTTGCCCCAATCACCACATCAATGGTCAAAATGTGGGTCAAAGACCCTTACACGGCTCACTCTCAAGTACTCCTCAACTTTGCTCTCAACAACACAAAATCTGGTTGTCGAAATATTTCCAGAAGAGGCTTTTCTTCTTCTCCTGAATTGCTTGCTCACACATGGGTCTCCTGTCACACTGGTGCAACAGGAAAATTGCGGGTTTTTGCATTCCTGGGATTGGTATCACCATGCTCCCTACCCCATATTTATCTCTGAGTTCCCTCGATTATAAAAGGAGTGTTGTGTCAAATATGAGTAAAAGCAATTAGTGGTGCCTGACACATGGTATAGCTAACTGGTAAGTAGTGGCTTCTTTCCTCTTTACCCAAAGAAATACATCATTTAAGGAACTTGGAAAAAGAGATGAATGTTTCAATTTAATGCTGAAGTAATTGCGCCCAGAAACTTGTCCAGAAGCAAGCACACATGTTGGCTTGGGCACATTTTTAGTACGGAGAACTTGCCAGTTCATGGCAGGACCAGAAATTCCTATGGCTTCACTTTGGTCCTTTGGGGAGCCTAACGCAACCCAGACTACAATGACTCCCAAGAACCCTGTTCCATTTCCTCAGACCTTTGCTGTCCTTTGAAAACAGGTCATCCTCTCTCTCCTCCTTTTGGCATTCCTTTGGGAGTAATTCCTGAGACAGTCACTTGTGGAGATATAGCCTTATGCACTTTGTTGTCCCCTGTGTTAACCTGTTTCAGACAGAAGTGCATAATAATGCACTATCCTAGAAGTGACACTTGTAATGAGTTTGCTTTAGTCTAACAAATTTGTGAGCTCAAACACACTTGGGGATTCTTTTGCATTCAAGGCCATTTTGCACAAGAAGCGTGAACTTTTGTCCCCTCCAAAATGTGGTGCGTTGCAAGTATAAGAAAAAGTAGTAGCATTTGACCAAAAAACAAAACAAAACAAAACAAACAAACAAACAAACAAAAAACCCAAACTGTTCAAGGATCAGTTTCCCTCTTAATAAAGTAACTGGCTGATAAAGTGATAAGGGAATAAACTCCCCCTCAAAACAAACAAACAAACAACAAAATCTCTAACAAATGGTGATGGCGGCCACAGTAATTATGACAGGAAGACAGCAAAACAGAAAACAAAACTCAAGTTCCAGCTCTAACACTTACGAACTCTTTTTCATCTCACAAAATGGGGTCACCACATCTTTCCTTACCTACTTCACAGGGTTTTATGAAGATTAAAGAATGTATGTCAAGCATAAAAACTGTAAAATGCTATGCCTCCTTACAGGTGCCACACAGGAATTAAATATGCTTTACACAGACACAGAGTTGTCCGTAATCCATTCCTATTCTAATTTACATTAGTGAGTAATCCAGTATCCTGCTTCTGATAATCTTATCTATTAGAAGAAAAGGAAATGTTGGATGTCAAGGCCTACCGAGCATCACATCAATTCCTTGTGTAATGCATTCTAGATGAGGGTAGTCTTAGAACATATGCCCAGTGCAACCAGCAGACCACAGTGTTTCATGCAGGAGGATGGCATCATCAGTGAAATAAGCTTTCCATCCAAGGCTTGGGTGCACGCGGAAGAAAGACTATTCCAATCTGTACTCTATTGTGTCTGGAAAATCTAAAGAAAAAACCTGAACTCCACCTGACAACTTAACCTTTGAACCATATTATCTTACTCCCCTTGCCCCACTCAACTGCTTTTACTAAATCTGTTCTGGGGCGTCATGCCTTTATCTTTCATCAGGGGGTCCAAAACCAACTTATGGAATCAACGGTAGCAGTGACTGTTGAAGTCTGCTAGAGGACATCACCTCAGTGTCCCATTAGTGAAAGCATGAGGATGACATTTCTTTCAGGACTGAGTGACAGAAAGGACTGTTTTCTTTGACGAATTAATGATTCTGTCCCTTTGTGAACAATGTAAATCAGAATCATGGAGTGTGTAGCTGATTTTTTTACTTCCCATAAATGACCTTATATTGTTCGGAATTATTTTTCACCTTAAATCCAAGGGCAGGGGAAAAAATAACACATTCCAGTTTACTTACAGTTCTATTAATTGAAGGTTATCACCTTATTTTAATAATAGTGCTTGAAGAAAATAATCCTCTTGTGGTTTTAATAAGCACTTAAAACCAAACAAAAATTTAAAATCTTTACAGAAAATAATTTTTTTTAAACCAAAAGAAACAGTAATACTAATTTTCAAAAGACTGTTGATGTCACCGTGGTTTATTGGGTAAATACAAAGTGTAGGCTCTTGCTTTTTTTTTTTTTTTGCTATTTTTTTTAAAGCAAAGCCAAGGAGATTAGAAACCAAGTACACATATCCTCTTTAAAATAGAAACATAAATTAGTTTTAACTAACAATTAGGCACTTAAAATGTAAATGTAAAATGGCATTTTTAGAAGTATAAACTATAGTTCCACTCCTAAATTCCTTCTGAAATGTCTTTTACAGACACAAAAGCACAAGCATGGAAAACATTTCTAAACGAAGATAATTTCCTCTTAAAAAAAGAAAACAAAACAAAACAAAACTTGAATGCAAATCCCAAATGATAGACCAATGATTAAGGTACTGGTGGGTAGGAGAAAAGAGCTTCTGAAATTTACATGTTTGATTAAAATATAAGCATTTAATAAAACTATTACAATAGCATACAGTATATATCGTAATGAAAAATATGTCAGGAAAATAATGAATTCTAGACTTAAAATTTTACTTTACAACAAGGCACTTAACACATTGAAACAGTACAGTAAATTTCCGAAAGAATGCAATTGGCTACCTCTCAAATCTTGTAATAATATATCTTTTGTGAATATACTGTAACATAACCATACATTTTGCAGCATTAATCATTGCATAGGAGGTAAATTAAATAATGAATTCCAACTTGGCAACTAGATTAGCTTATGTTTACAGTTTCTTCTTTTTCTTTTAAAGGACAGTTTTAAATAATTCCATAATAAAGAGCTATTCTCACTCATGATTCATTTAGAACACAGTATAGTTAATGAGTAATAAAATAAATGAGAACTTATAAGGTGTATATCGGTATAAAAACTTATCTTTGGGTACCTTTGACATGATTTTCAGTGTTTAGGTACTGAAGTCAAGAGCACTTCTTAATAGAAGAAATATTTTTAGCAAGTAAGTCAAAGGAGTTAAATTATTGCAACACAATGACATTAAAAAAAATACCAGAAATCTTTATACATACAAATAGAAAAGCCTTCAACACATGGCATATTACTTATCATATGCTCATTTAAAACTTGTAAACTCATTTATTAAGAAATTCCTTCTCACACTTCCTACAGAAGTAAGTGTGTTAAGACCAGCTTAAATTTTTAATCGGTTTTACAGTGTAAAACAAAAAACAACAAATAATTAAAAAGAAATGTTCAAAATATTAAAGAAACAAGATGTGAACTTTTTAATTAAAACAGAAACTGCATGAGCTGTAGCATGTAAAAAATAATAATAAAAAATAAGAAAGCCAACCTGGTGTTTCAAAGTAAACAAAGTATATAGGTAGTTATAAAGGGAGACATTAATGATTGTGACAATGAGAGGTAAAATGGTGTTCAAATTTTCTTTGATCAAATGGATGAAAGATTAGAACTGCAACTCTGCGATCTAAGCACATTTTCCCTTGGGGAAAGGTTTAACATACCTTGAAGTTCCTTTTGCATGATGTTTTCAGATTATTGGCAAAAAATAAAACAAAACAAAAAACCAACCAACCAACCAACCAAATGCCTTTTAAAAACATGAAAATCTACTTTTAAAAAGTGGCAAGTTTGTGTTCCAAGTCATATGACATATTTCCACAAGGGGGCACTGGTATACAGTAAAGAACCTTACACAATGTCATTCCACCAGACCAGGGGCTTGGGCTCACTCAAAATAGCCTTCTTTCCTCAGCAAAGCTTGTTTCCTAAGATGCCAGTAAAATTAAATAACAAATTTAAAATTAGTTTGGGTGGAGCTGGAACAATGCTTTATTTTCAGAGCTGTGGAGGAGCTAAAAAAAAAAAAAAAAAAAATCGAACCTGAGAGGAATCCATTTCCACTTGAAAGAATTTAGAAAAAATATGGAGTGGGGCGCCTGGGTGGCGCAGTCGGTTAAGCGTCCGACTTCAGCCAGGTCACGATCTTGCGGTCCGTGAGTTCGAGCCCCGCGTCGGGCTCTGGGCTGATGGCTCAGAGCCTGGAGCCTGTTTCCGATTCTGTGTCTCCCTCTCTCTCTGCCCCTCCCCCGTTCATGCTCTGTCTCTCTCTGTCCCAAAAATAAATAAACATTGAAAAAAAAAATTTAAAAAAAAAATAAAAAAAAAAGAAAAAATATGGAGTAATTTACAGGAATGATATATTATAGATATTGTGCAGAAGGACCAAATTACAAGGAAAGCTTCAAACAGGAGCACTGGTTTACAAAAACAAAGATAACGGATAAGATCTTGTACTGTAATTAGCAAGGAAAAGGAGCTCCCAAAATTTATTGTTTCAAAAGCAGGATCATAATTGTTTAAGTTTTCTAAGTGGCATGTTAGGTTAAGCCTCAAGTTTGCTTTCCTACATGTAATGGAGTTTCACTGCTTTTCTTTTCCCATCTTGAAACTTTGGTTATTTGCCCTCCTTATTTTCAAACCTCATGCTTAGTGTCTACTAGACATCTATGAGACATACACGTAAAGAACATGTGAGCAAGTGTCCACATATGAGGTCAGAGAGGTTTTTAAAGTTCTTTAAAAGGTGATGTGTTTTTTTTTTTAAACTGTATTACTTGACTAAAATGCAAGCTTTACTGTTTCAAGGGTCTCTGGCAATCCACACACCGTGATTTTTAAATCTTAAATACTTTTCCCTTTTTAATTTGCAGAAAATTAGGTTTTCCAACACACTGTTGAATAAGGCTCTCAGGTATATCAGGTTATGAATCAGATGCTCAAGGACTATTCCAATGTAAGGAGCATAAAACCCAGGCTTCAGTGTCACATGCTTTTGCTCATAATCAGGGAGCAGGAATTTAAACTCTGTGTTTTCAAGCACAACCCCTTATATATCACAAGTGTCAATATTTAATAAGAGAAAGTTATACAGAATTATGGCTAAGCACATCGAGGAAGCTACAGATATATTTCTCATCGGTTCATTTAATAACAAATACCTGAAAACTCCTTGCATTTCAAAGCCTGTCAAGGATATTTAGGATTTCAATTCTTGTTTTAAATGATCAGATGAAGAATGTCTTTCTTCCTCCCTTTGAATTTGACTACCTTTCCTTTAGTGATTCTTCTGTTACATTGAGAAAGAGCCATACTGAATACACAAACAGAATTTTAGCACCAAAAATAAGGACTCTTCTGAAAAATTTGTGCTGTGCTTCTCTCAAGCAATCTGAAGGTCAATTTTGTGTATCAAATCAAGGCAAACCAGTTTATAATGATAAATTTCGGGATATTTCTCATTCTTAAGTGGAGGGGAATTTTCACCTTCGATATAAATGTAACTGCTCGCTCACTGGCGTCATTGGCCTCTCTGTCTTCTGACCTAGTGTTGATGATTTTGTAACCATAAATCTTTTTTTAAACTTACTAGAAGTTTTAAGAGATTAACTCGGACAGCATTGATCTGATCCGATTTTTAAAAATCCATCTTTTTGCACCACCTCAAAGAACTTTAGAAACGATGATCCCCCTTTTACTGAGTAGCTGTAACTGTCTAACAGACCGAGCTCAACAGTAGGTTATAGTGCAGCACCGTGGTGTAAGTTCAGGATCAAAGTAAAATTACTCAATTGTGGCATATGTCCTTAGGACCAGTTTATAAGAAGCTGAGTCTCTTGCTAAAAGGCAAGGATACATTACACTTTTGGACTCCTCCTTGGTTTTTCCACAAAGTACAATGTAACTAGGAAGAAATCGTCTGCAGTGAAATGTGGCCAACTGCATTTTTGAGTTCCAACCAGCAGCTCTAAAACAGATCTCCCACAGGGTAGGACAGGACAGAAATGCAGCCTTGTTCCCCAAGTGGCATGATCATCCGCTCACACACCTATGTGTTTCCAGCCTGTGCTGGAGCAGCTGACTGCCCTAGGGATACCAGATGCGTATCTACCCGGCAGATAGCATATACATGTGTACTCAAGGACCACCTGTTTAGCAGAAACAGCTCCAGGCGTCCTGTATATCTGCCATAGAGATTCTAAGGGGAAATATTTACACACACGTAAAATCTGTGAGATGTGTCAAATACTTCCATATTTACTTAGATCACCTTTCCTATATATATATATCTATATATATATCTATATATATCTATACACACACACACACACACACACACACACGTGCACGTGTGTTTGTGTGTATGTATAAGTATCAGTTAAAAAAAGTAAAAGTGATACATAGTGCATGGGGTGGTAGCAGCAGTGCACATTCCCAGACCTGACCCTGACCTTCCCCATGACAAAGTGGAAACAAAGTTCACCTCCAGTTTACTCCTAACCATGGATCTCCCCCTCATTAATAAGCCTAATACTAAAACCACTCTCAACATTGGGTAATTCTATTTACACAGTAGCTGTATATATCCAGATAGTTTATTTAAAACATTAACAAATTCTTCTGACTTTGGAGAAAAAAAAAATCCTGAAAAAATTCTGTAGAGGGCTTTAGTGGAGAAAGAATAAGGATAGGAATAGTATGTTCTTTGGCACCTCTTTAAGAAGCTCATTAGTAAAATCCCAGTGGGGGGGCTTGTCACCAATGAATGAAGGGCTGCAGGAGAATATACCTTTCTCAGGATGAATCAGAAAAGCAGTCAAAGGGTAATACTTCGTTCATCTTTCTAATCATTTACACAAAATTTGGTCCACTTCTTCCTTTACCAGTCAGTTCTTCTAAAATAAAAACCCAAAACTATACCTTTGGTTACAGCGTTAACTCTTTTGGTGTAAGAGCTGATGCCTTTGTTTTGCTCCTCAGGTAGATTTCTCATTATCTTCACCGATTTTCTGAACCCGTGAATACTTTTTGCATGAGGATTTAAAGCAGCCAGGGGGCCAGGAGAGTGGCCAGGAGAAGCAGCAAGGAATTGAGCCTTGTACGTTTTTCTCGAAAAAATAAAAGATGGGGAACCACCATGCTCGAGACAAGAAATTAGTCTGTGAAGAGACCTTCAAGTTCTGTAAAAAGGTAAAAAAAAAAAAAAAAAAAAAAAAAAGGAACATGAGACCTATTTTTCATGATTTGCATCCCATTTTTTTTTCTTAATTAAATTGTCATTCATTGTATCATAACAGAGAAAGCAGCAGAATCAGGATCACAAGGCAGTAATTGTCTTTGCGCCTTTTCCCTGATTCTGACATGTTTCTGGTCCCAGCCCCCTTCCCCCCTTTCTCCAGCTCATGCAAATTCTTCTGCCTGCAGTCCCAGTAAGAGTGCAGATTCAGGAACGGATGTGAGAGTGGGCCAGGAGGAAGAGTTGTAAAGATGTGTGAGCAGGTGGATGTAGGCTGGAGGAAGATGGAAGAGTGCAGGGCAAGCTCGCAGGGTGGAACACATTTAAGAGGAAAGGTGAAGGTTTTGGTGGGGTGCTGCCAGTAGACATTTAGACGGAAGTATAAGGAAGGGGGAAATTAAAGTTCATAAAATGGGAAGTAGAACTAGAGACAAAATAACCCCAAAAGAGGCATCTATCAGTGGACACCACTAAACGAGAATTGATTTAGATCCTTTGGGAATGGCATATTTCAACTGCTCACAAATTACATGCATTGGACAATACGGCAAGACTATCCAAAGAAAGGTAAGTTAGACTACACAGACTCATGCTCTTTCCTTTTTTAAAATTTTTAAAATGTTTTATTTATTTTTGAGAGAGACAGAGTGAGAGCAAGGTGGGGGCAGAGAAAGGGAGACACAGAATCCGAAGCAGGCTCCAGGCTCTGAGCTGTCAGCACAGACCCCAACATGGGGCTCGAACCCACAGACCGTGAGATCATGACCTGAGCTGAAGTCGGATGCTCAACCAACCGAGCCACCCAGGCGCCCCTGCAGACTCACTCTCCTACACCAAGCACACACACCTAGACTAGGAAAACACATAGAAGGGGAGGAGTCTTCCCATCTTGGGATGACAGGAAGAGAGCAGGAGTTAGGAAGGCTTCCCAGAAGACGTGGCATTTGAGCTAGCTCTTCGACATGAACAGGAGAAGAAGAAAAGGTCATCTGGGAACGGAAGGCACCAGCAACAAATAAGGAAGGGACGAGAAGGGAAGCCAGAGAGCACAGTATCACCGAAAGACGGACTAAATCTAGGAATTCATGGACTGCTTATTTTGCCTTTTTAAAACAGATTCTGTCTTTGCCTCAAAATTTCAGTTCTTTGAAGGCAGGGAGCATGTCTTACCTGGCTGCCCCGTGACGCTTCTACAGAGAAGGTTCCTGCATTTTAATTTAGCATTTATAGTTCTTCAATTCTGGTATTGACTAGTTGAATTAGTAAAACACCATGCTCTATAATTATACAGCACTTTTATCCTTAAATGTCATTTATATTGGTGACATCATTTAAGAAGCAGTAATGGGTATACGTTTCAGTGAACTGACCCAGACCCCACAAGTGGGTGGTGACAGCAGCTATTCCCACTAAGCCACCTGAACCCCCGCTGCATGAAAAGGGGGTCACTGCATTTAAAGAAAAGAGAATCATCCCAGGATAATTTCACTGCTCTCACCTTTTCATTGGCCATTGAATGGTACCACCAAAACAGCCGTGTTGTAATATAATAAGCAATGATCACGTCGACAGTGTAGTGTTCATGTGCTACAAGAATGCAGATGATCCCGGCGGCACTCAGCAGCCAGCAGATTAAATGATACCACCAGAAGTGACGAGGCGAATCTAGACAGGAGGAAAAGTATAGAGTTAGTAAGATTCCCAGAGATGAATTTAATGATTACAGTCTATGTTAATGACCTTAAGTAGAATAATCTAAGGTCAGGAAGTCACTGGAAGAAGAAAACCGATTAACCCAAAATGAGTCACTGTGAACAGTCTGGGATTTGCTCAGGTACAAAGAGACAAGGAGGGGACCACCGGGGGCAGGTCTCATAGTCATTCATCGGGGAACAGTCACTCCCTAGGTATTCTAGGCCTTGTCCGCTGCTAAGTTGTTCAATAAGGAAGAGAACAGAATTGTTTATCAGGTTGGTTGGAATTGGCTCATATTGGCTCACAGAAGAGATCCCACTGGAAAGAAAAGCAGTAGGGGTCAAAAGAAAGGGTAGTTGTCAATGAAAATGTAGGCAAAAGTAAGAAAGCAGGAGTAATTTCAGGTCTTACAGAAACATATTTTGATTTCTCTAGGGGGAGAAAAATGGCATTGTGGCCAACAGTATTTTGCTTCTCAGCAGTTTCATACTATTATTGCTAATCGTGACTATGAAACACTCCCGATGTAAAGCTTAGGGTTCTGGCTCATTCACTTGTGGATTTTAACCTTCTCCTAGTGAGTCCAGTAAAAAAGGTCATTATATTGATTAGCTAGAGGAGAGAACCAGAGCACTCATCAGGTGAAATGCGATCATACACCCCACAGCCCGCGCACACAAGTGATGAGGACACAGGCAGCAACCTCTGGTTCATCTCTAATAACTTTCCCTTTTTTCTTTTTCTTTAATAGCTGTGTCTTTTTTTTTTCTATTTTAAAGCCTTATTAACTCACAAAGTTAATAATCTAACAAATTTATTTCATATTTAACTGTGTTTACGTTCATAGTGACATTTATTTCTAAGTACAGCACAATGGTAGAATGCCAAGAGAATCCATTTCCAGAAATCCAGATGAAATAAATACGAAATCAGGTATCATTCAAATGAAGAATATTTTTTGGTGAAATAGCTGTTGCTCTTTTGGTTTCAAGTATAACAGGAAGTTTATAAACCTGTTTGCATTTGGAAGTCTGCTGTTTAATTTTTGCATGCACGCCTTATCGCTTCTCAGTTGGTTCATCCTGGCACAGACTTCTAGCAGACAATGGATAGACTCCTAGAATTTTAAAGCTGGAAGAAGCCTTACCCTTTACAGCCTGGTGGCCACATCCAGGCCCCATAACTGTTCCATTAGGTGGAGAGTACTCAAAATTGAACCAACTCTTAGAAATCTGGAGATTTCACGAAATATGTGTTCTGCAGAACCACAGACTCCACCCTTCTCTGAAGCTTCACAGCAGCTCAGTTCCCTTTGCTTATAAGGTCATCTGGTACTTATTACCTTAGAAGTTAAAAATGTTGGGCAAACCAGAACAATTTTGTATTTGTTTATCCACAAGAAGCAAAGCTGAAGTATAAAAGGAGTAAAGAGATGGGCCGAGTGGTCATTTAGTACTTGTGGAATTGAAAATGAAGTTTTAAGAATGTCTGGAAATACTAACACTGCTCTTCCATAAAAATGTATTCCCAATTATGCTACCACATTGGGACCACTGCTCACTAACTAAGAACACTGGCTGGCTGAGCCAAAGAAAAGATTTAATATAAATTTTGAAACAGAAATGGGACAATGGTAACTTTTCTGCTTTCCCATTCTACCATAGGGATTAATAACATCAGGCTGAAAGAGGATGACACAAATATTAATTCACCCCACTGCCTGTGTGGGATCCAAGCCCTACAGACACTGAATCATACAGACAATGGACTTTGTGTGGTAGCATGGTAGGAAGGAAGGAAGGAAAGACAGAAGGGAGGGAGGGGGAGGGAAGGAAGGAAGGGAGGGAGGGAGGGGGAGGGAAGGAAGGAAGGAAGGAAGGAAGGAAGGAAGGAAGGGAGGGAGGGAGGGAGGGAGGGAGGGAGGGAGGGAGGGAGGGAGGGGGTTTTTCCCTCTCTACCAGCAAGGCACTTGGTACTAAAAGCTAGGCTGATTTCTTCAGGCTAGTTTTATAAGGAACCTAGGCCTCAGTGAAATATTTGCACAACTGTGTAAAGCTCCCCTCTGTATAAAGCCCACAAAATGGTCCTGGTCCCATGTTCTTATCTGTTCTCTTGACTAAATTAAAATCTATTCATGACAACCAGGCAAACAAGGAAAGAGACCAAACAGATCAAAAGGCAGGAAAACAAAAAAATATATGAATGATGCATCTGATTCTAGAAGCAGACGGCTCAAAGAAACCATCTGGGACCACTGCTTACTCTGAACCAGAACACAGGGCATCACTTAGAAGGTGACTGTTTTTCCTAATTGCGTAGGAAACGGGCACAAACGTGGAATGCTCTGTCCATGTACAGAACTGATGCTAGAGTTGGGTTTGTACTTAGCATTACAGATTTGCCATTTCATTCCTCACCAAAAATTAGAAACATCAGGATGTAATTTTCACTGCTGTATGTTAACTCACACAGTTTTTGAAACCTCAAGCCAAAATCACATTTTGGGAAGAAAATATCTCTACATACTGCATAGCCTTTATCAGAGCATAAAAATAATCACAAGTTGCCTTGCTATTGTCCTGAAGTAAAAGAAAGAACAATAATGGGCAATATACGTGGACTGTTCCTTAGCAATTTTATAAGATCAGACAAGTTGGGCTCCCAAATATTCTAAACAGACCCAAGAAATTAATAGCATAACCTCTAGAGTCAGCCTGCTTGAGGTTGAATACTCCATCCTCCAATTACCAACTATGGACCGTGGGAAGTCACTCTCTCTAAGTGTCCTCCCTGAAAAAGGGGAAAACAGTGCTGCTCTCATGGGGTGGCTGTAGGATTAAATGAGTTATTTTGCATCAAGGACATAGAATAGTGCCTGGCACAGAGTATTATGTCTATTTGCTATTATTGTTAGCATCACTTGGTCTTCAGTTATTTTCTAAAATTGACCTTCAGTTTCCTGGGGTGTTTCTTGTCATCACTTGCAACTCACCATGGCTTCGTTCCAACATGCAGCTCCTCCCTGCCTCCCCCTCATCTTCTTCTCTAAGTTTTCTATGATTCTCAGATTAGAGAGAAATTCCTATAGCACGAGTCCACCTCTTGACTAGAAAATAATTGATCTTACACACTGGTGGAACTCTTCCCAGCAAAAGTTAGAGTTAGAGTCATCAACAACACAGATCTCTCTACTGGCTCATCAGAACCAATAACTACATATGAGAAATAACTGACATTGAAGGAAGAGACAACCCCAATATCGGTGCAGAAACAGACTCAGGTTCTCCCCATTACCACCTCTGGTAGAAATGTGAGGACAGAAATAAGGGGAAAGGTCCAGAATGGCCTCCACCTGATGTCAGGAATAATGAAGGCTGTGCACTTAACATGCTACTCTCCCCACTCTAAGTGTGTGTGTGTAGCACTTACAAAGGAAACACCTCAAACTACACAATTCTTACCAAAAAAAAAAAAAAAAAAAAAAAAAAAAAAAAAAAAGACTTCCTCTACTGCAAATAATCTCAAATCTTTGTCCTAAAGCCCTCAAAGCAGAACTGAAACCTGAGACCCCAGGCGGCCTATGGGGACAAGAACTCACTTATGTTATGTGCCACTGACAGATAAACTGTGATGTCCATACTGCCATGAAGTAAGGCTAAACCTGTTTGGATTAATGACAGGCCAAGAGAGGGTAGAAGAAGCAGGACAACAGAAGGGCAGGCGACCTTCTGTTGGTCTTTGCCAAAAGGCCTCTTTACAATGCTGAGGAAGTGAAGAAAGTGGAGATAAAGTTCTAAGAAACAATATGGAGTATTCTGGAACTAAAGGTGAGGGTTAACCTGACCAGCTTTGCAAAAATGAAGGAAAAGGTATCACTTACTTTGAAAGGATTTTGAGGTGATGGGTCTACATAAATCGAACCTCAGAAATCTACAACAATGGGATCTGCTGGGCAGCTAACCTCAAACACAGCTCCCACGATGAAGGAGGCACCATGCCAGCCATGAAAGCTGCTGGGCTCCATAAGGATTTTGTATAACGGCAATTAAGTGTATAAATATGGAAAGATACTTCACATTCTTGCCTCCATGTTTTGTATGAAGAAATGATCAATATTGGCAAAATATTTTTTGAAGATGCCTATTAAAGCACAGAAGTCAGCTGGAAAATGGTGAAACTGAAATGGGACAAGAAAACATCTAAAAAAAGGGGAAAACATCAAATTATTTGGAATGATGGAATGGAAGTTTCATACAATGGAAATTTCACACTCATAAGTCATTTACATTCAGCTTTCCAGTGCACTGATTCTGTTTGTAATAAACTTAATACCTATTTGCCAACACTAAAATAGCTTTTCATACCTTGAGAGGTTCTAATGAAGGACTGAGACATTCTGGAGCCAGATTAAATGTTAGAGAATCCAGGGCCAAGTTTTAAGTCTCCCATGTTCAAATCACATAGGCCTAGTTGGAATGAATTAAATACACTCAGACACACACACTCTCACACACTCACACACCTGTACCTTCCATAGATATCAAGCCCAAAGGGTAAGAGTTCCCATAAGTTTCAGGGCCCAGGGATCCCTCCCACTACAGCGGTCAATAGAGTGGGAATGAGTTAGTACTCACATT
Organism: Prionailurus viverrinus; assembly: GCF_022837055.1. Lineage (NCBI taxonomy): Eukaryota > Metazoa > Chordata > Mammalia > Carnivora > Felidae > Prionailurus > Prionailurus viverrinus. The sequence goes on from NC_062564.1 coordinate 115,554,291, forward strand.
CTTTGATGAACAAATAAGTAAGTGTCAGCACAACGGTGTGACCACTGAAGAGGAAGTCTCCACACAAGATATGGGATCCAGTTATGGACAATCCACCACCAGAAATCAACCGTAGAATCCGTTGTACTTTTGCCTGAGAGTCTCCGTTGAGCTGAATGACACAAGAAGGAAGAAACTTTACAAGCCGATAAAAATCACATTTTAATTTATAAGATATTTAGAAAGGTCAAAACAAAACAGCTAAAAAAAATTCACCAGGCTGTGCTTTTTTTCTTTTTAACTTAAAAACTCAAAAAGAATCCAAGAGGGTAGCTCCTCAAACTAGGTTTTATTCATTTATTGGCAAGTTTTAGTGACATGCTTTAAATTATTCAATATGTTACTAATAATATGTTTTGGTGGTAGTGTGTCCTTGGGCAAAGCTTTTAAAAATATTAATAACCAATGACTTCACCACAGCTATGCACTGAAAAAAAAATCAAAGCTACTTTCTTTCCTCTTTTTAGGGGGAAGTCAGGGTTTTGGATGGTTAATATTTGATTCAGCTGAATACCACATTACTAATATTCTAAAGTGTATTCAGACCTTGTGTTAAGTGGGCAGCCGAAAGTGTACAAATAGCTGTATTAATATCTGATCAAAACATTTCACAGTTAAAACGGGGAGCTGCAACACATTAAATAATTTAAACAGGTTTGAAAATGATGGATTAGAGATGTATTGGGAGCTTTAAAAATGAGTAGCTTTGATTAGGAAAACCATCCTCCAAAGAAATAATCTGTGTGTTACTGCAGAGGGTCAGAAGAGAGTCCCTAGAACAATGGTGCAGAAGCCCCTAGAAGCCACCATGATGACACGGGAAACAATGATGGGCCAGGACAGGAGTTTGACCCAATAGTCAAAAGCTTATATCCCATGAAAATTTTAGCATATGGGAAGGAGCAGTGGACTGAGCTGGTCAGAATAGTAGGCATGAAAAATTGGAAAACTGAAGTGCTTGGGGGTCCAGGGTTTCAGATCAGCCTAGCATCAGTTGAAGAGGCTTAGAAAATCAAAGAATGATATTCAGAAATATATTCAGTAATAGTACACAGGAGAGGAGAAATATAGAAAGACCACTAATGACTATTCATTTGGCACCTAGGGGGACAGTTGTATGCCATGCTGTCTTTTATACTCAATGATCCCTGAACCATGGCCAGTCCAGCCTTGATGGTGGTTAAACTGGTCGTGAAGACAGGTAGTACCCTGCCCAAGTGGATGCATGGGGTGAAGGAGGGTAGGGTGTGTACAAATGGATGGGAGGAGAGTCTGGGAGGAGAGAAATTCAATTAGCCTCTAAAGCAAGTAGAAAACCATCTTATCCAGTAGAGTAGGAATCAGGGCATGATTCTTTGCCCAAAACATCACTACTGGGGAGCCTAAACATTTCCTGATAAAAAACAATTCATATGGATCTGGAAAGCTTTCTGGTATCCAGATGACCTATGTAAAAAGGCAAACACACCATGATTGGTTAATAGTTGAGAATAAAGCTCTGTAACAGAAAATGACATAAACCATGATTAGAGGGTAAAGTGAGAAAAAACCTTCTTCAAAAGTTTGTTTAGGGCAAGCCCAGCTGGCAAAAACACAACACAGATATTTTATCAAGACTTGATAGTCCAGGGGTTCCTGGGTGGCTCAGTCAGTTAAGCATCCAACTCCCGATGCTCAGGTCATGATCTCACGGTTCATGAGTATGAGTCCCGCATCGGGCTCTGGCTGACAGCGCAGAGCCTACTTGGGATTCTCTCTCTGCCCCTCTCTGCTCTTTCCCCGCTCATGCTCGCTCACTCTCTCTCAAAATAAACAGACATTACAAAAAAAAAAAAAAAAAAAGTAACAGGTGATCTTGCCTTGAAAAGACAGGCTCTAGAAGGCTGCAAAGGATCCACATCTGAGGAAGGAGAAGTACTGTGGACAGAACTACAGGACTCATTTCAGGTTCACCTCAGGAAATGTGTGCTGTAAACTACATAAAATTGTGGATACACCCTTCATGTGCAAGACAGAACCTAGCCGGGTGCTTTATCAGATCAACCACAGTCCTTCAGGAATTTCTTGTCACGTGGTTGGGACAAACAACTGTCAACACGGAGATCAAATAAAAAAGTACATACACTGCCCAACCATTGTGTTTCCAGTTTAAAAGGACACATGACTCTTCATTTCAAAACCCTAATATATATACGTTTTTATTCCCTCATCGTTCCCAACTCAACACTCTAATTTTCTTTTTTTTTTTTAATTTTTTTTTTTAACGTTTATTTATTTTTGAGACAGAGAGAGACAGAGCATGAACAGGGGAGGGTCAGAGAGAAAGGGAGACACAGAATCTGAAATGGGCTCCAGGGTCTGAGCTGTCAGTACAGAGCCCGACGCGGGGCTCGAACTCATGGACCGTGAGATCATGACCTGAGCCGAAGTCGGACGTTTAACCAACTGAGCCACCCAGGCGCCCCCCCAACACTCTAATTTTCTAAGGGCAGAAACACTTAAAGCCATCAGTCCCTTTACCTGGGATTAGATGGGCCCCAAAGCTATAAGCAAACTAGGAGCTAAACTATTGCCACACATTCTCTTCTCCCCTCTTCCTTTCAGCAGCCAGAGTGAATGGAGATTTCTGATAGCACTGGATTCATTATGCCTTTACCGAATACAGAACAGAGGAAGCACTCTCTCTCCTTGCTCTGTCTTTTCTAAGTTCTTAATTCCTCAATCCTGTCACTGCTATCCTAGATAGCAGTTCATGCTCAAGAAAGGGGAAAAAAGAGGGCGGGGTGAGGGTATAAAGAAAACTGAGGAAGGTCAGGGAAGGTAATGGTGAGAGTTGGGATTAATGGACTTATTTTTCTAATTTTGTTCTGGTTCACTGGGACCCCCAACGCTCACCACTTATGACTCTCGTTCCTATTAATTTCCTGATTTGTCAGACACCATTCTATGCCATGACTGGGTATGGAACTGAAGATGCAGACAGCTAAGAGGAGAAGCATCAATCACAAGAGCCAAGGCAGAAAGAGGCTCAGTGTTCTAAGGGTTCCTCGAACTGTCACCTCTGCACGCCACTCCCCACACACACACACAAAAAAAAAAATACAAGACAGCCCAACTTCGTTGCTGCCAAATCAGAAAACTTACCTTGCAGACTGTCCCTTCAGTTCAGAAGAAAAGTCCTCCAGACATCCTTTGCCAAGGTGTGAGGAAAACTTTCTCAGGGAACAGACTATAGTCATTCCAGCCCAACATTCTCGTATGTGGCAAAATGGGTTTGAAAAGCTAAATCATTTCATTCACGTTCTAATAACTGGGCCAACATTTATTTAAACACACTTCTCAGAACACACAGTTTGTGACTGCAAACCAAAGCTTGGATTGCTGGGTTGAAGCAAATTGTAAGCAAAAGACTTAAAGTAAAGCCCAAGACAGACAAGGGAGAAGGCAACTGGAAAACCGAAAGCCAAATATTTCACCAATCTTGTGAAATCACTCGTGGTGATTGTATCTTGTGAGTAACAAGTTTATTCGGCACCAAGGACTAGATGTGACACCCTCTCACAGAGAGTGGTTTCAGTATACATGGTTCTGTCATTGCTCATAGCCACGAAGGACATTCTACACAGTCAGCAACAGAGGAGGCAGGTAGATTACCTAATAGCCTTGTGACCACAAAAATCTAAGAAGCACTCAAAGCCAGTGGCTGAACCACATTTAGAACACAATTCTGACTCTTGTTCCATAACACCCTATCACCTCTAGTCGAAATGATTTGTGTTTGTTTTACCGAACCATTACTCAGGCACCTATAGCCTGCTTATGCTTCAGGAAGAGGTCTTGACAAAAGAACATGGGGGCTATTTAGTTAGGATGCCACCAGAGCTTCCATTGGGAGTATTTGTAGCTTGGTGATCCAGTGGTATGTTTACTGATGTGGCTTCTGAAAATTGCAACTCTTCCAGGGAGGATAATCTTTAATTTACTTTCTTTCTATAATCATAGCAACTCATCTCTGCAAACCTCATCCATTACTAGGATGGGCTTGCCTTCTTTTCTGTGCCCATTTCTTCATTTAACACATAGCAATAACCCCTTAGAAGTGTTTTTACATTTCTGAACTTCTCCCATGCCTTAAATTAGTTTCACTAAAAATCAGCCAATGTTTAAATTCAATATGTACACTGTTTTAATTACAGATACTTTCTGCTTTGATGGCTTTGGAAAATTATAGCTTCTCCAAACCACACCTATATTTGGTGAGGGAGACTGTTGACTTAGAACAACTCTATTTTTCCTTCCACCTTGGACATCTGCTTAGTGTTCAGTAAAATATGATGTTAGACTTTACTCCCTTGTCCAGAAAGCACATGATTTGTATGCTTCTTTTTTTATAAACCAGGACATACTGGGGTCTAAGATGATTAACAGCTCTCTCACGAAGTGGCTCTACCTGGAGAGACTGTAAACCCTGCTTAAGACAGTTTCAGTATTTATTCCCACAATGTATTCCAGCAAAAGGCCCCTCTAGCTTTCCAACTGCTAAAAACTTTGGGGTCATCCTCAGCTTCTTTCTTCCACATCCATATCCAACTTATTAGCACATCCTGTTGGCCTTACCATCAAAATTCATCTTGAATTGAATGACTTCTCCTCACCTCTTACCGCCACCACTGAAGTTCATTTTCAGTGGGCCACAAAGGGCCTAGGGGACCCAAGGCCTGTCCCACCTCCATCCTTTCCACCTCTACTCAGCCACATGAGCCTCCTGACACCTTTTAAATCTACTATGACTAAGCTATTTCCTTGGCTTAGGGCTCCCCCCAACCACATGGCTCACTCCCTTATCTTGTTTCCTGCCCAAATGCTTTCTTACTACAGAAGCCTTTCTAATCTCTGTATAAAGTAGTACCTGTCCTCAGCATCGCTCTTACCCTTACTCAGCTTTTCTGTTTTTCATCTGATAGCAACCTGACATATCATTATGTGACAAGGTGTGCATTTATTTCTCAGTTGTCATCCCCCAACAGAATATAAGCTTTAGAAGAAGAAAAACTTTGTTTTGGTCATTGCTGTTGCTACAGTGCTGGCCTGGTGCAGAACAGGAGCTTAATACTTGAATGAATGAACGAATGAACGAATTAATGAATGAACAGGTAAATAAGAGGGCAAAAAAGCAGAGTTGAACACCCCACTGTAACTTTTAGTTAGTAGAAAATGAATGTCTAATGCGCAAAGATACACATTTTATGAACATATTTAAATTTCTTCCCCCAAGTCTAAAGAGAAACAAAAACTATATTAGATTGCAGTTAACACATATGAAAGTGTCTAAAGAGCATGTCAATAGGGAGCAGGTGTTCAATAATCGTTTTCTTCATCTCCTCTATATGGTAATTCAGAGGTACTTACCTTTGGGGCACACTGGAAATGCATTCCAGGCACAGGGAGAGTAGTAACATACATTGTGATACAGCGATACAGGTATAAAGTTCCAATGATAAAAAAGAATCTGCGCCCCACAATGGACCTAAAGGAAAAACAGGGGTGGGGAAAACAAGTTTACTTGTTGTTTCTGCTCCTAATGCATTATCAAACAACGTTTAACAGAATAAAGAATAATACAGAGTGGCATTAACAGACCACAGTTTCACAGCTCAAAGGCTTATTTGTGAACTGCCCACCCCTGCAATCCCATGGAGAGGCCATACTGTAGCTTTCAGAAACAGAGGTTCACATATTGTGATAATTCTAGGTGGGTTGGGACCCAAAAGGAGTGTCTGTGGGGAGTGGGGGAGTTAAAGTTGACTCAGGGTTCTAGACAACCACCTCTCCTAAAAAAGTTACTCTTTGTGCCAAAGAATTCAATGAACTATGTTTTCAGTCAACTCACTGCATTAATAAAACCTTCTCTTGAGAACATATCAAGGTATAAACGAGCCAGTCACAGAGGAATTAACTAATGAGCCAAGGTGATACTATATAATTGGACACATAGGGAAATGGGACAACTAATTTAACCTAAGTTATATAAGCAAGGTTTATTTGGACACCATCCAAAAGGATTTTCACAACTTGAGCATGAACTATTTTGTCTATGACTATATAGATTTTTAAAGAATTAAAAAAAAATTTTTTTTTAATATTTACTTTTGAGAGACAGAGAGAGACAGAGCATGAGCAGGGTAGGGGCAGAGAGAGAGGGAGACACAGAATCCGATGCAGGCTCCGGGCTCCGAGCTGTCAGCACAGAGCCTGACACGGAGCTTGAACTCATGAGCTGTGAGATCATGACCCAAGCCGAAGTCGGACGCTCAACCAACTGAGCCACCCAGGCACCCCAATTTTCAGAGAATTATATTTTGAAACTGTCCGAAGTATCCTTGTGCATTTACGGGCATTTACCAGTGAAGCTCTTAACTGATGAGTTTACCCTTGTTTTATTCAACCTTGATCCAAAAAAGCAATAAATAAATATCCCACAAGTCCTTTTATACTTTCGATTTTTTGGTGGAAACTGATATTAGTCCCTGTCCTGGACCACTAAGTCCTCACTCCAAGGCAGTGGTTCCTAGAGGGTGACTCTGAGCACACCTCAGGAATCCTCCACAGGGGTAGGCCCTGCCTGCTCGCACCACTGCTTCACGGGTATCTGAATGGGCTTTGAGGGTTCCGAGTGTCCTTATGTCCAGTTGAAGATGACAACTCATTTTCTGCTATGCAGTTAGGGGTGGGTCTATAAACTCTGGGCTCTGGGGATTCAGAGATGGGCGGGGTCCATAAAGCCCCTAGAATTGCTAATTGTGACTTCCCTAGCACATAAACTGTATTACTCCAGGTCCCTCATTTTCAGAGCTCTCAAACTTTCAAAACTAATACTGATCAAAGACTTCTGGAAAAATAGGCAGTTTCAGGTATGTGGCATATTTTTAGTTTTCTCCAAGACTTTCATCTGATGTGGATCAAGGTCTAATTCAGGTAACTGTTAGGATTTCTAACTTACAGAATTATGTACAAATGTAATTTTAGTTGCATGTTTCCAGTAACTATTTTAAGAATATTCCAGGGTTTCTGGGGTCAAAATATAGAGAAGAAAAATACCTAGACTATTAGATGAAAGTATTTATTTAGTGCAAGGCCATTTATTTCAAAGGTTTGCTATGCTAACTATGCCTTTTCAAGTACTGAAAAGGAATGGGCGATAAACAGTGCTGAGTCTCTCCATTTGGTTAAGTGAAAAACAATTCATTCTTTGCTTCTAGCTCAGACCCAAAAAGTGTCGAACTGTGTGCTTCATGCTGTTAGACAAGGTGAAGTAATAAGCAGGAATTATTATGAGTCAATTATATTCATTCCAGCATTCTGAGTTCAGCTGTACTCAGAACTGAAAATTAACTTAGAAGGTAAAATGTGCACTCTGAAACCTTATTTAGAAAAATAACTAGAGCTAATGTTTTCCGCCCCCCCCCACAGCTTTGAAGATGCTTTAACAAAGAAGAGCAAGTAGGATTTCTCATTCAGCCAGGATGTTCAAAACATGTTACAAAAATTATTCTACTAGTTACTAAAATACATGGTACAATTTTACCTCAAAAGTGAAAAAAAATTAGTATGATTTCCCCAACAAATTTCTGATGATGGGTTGTGACCAAAATGGTAGGTATCATTAAAATGTGTGGTCATCTATGACATGGTAAAATCTCAGGTGGTCATGGAGAGGCAGTGCATAACAACTCTTTAGATGAAGATTCAAATAAATTGAGACTGTACCTCTGGATAGAAGCCAGCTGCTTACCAGACCCTGGAAAATATCTCTTTTCACATATATACAAATAAAATGTTGGCCTAAATTAAAGGAGAAAGCAAACACCTTTGGCCTATGCAGGCTCTCTTATTTTCAGTGTCAATTGTAGAAACCAGAAAGAGAAACACTAAAGTTCAACAAATGTATTGTTTGCTTTTGGCATAAAGCATACCATAACTAACAACTTTGGCAGCAAAAAGTTCTAGTAAAAGGCAGTTGATGGCTATCTTTTACTTACACATATTAAAGAAAATGTTTAGGAATGACTTTGGTTTGTAGAATAAGTTTTCAAAACTACAAACCTGAATTTGGGGAACTCTTCAGCAAATAGAGACTGAATTCTTCTATTCTCAAAGCAACAACCAATGGAAAGAACAATATGACATAAATTCTTTCTTCTAAAAATGATCTTGTGGTATTAATGTGAAAATCCTATTTGTGAATTTTTGAACAGTATGTATTGACTAAATATATATTACATTTTCAAAAGCCTCAGTTTCTGAACAATGCTTTGATCAAACTTATATTTTAGTGATTTAATTGCTAGAATCTTAGTAGAGAACAAATCTCCAAAGGATAAATGAAATGAAAAAGGGAATTGAGGGGCCTTGTTTTTGTGGGCTAGCAGCGAGATTTCACAGGGAAGCAAAAATAACCACTTCAGAGCTATGTCCTATTTTTAAGTGTCTTTAAAGCAAAAGTACCTGGCTTCCTACTTCCTGATTGCTCCTGTTTCAAAACAAGGAGACTGAAACCAGTGAACTAAGAGCTCCTTTGTGGTGCCACGGGGGAAACTGGACAGTGTGTTTACTTTAGAAGTCTAAAGCCCAAACTTCATAGACCCACATCTAAATTCAATTTCTAAAGCTCTTGTGATTGGATTCCCAATAGGCAAAAGAAAAGGAAATGTAAAATTTGAGAACTCCTGAATAGAAGCAAACCTCAAAGAACGCCATTGACTATAGACCAATATAGTCATCACATTATGAGTAATAAGAGAAAAACACTTCCCAGTCTACTCCATTCCCCACCTGTTAAAAGCCTAAAATAACAAAAGCATGATGATGTGAATGTTATTCCTTTCCAAGCCTCTTGATTTATCATTCAGATACCACAGTACCAAGTTGCTTAAAATCAGGAACTGCACCTTACATTCATCAACTCTGAATCACCAACCACAGCATATCTGTATTGTCCTCATATTTGCCCCTTTCATACACAGTTGCTCAATAAATGCTTACTTATTCAATAAGGTAGATCTTTGGATGGCTTCTTGTCATCAAATGCCTGGCTAGGAATGAATTTATCAGACAAAACTGAGGAAGACAATTTCAATTATACATTTACTCCCTTAAATACAAGCTTACGGCAAGTCCCCCCAAAATTATTAGACCTACTTACTTGTATCTCAGAAACAGCCACTGGGTGATCCATAATCCAACTAATATAATCCCATTTATTTCTGATACAGAAAATGCCCATTTTACCCGATCAATGTAATCAAAAAACTTGTCTGGTAGCGGAGGGCTGAGCTCCTTGGGAGGCACCCTTTCGTGCACAACTGTGATCATGACGGTTGTTAAGACAAGGTTGAAAAGAGCGTACACAAAGGCGATCCCTGTTTTCCACCACTCCAGGGGAAATTTGTTCCTTGATTCAGTGGGCATAGCAATTTGGATATAGTCCGGGTACTTTTTGGTGCCCTTTCGCAACCCATTGGATAAGCTCTTAGGTTTACTGTTGCCATTTTTGTTTTCTTCTTCAACAGGCTCGGCAGGTCTTGTGTAAGTATTTGCGGGATCATTGGTTTGATTTTCCATATGTTCCTCGAGTTTTGCTGTCTCTATAATATCCATGGTCCCCCAGTCTTCAGATCAAGAAGGAGATGGTAAAGTTCTTGTTCTTTGTGCAAACTTAACTTTTTCAAATCCCTCTATTTCCGAGATCAACATGGACTCTTATAACTGATTTTGTTTCCTAGCACAAAGTGAAGAAGGTGGCCATCTGATTACTGTTCCTTCCATGCAGCTACCTGCTGTACACTCACCACCTTCAAGAAAGGAAGCCAATTTTCTTTCTCCCAAAGGTGTTACTCACCCACCTGTAAAAAATAAAACAAAACTACATTCAGAAACGGTGCATGTCCAATTGTTAACCATCCAAAACAAAAGCATTATCAAAATAAGGAAGCAAATACCAAAGCCATTTGCTTTATAAATATATCATAAGAACATGGTGAAAGGTGTTGAGATGGAGTTTATTTGTAAAATACTGAGTTGTCTTATCTTGGGAATCTTGTCTCTTTCTGAGCTGATGTCAGTATTAATGGGAACATTTTAATAAATCCCTTTAAAATCTCTTTAAATAAAAATCAGGACCCAACTTGGCAAATACTTCATCAGACACTATTACTTGTTGCTATCCATGAAGTCACAATAAGTTAGAACCTCTCCAGAGACCACATCATTCTTTCCTAAGACTGTAGCTTTTCTGTGAACCTGGAAGAATAAAAAACTGATGAGGTGCTTACATGCATTGAATAATCGTTACTCTCTTCACTTGTCAAAGACTCAATTTTTTATTTCCTGGAGTCTTCTTAAACGACCACTTCTCAGAACAGATTCAAGAACCACATATGCAAGGTACTTAAGGTGGCAGTGCCTCAGTTTATCCTTTTATATTTAGAGATGCACACCACACATCAGGAACGCGGACAGCCTTCGAAATAATACAGTGAAAAGACACACAAAGCTTATGTTTTCATTCAGGGAACACATTCCACTTGTTACTCGAGAAAGATAAAAATCCTCCAGCTGACATGCTAAATTAGTAAGGAACCACATTTTGAGGCGGCCGGCACAATTTCTACCGCGCAACAGAAACTGACACCCTGGGGACCAGCTCCAGGAACTTACCACCGCGACACGGAGGAGGAAAGGGTGCCTTCGGCGGAGGCTCCGCAGGCTTCAAAGAGCAAAGACTTCTTCACAGTGCAGAGCCCCAGCACCAACTCTTTTATACTTGCTAGCAACACAGCCCCAGCTGTTCTCAATTTAGGAAAGCAGTATTTTAGTCGTGCTGCAGAACCCAGCCACCTGAAGAGGTTTTCGAACCTCGTAATTAGTCCCCACCCTGAGTACACTGCACAACTGCAGCGTAATTCTTCACATTTTAAAGGGCTCCCTTTCAGGGGAACTTTAGGAAAAAACAGGGAGGAGGAAAAACTCAAAGCAGGACAGCTAAACCTTCACTCAATGAAAGAAAGAGGGAAAAAAGGTAAAATGGCACAGTCAATAAGTACAGGCAATATTTGTTGACAGTATGGATAGCAAATAGATCAACCACACGCCTTTACTGTGCACCTGAACACCTCAGCGCCGAGGGCGCGACGCAGAGGCAATTAAAAGGAGTTTATTAAAAAACATGCCTGGCCTGAGCATTCATCCAAAGAGCTTGCAGTCTGAGGAGGCAGAGCTCAAGTGACAACAAAACTACTGGGGAAGACAGAAAGGTGTACTGTAAAAGGAAGGACAAGGTGATCACTAGATAAAAACGTCGTTTTAGTTGTATCTCTGCTCCCCTGACAAGCTGTGTCTACAGAGAGGCACTGTCCACTTCCAGGGAAGTGACGGCATAAGGTGACCTGGAGAGAAACGGATGGTCACTGGACGACGGACACAGGCTAAGAGGTCTCACTGAGAAGCAGACATCTCACCTTTCTATGGTCCCTGTGAAAAGCCCCAGGCACTAAAACATTAGAGCAGGATGAGAAAGGACCAGCAACCCTGTGTGGAAACTGGGATTGACAGAGATCCTTTGTAGAACCCTAGCACAATGTTGTGGGAAGAGTAAGTACAAATAGCAAAGAGATGTCTTGTTAAAATATTTGCAAAACCAAACCTTTGACACCCTGGATTACCACTTCTAATGGAGGTGCCAAAACACCAACTCAGTCGTTGCCTGTCTCTTTTCACCACATCTAGGCTAATCCACTCATAGTCTCTTGCCAAACTCATCAAAATTCTCTCCAACTTTACTACTCCACATCTGCTCCTAGCCTGGTGTTCATATGTGAAAGAAGCTTGTGATTTTGAAACCCACGTCCACTGGCGGTCTTTATAAGGTAGGTATCCAGTTCTAGAACACAAAATGTAGAACAGAAGAAAATCCAATTAGTTACCTGTTTTATTTATTTATTTTTTTTTCTAAGAGGAAGCACTCAGCCACTCACCTCATGGGACAACTGTGAGGATGACTGAAATAATTAATCATAAAGAGCTTTGCACTACTGGGAGTAAGAGCACTTGGTGTGTGCAAAGCCCATTTATCGTCATTAGTAGCAGGATTGATATTTTCCTTGGGATTTCATTAAGAAGACTGAATATACAAAGCACATTCATCCTGTGTCAACCAATTTTGTGACACAATGTCACCGAGATGATGACTACAAACATATTCATTTCTATGGTGATCCTTTGCTACCAAGTAAGTATCTGGGAAAGTGACAAAAACCACAATAGTTTCGATGGACAGCAATCCCATTGGTTCATTTGTTTACGGTACTATGCCAGAGCACAAGGCAGATGAAACCTTTCCAAGTCCTTACATTGCAAAATACCAGAAGTTAACCTAGAGAATATTAAAAAAATTTTTTAAATGTTTTTATTTATTTTTGAGACAGAGAGAGAGCATGAATGGAAGAGGGGCAGAGAGAGAGGGAGACACAGAATCCGAAGCAGGCTCCAGGCTCCGAGCTGTCAGCACAGAGCCTGGGAGCGGGGCTCGAACCCACGAACTGTGAGATCATGACCTGAGCCGAAGTCAGATGCTCAACCGACTGAGCCACCCAGGTGCCCCAGGAAAGTTAAAGACCTGTATAGACTAATCTTCCTTTTGAAGGAAAGCGCAAAACTCTGAAACTTTTTACACTGATATTCTGTTAGGTTGTTTTTAGGACAAAGAATGACTTGTTCCAGAGATGCAAGTAAGGTTTCAAATTAGGAAATGATTGTAAGAAAACACAAACATATGTAAACAGAAAAGACAGATTATCTTGAGGGAAGTACAAAAGGCATTTGATACAAATCAACATCCTCTTGGTTTCAGGGGGAAAAAGTATTCAATAAAGGGAATAGAATTATCTATTTAGAAACACATTCTTTCAATGCCGGTATCCTGTAATATGTGTTTCAGTATCTGGTGTTACTCCTCTTTTCATCCCTAAATAAACTTTAGAATCTTTGTCAAATTACAAGAACACATTACTACTACTACTACTACTACTACTACTACTACTACTATTTAGGGGGTGGGGGGAGAGCACAAGCAGGGGAGAAGGGGAGAAAGAATCCTAAGCAGGCTCCACAACCAGTGCAGAGCCCGATGCAGGTCTTGATCTCACAATCGTGAAATCATGACCTGAGCTGAAATCAAGAGTTGGACGCTTAACCGACTGAGTCACCCAGGTGCCCCAAGAAAACACATTATTAGCTTCTGTTTTATTTCTGTCACCTCTATTCCATAAAGGGTTTGATATGACCATATTCATACATTAGTTATTCCCCTTAATAATCTCAATAGGATTTGTCTGTGTAATTTGACAAAACAATTCCAAGATTCACACTGGTAGGTATTAGGTTATATATTACATAATACTAGGGTAATGACACTGAGTTATTCTATTTTGAGTTTATCCAAAGGAAGTAAGAATGTACACAAAATATTTCTACATTTTTTTAAAGTTTATTTGTTGATTTAGAGAGAGTGTATGTGTGCATGCTCCAGCAGGGGAGGGGCAGAGAGAGAGGGAGAGCATCCCAAGCAGGTTCCACACTGTCAGTGCAGAGCCCAACATGGGGTTGATCCCACAAATGATGAGATCAGGACCTGAGCTGAAATCAAGAGTCAGACGCTTAACCAACTAAGCCACCCTGGAACCCCTAAATGTATGTTTTCAACAGTCGTTGATATGAGAAGATTGAAAATAATCTAGTATCCAAAAACAGGGGGTTAAATGAATTATGGTTATCTCACTATCATAAAATACTATGTTTTGATGTAGTAACTATAAAGTGTGAGACAAGCATAGAAATATTACATAAGAAGGATGCAGTTACCCAATTAAAGACAAACTTAGATCTGAATAGGAGATGGAGAATCTCAGTAATTCATATCAGAGGTTATGGTTTTTAAAAACTGGGGAAGGGGCCATGTGACAGATACTCAAGGCTATCAGAAAAGGTATGGTTGTCAAACTCATGATGCACATATCTTCTTAACAGTCCTGACCTGAGGCTCACTGATGGCAGCCTGTAGTGGAGACTGAGTATAGACATGAGCTCTTGTCACAGGGCTTAGAAATGCACTGCTTACTAGATCCCTATGGCAGCCTGGTTGTGCATTTGTAGTAGTTAAGAAGACAAGACATATTAAATGTGTAAATGTAGTTTAAAAATTAAGGAAACTTATCTGAGTTTAAAAATGGGTTTTAATGTTTAAAAAGAGGTCATCTATTAAAGAAAGAAGTTAAACACTGATGGAAGGAAATGTGTTTTTAACATCTGCAAGTTGGAATTATGAATAAAAGAAAATTTATACATTCAGCTTAAAGTCTTAGGAAAAACTAGGTCTTGAAACAATTTTAACGAATGGAAAATCAGTGGAAAGAAACACCTGATAAGTTTCTTAACAGACATAAAAGCTTTTCAGACTTAAAAATAAAACAACTCAGTTGTCACCATAAAGCCATTAAAAAGTCAAGTTGTAGAATTAAACAGCCACAAATAGTTCTCAGAAAATGCTATTTACCTAATTAATCCTCATAAAACCCTAGGAAATATTTTAAAGAAATTGAGGTAAAGTGAGATGCTCAAGGCCAGACAGGGAGAAAGAACAGAGCCCAGATTAGAACCAGGAATCCCTGACCTCAGGAGCCCGTGTTCTTAATGGCACATCACCACCTCTGGTGCCATTATGTTAAGAGGTCAACAATACAGTCAGGAAAAGAAAAGTGACAACTATGAGTTTTTAACATTTTTTTTAATGTCTACTTATTTTGGGGAAGAGAGGGAGGGGCAGAGAGAGAGAGAGAGAGGATCCAAAGTGGGCTCTGTGTTAATAGCGGAGAGCCTGATGTGGGGCTTGAACCTCAAGATCATGACTTGAGCCAACGTCAGACACTTAACCAACCGAGCCACCCAGGCTCAAGCTTATTATTTTTATTTTATTTTTATTAAAAAAATTTTTTTTAAACGTTTATTTATTTTTGAGACAGAGAGAGACAGAGCATGAACAGGGGAGGGGCAGAGAGAGAGGGAGACACAGAATTTGAAACAGGCTCCAGGCTCTGAGCTGTCAGCACAGAGCCCGACGCGGGCTCACAGACCTGTGAACTCACGGACCGTGAGATCATGACCTGAGCCGAAGTCGGATGCTTAACCGATCAAGCCACCCAGGCGCCCCTTATTATTATTTTTTTTAAAATAGAGATACATAAATACTTAGGAAAGTCGTCTAGATAACATCAGAGGCATTTTTAAATCTCCGTTATTTTGCAAAAATTTGTATACACTTAGAGAAAATTTCAATATATAATTCACCCCTCTTGTGACAGGAAGAAAAAAGGAGCCAATTAAGTATTTCCCATTACCCCTATCTACCACTTAACTATAGTTGTTCCTAGTAAACTACCATTTAAATTTATCATATATCACTTTATGTTAATAAGATCCATTTTAGCTAAGATATGTCGTGGATATAAAGTTTTTTCAGAGATCAAAACACCTTACCTTTTCCTCTAATTTTAGAGCTCAGCTTGTATAAAACTCTTCCCACCTAAAATGGGCAAAAGTCCTACTATGCTTGCAGATAATGAAGGCATCTTATCAATCATGGGATTCTATTTCAGAAGCACTCACAAAATTTTCTGAATACTGAGAACTGAAAAGAAGATCTATAATTTACCAATAAATTATCATGTATTTTTGTGAAATACTTTCTCAACAAAAGTTAACATGAAAAGAGTCCTTATCAGAGCTTTATAATAAGTTTTTATACTGCCACTGGGTCTATATAGATATGATGATAGACTTAAAATTAGGGAAATGGGCAGGCTTTGTAGGGTGACAGCATGCTGGGAATGGATCTGGGAAAATTTTTTTTTTAATCTATTGGTTTAAAAAAAATTTTTTTTAACGTTTATTTATTTTTGAGACAGAGAGAGACAGAGCATGAATGGGGCAGGGTCAGAGAGAGGGAGACATAGAATCTGAAACAGGCTCTAGGCTCTGAGCTGTCAGCACACAGCCCGGCGCGGGGGTTGAACTCACGGACCGCAAGATCATGACCTGAGCCAAAGTCGGACACTTAACCGACTGAGCCACCCAGGCGCCCCAAGAATTTTTTAAATTTAAAAGATAAAACCGAACCTCTAAATTTTGGGAGAGATAGCTTGGGTAGAGGACAGATGTTTTGGCTTCTGGTACTGATTTACTATCCTTCATGAAGGCAGAGTAGACATCAGTTCAGTTGTTACAGAAGAAAGATCCAGGATATTGCAATGGTTGCCTGGGGCTGCTGGTGGGAATGGAGAGTGACTAGAAATGGGCTGCAAGTTTCTTTTGGGGGGGTTGAAGGTCTTAAAGTAGAAGGGATGATGGTTTCATAGTTCTGTAAATTAAAAAAAATCATTTAATTGCACCCTTAAAACAAATGAGGTAGGTATGTATGTATTTATTTATTTACTTTTGAGAGAGAGAGAGGCAGAGAGAGGGAGAGAATCCCATGAGGTGCAGAAAGAAAGGAAGAGATGGTGAGAAGTGGGGCTCGAGCTCATAAACTGTGAGATCATGACCTGAGCTGAAGCCAGATACTTAACTGAATGACCCACCCAGGCACCCCACAAATGAGTTTTTTACTATGTGGGTAATAATGACCTCATGAAGCCTTTTAAAACAAAACAAAACAAAACAAAACAAAACAAAACAAAACAGAACAAAACAAAACAAAACAAAACAACCACAGACTGTCATGCTAAGTTCTTTCTAAGGAACCAGAAAACCAAGGACTATCCCACACTCATTATATTCCTGACTGACGTATCCCTGTCAAGGGTAGTACTTACCCACTGAGGACTTCTTTAGCAGTGATTCCACAATACACATTTCTAAGTTCTCTGCAGACAAGTTCAAGAACCAACCAATGAAAATCAAACAGCTTAATAAAATCTGTGTAAACTGTGCTCCAAAAAAACCCTTGTAGCTAAATAATATAAAGTGACAAAAAAAGATGGATTTTTCTCTAACAGAATTAATCAAAATTTACTGAGTTTATTAAAAGAATTTAAAAAATGGTCCATTGTTTTTCTCATTAAAAAAAAAATTGGGGGGCGCCTGGGTGGCTCAACTGGTTGAGCATGCAACTTCGTCTCAGGTCATGATCTTGCGGTTCAGGATTTCAAGCCCCACATGGGGCTCTGTGCTGACGGCGTGGAGCCTTCCTGCTTCAGATCCTCTGTCCCCCTCTCTCTCTGCCCTTGCCCCACTTGCATACTCTCAAAAATAAATAAAACATTAAAAAAATTGGTCACTTTAACTGGTGGGGTAGATAATTTAATACTTGTTGAAAGGAATACTTATTTACCCAGAGCAAATATTAGCTGTGTCAATTGGAAAACCGTAAACCGTGGCACTGGGAGCATTTCACAAGAAGGGATCATCTCCAGGCCATAGTGCAGCAGGAGAGGGGGAGCAGTGCGTGGCCTGTATTAACTGTTTCTGACTTACCTGTGACACAATAAAGTGCCTTCACTAAGATATAACTAGCAAAATGTTCCATTGGATGTTTCAAAATCTGGCTTCTATTTCCTAGCTGCTATTCTTTTTATTGCCAATGGCTGCAAAATTCTGATGATCAGATCTGATTCCAGTGTATATTGAAAAGACAAAACTGTCACCCTGGGGTTGAGAGACTGAAGGTCTTCAATAGGAGTTCTCCACTCAGAGAGCTGGAGTCACAGGGAAAGACAAGGTGACAGTCTGCGGTACAATGTGGAACGTGGGGTGAGGTGAATAAATGAGTGTGTAGATGGACAAGACAGACAGATTGGGAACCTGAAGACAGAAGAAGGCTGTAAATCGAGGTCAAGGACTAGGGAGTATTTAAAATAATTCTTCAGTTTCCTTTAGGTATATTCTAAAGCAGACGTTCTGAGAGTTAAGGGGTAGAGTCAGGGACACATCACGCGCTTTGCCCAAAGGCTGGCTTATGCTTGCCCCAAACCCTTCTCCCCACCTCTATTCTGGATACATCTAGGAAAGCTTAGAGAATTTCAGGGGGGTAGGGATAGAGGGACTCCCCTGGTAGTTTCTTCTTTCTTTATCTGGTGTTTTCAGTGTTTGGTAGAATGAGGCTAGAATTTTCTACTCCTCTTTTCTGAACTCACTGCCAGCAAAGTATGATATGTCCATGGCCTCAGAGAGTAAGGTGAGTTGAAGTCTTGCCTTTGTGTCAAAATGCTTATCTACTTTAGCGTATGAGCAAAAGAAAGCCTCTCTCGTTTAAACAGACGTTTGCACTCTTAATAATCTGAACTGTAATTATGTCAATTCACAAGATACAGGATAGACATTTGGTCACTAGAATCATTCCCCCTGTCCCCCACCCCCACACCAGCACTACCTGCTGCATGTTTAACCATCAAACAAAAGCAGCCAGCACTTATTTAGTATAAATACCCTGGAGGCTTTACCAGAAAGGTTAAATCTACAGCCTAACTAAACAACAGTGATAATCACCTGTTTCTACATTCCTATTCTTCCTTATATACCCCAAAGATTTATACACCTAGAAACCGATTCTCTTGGGTTTTAATACTTACTACTCTGCAACGGGAGCACAGATTACCTATTGAAATGAGGATGTTTCTGGAAACCACAAAAACTCCATTTAATAGTTTTAAAATATATTAAGTCTGCAATGAGAGCTTCTATTTCCTAAGAACAGTGGCTGGTCTAAACGAAAAGCAGAAGTTAGGGCCAACAATTTCACATAGTCTCCAGACCACACAACATGTTCTAAATATCAGAAGACCTCATTCTAAGTAAGTAAAGAGATCACAGTCAAGTCGACAGTGTATTTCCTCATCAACAAAATAAAAAATGTTCTTAGATTTGAAAGCATATCTTATTTTTGGAAAACCATGATAAAAAATGAGAAGGAAACAAAGAATAGTAATTTAATAATTCTCTACTTTAATGGAGCTTCTTTATTCCATGCCCTTCAGGTTGCTTAGAAATACACCTATTGGGCGCCTGGGTGGCGCAGTCGGTTAAGCATCCGACTTCAGCCAGGTCACGATCTCGCGGTTCGTGAGTTCGAGCCCCGCGTCGGGCTCTGGGCTGATGGCTCGGAGCCTGGAGCCTGTTTCCGATTCTGTGTCTCCCTCTCTCTCTGCCCCTCCCCCGTTCATGCTCTGTCTCTCTCTGTCCCAAAAATAAATAAACGTTGGAAAAAAAAAAAAAAAAAGAAATACACCTATTGAGGGGTGCCTGGGTGGCTCAGTCAGTTAAGCAGTTAAGCATCCAGCTCTTGATTTTGACTCAGGTCATGATCTCACGGTTTCTCTGAGTTCAAGCCCCACATCCAGCTCTCTGCTGTCAGCACAGAGTCCGCTTTGAATCTCTCTATCCCCCTCTTTGCCCCCATCGCGCTCTGCTCTAAGAAACAAATAAACATTAAAAAAAAAAAAAAGAAATACACCTATTGATTTCTCCCTCTACCCCACTGTGACCTCACTGTGGGGATACTTTATTCAATTTCATAGCCTATTTAAATGGGTATTTAAAAACAATATCTTGAAGCTTTCCCTGCTGTTTACTAGAATCTCACCACTTTGGGATTTGAGTGAAATCGCCTGTAAGCAAGACCGACAGGAAGGAGGTAAGTGATCTTGCTCTAGTGCAGAGGCAAAGGTGAAGCTTTAGGAGCGACATTTAACCAGGCACTTGCAGTCCGTACACAGTGTGGTAACAGAGGAGAGCTGATGCTGAAGAACAGGAAGCTTACTCAATCCCCAGCACTGCTGGAGAAACGACACCCAGATACGCTCCGATACAACGTCCTTGTACAGGTCTAAAGTCTAGAATCAGACGTTTTGATAGGAATCTAAAATATAACAGTTATTGTATTTCTGCTTAGTGCTGTGCCAATAAACAGGTTCAAGAGTTCAAGAAATAGCTTAATACAACTGGAGAGATTTTGGGGGGAGCACTTCCTGGTAGCAAGAATTAAACACCGAAAAATTAAGGAGCTGGACCTTCAGCAGGTTTGCCCCATCTGCTTGTTGCGATTTGGGTGTGGTGTTACATAGGCTTCGGGAGAGGGCAAAGGTGTGTGGGGAACACGAAGGCTAGGTATTTCTTTATGTTTTTAAGTCCTTGCTGCAACCCACCTGGGTTCCTCAAGGCAGAGCATGGTTTTCACTATAAGGCAAAGGAAACAGACCACAGAAGACCCAGAAAGGTCTGTATAAAGCCTCAGTTTCTCATTTTCTTATGCCAACCACAAAGCTGTTCTTTTGCATGACTGGCCGAACAAGCTACTGCTTTCAAATGGTATGAGACTATAAAAAGCAATACTTTCTCCAAAGCCATTAAGGTCACTATATTTGGCTCTAGTTTTCTCTCAGAATTTAAACTGCTATGTTGTATTTAAATACATTATTTGTTTCTCAAAAGCACTTATTTGACCAATTTGCTTGTAATCTAGGATTTTGTTACTGCAAAAAACCTAATAATGATAATTTATGTTTCCTAATTTTAGGTCTCTGAAGAGGGAGCCAGATTTCAAACCCAACCTGACACAAGGATTAGTACACATGGGGGAAAGGCAGCAAAAAAAAAAAAAAAAAAAAAAAAAAAAGTAACTTAAAAGATTAAAATCTTGAATCTAACAATGCCATTTTAACAATTTCAAGGAATGCAAGGGACTGTTATATTGGTATCTGAACTATATCTATAAAATGTTTACCTACTGAATTTTCACTTGTCCTAGTAAATTAAAGAAGAAACTATCACAAAGTGTTCATTTCTGTAATTGTTACCAGAAAGTTTGCATATTAAAAAATTTTTCATTTGAAGGAAATAAATCTGGTCTAAACACCATAATATTTGAATATTATTTTAGTAAATATTAGTGGCTAAGTATCTGAATACTCAAAATGGCTGCCAACCGGCATGGTGTGAGAGGGAAAATGAGGTTCTTCAGAACTAGGTCCGGATGCCCGATGTCTTCAGCGAGAGCAAGTGATCCAGGAACCTTCAGCTTCATCAAAATGTTTTGACACATTCCTCCCTCAAAACAGGGAGACAGCTTAGTCAAGACTTTTATTCTTTCCATTTGTGACCACGTGCACTGGTTCACAAGTTGCAAAGCAAAGTTTCTAATAAACAAATGTATCTTTTGTTGTCTACTGAAGGTACCCAGGACGGAGTGTGAGCCCCTCCCCACAAAGCGCAGGGACTGTGATAGAATGAGGACCACAAAGTAGATGATATACACCACTGATTATGTAAGGTCCTTAGCCAGTTGCCCATTTCTTTTCAGCAAAAATCTAGAACAGGATACACAGGTCTTCTTTTGTATTTCTTCTATGCATACCATAACATGAGACATTTAGTTCCAACACACCTAAGCTATGCCTCCAGGAGGTAATTAGAAAAAGAGGGAAGAGATTGGAAAAGAAAAGGGATAGCAGAAAAAGAGTAAGAGTTTTTACAATGAAACCTGAAAAGAGAAAGAGAATATGGAAAAGTATAGACATCAGGGCTGCACTTAAATGGCTCTTAGGGGACCAGAGTAAGATTTATTCTGTGTAAGGGTGGTTTATAGCTTGGGGAGTGAGAAGAGGCACTGGAAGGGAGCGTCAATCCTTGTTATCAAAAGCAGGAAAGCCCTGAGTATTTGGATGGAAAACCAAACTGGCAGGGACTGGGGGGTAGGTGCTGCAACCCAGCAATACAGTGTTGGAAAGTCTGGGGACTACCTATACTGGAATATTACTACCACAGTAATTGTCAACATAACCACAATTAAAATTTATCATGTAAAAAAGGTCAGAGATTCACTTAGCAGAAATTGTTATTAGACAGAAACCAGTAATTATAACATAAATATAAATAACTTCTATATAAATAATATATAAAATATTAATTATTCTTTAATCCAGGCTTCCACCTGGGGGTTTGGCCCTATACTTTCTTTGTACATTAAGTCAGCTGTTCATTCTTATATTCTGTATGTTAAAGCCAGGTGATTACAGGACCCTGATTGTGACAGTCCACTGTCAAATGTAGTGGGGAGAGCATAGAAGGAAGGGGGACAGAGAGTATTTTTTTGCTGGGCTATTCTCCGGGAGAGTGGAGAATGGGCAGGAAAGGAAACACAAGTAGGGGATAAAACTGCTAGGTCCTGTCTTATAGCCAGAACTCATTTCCTTAATTTCTATTTGGAGCTGATTTCCCCCACACCTCCTCTGACATATCCTGGGCAAAAGAGTTCCTGCATCTAAGTATCTCCCAATTACTAGTAACAAAAACTTCCTACAGTGTATCTCATTGACAGATTAACATACAAACTTCTACCCTATTGTCATCTGTGGATAAGAACAGTGGAAAGTTACCTTCAAACAAAGTCCATTAAATTATAATTTAAACTGTAATTGGAAAGGAGCATAAAAATTGCAATGAATGTCTGGTAGGATCATAAATTGGCATAATTCTTTTGAAATTCTGTCTCTTTTTAAACATGTCAAGAGCTTTGTTTAAAAAATATTTTTAATGCTTATTTATTTTTTCAGAGAGTGAGCAGAGGACGGGCAGAGAGAGAGGGACAGAGGACCCGAAGCGGGCTCTGTGCTGACAACAGAGAGCCTGATGTGGGGCTCGAATTCATGAACTGCGAGATCATGATCTGAGCTGAGGTCAGATGAACCAATTGAACCAACTGAACCACCCAGGTGTCACTTAAACATGTCAAGAGCTTTAATAATGCTTACACCTCTTGACATAGTAACTCTACTACTGAGAATGTATTTTAGAACAAGTCTTAATACAGAAAAAACATTATCCAAAAATATATTCAGTGAAACAAAAATCGAAATGTCTACAGGAGACATTTAGAAGCATCTGTGAAGTACAGTAAAACATATGTAATACATTAAATATGCATCTAAATGTCCACAGTAGACATTTTGAAGCATCCATGAGATACATTAAACTTACTGTTTAAAAAACAGCACTGTATTATTTTCATAAACGTGTAAATGTATGAATTTTTAAAAACCAAGTCAATAAATACACCAAAAGAATATCAGATGTTAATGCTGATGGTGAGATTTACCAATTATTTTTATTTTCCTTTGTACTTTATTTTCTCCAAGTTTTCTACAATAAAAGTATTCACCCATGTATCTAAACACAAAAATATTTTCAAATAGTTTATGAAGATTATGTTTACGATTCTAATGATCAGGAAATACGGTATGATTTCAGTAATGTAAAGATGTATGTTATATTTACATAGAAAAAACCTGAAGAAAATATACCAAATATTAACCCTGCTTTGATGAATTTAAGATGATTTTAATTTTTTCCTTGTTCCAAGTTATATTTTCCACTTTCCACATTAACCATTCTTGTAATCAGGAGAAAGCTGATGGCTATTTTAACTATAACAGTATTGACAGAGTTAATAGGGAGAATGTGTTTGTTTTTAAAAAGGTATTTTGTTTTGTACAATTCCAAGTATGTAAAAAATGCATGTACAGAAAAATCAGAGCACAAGTACACTAAAATATTAAGAATGGTTATCCAAGTGGTAGGAGTAGGAGATTTTTCTGCTTCCTACATTTGTGTGCAGTCCACATTTAAAAATGTTTCCTTACAAATGTAACATTTTATATCTAAAAGTACCTGAAACCATGTGTAGTTGTTGCTGTTGCTTTCAGGGAAGTACTTACCAACTGAAATCTTTTTATTTCATGTCTTCACTCCCACAATAAAGTGCAATAAAAAATACATGTCTACAAAGTCGTGTGTGTGTGTGTGTGTGTGTGTGTGTGTGTGTGTTTTAATTTGAGAAAGAGAGAGAGAGACAGACAGACAGACAGACAGACAGAGGGAACTCAGGCTGGGGAGAGGGGAGAACGGAGAGAGAGAATCCCAAGCAGGCTCCTGGCTCAGTTCTCAGTGCTGAGCCCAACATGGGGCTGGATCCCACAACCCCGGGATCATGACCTGAGCTGAAATCAAGAGTCAGAGTCGGAGTCTCAACCTACTGAGCCATCCAGGCGCCCCCACAGATGTTGTTTTTAGACACGCCTGCATCACTGCGGCTCCTTGGCAAAGCCTGGTAAACTAACAGCTAGTTGAATGGTACAGCCCTAACTTGACATACACACACAATTAAATTGGTGTTCAGTTAGTGTCAACTTTCAAAAAGAGACTTAATTGTACTGAAGCGTGATACCTTCTGCAGGGTTTATTTGCAACAAAGGAGGGAGGACTGCTTTATAAATTTCCATATAATGGATGTCACTCAATATTTCACAAAACAAAACCAGTCACTAATTCGGTTTAGTTTCCCCGGAATAAAACTAGCTGCCAAGTAGCAGAGAATGAGGCCAAACTGGATTTGATGGGGAAGTTGGTTCAGTCAAAAATGCAAATCCCCAAGCCCTCTTTTCAAATATTGGTAATTTTTGTGCACTGTGGATGCTTTCAGCTTATGTATTTTAAAAACCTTTCCCCTGATATTTGGTGGACTTTTGCTTCATTGTACTCATTATCAGTTAATAGTTTTTGTCCTCTGTTCTGTGACAAAACTTCAGAAATAACCTGAAATTGCCAAATGATCATTAAATAATGTTTTTCAAAACAGTAAGTATACCATATATGAAAGTTACTTTTAAAAATCCAAAGAATAATTGGAAACCTTAATTTAAAAGTTTACAAAAATCCATAAATCATACTGAGTAATAATCCCAAATACTACAAAATTCTAATTCCGTATCTTCTTTTTTAAAAAAAATTACATTAGCGCTTTTTTCCCTAATTCCAAAAGCTAGATATTACACTTTTTAGAATTACTTCTGGGAATTTATCTAAAGATACCAGCATAAGCATGAGAAGATTGTTTTCCAAATCTACTCAATAGAATTTTTGGGCAACAGATGCACTTTAAAACTCAGAACTTTGAATTTCAGAAAAACTTAAGTATAGGCTATATTAGGTCACACAGCTCACCCCTACCCCCTTGGCTGGATCGGGGAAACACTAGATACTCAAATATTAATATATCTGAACCAGATATATGAAAATATTCTCATTAAGTTGGGTAAATAAAGACTATAAGGAGCTTCTGGGTAGTTCAAGAGTTGTGACACCAAGAGTTACTGAAGGGAGGAGGGAAGGCAAAGAGAATAGGAGAAGGGAAGGGGAGGAAGAAGGAAGAGGGGAGGAGGGGAGGAGGAACATATAGGTCAGAAGGGCCTTTAGTTTTTAGAAGTTTAGTTTCTGAAAATACAGATAAGTGATTCTGGACCTGTAAGACTGCAATCACACTGTCCATCAAGATAGGACTGGTTACATGATAAATAGGCTTTATTTGTACAATAAAATACTATCATACCATCATACAACGTTAGGTGAAGAAAGTAAGTTGTAAAATGTTTTCCATATATAGCATGTTTCTTTATTGTGGGGAAAAACTGTTCTGTGTGTGTAAATAAATCAACATGGCTACGAGACAGGTGATATTACATGGAACATTTACGTTTTACCATTTTGTGTTGAAAAAATAAATAAGCAGCATGTTTTGATTTTATTGCCTAAAAAAGACAACGATAATTATTCATTTCAGGGTCTTTAGTGTTTATTATAGGAAATGCTGTAGGGATGCCACAGTTTTAAAAAAAAGTCACTTCCCCCACAAGCTTATACTCTGCTGTGTACAACAACAATATAAAGATTAAAATCGGGGACGTCTGGGTGGCTCAGTCAGTTAAGGGTCCGACTTCGCCTCAGGTCATGATCTCACCATCCCTGGCTTTGAACCTGGAGCCTGCTTCAGATTCTGTGCCTCCCTCTCTCTCTGCCCCTCCCCCACTGTGTGCGCTTGCTCACTCTCGCGCTCTTTCTCTCTCTCAAAAATGAATAAACATTAAAAAAAAGATTAAAATTGTTATGAAAAAGTGTTCACTTCGGCAGCACATATACTAAAATTGTTATGATGAAAAACCAAGATGAGGCAAGAGAGCGAGGGTTATCCAAACTAGAATCTCTGGGCTTACGAGGTAACAGTCAATTTAAACATTTTACATGAATACTCTTAATCAGAAAAAAAAAAAAAAATCAGTGTATCACCAAGTCAAAGGTGTATCAAGAACATCTATCATCCATCCTGCTGAGATCCAATTAATATAAATAGCTCTTAGAAACCTGTGCAAATCAAACTTTTTAAAACTAAAAAGGGATTCCACTGGAAATGCTCCAATAATTACTCAATTATGGATTTTTGCCTTTGAGTTTTTTCCATTTCTAATAGACCAAAATAAAACATATGTGTTTAATATTCTAATTATATACATCACAATGGACTTTTATTTAATTGATCACCCCAGTGTTGTCTTCTAAGAAATGTTTAATCCACATGAGGCTTTTAAGAAAAGATTAAGGACGCAATATTATAATCACAGGAAGAGTAAAAACAATTATGCAGGAACAGAAAGGTTGAAGGTAGCAAATACCTAAAGAGGATTTAGAATCCAATTAGACTTACAATGCAGAAACTTTATCATTGAATCCTAACAGATAGGATAGAAACTACGGATATAGAAAACCTCAAAACCTGTACCCCAAGTCTAGTGACCAAACTCAAGCAATACTCAGGGGTTAAATATGTAGTAACTGTTACTACACTCACTGATGAAAGCCTGGAAGGTAAGGCAAATACATGGGCAGTCAACACAGAAGGCAGAATTATTTCTGGCCTTCCGTTCTGTGCAGAATTTGGCTCTGAGTGCTAAGGAAGGTAGCAGCAGAGAAGCCCCGGCTACTATTCTCAAGGGATTTTTTTGGTTAAGTATCTCCCCCCAATCTTCCCAGACAGAAGTGACTTAAAAAGACCAAAGAGCAATAAAAACAACTTTTATAAATTAGATTACAGCCTGAAATAACATCTGAAGTTTAGTAAAACCATATACACCAGATAGAAGTACAAGTGAAAAGAAAATTCAAATAATGAACTTAAAATGGGGGAAGAAGACTGGAGATGCATGTGCGTGCGCACGCGCGTGTGTGTGTGTGTGTGTGTCTGTGTGTGTGTGTAATAAATGTCACAGGAATTTTAAGTCTATGAAAACTGAAAACAAAGGTTTTAAAAAGTAAAATAGTTTTGGTTTGTTTTTTAATAAACAGGCTTTTAAAAATGCCAAGCCCCACCAGGTGTTGTAGGAATATTGTACACCTGGAACTAATATTACACGGTATGTTAACTAACTGGAATTTAAATATTTAAAAAAAAATAAAGAAAAACAAAAATGCCAAGCTCCACAAATCAGGAGTGAATGGAAGATCAGTGAAGTAGTTATTCAATTTAGCAGCGGTCTATCCTTGGGAGTAAACTATGGTCAGAATTCTTTTCTACAGAGTGAAGCAGATTTAGAAAAACACAGGATGATTAAAAGCACTGAACATGAACATGATGCCATGAGGTAGCCAGGAAACACTATAAACTCAATGTTCAATTAGCATCAGGAAGCTGAAAGATGTAATTCCATACATAATCTTATTTCTATTAAATCTAATTTTCATTGATAACCCTACATAAATAGAAGTATTTGGCTATAAATAATCACCTGAAATTGTTTTTTAAAATATACTTTTGCTATCAACAAAATACATTTAAAAAACTGAAATAAAGTAACAGGCTAGAAAAGAAGTTTTTTTTTTTTTGTTTTCCAATTTGGGTTTTGTTTTGTTTCTGCTTCTAACATCTCCTGTAGCATAATCTGCAGCAATAATAGGAGATTGGGAGCCCATTTCCAGAGCTTAGACCGAACAAGAGCAATAATTACATTCTGGTTCATATGGATCTATACTTTAGAGGCACATCTTAAGAATGTCAAAAAGGGGGGTGCCTGGGTGGCTCAGTTGGCTAGGCATCCGACTTCAGCTCAGGTCATGATCTCACAGTACGTGAATTCCAGCCCCGCATCCAGCTCTATGCTGACAGCTCAGACCCTGGAGCCTGCTTCTGATTCTGGCTCCTTCCCTCACTGCCCCCGCCCTGCTCATGCTCTGTCTCTCTCTCAAAAATAAGTAAACATTAAAAAAAAATTAAGAATGTCAAAAAGGATTATGGGTTGATGGGGAGCACTGAGAAGAAAAGTTCATTTGGGGGGGGGTTTAAGTGTGGGATAAACAAAATCTTAGCTATCCTCTCAGCTTCTAACTCCCTCCTCTGCTCACTGACAATCACTCTAGGTCCTATCCATTTTAATCCTCCTCCCATCACCTTAACTCTGCTTTCTCCAGCTTAGTTCAGGTCAGGAACATCCTGACTTACACAGGGCAGGATATCAATAGCCACAACAAATTTTAAATGGATTAAATCCATCCACCAAAAAGATACCTAAAAAAAAGAAAGCTGATATAGTGCTGGGAGTATCAGGCACCACTTGTATTTTGTACTATTAGAGTGAAAAGTGAAAACACTGACAGAAGGGTTCCCTAAGAAGATATAAACTCAAGGGGCACCTGGGTGGCTCAGTCGGTTAAGTGTCTGACTTCAGCTCAGGTCATGGTCCTGTGGGTTTGTGAGTTTGAGGCCTGCTTCCAGCTCTGCGCTGACAGCTCAGAGCCTGGAGCCTGCTTCTGATTCTGTGTCTCCCTCTCTCTCTGCCCCTCCCCTGCTTGTACTCTCTTTCTCTCAAAAATAAATAAACATTAAAAAAAAACTAAATGGAGACTTGGGGAAAGGGGACACTGGGCTCTGTAACCTCACTGGGCCAGGAGTACTGTACTTGACAATTCATTTCTGGGTCCAAAAATTGTAGCAGGAAAGGTTTTTGGAGGAAATGACATTGACACTCTGAGACCTGACACATGAGAGGCAGGTATGTAAGCAAGAGGGTAAGGGTGAAGAGGCTGCTAAAAAACCCCACTCTATGTAAAGGCCTGACGAGAGGGGATATTGCAAGTAAAGGGAACAGAAGTTAAGTAAATATTGCTGGGAGCACAGGATTTAGGGAAAGGGAAAAACTCATCCCAAGAACAAAGCCTGTAAAAGGAAGGCAGAGGCCAGATTACAAAGGTCCTTGTAAGCAATGTCAAATGTCAGGACACAACACCCTCTAAGAAGCAGTCTTGGACAAAAAACTGAGATAACTGAGGAAAGGTGACCTGACTGGGTATTTATTATTATGGAAATTATGTTAATTTTGTTTAGAAGGAACAATGGCAGTAAGGTGTTTTGTTTGTTCTAAAGAGACCCTTTATCTTAAAGAGGCATACCGAAATAGGTACAGATGGATGATGAGATATTGGGATTGCTTCAAAAAAATCCAGGGGTGGGGGGGATGATGAAAAAGATTTCCTGTGACAGTTGTTGTAGCTGATAAGGTTCACCACACGGTTGTCTCTACTTTCAGTATAACTGCTTGAAATGGTCTATTGTAAGTTTTTTTTAAAGTCAAAATAAGCAATGGATTTTGGCCACAGAGAGCCATTTAAGGGCTTTAAAAAAGCCAGTAAAGCAGGAAATGGGCTGGGAACAAAACCAGAGAGAGAGAGGGACAGCTGCTCAAATGGTCAGTGGTCAGTCCTTCTCCACAGTGACTGTGCTGCTTCAGTTTCTTCTTGGGGAAGATTGTGACTTTATATCTTTTTTTTTTTTTTAATGTTTATTATTTATTTAGTTTTGAGAGAGAAAGAGAGAGCACAAGCAGGGGACGGGCAGAGAGAGAGGGAGACACAGGATCTCCCCAAGTCTCCAGTTAAAAACAAGTGCCTATTTATAACTTCGGGCTTGTTAGAAACTAACCTTCCCTTCTGGGGTCCTTTGTGTCCGACATTTTCACAGTACGGTTACTATTCTTTACATCTGCCTGTTGACCTATGTATTCATGCATAATTACTACACAAACCTCTTATAAATGGTGTTCTATAGATGCAAATCAGATTTTGCTTCAAAATTTGCCAATTGTAAGAAAATCCAGAGCATTTAATTACACATTCTATTTAATAATCATAAAGCCTTTCAAATGTGAATTACATACTTAGTCAATATCTGGGTGTCATAAAGAAAGCTTTTATTGGGAAAAGTATTTTACAAATACGTATTTTAAACAATTTTATCAACATTATGATCATGCAAAGCTAGCTGGGATTTACCCCTATTATGCTAGATTCTCTCTGCCAAGAAAATAAATAACTATTTAATTAATAGTTTAGTTAATGCTAGGTTGGAATATTTAAGTGTTGAAAATTTTTTGAATTTGTATCCTATTAATGATTTAAATTTATATAGTGTAGACTTAAGACTAAGAGCGGTAGCTAATACTTATGTAGTATTTATTATTTCCCCAAGACTATTCTAATTGCTTTACTTATCTTATTTAATCTTCACCACAACTCCAAGATCGGTATTATTATTACCCATATTTTACAAATGAGCACATAGAAGTTAAGTGAATTAGCCAAGGTCACCAGCTACTAAGTAGTGGAGCCAGCATTTGGTACTTACATGGTTCTAATTTAGTATGTCATTTTGCCACTTTTTGAGAAAAAACATCTACAAATGAGCACACGGCTTCAGCAAAGAAAAGGAAATGTGAACCCCTACCAAATCTGAAGAGCCAACCATAGAGATAGTAGGTTCTCATAGCCAGATCTCCTCTGCCGCTTCCTCTTGACACAGAGTAAAAATGTTCCACAGTCAAAGGGGAAGACCTGACATTTCCTTTATAGCTGTGACTCCCACGCTCGGTCAACTCACCTTCTCTTCCCCCCCCCCCCCCCCCCCAAGTAGGCTTCACATCCAGCATGGAGCCCAGTGCAGGGGTTTGAACTCATGACCTTGAGATCAAGACTTGAGCTGAGATCAAGAGTCAGATGCTCAACCATCTGTGCCCACCTCCCCAACTTTTTCATTTATATTCTCTTTGAGATACAGGGGACAGAAATGCTCCAGGAAAGCAGAACCAGGTCAGGTTTAGTTTGTTGTGCTAAGGGTGAAGAAGGGCCATGCATTTTATCTGTGCTGTGTACTATACTGGAAAGAAAGAAGTACATTACAGTGCACAGTCTCAGGGAGACCATGCAGACCCATCTTCAACTAGAGGAACTCTGCTTTTCTATTTTGGAGGGGTAACCCAAAATCTCATCTGAAACCTGGGTTCTGTGGCTAAAATTTTAAAAAGTAATGGTACCATGGCAGGGTCCTAGATCAGAATAGACCAGAATCCTTATCTCTATGTATTTGGTCACAAATAAGCCATGACTAATCCTGGGTACATAATTTAGCAATGTTGGGTTTCAGTTTCATTTAATAGAGTCCCATTATTTTATTTCTAAGACCTTTTGCCACCTTAAAAAAATACATCATCCCAGGGCACCTGGGTGGCTCAGTCAGTTGAGGGTCCGATTCCTGGTTCAGTTCAGGTCATGATCTCATGTTTGGAGAGACTGAGTCCCACATCAGGGGGACTGATTGCACAGATCCTGCTTGGGATTCTCTCTCTCTCTCTTTCTCTCTCTCTGTCCCTCCCCAGCATGTGTGCGTGCATGCACGCTCTCTCTCAAAATACATAAACGCACTTAAAAAATATATCCCATAAAAAGAAAGCAAAGATGCATTAGCGATCTCAACAAAGACAGCTAAAAGAAGGCAAACAAAAGTCCCATTTCTCACATAAAGAAGTAGGGTAAGGTAACTTATGGATAAAGAATGAACTAGCCATCGGATGCTCTAGGTAATTCCTCTTAGAGGTCAAAACACCACCATGAGATTAGTCCTATGAGCGAGAAATTGATTCTGTCAAAGATATAAAAATGTTTGATATTTTAATTTGCTTGATATAGATAATTTATGGGTAACAGTCCATAGGGGTTTATTAAGATAATGAACAATAAAAGTTTACTCAACAACCACAACCCCTACAACATGTCCTTGACAATATCAGAAGCAAATTAAATACAAGTTGAACTTACATGGTAATTAATATCTTAGAATCCTAAAGTCCAGGTTCTAACCCTGACTCTACCACTTGATAAGAAGTGAAACAATCTCTTTGGTCCTCAGTTCCTTCTGCCTTACCTCTCTGACATTCTCAAATAAGGAACTAGGCCAAATGATTGGCCATTGGCATATTACAATAAAAATATGGTTTATCTTTGTTCCTTATGATAAGAAATAATATTTGTCAATATATGCCACATGAAAAGGGAAATAAATTCATGGAAGAAACATCCATTAGGTTCCATTCACTACTTAGCTGTCTAAATGGAGTAAGAAGTCTACAGTGGGGTGGGGGTGGGGGCTGATGGAGAACCCTTTTTGTACCAGGGCTGAAGCCAATTAAATAAGATCTCAACAAAGAGCTCCCGATTTCAGGTTAATTAAAGAAGAAATAAGACATCAAAACTGAAGAAAATAACTTTATAAGATTGTAGTGAAAGGTCACATCACATAGAACAAATGATGGTTAAATTAGATGCAAGGTAAAGAACACAAAGTTATTGGGTGAGCTCAGAGGCCAATACCAAAAGATGCAAAAGAACCAAGTATCATGCTTTATTATACCAATTGACCATTATATGGATGCAGATCCAAAATTAAGAAATAATATAATACAAGTTAGTGTAAACTATATAGTGTTAAACCAGGAACAGTTCTAAAATATTTAACATTGAGAAGTAAAAATATCCCAAGTAACTTGAAAAAGTATATCTTGATTTAAAGAGCTAAGCTATTCTATTAGCATTAATAGAATGTCTGTTTAAAGGCAGACAACTTACAATATCAAGTTAAGACTAGACTTCTCTGGTAATGCGTTAGCAATCATTGATTTGATTTTTTTTTTTTTTCTGGTTAGCAGACTATTATATCAATGTTAACCTCAGACATCACACACATACACACCCACAACCATACACACAGACACATACAGACAGAAAACACACACACGCTGAACCAAATATTGGACATGCAGAGGGTCACGTATTAGAGCTTTTCTTTCTTTCTTTCTTTCTTTCTTTCTTTCTTTCTTTCTTTCTCTCTTTTTCTTTTTCTTATGTTAATTTCTTTTTGAGGGAGAAAGAGAGAGAAAGAAGAGGGCGTGTGTTGTGAGCCAGCGGGACAGGGGCAAAGACTGAAAGGAGGGCAGAGGATCTGAAGCAGGCTCCATGCTGACAGCACAGAGCCCAATGTGGGGTTTGAACTCATGAACCATGAGATCATGACCTGAGCCAAAGTGGGACATTTAACCAATTGAGCCACCCAGGCGCCCCACATATTAGAGCTTTCTTAATTAAAATATCAAAGTCTTCCCTCAAATTTTAAAATAAAGTGAGCTCCATCAAAGTTTTTGAACCATCTGAAACATGATTTATGGCTTCTATTTTTGAAAATAAGTTATATACGCTCAGTAATCTTTTATGAATGGTTAATACAGTTTTCCACCAAGTAACAAAGATTCCTGATGAAGACTGAAAATCTAAATTAATAGAAAAAACTCTAGGTTCGTTATAAAGCCAAGCTTAAAAACATTTCCCCAAATCAACATTCTACACTCAGGAAGTTATTCAAGGTATGAGACTGCATATAAAATGGATTCTACCGTTCAGTGCTAAATTTCATGAGCACTACTGTGGCTTCAAGAAAAGTCAGAAAATTTTAGAGTTAAATAGGCATGTCTCCTACTTTTTATAGAGATCCAAAAGTTAACCTTAAGTCACTAGGCTGTTGTTTTGGTAACACATCTTCATAGTTGCTGAATAAAATGGTGTTAATTACTTAGGTGTACCGTTGGCCAGGGCATTGAAATAATTTTAATGAATGAATATGGCTAGCCTTTGAGATAATCCTGAGAGCCACCCCCCCCCCCCACCCCAATCCCTTTCATCCTGTTGATTTTATGGCAGATCCTTCCTTGGGAAACACTCCCACCTGACAGAACCAGAGAGAGCCTCTCTACAAGTTCAGGAAGAAGAAAGGTTCCTATCTCACAACTCCCTCACAGCACTGCTGAATCGCTACAGGTGATCGAACATCATCCAGGCACTGCTGTCCCACTAGGCCAAAGGGCAGCAACATATTCTCAACAGAGTCTGGTAACACTCTGTTTTCCTTCAAGGAATAAATTCAAGGGAAGTTAGAACTCTTCAGAGATGTAATTGGGATTAATGCCATGGCTTCCTCCCCTTACAGAAGCTCCTCCCATTTCTTTTGTCTAGTTCTGGAGGGTTTGCAGTTTGCACCTACTGCAGGTTATCTCTGCTGGGGTGGGAGGTTCAAGGGCAGTCCACGTCTGCCTTGTGGCAGTATGGCTGGCCACCAACCAAGTGCCTGGCTTCTAGAGCATTAGAGTGGCCGTGAACGAATGTATCAGCTCACACACTCAAAGACACCAGATCTATCTCCCTGTTCTCCAAAGAACCTCCTAAAGGAGTCAATAACGTGTCCGCATAATTAGGATTTCCATACATGCTACAAAGCCCAAAAATTTCACCCAACTTATGATGCTTTACTTAGTGCGACTTCAATCCTTATTATAATGTATCTTATATAAGGGGGACATAGCATAAGGTATAAGAAATAGAACACAAAAACTCATGTATGTTGCTTCAGAACATTATAGATGCCTCAGAACCCCACAAGGAATCTCTGTGATTATATCCCCCTCTCCCTGCATAATCCTGATGTAGGTTTTCAATATATAAATAACTTTCAAAGTACATAATGCTGAAAACCGTTGGAGAACTTTCTTAAAGGATGCTATAATTATAATTTTTATTAATTGCAGCTCTCAAAATGATAAAAGCATAAATGATTCCTTAAAAGTTCTCCTTGGGGCACCTGCATGGCTTAGTCGGTTAAGCATTCGACTTCGCCTCAGGTCATGATCTCACCGTTCATTCGTGAGTTCGAGCCCCATGTCAGGCTCTGTGCTGACAGCTCAGAGCCTGGAGCCTGCTGTGGATTCTGTGTCTCCCTCTTTCTCTGCCCCTTCCCTGCTCATGCGCTGTCTCTCCCTCTCTCTCAAAATAAACATTAAAAAAACATTTTTTAAAAGAAAAATAAAGGAAAATAAAAGTTCTCCTTTTTGGCTTTTCCTTCATTCCTTCACAATTCTGCCCCTGCCCCTTAGGGAGTTGTCTAGAGGATGGGATGCACGGTAACACTCACCAGAGCTTATGATAATAGACACTGGTGCTTCCCAAATATTAATGTTAATAATATTTAGTGTTATTACCACATGTGCCTGTTAACATGCACACCCACTTCGTGGGGTAGGTACCATTATCACCTCCATCTGTGGCATGAGGAAGTGAAACCCAGAAATCTAGCACGTGGCCCAGAAGATTTGAATCCAAGTAATCTGGCTCCAGAGTCCATGCTCTTCTTAGCCACTATGCTATGTTGTGATTCTCTGAGATTTTGGTCTATTTCCACAATTAGGAATGCGCTATTTTTTTCCTTAAGAGAAACGGATTTCCTTCCTCATGAATCCTTCTGGGGAGAGAGATCTCATCTTTTCCTCCTCCACCCTTCCTCCCCAGTTACCATGCAGGTAACAGTCTGTTTGCCCGTTGAGGTGATTTCCTTTCAAATATTAGCCAGCCCCACCTTCTAACCGACAGCTTTGAGCTCTAGGTCATCTGATGCCTTCAGTGCCTGTGTGAATGTTTATCCCACTCCCCAGTGACTTATAAGAGGGACATTTCCTGGAAATATTGTGGATGGACATTTCACTATGGTGAGGTGTCCAGAGTGTCTGAATCACTCCTGTTGCCTAGTAACCTGTTTGTGTTTGGCAGGAGGAAGGTGACTCACACACAGGTACACTCAGACCCAGGGCAGATATTTATTCAGCATGACCTCCTCCCGGCCCTAGACGGTTGATTTCATGTTTAACCTTGACACTGTTCCTTCTCACATGCCACTGTTAGTATAGGCCCCTTCAATTCTCTCCAAGTCAGGGAATTCAAAATATAGTATGCTGTGCATAGAATCAACAGATCCTTTGTAGCTGAAATACAGGCTACATTATTTTCCCTACTGAGTTCTAAAGGAAAAAGTTCAAGACAAAAGTAATTACAAAATTCTTACATGTAAAAGTGAATTGAAATTATATGCAGTCGTGGAAGTTACACGCCATCCCTCTGAGAACTTAGTCCTTTCATGAATTCAGTTAATATAACATATTCCTAAACAGCGATGAATCACTAATTTTGACCTCATACTTAAGAATTTTTTCAGGAAAATAGAGTTGACTCATTTGGTGGGCCACATTCTAGGCCAGAAAAACTTTTACACTTAACACACATACCTGTCTTTATTACCTGAAAGAATTGATGACCAAATATAAGTAGCATCAGACTTGAAGGGATTTACTTTCAAACAGAATATGAATATATGGAGAGGTCATAGCGGGCCTACGGTCACCTCACTGATCTTTGCCTTCAAATTTAAGTTAGCATGCATGCTTTAGCCAAAACGCTCCAGAATAAAACACTCTGGACTTGCACTTCATGTAAATTCTCCAGCAGTTATTACTATTCCCCTAATATTTTACAGACCCACCATTTCTCCTAGTGATTTCTATTTATTAAATATTCAAAGGAGGAAAAGTGGCTTCAAAAAAGACACACACATACACATATACCAGACTGTGGGGTTTTTTTTTTGGTCCTTCTTTTCAGCCATGCCTGCTATAGACATGGAGAGTAAGACCTAGGAGTGTACCTAAATGGCACCTCTAATCTTGATGGGAAAGTCCTGAATCCTAAATTTATTGGACTTATGGACATATTTCTTATAGACTGAAGGGTACAAATGTAGTTTAGGAAGTTTTCTTTTTTCTTCCCTGCACTAAGTAATATTCATCCTAACAAAGGGGTTCCAGTATGCCTGGTATCTATAAGTACTATTAAAATCTAATACAGGATATAAATTTTATTTTGTTCTCGATAGGTATAAAAGGAATACATAAATGTACTTGGCAAAGATTTTCATCTTAAACATATGTTAAAACTTTTCTCCAAAAATTTTCTCCAAAACTTTTTTGAAAGGCATATTTTAGGGAAAAAAATCTTTCCATGTCTAAAAACTTCTTGAAGTCTGCCAAACTCCATGGCAGGCTTAAGAAAAAGATGCCTTCATTATCCAGAACTGGCTAATTGGTTACAATTACTACTGGCAAGCAATATGGGGATAAATTGCTCTCCAAAGTATTTTGAAGTCCTTAACCATGCCTAAAGCAGGTTCGCCCAATTTGAGGTTCGTAGTTGATAAGTGAACCTGCTGGAGCCCACATGTTTGGGCTCGTGCATATAACCGGGGATAGAGAGTAAGCTCTGTTCTTCAGAGTCTCAAAATGGAGCTATGCTTGGGAAATGAAAGTGCCATCAGAAAGCTTAGGATTTAAGCTCATGAATTTGTTGCTGACCATCTGCTTCATGCAAGTTTCAGTCACAAAAGAATTTTCATTAGCATCAGGTGAACCAGACAGACATTGTCCCTGCCTTTACAGAGCTTGCTGTCAGAAAAACAAGTAACTATAACATAGGGAGAAGACTCTAGGAACACCTTGCAAAGGTATATCCCTTAGTTTGGAACGATCAGGTAAGGCTTCCTGGAAGAAAGGGCCTCTCAACTCAGATCTGAAAAGTGAAGAAAAATCAGGCAAGGTGGGGTGGGGTTATTTAAGGCAGAGAAATAGTATATGCAAAGGCCTTCAGGAACAAAGGAGAATGTGGTTAGTATGGATGGGAACAGAAGGAAAGTCAACTTGGCTGAAATGGAGAAAGGCAGGCTCCTGAAGAACCTGATAAGACCTTTTTATGATATTTGGATTTTGCCCCAGGATGATGGGATCAGGGACACGCTCAGTTTTGTAATTTATGAGGATCCCACTTAGGATTCCTGACACTTAGAAACCAAGGAGATGAGCATTTCTTACACTCAGCAGAAAATGAATAGGT
The DNA here is from genome assembly GCF_022837055.1 of Prionailurus viverrinus. Lineage (NCBI taxonomy): Eukaryota > Metazoa > Chordata > Mammalia > Carnivora > Felidae > Prionailurus > Prionailurus viverrinus. Next base: position 115,592,391 of record NC_062564.1, read on the forward strand.
CACTCCTCTACCCAAGGGTGAATGTATGAGATTCTTCATGTAACCTGTTTCCTGTAGAGCCAGTGAGATGTTACCATGTGACCTGGAAAGAGAGTGGCTAAGCGCTCAGCCTGTGGAGAGGACTCAGATTCAAATTCTAATTCTATCACGTTCTACCCAATACTTAACTTTGGGCAAGTCCTTAAACCCTCTGTCTCCGAGTGGACTTAAAAGTAGCTACCTCATACCATTGCTGTGTAAATGGCATGAGGTACTATATGTGGCCAAGAGCAGCAGCTGCCACGATGTCATTCAATCTTGGTCACTGTCATCAAACACATGCCAGTCAACCAACTGCAAGCATTAAGAACCATTGCTGTAGACTACATTTAATATTTCTAAACACTATAAACACTTTTGTTTAGAAGCCATCTATTGAAGAAAAGTAGCTTACACAAATACTGTACATCTTTCTGTTTAACACTTACCAGTTTCCCATTTGAATACTTAAAATTTAAAGTGGGATGCTAAAGTTGTATGATTATTCAAAAATAAGCTTTATTTCCATCTTTGGGCCTTATGTCTATTTGGACAAAGATCTGCTGTCCTAAGCAAAGTTTCCAGGACGATTTGCAGATAAGCTTCAGAACTTCAGAATCAGAGCATAGTTAGAAATCACACTGCCTAACTATACTTCTATGGCCATGAGTCCAAAGGAATTTGAGTAAATCCATTTATTTAATAATCAAATTATAGAAAATTAAAGCAAAAGGTGTTGAAGCCTAAATGTAGACATTGGGAAGACCAAAGAACCAGTTGTGGATTCACCATTAAATGTCTAACCCTCTGATATCAGCCGCCTTCTTGCTGCCTCCATTAGTTAGATGTAAATGCTAAATCAGTGTTCAGAAATCTGAGGAATTATACATTTTACAAGAGAACACAGACTACGAGTGAAGATATAATGCCGAAGGTCGATTAACTGGATGCTAACAATATTTGTGTCACTCACCACGAACACCTCAGACAGAGTATTAAAGTCTTTTAGAGCTGATTGAGCTATAGTGCAAGACCACTTCCAGTTCAGTGATTCACTAGGACTCCCAGGACCCTGCCTGTAGTTCTACTCATGGCTATGATTTGTTACAGCATGAGGCTAGAGAGTCAGCAAAGGGAGAAGGCACATGGGATGAAGTCCAGAGGTGATCAGTAGCAAGCTTCCAAGGGTCCTCTCCCACTGGTATCACACAGGTTGTGCTTAATTGCCTGGCACTGACTGAGTTGTGACAACACCTGTGAAATATCATCTACCAGGGAAGCTCATTAGTGACTCAGTGTCTGGGATTTTTACTGGGGCTGGTCATAGAGAAACCTGCTGTTGGGCATGTACCCAAATTCCACACTCCTGGAATGCAAGTGGGTATTCAACAGAAACTGCACTGTTGCACAGTTTAGGCACAGTGAGCCACGCTAACGAGGGAATGATGGGAACCCTCCCCAAATCTGTTCCCAGACGCCAGTCAAGGGGCCAAGGGTGCAAGCAGGCCTCTAGGGAGAGCAGTCTCTCCATCTGATTTCAATTAGCAATATAAGACCAAATTATAGGAGAAAGGTCTTACTCTTAGCAGGTCACCTAGGTACATCGTGAGCCTGAGAAGCACTTTTATCCTATATACTTTCAGTATTTAAAATGTAGCATTTTTAATGTAGACAACCATGATCTTAAATTATGTAACGGAAGATTTAAGACAGCCTTTTGTACAATAAAAAAAAAAAAAAAGCTGAATTCTAGTCCTATTTACTTTTCTGAGCATCTTCTTTTCCAAAATACCACTGAAAAATCTGAACAAATAGTGTTCCTACATTGAAACTACTCTCAGAAACCATTTAGCCTACCAGATTGGCAATAAAATCCAGACCCAGATAACAGGTACCCTTCACAAGTTTCTAGTAGGGATGTGAATAAGAAAAACTCCCTCTGGCAGGCAATCTGACAAGATATCTTATGAAAATTATACATACACCTTATGACCTGCAGTTCTGCTCTGCAAATTATATGCTCTGGAATATAATTGTGTACACGCAGAATAACCTATGTACAAAGTTATTTATTGTGGCATTGTTTAAGAGCAAAGGACTGGCCACAACCCAAGTGTCCATCAATAGGTCACTATTTAAATTGTGGTACATCCATACAATGGACTACTCTGTAACTGTTGAGGGGAAAAAAAAAAAAAAAAAAAAAGAACGAGGAAGCTCTTTTAGTACTGATTTGTTAAACCCTCCTACATATGTTAGGAGAAAAACATACATTGTACAGAAGTACAGTTTACTATCTTTTACTTTATGAAAAGGGCAAATATGAAACCACATTCATATCGTCTGTGTATGCAGAAACTCGGGAAGGATGCATGGGCCCCTAATAACAGGCTGGGAGAGGGCAGTGGAGGCAGAATTGGGGCAGAATCTGTGAACCTAAAAAAAATATATTAAAATGACACCCTTGACATGTAACCCTTCTGTCTTTTCTAAGTCCAGGTCATATCCCTTGGCACCTTTTTGCATGCGTGTGTTTTAATAGGCTTCTGTATTTCTGCAGTGGTTAAACTAGAACATAAGATTGCTTTATCTTCTTTTCCAAATCCGGTTCCCGCTCTATCCTTTACATCTTGAGTCTGCCTGCCATCTTGAAGGGGGTCTCCCCAGGACAGCTGACAGTGAATTAAGTTCTCTATGCCTCCCTTTGAACATATGCCTGCTGAGGAAATTTGGGAGCTTCTTAAAAGCTCAATTTCTGAAAGCAGGGATTTTGTTTTGTACACTGCCTTATTTGCAACACTGAACAGAGCGCCTGGCACACAGAAATTGCTCAGTAAGTATTTGTTGAATAAATGAATTCTTTTCTTCATCTAGCTTCAATGGAACAGACACTACCAGACAAAGAGGGAGATATCATCGGGGTCAAATATTTAGAAATAGTTGTCATGCCCAGTATTGGCTCTATATAGGCATTCTAATCCTAGCAACATTCCTAGGATTATTTTGAATTTTACAGAAGACAAACAAGCCTATAGAATGCTGTGCTGAACGAGGACTCTTAAATATTCATAAAAATTTATTTTTAATTAACTTGGGATTATAAGGCCTTGGAGTCCATCTCAGGGCTGAAGTCTTTTTAGGCAAACACCACACTAATTAGTAATGATAAAAAAAAGAATGGCTAAAAGAACCAATGAACCCCCAATCGTAAGGTGCCTGCCTACAAGCAGCATAGAGAAAATATTTTGCATTAAAAATGTTACTGCTCTTTTTAGTTAGAAATAAAATTCTCCTTCAAATTAAATTCAAATCAGTCTAGACAGTGAACTGAATTGCACAATGTCAATCCTAAAAGAGAAAGTTTCCTCCTCAGTGAGTCCAGAAGGGGTATGACTACCATGCCTTTCTAACCTTGGTTTAAATGACTATAAAAACCAAATAACTCTGCTAGTAGTAATTTCAGTAATGTGGCTAAATAGGTGCACACCTGACTGATGTTCCTTTGAAGCACTTTCTTAATGCATGCTTGAGGTGGTTCCTGAGTGCTGTCTTTTGGCCATTAGTAATGCAGAGAGATTAGGAGGTTTTGGTGCTCCCTCTATCTCTTACTGTCATTTAAGGCAACAATCCAATGAGTGAGGAAACATGCCAGCACCTGGATCAGCATGAACTCTAAGACTTTCCTGAGGACATTCTCAGTTAAGGCATTAATGGAATGTTTTAACTGGAAAGGGAAGACAGAAAAGTTTCAGGACAACTGGTAGGTAACCAACCATCAGCTGATGCAAATCGTACTTATGATCACCAGGAAGCACTGAACCTACTGTTTGCAAATGGTAGCACGCTGAGCCCCACCCTGGTTCACGCAGCAGGCAACACCCGAGGTCTCATAGCAGATCCTTTCTGCGAAGAGTGGTATAGGGCAGAGGCTGACAGCTCTAAAAGGACGGGAAGAGTGAGAGGTTCAATAAGAAAGCTTCTTTGTTGTTATGTTTTGTTGGTTTTCTGGGGATGGAGGCGAAATAAAGAGCTAATACTGTCCTCCTGGAAGAGTCACCAGGAGAACACGGACTCTAACAGGTACCAGCATTTCAGGAGGAGAAATGCAACTCTTGGCCAGTCATTCCCCTGACATTTAATACCTGCCAGACCCTGTTCAGAGGTGGAGCAATGAAGGTGGGCAGATTCCTGTCCCTTGTGATGCTCACGTGGAAATGTGCCAACAAACACATAGATAAACAAGAAGACTGTGATAAATGCCACTGAGAGAAGTCAATCAGAATCACAGCAAGGTTGGTGTGGCTCATTTAGAGCAAGTGGTCAGGGATGCAGAGGATGCTATTTAAGACAGTAATTGTGGGGGAGGAGGGGGTTGGGCAGCCAAGGAAGAAGAGCACTCCAGGCCAAAGGAGCAGCTGGTTCAAAAGCCCTGAGGCAGGAATGAGCCAGGCGGTTTAAAGACTGGAAAGTCATGCATGCAATGCTGAAGCACTGTGATCAGAGGAGGACCAAAGCACAGTGGAGGACAGAGGCCAGGTCACCGAGGGTTTTACGGGCCAGGTGGAGGGACTGCCTACACACAGGGCAAAGTAAGCATCCAGGAACCCCAGGCTGCTCGGGGGTGCACACTTGGTCACTTCCACACAAAATGGTGGAAGACTCTCTTTGAAATACATACAGCTGCTGCAACCTTTTCATGGATTTTTTAAATAGACTATAACTGTTTATAACTTGGTATTCATGGCATAATAATATATTTGGCTTGCAGATTTTTTTTTCAATTACATAGCTAACATGGTGCCTTTCATCTAGTCAAACTTAAAATACGTCCCCTTATTGGGGCGCCTGGGTGGCTCAGTCAGTTAAGCCTCCGACTTCAGTTCAGGTCATGATCTAACGGGTCCTGAGTTCAAGCTCCACACCAGGCTCCATGCTGGTGGTGTGGAGCCTGCTTGGGATTTCTTTCTCCTCCTCTTTCTCTCTGCCCCTCCCCCGCCTGCACATGCATGCTCTCTCTCACTCAAAAATAAATTAAAAAAAAAAAGTGCCCCCTTGTCAAAAAGAAGAATGGGTAAAGAGGGGGTGGATGGCAGAATGCAAATTCATGGTTACTATTCCAAAAACTCTTATGTACACATGCTAACGTAGTAGCATGTTAAGACGCAGTTTTAAAAAATGCCACCAAAATTTATGATTTACTGTAATTTGAAATATACGTACTATGCATGACTTCCTAAAGGAATAAAGTAAATGATATAACTTACAAAAGAAAATGCTACTATAAGAAGAGTAATGTAGAATCAGAGTGAGGTAGATCCAGACCAGGGGTTCTTGGTCACAAGATAGAGTGGAAGAGGGAGAAGTATTGCCTGTGACTGAATATTGTCGCACCTGCTCCTGGTAAGCAATCACTGTTAAGGTAGCAAAGCTGGGAGGCGGGGGTGGCTTATGAACAAGGGCTCTGACACCTAACTTCACAATCAGCACCTGTGTGACTCCAGGAATGATACTTAACCTCTCTGTGCCTCAGTTTCCTGGTCTACAAGTGGGATAGCAACAGTACTAACTCCATGGGGTCTTTAAGAGGATTGAAGGAATTCATATTTATGGAGCTCAGAAATAGCACCTGGCATATTGTGTACTACTGTTAAATAACTAAAATAGAGATGAGTTAACAGAATGTACCAAGTCCTACAATGTGACAAAAGCTCATGCCGAGCTGGGCTGTGTGTTAGGTTCTCACTTCCTTTGTATAAGGAAGAGAGACGAAACAAAATTTTCTAAACTCAGAGAGACAGCGTATGGATCACCATACCTGCATGTGTTGGGACAAAGTGGGGAGCCGTGTTTCATTCCCCAGGGGACCAAAGCTTTTCTTGACATTTAGCTCAAGAAATACACTCACTGCGGGTCTCTACACAGGAGGCCAGCCATAAGCAATAACGCAGACCAGGGAGACCATCGTCTGACGTCATATGATGGTTTTCCAGGGTATCCCTCCATACATTCCAAAGCAGAACTCTCTAGAGTTTCTTTGGTAGGAAGCCAAGGCAACATGATACAGATAAGCTGCTCTGACAGTCTGGTTCGTTTCAGGGATACACCTGCATCAGAAATGCATCCTTTACTTTCATTTCCTTGAGCCATGCTTCTGATAAGAGCTGAGGAGGAGACCGCTCCAGATTTGTAAAACAAATTCTCCAACATCAGGAGATGGACAAAATGCAGCCGTATTAAAAAAAAAAAAAAAAAGAAACCTTAAGTAACCTGATGCATTGAAAGCGACTTTCCCTAGAAGCATCTGGTTTTAAGTCTAATGGACTTGAGAGCTGTTGTCTGGCAAAGAACAGCCATAATCGTCTCAGGGGATTAAACAATTTAAGAGAATATTCCTTTTGTCATAGTCATCTCAGGCTCTACCTGGCAGTAAAACATGGAGATTTTCCAAACGACAAAAGCCACTGTGGTTAAGGCACATTTCATTGTGATGTAAGTTGGAATGTAAAGTATCAGCTGAAAAAGAGAGAAGTTTTTATTTAAAAAATTAGTTATTAGAAAACCTTAGCTAGAAAAGGACCTTTGTCCCTTCAGATATTCCCACACCTCACGTGCAGTCTATGGTGCCACTGAACTATCCCCCCAAGTCCTATGGATAAGACTGTATCCCAGTGGTTTGTCAACCTTTTTCAACCCATCAGGCAAAGTATGCTGTTTTTAAGGCTAGTTGTTTAAGCATCTTTCTTCAGTTGACATAGTGTTAATCTTCAAATTGTTAACTATGGCAATGTATTTTCCTTTTAATACTTGTGAGGTATTGTCAAAGCCACCAAAGAAAGCAGAAATAGATAAATTCACGTGCAATTCGCAGGCAAGGAAGCAGAGCAAGAGAGGATGTGTATAACTTATCCCTACGCACCCTTGGACAAGCATCATTTCCTCCAAGAAGGCTTTCTTGATTCTTCCAGACTGGATTGTGGCCCCGTTCACCAACTCCACATTACTCTATTCTTTTTCTCCATCGTAACAGTGGTAATTTTAATTATGCAGTAAATTGTTAGTAAAGATTTACTTGTCTCTTTTCTGTAAACTCTATGAGGGAAGGGACCACATCTGCCAGGTTTTCTGCTGTCCCTGGCACACAGTCAATGACTATTTGTTCACAGCCTAACTCGCTCTTTGTAAGACAGTCCAGCTATGATCCTGAAGAGTCCCATGCAAGCTACTTGCAAATCAGATAATTATGGAAGTCACTGAAGTAATTTTTTTTTTGGGGGGGGGACAGAGAGAGACAGAGCATGAACGGGGGAGGGGCAGAGAGAGAGGGAGACACAGAATCGGAAACAGGCTCCAGGCTCCGAGCCATCAGCCCAGAGCCCGACGCGGGGCTCGAACTCACGGACCGCGAGATCGTGACCTGGCTGAAGTCGGACGCTTAACCGACTGCGCCACCCAGGCGCCCCTGAAGTAATCCTATAAAGGGTGGGGCGGGGTGACGACAGGAAAGCATTTTAATATTATAAAACCGACAAATTTGATGCCTTGAATATTTTCAGAAGCAGAATCCGTGGATGTACATATGGCAGATATGAGTGAGAGAGGGAAGGAGAAAAGGAGGGGCAGGAACGACCCACCAATTCAGATGGGTGCTTTAAGAGTAAAATTGTGTGGGGCGCCTGGGTGGCGCAGTCGGTTAAGCGTCCGACTTCAGCCAGGTCACGATCTCGCGGTCCGTGAGTTCGAGCCCTGTGTCAGGCTCTGGGCTGATGGCTCAGAGCCTGGAGCCTGTTTCCGATTCTGTGTCTCCCTCTCTCTCTGCCCCTCCCCCGTTCATGCTCTGTCTCTCTCTGTCCCAAAAATAAATAAACGTTGAAAAAAAAAATTAAAAAAAAAAAAAAAAGTAAAATTGTGTTATGAGAACTCAAATAGGGTTTTCTAATTATAGACCCTTAAATTTAAAATATCTTGAAAGGTCACTCTGTACTTCCCTCTGCCTAATACAGGCTGCATTCAAAACATCCCAGAAATAGGAGTCAAATTTTTTTAAGGCTAGAGAGGTTGAACAACAGATTAAAAAGCCCTGTGTCTTGCAATCTCTGCTTTCTACAGTTTTTCTGTTAGGTCTTCCGTGAAGAAATGATTGCCAATCTAGTTCTTTCCTTCATGACACAAAGGTGTTATTGTTACAGCTGAACTCCTAAACTCCTTCGAGTAAAAGTCCTAAGAAATGACAAGACGGTCACAACAGTGAAACTTTAAGAAATGCTTTTATATCTTCTGCAACAACAACAAAAAATAACCCCTTTATACTTTAATATTGAAAGGGAGAAAGTGCCGGGGCGCCTGGGTGGCTCAGTTGGTTAAGCAGCCAACTTTGGCTCAGGTCATGATCTCCTGGTTTGTGAGTTCGAACCCCACACTGGGCTCTGCGCTGACAGCTGGGAGCCTACAGCCTGCTTCAGATTGTGTCTCCCTCTCTCTCTGCCCCTCCCCTCCCCTGCTTATGCTCATGCTCTCTCTCTCTCTCTCTCTCTCTCTCTTCTCTCTCTCTCTCTCAGAAATAAATATTTAAAAAACATTTTAAAGAAAGTAAGAAAGTGTCTAACCTTATTGGTGAGCAAAGCAACCCAAATCAAAAAGTGAGATACCACATTTTTACATATTGAATTGGCTAAAAAACAAAACCCAAATCATCAAACTCCTCTCCAGGACCACTGTAAAATACATTTCTTATATTTTACAAACACCCTAAGAATGTGAGCCAAGATTTAGCTCTGAGCTTCTAAGAACATTAACAACAGTAAAAAGCTGATAATAACTAAGTGTCCAACAATAGGGGATTGCTTAAACTGTGGTGGATGGACACAGTGGAATTCTGAAATATACTTCCTTACTGTGTTTAATGGGGAGGGACAAGAGGTTCAGGAGCATTCATGAGGACACAACAATAATATGTATATGACCCTATCTATCCTATAAAGTGGCATGTGTAAACATAAATGCAACAGGTGATAGATTTATGTGTGATTTAAAATTTCCTTCTTATCCAGGTTTAAGTTTTTCTAAAATAAACACGAGTTATTATTATAATTACAAAGTTAAAAAGAAAAGATGAGGCTAAATCTCCCAACACAAACTTCCAAATATCAGTTACCATATTAACAGTCTCTTTAAAAAAAAAAACACAACCATTTATCATAAGCACAAAGTCTGTTTAATATCATTATGTACTAAGGATAAAAATAATAAACCCGAGTTTTCATTTTGGTCACTGTGCGTGGGGTAAGCAAATAAAAATACTCTGTCCTGGAAACTTAAAAGTTTTCTTTATAGCAAGATGCCATTTGTGGTAATGTACCACTGGGTAGCAAAGAGGCCAGCCTCTCTGGTTAAATATGGCATAATTATATAGTTCATAAAATTAAAGCAACATGTACATATGTGCTATGATTACTCCTGCTCAAATAAAATCTTGTCTTCTGAAATAAAAATGAAGCTAGAAGTAAAAATGAAATGAGACATGGATAAGCATGAACTAAGATGGAAGCAAATGTGGGAGGAGGCTGTTATTAGAGAGTTCACCTCTGGTCACGGAGAGAGGACTTTGAAGGCAGAGTAACTCCTCAGGATACACGTAAGCATTACAGCTGAAACCACTGGGATCCTACAGTATACTGTACATACCTGAGGAGGGTAACAGATGGAGCGGACGAGCTACCCCTGAGTCACTCTCCAGCGCTAAACCATGCGGACCCTTTGTCTCCTGCTCGGGAAGTCCCCAGGTTCCAGTCCATTCCAGTCTTTTAGATCTGCGACCATTTCCCTCCTGTTTTTATTTTTCTCTCTCACTTTTGTTGTCCTTGGTCTTAAGACTTCTAAGGATTGTTTCCTCTAGCTTCTTCACTAGTTATTAGCAGTTTGCTTCTCTTTTGAGAAACTTGTTTGGGGGCACCTGGGTGGCTCAGTCGGTTGAACGTCCGACTTCGGCTCAGCTCATGATCTCGTGGTTTGTGGGGGTTTGAGCCCCGTGTCCGGCTCTGTGCTGATGGCTCAGAGCCTGGAGCCTGCTTCGGATTCTATGTCTCCCTCTCTCTCTGCCCTTCCCCCACTCATGCTCGGTCTCTGTCTCTCTCTCTCAAAAATAAACATTAAAAAAAAATTAAAAACTTGCTTTAAAAAATAATCTAGTTTACCCTTGTGCTTCATCACCCATCTTATAGTCTCACCCAACAGGCTTCCAACATTCCTTCAAAGCAATCCCAGGGCAAATTACATTTTGGTATATTTACATAATCCTTATTTCACAGAGCAACATCTTTCAAGGTCTTTTAAGTATTAGATGAAGGATGATGTTCAGAGAACAAAATGAGGGTCAAGAAAGTCAACTCTCAGGGCTCCAAAGAGTTATTTGGTGTCCAAATAGAAGACCAATTAAAGTACCAGGAATAGGGGCGCCTGGGTGGCTCAGTCGGTTAAGTGTCTGACTCTCGGTATTGGTTCAGGTCATGATCTCAGAGCTTTGGGAGTTTGAGCCTTGCATTGGGCTCTGTGTTGGCAGCTTGGAGCCTGCTTGGGGTTCTCTCTCTCTCTGCCCCTCCCCCTACTCATGCTGTCTCTGTCTCTCAAAACAACAAACAACAAAAAAACTTAAAACAAAAAGAAAGTATCAGGAATAAATGGAAAAGAGGAAGAAGAAAGAAGGAAGTGAAATGAGGGAGGCACACTAATAGAACTTTATGTAACTGAATCTTGAGCAAGACAAAGGAAGATGAAGCAAAGCACCCAGAGGCCTGGCATGATGAACACATTTTGGGGGTAAGGGCTAGAGCTGAGCATCTAGATGTAAACTAGAAGTACTGAGGGTAGAATCTGAGGCACCACCCAGACTCTAATGGGCTGCCACAAAATGGGATGGTGATGCTGACCAAATAAATAAATCTGCCACGTGCTTTTACCTTCAGCTTCTAAATCATGCATGGTCAGAGGTTACACCCCAGGTACAAAAAGCAAGAGCTGAAGGAGTAAACATTAGGAATGTCATTATTCACGACCATGCTTCTCTCTCTTGCTTTCAGAGTACTATCTACGGGCTTGGACACCTTGGATGTCACTTTGATCTTAGAATATGCCACCTTCAAGAAAAGGATGAGGTTTAGCACATGGAAAAAGAACTCCGGATTCACCCTGCCCCTGTCTCCCTAGAGTGTCTAATGCTTGCTGCAGGGAAAAGCAAAGAATAATTCTTACTTCATCCTTGAAGAAAGGTTTACAGATAGTACATAATCCTAGTTTTTCCATCACATTTCTAAACAAACAAAATGTATGAAAGAAATGCACACCTGTGTCCTCTCTCCATTCAGGGTATACACAGTCACTTTTCATGGTACTTTGGCTAAACCGTAATAGCGTATCAGTGGTGAGCTACTCCTAACTGTCAGCAGTAAGAAATACGATGGACGAAAACAAGAAGCAAAGGGGTTTCCTGGGGGAAGCAGAATAGACAAAGAATATTTCATTACAATGGAGAGACCTGGCTTTCATCTGGATTCTGATATTGCTAATTGTGATCTTTAAAACGTCACTTGAATAGGTCCAACGGGCAGAAAATCAGTAAGGACATAGTTGAACCCAACAATAAAAACTAATCAACAGGATCGATTGACATATATAGAGGACGTCATCCAATAACAGAATACACATTCTTCTCAAGCTCACATGAACATTCACCAAAATAGACCACATTCTAGGCTATAAAATACACCTTCATAAATTTAAAAGACATAAACAGTGTCTCTTTTCTCAGACCACAATGGAATTCAACTAGAAATCAATAACAGAGAGCTGGAAAATCCCCAAATAGTTGGGAGATTAAACAACACGCTTCTAATTAACACATGGGTCAGTGAAGAAATCAGGAGAAATTTTAAAATATTTTGAACTAAATCAAAATAAAATCACAACTTATCAAAATTTGTGGGATGAATTAAAACCAGTACTTAGAGGGAAATCTATAGAAGTGAATGCATAGATTAGAAGATATAAAATCAATAAGCTAGGCTTATACCTTAAGAACTAGCAAAAAAGGGAGCAAATTCAATCCTAAGTAAAAGAAAAGAAATAATAAAAATTAGAGCATAAATCAGTGCACTTGAAAAGAAATTAGTAAGAAAAATCAATGGAACCAAAAGCTAGTTCTTTGAAAAGATCACTAAATGTAATAAGGCCTCTAGGTAGGCTAAGAACAAAAGGGGCAACATAAATTACTAATATCGGAAATAAAAGAAAGGACATCACTACAGATTTTAAAGGGATGATAAAGCAATACTATGAACAATTCTACACCCTCAAATTTGATAACCTAGGTGAACTGGACCAATTCCTTGTGAGATACAATCTGAGAAAACTCACACAAGAAACAGACCACCTGAATAAGAAGCCTATGGGGGGGGGGGGGGGAATAAGAAGCCTATTAAGGGAACTGAATCAATTAATAACATTCCAAAATACAAAACACCTGGCCCAGACAGCATCATGGGTAAACTCTTCCAAATATTTAAGGAAGAAATTCTACCAATTCTCTGCAATGTCTTTTGGAAGACAGAAGCGGAGGGAGTACTTCCTAACTCACTGTATGAGGCCAACATTACCATAACACCAAAACCAGACAAAAACATTAAAAAAGAAAACTACATACCACCAATGTCTCTCATGAACACAGATGAAAAAATGCTCAACAAAATATTAGCAAATTTAATACAACAATGTATAAAAACAATTACATATCATAACTACGGATTTATACCAGGCATGCAAAGCGAATTAAATATTCAAAAATCAATAATGCAATCTATCACATCAAGAGGCTAACAAAGAAAAATCACATCATGTCAATAGACGCAGAAAAAGCATGTGACAAAATCCAGCACCCCATTCATGATAAAAACGCTCAGTTAGCTAAGAGCAGAGGGAAACTTCATCAGCTTGATAAAGAATATCTACCAAAAACCTAACATCATACTCAACACTGAGGAGCTCTTTACCAACATACTAAAATCCTAGCTAATGCAGGAGGAAAATGACATAAAAAGTAGACTGGGAAGGAAAAAAATTAAACTATCTTTGTTCACAGGCCACATGATCTTCTATGCAGAAGATCCAAAAGAACTTACAAAACCCCTGAACTAATAAAAGATTATAGCAAGGTTGTAGTTTACAAGGTTAACATACGAAAGTCAATCACTTTCCCGTACATCCACAATGACCAAGTAGAATTTTAATTTTATAACACAGTACTATTTACATTAGCACTCTCCAAAAAAGAAATACTTAGGAATCATTTTAAGAAAATATGTACAAGAGCTACATGAGAACAACTACAAAACTCTGAAGATATCAAAGAAGTAAGTGGAGATATCCCATGTTCAAGCATAACAAGACTCAATTATTGTCAAGATATTAGTTCTTCCCAACCTGAACTACAGATTCAATGCAACCCCAGTTAAAATCCCAACAAGCTATTTTGTGGATATCAACAAAGTTGATACAGAAAGGCATAACACCCAGAATAGCCAGCTCAATGTTGAAGAAGACTAAAGTCAGAAGACTGACACTATCTGACTTCGAGACTTACTATAAAGCTATAGTAATCCAGACACTGTAGTTTTAGTAAAAGAACAGAAAAACAAGTCAATCGAACAGAATAGAGAGTCCAGAAATAGTCTAAATAGTCTAAATAAAGTCAACTGATCCTTGACAGAGGAGCAAAGATAATACCTTGGAGCAAAGACAGTCTTTTCAACAAATGGTACTAGAATAACTGCTGGTCATCCACGTGCAAACAAAACAAAAGTCTATATATAGATCGTAGCCATTCATAAAAATTAACTAAAGATGAATCATAGGCTTAAATGTAAGATACAAAACTATAAAATAATAATCCTAAATAGATAACACAGGATAAAAATAATTGACTTTGGGTATAGAGATTTTTAGATACAACCACAAAAGCACAATTCATAAAAGAAATAATTGATAAACTGACTTCACTAAAATTAAAAACTTGTGCTCTGTGAAAGGCAACGTCAAGAGAAGGCAAGCCTCTCAATGGGAGAAAATATTCACAAAAGGGACTGTGATAATAAAATGTTATCTAAAATACACAAAGAGGGGCGCCTGGGTGGCTCAGTCGGTTGAGCATCCGACTCTTGAGTTTGGCTTAGGTCATGATCTCACAGTTCAGGAGATCAAGCCCCACACCGGGCTCTGTACTAGCAGTATGGAGTCTGCTTGGGATTCTCTCTCTCTCTCTCTCTCTCTCTCACTCTCGCTCTCGCTCTCAATCTCTCTCCTCCCCCCCCCCGTTTCTCTTCTGCCCCTCCCCTACACTCTTTCCCTCTTAAAATAAATAAATAACTTAAACATTTTTTTAATAAATAAAATACACAAAGAATCTTAAAACTCAACAATAAGAAAACAACCCAATTCATAAATGTGTAAAAGACCTGAACAGATCTCACCAAGGAAGATATACAGATGGCAAATAAACATCTAAAAAGATGCTTCATATCGTGTATCACAGAGAAATAAAAATTAAAACAGTGAGATACCACTATGCACCTATTAGAATGGCCAAAATCTGTAACACCGACAAAATTAAATGCCGGTGAAGATAACAGAGTAACAGAAACTCTCATTCACTGGTGGCAGAAATGCAAGATGGTACAGCCACTCTGTAAGACAGTCTGGTGGTTTTACACAAAACTATACATACTTCAATCATATGATCCAGCAATCACACCACTTGGTATTTACCCAAGGAGTTTAAAAACTTATGTCCACACAAAAACCTGCACACATCAAATATTTATGGCAAGTAATTGCCAAAATTTGAAAGCAACAAAGATGTCTTTCAATAGATGAATGAAAAACTGTGATATACCATAGAATGGAATGTTACTCAGTGATGAAAAGAAATGAGTTATTTCAAGCCATGAAAAGACATGGAGGAACACTCAATGTAAATTGCGAAGAAGCCAATCTGAAAAGGCTATCTACTGTATAATTCCAACTATGTGAGATTCTGGAAAAAGCAAAACTCTAGGGGCAGTAGAAAGATCAGTGAGTGCCAGGAGTTAGGGCGGGGGAATGAAAAGGAGAAGCACTAGGAATTTTTAGGGCAGTATAACTACTTTATATGATACTGTAATGGTGGATACATGTCATTACACATTTTTCAAAACCCATAGAATGGGTTTATTCTATGCAAAGAGTGAACCCTAATGTAAACTATGGACTTCAGTTCATAATAATGTATCAATACTGGCTCAACAATTATAACAAATGTATGACACTGAGGCAAGATGTTAATGATAGGGAAAACTGGGGAAGTGGGGACACGATACATGGAAATTCTGTACTTTCTGTTCAGTCTTTTTGTAAACCAAAAAAGAAAGGCTATTCATTTTTTAAAAGTTCTTCTCAGATTTACCTATAAACTCATTCATATTTAAGACAGCGGTAATTTTTTAAAAAAAAAATTATTCCAAATACTGTGATTTAAGCTGTAAAGCAACATTCGAACATTAATGGCAGAACAGCCCCAATTATGTCCTTCAAGAACAATGACAATTTGCTCAAATACAACCACTGATCTAAATTTGCCTTATAATTCAAAAGCACTTAAGCCTTCTAAATGTAGAAGGCATTCTAAACACTACTTAATGTTGACGAAACATCTGTGGTCAGGGCAGCATTCCATTTTGTGGTATAACATGTTTAGATGTATAACTCCATCACAGCCCCCACAGGTTTTCATATTCTACATACGTATTCATTCCAACAAACACGAAGGCTATGCTTTGTATACCAAATGGTAGGGCACATCTCATCCCTGTGGAAATTAAAGGCCCCATTCAGTGTGCAGCCTAAACCCATATAGGGAGGGGCTCAGAACAAATCCATAACGTGCCATTTGCAAAACTGTACCCAGATGAAACCACACCTAAGACTTGTTTTGCTTCAAAAATGACACCTAAGACATCCCTTAAGAACATGCTTATAGCCGAACACTCACTTTAACGGAGCCCTCTAAGTGAAGAGTTTTCTCAAGCTGTTTGCCTCAAGGAACCTTGCTACCAAGAACCTTGCGATCAGTTAAAACGCAGCTGAAATTTGCAACAGAAATAATGGCCAGGTCCAAAAGATATTTTTCTGCTATTTGCAAAATCCCATGTAAGTTGTACACTGTGATTTTAAATGAAAATATCTCAATTTTGGGGTGCCTGGGTGGCTCAGTCAGTTGAGCGTCCAACTTCAGCTCAGGTCATGATCTCACGGTTCGTAAGTTCAAGCCCCACGTCAGACTCTGTGCTGACAGCTCAGAGCCTGGACCCTGCTTCAGAGTCTGTGTTTGTGTCTCCCTCTCTCTCTGCCCCTCTCCTCCTTGCACTCTGACTCTATCAAAAATTAAAATAAGAAAAACATTTTTAAAAATCTCAATTTTAATCAGCCTTCTTAAGACTTCTACGAATTACATCTTCAGTTCACAAGTGCACATGAATGCCTTTTGTAAAGAAGCACTTTACTGCACGATGATTTTACTCTTTAGTCCTAATCCAAAGGGTGTGGGATCTGGGAACCTCTTCCTATGAAAGCACCCTTGGGATGGAGGCTGACGCTAAGGAGTCTGGGCCTCAGAGTTCCATTTCCAATGTCCTGTTGCTGGCACACCCTCAGCTTATTACACTTCTCACTGACAACCGCATCCAGGGCAATTCACAGCTGACACCACATTACTTCCACTACTTCCGTTTCCAGACACGATATTTAGAAACTATTAGTAACACTTGTGGTTTATAAACAAATACTTAATAATAAAGCTGGCTCATCAGACAGCTGTATTTGTTAAATTCTGGCTAGGTTTAAAGAGTCAATCCAAAATCTTTGTAAAATATAATCAAATCTCATTTAGAGGAACAAAAATGTTTTTGAGGACAAATGATTCAAAAAAGAATTCTGTCAATATTTCTTTTTTTTTTTTTTCAGTTTCATGTTGGAAGGAATCAAAGGATTCTTAGAATTCAAAAGTAGGTAATTAACTACTTATATAAAAAAGGGAGTATGTATCCAACCCTGATTGTTTCACAAACAGCATTTTAGAAGCACAGTGCAAGGACATCATTTAAAACAAACAAACAAACAAACAAACAAACAAATTCAGCTTCATTTTCTTAATGATGGCTGAGTAGGGCAGGGCTCCATGGCTTGTATAAATGGGGCAAAAAGAACAGAAATGAAGTTTAGGGACTGATACCATACATTACCTTTACTTTTTGTGTTTCCCACTTAACCATTTGGAAGGAACTTTTATAAATGACATCCTTCTGGCTGTAGTTTCATACTTTTCCTCCTTCTTGTTCACCTACTAGAGGCAATGGACTTGTCGAGAAGGTAAACAAAACAACCAAAAAGAAGGATTGGAAGGGGGGAGAAGTAGACTACACCACTGAACAGAGAATCTTGAGAAAAACCATTAAAATCTGTATGTCACTGATGGTTGATGTTGGATGAAGATACAGTAAGAGGAAGTAACCACTGCAAAATTTATAAGTCTGTGACACACACTAAGCCTACGTCCAAAATTCACAGAGGTACAATAGGAAATTACAAGACCGGCCATTAAGACAGGTACACCTTTCTCCAGTTTCCATGACTGTTGGCCAGATAACTAGCTTAATCTAATTTTCTCTCTCACGTACGTGAGCACATAGATACAGATACAGAGAAAGAGCCAGACCAGAGGTTCTATCACCTAATTTCAGATATATTCCTTGCATTTCTCTCAACCTTATATTACATGAATTATCCTTGATAAACCCACATCCTTTAGACATGTATAATCTCAACCTGAATGACCAAAGAATCTTAGTGATAAAGAAGAGTTATATCATCCCCTTAATTTCCTTCTCTAAAAAAGGTTACTAGTACTCTCTACCTTTACTTCGCTTTTCTCCTAAATTCCTATAGAGTTTCTTTTAGACAAATGTGCTGTCTCTGAAACACAGAAGCAATCACGAATCAGATTTTCCTTTTTATCCCTCTATGCAGCACCCGTTTCATGATCTTCATCATGTTTTATGAAAGTACTGGAAGAAACTGCCAAATTAATCTTCCTAAGTAGGATTGCAACTTTGTGCACATCCAAATCTTCAGGCTGCAAAACAAAACCTGAACTCCCGACAATCACCATCTTCCCGAATCTGGTCCTCACCAGGAATGCCCTGAAAATGGCACCAAATTGGATTAGAGGGATTGATTAATCCCAGCCTTCCTAGACCATTTAAGGATTTTTCATACTGTATTTCAAATGCTTTTATTTCTCCCTTCCCAACCTCGTGGAAGATTTAAAAAAAAGTGTCTAGGTAGGTGGCATCATTACTATTGTCCTATTAGAGATGGTGTCTGCCTCAAGAAACGCTAAAATGACCCCCACAGACAATAAGTAATAAAGTATGCATTCTCAATGGTGAAAACTGGTGCTCTAAGGGTGGAAGAAATGGTTTGTAATCCTCCAAAAGGCATTAAAATTTCACAGGGGGAAGGGAGTAGTTAGGAAAAAACTGTCTAAAAAAGGCAATAATGAAAAAAAAAAAAAAAAAGGCTGAGAAACACAGATAGAGGAACCCAGAGGGCACCTTATATGCGAATTGGCTAAATGATCATGAACAAATTACTTAACCTGAGTTCCACATTCATATACAGCTGACATCATGGGTTTTTGCTCACACTGGCCAGCATCTTCTCATCCTTCCCTTCTCACTTTTAATGTTCTTTCCTCAAGGGGTCCTTTCTTGACCACTGTCTAAAGAAGGTCTCCCCTCTTTTTCCCTCTGAGCACTACTGACCCACTTTCACAATTTGTGATTATATACTTGTTTCCTTTTTTTTTTTTTTAATTTTTAACGTTTATTTTTGAGACAGAGAGAGACAGAGCATGAGTGGGGGAGGGTCAGAGAGAGAGAGGGAGACACAGAGTCTGAAACAGGCTCCAGGCTCCGAGCTGTCAGCACAGAGCCCAGATGCGGGGCTCGAACTCAGCCACAAGATCACGACCTGAGCCGAAGTCAGACGCTTAACCGACTGAGCCACCCAGGCACCCCTTGTTTCCTTGTTTTAATTGGATGGCTCCCACAGTAGGTGGTAGGCTCCATGCGGGGAGCGACCACGTCTGTCTGTTCACAACAGCACACACCCAGCCAGGCACAAAAGGGTGCTCCCTGGTTCTTGCCAAGCTCTTCCCCTTCAACCGACTTGTATTCCCCTGACATACTGAAGGGTGCACCAGCGCTCTTCTCTAGAGATTAACCCCAAGAGATAGTCTTCAATACTGGCAATTCACTAACTCACTAATTCACTTCAAGGGGTGCCTGGGTGGCTCAGTCGGTTGGGCATCCGACTTCAGCTCAGGTCATGCATACCTCACGGCCCATGAGTTTAAGCCCCAGGTTGGGCTCTGTGCTGACAGCTCAGAGCCTGGAGCCTGCTTCACATTCTGTCTCTGTCTCTGCCCCTCCGCTGCTCATGCTCTCTCTCTCTCTCTCTCAAATATAAAATAAAACATTAAAAAAAAACAAAAACAACTTCCAGGTCTCCTTGGCCCCAGAGCATAACCTGCCAGAAATTTTCCCAAGGATCTTTGATCAATTATAAAAATTTTAGTATGGGGGCACCTGGGTGGCTCAATCAGTTAAGCGTTTGACTCTTGATTTCCACTCAGGTCATGATCTCACGGTTCATGAGATTGAGCCCCACATTGGGTTCTGCGCTGATAGCTCGGAGTCTGCTTAGGATTCTCTCTCTCTTCCCCTCCCCTGCTTGAGCTCTCTCTCAAAATAAATAAACAAACATTTAAAAAATTTTAGTATGGGGGCCCCTGGGTGGTTCAGTTAAGTGTCCATCTTCAGCTCAGGTCGTGATTTCATGGCTCGTGGGTTCAAGACCCGCGTCGCACTCTGTGCTGACAGCTCAGAGCCTGGAACCTGCTTCAGATTCTGTGTCTCCCTCTGTCTCTGCCCCTCCTCCATTCACACTCTGTCTCTCTTTGTCTTTCAAAAATGAATAAATGTTAGAAAATCTTTTTTTTTTTAAAATCTTAGTATGACTTTCAGAGTTTTTACATTAATAAACTTGATATTAAGAGGGATGAGTTAGGGAAGGAATGTGCATATTTTTTAAATTCAATTTTGAATATCAAAATGGTACTTTTTACTCTTCAAGGTGTCCAAGATTTTAACGTTTATTTATTTTTGAGACAGAGAGAGACAGAGCATGAACGGGGGAGGGGCAGAGAGAGAGGGAGACACAGAATCGGAAACAGGCTCCAGGCTCCGAGCCATTAGCCCAGAGCCTGACGCGGGGCTCGAACTCACGGACCGCGAGATCGTGACCTGGCTGAAGTCGGACGCTTAACCGACTGTGCCACCCAGGCGCCCCAAGGTGTCCAAGATTTTAAAAGCCCTTCCTTTTCTTAGTCTAGTGGCTGTTGTTCTACCTTTGGGTGTATCAATAACTGAGCTGCTAATAGATGATACAATGGAATAGTCTAGGATATATATCCAATTCCACTACATGCAGGGAGAAAAATCTGATGTGAACAAGAAGTGAGTGTTTGTATTAGGTAGAGAGAAACCCAATGAGATATGAGAAGTCATTTCAAATCAGAACAGCTAACATTTGGAGAACACTGCTCCCTCAAAATAGCTCCTGTCCATTTAGGAGGAGCCAGGTCAGCCATTATTACAGTAAAGTGAATCTTGGTAAAAATGTAACATGAGGGAATCATGTAAAATCCTAAATGTAAAATTTTTTTAATGTTTATTTATTTTGAGAGAGAGCTCAAGCAGGGGACGGGAATAGAGAGAGAATCCTAAATGTAACAAGAGAATCACGTGTGTATATATACATATATATACACACATATACATATGTGTATCTGTGTGTATATAGGTGTATGTATATATGTGTGTGTATATATAAGTATATGTGTGTCTCTCTACAGCATCAAGACATTTGGCAAGTTTTAAACTATAAGTTTAGTTGGAGGAAGTAAAAGAAAAAATACATATACACATATGTATGTGTTACATATATATATATTACACATACATACATGGGAGTATATAATCCACATATATCTACCTAAAAATATGTACATTATATGGATTAAAACAAAAAAAAGCATAAAATATTTCATTCCTTCCATTTTCTATTAAATGTGGTCTTTACTTAGGGTGGCCATATAATTTAACATCCTAACCAGGCCAGTTCTGAGAGTGCCAGATAACCTTACCAGTAATGACACCAGCACAGCAGTTATACACTGCGGCTGTCCTAGGCATACGAGGACATGGTCACCTTAATAATAATAAAGTCCATGGAAAACTGCAAGATTTCACGAAATAAATATAAGATGAACAATATTAAAATGTGTCCCCTTTAGAAAAGTTTTTTAAAAAAGGCTCTAAGAAATAAATCTTAAAAGATGAAGTCCACAAAAAACTTGCTCTATTTGGGACAACAACCTGCCAAAGAATATAAATTAAAAAATGAATAGTAAAGGATTAAACTAGGGAATTAGCCTCTAAGAGGACCAGCAGCTTAAATTAATATTTTCTTTAATTAAGAAAGCCA
Organism: Prionailurus viverrinus; assembly: GCF_022837055.1. Classification (NCBI taxonomy): domain Eukaryota; kingdom Metazoa; phylum Chordata; class Mammalia; order Carnivora; family Felidae; genus Prionailurus; species Prionailurus viverrinus. The sequence continues at coordinate 115,614,093 of NC_062564.1, forward strand.
ATCCTTTCTAAAACCATAAGCCGATCCCATATAGACATTTCTGCACCACAGACTCTAATACCACTTAGTTATTTTTGTTACTAGGAAACATTTGCACAAAAACAAGATTTATATTCTCCTCTTGCTTCTATTCTTCCACCTAAAGGAGTAATCCTCCATTATTAGCAATGCACTTACTATCTCCACAGCAACTAGTGTAATTGTGGTGTTGCAACAGGCGGAGAATGAAGTGGAAAACAAAATAATAGAAATAGTGTAGAAGAAATAAAATTTCCACACAGCCTTGGTGAGGAAATAAGCGCACACACACACACACACACAAGGAAACTTGCTAAAAAGAAGCCTTTTGAAGTTGTTAGTCAGTTGCTTCTAGGCCTTTAAGATGCATAAGTATGCAAGGGGGTAAAAATGGTAAATTGTATGGAGTAACTGCAGATGTCTTCTCACCAAGAACTTGAAGGTGGGGAAGAGGGGTGGTTTCTGGAAGAGAAGTGATTTCCACAGGTGTTCACATGTGGATCTCAAGAAGGTATAAAGTACAAATGAAAGGTCTAAGAGAGGACCAGAGCAAAGACTAGAGCTAAGCAAGCCTTCCAAAGCAATCACTGGCCAACAGGTGTTGGGGGAGGAGTAGAGGGGGAGGAGGGGGGGGGCAATCCTGGGCAAAAGGGGAACATCAGTCCAGGCAAGACCATGGCTGTAGAAGGCAGAGGGCAGCAAACTAAGAATCAGGAAATCTGGGCTCTTCATTGGCCTCTGCTGATACAACACAGGAGTAAATAACACAAGGAAAAACGCAGTTTCAAAAATACTCAACGCATTAATTCAGAAAACATGTACTGAGTGTCTGCATCATGCTAAGAAATTAACGCACACACACACACACATACACACACACAGTATAAGTTTTGCTATCAAAGAGCTCAGTCTGAAAGAACCTAATTTCAACAGAAAATCACCTTCCAATATGGTAGTCCAGTTGACAGAGAAAGGCCTAAGTACTCCAGAACAATGAGGGAACCCCTAGCCCCCAGGGGTGATGTGGAGAAGGGAGACTGTGAGGAAAGCTTCCTGCAGGACCTGCTGTGGGTCAATTCATTTGTGCTTTAAATCACTTCTCTAAAAAACAAGGTCATCACGTAAAAGAATCTTCCACATTGCTAAACCCAATGAATACTGTGTTCTCCTCGTAATCAACTTTTCAAGAACTCACAACAGAACTAATTACTCCATCCTCTTCTAGACATTTGATTCTGCTGGCATATGGAACACTGCTCTTCTGGTCCTTCTCCTGCCTTGCTGGTTACTCCATAGTCTCCTACTTGATCTTTCAACTCGGTTATTACCTGGGGTTTGATCTCAGTCTCTCTTCTCTACCTACAAAATCTCCTTAGATGACAGTAGATTCCCCATAACTTTACATAGCACCAGTCCCATGCTGAAACAGCTCCCACACCGACCGCATCCCTGAATGCAGGTCTCTTGGTCATGGCTGGCTATCTGACATCTGTCTCCATTGGGATGACTAACAGGCAACTCAAACTAACCAATGTCCAAAACAGAACTCTATTCTCTACAACTGTCTCACCCACCAAAAATCTGGGAGTCCTCCTTGACTTCTCCTACTCTCTCATGCCCCTCATCCAAACCTAACCATAAGTCTTGTCAATTCAATCTCCATACCTCTCAAATGCATCTGGGGCTCTCCCTCTCTCATACGGCCTCCCATACAGGCTGCATCCCTTCTCGTGCAGTAGCTTAACAACTGATCCTGCTTCTACTCTTGCTCCTTTCCACCTCATTCTCTGCCCAGCAGCCACAGTCTTATAAATGTAAATCAGATCATGCCTGCTCCTTCTTAGATCAAGTCATAAGGTCTTCTGACTGCATTTGCAGTTAGGCCCATACTCCTCACAAAGTCTGCAAGCCCCATCCAACCTGGTTCTGCCGGCTGAGCCACTTCTCCCTCACTGCTGGCTCCTTCCCACCACTTGTGTGACCAAGCACTCTCCTCCCCAGGCTCATGCATATGCCCTTCCCTCTCATCCTTCACAACCCAGTACAAGTCTCACTGCTTCCAACAACCTTTTCCCAACTGTGCTAGAACAGGCTTCCCCAGTCACTCTCCACCATATCACCCTTAAGTTGCACTTAAAGACCGGCTCTACCTCTGAACTTAACCTTCTTTACTTATTGGTTTTACTTGTTTATCATTGTGCAATCTTTCTTTTCAGCGTCCTTTCCTCTCTCAACGCATAAACTCAAACAATCTCCATTAGGGTAGGAGCCCTGACTGCTATTCACTGAATCTCTAGAATCAAGAATAAAGTCTAGCACCTAGCAAGTGCTCACAACATTGTGTTGAATGTGCTCATCAACTTCAGAAGGAATCAAGGAGGGCTTGGAACTATGTCTCAGCCATCTGTAGAGTGTCAGTACATTTATGAAACCCAAAGAAACCTATCTTGAGAATTTGGTGAGAACAGTGGCTTGCCCAATAGCTGGGGAATGTTTTGCTATGAAATCCTCTGCTTTTAGTTATGTTCCCACACAGAAATGCACTCTTCCCTTCCTTCCCCCCTCCCCTCCCATGTCTCCCTCTCTCCTCTCTCCCTCTCACATCGTGCCTGTGTCTTCTTATATTCTAATCTGTTTCTGGCAGACCAATATTTGGTATCAAGTAATAATTTCTGTGATCTAGGTTTTAGAGTGGACTTGCTCCTCAAATTGTTACAATAGGGAACTGAACAAGGGCATACATGAGTAAGCAGCATTATGTATATACGCAGGGCAAGGACAGGATGAAGACAATGGTACATAAACAGGTAGAGAGTGAGGTGACAGATGAGAGGAGTTAAATGTGGGGAGGCACTGGGGCTGAGACCAGGCCAGATGCTTCACACATCCTATGGTATCAGCTCATAAATGCATAGGAACAGTCATCTTTTCTCTAAGCATTATCCTAATAATCTACATGTTTCATTTATAGGCCTAGGCACACCTCCTGGCATTGAAATTCACAAATTTATGTTACAGATAACCTCAGAGAGATGTTCCCCGGTACCATTCAGCCTGTTCACTCTTTCCAGCAAAAGGCACCAGAACCAGTTTTTTCTGGTGCTAAGGCGACACCATGATATAATTAATTCAGTTTTTATACAACACACCAGAATCACTAGATGGCAACTATTAAGGAATTATTCTCAGATTCATGCAGGGTATTTTTGCTTAAAGATAAAATTGGTCACAGCTGCACTTCCCAGTACAGTAGTTGCTAACCACAGATAGCTAAGCATGCGAGACGTGGCCAATGCACACAGAGATGTGCTGTTAAGTGCAGAATGTATACCAGATTTCAAAAATTTAGAAACAAATAAATATTCCCAGAATTTTTATATTGACTATAATTGGCAATAGTAAATAGAATATTTTGATCTATTGAGTTAAAATATGCTCTTAAAGGGGCACCTGGGTGGCTCAATCAGTTGAGCATCTATCTGACTTCGGCTCAGGTCATGATCTCACAGTCCGTGAGTTCGAGCCCCGCGTCGGGCTCTGTGCTGACAGCTCAGAGCCTGGAGCCTGTTTCAGATTCTGTGTCTCCCTCTCTCTGCCCCTCCCCCCGTTCATGCTCTGTCTCTCTCTGTCTCAAAAATAAATAAACGTTAAAAAAAATTTTTTTTTAAATATGTTCTTAAAATTAATTTAACTTTAAAAAAAACTTTTGTAATGTGGCTGTTGGAAAATTCAAATTATACATGTAGCTATCATGTGTGGCTCATATATATTTCTATTGGCAAACACTGAGTTCTTAGGGGATGGTTACCTCCTGGGGGGCAGGGCAGCACCTTGGTCCCAGGTCTGATCTTTGCCCAGAAACTATTTCATCAGCTCACCCAGGAGAGAGAAGCTCTGATTCATACTAACAAAAGGTGCAACAGGAAACATTTATCTATTAACTTATCAGGGATGGCTATGAGATAGGATAGGTACCTTCTGGTACTGGTGAAGGTTACTAGGCCTCTTACATAACTAAGACATCTTCATTCCATGATGGAGATATTGGCAGGGAAGGCAAACTATTAACCAAGAATTGCCTGATGAGGAGAAAATGCAAGCAAAGGAGTCCAGAGTCCTACAGGAGCCCGGCACCCCTAGAGCCGAGGCTCGAGAAGTTCCTAGACTAAGGAGATGAGAGCCCAGAAAAATCTCCTCCCAAAGCATTTTAGAACACAGACCAAAAGCTTCTTTCCTACACATCATTTGAGTTTCTTCCAAACCTTCACATTTAAGATGAAATCAATCCTACTTTTTTTATGCATATATAATTTCCCCCTTAAATTAACAAAGTGACTCCAAATCTCAAAGGGGTACATTCAAAGGAAATGCAAATATGAAAATGTCCTATCTCTGTGGTTTTAAAAGTTTCCATTTTTTAAAATATTTCTACACAAGGCAGTCTCTTCTCCTAGAAAGTCATATATATATATAAATATATATATATATAAATATTTATGCCATCCAGCTAATTTTCTACCAATATTTCTTTAAAAATATCTTTATTTTTAAAAATCTTACATTAGCCCTTATTTCATTTGTTAAAATTTTATTTATGTATTTATTTGAGAGACAGAGAGATGAGAGTGCTTGGGGGAGGGGAAGAGAGAGAGAATCCCAAGCAGGCTCCATGCTGTTATCGCAGGGCCCAAATCAAGAACCATGAGATCATTACCTGAGCTGAAACCAAGAGATGGACGCTTAACTGAGCCACCCAGGAGCCCCTTTCATTTTTTAATATAGGAAAATCCCAAGATTTTATTCCTTACACTGCTATGTCTACATTGTACAAAGGAGAGACCCTAACTTTTAAATTTTTATTTATTTATTTATTTATTTATTTATTTATTTATTTAATTTATTTATTTAGATGGAGAGGGAGAGTGAACAGGGGAGGCACAGAGAGAGGGGGAGAGAGAGAATCCCAAGCAGGCTCCACGCTGTCAGCACAGAGCCCAACACAGGGCTCAATCTCACAAACTGTGAGATCATGACCTGATCCAAAATCAAGAGGCTGAAACTTAACGGACTGAGCTACCCAGGCGCCCCAGAAGAGACCTTAATTCATGGAAGTTGTCTCCAAATCACAACATAAGATTAGCTATTGGATGATTCCTTTAAAAAACAAAACAAAACTAATCCCATCCATTATAATCCTTGTTATTTTTTTTAATGTTTATTTTTCAGAGACAGAGAGTGTGCGTGCATGCAAGCAGGGGAGGGGCACAGAAAGAGGGAGACACAGAATCCAAAGCAGGCTCCAGGCTCTGAGCTGTCAGCACACATCCCGACATGGGGCTTGAACTCACAAACCATGAGATTATGACCTGAGCCGAAGCTGGATGCCTAACCAACTGAGCCACTCAGGCGCCGCCCCCCCCCCCCCCACCCAATTCTTGTTATTTTTAATTCTAGTAATTGATTCTTCAATTCCAAGATATCACCTACTCTGGGGTCCTCTAACGCTCTGGATACTTACTATAGACGATCCAATGAATGATACCATCTTTTATTTAATTTGCTGTAGTTTGGGAAGTCCTTGTACAGATATGCCCTTGCTCTCAGAGAATTCATAATAAAGTTGCCGGATAAGCAAAGAGCAGATTTAGAAAAAAATTAAAGGACTCTGGAGTCAGAACTCAAGTGATAATCCCCCCCACATTTGGACTATCATCTTACCCCCAAACAAACACAGAGTGGTGATGACCACCACGTGGAGTGCAGAGCCATATTTCTGTCCTGCAACTCTGATGAAAAAGGCCCAGCAAAGTGGCGCTACTTGCTCCAGAACCAACAGACTTTTTTTTTGCTGAAACCTTGGTACTGTCACTTTAAATGTTTGCTAGGTATAAGAATGTACAGAATGATCAAAAGCCCCCAAAGCGGTTAGTTTTGCATGTAAAATATGATAGCCCCCAAAATATAAACACTTGCTATACCTGATGTGCCGTAACAATAAATCATGAGATTACACAGCTTTCCCAGTGCTGGCCTAAGGAACAGATCCAAATGCAGATTGTTGTGGTAACTCTATTAGTTTCTCTTTGCTGCTGTAACAAGTTACTACAAATTTGGCAGCTTACACAACACACATTTATTTTCTTACAGTTCTGGAGGTCAGAAGCACAAAATGGGTTGCACTAGGCTAGAATCCAAGTGTGAGCAGGGCTGTATTCCTTTTGGGAGGCACTAGGGGAGAATCTATTTCCCTACCTTTTCCAGCTTTGAGAGACTGCATACATTCCTTGGCTAGTGGTCCCCTTCCATCTTCAAGGCCAGCAATGGTCCTTTAAGTTTTTTAAACTCAAAACTGCTAGTTCGGACTCTCTGATTCTGACTCCTGTGCTTCTCTTTTCCACTGGGTCCAACCAAATAATCCAGGCTAATCTCCATGTGGTAACATCAGCTGATTAGCAACTTTAATTCCCCCTTGCCATGTAACATAGTAGATACACAGATCCTGGGGATTAGGATGTGAAACCTTTGAGGGGGGCTATGATTCTGTCGACCACCATCTCCAATACCAATTAGGAGACAGCCAATGAAACCTCACATGTACAAATACTGGCCCCCAATTGAACTTTCAACTATGTTATAACGGTGAAAGCCTTAAAACTTAAAAAATAAATATCATGGGGCACCTGGGTGGCTCATTCGGTTGAGCGTCCAACTTCAGCTCAGGTCATGATCTCACAGTTCGTGAGTTTGTGCCATCAATTCCTTGTGACTTACCACCCAGAGGATTAAACTAGGTCCTGTATTTCAGTATCAGTATTGAAAGATGGTGATGCTTAACTTTCAATACAGTATTGTCAGACATAGTTCTCTAAAAGTTTCTGAGTGTTCAGTCAGGGTTGGTATTGAGTCTGGAGAAGAAGTACATTCTTCCATTCCCGAGATTAGTGCACACGGCTCAGCATGATTTGCAATTTTATGCCTGCTACTCTAATGATATATATTTTTTAATTTTTACATTTATTTATACTTGAGAGAGAGAGAGAGAGAGAGAGAGAGAGAGAGAGAGAGAATCCCAAGCAGGCTCTGCAGTGTCAGTGCAAAGGCCGACGAGGGCCTCAAACCCGTGAACTGTGAGATCATGACCTGAGCCAGTCACATGTTCAACCAACTGAGCCACCCAGGTGCCCCTCCATGCTAGATTATTTAAGTGCAATGGTTCAACTCCACTGCCAAACTGTCTGCTTTCAAAATCTAATTCTGCCTCATACCAGCTCTGTGACCTTAGGCAAGTTTAACCTCTCTGTCTCAGATGGGGATTCTTAAAATGGGGATAATAATATGGGCCTCAGAGTGTTTGGGGAGAAGTAGAGAAGTTCTAAGTGCTCAGAAAAAACCCTGGCAAATAGTGAGTGCTTTAAGTATTTGGTGAATAAAATTTTAAATGTTCCTGCTTGCTGCTTATAACTTGCCAAACTATATTCCAAGGGAATGTGCTTCTCAGCACTAATCCATTATAGAGGATATATCATAAACGCACACAGATTTTATATATATATATATGTATATATAATATATATAATTTTATTATATATTATTATATATAATAATTACATATATTATTATATATTTATTATATATGTTATTATATATATAATATATATATAATTTTTTAACAAAAACAATGCCTTTTTTTGCTATTAAAGTTGGGTAGCTACTGGGGTGGTCATAACTGGACATTAAACAACTTGCTGGACAAATGCAAATCTCAGAAAACAGTAGCAGCTGTGTGAAATAAACCGTCTCAGGGCCTCCTAAAGAAAGACTCACAGCATCGGGGAGGACAGTGGGGTCTGTGATTCTTAATGGCCCTGGGCATTTTCTGGGACAGTGGTGTTCATGGTACAATACTCTTCAGAAGGCTGTGCTCCGTAAGGCACAGCAATTGTGCTCCGTTAATGCTACCAGCATCTGCTGAGAGGGCTGGCATATTGTGATTGCTACTTTGAAAGCTTTTCAGCATTCACAGATGATGTTATATAGTTCTTATGAAAGTTCTTGAATTCAATGGCAATGCACAAACAACTTCAATTATTTCATTTTAACCGTGATGAGGAGGAGGAGGAGGGAAGGGTGAAGGATAGGACCCAGACCCTACCAATACAGGCATGATGTGACGAATGGCTATTCTATTGCAAAAGAAATAATGATGGAGCACCTGGGTGCTCAGTCGGTTAAATGTCTGACTTCACCTCAAGTCATGATCTCACGGTTCGTGAGTTCAAGCCCAGTGTCAGGCTCTAAGCTGACAGCTCAGAACCTGGAGGCTGCTTCAGATTTTGTGTCTCCCTCTCTCTCTGCCCCTCCCTGCTTGTGCTCATGCGCGCGCTCTCTCTCTCTCTCAAAAATAAACGTTTAAAGAAGTTTTTAAAAAATAATGAGAAATAATTCGATTTTTGAGGTAACAGAATTGAACCCTTTGTTTTAAAAGTTAGAGATGCAGGTTATATGCAAAAAAAATAAATAAATAAAATAATGAAAGCTAAGCCACTGAGTATTTACTATGAACCAAGCATTACCCTTGAAGTTTTGCTCACAAAGTTTTATACATCATACAGTCACCTTATTGAAGTAAATATTTTATTCCCTTTTTATAGCCGGAAAATGGAGGTTCATCTGAGAAAGCTGCTCAAGGTCACCTAGTGGCGAGGGGTGGTGTTGGGATTCATGACACCCCACTATCCTCCCTGATGAGTGTGTCTTTCTTTAGGAGGCCACAAGACCATATATTTCACACAGCTGCACTTGTCCAGGTGGGCCTAAGCCTGTGTGTGTTCATCTCTCTGGTGTTACTTCATGACCTGAGGTCAGCTGAGACCAAAGAAGCATCCCAGCAGATGGGGTGGTAAACATACAATCCTGTATCAAAATATCCACTCCCTAAAAACTGCCATATTTCCAAAGCCAGTGAAAAGATTACAGAAAGCCTGGAGGGATGTCGGGCAGTGTGGGACATTAGAATCAGCCGGCCCTCCCTTCAAACCCTTGCTCTGTGGTCTTGAGTGTGTTAACATTTCTAAAAATGGCTTCCCTACCTCCACAGTGGAGACAGCACAGTTTCTGTTTTGCAGGGCAGTCTGGAGATGAAGAGAGTGGTTCCAGGGTAGATGAAAAAATGCTATCTCAGAGTATCTGCCATTACTCAACCATCACTATTTTCCCCGATTAGCTCCAGCTTCTGGGTGTGAGGAAGCTTGGAGGACAAGCTCTGTGTCAAAGGCCTGACTTCAAGTTCAACTACTGCTGCAAGTGTCTTCCGAAGAGGTCTCCACTTGTCTTTGGACATGGGCTGCCATCTAAAGGTATGCCTCCACGGCCCCTCAATTCACTAAGTGGTCCATGATCCAAAACCATATAGTCTTTCTTTGACTGGCACCCCTACCCCTAAATAAAAACTCATTCCTTCTCATTTTCTCTAGGTATTAGATCAGATTACCTACTTAAAGTAATTCCCAGGTTAAGGAAAAGGATCCTTAACCCATCCAGTGAAGTGTATGTTAAGAGTGCCTTCCCAGGGTGATTCTCCTTGGCAAAACAGGCCAAGGAGGCCTCTGACACATGTTGTCACACCTGCCAGGCCAGACGCTCCAGGGTCACGCACAACCCCAGTTCCAAGAGGAGGAGCCAACCCTGAGCAGGCCTCTAGCACATTTCCATCTTGGTCTCTGCAGTTGTCTCTCCATCTCCAGGGCTACCCCTCTCTTCAGCTCCTTCCCAGTTGAGGAACAGCTTTTCAAGAGTTTAATTTGTATCACATATTTTGCATTTCTAATCATCTTAAAAAGAGGCAAGGGCACCTGGGTGGCTCAGTCGATTATGCACTGGACTCTTGATCTCAGCTCAGGTCATGATCTCACAGTTCGTGCGTTCGAGCCCTGCATCAGGCTCTGCGCTGATGGCACAGAAAGCATCCTGTCTCTCCTCTCTGCCCCTCACCTGCTTGTGCATTCTCTATCTCAAAATAAATAAACTTTAAAAAAATTTTAAGGAGGTAATTAAATTCCAGGGGTAGACACTTCTCCCCCAATTTTCCATAAATATGATGCCTCCAGTTCCACAGTTTCAATTGGAGAGCAATTTACCTATGTTCAGATACTCACTGAACACTTTCTTGGTGAAACAAGTACAGCCAAATAAACTTAAGAGTCAAGGATGCCCTAAGGTGGGTACTTCAGCTCCTTCCCAATTCTGCCCAAGGCTAACCTTGACATGTGGGCATCTTTCTTTCCACAGATGAAATGCATCACTATAAATGAACCTCAGCACAGACAGTACCAGGCAAAGAAGTGAAATTCACCTGAAGGGGTCCTTCCAGAGTCTTTCACCTGATTTGACTTTTAGTACCTGGCTTTCTTTTCGGACACTTTGCTTTGAATTTGTTACCTCCTCTTTAACAATTTTAATATGTTGTTTTATTCTTTTTTAACAGTACAACACTCAATCCACTTAATGCTTCTTTTTAAAAAAATCTAAGAATGTGCCAAATTTGGTTTGAAAGTTTTAAGTGCCATGATTAAACTACGAAACAAAATTGTAAAGCTGAATCTTAAATTGTCAGCAAATCATCAAGTTAGGGTTTGGTAGCAGGGAAAACTAACCAGCAAATAACAGATTACCCTATTTATATTTTCATCCTAGAAAAGTCATGGATAGAAATTAGAACTGATCTGAGTTTCTGTATGGAAAGGCTAAATTGGGGGTGCCTGGGTGGCTCAGTCGGTTAAGCATCCGACTTCGGCTCAGGTCATGATCTCACGGTCCGTGGGTTCGAGCCCCGCGTCGGGCTCTGTGCTGACAGCTCAGAGCCTGGAGCCTGCTTCAGATTCTGTGTCTCCCTCTCTCTCTGACCCTCCCCCATTCATGCTCTGTCTCTCTCTGTCTCAAAAATAAATAAAAAATAAAACATTAAAAAAAAAAAAGAAAAGGCTAAATTGAACACTATGCATAATCTAACATCCTTTATTAAAACCATAAGAACAGAGTAACGGGCATTGGAAATGCAAATGTAAACCCATAGCAAAATTTAAATGCTGACTCCAGGTAGCAAAGAGGGTATGATAGAATAATAAAACATGAGAATGCATAAATGAAGAAATGCTTTATAACTATAATGAAAATTAGCTAGTGGAAATTTATTGCCCTTTCGTTAAATCAACCCAAAAATGTGTTACCAATGATATGCTTTTCAAGAGATCAAACAACAAACACATAAGGTTTTTTAAAAGGTGACCTATTTAAAAGTGATGGTGCTTAGTCTAAAGCTAGTGTAGTGATAAATCTGCTAAATGCAATGACTGAAAGTTTTAACTTGGTCATCCTACTGGGAATGAAGGAGGCAAATTGTAGAAGCAGAATTTCTTCCAGAGAGCTACCAGGCAAAATTAGCACTGCTCCATTCTGCTATATTTCCCCACAAAACTTTAGCTTTACAGCGAACAACAAAATACAAGCCCAAATAGCTCTTTAAGAAAGCCTGTGTGTTCTGTTTTCATCAGATAAATCCCTTGCGTAATGAGCTACTGACCTATTGTGCAGCTCCACAGAGAATGTTGATCCTATTGCTGAAATCTTATGAGAAACACTAAAGGAACACAGAAACTAAAACTCTTAAATTTTAAAGAGAGAGGAGAAAGTTTTCTAATTCTGAATATCATTTAAAAAAAGGCAACTAAATTGAACATTATAATTCACTTTTTAAAATGCAAAATGACTAAAGTGATCATGGATTATATACTCATAGACATAGCTAGAAGGATACTTAATGCAGAGTTGCTTAAAATAGTAAAAACTGGAAGCAAACTAACTGTCCAAAAATAGGCGATTGGTTCAGCTGGGATGCAGCCATATAATAGAAAATTATAAAAGCTGCTGTAAAAGAGTATTTTAGTGATAAAGACGTCCACATTTGAATGAAAAAAGCAAGTTAGAAAATAAGGTATAGGGAACAAACTCAGTTTTGTAGAGAATGACTTTCTAGCAGTGCAACTTCAGGAAAGTTATTTTCTCTCTTTAAATCAGTGTTCTCAATACACATTAGCTCTTTGTGTTATATGTTCACAGGGTGAAAAAATTTGAAGATATAGTATTAAGTGATTTTCTGAGTGATGGCTGGTTTATCTGTACTTTTAAACTTACATAAGTAATATACTTATCATATGGGGGAAATTTAAATAAATTGGAATATTCTCACACAGAAATCATCTTCTTAAAAACCTACCATAGAGCTTTGCTCACAGTAAATAAGCCTTGGTTGAGTTGAATTTACCCTTCAGATTTCATTTAAACCAGTTTGCTCTGGGGTTCATTTAAAATTACTTAATTTAACAGCCAAACTTGCCTATAATATTTTTGTTGGACAAAGGAAGGCATACTTGCATTGTTCAGCCTCTTACGAATTTATGAGCCCCATTTCAGGACTCATTAGAAAGCCACTGGATCTTGCTATTACCAGTGGGAGGCAGCCTATGGGAGCCTAGTCACTTTCTGTTTCCTCCCCAGTCCCCACTGTCTCCTCTTTTTTGGCTCCTTCTTTCCCCCTCTATTTTCAAAGCCAAGGGACGCTCTGTACTGACTGTAAGCTTCAAGGTCAGTTACAAAACCTCCTTCGTGTTAGCATCACCAGTACCTAGCACAGTGACTGGAATAGAGTATCTGTTCACTAAATGTTCACCAACTGAATGAAGTGAATAAATGTCTGACAGTTCAGGTTAGAGGCTTCAATTCCCCCATAAGATAGCCAGATAAAGGCAGGTAGGCTACTCTAGTCTGAAACTGTCTAGTAATTGTCAACCCCTCTCCCCCCAAAACAAAACTCCCTTCAAAGTGTCACTTCTTTAAAAAAGAAAAAGTCCAGGGGCACCTGGGTGGCTCAGTTGGTTAAGCCATGGACTCTTGATTTCCACTTGGGTCATGATCTCACAGTTCGGTTCGCGAGTTCCAGCCCCACATTGGACTGTGTGCTGACAGTGTGGAGCCTGCTGAGGATTCTCTCTCTCCCTGCCCCTCCCCATCTCATGCTATCTCTCTCTCTCTCTCAAAATAAATAAACAAAAAAATAAGAAAAAGTTCTCATTTGTATTCTATTGTCTATTTTAATAGATGTAAGATTATTTTTATTTTCCCCTATATATTGTTTAAAGTATCTGGAAAATCCCAGTTTAAGTAACTTGCTCAAATAGGGAGAGTCAGGTTACCACCCAGATAGCCTCAGGTCTCCTGGATTCCAAAGCCCAAGACCATTCTACATCATGTGGTGTGAAAAATTCCCTCTGACCTTTGACCCTAAAAGCCGTTTTAGATATGGTTAAGAACAAATGTTTTCAATATCACCCAAGCAAATACTTCCTATCCCTCCAAATACTTCCTAGGGCTTTATAAAATCCCAGAAGAGAAACGGAGACCAGGAGGCAGCAGCCCAAAGGTGTCCAGTGTTTCCCTCCAGGTTTATAAGTCAACCAGCTTTACTTAAAAATGAAAACTAAAGAAACCAAATTAAATATTAACTCGCAAAACAACACTTCAACCAGAAGACTACCCTGAAGTAAGGCTAGCAGCAAACTAAGGAAAGGACCATGAGAATTTTGCACTGCTTATTTGGGGGTGGGGGGGGAGTTAAGGGTAAAGTTAGAGTTTTCCACACGTCCAGTCTTCCTCCAAATTCTAGGTTTGTCAGTTTCAGCCGTTGCTCTGGCTCTGTTTAAACAGTGAACAAGCAATTCCCCTGAAATGGGGTGGCAACCAAAACCTGTCAGGTATCCACAATGAAAGGTTTAGCTTCCTGAAGATCTGAGGAACTTGCCAAAGGGTTTCCCACGCTAGACCACAGCCCACCAAGTTTACTGAGCAGGAAATTCTGTGGCAATTCACTGGTTATCACCCAATCCAGCACTCAAACACACTATTATTTATACATAAAGTCACAATTTGTTGGGGTCTGAGTTGTGCCATACATTATGACAGGTCTTTCTTGCTTTAACCCTCATTATTCTCATCTGTAGTTATAGTCCCATTTTACTGCTTCAGAGTGTTTAATGTGACTGGGAACCCACCGTTAGTAGAGGAGACTACGAGCGACACCAACGATCTGAAAAGTTCAAATTCAAAATCCACACCCAACCTGGGGTCACTAAACAGTTGAATGTCTTCAAAATTTAGCATAAACGTCAAAACGTTTTGAGGTCATATTAGAGCAAGCAAGATGAAACAGAAGAATGGCCAAGATTGATGAACAGAAAGAAAAGACTGCAGAACATTTGAGTTGTTTCAAGGGGTCGCCGCGGGTTACTGACGACGATCCGTATCTCGGAGAGGTAGACGCGTCCACTCCCACCCATCTGCGCTGAGAAACCTACCCTCCCTTTCCTTAAGCCAAGTAACTCGGGAATGCCAACCGTTGAAAGGCTTCAGGGAGGGCAGCCCAGGGCTGGACTGTTACTGTCCACACGTCGTCAGTAAGTGGCTCTCAGAAAAGAACAAGACAGTCCCTCCTCCACCTCCTGAACTTCAGTCCTGCCCTCCGGAGTGGCTCTGGACAATGCACGGTTTAATCTGTGTCCTTTCAACGCCAGGACCGAGTTACCCGAAATGGTTGCAAATGAATGAGACCAATGCTCAGAGCTGGGAGACTCGGCCACACACGCACCCCCTAGCAGGCAAAACCTGGAGAAGGATGCCCTGGGGCGGGGCGCGCGGGGGCCGAATTAGAGCCACGTCCGCGTTCGCCATCCACCTTCCCCCTCCCCGCGCCGCGTCCGTCGCGCGGCTTCTCAGCCCGGTCTCCTCCCCCGGCCCCTCCGGGCGCTCCTCACCCGCTCTCAGCCTGGGGCTCCCGACGCTCCCGGCCGAAGGCGGCGGCTCCCGGGCGGGATCGGCCAGGGTACGGAGCCCGCTGCCGCAGCCACCCCCGGACCGAAGCCGCTAGAAAGTTTGCTCGGGGTCTCTCGCCGTGAGCGCCGCGGCCCCGCCGAGGAAGCCGCTCTCCGGTTCCCTCCCGCGGCCGCCGCCCCCGAGGCCGCTCCCGGCGGCGCTGCAGCACGGGGCCGGGCTCGGCGGCCGAGGACGGCTCCGTGCGCGCCGAGGGCGGGGTCTCCCCGCCCGCTCGGCCCGCGGCGCGGCGCGGCGCGGCGCTCCGTGTTTACCGCGGCCCGGCGGCCCGCTCTCCCCGCCCGCCGCCCTGCGCGCTCCTGACATCATTCATTCTCTCACACCCTCGCCCGCCCACTCCATTTCCAAACAGTGACTCACCCGCGGCCCGGTGGTGGCAGCGGCCGTTCCCGCTGCTGTGGCTCTCCAGGCGCAGAGCGGAGCTCGAAAAACCGGTGCGACTTCTTAAGAAGAAAACCCCAGCCGACCCTCCCCTCTCTCAACCATTAAAGGTGCTGGGAAGGAGGGGCTTGGCAGGCACGGCCGATTGGCTCCGGGCGGAAAGCCTGAGGGCCCGGAGCAGACCTCCCTGAGCGGTGACAGAGATCAATCTGGGAAAGTTCTTTGGGTGCCGCTCCCAGCAACTTTTAAGGATGGGGCGGGGAAGGGATTCCCCCACCCCGTGCCTCGCCTTCTTCAGGAACTGCTTCCTGACGTGGGTGTGAGTGGGCTTGGGGACGTCAGCGGTTATTCGAAGGGTTGGTGCCCCGGCCTAGGTCGAAGAAGTGGGTTTCCAAACCTCGCAAGGTTGCCTGGCTGTGTCAGTAATAGGTCCGCTCGGTGGCCAACTCTAGGTGTGAGCTGGAAGGGTGCTCCAAGTTAATGAGGCTAATAATACTTTCCCCTCGGTGACTAACCGCCGTGTCATCTGTCCTGTTAATTGATTTGCTTCTCTTTAAGGACAAGAGACCGTAACCAAAATAAACATTGAGAGAGTAGTTCTTTGCTCAAGTGAGCGCTGCGCTCTTCCGCAGCTTTTGGAGCACAAGGCGGCCCAGTGGTTTCCTTGATGAGCTCAGCAGATATGTTTTTAGAAGGGGTGTTGCCTTCTTAAAAATGGTCAAGGCTCTACGTTTCTTGGAGTTGCTGTTCATACACCTGCTGGGCAGTTTTCAAAGTAAACAATGGCAGTCTCAGAGTCTAAATAGGATGAATTAGAATTGGCCAAATCTTCATTGAATTTAAATGACAAATATTTTATGTTCATTTCTACTTCTGGACAGGGTAATTATGTTTAGAATTTGCATTGCCTTATGGGTGATTACATATAATCAGCAAAAATAATCCAGAGGCATCTCTAGGTGCCTATTGCAGAAATCATGTAGGGAAACAATCATTTATCTATGATAATTAAAAACTACTATAACAATAACAACAGCAACAACAACAACAAACACACAGGGCTGTTCCAAAACACACAACTGTAAGATTCCACTATAGAAGCTTCCCCCAAATGAACTTGCTCCTGAAATTAACCAAAGTTTCAGCATCGTTGTTGTGAAAAAATGCACTCACTTAAAGCTGCAGAAAGGCAAGAACCCAGAAGAGCACACCAACAATTGAAGTTAATTTTCCTTGGGTTTATTTTTCCTTTTCAGGAGGAATTCATTTTCAATTTTACAAAGCCTAGGCATTTTGCCCAGAAGACAATAGCAAATAGATTGGTTTGCTAGGATGAAGTCAAAGTAAATGGAAATTCAAACCAACAGTTTTTGTGGAGAATCACAGACAGACCTCATCAGAAGTTTGGGTGTCCTGGGACTAGATTCAAATGTGTAGCCACAGGCAAGTTTGGGTGAATATCCCACTGATTCCCTACTTTATAAAGTTCAAATATCTGGACATTATGGAGATATGTACAAATAAGGTTTTCTACAGATCTCAAAAAATGATGTTGTGGACTTTTGGGCCTATGCACAAAGATAAACTCAAAAAATTCATAACAAAGCCTGCCATCCCGTCTGTCTTACTACATGATGTAAATCCCGCAGCTCCATCAGGGGAGGATCACTTTCTTTACAGAAGGCTGTTTTGTTTTGTTTTTTTATGTTTATTTATTTTTGAGAGAGAGAGGGATAGAGAGCGCACACCTCTGCAAGTGGGGGAGGGGCAGCGAGAGAGGGAGACACAGAATCCCAAGTAGGTTCCAGGCTCTGAGCTGTCAGCACAGAGCCCAAAGTAGGGTTCAACTCACCGACCGCCAGATCATAAACCTGAGCTGAAGTCAGACACTTAACCCACCAAGACACCCAGGTGCTACCAGAAAGCTGTTTAATGGATAGTTCTGGATTTGTGGTTATTACTGTGCCTCAGTTTAAATATTGTAAAATAAATAATTAGGCCATATTATTATTCACTTAAATATCCTCCAGTGAACATAATAGTATAATTGTGATTGAGTTGCATGAAGTTTTTACATTTTATTCATTGTTAACATATGGGAAAACAAATTATTCATCTTAATTTCTGTGTTTTGAAAAATAGTGACTTGTCCTCACAGAAAGAGGTGCTTTTTTTTTTTTTAACTTTTTGTTCTTACAATGTATCAAAGTTGACTAAGTCCTTGGTTAGTCACATTACAAAAATTATAGTGCTGAATGCTCTAAGGGAAAGGAACGGTTGACCAGTATGTTCTTGTCAATTTTTTCTAAACTAGTGCATACTTCAAATAACATTTTATAGATCTCTCTTTGTTATGATAAAACATACTGATTAAGTTAGGGAAACATTTGCAGTACTTATCTCCTCTTATACTAACTCTTACTCTGGACATATCTAACATTGACTCAACCAACAATGTTTATTAAGTTCATACTTTGTGCCCACATTGTTTATCTCAGAATCACCATGTGCATCTTCTAAACATAGGTGTCAGTAATGGGAAAGTTTCTTTAAAAAATTTTGCGTTAGAATGTTTATTACAGTATTATTTATTATTTTCCCAGGATCCCGTGTAGTGCTTGGCATGTAATAGTCAATGAGTGAAATAAACAAATGAATAAGCCTTAAGGAACAAACCAATAGTGAAGTGACTCCATGTTATGGGATATTATGTAGGCGACAAAAGAATAAAATAGTCCCATAGGCTCTGACTTCAGAAAACTGTCCTTGTTAGTGACAGGTATAAGCAGTGAAAAATATAAGCAGAGGGAAAATACACCACACACACACATACACACACATACCCCATTTTTGTGAAACAAACACCACTCCCATGAAAACTTTCAGAACCAAACTATATTACCTCTCAATAGTGAGATATAGAAAGGCAGAGTGTGAAGGAGAAACTTGTATTTTTGGACTATTGTTCAACACAAGCAGTATTAGAACTTAGAAGACAGTAATGTAAGTCCACGGCATAGGAAGTTTACAGTCTAGTTGGAGAGACAATGACACCCAGAACAACTAGAGATTAAGGCTCTTCACCTTTCGGATTTGGAATTTCAAATATTCACTTTGTGCCAGGCCCATCCAAAGGCCAAATATTTACCATTTATTGAGTACTTACTATATGCCAGGGACTATGCAAATCGCTTTAGCTGTATTATCTCATTTAATCCTCTTTCTGTGAGGACAAGTCACTATTTTTCAAAACATGGAAATTAAGATGAATAATTTGCTTTGTCATATGTTAACAATGAATAAAATGTAAATACTTCAACAATCTGAGGTTAGGTACTCATAATGCCTTCCTCTGCATTTGAGGGAACCAAAGATAAGAGAGATTATCATTTTCCTGAGATCACACCCAAGTAAGTGGCATCACTAGGGCATAAAGCATTAATTTTTGGCTTCAAAGTACACACTTTTTGACACCTATTCCATAAATTTCACCTACACAGATATAACTCTTCTCATTTAACAATACTTACCTTTTTTTAAAGAATTTTTTAAAAGTTTATTTATTTATTTAGAGAGTAAGCATGAGTGGGGGAGGGGCAGAGAGAGAGAGAGAGAGAGAGAGAGAGAGAAAGAGAGAATCCCAAGCAGGCTCCGCACTGTCAGCACAGAGCCCCACCAAACAGCGAGATCGTGACGTCAGCTGAAACCAAGCGTCCATAGCTCAACTGACTGAGCCGCTCAGGTGTCCCACTTTTTTTTTTTTAATGTCTATTTATTTTGAGAGAGAGAGAGCATGCGCATGTGCACACAAGCAGGGGGAGGGGACAGAGGGAGGGAGAGAAAGAATCCCTATCAGGCTCCAAGCCATCAGTGCAGAGCCTGACATGGGGCTGGAACTCAGAACCATGAGATAATGACCTGAGCTGAAATCAAAAGTCAGACACTTAACTGACTGAGCCACCTAAGTGCCCCAATACTTACATTTTTTTAGTTTTAAACACGTTTGTTTTAAACTTAAAAAAAAATTGTAACATTATCATATTCTAAAGCAATTGAAAAGTGAAAAACATAAGCACTGTAAACATTTTGGTGTCTAATTTCCTTTCCTTAAATTTCTATTGTTAAGATAATTTCAACAACATCATACAGAGAATTCTTATTCTGATTTTTAAAAATTTAGCACTATATCTGTATCCTTTTCTCACAATTATCATATTAGTGGCTCTATGGTATGCCAAAAAATCGTATCTGCTTCCGCATGTATGTGTTGTTGAACTTAGTCTCAATCTGGTAGTCTGTTAATTTGGGGGGTTAGTATAATATTTTTTCATTTTTCTATCAATGAAAACTCTTAGACTACCTTGTTTATATTAGTACTACTATACTATGTGTGCAAATGTTCTACATTAAATAGAAGTGTTTTGAGTCTTCAGAAAAATGAAAGGTACTATGTGCCACACTTAATATCATTGTCCATCTGCCTCTGGCCTAGAGGAAGACGGGGAGGGTGTAGGAGGGCAGCTCCCAGCTTTGCAGCAGCCCAGGTGCAGAATGGCCATGGTCTGCGATGGTAGATGGGATTGCAGGAAGTACAGTGGATTTGAAGTAGAATGAACAGAATTTGCAGATTGATGCGCTATGGAGATGGAACCAAAAATGACTCCAACTCATTTTTGTTTGCTTAAGCACTTGGGTAGATGGTGGTGCCCTTTACTAAGACAAGGGATGCCAAGATAGGAACAGGTTTGTGAAGGCAGAGAATGATTTTTAAAAAAGGAGTTTGAAGGGGTGCCTGGGTGACTTGCCGGTTAAGCATCCGACTTTGGCTTAGGTCATGATCTTACAGTTTGTGAGTCTGAGCCCCACATCGAGCTCTGTGCTGACAGCTTGGAGACTGGAGCCTGCTTTGGATTCTGTGTCTTCCTCTCTCTCTTCCCTTCCCCTGTTCATGCTGTGTCTCTCAAAAATAAATATTTAAAAAAATTTTTTTTAAAAAAGGAGTTTGAGATGTGGGTGGTATAAATGGAGATGTCAAGCGGGCACCTGATGATGTTAGTCTGGAACTCAGAAAAGAGGTATGATCTGGAGACAAATTTTAGAATAGTCAGCATGTAGATCCTAAGGGGGAAAAAAATGAGATGGCCTGGAAATAGTATCCAGAGTAAGAAGAGAAGAGTCCAAGAGAGGGCCCAAAATTAGAGGGTTGGTAAAGGAGAACCCTGCAAATGGGTGAAAATACATAACTAGGAAGAAAAGTAGGACAGTGCAATGTTAAGGAAACTAATGTTAAGGAAACTCTACATTAAATGCTCCTGAGAAAGCACATAAAATAAAGACCAAAAAAGTCCACGGATTTGGTGACACAGGGCTGTTGCCTTAACCGGGGTGGGCAATGGGGGGATGATTATGCCAAGATGGAGTGGAATCTGAATGAGTGGGAGTGAGGAAGAGCTGGGGTTGGCAGGGGGCTGACTGGGGTAGAAGCTTACTTGGCTTCCTGGAGTGCTAGTCTATAGGGGTTCCAAAGCATTACAAAATAACTTTATAAAATACAACTTGGGTTTGGTAGGAAATGAGAAGTGACTGCTAATGGATGTAAGTTTTATTTCTGGGGTGATGAAAACGTTCTAAAATTTATCTACAACTGATTGAATGCCGATGGGAAGCCATCAGTAAAGGAGATGAGGAGAGAGACAATGGGGAAGATAATCACTAGTCAAGGTTCAGGAGAAGTCAGGAGAAGATAGTACCCACCACACAGAAGGAAGGAATGGCCTAACAGGCAAGAAGGAACAGCTCCTCTAATATAAGAGGGGAAAGGGAAAAAAGAAGCATGGGAATCATGTTTGTAGATTGCTTATAGGAAGTTGAAATCATTGCTTTCTATTCTTCCATTTCTTTAGGAGTTCAGAGGTGGGTATTAGTTTTCAGTTGCTGCTGTAACAAATCACACACTTATGAATTTGAAACAACACAAAATATTAGCTCACAGTTCTGCAGGTCAGAAGCCCTCCAAACTCTCTGCTGAGTTTCCCAGCTCCCGGTTTTCTGGGGCTGAAATCAAGGTGTTGGCAGGGTAGGCTCTTATCAGTAGGCTCTGGGAAGCTTCCAAACTCATTCAGGCCCTTGGCAGAATGTAGGTCCCTTTGGTTGCAGAACCAAGCCCTCTGTTGCCCTGCAGGCTGTCAGCTGGGGGGCTACCCTTGGCAGCCAGAGGCATCGGCCCCAGAGTTAACAAAGGAGTGCCGAACCCTTCCCACACTTCCAATTGTTCTGACTTCTGCCACGTGTCTTTGCCTCAGCTGGAGAAAGGTCTCCGTTTTTTTTTTTGTTTGTTTGTTTGTGTTTGTTTTAATTTTTTTTAACGTTTATTTACTTTTTGAGACAGAGCATGAACGGGGGAGGGTCAGAGAGAGAGAGGGAGACACAGAATCTGAAACAGGCTCCAGGCTCTGAGCTGTCAGCACAGAGCCCGACGCGGGGCTTGAACTCACGAGCCATGAGATCATGACCTGAGCCGAAGTCGGACGCTTAACCAACTGAGCCACCCAGGCGCCCCGAAAGGTCTCCGTTTTTAAAGGACTCATGACTAAATTGGGCCCACTGGATAATTCAAGATACTCTTTCTATGGTAAAGCCCGTAATCTTAATGACATCTGCAAAGTCCCTTTTGCCATGTAATGTAACATATTCACAGGTTCCAGAAATTAGGGTGGGGACAATTTGGGGGCCCATTCTGCTGACCCTAAGGTGACATAGTCAACTAAGAATAAGGAAGTGGAAGAGGTGGGTGGTTTTAGAAAGAATGAAAACAGTCTGAAGTCACCACACTGCAGAGTAGGAATGTGAACTGACTAGAAAAATATAAATTTGGCAGATGCTACTGAAGACTCAAGTCAGGCCTCAGTGGTACCAAGAATGTCCTTCTCCAGCAGTGTTCAGACACCAGGGCATGGGCACCAAGAATGGGGGTGGTGGATGGGATAGACAAGCAAGGAGCGGGGGAGTCTAGGATAGTGTCAGTGGAGCAGTGGACTAGGGAATAAAAGAAGGTCAGGGGGAGAAGCAAAAACACTCAGAACTATTTCTGCCTTTATAGCCACTATGAGGGGGCTGATGCAGAAGGGCCAAGAAAAAGGACGAGTGGCCTAGAGATCCTGGAGACATGGCAGAAAATGTGAACCAGGGGTAAGAGACAGAAAAAGTCGGAAGCACAAGAGATTGGGTGGTGAGACTTACGAACTACTTATCTGAGTAGTTTGGGCAATGGCAGGGCCTGAAATGTGGCTGTGAGTGGGTGGCTGAGGTGGAGGGAGGGAGAAGAGAAAGAGCACAGGGCACTAGAAGAGCAATTCTCATGGCTGCCGAAGTTACCCGGAACGATGGCCAGACTAGGAGTAGAAGACTGTAAATCAGCTGCCAAACAATTAATAAGTGGGAATGAAGAGAGGAAGAGGATAGCAGAAAAGATGTGAACGCTTCAAACAAGCAGGGCACTTTACGAAAGCCTGGCATAATCTCAGTCCAGACATATATCCAGAAATCAAAGAGACACAGCCTTCACCTTTCAACTCCAAGGGATGTACAGTGTGAGAAGATAATCAGATATCCTTGATAGGCTTCAAGGAAAGCATGTCCCTAGATTTCACGTAAGGCCAAAAGATATGGGGGAGATTCAGAGACATGATTGAGCAGATAAGAGAATTTGTGATCATAAAGTAGGTATTTCAGAGGATATAGGAGAAGGGTTTAGGGAGCCTTGGGTTAGAATCAGAGACATCGGGGAAATAAGTCACAGAGTATTATAGAAATAAGTATATGGAAATATGTATAGAGATGGAATAGGCAGGTGTTGGGGGAGATTTTCTCCCTAAACCCACTGCCTACATTTTCTGAAGCTGACGGCTTGACCCTTTCCCAAAGCCAAGGTAGTAAAAGGTATTCTTGTGTAATATAACTCAAGGCTGAAATGGAGACATACTTATTTAGCGTAATAGAGTTCTGGAGATATGTCAAGAGGAGATTAATCTTAGTGCAAATGGTCTCATTTTATATTGGCTATTCCATTCCAAGGCCAAACTACTATAGGGACCCCTGCTCCTCTCCTTTTCCTCCTTCAGGATCCAAAATCCACGAATTGGCCCCTAATCACCTGCACTTAGATAGACTTCACAATGAGTGACAAATCATGACAATGTTTTGGAAATAGGCAGGAGAAACTGGATTTGAAAATACTGAGCAGCTCTTCTTGGGAAGAGAGAGAGAGAGAGATCCGGTAGGGGTGGAGTTGGGGGGGGGGCACACTTTACTGATCAACATAGGAAGCCATGGAGTCAGCTAGGATAGGGCACGGCTGTGGATGGAGCAGGAGTAGATTGGGCTAAAGAGAACAGTACCAAATATCCATCACTTGGAAGAATCTGGTCGTTTGAAATATAGTACTTGAACTAAAAGTAAGAGCTGATCTAACCTCTGGGGTCTGGTTGACTGGCTAATGTTGAGATTGCTTTTTTTTTTATTGTATGACACTCACTTCACTTCCACCATAAAGGGATAAGTGTTGGGACAACATGAGAAAAGAAATGGCAGAAATAGTTCCGAGAGTCTCCTGGAAGGTAGTGGGAAAAAGTTCCTTAGAAAATTCAGCAGGAGCAACAACAACAAAAAAAAGATGACAATGAGTTGATTCCCAGATAGATGAGCCTGGAGCAGCATTGCCCAAACTTGCCAGTTTTGTAACAATCGTCATCGTGTGAAGCCCACCCATTAATGAATCTTCAGGGGAGGGATTCCAGACACCATTTTAAGTCAGTGTCTGAGATGATTTGAATATTGAGAAAAAATTGGAAAATTCCACCTCAAGGTAATGATTCTCTACCTTTTTTCCCTTTATTGTTGAGCAAACTGCACTCTTATTAAAGAAGCACTAGCCATAATTTTCAACCTGGGATCATGCCATCTCAGAAGGGCCTATCGGAATCACAAGACTGTCTGGGGTTGGGTGAGAGGGGGAAGGGAAGGGAGGATGGAGGGCACTTCAACTTTAACCAGCTTCCTCAGGGAGACTGGAGGCTCCTTTTCAAGAGGGAGGGTCATCCCCCACCATTCTACTCCCAAACTCCTTCCCTGTGTGAGTCACTCATCCAGACTAGTCTAGGGGAAGAGAATTTACTAACAAGCTTAATAGTTATATTCTAATGTTTAGAGTGTTCTGTGACTATGATTCTTGTGAGTCAGTCTCTAGTGGGCCAGTCACCTTGATGTTCTAGCAAAGTTGAATTTTAAGCCAATCAAACTAAAGACCAGACTTCACAGACAGGTACCCACAGCAGGGAAGTCACTCCTTATAGGATACATGTCCTTATTGGACAGCCTGATAGCCTCTCAGGCCACACTCACTTTCTCCATTCACTGCCTCTTCAATTGTTCCCCCTGCTTCCCTTCCAATTAAAATGTGTGCACACATCCTCCCTCCATACCGTTTATTAGGGCACTACATGTGATTATATCACCTTACCCCACTCTGCCCTTCTTAAAAGGAATGGGACTTGAATCGCAAGTTTTAACAGACTTTTCCCCCCTAATTTAAAATGTGAAGGAGGACGATATTGCTGTAGGACATGCTAACTTTATGCAGATCTGACTTTTCAGCTATTAGTTCAAACTGAGATGTCTAATGCAAAAGGTACAAAGTCCACCTGGTTATCCAAGCCCTTTCTAGAATGAAGGGAGGTAATAATTGCATCCTGTGCTTTCTATATGAAAGTATCCAGTCAATGACCTTTAGTACGTAATAAATACTATATCAATCATGTTTTCAGTTACAAGTTACATGTTACTTCCTAGTGACTAAATATAGTCAGGGATAAAGAGACACGGAAGATAGATGAAAATCTTTGACTTCTCAGCTTTTTCAATTCTTCCAGTCATAAGTGTATTTTTAGGCAGTGGCCAGTAAAAACTATATCATATATACAATTTATAATTTTGACATGAAATAACACCTGCTTTTATACTAATGTCATTGAAAAGAATCCAGAATACTTTCATATAACATTAACTCATGTATTATATCTTTACAACATCCTCTTAAATTTTGATGGCTCCTTAGTCTGAATTCAGTATTGAATATGCATGCTCCAAGATTCAGAAGAAAGTAACTGACTCTAATAATTTTTAAATTTCTCATTTTCCTTTGTGTTTTTAAAATCCATTGTTTTCTGTTTATTTATTTTTTTTAAGTAAGCCCCACACCCAGTGTGATCTGCAGCTTGAACTCACGATCCTGAGATCAAGACCTGAGCCAAGATCAAGAGTTAGATGCTGGGGCACCTCGATGGCTCAGTAGGTTAAGTGTCCAACTTCAGCTCAGGTCATGATCACCCATTTTGGTTTGTGGGTTTGAGCCCCACATTGGGCTCTGTGCTGACAGCTCAGAGCCTGGGGCCTGCTTCGGATTCTGGTCTTCTTCTCTTTCTGCCTCCTCCCCAGCTTGCTCTCTCTCTTTCTCTCTCTCAAAAATGAATAAATGTTAAAAAAAAAAAAAAGAGGTGGATGCTTAACTGACTGAGTCACCCAGACACCCCTACACTTAATTTCTTAACATTATATCATCCACTGCTACCCCCAACCTGGCATTCTTCATTCTCTCCTGCCCTTGCCCTTTCTTAGCTAGTTCCCATAAATTAATCTTGTCCTTGTTTTAACCATCTATTCCTTGGTCTGGTTTCATTCATTCTATTTACTTTTCCTTTGATTAAATCTGAAGAAAAAGATTATCTTATTTATTATATATATCCTAGGTTTCTCCACTTAGCAACCTGTCACTACTCATTTGTTTAGTTGTACTTTTCACCTGTTTTGAGTCCATCTATCCCATAAACATTTATCAAGTACCTATCAAGTACCTACTATATGCTGGGTTTTATAGGGGGACAAAGGTATAGCATATATCCCTGGTTTCAAAGTGTTCTCAATACAGTTGGGAAAACAAGATGAACACATTAGAATTACATTTGTCAGAATGTGATCATATTTCACCTAGAAGTAACTTAAAATTTAATGCATTATTTCACATTTGTTTTCAAAAGTTCTCACTCCAACTCATGGGCCCCATGACAACCTGCTTAGAACCCACTTTAATTGTGTCTACCAGTGTCAACCAACCACTTCTGGCTTCTGGCTTCCCACTGCCCTTCATCTGAACAGCCTTTGAAACATGCTAGGTGATTTAAGTTGGATGTAATTGCATTAACAGAAAAAGTTAAGAGGAAAACACAGAATAATAATTGTAATCATATTCACTAAAATGCCGCACCATAGGCAAATGGCTATACATGTACCCATATAGCCAGGGTCTTGGCAGGAAAAAGTTGGCACACCCAAAGAGATTAACTAAAAAGAGTTTAATGAAGGGACTATTTATAAAGGATGTAGTCAGAGAGGCTGGTACAAAGATAAAACAAGAAATGATGAAGCACTCAGGCACACTGGGAAGTCATTACCACCTCTGGGCCTGAAAAGGAACGGAGGGAAAGATGTTTCCATTGCCAATAAGAGCTAACACTGTGAAAACGGGCTGCCAGACAGAAGCTGTGGCTGCAGGTGGAGGAATGTAGCCATTCAGAGTGGAGAGAGTGAGATGAACAGTGACCCTGACCTCTCTCCTCCTGCCTCCACATTTCCTGCTGGTGACTGACCTGGAGCTGAAGGGTGAGGAAGCCCAGATGATACAGTCAGTAAAGTTCAGGGTCCAGGGCTACAGAACAGGGCTGAGAAGGGTGAGAATGGATCTGGAAGGGCAAATGGAGAATAACCACAGCATAGCTCCCTACAGAGTTTTGGGACCTATGACAGATGGGTTTATGATGAGGTATATATATTTTTTAATGTTCTGTTTTTGAGACGGAGAGCACAAGTGGGCGAGGGGCAGAGAGAGGGGGAGGGGAACAGAGGATCCCAAGTGGGCTCTGTGCTGACAATAGTGAGCCCGATGCAGGGCTCGAACTCATGAACCATGGGAATGAGATCATGACCTGAGTCGAAGTCAGACACCCAACTGACTGAGCCACCCAGGCACACTATGACAAGATATTTTTAAAGGCAGTGAACTCCAGCATCCTCAGCCCAGTTGGGAATAGGCATAATAGGGCATATTATAAAGACCAATGACCTCAGAGTTTAGCCTAACCAATCACCCTCCCAAACTCCTCCCCTACATCAACTACTGTATGTTTTAAACGTGGCCAAGTTGTTCACATTACATTCCTTGTTGCTTTTGTGGGAAAATGCTCTTGGGTCATGCTAAACCTTATCTTTATAGTAACTAGGAGAAAAAGAAGCCACCATGAAGGTAAGGTAAGCAGTTATGCAGGTATGCCCCTGGATAATTCCAAATTAAACCACACATACAACAAAAATCATCCTAAGGTTTGTGATTCAAAGACTCCCTAAATGGCCTCTCCTCAGAAATATGCAAATAATCCATTCTTAGGATCTTAAATAATTAGAATTAATTTGTGGAAGCATTCTAGGGGTAGGGTGATACACAAAATGATTCTTAAGTGTCACAATTTACCAATTGTTTAGTCAATGAAGACTCGGGCTCTTTTCCTGTAGCAAATGACCTTCTGTGGGCCACATAATCTGACCATGGATTCCCAGGCATTGTCTGTTGATAGCAGAGTTCTCTGAAACAACTGGGCTTTAATCAAGGAGACAGTGAAAGGAAAGTAGCCTGCTCTTCTCATCTCCACCTACTTCCTGGCCTCCATTCCACATTATCTTGACCAAACTGTGGTCATTTTAAATAAAGAATCGTCATGATCAATAATCTCTGTTACAGAACGGATGAGGACAGGGGAACAAACATTGCATTTGTCAGTGAGGTCACTGATGTCCTTTGCCAGAGCAGTTTCAGTGAGGCAGAGTTTCCCATGTGGTAAGACAAGGGAGGCTGCTGAGCCATGAACGATTGCAGGTGAGCTAAGCCACTTAAGTTTCTAACATGGCCAGGAAAGGGGCTGAAGCGACCTTGATGGGGGTCCTTAGGATGTCAAGTAAATACAGTAATTTCCTCTGGTTGCCACAGCATGGGAAAGTGTGGAAAGCACAGCTGTAAGGTCATAGCAATGGAAGTCAAATTGCAATTGAGGGGGAGTAAGCAGAGAAATGGAGGTGGAGGCTGCAAGTACAGAGAATTCTTTCAAGATATAGGTCAGTGAAAGAACAGGGAGGGAATAGACTGATTCTAAGCAGGTTCAGTAGGTAAATACTTGAGCACATTTGTGGAGAACAGAGAAGGATCTGGCCATGGAGAAAAATCAAAGATACAAAGGAGAGGAAAGCTATAATGTTAAGGTGGAAAGGAGGAGTGCTGAAGGACTTTACTACTTATACTATTTTCTTTGTTAAATAAGAGGTTGAGTTAATGGCTGAAAGTGAGAGAGGCAGGATCTTGATATAGGGTTTTAAGAGAGAGAGAGAAAGATTTGAGATATCTGCTTTCAGAAATGAGAAAGGAAGCTGGCAAAAGATAAGTAAAAATTTGCCAATGTTGAGAGCCAAGCTGAGGATGGAGCTCATAAATATATAATGAAGCTAATCAGCAGAATTATATCTTTAACACAGCTGTGCCAGGATGCCCGGGTGCTTGAGTAGAGACAGTTGGATGGTTTCATCTGGAATCAGGACCTGGGAGACTAGTTTAGTAGAAGGGTAAACTGGTGAGAGTACTAAAGCAGTAAGAAGAGGAGGGATAGAATCTGAACTCATTAGAAGATGAGCTCTGCCTTACTTTCTTGGTCATTGCTGTATCTCTGGTCTCTGGAGCGGTGGTCCCTAATCTTATCTGTGGATTAGAATCACCAGGAGAGCTCTAGAAACTCCTGATGCCTAGGGGCTCAGTGGGTTAGGCGTCAGACCTCAGCTCGCATCTTGTTCTCGCAGTTCGTGGGATCGAGCCCCAGGTCCAGTTCTGCTCTGAAAGCACAGAGCCTGCTTGGGATTTTCTTTCTGCCTCTCCCTGCCCATGCGCTCTCTCTCTAAATAAATAAACATTAAATTAAAAAAAAAGAAAGAAAAGAGATTCCTGAACCACTTAAATTGGAATCTCTGGGTGGGCTCCAGGCACAGTATTGTTTAAAGGTCTCCTAATGATTTCAGTGTACAGCCAAGGATGAAAACAATTGGTCTAAAACAATGTCAAACATAAAGTAAAAACTTGATAAATTTAGTTCAGTGAACGAAGCAATGGAATTCAGATTAGAGAGGCCCTAAAGCTAGGAAGGGCTGAGACTAGGAAAAGGGATAAAGACTGAAGTCTCCATGAACTTGAAATGCAGGTTTGAGGCCACGGCTCTCAGAGAGAGGGATTATAAGTTTATTATTTTGGAGTGGACACAGCTGCAAGAGATATGATTGAACACAGTTCAGGCCAAGGGGACTTTGTGCATACTACGGAGTGATGCTTGCTATTCAGCAGAAGTTAAAGACCTAAAATTAGGGTATTGGAAGATTTGTGGAGTGAAATGTCAAAACTGCACAGGGGATTGCCAGAGAGGAGGGGAGGAAGACTTGCTGTTCACAGCAGTCAGGTTGGACATCGATCTCAACTGAACTGGTTCGGAGATGGACTTCCTCCTGTTGGTTTCATGATCCCAAAATTCATGTTTTCAGCAAATTCGTCAGGCCTTCTGAATCTGAGATCACCTTTGCTTCCCTGGGACTGCGTCTATACCTTACACTAAGACAACATACTAAAGACTTATTGGGAATTAGTTCATTTGTTTTCCTGCTTCTAAGTGAGTATCACAAGAAGGCATTAAAGCCTGGCGATGCAGGGCAGCAAAAAGTGGGAAATGCTGTCTAAATTCACATCCTTTACCTACAATTTTGCTTGAGGCTATTCTCATCAGGGCTTCTGTTGAACAAAGATGACAACAGAAACAAAAGCAAACCATAAAACTCTCCCCTCCTCAAATCCCATAATGGCTTAGGAGAAAAATATTGAGGCCAATAACCTTTAAAATGTCATGTCTTCTTATTTGAATAGGGTATTTATTGCTTACTTATCTTATCGCAACCCATGACTTCAATATCGGATTATGCCCAGTCACATTGAACTCTCATGGTGAACTAAATGATTGGGGTGGGGTGGGTTCCCAGGAAAGAGCTAGATACACCCTCCCCCTTGCCCAATACCCAAGTCATTTTCAAGGAACTATTTTTAAGTGGTTGGACAAAGTATGGTCAGGTGGTGAAGAAGTTGGTAACTCATTATTTTATTTTATGAAGTACTTGCACTACTCCTCCCAGTGAGGTGAACATTAACTTTCTAGATGGAAAACTGCAGTTCTAATCATCTCTACAGCACTTCTGTCACGTGACCTATCTGGGGGCAGCTCCAGATGGCAGCGTGCAAAACAAATGGTGTGAGCCTCAAGCAGTATTTGATTAAGAATTGTTCTTTTTGGGGCGCCCGGGTGGCTCAGTCGGTTAAGCATCTGACTTCAGCTGGGTCATGATCTCGCGGTCTGTGGGTTAGGCCTGCATCAGGGTCTGTGCTGACGGCTCAGAGCCTGGAGCCTGCTTCAGATTCTCTGTCTCCCTCTCTCTCTGCCCCTCCCCTGCTCACACTCTGTCTTTCCCTCTTTCAAATAAATATTTTTTAAAAACATTAAAAAAAAAAAAAAAGAATTGTTCTCTTTGTGGGAAACAATCAGCACTCAAACCAGCAAACTCTGGTGAACTCTCCAGAGCCTGCTGCCCTGGCAGGATGTTTTGGGAAGTTTCAGGAGGACAAAAAATACCCCTCACTGTAGTAGATGAGAGGGGGTGAGCCAAAGAAATGGTCACAGGAAAAATGTATGTAAGAAAAAAAGACGATTTCAAACTGAAGACATGAAGTGTTCACCAAAATGGCAGGACTAGAGAAGCATACGAGTCTCCCCATCTCTACCCTGTCCCAGGCCACCACCTTCTATCCCTCACTTAGAACCTAGGACAGGCAGCAGACTCCAAATGATTTCCTGCCTCCGGTTGTGGACCCTCCATTCCATTCTATATTCTGCAGCCATCTGGCTCTTTCTAAAAGGTCATTTTGGTTTTATCACTCTCCTACCTGAGCCCATTACATGGCTTCTCATTCCACCCATTTCTCAGGATAAAGTACAACTCTGAGGATAGCTGAAAAGGTCTATTATGACTTGATTTCTACCTACCACTCCAGTTTTAAATCTTGCCACTCACTCCCAGTTCCTTTGCTTCATATTAAACTTCCACTGTGTTTAAACCAGTGGCTGGAAACTCTCTTGCCCTTCTTTTTCTGGCTAACTCATCCTTATTTATCAGGACTCAATGAAGACATCCTAGTGGGTGCTTCTATAGCACCCTACACTTCTCTACCGTAAGTTATGACATCCCGTAGGCTGTTTAATTATCTGCCTTTCTTGCTGGACGATATTAGCTCACACTGAGTGTTTAATATCCGCCATACCCTGTTAAGCATTTCCCTTAGCTTATCTCTTATGATTCCCACAGTAATCCTGCGAGGGAGACACTCGATTACAAATAACTAAACTGAGGCTTATGTGAAGTCATTTGCTTAAGTCATAGGTAGAAAGCTCCATAGAGCAAGATGTTGGTTTTGCCTATCATTTGATCCCTAGCAACAAATGTAAACTTAGCCTACGGGTTACCTAGCATTTACATTGCACTTAGAGTGCACTGGGCATGTCGCAATCTTACGTATCAATAGGATGAGGAAACTGAGGGATAAAGGTTAAGTGAGGAGCCCTTAGTGACACAACTAAATAGCCAGGCTGGGATTTAAACCTAAGCAGCTAGCTTCAGAACCACTACACTCTTAACCACTGCACTGTTGTTCCTTTGCATGAGTAGAAATATTAAGGAAATGAATGAAACAGTCAATAAACCAAAGCAAATTAAGGCCACCGTTTCATAAGGCAATTTGTTAAGTCTTAGGACTGCTCCCATGAAGTCTTTCACAGCACCAACAACAGAAGGATGAATGCACAGTTCCGACAAAACAAAAACGTGTCTAAAAAAAAGAATCCTTTTTTTATCTGGCAGCGTCCTAGCTTCGCTGAGTAGTAATCAGTGATTTAAAAAAAAAAAAAAAAAACCAGGGGCGTCTGAGCTGCTCAGTTAAGCATCCCACTTTGGCTTAGGTCATGATCTCACAGTTAGTGGGTTTGAGCCCGCACCAGGCTCTGTGCTACAGCTCAGAGCCTGGAGCCTACTTCAGATTCTGTGTCTCCCTCTCTCTCTGCTCCTCCCCTGTTGGTGCTCTGTCTCTCAAAAATAAGTAAACATTTAAAAAAAATCAACTGAAATTTCCTTCATTATTATTATTATTTTTTTGCGCTGAAATATGTACTCAAATGGCATTCTGTAGAGAAAATGGGGGGAAGAAATCCAATGGAATTATAGTGAAAAGCTGAAGTCAACCAGCTATACTAGAAAGGCACTGCTGTGGTCTGGGAAAAGCAAAGAAGAATGGAAAAATCCTTGCAGTTCCTAACAAGGCAAAAAGTTTAGTTTGGCCTTGTCAAGTACAAATAGAACTTGGGTGGCAGAGAGAAAAAAGCAAAGGAATGCTTTCCTAGTTGTGTTTTTCTCCTTTCCCCAAATGGAAAATTTTATTGCTGTTTCTTCTGATTTCCATATTGTTTTGGTGGTTCCTACCACAATGAATTGTTTTAAAAAAATCACTTCAGCATTTTTCTCTCTTTATAAAATAGAAGAAATTTG
Source organism: Prionailurus viverrinus (assembly GCF_022837055.1). NCBI lineage: Eukaryota > Metazoa > Chordata > Mammalia > Carnivora > Felidae > Prionailurus > Prionailurus viverrinus. Next base: position 115,647,201 of record NC_062564.1, read on the forward strand.
AATTAATGAGAAAAAAATTTCTTTTAGGAGGATAATAACTTGGAGTACATGAAAGCAAGAGGATTTCTAAGTGAGTGAGGGACTCTCCCCCAATTATTAGAAGAAGATATGACCCTGCAGTTGTTGTAGCTCCTATGCAGGAGACCCCCAGTAACTGTCCCAAATTTGATGCCAGAGCCCTATTTGACTTGGTTAATATACATATGTGTGTGTATATATATATATATATATGTGTGTGTGTGTGTGTGTGTGTATACACATACACACACACACACACATATATACACATATACACACACATATACATATAGACTCATCTATCCAACTGTCTATTTTACATCTCTTACACGTCAATAAATCCTACCCCTAACCTGTGCACTCTTCCATATCTCTGAGGCAATGTCCCTAGTCAACAACGATTGTCTTTTGTCTCTTTAAAATATATAGAAATATAAATAAATCTATATAAATAATATAAATATATATATAAACATATATGTGTATATAAATAATATAAATGTGTATATATATATATTTTAAAGAGACGAAAGACAATCGTTGTTGACTAGGGACATTGCCTCAGAGATACGGAAGAGTGCACAGGTTAGGGGTAGGATTTATTGACAGTTGGATAGATGAGTCTATAGATCAGAGAGGTGAAGTCCAGAAATATTAATCTGGGAATGGAAAATAGTTAAACCTATGAGAATTTGATAAAATTACCTAGGGAAAAGGCTTGACTAGGAAAGAGAAGTTCCAATATTAATACCTGCGAAACTCCAACATTTTGACATCAACTAGAGATGGAGAAACCGATAAAGGAGGCAAATGATTAGAAGCAGTAATGTAGGAGAAAACCAGGAGATGTCTGGAGAGGAGTGTTGTATGAAGGAGAGATGGATCAACAGTGTCATCTCCTACTGTGGAATTAAGTACGCTAAGTTTAGAAAAGCCTCCACAACATTGGCAATAATAGAGACATTTACTGACCTTGATAAGGACAGTTTCTGTGGAGATGGAAACTAAGGTGTAGTTTGCCAAAATGGCTTGAGGATATACAAGGGGACTGCATCTTAATATATTTCCACCAAGTAAGAAATGAGGAACAATAAGAGACAATAAACCACAAGGTCAAAATTAATAGGAAAGGAGGCAACAGCAGATAAGCAGTATCAACACATTTTTGGAAGATGGAAAGCACAGGAAGTAGAGGCTGACTTGACCTAGCAGAGCGTAGGGGGGGGATATATGCTTAGGTACCTGGGGGCAGCGGCAGGGTTGAGTAGTTTTGATGAGGAACAAGTCAGTTCGCCCTGTGGAACTCTTTAGATGTTCTGCAGTTGGATTCAGCAGGTACTTCAGAAGGTGGGTGTGAGTACCTGGATGAAAATAGAGATGTTCATTGAAAGTTGTTATACAGTGACCAAGCTCACTGATTCCCTTCCTTATGTGACCCAGCCAGAGGACTACATTCCCATGTGTCTCCTGCCTGCCCAAGAATTTTATTCTCTGGAGAAATTGGATTAGAGAGAAACTTTTGACTTTGGGACACGTAGTCCAGTGAAAGGACAGGACGAGGCATGGAGTTGTAAATACACAGATTAAATGAACATTTTCATACCGAATTATAGTTCTTGGATGCCTTTCCCCTGCTATGCTCCCAGAATTCTGTCAACAGACTGGTAAGCAGATGGGAGGATTCTTCTCTGGAGAACCTAAATTACCCCTAAAAAAAGACTGACAAACACTGATATTTTCAGATTCACCCAGCGAAAAGTCACTGCCTTAGATTTCTCAGACCACTATAACAAAATGCCAAAGACTGGGTGGCTTAAGCATTTATTTATTTCTCAGTTTTGGAGGCTGGGAAATCTGGTGAGAGCCCTCTTCCTGGCTTGAAGATAGCCAGTTGCCTTCTCGTGAGGATTTCTTTCTTTTCCTCTTCTTATAAGGCCACCAATCTTATCCAATTAGGACCCCACTCTTAGCACTTCATTTAACCTTAATCCCTCCTAAGAGCCCTATCTCCAAATATAATCACTTGGGATTAGAACTTCAATGTATGGATTTAGGAGGGGATACAATTCTGCAGCCGCTCTGGAAAACAGTGTGGAGGTTCCTCAGAAAATTAAAAATAGATCTACCCTATGACCCAGCAATAGCACTGCTAGGAATTTACCCAAGGGATACAGGAGTGCTGATGCATAGGGGCACTTGTACCCCAAAATTTATAGCAGCACTCTCAACAATAGCCAAATTATGGAAAGAGCCTAAATGTCCATCAACTGATGAATGGATAAAGAAATTGTGGTTTACATACACAATGGAATAGTACGTGGCAATGAGAAAGAATGAAATATGGCCTTTTGTAGCAACGTGGATGGAACTGGAGAGTGTTATGCTAAGTGAAATAAGTCATACGGAGAAAGACAGATGCCATATGTTTTCACTCTTATGTGGATCCTAAGAAACTTAATAGAAGTCCATGGGGGAGGGGAAGGAAAAAAAAAGAGGTTAGAGAGGGAGAGAGCCAAAGCATAAGAGACTCTTAAAAACTGAGAACAAACTGAGGGTTGATGGGGGGTAGGAGGGAGGGGAGGGTGGGTGATGGGTATTGAGGAGGACACCTTTTGGGATGAGCACTGGGTGTTGTATGGAAACCAATTTGACAATAAATTTCATATTAAAAAAATAAAAATAAATAAAAGTTTCCCTAAAAGGAAAAAAAAAAGAAGGGGATACAATTCAGTGCACAGCAGTAAGGAAGAAATAAATGTCAATAGTTTGTCTTTTAATATATTTGGGGTCTGTTTATAATGGCAGTCATCCCACCATGATTAATACAAAAGGATCCAACAGAAAATAAGAGTGAAGGGGTTGTCTGTCAGGCACAAAACTTTCTAGAGGGCAGCCAACCTCTCCCAACTAAAACAGAAGACAAAGGGCTTTAGGAGAAAGGTCTCTAGGTGAAAAAATGGAATGGATGTGTTAAAATGTTTGGGAAAAATTATTCAGAGGTTCATCAGATCTCTTGGAAAGAACATTCAGAAAAAAATAAATAATAAACATAAGGGAAGCTAAGAAATGGCAGTCTGAGTCCAGGAAAACGAAAATGCTGTATGAAAAGGAAATATTCATTATGTACAACTTGAGTTGAACAGTGAATATTTACTGGTTATAGTAATGTAAATGACTGCTGACAGCCAAATATTACAATAAAGTTATACTGAGAAGATGAAGAAGGAAAGGGACATGTGTATACGTCTGTTATGACATACTTTAACTTCTGTAACAAGAAGTGTATGGAAATTGTTTAAAATAGATCAATTAGTAGCAGTATAATCGTGTAATTTTAAAAAACACATAATTCCTAGTAGAAAAAACATAAAAGTTGAAAGTGGTTTTCACTGCCAGTGGGGTGAGGAACAGGATTGTGGACTGGGCAGGGGAGTGTTAGTTTTCGCTAAAACCTTTTAGTACTAGCTGGATATTTCAAAACTATATGTATAATTTGCATAAAAATCAGTTACACATTTTAACTTTTTAAAATATATTGAATGAAAAGTGAGGAAGGGGAAATGGGAGCATCAAAAGCTCTTTCAGGTAGCTTTGCCCCCAAAGAGGAACAAAGGTATACAGCAGCTCCAATATTCAAGAGTGGGCTGAAACTTTTTTTTTTTCAAAATAATTAATTAATTTATTTATTTGGACAGAGAGATAGAGAATGAGCAGGGGAGGAGCATAGAAAGAAGGAGAGAGAGAGAATCCCAAGCAGGCTATACACTTGGTGTGGAGCCCGACACAGGGCTTGAACTCATAAACCCATGAGATCACAATCTGAGCTGAAACGAAGAGTTGGATGCTTAACTGACTGAGCCACCCAAGCGCCCCAGACTTAAACATTTTTTAAAAATTAAAGTAATAACGCTTAGTTAACAAACCAAATAGTGCAGGTTAATAATGAAAAGCAAAGTTTCCTGCCCCACCCTTTCCAGCTCATTGCTCTCCATTCACTTATAAACGTTTAAACATAGTGTCTGTCAGCACAGAACCTGCGTATGGTTTCCTGCCCCAGGAGAGAAGGCACAGATAGCTATAAAGGGAGAGGAATGTCCCACGATCCTCTTACTATCTGGGGCTGGATGCCCCTTTAGAGGGAGGGATGCCCGGGGAGAAAGCTAGGAAGCAGACAGGGCATTTCTGGGTCACTGCTCTGCGCAATCCTGTGATCTCTCAGAATCAGCATCCTCACTAGGAAGACGCCTACTGGAAGAAGAAAGAAAAACCAATTCTGTGTGTGGCATAGCTTAAAGTTGTGAGGACCGCATTCCACAAGGGAAGTAAAAAGAGTGATTTCCCATCTCTGTCCCTCTTGAGAAAAAGGGTGAGAAGAAACTCACAAAAGCTTTCTGTTGGTATCTTTGTCCAGATCCTGTGTGGCCATAATTATAAAGAGGCATAGAATGGTTCTTGTGGTCACAGTTCTACAAGTGTATGGTATGTAGGGATGCATTTTATTGCACTCCAGTGCCTATAACCATAACAATATGTTGTAAACATACACTGCTTACTTTCTGAACATTAATGAAACAACTATACTAGTTCAGAAGAACAACCAAAACTATAAAAGATTTCAAAAGAAACATAAAAAAACCCTAAGGAAAATGACTTAGCTGGCCTGCAGATCATTATCTGATGATTTTTAAAGATTACATTTTAAATTATTTGGCATCCTATGCTTCTCCTGTTCCCAGCATATTTAAGAGAATGACAGATGTGCCGAGTTTAATGTAATACAATCCATTATAAAAATTACTGAACTAAAATGCTATAGGCAGGGCTGAGCACAGGTATGAGCCACTGCCCTGGACTGAGAATTCCTTTTTGGAGGGAGGTTGTGATAACCAACTTGGGAAGAATCAGCCACCCATTTCCAGAGGGATATTTCATATGTATTCCCCAACAGAGACCCAACTCTGAAGTTTTCCATGATATTGTCATATTGACATGTTGACAGAGGAGTAGATAGTTGCATCTTTGAGCTGTGGCACACAGTGACACCAGCCTGGAAGAGGGACCAGACTTCAGGGACCAGACAGGTAAGTAAAATAGTATTGATGGTGGGACACAAGAGTACTTGTGTTAAATGAAGCCTTCACTTATATGGTAATTGGCAATCTGCCCTTATCCCCAGGGGATACATTCCAAGACCCCCAGTGGATGCCCACAACCACAGATAGCAGTGAGCCCTGTGTATACTATGTTTTCTCCTATACGTACACACCTACAATAAAGTGTAACTTATAAATAAGGCACAGTAAGAGATTGAAAACAATAACTACTAATAAAGTAGAACAATTACAATAACACACTGTAATACAAGTTATGTGAACGTGGTCTCTCTCTTTCTCAAAATATATTATTGTACTGTACTTGCCCCTCTTGTGCTGCTGTGAGATGAGATGGAATGAGGCGAATGATGTAGGTGTGGTGACATAGCGTTAGGCTACTACATATCGTCAGAAGGAAGAGTGTCTATTTGCAGATTGCTGTTGACTATGGGTAACTGAAACTGTGAAAAGTGAAACCATGGATGAGAGGGAGGATGCTGTACATACATCTACACATACACGTAGCAGCCACACTGAGCTGGCCAAACAAGAGTCTGCTGGTCACATCCTTCTTAGGGGCTGCCAACTTGTGATCTTTGATTAGCTCTAGGAACACTGCCCCTGTACAAACTCTAGGTTCAGAAATGACCTCTAGAGTCTCCAGTATTTCTGACCCCATCCTGGAGCAGAAATGATTTAGGCCTAACATAGTTTAATCCAAAATAACTGTCTAAAGTCCACCTATCCTTCAAGTCCTGCTCAAACTCCAATTTGTCCATGAAATTATCCCTTTCACCCCCTGAGATTTAGACTTGCCCTCTGCTGACCTTGCTTTTTTTTTTTTTAGGTTTACTTATTTATTTTGAGAGAGAGAGAGAGAGAGAGAGAGAGAGAGAGAACACAAGCAGGGTAGGAGCAGAGAGAGGGAGAGAGAGAATCCCAAGCAGACTCTGTGCTGTTAACACAGAGCCTAATGCAGGGCTTGAACTCACGAACCATGAGATCATAACCTGAGCTGAAATCCAGTTGGTTGCTTAACCACCGGAGCCCCCCAGGTATCCCCTGCTGACCTTGCTTCGTATTTCTGTTACAACAATTCCACTGTCCCTTATTGCAATGGCTTGGGTATGTGTCAGCTTTAGCCCCCCCAATGGCCCAGCCTTACATATAATTCTTTGTAAAGTTTAAATGAAGGAATTTCTTAGTATTTTAAATGGCATATAGAAATTATAAAAAATCCTGTATCTGTATCCAAACCAAAGAGTATCTCCCCCTCCCCAAACTAATTCTCTTCCCGTTTCTCAAACTGGTATTCCTCAGAACATTAGTCCCAAGCTTCCTTAAAAATGCTCTGTGAACAAATGGTGGACTCCATATCCTGACAAAGAGTCACAAAGCACATTGACATTGTAAAAGCTCTGAGAAGATCAGGAGACACCAAAGAAATGTTTACTTTTTTCACCCAGGGTTCTCTTCATTTATTTGACCAAAGATCCCTTTTCAATAGGACTATTTAATGGCTTGCTCTTGGAATGTAGCCTTTGCCAAGGCAGGGAGGACAGACTGGCCCCAGGCTGCCTACAACCAAGTCCTTACCATTCATTGTCCTTGGGTAGATTACTTGACTGCTTGATGCCTAAGCTTTCTCATCTGTAAAATAGGCGTAATAGAAGGACATACGTTTATAGGGCTGCTATGAAGGTTAAATGAATTAATACATGTACACTATGTGCTTCAGCCTAGATTTGGAGTTTAGGCTAGAAAATCAGGCCTCTGGGGCGCCTGGGTGGCTCAGTCGAGTAAGCATCCGACTTCAGTTCAGGTCGTGATCTCAGGGTTCATGGGTTGGAGCCCCGTGTCAGGCTCTCTGCTGTCAACACAGAGCCTGCTTCGAATCCTCTGCCCCCAATCTCTGCCACTCCCCCACTGGTTCGCTTTCTCTCAAAAATAAGTCAATAAACATAAAAAAATACGAGAAAAAGAAAATCAAGCCCATGTGTTTCATATTCAACAACTGAGAAATAAGATACTGATCTGTTAGCTTTGCTACCAATAAAAAGCATTTAAAGAAGGAGGCATGCTGATGGGTTTGCTAATATGATCCACCACGACCCTGCCTTACCCACTCCACTTCACCACTTTGATTGCAGTGTCTCGGTCAGAGAGGCCAGGATGGACATGTCTTTCTTTGTAGGGGCAGAGTGAGCAGGGAAAGTGTTTGTCTCGGTGAACTAGTTTGCTAGGGCTACTGTAACAAAGTACCACACATTAAGTGGCTTAGAGCAACATAAATTTACATCTCCCCTTTCTGGAGGCTAGAAGTCTGAAGTGAAGGTATGAGCAGGGCCATGCTCCCTCGGAAGCCTGTAGGGGAAGAACCCTTCCTTGCTTCTTCCAGTTTCTGGCAGCCCCAGATGTTCCCTGGCTTGTAGCAGAGTGATTCCCACAATTCTCCCAGTCCCTTCATGTGGACTTTCCTCTGTGCACATTCGTCTCTGTGTCTATAAAAACATCAGTCATCCAAGGTTACAAACCACATTAAGGCCCTCATTTCAACAAGATTACCTCTGTAATCTAGACCCTATTTCCAAATAAGGTCTCATGCTGAGGTATGGGGATTAGGACTTTGACATATCTTTTTTTATGGGGACACAATTCCACCTACAACATCTTGAGACCAGGTGTCTAAAATAGAGGAAAAGAGGTTGAAGATAAGTTCTGAGGCTTCTTCCCCACATCACCAATCAGAGACATAATTCCTCTTTATTTGGGAATCCAGAAGAGAATCCAGAAGTCCCTCAGTCCTTTCTCTCTTCCTAGGGCTGAAATTTAGAAATGTACCCCTCTCTCTATGGAAAATGAGGAAGTAGGGAGATGTCACCCCCCCCCCCACCCGCCCCCAGTCCTCAAAATGTAGCCCAGGGATAGCTCTGGGATTAAATAGGTCTTTTGGAACTTCTTGTTGTCCTGCTTAGGTCCTTCCATCTCTCAAGGGTATATCCGTGTTTACTGAAAAAAAGAAACTGGTTACCTAGACACTGGAAGACTTGAGTACTCCTTGGTGTTGCACTTGGGGCCACCTCAATTGGCTATGCCCTTGGGACCTATGTTCTTTCAGGCCTGATTTTTTTTTTTTTTTTTTTGGCAATATCCTCATTAGTCTTAGAAACAACTTTTAGTGGCTAATGCACAACAACAATATGTATTTGGATTTTTAATAAAGTTTTGGGGGAGGGGAATGGTTATTCAATAATGAGGGAAAAAGATGGAGTTACACGTGGAGCAAAGATAGTGTTCCAAATAACAATGTATAGAACAAGCCAGGCATTTTAGTCTGGGGAGAGGAGCTAGGAAGTGTCAAATGTTTACGAAATGCTTGATATGTATTGTCTCACTGAAATCTCACGCCCTGTGAGGCCTGAGGGTGGGCTATAGGTTGGGGCACTCTGTCTCCAGAGCTTGCACTTTTTGGAACAGAGCTACACACCCTCCTCTGCATGTTACAGAGGATGTTGCTCTTATCTCTTTGCCCTGAGAGAAGTTTGTAGAAGTTCTTCCACAGCGCTTGATACATTTGGAATTATTCCTTCAGAACAGGAAGTGGTCTACACTCACCTAATTTGTTGCCTGTCACCTTGTAGGCAAATTCTTAGTTAAATGAATGAATAATTTTTTTACCAAAGAATCTTTTGAGGATTTTTCTGATCCACGCAGATGTTACAGTCTTGAAAGTAGAATGATGAATAGTGATTGATGTCCAAGCTGATGATCTATATTCAGAGAAGAGACATTATGTTGACCATTGTTTTTCATGACTTAGAACTTTCCCCCTCAGTTTTAAACTGAGAAAACCCAATTTCTTCCTAGGTCTCTTCATGGAAGTGTCCGGAAACTGGTGCTCAATGCTAGTGCCTTAGTATCCTCTGGGAACCTGCTGAGTGGTCACTTGTAGAGGCTCTTTCTAGACTCACTGGGATAAGGTGACTTTCAGCCATTGTCAGTAGAGAAACACATGGTAATCTGGTGTCCCGTTCAAATCTCAAGTTCATTTACATAGTGGATTTTAGAATGCAAGGATTTGACTGGCCTTGGTGTTACATTCTACTTCCTATGAAGCACCTGATTTCTGGAGACCCTGAAGCACAGGGTGGGTCTAATAAATTCATGGAAGGAAATGCATATATTAGAAGAATCTCAAATCAAAATCTGATGGTAACTGACCCTATGACTTGCTTTGGGAAATGGAAGGAAATGGAAAGGAAGGAAGCTGTGGTTAAACTCAATACCCTTGCCTTATGCTATTCTAGACGATTTGTTCATATAGGACAAATGAAAGAGCAAGAGGAAATAATGTATTCAGGAAAAAATAGGTATTGGAGGCTAAATGGGGGCCAAAGGTAGGCAAAGAGTATGTCTCTTCTGTTTTCTAAATTTAAGAGAGAAAAAAAATGGCTACTGCTTCTTAGTCTGGTGGTTTCTGGCAGCCTAGATCTTCAAATATTTTTTCAGTAGCTTCTATTTCTTAATTCAGTCATTCATTTATTAGTTTATTCCTTGATTGACTTGAATAACAAGCATTTATGGTGTACCTACTGTGTGCCAGGCACTCCATGGGACACTTAAAATATAGAGATGAATGAGACCTATTGCCCATCTTCCAGAGTTTGTGGAAGAATTTAAACATGGAAACAGAGTAGACTGGAAACACCTTGGAGGCAGAATATTCATCAGGTAACACCAATACCTGGCATGGTGACTGGTACATAGTAGGCATTTAATAAATGTTTATTGAATGTCTTAATGAAGGTATTGGTTTGACATTAATAAAGCAATTATGACATTTTAGTGTTAAACTACAAAATACACGTAATATAGTCAAAGACTTCAGTAAATACCAAAAAGAGATTTGTGTGGTAGGAATTTAATTAAATTTGCTGATTGAGAAAATATCCCAACATAATCTATACAGTAGACATTCTTTAATATAGTGAAACCTCAACTGTGCTACAGCACAGCTAAGTTCCGACTACGCTTTAAATGATTCATCCTGAGTTAAACGTCTCAGGGTAGAGTGTTCTTCCTTAAAACTGGCTGATATTTCATTCAGCTGTGGCTCAACCTGAGGAAAACAGCTGATATCAGAAGGGCATCAATTGTTCTAGTTATATCTGTGAAAAGAATAGCATGGCATGGGATGACAGTTGCTATGAGGACATTTATAACAGTGGTGTGTTTATATTCTTATTGATTTCTGATAGCACTTTTAAAATAGAAGCCATAAATTATGTATGGCCAAGACCTATTAAGAACTGCAAGGGAACTACACTTAAAACAAATGGCCCAAGAAATGTAAAGTCAGCTGGCTTAGAGCAAGAATTTCTAACAATCATTTATTTGTAACCGGTACTAGTCATGCTTGTGGCCTTACTGGATGCTAAGGGGTGTCTCTGGTGTGGCCACAACCAGGGGTCAGTTACCAGCTATGGGGAGTGCACATATGATCCAGTGCCTGCCAAGGACTAGGGGTTATATTACCAGGGGCTCTAGGATTTTGCTGATTTCCACAGATGACTGCCAACAGAGGGCCACGAAGTTCCGCCTCATGAGACTGTGTCCTTTATAACTGAGCAACACTCTTTCCATAGCATGATAGAGACAGAAGAGCATGAGATAGGGCTGCACATGTCCAATATCAGGGCCAGTGACACTGCTAGTTTGAACATGCTTCAGCCATGGCTTTTCCCAGAGCTGCATAAGGAGGTCTTGAAGCATCAGCTGTCCTGGAACAAAATAGTGGCATGTTCTAAGCTCTTCTAGTCAAAGAACTCTGTGGATAAGGGATTATACTTATATGAATGTTCTTTTTGAAGTTCAGGCCCAATAGCATGTGACAATTTGGCTTGAAGGACTGCAGAGAGAACATTCCTTAGCTTCACCTAATGTTTGAAGACATACAAACAGCTCCTAGGAGTGCTTTTTAATGCCTTCTAACTGTGTAAGTGGAGGAAGACATCCAGAAGAAAGTAGGAAAGTATACAATCTGTGTGGAGAACAGAAGAAAGCATACAAACAGTTTCTGAACAGCATGCACAGTGACTTTGTGGCCACCTGTACCTAGACTTTTCCTGCTAGCACCAGTCAGGGAATGAGCTAGTTGTTCTCAAGGATGGTTGAATGACCAGGGCTGGAAATCAATCTCTGGGCATGAGCTGGCTCTATGACAATTAAAAGGCACATCCCGGCCCTTTTCAATAGCTTCATCATAGGGCAGGGACCTAGAATCTGGAAAATGGTTGGCCAATGTTCTGAGACCCCTCCTCCTGGCATGTAATGTGGAAGTGAAGTTCATTCTTTCAGCTAATATTTATTGTTTGGTACATGCTAGTTTCCAGGACTATAGAGGTGAGAGACCCAGACTGCCTTGATGGAGTTTGCTATTAGCCTAGTGAGATAGATAGATAGATAGATAGATAGATAGATGAAAGAAAAAGAAAAAAAAGTTTTAAAACCCAGTCATAAAAATAAATATATATTTTCAAATAGTGATATGTGTTGTAAAAGAGAGAAGTACAGGATACTTTGAGGCATTGTTATAGAAAAGCCTAATTTAAATTTGGAGGTTGGGGAAGGCCATATTTTGAGTAAGTGACATTAAGCTGAGAGTTGAGTTGAAGTTAGCCTGCATGTGTGAGGGGTGGGAGATGAGCCCTGGGGATATGGGAAGGCTAAAGGAACAGCAGATGTCTTGTGGGGGAAATCTAGCCCTTCTGAGGAATGGAAGAAAGCCAGGGTGGTTGTTATGTAGCGTCTGACACAGAGATGGGTATGACTTGATGTGGGAGGTAGGCAGGGAACATACCATTCAAGGTTTTATGGGCCATGTTGGGCATTGTGATTTTTTAAAATGTTTATTTATTTATTTAGAGAGGGAGAGAGGGAGAAAGCACATGTGAGCAGGGGAGGGGCAGAGAGAGAGAGAGGGAGAGAGAGAATCCCAAGCGGTTCCTCACTGTCAGTGCAGAACCCCACGTGGGGCTTGAACCCATGAACCATGAGATCATCACCTGAGCCAAAAACAAGAATTGGATGCTTAATCTATGGAGCCACCCAGGAACCCTAAGAATTGTGATTTTGTCCTAAGGATGGAATGTGGTGGCCCGTGACCTGTAGTGGGCAGCTGCTGACCTGAATCATACTATGATACTGCTTCTCAGCAGTGGTTTTTTTGTTTTGTTTTGTTTTTAAGGGATTGGAGTGTGACTTTGGGTACAATGCCAAAGAAACAGAGTCACATTTCATAACACATTTTGTAGGTTATCAATGATGATGGTGATAGTGCTTTGTCAAGGTTGTGAGAAAGGCACGCAATCCTGCAGGAAAATACTTCATGTTAACTGGATATCCCACAAACTTCCAATGCTACAAGCACATGTGCAAACTTCCAGGAAGGAGGGGCCAGTAAACAGAGAGGGTCCTTGCTAAAAGGTGAATCTGAAGGCAGTTGTTCACCCCCTTGTAAGCTGCTGCCTCCTACCATCAATTCAAGAAATAAAAAGTGGGTTTAAATAGCCCCCTCACTGACCCTTCTCTTAAGCTTGACATTTTTTTTCCTGTATGTTTCTTAGGAAAGAATAACCAAAAAATACCAAGCTGCAAAATCTTTAACACTCCAAAGAATGCCCGTGGTGCTGCCCACATTTGCAAAGCCTGAGCTGGGATTTTGTTTTTGATTGAGATTCTAACAATAATCCCAAGGAGCATGTACCTTTTGAGATGTTTTTTATAAGTATGTAACTTAACATGTTTTGCATTTGGCCTGGGAACTGATTTTATTTCTTTTAAATTTGGTGTATGGGAAGCATATGTATAATTATGTGTAGAAACCTACCACCCCAATGAAACAGGGAAAACCTATGGATCAGAAGAGGAAAGGGCTATCATTTCAAGTTAGGTTTTTATGAGTTCAACCATCAAATATTTAAAAAGGAAGTAGCTGTCTAAAAGCATTATTTATAGAATATCACATAAACTATATGATCTACTGTTTATGGATGTATTAGTTCAGAAGAACAATAAATTCTTGGTTTTAAGTAAGTGTTAGAGATGGCAACCATGACCTCTACAGAATAAAAGTAGGTTGGAGAGGCGATGGACTAATTGTTTCAGAAGATTGAGAATGAGAACAAAAAAGTGCTAGGATCGCACAGGGTGTGTGAACTCCTCACACTGCTCAAGACGTGGCCGACAGCCATCAGTCCTAAGGCAGTAAATTGGAGCTAATACTAAACTTACTACGTGCCTTATTCCATAGAAAAATAGTTTCACTTTCACCTTAAGAGAAATGGGAAACTAATAAAAACCTACTTGACAGCTAGAAGTATGGCCATGAAGAAAAATGATTCCAAAGCCATTGGCAGATAGGGGCTGGATCCACCGAACTGAACACTATGAGGTTTGAACAAATATTTTTCAAGTCCTATTTGGCACGGGACTGTGAAGCTGGCCTTCTAGAAAGGACAGCAGGCCAGTCTTACCCTGGTCTTACTATTATTATTTATGATTCTTGATTGTCCATTGAGTCCCATTTTAAAAGTCCAGAAATTCAAAGGGCGCCTGGGTGGCTCAGTCGGTCAGGCGTCCTGGCTCAGGTCACGATCTCCTGGTTTGTGAGTCCGAGCCCTGCGTCAGGCTTTGTGCTGACAGCTGGGATCCTGGAGCCTGCTTCGGATTCTGTGTCTCCCTCTCTCTCTGCTCCTCCCCCGCTCGCACCCTGTGTCTCTCTGTCTCTCAAAAATGAATAAATGTTAAAAAAAAAACTTTTTTTAGGTCCAGAGATTCTTGGGACACCTGGGTGGCTCAGTCAGTTGAGCATCCTACTTTGGCCTGGGTCATGCTCTTGCAGTTTGGAGTTCGGGGCTCCACATCAGGCTCTCTGCTATCAGCATCAAACCCGCTTGGGATCCTCTGCCCCCCTCTCTCTGCCCCTCCCCCACTTGTGTTCTCTCAAAATAAATAAATAAATAAACATTAAAAAAAAAAGTCCAGAGATTCCATACTTGAGTATAAGGGAAATGAGCACTTACTTCTCAGCTGCGAAAATGGTATGAAGGTGAGTGTAAAATTCTGAGTATCATTCAGTCCAGATGATTTCCAAAGCTTTGTACCATATTTCAGCTGTTTGAAAATTAATTTTTCTTTGCAGTTACTTAGTTTTCGAGAAACTTAAGGACCCATTCAGGTAACGTTCTAGTATTTTAATGAACGATACTTAAAAGAGTTGTTCCAGGGACGCCGGGGGGGGGGGGGGGGGGGGGCTTGGTCAGTTGAGCATCCCAACTTCAGCTCAGGTCATGATCTTGCAGTTCCTGAGTTTGAGCACCACCTAGGGCTCTGTGCTTACAGCTCAGAGCCTGGAGCCTGCTTCCTCCCTCTGTCTCTGCCTCTTCCTCACTCACGCTGTCTCTCTCTCTTTCTCTCAAAAATAAACTTAAAAAAATTTTTTAAAAGGTTATTCCAATGATTTTTCAAATGCTTGTTTATTTAATTTACTTACTCATTTACTTATGAGCAGGAGAGGGGCAGAGAGAGGGAGACAGAGAATCTTAAGCGGGCTCCATGCTGTCAGCACAGAGCTGGATGCGAGGCTCAAACTCATGTACTATGAGATCATGACTGGACTTGAAATCAAGAGTCAGACATTTAACCCATTGAGACACCCATGCGCCCCAAAACTTCTGTTAGTTATTTAAAAGGGAAGGTCTTGAAGAGAAAATCTAGAAGCTGATTTTTTAGCTGTAGTAATTGAGATAATAGTTTTATGTGTACAATTGAGAGGCCCCATCTTCCTGTCTTACTCCCACCAGCTTCCTTTATTTGAACACCCTTCATGGGACACAGTGAAAACCAGAGGAAAGGGTATTCATTTGAAATGGTTTCTTTGTATTTTTTTGACAGACGAATAAACTCACTGCCTAAAATATCATGAGTTCTTGCAGTGAGGCAATAATAAATGTTTTTTATATGAACCATGGTTATTTTCAGATATGTAATACATTTAATTTGTCAAAAGAGTAGTCCTCATTAACAAATTTTTTGTGTGTTTATATTATGTTTATATTCTGACACATGAGAACATAAATTCTAGGGGTGCCTGGGTGGCTGGTCAGTTGAGCGTCCGACTCTTGATTTTGGCTCAGGTCATGATCCTAAGGTCATGGAATCAAGCCCCACATTGGGCTCTGCACCTAGTGTGGAGACTGCTTAGATTCTCCCTCTCTCCCTCTGCCCCTCTTTCCTGCTTGCTTGCTCTCTCTCACTCTGTGTCTCTAAAATAAAAAAATAAAAGATCATAAATGCTATCTGGTGACTATGGAAATTAGCTTCAATTAATTAATTTTATAAGACTGAAAGGGACTTGAGACTTTTTAAACTTTAGATAAAGCACAATAATGTCACTTCCAGACTACTGATTAATTTCAATACCTGAGACTGTTTCCTGCAAAGATCTATGCTTGGACTTTGGATTGTAGATTTTCCACACCCCACACTTCTACATCATCCAGTTTTCTGGAGGTCATTCACATAGATTGCTAGAATCTATTAGAAGGAGGAATCTTAGTCCATTGTTTTATTTCAGGAGTTCTAGTAATTGAGGAGATAATAATAGGAAACTCAGTAACAAGTTTCTTTCACCATACTATTTACGGATTTTCACCTACACTTCTTTTTTTCCCTTGTTCTCAATACTATTTCTGCAAAACTTTTGCAGGTGGCACTGAGCAATAAAATAATAAAAGTCTGAAGATATGGTCCATGTGTTCTGGGAAGTTTCGGTCTAAAGCAGTTAGTAAGACTATCTAGGACTTGGCAGAGTCTTCCAAATGGGATTTGCCTCAGCCATGCTTTAAGGAGCAAACTAGTGATAAAAGGCTTATAAAATACTCTTAGGTTTGCATGCTATTGAACAGCTTGGTCTGCCTTCAGCCTGTAATTTACTTCTGGGACTCCAAAGTGGGTTTTGTTGTCATTCTGAATAAAATGAGTTGTGTAAATAACAGGTTGGTGGAGACTGCTGGTTGTCCACCAAATTCTGTTCCACCCTTTTCTAAATTACAGAGTTGTAGGTGGGCCATAGCTTACAAGCTAGAAGTGCCATTTCCAAACTCCCATATAGCTAGATATGACCATTATCTAAGGTCTTCCTAACAGAATATAAATGGTAGTGATGAGGTTTAGAGCCTAAAACACTACATGTACATGCCTCCCTAGACAATGGGGGAGAAACATGAATCATTCATTCTTACAGCTAATATTTGCTGAGAATCTACTCTTTGCAGGTAGCATTTTATTTATTTATTTTTTTTTAATTTTTTTTTCCCAACGTTTATTTATTTTTGGGACAGAGAGAGACAAAGCATGAATGGGGGAGGGGCAGAGAGAGAAGGAGACACAGAATCGGAAGCAGGCTCCAGGCTCTGAGCCGTCAGCCCAGAGCCCGACGCGGGGCTCGAACTCACGGACCGCGAGATCGTGACCTGGCTGAAGTCGGACGCTTAACCGACTGCGCCACCCAGGCGCCCCTACAGGTAGCATTTTAAATGCTGGAGATATTTCAGTGAACAAGAGACCAGAGTTCTTGCCCCCTCCTTGAGCTCATATAGACAATAAAAACAGGTGAATAAGTATAATGTACAGTTTGTTACAAATAAGTGCTAAGGACAAAAATAAGGCAGGGAAGGGAGATTTGAAACATCGACTAGGTATTAGGCCATTATAGGAAGTGAAATGAGACCAAATACAGGTATAGACAAGGCAACGGGAGGAGAAGCTGTTGTATTCTGGATGTATGTTGAAGGTACAGCCAAGATTTGTGGAAGGACTGGATATGAGGTATGAGATAGAAAAAAGAAGAGTCAAGGATGACATCAAGATTTTGGCTTGAGGAACTTAAAAAATGGTACTACCATTAATTTAGGTTGAGAAGACTGTAGGAGGGTTTAGAGGGAAATATCTGGAACTCAGTTTTGGACATGTCAAAGTTGTGATGCCCATTAGATTCCAAGTGAGGTGTTAAATGACTACTAAAAATATGGTCAAAAGAAGGATCCCAACTAAGGGTATTTATCTGGAAGTCGTCCATATGGATGTTATTTAACATTACAAAACAGGATGAGATCACCTAGGGAGTGAATGATAAGGAAAAAAGAGATGATCCAAGGACTGAACCCTGTGCCCTTAACCTTTGGATGTAGGGTTGATGAGGGAGACCAAGCCCACTCAAAACAGAAGAGAGACCAAAAAAAAAAAAAAAAAAAAAAAAAAAAAGATAGGAGGTATACCAGCTAAGTGTGATGTTCGAAAAGGCAAGTGAAGTAAGTTAGAAAGCTGGGGAGAACTTGGATCCTTAAGTGACTATGTAAAGCACAGCAGCCGCCTTACTCACCCTGTGGGAATGTTAAATGAGAAAAATAGACTTCATTATTTTTAGCCCACTGAGTTGCATCTCTTTGATACAAAATTTTAAACTATTTACCCTAAAAGCAGGTCAACGGCAAATAGTATCACTAGATAGATCTTCAACAACAACAAAGTCAGATACTAACTTGAAGTGTGATGTATGTGCGTGTGCATGTCTGGGTGTATTTGGAAGGGTTTGAACATTTCAATGATGTTTTTTAAAACCCCGCATAATTTGGAGTCAACTCTACTACCACATTTATGGTCTTAGAGAAGGATTTATTTCTGGGAAAATAGAATCTACTTATATGTACATAGTAAGCATGTCTAGTTTTGTTTTCTTGATAACCATCCAGAGGGTAAATTGAGACAGAAATGATTTATTTGAAGAGCCCTTTTCGAGAGTCCTTTTTGTGATCTTTGACCTTAGTTTTCCGATGGTTCTGTTGTATTAATTCTCTTGACTTTCAAGGACCAAGAAGTGAACCTCCTCAACCAACTTCTACTAATCATTCTGCCTAAAGGAAATAAACACAGAAGGATAAAGTTATTTTGATACTCATGAATTTGTGTAGTAAGCTTTCAAATTTTGCTTCTGACCTAGCTATTTTACAGTGGGCACATTTTCACAGCCCTATGACTAAATGTTTACATGAGGACTCCAAGGTTTTTAGAGAAAATCTACTTGCTGATATTCCTTTCCTTCCACATCCTATTATCATCTCTTAACCTAGAAACGATGAGGATCTTTGCCACCATTTCATAGCAGTGCTAATTTTGTACCCCCATAATCTTCCCTTTTGCCAAATAATTTGTAGTATGGTCCCAGTGTTTGGCAGGATAGAAATGCTATAAAGTGCATTTCTTCCAAATGGGATTTGCCTCAGCCATGCTTTAAGGAGCAAACTAGTGATAAAAGGCTTATAAAATACTCTTAGGTTTGCATGCTATTGGACAGCTTGGTCTGTGCTCCTTTTAAAAGTGCTCCTTTAAAAGTGCTCCTTTTAAAAGATGACAGAAAACTCAACAACAAGAAGAACAAAACAGAGTAAAGTTGCAAATGCAAAGCTGATTTTATCAAATGCACAGCTGACTTTATCAAATGCACACAAGGCAAAACTTGAATAGGAGCCACACCTTTCACTGGCCAAAATGGAAAGATCCTAGCTTAGAGAAATTAAGAGGAAAATAAAAGTACTCTGAGTAGTAGATTGCCAAATTTCTTAACCTTCTATCCAAGAACTGCATATTGCTAGAGTCTAAATGGCATCATACACCATGAGTCAGAGAGCTGGGTTCCTGTGTCAGCTTAAATACACAGCAGCTGTGGATCTTGGGATTTGGGGAAACACCAAAATCAAGGGCAAGAGCAAAACTGAAGGCAAGGAGGGAGCCCATTCAAAATGCTAGAAACTGGTATCTATGCATGTTGCCAAGATTGAAGGGGCCAGAAGCATTTCTCAAAGCTCAGCTCGTGTAATCAGAAATGTGAAAGTCAGAGGAAGAGACCAAGGGCAGTCAGCAGAGGGCTTTCAAGAAGAAGGGAGCATTCCAGGGAAATTGTCTAGAATAGGTGTTTATGAGTGACCATTAGGGACCAGATATGGGGTAAGCTTTGGATGGGTGCACTCTTTCTGTATGAGATAATAAAATCTATATCAGTTACATTGTTTGATTCTTCCTCCACTTGTACACTTATTCCTTCACTCATTCAACAAACACTTTGATGCAAAAGACACAGAACTAGGTAGTAAACATAAAATGGTAAGTGGAATAGACATGATTTCTTATCCTTACGGACTTTACAATCTAGTAGAGACCCACAGAATTTAATCAAATCATCCATTTATCTTACAAACACATAGTGTTCTGTACTTGCCACTTATAGTGTTCTAACCACTTTATAAATAGTAACATTTAATACTCGACAACCCATGAGGTAGTTACCATTATTGTTCTTGTTTTATAGATAAGGAAACTGAAGTATAAAAAAACTTGCCCAAGGTCACACAGGCGGTGTGTGTTACAGCAGGATTTGAATCCAGGCAGTCTGGCATCAAGGTCCATGCTCTTAAGCATTTATTTACAAACTCTCATAAGTGTTCTGTAAGCAAAGTATAGGGTGCTATAATAGGTTATAACTAGGGGATCTGATCTAATCTGGGAAGAAGCGATTAGATGAGAAGTTCAAAAAAAGGGTGTGTTATTAGTGTTAAGTGCTCCAGGTAGTTCAAGCAATATGAAATTAAAAACAGGACACTGATTTTTGCAGTAGGGAGGTCAGTGGCAAATGTGGTAAGAACAGTTTCAGAGGATACGTTGCAGCTGCCAGCTCATGGTTAATTGTTAGAGCTTCCCAAGGAGGAATGGGCTGCTTTGTGAGGTGAGAGTTCCTCCTTTTAGAGATTTTCTTCAGAAACCCTTGGCTTATCACATAGTATACGCTCAACAAACACATGCTTACTAACTGGTAGGGATGTTACAGAGTATCGGATTGTTAAACCAGATAAACTTTAGGTCTCTTCCAACCTTAAGTTTCTAAATTGTCACTAATTCTGAATTTGTGAAAACAGTGCATTTGGTTATGCTGAAGTTTTTCTTCAAGACCTATCAAAATGGCTTGACATAGAAATTTATAGTGGGTGTAAGATTTTAGGGACTGTTTTGAACAAATTGTTTTCAAATGCTAGGAGTCCAATTTACATATAGTTAATGCGTTAATCTAAAACAAGATACTCTAGGGGCACTTGGGTGGCTGAGTGGGTTAAGCGTCTAACTTTTGATTTCAGCTCAGGTCATGATCTCACAGAGTGGGATCGAGTCCCATGCCAAGCCCCACACCGGGCTCTGCTCTGAGCATGGAGCTTACTTGGGATTCTCTCTCCTCTCTCTGCTCCTCCCGCATGGGCACGTGCTAGCATGCTCTAAATAAACAAACAGGGTACCCTTATTAAAATTTTTGGCATTATTCTTGTGACAGTTTCATATATATCACTATATGAAGGTAATAAAATTGTATTTATTTAAAGTAAGTATATAGTCTAGACGTTGATTTTTATCTGACCTTTCCTATCATTCCCTAATTAGTTGCACTAGTGAAAAAGGACAGACAATTTTTAGAACATACACTCAATGGCTGGCTATAATCCCCATTCAAAGATTTACAATAGATGTTGCTCAATTACTTTCCAAGAGATATGTTTTGCTCACATTCTGAAATGTTTGCTGTTCAGGGTACAACTCACATTGTAATCCTTGTTCTTGAAACTCTCTGCTTGCGGAGAATGACTTGAGAGGAATTTCACTCTTTTCCACATGCTTCCCCAATTTCTGAAGACCATAGACATTTGGGAGGGACCTCAGTGGTGGCTCTGGTGTTTTAAAATGTGATTTGGGGAGTGCCTCGGTAGCTCAGTTGGTTGAGCATCTGGCTCTTGGTTTCGGCGCAGGTCATGCGGTCGAGCCCTGCTTGGGATTCTCTCTCTCTCTCTCTCTCTCTCTCTCTCTCTCTCTCTCTCTCTCTGCCCCTCCCTCCACTAACATATATGCTTTCATTCTCTCCCTCTCTCTCTCAAAATAAATAAATAAACTTTTTTAAAAAATGTGATATGGGTACCCAGCTGCCACTGTCACACTGCAAGGGAATCTGGAAGGCAAATAGAGAATGTGAATTCCTTGCCACTTTGGGGAGAGAAAAGCATATTTTAAGAGTTGCAGTAGAAAAAAAATTTTAAAGGTGGGTTAATTTTATGGCACTCCTGGAACATTTAAAGGAAACAAATAATGACACAACTTAGCTTTAGTTGTTCCTGCTGTGCCAGCATTACAAAATAGTTAATCTTATGATCTCTCAGTGATACTATCGGAGGTAGCAGTGGAGTGGTTCCAGAATGTAAACTCACAGAGTGAGTGCTTTAGGCTAAGACAGCTTCTGCAGGGTAAGTCAGACATCCACTGGAATGAACTTCTATGAGGGCGGGCACCACTTCTATGCTCCCACAATAGTCCCTCACTGATGGATACGTAAGTGCTTTCTAATTTTTCTCAATTACAAACAATGCTCTACTAATATCCTTGTGTATACTTTTGTGTACATATTTCAGTTAGGTCTGAAGAAAAGATCTCTAGAAATGAAACTGCTGATTAAAGAGTAATTATATTTTACATTCTTATAGCTATTTCCAAAATGCCCTTCAAAGAAGTCACAGCAATCTATACTTTCTGAAATTTGTGTTCCAGAAATATTGACCCAAGAAGAAAGACACTACGGAGGCATTTATAAGTTGTGTGTGTGTGTGTGTGTGTGTGTGTGTGTGCGCACACACACACACGTTTTTATTAGAGATTAAATCATACTTCATTAGATTACTGTTGAACTCTAAGGCTTTTACACTACCCATTCTCAGAGACCTGGGTTGATAACAACTTCTCTCTCTACACTCAGACCTGAGACATTGTATCCCAGAGATTTGTTGTGTTATTTGGGGGTGTTTCAAAGAAATTCATGATTTGGTCACTTGAGTTTTGCTTCTTTTGCCAGTTTTTCTTTTGGCAAGGAGGAGACAGGGTACAGAGAATGACAATCCCAGGGGAGGTAGGAAAGGAGATGTAACTCCTTGTGCATCTGGGTGTACTTCTGCCTACAGCACTAGGTATGGAGAATAGAGAATGGTCGGGAATCCCTAAAAGGATGGGTTTTGAATACACATAGAAGGAATCGTAGAGCGGTTGCCGAGCTTGGTGCTTGAGATCATAGGCACTGGTGTACAAGTACAACAAAAAGATGGGAAGGTAACACACAGAACATACTTCAACAGTTATCTTTCATGGCTATGCCTTTTTATTCTTGCTGACTTTTTTATATTTTAGGATTTTCTTACAGTGTGCATGTATTATTGGAATGTCTTAGGTTTCCAAATTGGAAAAAAAAAAGAAACAAAGAAAAAGAAAACTAAAGAACTTGGATTTTAGTTCTGCTACTTCCTAATTCTGTAACCTTGGGCAATTTAAATTTAAAAATTTACCTTTAACGTTTTATTTATTTTTGAGAGACACAGAGAGACAGAGCGTGAGCAGGGGAGGGCCAGAGAGAGAAAGGGAGACACAGAATCCGAAGCAGACTCCAGGCTCCAAACTGTCAGCACAGAGCCTGATGCGAGGCTTGAACTCACAGACTGCGAGATCATGACCTGAGCTGAAGTCAGATGCTTAACCAGCTGAGCCACCCAGGCACCCCAACCTTGGGCAAATTTTTAAATCTTGCTTAGCCATAATCCTCCCATTCTTAAAATATGCATAAATAAGTTAATCATGAAGATTAAGTGAGATAATATATAAAAATGCTTAATATGCACGAAGGACAAGGACCTGGTATACAATAGAGCCCAGTGAATTGTTTCCTCATCAAAATCATTATTATTACTAGTGGTGGGGATGATAGTAAACAACTTACATACAGAAGTGGTGGACTGTGTAAAGATATCAGTTGGTAAGAACTTCTTCATACAACTCATAATTGAAAAAGCATTGCAATTCTCAAGAAATGAAGGACAAGGAGAATAAAGTGTAACAGTTTTCTCAAGAAGAATGCTTTTTTACAGGTGGCTGGTGCATAGAGATTAATTTTAAATCTGAGGAAAACTTTATGTATTAAAAAAATTTTTAACGTTTATTTATTTTTGAGAGAGAGAGAGAGAGAGAGAGTGAGCAAGTAGGGGAGGGGCATAGAGAGACAGGAAGACACAGAATCTGAACCAGGCTCCAGGCTCTGAGCTGTCAGCACAGAGCCTGACGTAGGGCTCTAACTCATGAACCCCGAGATCATGACCTGAGCCAAAGTCAGACGCTTAACCAACTAAGCCATCCAGGCACCCCAAACTTTATGTATTTTTAATCAATATCTTATAGCAGGTGATATGTACTCTCCAGACTTTCCTCATGAAACACAATTATTAGCTCTCACTTTGGAATCAGACCAATATCCATTACTGCGGGTCGTAACACCAGCACTGATATTTATTGTTTGGGTATTCAAATAAAGTCCAAGAGGGGCACCTGGGTGGCTCAGTCCGTTGAACAACTGATTCTTGACTTCAGTTCAGGTCATTATCCTAGAGTTGTGGGATTGAGCCCCATGTCAGGTTCCACACTGAGTGTGGAGCCTGCTTGGGATTCTCTCTCTCCCTCACACTCTGCTGCCCCCCAACTCACATACACCTGTGTGTTCTCTCTAGTTCCTTCTCTTTTGCTCTCTTTCTAAAATAAATAAATAAATAAATAAATAAATAAATAAATAAATAAATAAAGCCCAAGTTATTGTTTATGCTTTTTTAAGTCAAGCTCTCAGCTTTTGTGGAAGATCCCCTTTATGGATCAAATTAAGGTTTTTAATTCATTTATTAATAGCCTACAAGTAATTTCACTTAACTATGGATTGTCTTTTTGTCTTTACAGTTCAATATGGATTGTTATGCTTCCTTAGAATTTATATACCAAGAGAAATAAAGCCATATTAAATTTCTGGCTGAGGAAGATGGGGATTTCCTCAATTTTAATTGTTCAAAGTCATCTCACCACTTCAACTTTTCTATTGCTGGTAAGCAGCCTCTCTCTCTACCAAAAAGCACTACCATGAACTGGCTTCTTTGCATTTTCTTGCTTTTCAACATTTGTGATTTCTGTGTCCTTTGTTTTATGAGGGGTCTCTTGGCTTATTCATAGTTAAGTGATAGACTTTTTTCTTTTCCAATTTTTTAACATTTATTCATTTTTGAAGGACAGAGAGAGACAGACAGCGAGCATGGGAGGGACAGAGAGAGAGGAAGACACAGGATCTGAAGCAGGCTCCAGGCTCTGAGCTGTCAGCCCTAAGTGGGGCCAAACTCATGAACCCGAGAGATCGTGACCTAAGCCGAAGTCGGACACTTAACCAACTAAGCCATGCAGGCGACCCCCCACCCCGTGATAGACATTTTTAATCTCAGGATTTTTATTAAAAATTGTGCATAAATCTGAGAGGAGGCTTTTGGCCATCTACTCTGAACTTATAATTCCTCTTTTTGTTTGAACTCCTAACTCTAGTGTTGACCTGAATCCTAGAATCATTGATCCTCATTTCTTATGAGTAGGTATTTTCATTGTTAGTGCCATTTGTGTTCTTATTTTTCAAAGTCTTTCATTTTCAAATATTTTTGCATTCTCAAAGCCTAACACAGTGCCTGGCAAGTGCAGGCCCTTTGTGAGGGTTTATTGGTGTTAAAGCAACCACTTCCTTTGGTTAAAAACCTGCCCAAGTATTTAATTGGTTAGATGTAGATCTGTGTTATCAGCCCTCTTGCACATTAAAACCATCTCTGTGATTTGAAAAACGCCAGTGCTTAGGCCCCACTGCAGGCAATTTTGTCAGAATCTTAGGAAGGTGGGGCCCAGGCATTTCATATAATTTAAAAGCTTTCCAGGTGATACTAATATGTACTGGGGCTGAGAACCACTTATGCAGGTCACATTTTTTGGTAATTTATTTTAATGTTTACCTGATTACATTTTTTCCCTTTGTAATCATTGCATCAATATCCAATAACCTAGACTTCCTATGAGATTTAACGTAGATGTTTGCCCAATCTTTTATATGCCAAGAAAAAAAAATCATTTGCCACCTTCTCCTCCTTTCCACTTTTATTTAGTACATTTAAAAATTTGTGAGAAAGATAAGAGATCTTGAAAGCAACACAGTGTTGCTCTCAGAGCCTTTGTTCTACCCACTGGGTGTATTATGACCTCACCCTTTGGTCCCTAGGATGGAAATTAGCTCTAGAAATGGTACTTGGTAACAACACATGCATACATGTGAGGGGCCTCCCTTACAAATGTTACCTATAATCCAACAAATAGTGACTTTGGGACTTGAAAGATGCAATGAGAGAGTACAGTTAAAATCTAAAAGCCACTTAGAGTTCAAGGCATTTTTGCCTTCAAAGGCAAAACAAAGTTAAATTAAGGGGTTGAAAATCATAGTTCTGAGTGTGATGTTTTTAAAAAGAGTTATTTTTTGTAGCTAGTGTAGGGCATAGTTTTGTCTACGATTATAAACACTGCCTTCTAATCTTTTTTCCTCCGTACTCCTAGCCTGTTTTTATGGCACAAGGGCAAGAAGTTCTAGAATTAAAGGGCTTTTTGGTGTCCTTTGTAGTAAAACACTGTATTCTTTCCATAGTAAATGAAACAGCCACAAAAATTATGATCTCACTTGTAAGATAAATATTTGGATAATTAGTGTGGTTTTAAAAGGAACTATCCCACACACGAATACAAACAAGAAAATGTTTATTTAGTGAATAAAAAGATTCTATCAGTAGAGCATAAAATTTTGAGAAAATGCTTGAAAATATTTTTAGAAGATATTTGTTCTATAGGAATTAGCATTTCTGGAAAATCATGAAAAATAGGTCACTTCAAATGATAAACAAGTACCTTTGTACTAAGTTTATCAGATACAAAGCAAAGAGAAAAATTGACTATTAACTAGTCAGCCAAACTAGATCATTTAGACTATTCAAATTCATTCTAATTAGATTTAGCTAAATTAGCAGTATAATGACCATTTTTAATGTATTTTTACATTTTATTGTATTATTGTTATTCATTTTTATTACTGTGTATGATTATAATTTCACTATGCAGTAAATAATCGATTCCAAAAAGATTTTTAAATATCTTAAGCAGTACAACAATCTTATTATTTCTTGTTAAGATTATTATAAAGCTTTTGAATTAACAAATTAAACTACCTAATTATTTGGTCAATACCTACCCATGGAAATGCTTTGAGGTAAACAAATCTAAAAACTAAACTCTGGGAGTGCCTGGGTGGCTTAGTTGGTTAAATGTCCAACTCTTGATCTTGGCTTAGGTCATGATCTCAGGGTTGGTGGGATAGAGCCCCACATCAGACTCTGTGCTGACAGTGTGGAGATTGCTTGGGATTCTCTCTCTCCGTTTCTCTCTGCCCTTCTCCCGCTCTCTCAAAATAAATAAATAAACTTAAAAAAAAAAAGAACTAAACTCTGAATTTGCCCGTGTACATGAATTTATGCTTCATTCTAAATGCTCCCTCGTAGTTTTCAATATTTGTGTGTGAACTAAGTGAATTAAATATTTTAAAAGCAAACCAGAAGGCATATCTGTAATGTATTCAGACTGTTGTGACTGAACATATATATCAAAAGTATTAAATAAGTAGATTTAGAAGAACAATCAAGTTACCTGTGAAATTAATAGAGAGTTCTACTCACAAACAGGAAATCATGGTGTATTATTATTGGTTTTCTACTCCTCACTATACATTTTCAGTTTTACTCCCTTTTTTTCTTTCCTTCTTGCCTGCCCTTGCCTCTCCCTTCCTCTTTCCTACTTCTTTCTCTTCTTTCCACTCTCCTCTTTCCTATCTCTATCCTTCCCACCCTCCTTTCTTCTAAGAAACACATAGTGAGCCCATGCTATGCACTGAGTATTGTGCTAGTTGTGGGGACATAAGCAAGAGAGACCTAATTCCCACTTAATGGCAATTTTATATTCTTTTTTTTAAATGTTCATTTATTTTGAGAGAGAGAGAGTGGGGGAGTGGGGCAGAGGGAGAGAGAGAGAGAAACTCAAGCAGACTCCACACTCAGCATGGAGCCCAATGCGGGGCTTGATTTCATGACTATGAGATCACTACCTGAGCTAATATTAAGTCGGATGCTCAGTCAACTGAGCCACCCAGGTGCCCGGCAATTTTATATTCTGAGTTGGAAGACACAGATGAACCATTGGGAAACTAAATGAAGAATTATAATAATATCAAGCAATAATAATTAGTAAGTATTTTCTGTGTCAATACCCTTTTAATCATTTTACTTGTATTGTCTTGTTTATCCTCAACAGCTCTATGAAACTAGTTGTATTGCTTGCCCTTTTCTACAGAAGGTGTAACTGAGGCCCTGAAGAAGTTAAATCACTTGGTCCAGGGTGTGGAGCTAGTAGGTGGTGGGAAGTGCCATTTAAATGCAGAGAATCTGACTCCAGAACCTGTAGTCTTAACCACTAAACTGTACTACACAGTAGAGGAATTCTTTAGTTGAAGAGAAGGGAGCAGATTAAAGAGTTTGGTTGGTTTATTTTGACCATAAAAACAACAAAAAAATTTTTTTTCTGTCCCTTTTATATGGATGTAATTTTAACCTAGCTCAGCAGTGAAATTTTCATCTTGATTATGTGGTTCTTATAGATTGTTTTACTAAGATTTAGTTCACAGTTATCCTTTTAAAAATTTTTAATGTTTATTTTTTGAGAGACGGAGACAAAGCGTGAGTGGGGGAAGGGCAGGGAGAGAGGGGGACACGGAATCCAAAGCTAGCTTCATGCTCTGAGCTGTCAGCACAGAGCCCAACTTGGGGCTTGAACTCAAGGACTGTGAGACCATGTCCTGAGCTGAAGTTGGACACTTAACCGACTGAGCCACCCAGGCGCATCTCACAGTTACTTTTTTATATATGGGATCCAGTCTGGCTTGAAAACATGCTCCAAATTTTGACTGCAGGACTGACAGTTGTCTTGGCTGCATACTAGACGAATCAACTAAACCTTCCAAATGAACTGTTTTTCAAACAGGTTTGGCAAAGGATGTGTGTTTAGTGAAGATAAATGTCATGTCTAAGCCTTGGTAGAGTGTTCCCTTAGGAGAGATGGCTAATATTGCACAACTAGCATTTCCCATGGCAATTTTGAGATAAATAAGGGAATCTTTCAGTTTGGGAATTGATGTACTATGTACGATTACAGCCTTATCCAATAGCTCATATTTCAGATGCTAAAGATAGATGCTTCAGTTATAATGTGTGTTTGTGTGTGTATTTTAGATGTAGCAAATAATTTCTAATTCTTTTCGTATACAAATGTGCCAAATAATTCTAGAAGGGGAAAAAAGGGCTCTTTGTATATTTTGGATAACAGTCCTTTATCAGATGTATGTTTTGCAAATATTTTCCCCCAGTGTGTGGCTTGTCTTCTCATTGTCTTGACACTGCCTTTCACAGAGCATAAGATTTTAATTGTAGTGAAGTCCAGCTTATTAATGATTTCTCTCATGGATTGTGCCTTTGTTGTGTCTAAAAAGTCATCTCCATACTCAAAGTCAATTAGGTTTTATCCTATATTATCTTCCAGCAGTGGTATAGTTTTGCATTTTACATTTAGGTCTGTGATCTATTTTTAACTAATTATTGTGAAGGGTGTAAGGTTTGTGTCTAGATTTTTTTTGTGTGTTTGTGTGTGTGTGGATGACCAGTTAGTTGTTCCAGTATCATTTGTTGAAAAGATTTGCTCCATTTTCAAACATCAGTTGACTTTATGCATGTAGGTCTACTTCTGGGTTCTCTGTTCTTTTCCAATGATCTATTTGTCTATTCTTTCACCGGTACCACACTGTGTTGGTTAATGTAGCTCTCTAGTAAGTGTTCAAGTCAAGTAGTGTCAGTGTTCTGACTCCGTTCTCTTTCAAAATTGAGTTGGCTATTCTGGGTCTTTTGCCCCTCCATGTAAACTTTAGAATCAATTTGTCAATACCTACAAAATAACTTGCTGGGCTTTTGATTGCAATTGCATTGCATCTATGATTCAAGTTGGGAAGAATTGACATCTTGAGAATATTGAGTCTTGTGCATGAATGTGGAACATCTCTCCATTTATTTAGTTTTTTGATATCTTTCACCAAAGTTTTATAGTTTTCCTCATATATATATATGTATATATATATGTATATATATGTATATATGTATATATATGTATATATATGTATATATGTGTATATATATGTATATATATGTATATATAGTTGGATTTATTTCATTCATTTCATTTTTGGGAGTGCTAATGTAAATGGTTATGTGTTTTAAATTTAAAATCCCATTTGTTCATTGCTAGTTGACTTCTGTATATTAACCTTGTATCCTGCAATCTTGCTGTAATCACTTGTTAGTTCCAGGAGTGTTTTTTGTTGTTGTTGATTATTTCATATATTACATGGACAGTCATATAATCCCAGGAGATTTCTTGTCTGGTAAGTTGTGACTGTATCTGTATCTGCATGTATGTCTCTCCAATTTTGGGGGGAGTGGCTTGCTCTGTGACTTCACTTCTCTGAAGAATTTAAGAGGAGTTCTTGATTTTTACACTTGTTCAGCTTTGTACTTGTTGTTAGGACTGAGTGGCAACTTCTAAGCTCTTTGTGTGCCAAACTGGAAACCCAGGTTTTCTCTTCATGATCTTTTAATAGTTGATTTCTTTTCAATTTCACTGCATTGGGTGTTCAGTTGTAAACATCTTCAAATAAACTCATTCCTGTCACTATTAGAACTACACATTCCAATAAATTGCTGCCTTTACTTATTAAATTAAATTCTAGTACCTTTCCACTGTTAGAATGATTTTTAGTATAGACATATGTGCTTGTGAGACATACTTATATTCAAATGTAAGTACAAAATCACATTATAAAGCTACACATTACACATTATTTTTGTTTGTAAGTCACTGTAGATTTATTTATTTTCTTAATTTTTTTAAAAATTTAAATCCAAATTAGTTAACATATAGTGTAATAATGATTTCAGGAATAGAATTTAGTGATTCATCATTTATATATAACACCCAGTGCTCATCCCAACAAGGGTATTCCTTAATGTCCATAACTCATTTGGCCCATCCCCCCCACCCAACACCCCACCAGCAACCCGCGGTTTGTTCCCTGTATTTAAGAGTCTCTCACAGTTTGTCTCCCTCTCTGTTTTTATATTATTTTTGCTTCCATTCCCTTATGTTCATCTGTTTTGTTTCTTAAATTCCACATATGAGTGAAATCATATGATATTTGTCTTTCTCTGACTGACTTAATTTTTCAAACATCAGTTGAAAAATTCCACTCTAGTTCCATCCACATTGCTGCAAATGGCAAGACTTCTTCCTTTTTGATCACCGAGTAACATTCCATCGTGTGTGTGTGTGTGTGTGTGTGTGTGTGTGTAGATATACATGTGTATATGTGTATACATACACTACATCTTCTGTATCCACTCATCAGTTGATGGACATTTGGGCTCTTTCCATACTTTGGCTATTGTTGATAGTGCTGCTATGAACATTGGGGTGTTTGTGCCCCTTCTAATCCTTTGGATAAATACTTAGTAGTGCAATTGCTGGGTTGTAGGGCAGTTCTATTTTTAAATTTTTAAGGAACCTCCATACTGTTTTCCAAAGTGGCTGCATCAGTTTGCATTCCCACCAGCAGTGCAAAAGAGTCCCTCTTTCTTTGCATCCTCACCAACATCTGTCGTTGCCTGAGTTGTTAATTTTAGCCATTCTGACTGGTGTGAGGTGGTGTATCATTGGGGTTTTGATTTGTGTTTCCCTGATGGTGAGTGATGTTGAGCATTGTTTCATGTGTCGGTTGGCCATCTGGATGTCTTCTTTCAAAAAGTGTCTATTCAAGTCTTTTGCCCATTTCTTTACTGGATTATTTGTTTTTTGGGTGTTGAGTTTGATAAGTTCTTTATAGATTTTAGATACTAACCCTTTATCTGATACGTCATTTGCAAATATCTTCTCCCATTACGTCGAATGACTTTTAGTTTTGCTGATTGTTTCCTTCACTGTGCAGAAGCTTTTTATCTTGATGAGGTCCCAATAGTTCATTTTTGCTTTTGTTTCCCTTGCTTCTAGAGACATGTCAAGTAAGAAGTTGCTGCAGCTGAAGTCAAAGAGATAGTTGCCTGTTTTCTCCTCTAGGATTTTTATGGCTTTCTGTCTTATATTTAGGTCTTTCATCCATTAAAATTTTTTTTAATTTTGTTTAATTTGTGAGAGCAAAAGCAGGATAGGGGCAGAGAGAGGAGAGCAGAGAGTGAGGAGAGACTACCAAGCAGGCTCTGTGCTCTCATCACAGAGCCTGATGTGGCGCTCAAACTCACAAGCTGTGAGATCATGACCTGAGCTTAACCAACTGAGACACTTAAGGCAGACACTTAACCAACTGAGCCACCCAAGCGCCCCTAGGTCCTTCATCCATTTTGAGTTTGTTTTTGCGTATGGTATAAGAAAGTGGTCCAAGTTCACTCTTCTGCATGTCATTGTCCAGTTTTCCCAACACCATTTGCTGAAGAAACTGTCTCGTTTCCATTGGATATTCTTTCCTGCTTTGTCAAAGATTAGTTGGCCATACGTTTGTAGGTCCGTTTCTGGGTTCTCTATTCTGTTCCATTGATCTATGTGTCTGGTGTTTTTTTTTTTTGTTTTTTTGTTTTTTTGTTTTTTTTGCTAGTACCATACTGTCTTGATGATTACAGCTTTGCAATACAGTGAAGTCCAGAATTGTGATGCCTCCAGCTTTGGTTTTCTTTTTCAGGATTATTTTGGCTATTCAGGGTTTTTTCTGGTTCCATACAAATTTTAGGATTATTTATTCTAGCTCTGTGAAGAATGCTGATTTTATTTAGATAGGGATTGCATTG
Organism: Prionailurus viverrinus; assembly: GCF_022837055.1. Classification (NCBI taxonomy): domain Eukaryota; kingdom Metazoa; phylum Chordata; class Mammalia; order Carnivora; family Felidae; genus Prionailurus; species Prionailurus viverrinus. Next base: position 115,679,308 of record NC_062564.1, read on the forward strand.
AATATGTAGATTGCTTTGGGTAGTATCAACATTTTAACAATATTTGTTCTTCCAATCCGTGAGCATGGAATGCTTTTCCATTTCTTTGTGTCTTCTTCAATTTCTTTCATAAGCTTTCTGTAATTTTCAGTGTATAAATTTTTCACCTCTTTGCTTAGGTTTATTCCTAGGTATTTTATGGGTTTTGGTGCAATTGTAAATGGGATTGATTCCTTGATTTTTCTTTCTGCTGTTTCATTATTGGTGTATAGAAATGCAACCGACTTATGTACATTGATTTTATATCCTGTGACTCTGCTGAATTTGTGGATCAATTCTAGCAGTTTTGGGGTGAAATCTTTTGGGTTTTCCACATAGAGTATCATGTCACCTGCAAAGAGTGAAAGTTTGACTTCCTCCTTGCTGATTTGAATGCCTTTTATTTCTTTGTGTTGTCTGACTGCTGAGGCTAGGACTTCCAGTACTATGTTGAAAAACAGTGGTGAGAGTGGACATCCCTGTCGTCTTCCTGACCTCAGGGGGAAAGCTCTCAGGTTTTCTCCCATTGAGGATGATATTAGCTGTAGGCCTTTTGTATATGGTCTTTATGATCTTGAGGTAGAACCCTTCTGTTCCTATTTTTTTAAGGGTTTTTTATCAAGAAAGGATGCTGTATTTTGTCAAATGCTTTTTCTGCATCTATTGAGAGGATCATGTAGTTCTTATCCTTTCTTTTATTAATGTGATATATCACATTGAATGATTTGTGGATATTGAACCAGCCCTTCATCCCAGGAATAAATCCCACTTGATTAATAATTCTTTTAATGTATTGTTGGATCCAGTTTGCTGGTATCTTTTGAGAATTTTTGCATCCATGTTCATCAGGGAAATTGGTCTGTAGTTCTCCTTTTTAGTGGTGTCTTTGGTTTTGGAATGAAGGTAATGCTGGCCTTGTAGAATGAGTTTGGAAGTTTTCCTTCTATTTCTTTTTTTTGGAAAAGTTTCCAAAGAATAGGTGTTAAGTCTTCTTTAAATGTTTGGTAGAATTCCCCTGGAAAGCCATCTGGCCCTGGAGTCTTGATTTTTGGGGAGATTTTTGATTACTGATTCAATTTCTTTACTGGTTATGTGTCTATTCAAATTTTCTATTTCTTCCTGTTTCAGTTTTGGTAGTTTATATGTTTCTAGGAATTTGTTCATTTCTTCCAGATTGCCCAATATGTTGGCATATAATTGGTCATAATATTCTCTTATTATTGTTTATATTTCTGCAGTGTTTGTTGTGATCTCTCCTTTTACATTTTTTATTTTATTTGGGTCCTTTCTTTTCTCTTTTTGATCCATCTGGCTAGGGGTTTATCAATTTTGTTAATTCTTTCAAAGAACCAGCTCCTGGTTTCATTGATCTTTTTTACTGTTATTTTTATTTCTATATAATTGATTTATGCTGTAACCTTTATTATTTCCATTCTTCTGCTGTTTGGGGGATTTATTTGCTGTTCTTTTCCCAGTTCTTTTAGGTGTAAGGTTAGGTTGTGTACCTGAGACCTTTCTCCCTTCTTTAAGAAGGTCTGGATTGCTATATACTTCCCTCTTATGACTGCCTTTGCTGCATCTCAAGGTTTTGGTCTGTCGTGTTTTCATTTTCATTGGCTTCCATGTACTTTTAAACTTCCGCTATAATTTCTTGGTTAACCCATTAATTCTTTAGTAGGATGTTCTTTAATCTCCAAGTATTCATGGTCTTTCCAAATTTTTTCTTGTGGCTGATTTTGAGTTTCATAGCATTGTGGTCTGAAAATATGCAAGGTATGATCTCAATCTTTTTGTACTTGTTGAGGGTTGATTTGTGACCCAGAATGCGATCCATTCTGTAGAATGTTTCATATGCACTCGAGAAGAATGTGTATTCTGCTGCTTTAGGATCAAATGTTCTGAATATATCTGTGAAGTCCATCTGGTCCAGTGTGGCATTCAAAGCCATTGTTTCCTTGTTGATTTTCTGCTTACATGATTTGTCCATTGTTGTAAGTGGGGTGTTGAAGTCCCCTACTATTATAGTGTTATTATCAATTAGTTTCTTTATGTTTGTGATTGATTTATATATTTGGTTGTTCCACTTTGGGGACATAAATATTTACAATTGTTAGATTTTTCTTGGTGGATAGACCCCTTAATTATGATATAATGCCCTTCTTCATCTCTTGATACAGTCTTTATTTTAAAATCTAATTTGTCTGATATAAGTATGGCTACTCCAGCTTTTTTTTTGATGACCGTTGGCATGATAGATGGTTCTCCATCCTCTTACTTTCAATTTGCAGGTGTCTTTAGGTCTAAAACGAGCCTCTGGTAAGCAGCATATAGATGGGTCTTGTTTTCTTATCCATTCTGATAACCCATGTCTTTTGATTGGAGCGTTTAGTCCATTGACATTTAAAGTAAGTAAAGAAAGATATGAATTTAGTGCCATTTTGTTGCCAGTAGAGTTGGTGTTTCTGGTGATGTTCTCTGGTCCTTTCTAGTCTTTGTTGCTTTTGGTCTTTCTTGTTTTGTTTTGTCTTTTCTCCATTCAAAAAGTCCCCCTTAAAATTTCTTGCAGGGCTGGTTAAGTGGTCATGAACTCCTTTAGTTTTTGTTGGGAAACTCTTTATCTCTCCTATTTTGAATGATAGTCTTGCTGGATAAAGAATTCTTGGCTGCATGTTTTTCCAATTCAGCACGTTGAATAGATCCTGCCACTCCTTTCTGACCTGCTAAGTTTCTATGGATAGGTCTGCTGCAAACCTGATCTATTTTCCCTTATAGGTTAAGGACTTTTTTTCCCTTGCTGCTTTCACGATTCTTTCCTTGTCTGTTTTTTGTGAATTTGACTATGATATGCCTTGTTGATGGTCGGTTTTTGTTGAAAAAAAAAAAAAAAGCCAGGGAGTTCCCTGGGCTTCTTGGATTTTGATGTCTGTGTCCTTCCCCAGATTAGGAAAATTTTCTACTATAATTTGCTCACATAAATCTTCTGCTCCCTTTTCTCTCTTTTCATCCTCTGGGACTCCTATGATTAGGATGTTATTCCTTTATAGTAAGTCACTGAATTGTCTAAGTCTTGTATCATGATCTTTTCCTTTGTTTCCCCCCTTTTTTCCCCTTTATTATTCTCCACAATTTTATCTTCTATATCACCAACTTGCTTCTCTGTTTCATCCATCTCTGCCATTGTGGCATCCATTTGAGATTGCATCTTGGTTATAGCATTTTAAATTTCATCCTGACTAAATTTTATTTCTTTTATCTCTGCGGAAAGGGACTTGATTTCTTTTATCTCTGCAGAAAGGGACTCTATGCTTTTTTTCAACCCCAGCTAGTATTCTTATTATTGTGGTTCTAAATTCTAGTTCACACATCTTGCTTACATCTGTCTTGATTAAGCCTCTGGCTGTCATTTCTTCCTGTTTATTCTTTTTGAGTTAAGTCCTTCATTTTGTCATTTTAGATGAAGAAAAAAATTAATAAAATGAAATTTAAAAATTAAAAACAAAACAAAAAATCAATTAAAGGCAGCTGTATCCTAGGTGCATTTTGGTCTGCTTGTTGAAAGAAGCTTGACAGAATAGAGAAAAAGGGAAAGAAAAGAAAATTAAGAAAAAAATTAAAAATTAAAAAAATAGAATAAAATAAAATAAAGAAAATTGAATAGATTAAAAAAATTTTTAAATAAAAGAATAAAGTAAAAAAATTAAAATTTCTTTCTGTATCCAAGAAAGAAAGAAAACATAAAACAATTTAAGCAAAAACAGAAGCAAAGAAAATGAACCAATAAATGAACGAGCATACAGAATGAAACCCAAATGAAGTTACATCCAGTTTCCCCTAGAACTGATACTATGAAGCCCTTTATAGTCCATACAGTAAGTGGAGTGACTTGTGCTGGTCTTCTAGGGAATGTGCTTGGAGGGCACAGTTGGGTGGGGCTTGGTGTAATGGCTCTGTTCTCCACTAGGTGTCACTGCTTAGCTTACTGGGGTGGATCAGCGTGGTGAGTCTGTGCATGCGCAGGAAAGGTGGAAATGGTTTCCGCAGCTCCCTAGTCACGGGCACAGGAACTCTGCTCTCTCACCAACCTGCAATCATGCACCCCTCCTTTGTCTCAGGCCTCCGTCCACTCCCTGCCTTTACCCTATGTCCAAGCTGTCCTTGGACAGCTGCCGGGTGGCACCTCCCTCCAGAGTTTTATCTCAGGTGGGGTTCAAAACCCCACACTTCAGAAACCCCTGCAGCTTGGATTCCTGCCAACTCTCTGGAGGAGGGTCTCTCTGAGCAATGGCTGGGTGCCGGCTTGCCCTAGAAAACATTTGTGTGAATGTGCAGTGGCAGAAGTTCAGCAATTATGGCAAATCACAACATACAGTCAGCCTCAGGTTTCACCACACTCTGGCATCTTTGTCCCAATACCAGCAAATATGGCTGCTCTCTGGGGTCCACCGGGACCTTTGCCTGTGGGGATGCCGTATGGCCTCTACCAAATGCTTTGAAAGCAGGGAGACTGCTTCTCCCATGTGGCACAAGGACCCCTCAGACCCCACTGCCTGCTCCTGGGTCTACTTCCTCACCAGAACACTGCCAGGCACTGAGCTCCAAAACTTCAAACTCTGTGCTCCACTGTTTATAGAATCCTGGTGGTATTGAAACCCTCTTTCTTCCTGTCAATGGTTTTGGGGAACAGATTTCTTGTTCAGTCCCCTGAGATGTTTTTACTCTTTCTCTCTCTCTCTCCAGCTACTTACAGGAGAGTGCCTTTCTTGCATGATCCTGATGTGCCACACTCTCCCCCCTTCTCTTTTTCTGTCCTCTCTCTGCAAAAACAGCTCCCTATCCCCCCAGATTTTCTTTCCCCCAGTTCACCTCTCTGCACTGTGTACCTGCCAAGTTCTGTGGCTCAGGTTATGCAGAATTCTGTGTTAATTCTCAGATCAATTTCCTAGGTTTTCAAAGTGGTTTGGTGCTAATCTACCTGCATTTCAGGGACAAGACAAGCTCAGGGTCTCCATGTTGCTCTGCCATCTTAACTCCTCCCTTACACATTATTTTTTTTAAGTTTATTTATTTATTTTGAAAAAGAGAGGTGGGGAGGGGCAGAGAGAGAGAGAGAGAGAGAGAGAGGGAGAGAGAGAATCCCAAGCAGGCTCTGTGCTGTCAGTATAGAGTCAGATACAGGGTTTGATCTCATGAACCATGAGATCATGACCTGAGTTGAGATCAAAAGTTGGAGGCTTAACCAAGTGAACCACTCAGGCACCCCCCTGTTTTTTTTCATTACATGTTATTTTGAACCAACTGCCACTTTGGCTTCCTATTTCTGTGAATGTGGAGTTCACTATAAAATAAGATGTTTAATAAGGTCTGAATATAATTATTCAGGTGAAATCATTATTGGAAATAAATGACATTTCTCTGTGTTCTACCCCCAGGAAAAAAAAAATAGGGACAATTTTGATGTTACCTTGTTATCACTAACAAGCAGATTTTGATTATTTTAGCAGCAGAGATAAAATTGCTAGCTACTCAGAAGTTTCAATCTGTCTTTTTAAAAAATATAAAGTAGGAGCTCAACATACGTTCATTAAACCTTTTTAAACTAAATTACCTTCTTAAAATGTTTGAATAAGTAATAATAGAAAAAATTTTAAGTCCCAAAAGAGCAGCTATTGTAAATAAAGTTTTTTCCTGACCGCTTTGCCCAGAGGAAACCACTCTCACCAGCTTTCTTATAAAATTTTCCAGAGATAGTCTATGAATATTATATTTTCACAAATGATGGTGATGGTAATGATCATAAATGACAACATGTATGCCAGACACTGCTGTAAATATTTTACATAAATCAATTTCTTTAATCCTCATACTAGGTCTACGATATGTACTAAACCCTATGATAGTACCTTTTAAAGACAAAGAAATGGAGGAACAGGAGATTAAGGAACTGTCCAAGGTCACACAGCAAGTTTGGAAGAGCTAAGATTCCACTGCAGGTAGTTGATTCCATATGATATTATCTGCATCACTATATTGTCTGCATACTCACCACACTGTTTTGGACCTTTCATTTTTCACTTAATATTTTATCTTGGAAATAGTTTAGAATTAATCCATGCTTTCTGGTGGCTTAATACTCTTGCATTATATAGGTTCCCAACTTGGAACATTTGACAATGTCTAAAGGTATTCTTTTGGTTGTCACAACTGGAGGGAAAGCTGGCTACTGGCATCAAGTAGGTAGAGTTTAAGGACATCCTCACCAACAAAGAATTATTTGACTCAAAATGTCAACAGTACCAATGTTGGGAAACCCTGCAATATACCTATATTTAACCTGTTAACATATCTTTCTAGACTAAAAATATTCACAATCAGAAATCTGATTGTATACATTTGCACTCCAGTTTCCATAAGATGAAAGAGTAGAGAAACAAAATCTAAAATGGACAACTCTGGATGATTTTGAGGACTCAGAAACTTTTGCCTATCTGTAAAAGCTTTAAGGTTTCTAAGAACAGCAAAATTGATCTTTAAAAATTTTTTTTTAATTTTTAATTATTAATTTAATTTAAAGCTTATTTTTAGAGAGACAGAGACAGCATGAGTTGGGGAGGAGCAGAGAGAGAGTGAGACAGAGAATCCCAAGCAGGTTCTGCACCATCAGCTTGATGCAGGGCTTGAATTCATGAAGCCATGAGATCATGACCTAAGCAAAAACAGAGTCAGATGCTTAACCAACTGAGCCACCAGGTGCCCCTGGGAAGGGCAAAACTGAGAGGGCCCAAAGTTGAAACCATTTTCTGATTGATCTAATTAAGCCCCTCTGATACTTCGAGTGATAACACATCAAAATAATGTTGATTTTCATTACCTAACGAATCTATTGTGATCCAAAATGAGTTCAACTCTGGAGAAGTTTGGGCTCTCCTCATTGTTAGGTGGAGAGGACTGACCAGCTTTGCCAAGTCTCCTATTCCTTCTTGAGCGTTTAGAAAGAGCTTCCGGGGGGGTGGGGGGTGGGGGGCAGTGGGGGGGAGAGCTGCTGGAGTGAATCATCTTTGAAGATAAAGTAATGATTCCCTAATGGGTATTATTTATCTATAACAAAAGTGATTTTTTTTCAAAAATAACATAAGTAATACATGCTTATAGTAATTCAAATAATATCGAAGGATATAAAGAAAAAAGTAAACATTTCTCTAACTGCTCGACCTAATCCTATTTCTAAGGATAATCAGTATTGTTTGTTCCATAGTCTATATCTATTTCATATATATTTGCAAATATCTATTTATATATTTACTATAAATGCACACATATAGTATTTTTCTCATAACGATGGGCTCCAACTATTTATCTAAACCTCTTTTCCCACCCCACCATTTATCAGTTTAACCTGGATACCTTACAAGTCAATCCAAACAGATCTAACTCATTAGTCATCACCATATTATATGTTAATACAGGTATACCAAAATTTATTTAACTATTACCCTATTGTGGATCATTTAGATCATCTCTAGTTCTTACCATAAGATAATGTAGCAAATATGATATTTATGTTCACACACTTCTAAAATTATTTCTCAGGAATTGATTCTAAGAGGTAGATTTACTAAGTTAGAGGATATGTGAATTTTAAATTTGAGAAGTTTTATCAATGCATACAATTGCCTATTTGCTCACAGATTACTGAAAAAAATTGGAAAGAATTATAAATGACTAATGATAGAGATAATTATGGTACTGCAATAGATGAATTTTATAGATACTAATAGATGGATTATTGTATAAATATTAAAATGTTATGGAGGTTTTACAACATTTACAACATGAAAATGTTTACAAAGCAAGGGTAAAAAGTAGAATACTTTGTATGTATAATTACATATGTATAGGCTTGAGAAATGGAAGAGTAGGTGAACAAGTGAAAACAGTTTGGTGGAAGTAGAGATAAACTTTTTCCTTTATAGTTCTTTGATATTATGTTGCTTGTATAATAAATACAATAAAAATGGGAACCTTTAAATAATTAACAGAAAAGATCAGTATAAAAATAAATTTTTATCAGATTTATTGACTTATCTCCATCTAGCCTTAATTTGCTATTTACCCCTTCTAATATACAATGACAAATTACATGTGTGTTCATGTTATTGGGACTGGATACTTTAAAAAGATGATGTTTCCAGGGTGCTTGGATGACTCAGTTGGCTAAGTGTCCAACTCTTGATTTCGGCTCAGGTCATGATGTCATGGTTCATGGGATCGAGTCCTGTATTGGGCTCCATGCTGATGGCACAAAGCCTGCTTGGAATTCTTTCTCTCCCTCTATCTCTGCCCCTCCCCTTTCACACTCTCTCTGCTTTTTATTAATTAATTAATTAATTAATTTTGCCATTGGATACTCTTTCCTGCTTTGTTGAAGATTAGTTGGCCATATATTTGTGGGTCCATTTCTGGATTCTCTATTCTATTTCATTGATCTGTGTGTCTGTTTTTATGCCAATAGGATACTGTCATGATCATTACAGCTTTGTAATACAGGTTAAAGTCAGGGATTGTGATGTCTCCAGTTTTGGTGTCTCTCCCTCTGTCTCAGGATAAATAAGTGAACTTAAAAAAAAAAAAAGATGATCTTTCCTTCATAGAGAATGCCATAATACTGGAAAAATCACTGCACATCACATTGTGAAAGTTACTGGTAGGTGTCAACCCAATAGATTTAGCATAGTCTCTTGGATTTGGACAAATGTTCATTCGTTGAAGTTTGCCTTCCTAATTAGGTCATCAAAGGTGTCTTTCATTCAACTTTTTCTATAAGTTTTAATGAAAAAAAACCAGCTTTGAAGATGATAAAATAGTAGAATTATGAGAAGAAATATCTTTGCTCCTCCTGAAGCAGGTTTTGAAGGAAAGGAAGGCCTTAGCCAGGTCCAGAGGAGATGGGCCCAGGTATTCAGGCAATAGCTTGACCTAAAAGATAAATGCAGGCATGGCCCAAGGTATGCTTGGTTCTGAGAGAGCCATCTAACTTGAACAGGAGTTGCCTATTGTGATGTAATGGAAAATAAGTTTAGATAGGTAGAGGGCAAGGAAAGAGAAGAACAGGCATTGAAAGCCACACAGAAAAAAAAAAAGTATATTGAATGCATTAAATTGGATTGATTGAAACAAGGAGACATTCTAAGATCCTCAGCCAGGAAATAAGAAAAAGTGAACAGTTGCTATTTTTACAAGGATGGAGAGGCAGGTATTTAATTCTGGAGTAGGGGCAAAGGGGCATATTCGGTATGAAAGAAAAACAGCATTTTGTCTCATCAATTTAAATTGCTTTTTGTCACAAGGGTGCCTGGGTGGCTCTGTCAGTTGAGCATCTGACTTTTGACTTGGCTCAGGTCATGATCTCACGGTTCATGGGATCAAGCCCTGGGCTGGGCTCCCATGCTGAGCATGGAGACTGCTTGGGAATCTCTCTCTCCCACAGCCCCTCTCCCCCACTCATGAGCTCACTCTCTCTCTCTCTCTCTAGAATAAAATTTAAAAAGTGTTTAAAGATTGTTTAAATTGTTTTTATATATTTTTTAAATTTTTAAAAATGTTTATTTATTTTGAGAGAGAGAGAGAGAGAGAGAGAGAGAGAGAGAGAGAGCATGAGCAGGGGAGGGGCAGAGAGAGAAGGAGAGAGAAAATCCCAAGCATGCTCTGCCCTGTCAGTGTGAAGCCCAATGCAGGGCTCAAACTCACAAACTGCAAGATTATGACCTGAGCCAGGACCAAGCATCAGATGCTTGCTTAACTGACTGAGCCCCTCAGATGCCTCTAAATTGTTTTTAGTCACAAAGAGTGTTTTATTCTAATCTGCAAATGACATTGAAAGAATACATGGGTTTGGTGGTTGGTTTTTGTTTGTTTGTTTATCAAATATAAGCATGGGTTAAAAATTGTTGAGAAACACAGAATGAAGTCCATGTATTACTGCTTTTCACTAATATAATTAAAGTAATGAGATATAATAGACCATTATAATTTTTTTGACAGTTGTAATTTTTAAAAAATGACCCACTTGTCCCTGTGCCCAGTCTCACCCATCAATTTCTGATCCTTTTCCCATATGTCTTCCAGTATTTATCTTTCTACATTAAGAATTATATGTTTATGCTGTTATATCTTGATACAGCCATTTTTAATAATTTTTTTTTTTTTAGAGAAAGAGTGACCAGAGAGGAGGGGCAGAGAAAGAGAGAGAGAGAGAGAGAGAGAGAGAGAGAGAGAGAGAGAGAGAATCTTAAGCAGACTCTGTGCTCAGTGCAGAGCCCAAAGTGAGGCTGGATCCCTGGGATCATGACCTGAACTGAAATCAAGAGTCAAATGGTCACCCGACTGAGTCACCCAGTCATCCCTTGATTCAGCCATTTTATATGTGATCTACTGATCTTTTTACATTGATAAATGAGGATTTAGCCTCCCTTCGCTCCAACTTCCCAGTATAATCAAACATAGATTTGTCTATATTTTATTCTGTATTTACACTACTTTGATTGTCTACATATTTTTTCACTGCCGGATCTAGTAGTGTACCATGATTATAATTCCTTGATTTTCCCCTGGAGTCATTGTGCCAATTATTCATTTGGTAGTCATCTAGATAACTTTTCATATAACCCAATATTTGTCAGATAATCTGAATTCCATTTATAATTTATTTCCAGAAACTTTTGCTCCCCTACTTCAATCTTGACTGATTGCTTTCTAGCCCCATTTTGTGATTTGTCATTCCTCACTTTCTTTTTGCTGTTATCCTGGGACTTCTTCTCATCCTCTTCTCTTTTGGATCCTTTGTTTTGAGAATCATGTCTTCTTTATAGGTTTCCTCCCTATTTGTTTGACACTTTGCATGCCTAAGAATGGCTTCGAGTCTGCAGAATATTTTGAGGGGCATTCAGTTTCTGCCCAGAAAGAGACTCAAGTCTTGTGTCTGGCTGCAGGTGGGGACCTGGATAGGGAAAGGGAACTGGTGGTGGGTGAGGGTGTGTTTCTCTGATAAATACATAGACTTCCATTTAACTGACCTATTTTTAGCCCCTCAACTCCTTGAGTTTTTCTGTACCTGCTGTCCTTAAGTGCAAAGCCTTTTTGACTCATGTTCTATAAGGAATCAACCTTAAGTCTGAGAATTTGGGAGGGAAAGTCACCAGGCTCTTTGAGATCTAGGTGTCTCTTAGGCAAACTTTTTTTTTTTTTTAAATTTTTTTTTTCAACATTTATTTATTTTTGGGACAGAGAGAGACAGAGCATGAATGGGGGAGGGGCAGAGAGAGAGGGAGACACAGAATCTGAAACAGGCTCCAGGCTCCGAGCCATCAGCCCAGAGCCTGACGCGGGGCTCGAACTCACGGACCGCGAGATCGTGACCTGGCTGAAGTCGGACGCTTAACCGACTGCGCCACCCAGGCGCCCCTCTTAGGCAAACTTTCAAATGATTCTCTTACCTCACATTCCCCTTCTGCAAAACCCCATTCTTGAGCATGTGCTGCTTGGTTTTCTTTCCTCCTGCTGAAGAAACTCAGGTTCAGCTTCTTCTACTCTTCCAAGTCATCAGCTTTCCACTCTCCAAAACATGGTGATATTTCCTACCCACTGTGTCCTGTTTTTTTTTTAATCTTTTAGAGCTATATATTTTAAATATATTATTATATATATTACATATATTATTATATTTTTAAAATATATTTTAAATATTGTCATTTTAATAGGCATCCAGGAGAGAATGGAAGTAATGCACTCTGTTCACCTTATTGAATCAGAAATCCCCATTTCTATTTAAAATCCTGTGATAGTGCATTATTTTCTTTCTTTATCTTTCATTACGGAATCTGTTTTCAAAGATAATTTTGGCAGAAATATAAGTAATGAATTGAGTCATTTTTTTTATCATGAGGATTAAAATAAGACTAGAATTATCATTCTTTGATCTGCCTTTGAAAATGTGATTTTTAGTTGTTCACACATGACTTTTTATCATTCTCTTGAAAACCTTTTCCTTTCACCAGTGCTTCTCCATTATCAGTTTATTACATTGACTCAAATACAACATTCTTATGTCTTAAGCAAGTCTTATGCAAGTACCATCCCTCCCCATATTCTCCAGATCCTCTAAAATCGCATTTCTTAGGACATTTACATTAGTTATCATAGCTTCTCTACATGATTATATTTTTGGAGAATATACTGGCTGATGTAAAGCTGTCACAGTAAAAACAAGGCAATAGTTGGGTTACCGATTCTTGTACATATAACTGCAAGAATTTTGTAACGAGTTTCTTTTAAAATTCTTAACTTTAAGGGGCGCCTGGGTGGCGCAGTCGGTTAAGCGTCCGACTTCAGCCAGGTCACGATCTCGCGGTCCGTGAGTTCAAGCCCCGCGTCGGGCTCTGGGCTGATGGCTCAGAGCCTGGAGCCTGTTTCTGATTCTGTGTCTCCCTCTCTCTCTGCCCCTCCCCTGTTCATGCTCTGTCTCTCTCTGTCCCAAAAATAAATAAACGTTGAAAAAAAAAAAAATTCTTAACTTTAATACTACATATACCTGCCTTCATCTCTGGAATTGTCAGTGTATTTATAGTATATGAAGCAAGGAAAGGAGAAATAACAAATAAAACTGTGCTAATGAATATGTATTATATTGATATAAAAATAAGGTGATAATAGTTGATATATAATTTAAGTAGTGAATGTTTAAGAAATTAAACACCAAAGCAAGTAACCAAAAGCACCTCCTATAAACCAACAGCTAGGATGGTCATTTTTTGGCAATATTTCTAGTAAGTTAGGGTGACAAATTATCTCTGTATGCTATCTAAATGGAAAAACAGTTAGGGTTTGAGATGACAATTGATATCATTGATTTTCTTCACTGAATTGACCGTTAGAAACGCATAAGCATCATCAAATTTGCTCTACTGTTCACACCTGATGAATTCAGTTACACACATGATAAGCTGAAGTTAGCTGTGTGGTATATATATACTCATTTTTATAAGGCCCTTACTATGGAAAAATTAAATTTTAAATCAGCTGTGGATTAGCTTATCACAGCTCCTTTACTGTATCCCTTACAGCAGAGCCATCCTTCAATGAAATGACTGCTCAATACATTTTGCTTGCTTTTTGGTTGTTGCTTTTCTGTTGTATTTTGCAATTTATTCAGGGCCTCTGGTATATAAAAAGTAGGTAAGCCATAAGAAAATTGTCCAAACAGTGTGTACATATATCCTGTAAGAGTTATTTTTTATGTGCTGCAAAATAAAGGTCAGAATGGATTCACTTATTCTGCACTGGGAAAATCATTATTCTGCGTGGTGTGCTTTCGTACAGTCTCTAGTTAATGTACTAAATTCCCAGCTCCCTTTGTATCTTCCACCTCCACTAAAGAGAGTCTCCTAAGTTCTCCGAATTTTAGATAAGAGAAAGCTTACTGCTGAGGCAGGATGCCCTGACCAGTTAAACCTGGTCAGTATACTTTTCTGCAACAGTGACCTGCCTCTAGACCTTCCGATATACATATCTGTTTTTTCTTTCACTTCTTACTTCCAGATTATGGAGCGCACTTTGGAAAAAGATACACAAAGCTCATTGGCTCTCTTGGGGATTTCCAACATTAGCTCGGTTTTACTCTCTAGATACCTTCCTTTCCAATTGGCCATAAAGATGATTCTAAACCTCTATCGCATTTACCAAGCCTAATGCTGGAGGGTGTACTTCCCTTATCTCCACCTATCGGAGAAAATAACAGCAGCTGTCACTTACTGAGCACTTACTACCAAGCACTTCACAACAAAACTACACGGTGGGTAGAAAAGTGAACTTCAGGAAGGGAAAGAACCATGCTCAAGGGCATGCGGGTCATACATACACATAACTTATCAGATACATCGATTCATGCCTTATTATGTTTTTGTTTTCCCCTTTATTATCTTTTAAAATATATTCTTTGATATGTACACAAATATATAATATATGTCATCATTACAGCTAAATAATAAAATGAATGTCCATAATCCCATCATCTAATTTAGGAACTAGAACATAATCAGTAGTGTTGCATCTACCTGTGTTCCTCCCTCTCCCCTCTCTGGCCTCCCCTTACTTACAGAGATTTTGTATTTATCATTTCCTTGCTATTTTTTTAGCTTTTTATTTCAAAACAATTGAAAATGTTGAATTTTTAAAAATATTTTAAAAAATTCCTGTATACAGATTCATTTTGCCACATTTGTTTTCTCCTTCTCTTTCTCTTGTGCATGTTGTTATTATTATTTCTGAACCACTTGAGAATAAGTTGCAGATAGCATGCTCTTTTGCCTCTAAAATACTTGAGTGTACATTTTCTAAAAACAAGGATTAAAAACATTCAGTTATCAACATCAAAAAATCTAACACTGCTTCATTACTAATCATTATCTAATCAAAGTTTGCTTTCAAATTTCACCAGTTACCCTAATAAAATATCCTTTAGAGCCATCCTACTCTATCCCTCTATGCCCACACCCCACACTCCACCACAGGATCTAGTCCAGGGTCACACATCACATTTAGCTGTCTGGACTTAATCTGGAACAGTTCTTCAGTCTTTGTGGTTTTTAACCTTCACATTTTTTTTTTTAACAGTTCAGAACAATTATTTTGTGAATATCTCTCAGTGTGGGTTTCTTTCATAATTTTTTTGTAGAATGTTTCTTCCTAATTAGATTTAGGTTGTGGATTTTTGGCAGGATTAATGTCCTTTTCAGTGCAACACTCTGGAAAACCATAAGGTCAGTTTTCCCATTTTTGGTGATGACAACTTGGATTAGTTGGTTAAGGTGATGTCTTCCAGATTTATCCATTTTTAAAGCACTGTTTTCCCTCTTTGTAGTTAATAACTAATTTGTGGGGAGATTAAAAAAAATTTATTTTATTTGAGAGAGAGAGAGAGACAGAGCACGAGCAGGGGAGGGGCAGAGAGAGAGACACACACACACAGAATCTGAAGCAGACTCCAGGCTCTGAGCTGTCAGCACACAGCCCAATGCAGGGCTCGAACCCATGAACCATGAGATCATGACCTGAACTGAAGTGGGATGCTTAACTGACTGAGGCACCCAGGCGCCCCATTATCTTTTTCTATTGTTTATTTTGAGAAAGAGAGAAAGAGAGAGAATCAGTGGGAGAGGGGCAGAGAGAGATGGAGAGAGAGAGAGAGAGAGAGAGAGAGAGAGAGACAGAGACAGAGACAGAGAGAATCCCAAGCAGGCTCTGCACTGTCAGCATGGAGCCTGATGTAGGGCTTGATCTCCTGAACTCCTGAATTGTGAGATCATGACCTAAGCCAAAATCAAGACTCAGATGCTTAACCAACTGAGCCACTCAGGCACCCCTGTGGAGAGATCTTTGAGACTGTGTAACTATCTTGTTTTTCATCAAATTTCAACCCAATAGTTTTGGCATCCATTGACAATTTTGGCCAAGTCAATTATTATTACAATGCTTGCCAAATGATTTTCTACCCCCATCATTCCTTCTGCATGAGATTCTACTATAAAAGCTCATCTTTTCCTTCATCTCTATTTATTTATTATCAGTAGAAACTCATCTATTTATTTAATCTAAGTATGAACTTTAATCACTGATCAGCAGGGCCATGTTTGTCATATATCAACTTTCCATATGGTCTTAGATCGTTCTGGGCTCTCTTGTTCAATTGGTCATTTGGTCTTCCCTTTGTCAAAGCAACATTATCAATTATCATGACTTCAGTGTCTTATTGGCCAAGTTCCCACCTTTTATTAAGGAGGTCTTGGAGGGGTGCCTGGTGACTCAGTTGGTTGAGTCTCTGACTCTTGATTTCAGCTCGGGTCATGATCACACAGTTGTGAGATTGAGCCCCACCTCGGGCTCTCACAAAGTGTAAAGCCTGCTTGGGATTCTCTTTCTCTTTTTCTGCCCCTCCCCTGCTTGTGCATGTGCTTTCTCTCTCTCTCTCTCTCTCTCTCTCTCTCAAAATAAAAAAAAAAAAATAAACCTTAAAAAATATTTAAGGAGTGTCTTGGATATTTCCCTTTGTCATATAAATATCAGTATTAGCTGTCATGTTTCACAAAAACCTCTGTTGATATTTGGTTGGAATTATATGAACTCTGCAGGGCAATTTGGGGAGAATTCTCTTAAAAAAATTAACTTTCCTTTCCACAAACATAGCATATTTCTCCCTTTATTAGGTCTTCTGAATGTCTTTTTATAATATTTTATAGGTTTTTTTTTTTTTTTCTGTACAGGCCTTATACATCTTTTATTAGATTTAATTTTGAATATCTCATTTTTGAGCTATTTAAATGGAATATATTTTTAAATTTCATTTTTATGTGCTTGTGGTTATAGAAATGTTTGCTGAGTACTTATTAGATTTTATAGAAATGCAACTGAGTTTTGCATATTGATTTCACGGTAAGCTCTAACTATTTCTAATAAGTTGTCTTTTAGATTTTTATAGACTGTCATATCATTTGTGAAATAATGAAGTCCTTTGCCTTCTTTTCCAATCTTTTGTCTCTGATTTATTTTTCCTGTCTTTCAGTGTAAGATTAATAAAACGACTAGGCGAGCCTGCACAGCACTGGGACTGTCGCCTCACTGCCCACTTCCATCCCGGTCCCCCTTGCAGTTTGGCACCATCTGGTGGTTAATTACCCACTCCAGTTTATACACTGATGGGAGTGACTCAGGGCCTGTAGCTGACTGGCTTTTAGGAAAACATCAATGATTCCAGGAAGCTGGACTCCTGGCTCCAGCATGCCAGTTTTTTTGGCCCATTTTGGGAATACTGAGTTGGGAGATTACTGAGCAAGTAGAATTCGAACTCCACCTCCCCTTTGGGTTTTGTGCTCTTTTTCTGCTTGGCTCCCCACTCTACCTGTGCCCATACCATTTCCCAACCTCAGAAGATAAGAACTTTATCTTCCTTCCTCCCTTTGTTCTAGCTGTGGGGTTGAGTGGTAGATGGAAGCAAATCATCCATTCTATAATCTCAGAATTCATGAAATCTTGGGTATATTTTTACAAGGTTTTATTGTATTTATTTGTATATTTTGCTCTCTCCTTTCATTATAACATAAGCTACAAAAGTTTGAGGATTTTGTTTTATTCATAGCTGTATCACTAATGAGTAGGAATTCCTAGCATATAGGCACTCAAACATATTTACTGGATAAAATAAGTGGATGGATATTGAAATCTTTGATTATATGGTAGATTTGTTAATCTCTTCCTGTTACTCTATTAATTATTGCTTTATGTTTTTAAACCTCTTTTATCAGATGCATACAAAATTAAAATTCTTATATCTTCCTTTTTTTTTTTTTAATGTTTATGTATTTTTGAGAGAGAGAGACAGAGCGCACAAGCAGGGGAGAGGCAGAGAGAGGGGGAGATACAGAATCTGAAGCAGGCTCCAGGCTCCAAGCTGTCAGCACAGAGCCCAACCTGGGGCTTGAACTCACAAACCACGAGATCATGACCTGAGCCAAAGTCAGATGCTTAACCAAATGAGCCACCCAGGCACCCCTAAAATTCTTATACCCTCTTGATGGACTCAGTCTTCCTTAATAATGTTTTGTTTTGTTTGGTTTCTCTTTGGTTATAAAACCTATTTTAATGCTAACATGTCATGAAGCTTTCTTTTAGTTAGTACCTGTCAAGTATATCTTTTCATTTACTTTTACTGTCAACTTTTATATATCCTTATGTTTTATGCTCCTTTTTTCTAAATGATATGTGGCTTGATTTTTTGGGGGGGAGCTGGATTTTTTAATGCAACTGAACAATCCATTATTTAACTGGTGAGTTTAGTTCATTTATGTTTATGATGATTACTGATGTATCTGAATTTAAAATTTCTATGTATCTTGAAACCTGTTTAATCTGTTTATTGATTTTTTCAATAACAATTTAACAATTATCTTTCTAGAAAACACTTTACTTCTTTTTCAGATCATACTGTTCCTGTTAGTCTTGTTTTGCCTGCTTATCTTTAATTTCATTGTTTAATTCCATTGTAAGTTAAATAATTTAATTATTTATTTCAGTATATATTCTATACCCAATCCTCCAATCTATGGTTAAGTTACAAAAGTTATACTAGGTAGCATTTATATGGTGCTAACATAACTGCTACATACATTAGATAAACACGTATGTGCCAGATACTCTGAAAATTTTTTTAGTAATATATTGTATTTAACCCCATATTCCCAAAGTATTACCATTTCAGTGAAGTACTCTTTTAAGAACTTTACTTGTATTGACTCATTTAGCCCTCATTTTCCTGACTAATCCTATTTCACAGATCAGGAAACTGCAGCAAAGGGAGGTCAAAAAATTTGATCAAGGTCACATAGCAGGTGGATTTCTGAGCTGGGATTTGCACTCAAGCTGTCACTATACTCTCTCTTATACTCAGTATAAGGAGGCCGGGTGGGGGTGAACCAAACATTGTTTTTGGCTAAAGAAAATTTTATTTTTGTTTTTTTTCAATGCTTGCGATTTTCAATTTTCTTCATGTGGTAATTGGCTTTTTTCATTTCTTCTTTTGTATTGTTCACAATCTCTGTCCATTTTTTTCTTGGAGTCCTAAATGAACTTTATATTAAAAGCTTCTTGCCTTAACAGCAATAAAATGTAATTTTATTTAATAAATTTTATTTTTTACAAGACATGAAATCCCAGTTAACGTTTTACTTTCCTAAGTAAAATTAGACGGAAGATTTATATAATAATTCCTTTTTCAAAAAAAAAATGCACCTCTGCTCTCTCATCCTCACTATCAGGAAAGTCACAGCTATTATTTTCCAGTCCCTGAACTCAAAGTTCCGTAAGACAAACATAGAAAAAGGGAAAAATGTGTTATTTAAAAAATCTGTTATGTCTATCATGTAAAATATCATTTCTGGATCCCTGTGAAATGAAATAAAAAGTTATTACTTATGTAAAAGGACTAAATTTACCTAAAATGCCACAAACAGAATATGACATAATTAATAAATAGACACAACTTATATTGCATTATTTTAAGGAAAAAAATCCAGCACGATTCATACTTTTTTTTTTTAAAGGTAAAAGTTAGTGGCCATACAAGGTATAAACAGGAATAACTAATTTTCAAGAATGAGTCCCTATAGAGTTCCTTTATGGAGATATCCAAAGGATTATTCAATTTTTAAAACAAAACCAAAATGTTTAAGAAATTCAAGAATTAGACACTCCCATTTTGAGGCTTCAGAAACCAAGCCTTAGGAAAACAGCACAATTTAGGAATGTTGCCATCTAGTGTTCACCTTTAGAATTGGCCCCATAAAATTAACGTAATCTAAACAGATTATTTTAAAACGTTGTTAAGATCTTGCGACTCTTGAAATTGGAGCCAGAGATCAAGAGAGAGTTTCCTCAGGTAAATGAGAGGTTTTTTTTTAATTAAGAAAGAAGGAGGTTACTAAAGATGTGTGTGTATATACATGTGAGGACAGCAAATGAATGAGGATAGACAATGGAACAAGAAAAAGGCAAATACACAGGATCCTTTAGGGAGAATAAAAATGTGAGGAAAAGGTTGAGGGTAAAATCTTTGAAGAGGTAGGAGAACAGAGCAACTGGTAATTGAAATGTATTGTATGTGAACTTAAAAAAATAAAATGTATTTTGTGTTTACAACTGTTGAGGGATTTTTTTAGATAATAAAAGCTACCACTTGAGTGTTTAGTGAGTGCCAGAGATTCTAAGTGCTTTTCATGTAATACACCTTTGACTTCTATAATTACTGTTAGTATCTCCCATTTAAAGATGAAAAATTGAGGTACAAACTGTGATTTGTCTAAACCTAAAGGGCTGGCTCCAATGTCCATGTTCTTAATCCATGTGTTATTCCTCTTTCTTTCTTTAAAAAAAATTTTTTTTAATGTTTATTTATTTTTGAGAGAGAGGGAGAACACAAGAGGGGGAGGGACAGAGAGAGAGGGATACAGGATTCAAAGTAGGCTCTGCACTGACAGCAGAGAGCCTAACATGAGGCTCGCACTCACCAACCATGAGACGATGACCCTAGATGAAGTAGGGAACTTAACTGACAGCCATCAGGTGCCCCTGCTCTTTCTAAAATAAGTACAGGGTGCCTGGGTGGCTCAGTCAGTTAAACCACCAATGCTTGATTTCGGCTCAGGTCACAATCTCATGGTTCATGGGTTTGAGCTCCGCACTGGGATCTGTCCTGACAGTGCAGAGCCAGAGGCTGCTTGGGATTCTCTCTCTCCTCTCTCTGCCCCTCCCCTGCTTGCACTTTCTCTGTCTCTTTCAAAAACAAATAAACTTAAAAAAATAAAATAAGTACAGAATTTAGACTGAAGTCACTATATAACATTAGCTGGAAAGTTTAGTTTTATTATTTTTATTATCTGGAGCTGGTGTTAGCACCAATAAACTCATCCAACAAGTGCTCGGTTTTCCCTTTTACATCTATGCTATACTCTTGTCAAACTTCAGTATATATACAAATATTACAGTACTCTAGTCTTATTTGTAAAGTATGTTTATTGACTTCTTTAGTAGTAGTGATTAACTTTGTCTCCTCCACTCGATCCTCTTTCTGATCACCAACCCAATTTTGGTCACTATTATGAGTTGAACTGTGTCCCATCCCCGATTCGTATGTTGGAGTCCTAACCCCCAGTACCTCAGCATGTGATTATATTTACAGATAAGGTCTTTAAAGAGGTAATTAATTTAATTGAGGTCATTACGGTAGCCCTAATCCAGTATGACTGGTGTCCTTTTAAGAGGAAATTTGGACGCAGATGGTTACAGAGGCAAGACTGTGTGAATGCACAGAGACAGCGATCTATGCCGCTATCTGTAGGCTGAGGAGACAGAGGCCTCAGAAGAATCTGCCCCTGCCAACACCTTGGTCTCAGACTCTAGTTTCCAGAACTGTGAGAAAGATAAACTTGTGTTGTTTAAGCCACCCAATCTGTGGAGGTATGGCAGTTTATTATGGCAATACTGGCCAACTAATAGAGTCACTGTATTAATCGGGTCTTAGTTTGACAAAATACAAACACTCTTGCTAGTTTAGAAAGAAAAGAGAGGGGTGCTTGGGTGGCTCAGTCGGTTAAGCATCTGACTCTAGATTTCCGCTCAGGTCATGATGTCACAGTTCATGAGTTTGAGCCCCACATCAGGCTCTGCACTGTGTTAGCCCGGAGCCTGCTAAGAATTCTCTCTACCTCTCCCTCTGCCCCTCCTCCACTAGTTGCGTGTGTGTGTGTGTGTGTGTGTGTGTGTGTGTGTCTGTCTGTCTGTCTCAAAATAAATAAATAAACTTAAAAAAACTAAAAAGAAAATAAACATTTCTCAAAGGAAAGTAGATAGCTCAGAGAATCGTTAGAGGACTAGAGAGCCAGATTGGGAGGCTATGCACTTCAGAACAACGCCTGAGCCATGTTGTGAGATTGTGCCAGTAACAGCTCTGACGAAACCAGATGCTGTAGTGCAGGCCACTCACTCTCCACCTGAGATGCCAGAACTTCTATCTTCTGATCATGATGTAACCGGGGCCCACAGGTGCAAGAGCGCCTGGCTCCAGGGATCCGAAACAGACCAGGTTAGGCTCCTTGCTGCTGACAAAATCCAAAGGCAGAGAGATGAGTAATAGTGAAACAAGAAAGGAATTTACTTCGGTGAGGCCAATGTGGGGAAGACAGGGGATTAATAATGTCTCAAAGACTGTCTTCAAATACTTCTAAATTTATGTAAGGAAAAGTTTGGTGGGTATATGCAGGTGGCAGTAAAGGTCAGGTAGATCATTGCCTTGAGGTCAGTTATTGCTCGAGGGGTGGTTTGGGTTCCTATCAAAGACACTTTGCCCAACAGGTCCTTTGACTGAGTTAAAAGTTAAGCTGGAAAGAACTTAATCACTTAAAAAGTACAGAGGTCAAAATGAAGGCAGTTAAAGTCCTCTTTCAATGAAAGTTAACATTTAAGCTGTCACCTTGGCAAAAACAAACAAACAAAAAAGGATTTCTTGCAGTCCTTGTCTAGTCATGTAGCTCATTTCTGGTTTGATGTCTCACTGGGGTGTGTGTGATTGGAGAAGCCTAGACTCCATGCCTGCAACCCAGCTGTGAGTTGAGTGTGGGAGAGTGAGTATTCTGACTTCCGCCTTGTGCAAGTGGATCAAAAGGCAGGAAAATGCCCAGAGAAAGGGTTCTTGAGAGGTGGTGGTATACCGGAAAAGGCACACAAAGGGAATCAACTTCAAAACCTCAGTAGTATGATTCTTTGACTAGCTGCTCAGGTGGTACATTTCTCTGAGACCTAGTTATTTCCATAGTCCTTAACCTTTTCTTGAATCTGTTTTTATTTTCACTGGATAAGACTCTCTCCCGTCTAGAATTGAACTATTAAGCGCAAATAGCTGGCCCCCTCACCCCACTTACCGTGTGCTCTTTTGTAAGAAAGAAAAAAAAATAGGTAGGTTAATATGAAGATGTTGGTTGCCAAATGTTCATTTATCCCACCTTATATCGGTACAAGAATCCACAGCTTTCCTCAGTGAGTCATTCCTTCCCCCTGTCTTTCTCTGTGGTTTTGTGGGGATAACATCTCTACTCTGCTACTCCTGCCCAAGTTCCAGAAGACTTATGGTTCAGTTTGGCCACAGAACATACCACATACCATCCCTCCTCCCCAGCCCTGTGATTAGTTTGGAATAGGTAGGCACAGTGTCTGGGACAGACTAATGAGACTCAGTCCCAGGTCACTTCCTAGGACTTTTCTTTGGTTCTTCTCTTCTGTGGTTGCTAGGCTAGGACATAAGCCTTGGAGTTGCTGCTGACCAAAGTGATGTTTCTTGATAAAAACTTTCCTGAGTGTAAAGATGACACAGAGGAAAGTAGAGCCAAGGAATAGATAGGAACGGTCCAAGTATCCCTTGAACACCTAGAACCAGCTGTGCCAATAGTCATTTTCAGCTTAAATCCATTTAAATGATTTCAGTAGCTTTCAAACAAAAGACTTGACTAATTTTGTTAGTTAAATAAAATAGTTAATTGCTGGGGCACCTGGGTGGCTCAGTCGGTTGAGCATCTATTTGACTCATGACTCAGGTCGTGATCCCATGGTACATGGAATCGAGCCCCCAGTCAAGCTCTGCTTAAGATTCTCTCTCTCTCTCTCTCTCTCTCTCTCTCTCTCTCTCTCTCTCCCCCCCTTCCCCACTCATGCTTTCTCTCCCTCTCTCTCACTTTCTCTCTCTCAAAGTAAATAAATAAACATTTAAAAAAAGTTAATTGGTGGGGTGCCTGGGTGTCTCAGTCAGTTAAGCATCCAACTTTGGCTCAGGTCAGGATCTCGCAGTTTGTGAGTTCAAGTCCCGCTTCAGGCTCTGTACTGACAGCTTAGGGCCTGGAGCCTGCTTCAGATTCTGTGACTCTCTCTCTGCCCCTCCCCCATTTGTGTTCTGTCTCTCTCTCAAAAATAAACATTAAAATTAAAAAAAAAAGTTAATTGGTAAGCATAGATTTTTCCCTGAAAATTCTGCTTTAACAAACATTTGTAGTACCTCCTACTCAATGTCCAAATGAAAAAAACTTGGCCTTGTTTTTATACAAACTGTGTATACCCACCCCATTCCCCCCCTCCCCAGACACACACACACACACACACACACACACACACACACACACAGAGTAAGGGAAAATAGAGCAAATATATCAAAGATTTTATTCATCTTGGGTTCCTCTCTTTAGAGAAAATGACCTTTGTAGGATTTGATGAGAGATAAAACATACTTGCACATATTTTGTTGTATCTTTGCTTTGTCCAGATTAACTCTTGAATGTAATAGAGAATTATTTTTCTCTTTCTTGCAACCCAGTGTTTGGATGTCAGCATAATGTTAACTGCATTTATTTTGTTTCTTTTTAACATGTGTGGCTTCATTCTCTTTAGGTTTGGCCTTTTAGTCCTTCCCTACATCTGATTATTCCAAGGTAAATGCTGGAGCATATATACATATTTGACAGAGGAGTATTACACTTTTATCTCTGGGTCTTCTGTAAGAATTTGTGAGTTCTATCAAGTAACAATAGTACTCTGCTCTACTTTGTTTCATCTTTTAGCTTGCAATGCCTGGTTTTAACTGTCCTTTGTCTTCCAATCAGAAATCAGATCCTGCTATACTAATCTTAAGAGCAACTGTTATATTGAAGGAAAGAGACCACTGTCACCAGTTTATATCTTTGGAGGAAATATTTCATTAAAGGTACTATGCCTGAATATTTATGGACTCTGGTTCTCCAGTTGCGTTTCTGCATAAATTACAAACTGAGACATAAATAGGGGCCCTAGAGAAACAATAGAAATAAGCACTGTCTTAGTCTGTTTGGGTTGTTATTACAAAATATCACAGACTGGGGGTATAAACAACAGACATTTATCTCTCACAGTTCTGGAGGCTGTAGGTCTTAAGGTCAAGGCTACAGCATAGCTGCCTTTCAGTGAGGGCCATTTGCCTGGTTCATAGCTAGTGCCTGTTTGTTGTGCACTCACGTGGTGGAAGGGGCTAGCGATCTCTGTGGGGTCTTTTTTATAAGACACTAATCCCGTTCATGAGGGCTCCCCCCTCATAACCTCAATCCCTAAGGGCCCCACCTCCTAACACCATCACCTTTGGAGATTAGGATTCAACATGTGAATTTTGGGAGGACACAAACATAGCAAGCACTAGGACACATTAGTGGGAAGAGATTTGTCCCTGATACGCCACAGTGCCTTCTTTTATTCCAGTTTTTCCTTTAACAACATTAACTCTGTGTTTTATTGGACATACTGTCATTGGACATACTGACATAGTGTGTCTTTCCATATCATCTTGAAATGTGTTCTCATAATTCCAAAACAAAAACTTACTCCTAAATATTTAGATTCTTATTCTACAACTCTGCTTTTATGAATTTCATTTACTAAAATATCTGTATGGAATAATTTTCACGTGACTATCTGGAAGTTGTGTCCAATAAAGTCAACCGAGAATACAACTGCTACGTAAGAAGTGAAGAGCTCTGATTTTAGGATCCTATGCATCTTACGTTGCTAGCCTGCTCAACCTAGAAAGGGACGGATACTAAGGTGGGGGTGATTTCTTGCTATTACAACATAATAACACAAGGTCTGGGCTTCTGATTGGCTTGTTTGAAATGAATGCATGGGTTTCTTGGAATCTTATCTCACAAACACTCAAACCAGTGTGGCCAACTCAGTATTCTGGACATCCAGGGAGAAAAGAATTGGGGATGAGGGGGGTGGCAGAGAAGAAGGAAAGAGAAAAGGAAGAGGAGAGAAAGAGAATTGTGTTGAACATTTTATCTTTTGTAAATAGTGTCCCCAAGCTTGTAAATAAAGGATAATATTCCCTGACTGACATTAGGATCTTGTTTTAATATTAGGAATTTATAATTCCCTAATTGCTATTGATATTTGCAGGCTAAATGGAGCAGATGTACTTTTAAATTAGATTTGCCAATTATAAACAAATGGATGCCTCAAGTTCAATTTTTTCTTAGTTCCTTATTGTATGAAAGTATTCTAATTTTGTTTACTGCAAGAAGTATATGCACAGTTAAATTGGCATTTCTGTGATTAAATATTTCAAAACTTCTTTTATTTGATTTTTAATTTTTACTGAGAAAATGGTTATTTCCAAAATTAAAAGAAGGCAAGTGATTATAGTAAACAGTAAAATTCTTTAAGTATTTATAAATAAATACCTGTATTTTCTTTAAAAAGGGTCATTTCTGAAAGATACCTGTATTTATAAATATAATTTAGTCACAATATGTTAACTTTATGCAGTAATTTTTCAAATGATTTATATATACATTTAAAAATTTACTTTTGAGAAAGAGAGAGCACGCATGTGCACAAACGGGGGAGGGGCAGAGAGAGAGAGGGAGACACAGAATCCAAAGTAGGCTCCAGCTCTGAGCTGTCAGCATAGAGCCTGATGTGAGGCTCGAAATCATGAACCGTGAGATTGTGACCTGATCCAAAGTTGGATGCAAAACCGACTGAACCACCCTAGAGGCCCTCAAATTATTTATACATTTTTGTTTACCTATCTAACAAACTACTTCAAACAGTGGCTTAAAACAACCACCATTTATTATGCCTCACAATTCTGTGGATTGGGATTTGGCTATGGCTTTCACTACTAGGACTAGAATGTCCAGGTTGATTTCTTCACTCACATGTCTGCCATTTTAGCTAGGATGGATTAAATGATGAGGTTTGCCTCATATATTTCCATTGCGGTCAGATATTTGGGGCTTTGGTTCTCCCTGTTGGTCAGATTCCTTGGTCTTTTCCATGTAGTATCAGAGCCTCTCTTTCTCCATGTGGCCTCTTCATACTGTAGGACTTTGGGCAAGGTAGCCAGATTTCTTAAATTGTCAGGCTCAAGCCTGGAATTGACACAGTCACTTCTGCTACATTCTATTAGCTAAAGTGAGTCATAGCGTCAGCCTAGATTCAGGGTGGGAGAAGAGCACACAAGGAGGTGAATACCAGGAGAGCTGTTCCTCAGGGGAGAAGAGGTACTTTGTGGAGACTAGATACTACAGCACATGTGTCCCTTGACAACATCATTTTCTGGAAATTCAATTGTAAAATTGAGTATTTCTCAGGGTGTATCTTTCATGTAATCTGAGGCTTAAGAAACGCTTTTCAGAAAAGAGAACCTGGTTTAAAAAATTTGAAAGACAGTGCAAACAATAGCCCTTCTCTTGAGCTTATAATGGCATGCTAAAACCAGTTCGGATTTTGCCAGATAAAAACTTAGTTTAACCCACATTTCCCACACATTTAGGTGCATTGAACTGTGCCTGGCATTTAGTAACCACTTATAAATATTTGTTGAATCAGATTTATCATAGGACCCTTTTCCACAAAACACATGTTGATGGTTACAAAGAATTAATGTTTCCAACAGAAGGAACTTTGGGGAAATAGGTCTATTATGTAAGAGAAGAGTACATGATTCTGAGTTTCTTCCAGACCTACAACCCCCATCTAGCTGCTTTCTAATGAATTAATTGTTGTATCTTAGACTACAGAACCCCACCTCCTGGTTGCAGGTGATTAGATTCCAGATAGACCCCTGACCTAGAGGCACCTGTCTGCAGGCTGGCCAGCAACTTAAAAGATATCCTGGCATGGGAGCTTTTACCAGTAGGAGTAGCCTAAATTGGATTGTGATAAGGAGATCCAATTAGATCCCTGTCACTTGGATAGTTTGTGAGAAAATCAGTTAGTTGGTAGAGGTAGAAGTAGTAGAAGCAGGAGTAGAGAATAAATAAGTTTCCATTCTACAAAGCACTAGGGTGCTATATTTTTTTCTTATCCTATTTGTGTGGCTGCTGAAAGCTCCTCTTCTTTCCCTTTCTTCCCCCATCTTTAGGATAAAACCCTGTTAACTAAGGTAGTCACCTATGTCTCCATTTCCTACTATCTGAAAGAGCCTAATTAGTACATGATGTCAGGGAGTGAGACCTATATTCTCTTATTCAGAATAAGAAAACAGTGTGCTCAATTGCACAGTCAGGGGAGAAGCGCCAGTATGACATGGCCTTTTGCAAGCATGCAAACACAGCAGGAGCTCCCACCAGTGGGGCCAACGACAGGTAGGACAGAGTCAGCTGGCAAAGGACCTGCTCAGTGTTTTCAAATGTTGTAGGAAACTCTTTGATCAATAGCTGCAGAGGAAGCTGGCTACAGGTGAGGATTTTTCTTTAAAGAATCTCAGAAATATATGATGAAAATTCTAGTCTGGGCATGTTATTTTTCCCCATTGACTACCAGAAAGGAAAATGAGAAAATTAATTATAGGAGGAAGGTGCAGGTGGAAGGAAAGAGCACATGGACACCAGGGAAGCTGGAATTGTGCAGATTTCACTAATTTCTAAAGCAGGGTTCTTCTAGGGAACAGTGGAAAATGACGAGAAACGTTTGCTGGCCACTCACTAGTCTAAGGCTATGTTGCAGTCAAAATGCAACCACTCCCAACGGTACTAGGAGAGGAGTGGGGAACAGCACCCAGAAAACTCAGTTTATGTCCACAGAAATGCATGTCTAGAACATCAGTGAGATGATGTAGGATACTGACAGGAGATCCAAACAGCAAGTTACTCAGTGGGCATGGCCACAATTCTCATGAGGCAGAAGTAAGTTGAGATGCCAGGAATAAACAGAACTTGCCTGCTGTTGTCCAGACAAGTTCAGTGGATGCCCAGCATTTGGGGATTTATCAAAAGAGAGAAACATGTTTGCTTTGGGGTGTCAAGATTCTTTTTTGTTTTTTGATAAATACTCTATTTTTTAGTATATGTGCTGCTGAAACAAGCACAATAGTCTTTATTTTTTAAAAATAGCTTTATATTTACAGGTAAATGAAACAGGTGGTACAGGGTTCCCGTATATCCCCACACTCAGCTTTCCCCATTGTTAGCATTTATCTTCGTATGAGACATTGTTACACTTAATGAATCAATACTGATGCATTATTATTAACTAAAGTCCATGGTTTATTTGGATTTCCTTAGTTTTTAGGTTTTTCCCTGATTTCTTTTTCTGTTCTGGGCCCCTCTCCAGGATACCACATTACATTTAGTTGTTTCATGTCTTCTTAGGTTCCTTGTGGCTGTTACAGTTTCTCAGACTTGCCTTGTTTTTGATGACTTGGGCAATTTTGAGAAGTACTGGTGAGGTATGTTGTAGGTTGTCTGTCTAATGGAATTTGCCTGATGTTTTTCCTCATGATTCAACTGGGATTTTGGGTTTCCGGAGGAAGATCACAGGGGTAAAGTGTCATTTGCATCACTTCATACCAAGACTGCACCCCGTCAACATGATTTATCACTGCTGATGTTGATTTTGCTTACCTGGCTGAGGTAGTATTTGTCAGTTTTCTTCACTGTGAAGTTACCCATTTGCTTTCTATTTCCATAATGTAGAAGAAGGGGGTACAGCCCGTATTTAAGGAGTAGAAATTTATGCTCCCTCTCCTTGATATTTGAGTATCTACATAAATTATTTGGAATTCTTCTGCATGGGAGATTTGTCTCCTTTCCCCACTCATTCATATATTCAATCATTTATTTGTCAGTTTGGACTCAGAGATGTTTATTTTATCCTTTGATAATCCTATATTACTTTATTTATTTTGTTCCTTAAATTTTTCCAGCTTTGGCTGTTGGGAGATCTTTCATTTGGCTCCTGTGCTCCTTTGACAGACCTGCATGAATATGGTATTCTGCTGTTTTTTTGTTTTTGTTTTTGTACTTCAAAAACACTCTGGGGGCTCCTGGGTGACTCAGTCAGTTAAACCCCTGCGTCAGGCTCTGCCCTGACAGTGCGGAGCCTACGTGGGATTCTCTCTCTCCCTCCCGCTCTCTCTGCCCCTCCCCTGCTTGCTCGCTCTCTCCCCCCTCCTCTCAAAATAAATAAATAGACTACAAAAAACAAAAACAAACAAAAAGCACTCTGACACTCCGAGATGTTCCAGGCTCATCTTACATGTTTCTTTGCTTGTCCTAGAATCCAGCCATTTCTCCAAGAAACTCTGGTTCCTTTTACTGGAAATGGTATTAGAAACCAAGATCTGGGCATTAGGTATACTCACTGCTACTGGGATATTGTTTCTTCTGAGCCCTCTCAGCTTCCAGAGCAAAGTAACATATGTACATCACTTATGTATATGCCCATATCTATAAATATTTCTATATGTAATCATCTACATCTGTATTAAACTAAACCTGAGTTATTACAACGTCTCCGTTCGAATCCATTACCAAATCCATTACCTCCTTCCATCCAACCCCCACCTCTTGTTTATCTGAATCTCACTCCAACGGTGAGAAAGTTGGCTCCTACTTTGTGCCATCCACTTGTTTAATTCCCTTGCACATGTACAGCAGCATCAGAATTGTTAACCTGTCCCCTGATGGGGAATGACTTTACCAACTAGTATAGTGATTATGTGCAGTTCCTTTTATTTTTTTTTTAATTTTTTTAATGTTTATTTATTTCTGAGACATAGAGAGACAGAGCACGAGTTGGGGAGGGGCAGAGAGAGAGGGAGACACAGAATCTGAAGCAGGCTCCAGGCTCTGAGCTGTCAGCATAGAGCCTGATGCGGGGCTCAAACTCACGAACCATGAGATCATAACCTGAGCCGAAGTCAGACGCTTCACCGACTGAGCCACCCAGGCACCCCTACAATGACTAAATTTAAAAAGACCAACCTGGGGGCACCTGGGTGGCGCAGTCGGTTAAGCGTCCGACTTCAGCCAGGTCACGATCTCGCGGTCCGTGAGTTCGAGCCCCGCGTCAGGCTCTGGGCTGATGGCTCAGAGCCTGGAGCCTGTTTCCGATTCTGTGTCTCCCTCTCTCTCTGCCGCTCCCCCGTTCATGCTCTGTCTCTCTCTGTCCCAAAAATAAATAAACGTTGAAAAAAAAATTAAAAAAAAAAAAAGACCAACCTGTTGGCAAGAATGTGGAGCAACTAAAATTCTCATGCACTGCTGGCAGGAATATAAAATTGTACAACCACTTTAGAACGTGGTTTTGGCTGTTTTTCAAAAAAAATTAAACATATGCCAGCCATCCTCCTGATACTGATACTCCTAGGTATTTACCCAGGGGGAAAGAAAGCAAATGTCCACACAAAGACTTGTCTATGAATGTTCATGGCAATTTTATTTGCAATAGCCTCAAACTGAAATTACCTTCAACAGATGAATAAACAAATCATGGTATATACATGTTGTGAGTTTAGCTAAGCTACTCCATGATATTCTGCCTTGGCACCTATTTTGTTTTCCCAAGGGACCTGCAGGGACCTTAAACTGACACTAGTCCTTCATGCAAGCATATACCCTAGACAATAGCCTGCAGAGTCACAAGGAAAAGTAAGTTCCTGATATGACTTCCCTAACTGCCCTTGTGATCAATAGTCTCCCCAACCTCCCAGGACTTTCCCCTATGTGTCACTTAGATGACCCCCCCACCCCACCCCAACAGAGCTTACCCAAACCCTGCTCTCTTTGATTTGAATGGATCAGTTTGGGGTTAGCCTGGGAACCCCAGAGCATTCCACCTGGGGATCCTAATAGAGGCACTTGCCCCACCCAGCCTTGCCTCTTTCTCTGCCTGCACCCTGCCTAGCATGGCCCCTCCAAGTGAGCCATGTATTTCCTCAAGGACCTATGAGTAATAAACTTCTTTACTTTACTATCTTTTGTATTCTGTTGTTGAGCCACAACTCACCATCCAGCACCCTGTGCTCTGCTTAACAAATGTTAATTTAATGAAATCATAACACTGTACAATGGAATACTCCTCATCAATAAAATGGAATAAACTATTGATACACGCAACAACATGGATGAGTTTCATCATGATTATGCTGTAAGAATCTAGGGAAAAGAATATATGCTGCGTTTGGTGCTGCTTCCCATTACTTATTACTCAGCTACTTTCACAGAAATTATTAACACAAAGTTTCACATATAGTGAAGTGCTTGAAGATAACTTGTGATTTTTATTAAATTGTTCTCAGGTTCAAATGACACCTATATTAAGAACATAGAATAATTTTATTTTTATTTTTTTCAGTGAGACAGAGAGAGCAAGTGTGCACAAGGTGGGGAAGGGCAGAGGGAGAGAATCCTAAGTAGGCTCCATGCTCAGCAAGGAGCCTGACAAAGGGCTCAATTTCATGAATGTCAGATCATGACCTGAGTTGTAATCAAGAGTCAGATGCTTAACCAACTGAGCTGCCCAGGTGCCCCAAGAACCCAGAATAATTTTAGAACCGGAAGAATTCCTTAAGATGAATTTATCCAATTGACTCCCCACCCCTGTCTCCACCCCAGAAGTTACATGATTTACCTCTCTAACTAGAAAGCCTAGAATTTTAGCAACTTATTTCCACTCCCTGTGAAAAAGATCTCCTCTGAATTATGAACAAACCATAATTCTAAAATATAACAATTTTTAGTAACTGGTCTTATGAACTTTATTATTTGGGGGCTTTTTTCCTAAGGAAACAAATGACAATAACCACAAGGAAATGCTTTAGATGAAATTGATCAGTGAAGTTTCAGGGATTTTTTTCAGCCCTATTTCTCTTACCTTGTTCTTTTAAAAATTTTTTTTAATGTTTATATTTGAGAGAGAGAGAGAGACAGAGTGCAAGTAGGGGAGGGGCAGAGAGACAAGGAGACACAGAATCCGAAGCAGGTTTCAGGCTCTGAGATGTCAGCACAGAGCCCTATGCAGGGCTCAAACTCATGAACCACAAGATCATGACCTGAGCCAAAGTCAGATGCTTAATCAACTGAGCCACCCAGGCGCCCCTCTTATCTTGTTCTTTATTCAATCAAATCCCCCTGGTGGAGAAGATATGCCTTACATACCTTCATGTATCTTCCCCACATAACGCAAAATGTGAAGAAATGGAACTGCCTCGACTAGAGAGGTAACTTGTCTACAAACTGATCCCTTGGCAAGCCCCAGAGACTTGTAGTAAGTAGGAGGAAGAGAATTTTTCAGAATCTGCAGTGATTCCTTCCAAACAGAAATAAAATATCCTGGCCTGCTTCCAAATTGCTGAGAAACTGGTGGGGATTTAACTAACAATAGGAAGTGTGGAGGGTGAATAAGATCCTACTGCACATTGCCTTTGGCTTGTGCAGCAACTTAAAAAACATTTTTTAAATATTTATTTACCTACGTTTTGAGAGAGAGAGAGTGAGCACAAGGCAGGGAGGGACAGAGAGAGAGAGGGAGACATAGAATCTGAAGCAGGCCCCAGGCTCTGAGCTGTCAGCACAGAGCCTGACATGGGGCTTGAATTAGAAACCGTGAGATCATGACCTGAGCCCAAATCAAGAGTTGGATGTTTAACCAACTGAGCCACCCAGGTGCCCCACTTGTGCAGCAACTTTTAAATTCTGTTTATCCCAGATGACCTTCTGAGACTGATGCTCCAATACTAGTGAGGTAAGTGATGGTATTACCAAGCTTATGTAACTATTACCCTTTTACTGGGAGTACCTGAAAGGGTTAAAATACACTTTGCTCTGGGTTTCCCAAGTTTTATAGCTCTTTGGTTTAGATTAAAATATTTGCTTTGTTCTTCTCAGTTTTGAATGACTTTTGGAATATTCAAGGTTACGAGGGACAGTATCTCAGATATGTAGGAATGCACATTCATTATTTAGAGCAGTAGTCCTCAGAGTATGGGTCCTCTCTTGCTAATGGCTTTGCCTCATATTTACCTGAGAGAATAAAGTCCCTCAGTGGAAAGTCCCTCATCTTCCACCTCCTATACAATGGGTTGGCATCTGTGCCTATCTTCTCCTTTTACTGTATTTTGCAGGAATTACCTACTCCCTGTCAAAGGCCCAGCTTCACTTGTGCCCTGGATTCCAACCCCCAAGGGCTTCCATCCATCAGTCACCTTTGTTCTGTGTTGGGTCATTCTCATCAGCATGCAATTTCTGGGTTAGCCTTTTCTTTTTTTTAATATCCTACCTTGATTCTGTATTGTCTTTCAACTATGTCTCGTTTCTCTTCTTCTTTTTTAAGCCAAACATTTTTTTTTTAATTTATTTATTTTGAGAGAGAGAAAGAGAGAGAGAAGAGGCAGAGACAGAGGGGGGTTGGGTGGAGAGAGAATCCTAAGCAGGCTCCATGCTGTCAGTGCAGAGCCTGATGCAGGGCTCAAACTCACCAACCATGAGATCTTGACCTGAGCTGAAATCAAGAGTCAGAGGCTTAACTGACTGAGCCACCCAGGTGCCCCTAAGCCAAACATCTTAAGGGCTGTTCCTACATGCTCACTTCATTTGACCTCTAATTCAGTCTTAAAAATTTTTTTGTATGTCTATGTCAAAATTATATATCCAAATAGTTTAGAGTCAAATAATGCTATAAGGAATTTTAAGACAAAGAGCAAACCCCTGGTCATCTTCCTCTCTTCCCCCAATTTTCTTGCCCTAGGGGCAACCACTCTTAAATCTTTCAGGTAAATCTCTTGGTACGTATCTCCATATCTTGAAATAATAGGTGTATTGCTATTCTTGGTCTTTATGTTTTAGGCAGTATCTATTGGTTTCACACCATAGAAAATGAAGATTTATCTATCCCTCTTTCTTCTGGCACACATGCGCACACACACACACACACACACACTTCTTTCATCCCCTTAACCACTCCATGTGGTGATACTGCAATTTTGTTAAGGTTTTATTCATAGTTTATATTATTATGACCAAGTATGTGTGATTTAAAGCTTAGCCAAGTAGTAAAACTATTACCATTCTTCCTTTCCACCATGATAGTAGTACTCTGGAAATAGTTTCTTTTTTTCTCTTTCTTCGTGTGTGTGTGTGTGTGTGTGTGTGTGTGTGTGTGTGTGTGGCTTTCTTTGTAGAGTTCTTTATTTTTTTTTCTCTTCTTAAAAATAAGTATCATCTTATGTGAAAAAGAAAAAGTAGAGAAATGCACCCATGCTTTTTTTTTTTTTTAAGGAATACTTCATTAAATGGTTATATCAAATACTTCTGGTGCCGCATGCATATTCCCTCAGCCCTTGCTATTGTAGAAAATATCATCTTGACTTCCACATGTGAATATACCTCCATTTCTTTGCATGAAGGCTTTCTTTGGGACCAGTGCCCTCTCTACCTATGGGCATTGCAATCCAAAATTCCAAGGGATGAACACTCTTCTCCCTAGGCGGCATCCTTGAATAATGACTCCCCAGCTCTCTCCTCTCGGGTAATATATTTTGAAGCATGTGTTCAACACTGTTTCTTAGAGTTACTCAGTGGGATTAAAGTGAGTTACTCACAATGGCTGCTTTATTGACTTCCTTCATGTATCATGTTCCCACTCTACCAATGGTGTTTCTTGGACTCACCTCCCAAATAAATAATGTGTACTCA
Source organism: Prionailurus viverrinus (assembly GCF_022837055.1). Classification (NCBI taxonomy): domain Eukaryota; kingdom Metazoa; phylum Chordata; class Mammalia; order Carnivora; family Felidae; genus Prionailurus; species Prionailurus viverrinus. Next base: position 115,714,410 of record NC_062564.1, read on the forward strand.
AATCCTTCTTTCCATGTCCTGCTTCTTAAACAACACAAACTAAGATAATTAGTGCTGAGTATTTCCTGTTATATCACATTTTAAGGTACATTATGTCTGGTGTCCCAGTTTTAGAAGATGCTAAAATTGATAAGTGGGTGCAGATGGTACCAGCCTGATCTCTCCATTATAAAATTCCCTTTCCTGCCTGTATTAGTCAGGGTTTTCCAGACAAACAGAACCAATAGTATAGATAGATAGAGATTTACTATAAGGAATTGACTCACGTGGTCATGGAGGATGAGAAGTCTCAAGATCTGCAGTTAGCAAGCTGGAGATCCAGGAGAGCTGATGGTATAGTTCCACTCCAAATCCCAAAGCCTGAGAATCAGAAGAGCTGATGGCATAAGTTCCAGTCTGAAGGATAGCAGGCTTGAGACCCAAGAGCCAATGTTTCAGTTCGAATCTGAAGGCAGGAAAAGACCAATGTCTTAATCAAGGAAGTAAGGCAGGAGTTCCCTCTTACTTGCAGAAGAGTCATCTTTTTAGTCTAATCAGGCCTTCAACTGATTAGATGAGGCCCACCCACATTATGGACAGCAATCTACTTAGTCTACTGATTCAAATGTTAATCTCATCCAGCAGTACCCTCACAGAGTCACCCAGAATAATGTTTAACCAAATATCTGGGCACCCTGTGAACCCATTCGGGTTGACACACAAAATAAACCATCACACTGTCTTCCACCTAATACTTTTAGCAGACATTAATGATTATTGCCTATGTTAATTGCCTCATCAGGTGCTTAAAATGGTGATTTTTAAATGCCAACATTCCTTCTGCATTTATTAACTAGAATTCTATCAGTATGAACCTTTCCTCATCAGCTATTTGATTACTCTGAAATACAGTTTGTACAGAAAGGCTGTGGTAAATTTGTCCTTTTTGATGACTTACTTTTCTAAGCAGTTATCACTAATACAACCACAAACTCCTTGTCAGTGTCTGAATCATTTTCAGTATGGTCATTCCCATAAGATGCTATATTAATTTTATCTTCCTAAACTAGGCTCTCCAAGGGCCTTCTGACTTCTTGGAGAGCCTTCTGACTAATTATCCTCTAGACCTGGTACATGGCAGTCATTCTCAGATCTTCCTTCACCATAAATCTGGGAATTCCTTTTGACTGTTTCCTGTGTGGAAACATCTATTTTCTGAATGCCCTCTTTCCATTAGGTGGAGCACATCCTCCAATATTTCCTTGAGAAAGGGTGTATGATAATTCCAAATTCTGGGTGGGAAATGCATTTCTTTTGGAACTCTGAAGGTATTGTTCTATTTATCTTCTAGCCCTCAGTGTTTTTCTTAGTACCTTCAATTCATTTTCACTCCTGATTCTTTGTTTTTGAACTGTCCTTCTCCTTTGAAGTTTGTAGGATTTCCAGGCAACAGTACTATGCATTGTACATTCAATTTCTATCTTTTGAGCTGGACATTCAGGGAAAGACTCCAGTCCTTCACTTCTAGAAAATTTTGTCTAATGATTTACTTAGTTATTTCCTCCTATGATTTTTCTCTTTCTGGAATTTCTAATATGTGGATGTTGGATTTCCTGGACTATTCCTTTAAAAATTCTATTTCTATTTTTTGGGGATTTTGCTCTGCATTCTGGAAGCTATCTTCACCTTTTCTTCCATTTCTGTTATCTTGTTTTTAATTTCCAAGAGCCTCATTTTAATTCTGAATACTTGTGGCATTGCCATCTCACTGATAAATCCTTCAATATGTAACTCTAAAATTACTCCTTTCAAAAATATAACAATGTTATTATCACCAAAAAATGTAACTCTTTACTATCAAGAATCCAGGTACTCTTCAAATTTCCTCTATTGCTGTGTACATTAAATATTCTTCTCTATGTGAGTCAGTCGTGAAATAAGTTTCATATGGTTCAATTGCTTAATACCTCTCTTAAGTTTTCTTTTAATCTTCAGTTCTTCATTTGTTTTTTTTTTTTCCTTCTCCTTTTAATTTAATTATTGAAGAATCAGGTCCTTATGTAGAGATTTCCACAGTTTGGATTTGGCTGCTTGCATTTATGGTGATTTGTACATCTTTCCTCTGCATTAACTGTAAACTGGTAATCAGATCTGAAGGCTTGATTAGAATCAGGGTTGAATGTAAGGGGCATTAATACCACAGGAGGCAAAGTGTCATCAGGAGGCAAAAAAGTTCTGATGTCCTTTATTGTCATGATGTTAGCAGCCATGAGCAGCATTGTCTTTATACATTATTTCATTAGAAGGTACAAAATGGTGATATTATAATTCCATCTTTCCTTCATCTATTAGCTGTATTTCTACAAAGAGAACTTCCTCTCATCAACTTTTTTCATTACCTTACTTACAGTTAGTGCAGGGAAGGCAGGGTAAATTCTTTCCTTTATCAGTTTCAAAATAATGAGTTGGCTCAGTAGCATCCTCCAAGGGTAGCAATGAGTTGTCTTTAATTATAATCATTATGAACACGGACATTTAAACATATTTGGCTTATTTCAATACCTTATAGTTATTATCCCTTTAGTGCTCTAATCTAATTGTACCATCTTTGACAGGAGAAAACTTCTTAAAGTTGGCTTCTGAGTCCTTTTGACATAATTCTAGTGGGGTTTTTTTTTGTTGTTGTTTGTTCAATCCTAGTGTTTTTTGATGATTTCCTTGTTTCTGGTTTGACAAGATGTTGCAGGCTCATTTGCATGACTGATGTCTGGAATCATGAATTTGAACTGAGAGTATCAATATAAAGTCATGATGTATTTTAACCCTAAAAATGTCTTTCATTGGGAAAAGCTCACAAATATGGACTGAGAAGCAATGAGTACAACTTAAAGCCCAGATTGTGATATCTTTATACCATTTCCCTTTAAATACCATTTCCTAGGACTCCTTGAAGAAATGGCTGGGGCGCCTCAGTCTCAGGTCATGAGCTCATGGTTTAGGGATTTGGAGTAACGCATGCGCTGTGAGCCCAGAGGCTGCTTTAAGATTTTCTGTCTCTGTCCCTGCCCCGCTCTTTGAGAATTGAGAATTATATCGAAATTCAATTCTATATACAGACTTCAAATTAAACACCCCTTAGAAAAAGCTACAGGGAACCAATGAATTGACATTTTATGTGGTCAAGTAAACAAGGTTGGATTTAAAATTTTATAAGTACCACTCTGACAGCAATTCAAAAATGGAGTAACATGTGTGTGAGCAGCAGCCACACAGGTGGAGGGTGCTCAGTTAAGGGGATTAGTTGTGATTCATCTTGAATAGGGGGAAGGCCTAACAAACGGCAGTAACAGTGGGGGAAATAGACTGATTTGCTACTTATTGAGAAGCAGTACCCTCAGGTCTTAGTGATTGAAGATGATGTGGTGGGCGGCGTGTGGGAGGGGGCAGGCGCAGAGTACTATTTCTGTGCCTGTAGCAAGCTTTGGAAAAGCCCTTAGAATGGGGGGGGGGGAGTAACTCGTGGAAGAAGACCTCCCCCCCGCCCCCATTTTCCTATGAACTGGTCCTATAATAATTAGGTGAATTTGAGAATGTCCTGCACATGTGGGCAGTCTACCCTTTGGTAACCAGCAGCCCTCCCTAAGCCTGGAATTCAGTCCTCTAAGACTTTTCGGAAAAACTAATAATATAGGGGCCCTTTTGGCCTAGCGGTTGAGAATTACTGGACAGAAATCTCCTGATATGAAGCGAGGTCTCCAAGTGGGGAAGGAAGCACCTTGCAGATGACCACTAATCCCAGTCGAGATATTAATTATTGATGACCAAGGAAGGGGCATTGACTGTTTCTTGAAGTTACGCGTTGAGCAGAATTTTAAAGCCACCAAGCGGAACGTGTGGAAAATAAGCTGTTCAGTAAATCATTTCTTCCCTTTGCGAGGCTGGAAAATCCCTTTTTAAATGTGGCCAGGGTGACAAGGATACAGAATGGGCAGACAGAAGACTGGTGGCCGCGCTTATGGAGGAAAAGTCAGAGGGGCAGGAGACTCCATCAATGTCTCTTTCCAGCCAGCATCAGCTGCAGGGAGCCAAGAACCTCCCTTGCCCTTCCGTGGGTGGCCCGCGCCTGGGACTTGGCTCCAACCTCAGCGCCTGCGCAGCACAAGGCGTCAAGCCCGGGAGAGGCCAGGAAACTTCCACGACTACCTTCCCAGGCCCCGCCCCTTCCTCAGAATCAAGAGGGAGGAGCGTCGTGCGCGCTCGCACCGTTGCAAGCGCCAAAGCCCCACCCCAGCTCCTGCCTAAGGTTCTGGCCCGCCGCTTCGCCCCTCCCCACATACCTCTGCTCCAGATCCATTTCGGAGGCGCAACCAACGCGCCACGCAGTAGGAGGTACGAGCACGAGCCCGTGCGTACGTAAGCGCGCGCCGACTCGGGCGCAAGGAGGCCCCGCCTTTTCGTCCCGCCCCGCCCCCGTCGGCCTCTCCTCCGGCTACTCTCCTGGCGTTTAGGATCCCGGCACCCGCGCGCGCTCTGCAGCTATGGAGGTACCTGGGAGCCTGTGCAAGAAAGTCAAGCTGAGCAATAATGCACAGAACTGGGTGAGTCGGGGCAGAGAAGCGAAGGAGGCTCTAGGGAGGCTCTGGTTGCAGCTCGTTTCGGAGCCGCTCCTTCCCTCCCGCCTCCTCTGCATCCTCCCTGGAGCTCGGGGGATGGTACCCGAGGCCCGGCGCCTTCCAGCTGGGGCGGTGGGGGGTGCCAGACGGGCTGGCGCGGCGGGGGTCTCGAGCTGGGCTCTGTGTGCGGTCCGACCCACCCTTCGTGGGAAGAATGAATGCTCCCTTACCGTGCTCCTCGACTCAGATGAGACCTCGCAGAAAATCTTTCGGGAATGAGCTGACGGCTACGGAAGCGTGCACCCCCGACAGGGGATGCTTCCCGCATCTCTTGGAGTGGCCAGAAGGTCTGCAGAGGAGGCGAAGGCGGGCGCATTTTCATTGCGTTCGTGGTTTTCCTTGGCTCTGCCAGTGCATTTATCCCAGGTTTGGATCCATCGCCACGTCTTTCCATTTGCGACTTTCAGTGTGAAGGGAGAGTACCCAACAATGTGGCCATTCATGAGTTGAGACTGCTCTGAACTGAGGTTCTTTGTGGCTCAGTATTAAATCGGAATGTTTGACAAATAACATGGAGTTTTAAGGACTCGATTCCTGGAGACAGTAAGGTATGGGTAGACTAATAGTTTATAACGTTTAGCAAGGACTGCCAATTGGATTTGATGGTTAAGTGCTGTGTCCTCAGGAGGTTGTTTCCTTCCTTATTTCTTTGATGAGAAACAGCCTTAAGATATTGTAAGTATAGAGCAGATTGAGGTGGGGGAGGGGGAGGTGGTGTCCAACTTTGGAGTCAGGAAAGGCGCTGGTTTTAAGTTTAGATGGGTTTTTATTTCACAGTACAATCCGATCATGAGGTTTAATTTTAAATGCAACCTCGTAAATCATCATTAACCTTGATGAGTTAAAAAAAAAAAGCCATTTCAGGCAAATATTCATTTGATGTGAGTTTATCATATCTGTTGTTACTTAAGATTCTCACCTGATTCCTTTCTTCTTTTAATTATTTAATCTTATGTGATAAGGAGGGAAAGGAATAAAAGGTAAATTAGAACATTGGAAAGAGCACTGGACTACTGGCCTGGTCTCTGGTTCCAGCTTTGCCATTTAGTAGCTGAGTGAACTTGAGGAAAAACATTCTATTTCTTTAACCCTTAGCTGTCTTAACAAGGGTGTAATAGTGTGCACTTCTCTAGGTTGTTTCGAGGAGCAAAGAAGATAATGAATTTGAAAGCGCAGTGAAACCACTACCGTGTAACTTGGTGTGGCTCTTGTACCTCATGGTGTTTTTCAGTTCGTGAAATAAGGTTGGCTAAATTAGGGTATTTACAGATGATTTCATTTACACCATCCATAATTTATTTTTTAACTGTTTGCCAAATAGGTGTTCATTCTTTGTACAGACCTTTGCCACTGATGGAGAAGATGAAAAATGAGGGACTCCATGCTTTCCGGCCAGGTGCTCATGGCCTGGTTGGGGCTGGAAGTGGCATTTGCCAGGTGATGAGTATTTCAGACCACAGTGACTAGTGCAAGACATGTTTTATCGCAGTTTAGAAGGGAGATTTGTTTATCCTAAATGTTTGGGTAAAGTTTATGGAGGAGAAATGTGCCCAGATTTGTGAGGCAGAGAGGAACTGTATGAATAAAGGCTGGAAATAAGAATTAATAATAATACTATTTTTTATAGAAACAAGGAAACCTTGTTTAACCACTCTGGAGAATTTTTACCGAGGAGTGGAGAGAAGTTTGAATGGGTAGGGTGGGGCTAGGTTATGCAGTTGTTAATGTTAGCTCAGTTAAGACTTGATTCCTTGGGAGATTTTTGGTGAGGCTAGAATTTTTAATTTTCTGGGCCTTATAAGTCTTTTTTTGCCCCAATAGAGAACATCCGTCATATTTTCCTTTCACATACTGAAGTCAGCTGATACACACAAGTCTGAAGAACCCATACTCCTTTAAAGTTTCCATCGCATGATGAAATTGGATTTCCAGGAAGGTTGGGCTACTGAGGAAATTAGATACTGTTAGAGCCTAGATGTGGAAGTCTTAGAAAACAGATAGGGTTATAGTGAGGTCTAAATGAACTAATAGATTTAGAGCGTGCTGGTACATGAACACTGTTTAAGTTGTTCTTGGTATTGATTTATCCGATGCGAGGGTGCAAAGGGCCGGGTTAAAGCGCCTGTGGGAATAGCAGAATAGATGCATTAAAAACACACAAGAAGAGTAAGAAGGAGCTGACTAACTAGAATTAGGGAATGAAAGAGGGAGGCGTGTTAAAAGTTGGATCCTGAGGTTTTAATCTTGAGAAATGGGGAGAAAAGTTGTGCCGTGCTGGGAAATTGGGAAGTAGGCTGGAGGCTGGGGTAATGCTGATAAAAGTTAAACACTGAAGGAGAATTTACTGTGTGTCCAATACAGTTTTAAATGTCTTGCTTAAGTTAACTTACTGAATTTTTGCAACATTTCTGAAGTGGATATCATGAGAGATAGTCATTTAAAGCTGCCTGGGCTCAAATCTGGGCTCTGCTCTTTACTAACCACATAACCTTTGGCTAGTCACTTGATTTCCCTGTGCTCACCTGTAAAATGGAAGCGTTGGTCTCACTGGGATGTTGTGAAGATTTAAAGGAGCTAATATATGAGAAATGCTTACAGTGCCTGGCATATAGTAAATGTTGTGTATAGTTCTTATTTTTACAGTTATCCCATTTATTACAAGTAGTGTTTTCATATTATAGATGAAGAAACTGAGGCACAGCGATGTCATAGAGTTTCTTAGTGGTGGATCCAATTTTAAGCATGCTGCACACGCGAGACAGCTTTTAGTAGATATGCTCTCCATAGGAATATAGTGAGAGCCACATAATGTAGTTGAAAATTTTCTAGAGGGTCCATTGAAGAAAAAAGAAACAGGTTGAAATAAATTTGATTAATGTCTTTTATTTAACCCAACATATTTAAAACAGTCATTTCAACATAAATGTAACTTCAATACTATCATAACATAAAATTACTAAGATATATTACTTAAGGGTGTATTTTACACTTACACATCTCAATTCAGACTAGCCTCATTTCGAATACTCAGTAGGGACACGTGGACAACATGATAGGGACTGAGGTGGGTTAAGATTGGAAATAAAGATTTGATGATTAAATTTGAGTTAGAGAATGAAGAGAAAAATGAGAGACTAAGTCCTAAGCTTTGGGTAGTATCACCTGTGAAGGAACAGGTAAGAGAAGGGGCTTCATGAGAGCTAGGAAAGACCTAGGAAAATATAATGTTCTGGCATTGGGGGCATTATTTAGTATTAGAGGGAGATGTCTCCATACATCTACAAGAATGGTTAAAGAGAAATCAGGAATAAACTTGCTTCGTTAGCTTCCTCATACCTCAGTCTGACAAAGGATCAGATGAAATGCATTTCATTCTCCATCTGAGTGAACCTTTCTATACTGAAACCAGCTTTTTTCTTTTTTTTTCTTTTTTTAGGTTTTTTTATTTTGAGAGAGACACAGACAGTGTGAGTGGGGGAGGGGCAGAGGGGGGGAGAGAGAATCCCACGCAGGCTCCACGCTCAGTGCAGAGTCTGACATGGGGCTCGAATTCGTGTAACTGTGAGATCATGACCTGAGCCGAAACCAAGAGGACACTTAACCGATTGAGTCACCCAGACGCCCCAATGTGGGACTAGCTTTTATCTGCCCTTAGGAGTGTGTGAGTTGAGCTGAGGGAGATGTGGGGCACTCGGTTCAGGTCCAGGGGTTACTCACCCATTTGGTAGAATCATGTTGGGTTGAATTCCTTGCTTGGACCTGCCTTACTGGGGAGTTGGAGCCTCCAGCCCACGGAGTGGTCTGACATTCAGAAGCAACCTGTAGTCTCATTCTGGTTTGCCTTTCCATACTCCTATCTCCTGCTACTCCCCAAATTTCCATAGCTCCATATCTCCAGCCCCAACTTCTCTTCTGTACCTTTCATCCTCATGGTTTTACACAAGCCTTTCCTTGTGCCTGGGCTGCATGTTAACCTTTGTCACTTCCTAGAATCTTCGCAGAGCTGTGGGCTTGTTTATCATACAGTGGCCCTCCCTCCTGTGTGCGCACCCTCTTACACATTGCTGAATTGGGTATGCATCCCTGTATTATGTTGCATGCTGCCACTATCACGTATTATGTAGTGATATTTCATTACAGATGTTTTGTGTCTACACTGAGCTTCTCATATAACAAGATGGGGATAAGGAATATGGTACATAGTAAGCTTGGGTGCTTCAGACATTAAAATCCTTAGATAACATTAATATCTCTGCACAGCTTTAGAGAATATGCTTCATATGTGGTAGGATTCAGATTATAGTTTTGTCACCACCTGTGTGATCTTGGGCATGTTACCGTAATACGTTTGTGCCTCATCCTCAAAGGTAATAATGTGAATAATAAGATACAGCTTATGGTGGACCTATATCTCCACTAGGAGATAGTGCATATCTCCTAGGGTTATAGTGCGGTTTATTTTTTTAAGTTTATTTATTTTGAAGGGGTGCCTGGATGTCTCAGTTGGCTAAGTGGCTGACTTCAGCTCAGGTCATGATCTCGTGGTCTGTGGGTTTGAGTCCTGCGTCGAGCTCTGTGCTGACAGCTCAGAGCCTGGAGCCTGCTTCCGATTCTGTGTTTTCCTCTCTCTCTGCCCCTCCCCTGCTTGCTCTCTGTCTCTCTTTCAAAAATAATAATAAACATTATAAAAAAATTTTTTTTTAAGTTTATTTATTTTGAGAGAGTGTGCACATGCACGCATGAGCGAGGGAGAGGCAGAGGGGGAACCCTAAGCAGGGTCTGTGCTGTCAGCACAGAGCCCCGTAGGGGTGGGAGTGGGGGTGGCTCCATGTAACAAACCGTGAGATTGCAACCTGAGCCAAGATCAAGAGTTGGATGCCTAACCAACTGTGCCACCCAGGTGCTGCTGTAGTGAGGTTTAAGTAAGTCAGTATATTTGAAATACTATAGTGATACCTGGCACATGAACAATATTTAAGGTGTTCTTCTTATTTTTTATTATTAATTTTTTATTTTTTTGGGGGGGGGGAGGAGGGAGAGAGAGAGAGAGAGAGAGAGAAAATCTTAAGCAGGTTCCACGCCCAGTATGGAGTCCCATGTGGGGCTTGATCTCACAACTGTGAGATCATGACCTGAGCCGAAATCAAGAGTCAGATGCTTAACTGACTGAGCCACCCAGGTGCCCCCTTGTTATTATTTATTCATCAAATATTTAACACCTACTCTGTGTGTGCCTTTGTTCTAGGTGCTAGGGATGCAGTAGTAAAAAGACAGAGAAGGTATTGTATTCTACCTGGGAAAGAGTTAATTAAAAAGAAAACAAATAAATGAATGAGATAATTCTCCCTTTTACCAGTTCTACCTTTTTTGAGCAGTTTGTCCCATACACTGTTAGATGCCTTTCACAGAAGGCCAGTACCTCATTCTGGATTTTGGAGGAGACTGAGGTGGAACAGAACAGAAACATGCATGCAGAACACCCAGCTTATGAAGGGCCGAGGCAGAGGCCAATACTTTCATTCTTCAGAGCATTGGCCTGGCCCTGGTCAGGGGCAGGTATTGATCTGCTGCTGGAAAAATTGCCTAAAGAAGAAGGAAAGCTGGATTTCCACCAAGAATGTACTCTTACGAATGTTGACTAACAACAATAACAAGAACGATAACAAGGTCTGGATCTGTGTTGTCGAATCTGATAGCTGCTAGCCACCTGTGGCAACTTAAATTTAGTTAAAATTAGTAAAGTAAGAGATTCTTTTCCTTAGCTGCACTAGCCACATTTCAGGCACTCCACTGCCTAGTGGCCAGTGTATCGGACAGTACGGTATAGAAGATTTTCATCATCTCAGAAAGTTGTATTGACAAGGCATGTCTAGATAGTAACTTTGGGGTGGCTGCCAGCATTTCTTCTACTCTCTGTGTATTTATGTATTCATGTATTCATTTTTACTCTCTTTCCAGGGCAAGAAATTTTGAGAGCTAGTGGCTACTTTGGAATCCTAGTTCTGGGTGATTCTGTAGCCCTGGCTTCTGGCATGATACCTGGCAGTATTAGCTTCCCCCTCAGCATACTTGTGTCTCTACATGTGAATTGTGAAATAAACTTTCCCAGCCTGAGCTCTGTTACATTGAATTTTGAGAAGTAGTTCTCTACTCTAGTGGCTCTCAACCAGATAAGATTTTGCCACTTCCAAGGGGGTGTTTGGCAGTATCTGGAGACATTTTTGATTGTTAGCGTGTGCCTGTGCTGGGGGTGCTTCTGGCATCTGTTGGATAGAGGCCAGAGATGCTACTAAACATCTGACAGTGCACAGAATGGCTCCCACAACAAAGAATTATCTGGTTCAAGGAGTCGTTATTGCTGAAGCTGAGAGACCCTGTTTCTCCGCTTTGTTTTGGTAAGAAAAAGGGAAAGGAAATTGCATAGCTCTGATATGCAAAATTAGGAATTTAAAGTAAGATCCAGTTGATAATAACATTTTCTTATTCACCAGCTTGGAAGTTACCATCTTTTGCTCTTTTTTTTTGTATGTTTATTTTTGAGAGAGCACACACGTGTGCACGCACACCAGTGGGGGAAGGGCAGAGGGAGAGGGAGACACAGATTCTGAAGCAGGTTCCAGGCTCTGAGCTGTCAGCACAGAGCCCCCGCATGGGGCTCGAACTCACCGTGAGATCATGACCTGAGCTGAAGTCGGACGCTTAAAATTCCCAACTCTGAATTGTTTTGAAAGCAAGTTACTAAGTAATATAAATGAAGAGAATAACTTTTTTTCTTTTTTGGTATTTACCTAAGTGGTAATTATTTCTGTGAAATGTCCTTTTCTAAGGATATAATTCCTTACTGAGTGAGTTTTGACCAATAAAAATAGTGGGAATGTTAGACATTATGTATAGAAGTCCAGTTTCAATTTAAATGAATGTAGCCATTGTTCTGTGTCTTCTTTCTAGTTTCCTTGATGTTTGCATCCTTTCTCTGTGTCTTTATCTCTTGTATGTTTAAGGTTTTTTTTTAGTATATTCAGAGTTGTACAACTATGTTTAAGTTTTTTTTTAGTATATTCAGAGTTGTACAACCATCACCAGTGTCTAATTTTAGAACAATTTTTTCACCTCAAAAAGAAATCGTGTACCCACGAGCAGTCATTCCCCTTCCTACCTCTTCCTTTCTCTCTAGCTCCTGACAGTCCATAATGTTTTCTGTCTCTGGATTTTCCTATTCCAAATTTTCCTATAAATGGAATCCTACAACATATGGCTTACTGCATCTGGCTTCTTTAACTTCGTATAATGTTTCCAAGGTTCATCCATGTTGTGGCATGTTATCAGTACTTCATTCCTTTAGGTGGTCGAATCATGTTCCATTTTATGGATATATATCACATTTGGTTTATCCATTCATCAGGTGATGGACATTTGAGTTTCTGTTCTTTGGCTTTTATGGGTGATGCTGTTGTGAACATTTGTGTCCATGGTTTTTGTGTACTCTCGCATCGTTTTAGTAGTTAATATCAACATCTGAGGTAGACGTTAGTGTATTTTTGTCCAGCTTCTGAACTCCCTTCGTATGTATTAGGAGTGCCCCACTGTCACTATGGTGGGAGATGGAGGGGTCTGTCATGGCGTAATGATTTCTTTATTTACAGTTTGTCTCCTTACCTGAAGTGTTATCTTACCCCAGTATCTAGAAGGGATCAATGACTAAAATAGACTTAGATTCGTTTCTGACTTCTAGGAATCTTAGAGCTGGGCTTTCTACCTGGAGGTCATCCTAGGGCCCTTCCATTAAAGGTACCGACATTTTGAAATTTTGATTCAATATGTAAATGTTGCTTAATCTTTAAAACAGACTAGTTGGGTACCTATGATGTATATACAGAGTGCATGCATGGTAGTTGATGGCAATCAGATAAGCCTCCTAGGGACTTAGTTTTGATTCATGAGGTCTGGGGGAGAGCCTGAGATTCGCTTCCTGATGAGCAACATCATTCCAGTGTTGCTGTGCAGCATGTTTTGGAATCTCACGGTGTTAAGTATAGTATTTTCAAGTTTTCTCAGCCTCCAGCAATGTATGATCTTCACTTTTGCTGTTTGCCTTTGGCTTGTTAATGTTCAGAAGATTAATTCCACTTGTGAGTAACTAAACTAAGTTATCAGTGACTGTGAACTAAAGGTTTCTTCTTTTTTTTTTTTAAGTTATTTTTCAATGTTCATTTATTTTTGAGAGACAGGGAGAGACAGAGCATGAGCATGAGTGAGGGAGGGGCAGAGAGAGAGGGAGACACAGAATCTGAAGTAGGCTCTAGGCTCTGAGCTGCCAGCACAGAGCCCGATATGGGGCTCAAACCCACGAACCATGAGATCATGACCTGAGTGTAAGTCGGACGCTTAACCCACCAAGCCACACGGCGCCCCAAGGTTTCTTCTTTTTTGTATGTACTCTGCCATGTCTTCACTTTATTCACATGTTACGCTACCATCTCTCCATAGTATGTCTTGAGACATGAAAGAAACATGACTGTTACCATTTCAGAGATTCCCTTGACAGGGAAAAATCTGTTATAAGATGGCCGACAGGACTGATAGGGGAACTCCAGTCCCTCCAGCCTGAAGACTCCCCTTCCGGGTTCTTCTTCCCACCCTGCTTGCTGCCACTGGCACCAAATTACTACTAATGAGGAATGCAGAAGTAACAGACTATAAATTGTCCCCTCTGTTGATGCTCTGGGCTCAGACCTCTGGAGGGTGATCTCTGAGCCCACTGGTCTAAAATAAACCTCCTGCCTTCCAAGATCTCCGAGTGCCGCTTGGTTCTTCTGCCGGGTGATCCAGACCAGTTTCCGTAACACCCTTTCAGGAATACACTGTTTAGCAGTCAGCTTAAGGCGGGTGGTGGGATGGATGATAGATGTCGAGTCCAGAATTATACTTGTTATTTGGTATATGCTCATTGCTTTTACACATTCCACTTAAAAAGGCAGAGTTGCTCATAAAGTCATGATAAACTCATAAGGCATAAGATTCTCTAAATGGCATCATAGGAGAAGTTCATTTGTCCCATAGGGAAGTGGACAAAATAATAAAACCGCCCATGTGGAAATTAAGGACGGTCAAAAAAGGCACCCTGGGCCACTTGTGTGCATCATGACAGAAGTGTGTCAAATGTGTAGAAAATGTGCACCACAATTGTCAGAGGCCATGTGAAGTTAGCCTGGTAACAGGACTGAGAGTTGTTTAGCCTTACGTGTTGAAAGTGAATAAATTCTGTTGAATCATCCCAGTTCTGCTAGACTTAAGATTGCTGAATGTTGGTCTTCATTGGCACGTTAGGCAGGGAAAACAAATCATACCTTAAAATAAGTGCCTTATATCTAACTTTTACTGAGCACTGACTAGGCACAAGAGAAGAGTTGGAACGTTGGGGAAAATACCAAGAACTGCAGCTCCCTGCGCTTGACCTACCCACCCAAGGAAGTCAAAACATATGTATGTAGAAAGACACCTGAAAGTATAAAACGGTCCCTCAAGAACAGGCAAACCATATAGGCGGTAAATGTTACAGGGACTGCCTGGGTGCACACACCAGGCCACATAAATATTTCTACAAACCACCCAGACGATTAGGAAGGAAACCATAAACCTGATTTCTCTGTCCTGTGGATAGAAGCTAGGCCCTTGAAGACTGAGCAGGAATGTAGAATCAGAAGGAAACGACTCACTCTTGGCCCTTAGTGAGTCACTAATGTCATTTCTTGTGGGTGTAATTGGGGGAAGGATTTGGCCAGTGGGAGGGTGGAAAAGAAGGGAAGGGGAACTAGGAGATTGCATGTGGGAGTGGCCTTTAGGTTCTTAGTAAAGTTCAGGCATAATTCCACCTCCTTGCTATTCCAGTAGTTTAAGAAAAGTGTTCTTTAATTTACTCTGAGAAACTGGGAGGTAGGAGATTGTGGCAGAGCTTTTTTTTTCTTTTTAAGATTGTTTTGTAATATGAGAAAGATCAAACATCCATAAACAATAAGCGTCCTTAGACTGCCGTCCCTGCTGCCAGAATTTTTTTAAATGTGGGAGGCAAGAAACCCTGAGGTAACATTCTTTTCTAGTGATTAAAACAGACAATCTCTGCTTATCCTATATTTTCTCCCAGCCACATCCTCAGTGGTTGGTTTATAGCTTCTCAGGTAATTTTATACATTCTACTCAATTTAAATGAAAGCAGGAGGTATTTTACAGGGCCAGAATGAATTAAAATTCATTAGATACATGTTTCTTCTTGCCCCAAACCGAAATAACTTGGAACAAATCCCAAAGCAAAATGACCTGAGTCAAACAGGTTTTGCAGCTGACTTGTGTAGCACGCCCCCACCCTACCCCCTTCTCCCCAGGCAGCCTGGCTGGGGGCTGAAACTAGTGACCTCTGGGTAGAGGTGTCCCTCCTCAAGAGATGAGGGTATCTGTGTGGGGAACCTTGTTTTTGTTTAAGATCTTGGAAATGTGGAGCTGGAAAGTTATGTTTGCTTCATTAGTTTATTGAAGAGAAATAAGTCGGGTGACCCATATTATAATTTTTCATAAGTGATTATTGAACATGTATAATATAATTTTATTGGAAATCCATCTGTTAATGAGACGATTAGTGGGTGAGGGGTGTGGCTCTTGCGGTGTACTTATTAAAAAGAATTGGCAGATTGTCCCTTTGGCCTCAGAGGATTTTCCACAATGAGTGATGGTAGGACCCAGAAGGGCAGAGATGCCTTTGTCTGGTGCACTAGGAGTACCTGCACCGTCGGCAGGGAAGTGGGGAGAGAGACCTGGCGCCTCGGGCAGACCGTTTTTAGAAGCGAGTGCATCTGGAAGTTGAAGATCTGGATAGAAATGCATTCCTTTACAAAGGTCATGCTTCTATGCCTCCAAGGGTGTTTGTTCCCCATTTTGAAGACCTCTGGGCCAAACCACAGCCCTGGTTGGATCTACTCTGACTGTTACATGCCTCAACCTGTGTCCCCCTGATGTGGCTGCGGAAAACACTGTCCTAGTGACGGGTATTGCTTTGAATTTATGAGTGTTGGCTTCACAGGAGTTGTTCAGACTGCCTGCCAACCACTCTAGATTTCCTTCGTCCACATTTTCACTTTTCTGCGTTCTCACTCTTCCTTCTGTCTGGAGGTGCTTCACCTCCCCCCCACCGCCCCAGCTCATCACAGGTCTTAAGTGTCCTCTTTTTGGTGAAGCCACTCTGTCTGGACATCACTTCTCTGATATTTCTTCACAATTTTGCTTTATTTACTTTTCTCCTTTCTGATATTTATTCCTGCATAACTTATATCATTTACTTAATCATTTTGGTCTTTCTTCCCCCTGTTGTCTCTTCCATTGACCAGTGACTTTTTTTTTTTTTTTTTTAAAGAGAATATGCAGGGGAAGGGGAAAAGAATCTTGAGTTGGGGAGTGGCAGGGGGGCTGGGAGAGGGCAGAGAGAGAGAATCTTAAGGAGGTTCTAGGCTCAGCATTGCAGGGCTCCATCCAATGACCCTGGAATCATGACCTGAGCCCAGATCAAGAGTCTGATACTCTATGGACAGGAGCCACCTAGGCATCCCTAGTCCAGTGGCTTTCAGGCACTAACTTGTATCATCATCACCTGGAGGGCTTTAAAATACAGATTGTTTGGGCCCTGCCCCAGAGTTTCGGATTCAGTTGGCCTGGAGGCAGGATCTAATAATTTGCATTTCTAACAGTTCCCAGGATACGCTGATTCTGCTCTTCTGGGGTCACACTTTGAGAACCACTGCACTAGGAGTGAGGACCAGATAAAAGTCCCAAGAGGAAAGAGATTTTTTATTGGTACTGTAAACTGTTTCATTCCTAGAGGAATGTCAAGCATGTAGTATGTATTCAGTAAATAGTTTTGAATGAATGATGAATAAAACTGCCTTAAAAAGTAAGAGTTTATAAGCAGTATCAAATACAAACACCCTATCAAAAAAGGATGCTGTCACGTACCTATTTTGTAAAGGCATGCTATTAAAAAGAACCTTAATTATGGTTTTGCTCCATAGGGAGAGAAAATAGAGACTCTTAATTCATTTTGTTTTGTATAGAAAACAACATTATTGATATAATATGCATACCATTCAATTTATCTGTTTAAAATGCATAAATGGCTTTTAATATTTTTCAGTTTTGCAGCCATGATCACAATCAATTTTAGAGCATTTTAATAATCCCAAAAGATCCTTCTACACGTTACCAGTCACTCTCCCTGCCCTCCAGTCTCCCAGCCTGAGGCAGTCACTAATCTGCTTTCTGTCTCTCTAGCTTTTCTCGTGTTGGACAGTTCAATAAATGGAATTATACCATACATGGGTATTTGTGACTGGCTTCTTAGCCTAATGTTTTTGAGGTTCATCCAAGTTGTAACGTGTTTGAGTACTTCATTCCTTTTTGTTGCCCGATCATCCATTGAGTGGGTATATCGTGTAAATTTTAAAATATTTTATCTAATTATCAACTGGTGGACAATTGGGTTTCCACTTTTTGGCTTTTATCAATAAAGCTGCTAGGAACTTAGGTATGTATGTTTTGTGTGGACATGTTTTCTTGTGAGTATCTGGGAGTTTAATTATTTGGTCACGTGGTAACTATATGTAACATTTTCAGAACTGCTGTTTGCCAAAGTGGCTGTAGTATTTTACATTTTCACCACAAATGGATGAGGATTCTAATTTCTCTGTATTCTCACTAGCACTTGATACTGTCTTTTTGATTGTAGCCCTCCTGGTGGATCATATACGTATCTCTTTGTGGTTTTGATTTGCTGTGCATTTTTCTGGTGGCTAATGATATCGAACGTCTTTTAATCTGCTTTTTTTGCCATTTGTATTTTTTGCTTGGAGAAATGTCCATTTGGATACTTTGAGACCTGTATAAATTTATGCCATTTTTGTTGAAGAATATTTGGGAAAATGATTGCATTCCTTTTTTTTTTTTTTTTTGTGGAAATAAGCAATGAATTTCATGTTTTGCCAATTAATTTAATTAATAATTTAATTAATCCAGCTAGTTTAATATTTGATTTAATTAATTTAACCCTCTGAGCCACCCAGGAACGCAAAAGCTCTTACTACTGTGCATTTCATGATGCCTACAGACATTCCTTCCACACTTTGTTTAGGAGTCTGCTTCTATGCTACCTTCTTAGAGGCCTTTCTTGATCGTCCTGGCTAGAGAGGTACTCATACCTGATGTCTCTTTTCAGCTTACCATGTTTTATTTTTTACAGTCGCACTTGTCATGCTCTGATACGACCAAGTTTTACTGCTTTGTCTCCCCCAGTGTGATGCAAGCTCAGTGAGGGTAGGGACCCTGTTTAGTTCACATGGTATACTAGTAGGGCCTAAGTGAGTGGAAGACTGGGTTTGGAGTCCACTGCTCCCTTGTTAACTGGCACTTGGGCAAGTTGTTTAGCTTTTCTCAGGTTTAACATCTTCATTTGTGAAAACACAGGACTAAGAGTTTTTGCGTTCCTGGGTGGCTCAGAGGGTTAAATTAATTAAATCAAATATTAAACTAGCTGAGTTGATTAAATTATTAATTAAATTAATTGGCAAAACACTGAACACCATGCTTAGGTACTGTAAAGAAAACTGTTAGTTTTAATCTTTTTCCTTGCTTTTGGCATGTTACATAGAATAGTGACAGCAAGGAATATGTATTTACTTTTTAAAGGACTGAGGTAAATCAGAATTCTTTTTTTCTTTTTTTTTTAATTTTTTCCAGGGGATGCAGAGAGCAACTAATGTCACCTATCAAGCTCACCATGTCAGCAGGAACAAGAGAGGTCAGGTCGTGGGGACCAGAGGTGGTTTTCGTGGCTGCACAGTTTGGCTGACAGGTAAGATCAAGAGAAATAAACCAGTTAATTTCAAAAGCAGTGTTTATAGACAGTCTTGAACAAGGATTAAGGGTATTTATTTAAATTTTGAGCTATTTGTGTGTCTGGAACATCACTGCATGTACCTGGCAGCGTTGCTTAATTATAACCTATTTCCTTTTGGTAATTCCTTTTGTTCTTTACAGAATTGCTATTGAAGTAAAGGGGGAAACCAGAATGCATCTTAAAACTACTTTCTAGGGGCGCCTGGGTGGCGCAGTCAGTTAAGCGTCCGACTTCAGCCAGGTCACGATCTCGCGGTCTGTGAGTTCGAGCCCCGCGTCAGGCTCTGGGCTGATGGCTCAGAGCCTGGAGCCTGTTTCCGATTCTGTGTCTCCTTCTCTCTCTGCTCCTCCCCCGTTCATGCTCTGTCTCTCTCTGTCCCAAAAATAAATAAACGTTGAAAAAAAAAAAAAAACACACACAAAAAAACAACTACTTTCTAGTTAATAGCTATGTTATATTCTATAAATTTTTGTATGCACCAAGACCTGGATTCTGCCTTCAAGAAGCTAATGATGTAAACGATATGAAGAGAAACAGTGATAAAGAATTTCACAAAAAAGAATTTTTGCTTTGGCGTCTGATTGTTTTTTTCATTGGTTCTCCCAGAGTCTCCCTTCGGGTCAGCCAGCGCGGGCTGGTGAGAGGGTCAGTTGATCTAGATTTTGGAGGTGGCTTTACGAATGATGGATTCTTGGGGCACCTGGGTGGCTCAGTCGGTTGAGCACCTGACTTAGGCTCGGGTCATGATCTTGTGGTTCGTGAGTTCAAGCCCCACATTGGGCTCACTGCTGTCAGCACTGAGCCTCCTTCAGATCCTCTGTCCCTTTCTCTCTGCCCCTCCCCTACTTGTGCTATCTCAAAAATAAGCATATAAGAATGACGGATTCTTTCACTTCTAGTAATTGTATTTAAAGTTTTGTATTTAATTGTAAATTAAATTTAATTTAAAAATATTTAATTGTATTTAAAATTAACCACCAAAATTTTATACCTATTTACTCCCCTACCAACAGTGTGGGAGAGGGTCCATTTCCAAGTGTCTTTTCATCAACATGGATATTACCAATCCTTAAAATTTTTGCTGATGGGTGAAAAGCAGCATTCCTATTTTCTGTGTGTATGCGCTTTTTAAAAATTTTTTTTTCATGTTTATTTATTTTTGAGAGAGAGAGAGAGAGAGTGTGAGTGCATGAGCAGGGGAGGGGCAGAGAGAGAGGGAGACACAGAATCTGAACCAGGCTCCAGGCTCTGAGCACAGAGCCCGATGTGGGGCTCGAACCCACGAACCGCGAGATCATGACCTGAGCCGAAGTGGGATGCTCAACCTACTGAGCCACCCAGGCGCCCCCTGTGTGTGTGTTTTTAATTATATGCTTCAATTGTAGACGAGTCTAATTGTTTCTGTAGGAAAGAAGACCCTGTCCTCACATTCTTCTCATCTCCTCATTCTTAAGTTTAGGTTGTTGTTAAATTGTTACTTTTCCATTGTCTACGTTCATAACACATTCTGTTCTCAAATCTTAAATTTTCATGATTGTTTTTTGTTTGAGCTCTGTAAGTAAGTTGATTCTATATCCACCAGTTCATCATCAGTCCTTTTTTTATGGTGTGTCCACTCATGAGCTCTCTCTTTGGGTCTAGTTTTAAGTGTTTGTGTTCTGTTGTTGTTTCTATAAGATAGTCCTCCATTGGATTTTGAATTCCCTGAGATTTCTTTTTTTAATGTTTATTTTTGAGAGAGGAGGAGAGAGTGTGCGCACATGTGTGAGTGGGGGAGGGGCAGAGAGAGGGAGAGAGACAATCTGAAGCAGGCTCCGAGCTGTCAGTGCAGAGCCGGACATTGGGCTCAAACTCTGGAACCATGAGATCATGACCTGAGCTGAAGTCAGATGCTTAACTGACTGAGCCACCCAGGCAGCCCTGAATTTCCTGACTTTTTATGTTTGAGAATGTCTGCCTGTCTTTTATGATGATTTGGCTAGATAAAATATATATTTGGTTCATACTATGTTTTGGAATTCTTAAAGCATTACTCCATTTTAATCTGGTATTAAATGATGTGAAGAAGTGTGAGACTACTTTGATTTTTTTTTTTTTTTTCTTTTTAGGCGGTTTCCTTTTTCATCTGGAAGCCTGAAAAATTGTTTCTTTTCCTATATTTTCTTTTAGCAGTTTTGCCTTTCTCATTTAGGCCCTTTATCCATCTGTAGTTGATTTTTGTGTGTATATGAGGGAGCGGTCTATTTTCTTTTTTTTCCATGCGGATAATCAGTTGTCTCAACAGCATACATTGATGAAGGGGCATCCTTTTTTTTTTTTTTCCCCTCAGTGCCAACTGTGTTATGTCAGGTTTCCACCTAGGTGTGAATTTGTTTCTGGGCTCTCTGATCTATTCTTCTGGTCTGTTCCTCTGTGATTGCCACACTATCTTACTATATATTTATAAGTCTTGAAATCCAGTGGAATAAGTCCTCTTACCTTATTCTTCATCAGGACGATCTTGACTGTTTTTTGGTGGTGGGGCAGGGGGGCTCTTTGCTTTATTGTATAAACTTTGTGATTGGTTTAACTCTAAAATTTGATAGGGATTTAGTTTGGGATTCCATTGTATCTAAAAGTCAATTTGGGGAAAATTGATCTTTAGAATATTGGGTAATCCTTCTCTTGAGTGTGGTATATTCCATTTATCTTACCACTAATGATGCTTATAAATACTGTTTTTCAGATTTTTTGGTGCTTGCTTTATGGTCTAGTATGTAATCAGTTTTCATAAATATATATTTGAAGAGAACATCAGGGTGCCTGTGTGGCTAAGTTGGTTAAGTGTCCAACTTCGGCTCAGGTCGTGATCTCACAGTCTGAGTTTGAGCCCCATGTCAGGCTCTGTGCTGACAGCTCAGAGCCTGGAGCCTGCTTCAGATTCTGTGCCTCCCTCTCTCTCTGCTCCTCCTCTGCTCATGCCCTGTCTTTCCCTGTGTCTCAAAAATAAGTAAACTTAAAAAAATTTTTTTGAAAAGAACACCTATTCCCCCGATACGTGCAGTGTTTTTAGATATGCTCATTAGATCAAGCTTGTTAATTATGTTGTTAAATCTTCTATAGCCTTTGCTGTTTTTTTTTTTTGACAATATTTTTGGAAATGGAAGTAAAGATTTCTTTCTCTGTTTTTTTTTCTTTTTGAGAAAGTGCACAGTGGGGGAGGGGCAGATAGAGAGGGGGACGGGATTTGAAGCGGCACTGTGCTGACAGCAGCGAGCCCAGCGTGGGGCTCGAACTCAAGAACCCCAAGATCATGACCTGAGCCAAAGTTGGCTGCTAAAACCGACTGAGCCACCCAGGTGCCCCGGAAGTAAAGATTTCTTTCTTTTTCTCACAATTCAGTAGCTTAATCAGGATCTGTTGGGGTATTGAGTGGGTTGTCATTTTCCTGGAACATAGTTTTCTTTTTCTCAGATTGTACTCCAGATAAGCTTTCTTTTATATTTCTACGTTGGTTGGCGTACTAGTTTACCAGGGCTAGTGTACTAGGAGACCCAGACAACTACACCTCTGCCAACCTCCTAAGTACTCCACCACACATTAAGCCTGAGTGATGTTTCCTGTTCGCATACACAATTCTCGGATCCATCTCCAATAACCTAGGAGGGGTCTTAGCCCTAATTCTCTCCATCCTAGTTCTAACAAATCACATCAAAACAACAGGGAGGCTTCCAACAGCGGAAATTTATTCTCTCACCATTCTGGAGGCTGGGAGTCTGAGATGAATGTTTTGGTAGGGTTGGTTCCTTCTGGAGACCCTGAGGGAGAGTCTGCTGCAGGCCTCTCTCCTAGCTGCCGGAGGTTGCTGGCAGTCCTTGGCCTTCTTTGGTTTGTAGATGCAGTGCTCTGTCTCCTGCTTTCATCTTCACATGGCCCTGTCACAGTGACACCAGTCGCTGGATTTAGTGCCCATCCTGGTACTGTATGACCTCGTTTTAATTTAATTACATCCACAAAAACCCTATTTACCACTAAGGTCCCATTCTGAGGTTCCAGATGTGTATGAATTGGAGGTGGGGGATTATTCAATCTCATACATTTGGTTTCTTTTCTTCGGGTATACACATTTTCCTTATCTAAGTTTTGGATTATCTGTCTTGTAATTATCTGCTAATTTTCTCTAACTGCTTTAGCTTTTTGTCTTTTTGTCTGTGTTCACTGTAATCTCAACGAAACTTCCTGTGTCAGTAACTAAAATTTTCAGTAGTCTATTCTTATTTTGTTTCAAACTATGTATATGTATGTATGTGTGTGTGTGTGTATATATATATGTGTGTGTGTGTGTGTATAAATAGGTACTTTTATTATGATTTAGGTTGTTTTGTGTAAAAAGTCTAAGATTTCCGGTTTCAGCGTTTTTTTTTTTTTCTTTCTGATGCTTAGTGTCCAACTGGTGGTTAAAAACAATAAAAAACAGAAAACTGTTTTTCCTGTTCCTCCCCGTCTCCATCTCTTTTTTCTAGTTATTGTCTCTGTGTAAGAGATTAGCCAAGATCTAGTGGTGTAAAACAACCATTTAAATTCAGTTCCCATTTTGTGGGTAAGGACTTCCGGAGGGCTCAGCTGGGCGGTTTGCCCTGATGTCTGGCTTGGTTGCAGTTCTCTGAAGGCTCACCTGGCTGGCGTCCGTGATCACGAACTCACTTGATGCCGCTTGTCAGCCGGGAGCTTAGCTGGCTGAAACACTGGCTAGTGATCTTTTGAGCACGGTGGCCTCAGGGTATTAATAGTGGGCTTCTCTCAAATGGAGTGTCCAGGTAGCCTCAGAAGTCACACATTGTCGTTTTCACTACATCCTTTTGGCAACAGGTGAGTCCTAAGGCCAGCCCAGATTCAAGAGTAGAGAATTAGACTCTGCCTATTGACGTGACAGTGGCGATGTCACATTGTCAAATAGTTTACAGGGTCGGAAATTCTGTTGTGGGCATCTTTGGAAAATATCTGCTATGCTCATTAATACAATTTTAATTTAATTTAATTTATTTAATATTTAATTTTTAATATTTAATTTTAATATTTAATATTCTTTATTTTATTTAATACAATTTTTTTTATATAAAACTAATACAGGTTTTTCATGTATAAAGCAACTAATGCTATTAATCCTCCTTTTTTTTTTTTCTTTTTTTTTGGTTTATTTATTTATTTTGAGAGAGAGAGAGAGACCACATGCATGGGTGCACATGTGAGAGAAGGGCAAAGAAAGAATCCCAGGCAGGGTCCAGGCTCTGAGCTGTCAGCACAGAGCCCGACTCATGAACCGTGAAATCATGACCTGAGCTGAAGTCAGACACTTAACCGTCTGAGCCACCCAGGTGCCTCAACACCATTGATTCTCTTAACGTATCAATTGTACCTTCATAGTGTCTTTCAGGGGAATCCATACATGATTATCTCTTGCCTCGTAACCACCTTAGTTATGAATTCTGTAATTACATACTCAGCAAGATGGCACGTGTTTCTGCAGGAATGTATGCTTTCCTTTTCCTTCTTGTTGTTTAGTGAATAAACATCATTGGTACAGGAAGGTGAGTTGAAATGAGGATATTCTTTCAAGGTTAATTTAAATTGGACTCCCAGATACTTTTATCTATGGTTGTCTCTGAGAGGTATTGATCCTAGGATATAGAGATAGCTTCATTTGTCCTTTTTCTTCCCTCACCAGGAATAATTTGGGCATGTAACTCAGTTTTTAAGTTGGCATGCAGCTCTGGAGTAGTGTTAACAGGAGGACAAAGTGCATATCTGAAACGGAGTGATTTCTAGGATGCCTTTGGCCACAGACAGGAATTATTAAAAACAAATACTTGAGTATACAGCGCTGCAGTCTTGGGTAAAATGGCCAGCAGGCCTGCTGTTGCGCGTCAGGCCGGTGGCCAGAGGGTATTTGAAAATGGTGTTACAGTGCTGCAGGGTTCAATAAACTGGGGTTAATGCAAGGTGTTACCATTTATGAACATGATGATGTGAAAGAGGCCATAAAGCTTCCTGAGAACCTGTATAACGACAGCTTGTTTTGCATTCAGAGAGCAGTGGACCTGACCATAAGGCTGCGTATCTTGCCTAAAGAGCAGTGGACAAAATATGAGCAGGATGAATTTTACTTTGCACCATATCTGAAAGAAGTTATTTGGGAAAGAAAAGAGAAGAATGGGCAAAGAAATAATCGCGGAGTTTAAGTTGGTGGTTGGTTGTAGCTGCCCTGAAACATTTTTTAGGAGTTGGATAAACCAGGGGCACCTGGGTGGCTCAGTCGGTTAAGTGTCTGATTTCAGCTCAGGTCATGGTCTTATAGTTCGTGAGTTCGAGCCCCATGTCAGGCTCTGTGCTGACAGTTCGGAGCTTGGAGCCTGCTTCGGATTCTGAGTCTCCCTCTCTCTCTGACCTTCCCCTGCTCACGCTTTGTCCCTGTCTCTCAAGAATAAATAAAACATTAAAAAAAGTTAAAAAAAAAAAACCCAAAAAACAAAGAAGTTGGGTAAACCTTAAGTGTATAATTTAGAACTATTTGAACTGCAAATGTACTACTTTACGTGAATGTCTATTTATTTAAAAAACATAAATGCTTACTTTATTTGAACTATAGATGTTTTTCTAGCTAAGATCTAAATCTTGTAGAGAAATGTGGGATAAATGTTACTGAGGGATTGCTACGTGTAATGAGTGTTATGAAGCCAGTGATTTAAATTCTTTGTTACTAAGTGGTCTCCTAACATTGCATATGAAATGTGCTTGGACTATTCAATTTTAGGCTTGTCTGGAGCAGGAAAGACCACAGTGAGCATGGCTCTGGAGGAGTACTTGGTTTGCCACGGTATCCCATGCTACACTTTGGATGGTGACAACATCCGTCAAGGCCTCAATAAAAATCTTGGCTTTAGTCCTGAAGACAGAGAAGAGAATGTTCGACGCATTGCAGAAGTTGCTAAGCTGTTTGCAGATGCTGGCTTAGTGTGCATCACAAGTTTTATATCCCCTTATACTCAGGTATGTGGCTTTTGTACCATTGCTGTTCTGACATCATCGAGTGAGATGGCCTCAGGCAAAAACAAGTGATTGAAACGCTCACGTATGCTTGGAAGCTAAATTCAAATTAAAATAATTAACCTACAACACTTTTGTGCTGGGACTTTCTGAGTAAATTCCATTTTAATAAAACCTGTTATGACTGCCCCTGCCTCCCAAAGTATAACCAAACTTGTTGACCTCAAGCCAGTGGCCACATTATTTCAAGCTTGACTTTTCAACTCAATAAATGTATAATGAATACTCAATGTGTGTCAGACACCCAGGGAAAGTCTTAAGTTTCTTAACATGTGCCTGACCGTGGCTTCTTTGCTCACAGACAGAAGCACTCTCCTCTTTCATCACATTCCTCCTCTTATTTTAGCACTAATTCACTGTTTTGTAGTTCTCTTAAAAAATCATGTCATTTCTCACGTGAGATTTTTGTTTCCCCACCTGGAAGGCATACTTCTCCTTCGATCGATCCTTCTCTTCTCGCCATCAGTTGACTCCTGTTCGTGCTTTCAGGCTCAGGTTAGGCATCTCCTCCTGAGTGCCTTCCCTTTCTCCCTCAGCCTTTGTGGGGTACCTTTGGTGCCCTTGTTATTGTGCCCTAACCCTTTGTTTTATTACAAATGCTAGTTCATTGGTTGGTGGTGGTAATAGTGGCAGCAGTCCTGGTGGTGGTGGTGGTAGTAATGAAAATAATAGCAGCTAACATTTATTAAACGCCAGCTGTATACCATGAATGAACTCACGTAGTTCTTATCACCCAATGAAGAAGGCAGAGTAGTAATGAAAATAATAGCTAACATTTATTAAATGCCAGCTGTATACCATGAATGAACTCACGTAGTTCTTATCACCCAATGAAGAAGGCAGAGATGAGGTAAAAGGTGTAAATTACCCAGGGTCACTGTACATGGTAGAGCAAGGCACCCAGACAATGTCATTGGAATCCATATTCTTACCATGCTTTATTGCCTCTAACCCCCACTGGTTCCTTGAAGGCTGAAACTACATCTTATTTATCTTTATAATCTTGATGCCAAGCCCAGCTTCTGGAATACAGTAGATATTTAGCGTTTGTTAAATGACAGCATAGTACAGATGTGAAAGAGCAGGTGAATTACTATGTGGTTAAAAGCAGGGACTTTGGAGCCAGAAACAATGGGTTGGAATCTCACCTCTGCCTGTTATGACCTTGGCTGGTTGAGTTGACCTTCCTAAGCTCAGATAATGCCTACCTCCCAGTGTTGTTCTGAGGATTAGGTAAATCATGCGTTCAAAGCTTTCAGCATGGTGCCTGGTGTGTACTGAGTAAATATAAATAATAGCACAATTCTAGTGTTGTATCATGAATTTGGATGGTTACATAGACTTTTTTTAAAACCAAAATAAAACATGAACTGTAAGAGTTACAGGTAAGTATCAGATGGAATGTTAATTGTAAAGATTCACTTAACTGAACCATGGCAGGAGTCCTCAAGGGTCCTGTGAGGACTAAGTACTTTTCATTTGCCTGAAGCATTGGGATCAGCATCAATACATCCGTTTAAAGTATACTGGATCATGAAGTGTGTAAGACAATGATAATTGTTTGAGTTCTTGAATCCTTGATATAAACAGTTTCATCGTAATGTAACAACTGATATTCTTGCACATTCTGGAAATCTTTGCAACTCTTAGAAGAGGAGAAAGTAACATGATTTGGAGAGCTGTCAGCTGGATTTCTAAAAGTATGTACTGATCTGCTTTTTGGCCCCCTTGTTTCCATAGTACGGAGCGAAATTTGTTGCTCTTACTTCTAAAAGCACAGAGAGTGAGGTTTGGACTGTGCTTAGGTCATGTCAAAATCTGTGATGTTTGCATCAAACCATATGATACAGGATATGTGTATTATTCTATGTCACCATTGAACTTGGGCATCTTGGTTCTGAAAATAAACCTGATAGTTCCTAGCCAGTCTGGTGGGATCTTAGAGATGTTGAAGTAGGTGATTAGGCAAATGTATATAAGAGGTGCTGTGGAAGAATCGCAGAGGAGATGATGCCTGAAATGAGTGATGGAGGATGAATCAGAGCATACTATTGAGACCAGAGGGAGAAAGCTATTTTAACAGAGACATAGTACAGTGTTTGCAGCAGCATGGAAATGTGAGGGAGTCTGGTCTTTTGGGGGAACTGTAGGTACTTTGTTACGACTGCCGTGCAGGGTGAATGTGAGGGGAGATGAAGCTAGAGCTATTCGCAGAGGTTCGATGATGAACCTTGACTGCTCAGGACTTTGCCCCATAGGGCAAAACTTGACAGTTTGAGATTGTTCTAAGGAACGCTGTCTCAGGGTTTGCATTTTAGTAAGGTCACCTTTGAAGCTTGGAATGAGAGTGGTCTGGAGATAGGAGACTGGTTAGGAGGCTTGCAGAGTGAATTCAAACAGCAACAATGGGAATGGAAAAGATGGGGGCTATTTGAGGGCTCTTAAGCCTGTAGCATCGGTAGGACTTGGTGCCTGCTTGATTGTTGAATTTGGGGTGAGCACGAATGATGGTTCTTTCTGAATAGAAGATGGTATGTTTGAGTTAGGAAATACAGGAGGGGAAGGGAGGAGATGACTATTTCATTTTAGGTGGGTTAGGTTTGAAATCCTAGTAGAGTAAGCAGGTCATTGGAAAATTGGTTCTCAGAAAAGCTGTGTAGAATTGAGATAGATTTAGGAATCACTAACTTTGTTAATTAAAACCCAGTTGAAGTTGAGTATATACAGAGTATATAGAAGAGTTGTATAGAATGAGAAGAGAGCCGTGGACAGAAACTTGGAAATACATTCATATAAAAGGACAGTTGGGATCAGTTAAGGTCACACCTTAATCATTCTACCACATGCTGTGGTTATTATAGCTAATGAAAGATATATCAGAATAAGATCTACGATAGGTATATAGTAGGTATTCTGAGAAGCCAGAGGAAGCAAGGGCCCTCTGTCAGCCTGGGCATGCAGGTTGGGCTTCCTGGAGGATGTCAGCACAGAACTGTGCTATGAGGAGAACATGCTTTAGCCAGAAGAGAGGGGTGGAGGGTTTTGAGCAGGGAGGGTGGCTAAGGCCTAAGGTCCAAACACCTGGTAACAGCCAGGTGTGAATTATTAATAGAATATCTAGTGTAAGACTGAGAAGGGTGGGGCCAGGTATAGAACACCTGATGCCTCTCCCTGAGAAGCCTGGGTTTTACCCTGATGGTGGTAGGGAATCTCTGAAAAGTTAGCCACATGGTTGAATTTGCATCCTCTGCTATTCTAGGGACAGTGTTAGGGTATGGCTTTGAGCAGATCAAAGATAAAAGCCAGCAGACTGATTAACAGCATGTTGTTGCAGTTGACCAGGAATGAGGTTGAACTCGGGAGTAGGGAAGACGTGCAGACTGGGTTGGTGTAATAGAGGCAAAATCTGAAGGACTTCGTGGCAGAAGGCAGAGGGGGTGGGGTGTGGAACTGAGGGAAGGAACCAGAACAACTCTTGGGATTCTGGGTGAATAGTGCTGTCATCCTTGATTTGGGCAGTATAGGCAGGGATGTCAGCTGGGGAGAAAAGAGGGTGGATGCCATTATGGACATACTAAGTTTGAGGTGCCCGTGAGATCTCCAGGTGGGTATATTTAGGAGGAGGTTGGAAAGGTGTGTTTACTTCCAGGAGAGAGGGTAGGGCTCAGGCTGAAGCATTAGTGTATATGTTGTAGTCGACACTGTGAAGGCTGCTGAGGAAAGTGCTCAAGGACTGACTTCATGTGAGCAATGGGCTCCTAATGGGCTGTGGGCAACACCAGTGTCGAAGGGATGGGGAAGTAGGAGGAGCCATGGGAGCCTGCATAGGAATGATTAGGAAATAGCGTCACTGGAATATATAGAGTTACTAGTGTGAACAGCAGCAGAAAGTCCTGTAATTCAAAGGCTGAAGAGTACTTATGATTAAGGGATTTTTGTGATTTGTTAGTTCACTGTTTTTTTTAATGTTGATGTATTTTGAAAGAGTATAAGCGTGTTCAAGAGTGGGGGAGGGGCAGAGAGAGACTCTTAAGCAGGTTTCTGGCTGTCAGCGCAGAGCTGGATGCGGGGCTTGAACCCACAAACTGTGAGCTCATGACCTGAGCTGAAATCAAGAGTCAAACACTCAACCTACTGAGCCACCCAGGCGCCCTAGTTCACTTTTTTTAAAAACGTTTATATGAGAGAGAGCGTGTGCGCACATGCACAAGAGAGCCCAAGCAGGGAAGGGGCAGAGAGAGAGGAGGAGGAGAGAGGTTCTGAAGCAGGCTCCCTGCTAACAGCAGCAAGCCGGATGTGGGGCTTGAACACCCAACTGTGAGATCATGACTTGAGCCGAAGTTGGACGCTCAACCGACTGTGCCACCCAGATGCCCCCGCAGTTCACTTGTTTTTAACGGATAAGTGACTTGTTGCCAGGGGAAAAAGCTGGCAGAGAAGGAAGAGGATTTCAGATGGAGGGGGGACATGGATTGAGGAAGGTCCATTAGAGGGGTGGCTCTAGAATTCAAAGGGAGGAAGGGGTAGCAGGAGTGAGGGAGACAGAGGTTGCTGGCCATGTGGATACATTTATGTGGCTGAGGGGAGATTGAGAGCATTCGTGCCTGCGGATCTTCATT
Organism: Prionailurus viverrinus; assembly: GCF_022837055.1. Taxonomy (NCBI): domain Eukaryota; kingdom Metazoa; phylum Chordata; class Mammalia; order Carnivora; family Felidae; genus Prionailurus; species Prionailurus viverrinus. The sequence goes on from NC_062564.1 coordinate 115,744,697, forward strand.
TTGAAATGCGGAAGAGAGTAGTGACAGTGGAAGTAGGGGCCATAAGAAATGTGAATGGTAAAATGAGCTGTGTGGGGATAGAGTGGCGGGAGTTGCAGGGCTGGCTTTGGAAATGTTGGCACTGCTTGTGTCCAGAATATGAATGTGGAGTTGGCCTTGAGTGTGGAAAGATGAGTGGATCTTAAGGGGGAAACAGTTTTAGCTTAGACAGAAAGAAGAGGTTGACTTAGGAAACCGTTCCAGAGGACAGGGCGGAGCAGTGAAGGTGATTACCCGAGAGTTGGGGGGTTCGGGGCAGGACAGAAAAGTAAAGTTTTGGGAGTGCTAGAGATGAGAAGTGGTCGCAGGACCTTGTATTTGGCACGGAGATAAACCACCTTGAGGACTCTGAATGGACTCAGGCTCAGGCTAAGATTGAACATGTTATGAGAGGCCTGATGGCACCTGCATTCAGGCTGGGCTTTGACTGTGGTTCCCTGTAAAATTTAGGTGAAAGTTTTTACAGGGCATCTGTTGTTTTCCCTCCTGGAACTCCCCAATATCTTGGATTTTTAGAATATCAGATTTTAAAATCGTTATGAGGAAATAGTTTTTTGGGTTAAATTTTTTTTGTTTATATTTTAAAATATAAATTGTTTTGTCTAATATTTAATTTTCCACTGCCTCAGCTGATAAAGCCCTTTTACTCATCCTTGATCATTTATAGTACCTTTGATTCGTATGAGCACCTTTTATTATGTTTCTCTACATCTTTTTTCTAAGGATCGCAACAATGCAAGGCAAATTCATGAGGGTGCAAGTTTACCATTTTTTGAAGTGTTTGTTGATGCTCCTCTGCATGTTTGTGAACAGAGGGATGTTAAAGGACTCTACAAAAAAGCACGAGCTGGAGAAATTAAAGGTAAGTTTCCCTTTGCTTGCATTTTTTTTAAGACTTTATTTTTAAATAATCTCTACACCCAGTGTGGGGTTCACATGCAACCCCGACCCGAGATCAAGGGCTGCATGTTTTACTGACTGAGCCAGCCAGGCGCCCCTTTGCATACTTTATCTTGCCATATCTGAGACTGATCATCTTTGCTAAGAGATTGGGAATATTCAAACAACTTGGAGCTCCTTGAGAAGAAAAAGTGGGTCTTAATACTATGCTCTTGTGTCTCTGAAGCCTACCAGCAGTACCTGGCACCGTGTGTAATACTCAGTGGGAATGGTTGGTCAGGTTGGAATCCTACTCCCAAGACAGTGTTTTAGAAGGTTGGGACTTCTGGGGCTGTTGGAAACCTACTTGGTATAATTAGGTGCATTAGACTGCATAGCAATTGCTAGCTGCTGCCACTTCTGCTTTTTGTTCCGGTGAAAATGAAGGAAATTCCATAGATCATGGGAATTGTAAACATTTTGAAAGCAAAACCAGTGCCTTGTTCTTATTTATATCATGGTGTGGAATGGTCCCTTATTCATTCGGTGTACATTTGTTTAATTAGGTTGAATTAATATATCTCTGATTCCATCAAAATGAAGATACCTTGATTTTAAAAATTTTTATGCTTTGCTCCTAAAGTTACAACTACGATGAACATTTGGACATAGGAGACATTTAGAACCTGTCTGATGTGACCTTTGATACCAATTATATTAATCTTCTAGGTATCGTTTAACATTAGTTCTGTTCTATTATTGTTAACAACAGAGGACGTGCCAGGGATTGATTACTCAGCGCTGTGTAGGGATCAATGATTCATGCAGGTAACTGCTGCCTTCCCAATAGGGAGTATAATAGCCTGGGACTATCACAGGAGCTCTGTGAATTCAAGATTTTGTCACTCAGCTTCTGGTTCTGCATAGCAAAAGGTGGAACAGGAAGGACTATGCTGTTATTCTGGGCTCTTCTACATTGGACCTGGGGATGCTTAACCAGTTGGGGCAAGTGTGGGGCAAGTTCCACCTGCTGTGGTGAAACCTGGTTCCTTAGGCAAGGCTGGCATTCAGTTGTGCCACCAGGGAAACTCAGTTTCACCCATGAAGCCTGTGCTTTCTTGACTCAAAGAGAACAGGTTGCCTGACCTGAATAACTGACATTAGGAGGGAAACCAGTTCAGCTCTTCATCATCTGTGTCCGCCTGTCTCTGTCGATGGCCACTTTTCACTTCGGTTTCTCAAAATACAGATTTGGCAAAGAGAAGCAAAATGATGTGTCTGGGATCTTGAAATCTAAACCTTATTTTAATTTTAGTTGGCTTTGTTTTTGCAAGGATGGATTGGTGAGGGAGGTAGATTTGTCTCTGGCTGGAGTAAGCTACTTTTGAACAGGGATAACATCTTGAATATTTTTGTATCATTAGAATTACACACATAGTAAATGCTTATTGGATAGATTAGAAGATGGAGTGGAAATTGGATGTTCAACACACATTGATCAGTGCTACCTGTTTGCAAGCTGTGTGTTTGCTGCTGAGATGCAAAGATGAGTAAGACCACATGCAAAATACCTTGAGTTATTTGTAATTTGCATTCTATATTTGGGAGTGTGTTTGTAGTAGCTTAGTTTTGTCTGTGTTACTTATTTACTTTCTTGACTGTTTTCTGTCTGTTCCTCTCGGTAGACATTAAAATGTTCCTTAGATTAAAATATATGTGTTAGAGTCCCCGATTGTAGAGTTGTATGTATGTACACATGTATGTATGTATTTATTTAGAGCCCCACGCATGAGTGGGGGAGAGGGGGAGAGAGAGAGAGAGAGAATCTCAGCCTCCATGTTCGGCGTGGAGCCTGGCATGGGGCTCCATCCTGTGACTCTGAGATCATGACCTGAGCTGAAATTAAGAGGTGGATGATCAACCAACCAAGCCACCCGGGCACCCCTGGAGTTGTTGGTATTTAAAAACCGTGTACTGGGGCGCCTGGGTGGCTCAGTCAGTTAAGCGTCCGACTTCGGCTCAGGTCACGATCACACAGTTTGTGAGTTCAAGCCCCGCGTCGGGCTCTGTGCTGACAGCTCAGAGCCTGGAGCCTGTTTCAGATTCTGTGTCTCCCTCTCTCTGACCCTCCCCCGTTCATGCTCTGTCTCAAAAATAAATAAACGTTAAAAAAAAAAAATTAAAAACCGTTTACTCATTGTCAGAATGGTAAATGCTGTTTCAGAGTTGTGATGGTAAATGTTCAAGGACAGAAGAGATTGTATACATTCAGCAGACCTCAGGCTTTTAGAGGGCTTTTTGTGACACTATAACTATCCCTGTGTCAGCCATTCTAATGATTATTTTCATGATTACTGCTCAAGTAGTTGCTATTTACTTAAATATAAATGCTTTGCTTAAGCATACATTTATTATAATCATTTATGGGATAAATTAGCTAGAAAGAGAATTCCTGGGCTTTTAAAATAAGCCAAATCTTCTAACACAGTGGTTTTCAGGCTTTGCTGCACAATAGCATTATTTGAGTGAACTTTTAAAAATCCTATGCCAAGCCCAAATCAGAATCTAATGCAGGTGGGGCCTGGCGATGGCATTGTTTAGCTGCATTTGAGAATTAGAGCTTAAGAACTAGTGTTTTAACCAGAATTATTTTTCCCTAGCTAGTCTATTGTGACTCACCACTAAATACTACTAGGAATATTGGTAATGCAGAAATCTCTTCTTGGATTCAGGTCTTCGTGTGATACTTAGAAACATGAAATAGAAGAAAACAAGTGGGCTGTAGACTTGTCTATTACATTTTAGAACTCTTTTGGTGACTGCACCTCTTAATAGTAATTTATTTTATTTTATTTTGTTTTATTTTAGTTTATTATATTTTATTTTAGTTATTTTTTTTAAGGAGATAGAGGTTTATTGAATATGCCGCAATGGGGTGGTTGGCATGACAGCAGAGAAGAGGCTGTCAATAGTAATGATTTTAACTTTTTTTTTTTTAATGTTTGTTTATTTTTGTGAGAGAGAGACAGAGCATGAACGGGGGAGGGGCAGAGAGAGAGGGAGACACAGAATCCGAAGCAGGTTCCAGGCTCTGAGCAGTCAGCACAGAACCTGACGCGAGGCTCAAACTCACGAGCTGTGAGATCATGACCTGAGCCGAAGTCGGATGCTCAACTGACTGAGCCACCCAGGTGCCCCAATAGTAATGATTTTAAAGTAATGTTTACCATTTTAACCCCAAGGTTGACCTAAGCACTTCAAGGCAGACAAGCCTTAAATGACTTCTGTAGGGGGTCATGTCAAGGGTGTAAGATAGGAACAACATATCTTCAGCTCAGCCAGCCCATTCTTGGGAATCATCCTGTATTCTTTCTCTTTGGCAATTACATGGTAACATATTTAAAGGGGAAATCTAAATAGTGGTTGACACATAAACTGATTATGTTTGATTGTAGAATGTATTTTGTGATGTGACAGGATTAGCTCCCTTAGTTACGTTTTGCTTAAGCTAATAGTGGTTACTTTGTCTTGAACACTTAATCCTGGTAGCAGAAGCAGCCTTCAGAGCTTCAGTTTGGCTGTAGATAATCCTTGTGAATATAATGAACAGATTAACTTGGTGTCAGTGTTTGCATTGAGAGGAAAAAAAAACCTCATCTAGTTTGGTTTATGACTAGGGTTTAAGTACTGTATTCTGTCTTCCTGTGGAGACATTGAGGTGCCCTGGACCACTTGGTATTTATTCCTATTTATTCATAGGCAGTTTGGGCATTTAGTTAAAAGAAAAAAGGTGACAGAAGAAGTTATAGTCAATCCTCATTATTTGAGGATTCCATATTTGCAAGTTTTCCTACCTGCTAAAACTTTTAACCCCCCACATGAGTACTCATGGTGCTTAGGCAGTCACTTGTGGACACACACAAAGTGGCAAAAATTTTAGTCCTCCCACCTGAGTACACGTTCCCAGCTGAAGTTGAACAAAGTGACACCCAGCCTTCCTGTTTTAGCTTTTGTACTGTAAAGAAGTGTCAAAAAGAATCTGGTGATGACTGAGCCTTGCAGGAAGCTGACCCCATGTTTCCCCTAGGGGCCAGTGGTTTCAGTAGTCACTCACTTAGTGTCCGTGGCAACTTTGTTGAACTGTGAGTGAGAATTACCTGTACATGTTTAAAGGAGAAACAAAAGTTTAATCAGAAGTCTTCTCCCAAGGAAGAAGTTTCAATACTATAACCTTGTAACTCAGAAGGGTTAGTGTAAATACGAACTTCACCATAGCAGAGACTTGCACCAAAGAAACAAGCCTGTTTTAATTTCTACCCCCTTCAATGCTCTGGTACCTTTTGTAGGTTTCACTGGAATCGATTCTGAGTATGAAAAACCAGAGGCTCCAGAATTGGTGCTGAAAACAGACTCCTGTGATGTGAACGACTGTGTCCAGCAGGTTGTGGAACTTCTACAGGAACGGGTAAGGGAAGGTCAAAGAGAGAATCATCAGAATAAATAATATTCATCTCGTGATCTTCCCCCACCAAAAACAAAACAAAACAAAAAAACCAGGTGATGCTAATATGTAGCATATGGTGCTGACAGTTTTCTGAGAGTGTGCGTCCCTGTGTTAGGTGTTGTGGGGGCCCCAGTGTATACAGTATGAAATACGTTGGTCAACATGAACCATAGGAGGCTTGGGAGCCAAAAAATCTTTTATTTTACCAGTAGTTTTACCACACAAATACCTAATAGAGAATATTCAGCCTTGATTATATAGCTCTACAACTTGGTATTATTGTATTTTTTTTTTTTTATTTAATGTTTATTCGTTTTTGAGAGACAGAGACAACGTGTGAGTGAGGGAGGGGCAGAGAGAGGGAGGCACAGAATCCGAAGCAGGCTCTAGGCTCTGAGCTGTCAGCACAGAGCCTGATGTGGGGCTCGGACCCACAAACCATGAGATCATGACCTGAGCTGAAGTTGGATGCACAACTGACTGAGCCACTCAGGCGCCCCGACATTATTGTACATAATGCAGGTAACTTTTCCTAGACATTTAGAGAGTACCCAGATCTTAGCCTGTGCAACATGATGATATCCTTACGGTTGAGTTTTAGGAAGGGAAAGGTTCCAGGACATAAAGATCTTTCTTTGGTTCTGGAGCATGTAGAAGCATAAAGAGGCTGGCTATTTTCCCAAGGACTCAAGCCATTTATTAGATACATGATTCTCTCAGAGTTTAGTGCAGTCTCCATAGTTAGAAATTCTTTTTTTTTTAATTCTTTTTTTTGTAATTCTTTTTTATTTTAATTTATTTGAGAGAGACAGAGACAGAGTGAGCGGGGGAGGGAAAGACAGAGAGAGGGGATCCCAAACAGGTTCTGCACTGCCAGAGCAGAGCCCGATGGTGGGCTTGAACCCATGAAATGGTAAGATCATGACCTGAGTTGAAACTAAGAGTCAGATGCTCAACTGACTGAGCCAACCAGGTGCCCCCTAGAAATTCTTTTTCTTTCTTTCCCTGCTCCTTTCTTCATACTTCCATGGGCCCAGTGGAGGGTCATGCACTTAACTCAGTTAGGGAGGACCTGGCCTTTGGGTGGGCATCAGTTGTTACTCTTTCTCCTAGTCATGGTGTCCCCACCTTTGCTGCCTAGTGCTGTGCAGGAACTCCTGTTTAGTGGTACATAGACAACAATGCATCATTGTGCCCCATTCTGTTTTAACTGTGGCCTGGGGCATCTGAACCCCCTCTTGATGTTTCAGATCTTATTACCATAATCCTCTGTCATCTAGTATTTCTTACTGGATGTATTAGACATCAACTTAAAAACATTACCTGTGTCTGGATATATTATAGATGTTTGGCCTTAGAATTGTTTTCACATTATAAAGTATCTGCCAGATAATTTACCTGGAACTCCCGAATGTATTTCCCTAAACGTTTTCGCCAAATGAGTAGAAATAATGTGAATGTGTAATGGCACTGCTCCGATGTTTTTCTCCGTATGTATTGGCGTACAGTCTGCAGGCTCACGAGACCCCATCCTGGGAGGTTTTCTGTGCTTCGTCTTTCTGCTGTCTGGGTTTCCTGTTAATCGGCTTCTGAGCTCTGCTGCTGGTCCTGCTGCTGTGCCTCTGGCTTCCCTCCTCATTATCCATTCTTTCATCGTCAGCAGTCAGACGTCTGTCAGAAGCTCACTACTTATTTTGTCACAGTCCTGAGCACTGGCAATACAAAGATTAATCAGCCATGTCTCTGTCCTTGAGGGATTTACACTGTTGGTGATGGAAGGGGGGATAAGAGGGTGCAGCTGCTAGAGATGTGTTAGAAACATGGTTTCAGTGTGCACAGAGCATTCTGGGAGGCACAGAAGAATGAGTTTGGAAAGGCTTTATTCCAGATCTTTCTCACCTGTTCGTTTTTAAAAGATTTTTTTGGGTGCCTGGGTGGCTCAGTTGGTTGAGCACCCAACTTCGGCTCAGGTCATGGTCTCATGGTTTGTGAATTTGAGCCCTTCATCGGGCTCACTGCTGTCAGCACAGAGCCTGCTTCGGATCCTCTGTCTCCTCCCCTCTCTACCTCTCTCTCTCCTGCTCACGCTCTCTCTCTCAAAAATAAATATTAAAAAAAATAAAAGATACTTTCACTGGGCATAGTATTCTGAGTTGACGGGTTTTGTCCCTTTTAGTACTTTAAAGATGATGTTCTATGTTCTGTGGTCCTCTGCATTGCTTCTGATGAGAAGTTCATTTCTTGGCTCCTCTCCTTGTAATGTTTCCTTTTATTTCCACCTGAATTCAAGATTTTCTCTTACTCCTTCGTTTTTAGCAGTTTGAGTATGGTGTGTCTGGGTCTTTCAGCAGTTTTAGGTTTTTTTTCTTTCAGTTCAGAGTTCTTTGACTTGTTCTTTTTTTTTTTTTTTTTAATTTTTTTTTTAATGTTTATTTATTATTGAGAGAGACAGAGACAGAATGTGAGTGGGTTAGGGGCAGAGAGAGAGGGAGACACAGAAGCAGAAGCAGGCTCCAAGCTCTGAGCGGTCAGCACAGAGCCCGACGTGGGGCTCGAACTCACGAGCTGTGAGATCATGACCTGAGCCAAAGTCGGACGCTCAACCAACTGAGCCACCCAGGCGCCCCTGACTTGTTCTTTTATTACTTTCTGAAAACTCTTTTTGGCCACTATCTCTTCAAATATTTCTTTTGCCCTATTCTTTCTCTTTTTCCTGGGATTCCAGTTAGACATATGTTAGGCAATGTAATACTGTCCCACAGCGTTTATGTGTTCTGTGCTTTCATTCTTTTTATGTTAATTTGTCAGCTTTAATAATTTTTACTCTCTTACTTTCAAGTTTAGTCATTCCTCTGTTGTATCCAGTATATTGACACTTAGAATTATTAAACTTCGATAATCATTACAGAAATTATATCATAATTTGGCTCTTTTTAAATTTTTTTATTTTAGAGAGAGCAAACGAGTGGGGGAGAGGGGCAGAGGGAGAGAGAGAATCTTAAACAGGCTCTATGCTCAGCACAGAGCAGAGCTTGATCCCGTGAACTGTGAGATCATGACCTGAGCTGAAATCAAGCATCAGATGCTTGACAGACAGAGCCACTGAGGTGTCCCTCTAGTCAGTGATTCTGAATTGTTTTATAGAACCTCAGGGAAGTACACATTGATACTCTCATATATAATGTAGGGGGCTCATGAATCTCTGAAGCCATTTTAGGGACTCCAGTTAAAACCAGGTAGTTCAGATACTTATATGGCGCTATTAAACTTAGCGTGTGATGGATGCTGTGTCATCTCCCTTCTGTCTTTACTTTCATTCCTAACCACTTCTTTGAGGCCCTATATAGAATAGCATCCTTTGGGTTTGACCCTTCATCTACATAGAGGCTTTTTTTTTTCTTCTTTTGTAGTGAGTGGGTGATTTTGTTGTTTTTTAAAACTATTTTGAGAAAATTTTACAACTTTTCTGTAAATGTAAAAGAGTACAGAGAGTTCCTTATATCCTTCACCCAGCTTCCTATTATTTTAATACCTTACATGACTATAGAACATTTCTCAAAACTAAGAAATTGACCCTGGTAAGATACTGTAAACTACATGACAAATTTACTTGTATTTCACAGGTTTTTCCACTAAGGTCCTGTCCTGTACTAGGATTTGATCCAGGATCTCACCCTGTGTTTAGTGTTAAATTGGGTTTTAACCATGATTCTGTGAAATGAAAACACAGACTTCAGGTAGTGCCTGTCATGCCCAGGACTTTTGCAGTTCCTCCGTCCCCAGTGGTTAAAAATTGAGGGTAAACTGCCCCCGTATGATTTTCAGCTTGTACTACCTGATATTTCCTTAACTGGTCACCCCATCTCCAGTTTGATATGCCTTTTAAAGATTAAAAAAAATTTTTTTTCTAATGTTTATTTTTGAAAGAGAGAGAGAGTGAGCTTGTGTGAGTGGGGTAGGGGCAGAGAGAGGGCGACAGAGGATCCGAAGCAGGCTCTGAACAGACAGTAGGGAGCCTGATGCGGGTCTTGAACTCATGAACTGCGAGATCATGACCTGAGCTGAAGTCAGACACCCAACCAACTGAGCCACCCAGGCGCCCCTGATGTGCCTTCTCTTCCATCCTGTATCGTTCACAGAGTCATCTTTCTAAAGTGTAGTCTAGGTTTTGTTTTGTTTTGTTTTTTTTACTCTAAAGAATTTACTGATTTTGCCATGGTTTATAGAATTAAGGTGATCTGTGTTCAAGGTTCTCCACAGTTTGGTTCCAAGCTACGTATTTTCTTATTATTGTCCTTATGTATTTATTCTGCCACAGTATTATTACTGTTTTTTTCTTGGTGCTGTTGCTTGCTTTAGTGTCTGTGGCTTTAATTAAAGCCTTGCTTCCAATGTGTTTGCCCCTAATCAATAATTATACTAATTGTTCTTCTTTATAGATGGTAGTTTATGTTGTACCTGCTAGACAGTTGATGATTGGATAGTTTCATTCTGTCTAGATAAAAAAAACTAACATTTACTGAGTATCTAAGGGTCATATGTGTGGGACTTTGTGTATTTTATTTATTAATATATTTAAATGTTTATATTAGTGCACACACGCTTTCATGCAGGGGAGGGGCAGAGAGAGAGGGGACAGAGGATCTGAAGCGGGCTTTGTGCTGACAGCAGAGAGCCCTATTTGGGGCTATAACTCACGAACCATGAGATCATGACCTGAGCTGAAGTCAGAAGCTTGACCTACTGAGCCACCCAGGCACCCTGCTTTGTATCTTTTAAAATATTTGTTTTGATTGTTAGAATCTGGGTGGAAGTGACCTTTCTCCTAGTTCAGCTTTCAGCTACTTCTCACTTGACTGTGATGTGACAGTTTCCCAAGTGGTCTTTGTGCTGAGTATTTTGTGTAAGTACTCTGGTTTTATTCAATACAGTAAACCCCTGAGGTGTTTTAGAGATACTAAGTAATTCGCTTATGGACATATTGTATTTTATACCTAGGATTTTGGGTGTATGAATTCCTAGGATTCATTTCCATTTGCCTCTGGCTTTTACTTTCAACAGTGTTCTCATGATACCTAAAGTGCAGTGTAATTAAATCTATAACCAGAAAAGTGTTCTGGTTATATTAGTTTAAGATGGGGAAATTTTCTCTTGAAAAATTATTTATTTGTTATTTTTTAGAGAGAGAAGGGAGTATGCAAGTAGGGAGTATGCAAGTATGCAAGAAGGGAGGGGCCAAGGATGGGGAGGGGAGAGAGAGAGAGAGAGAGAGAGAGAGAGAGAGAGAGAGAGAGAGAGAGAGAGGAGAGAGAGGGAGAGAGAGGGAGGGAGGGAGGGAGAGGGAGAGAGAGAATCCCAAGCAGGCTCCATGCTCAGTGCAGGGCTCGATGCAGGGCTTGATCCCATGACCCTGGGATCATGACCTGAGCTGAAATCAAAAGTCAGATGCCCAACTGACTGAGCCACCCAGGTGCCCCATGAAAAAATTTTTATTTTTATCCTAAAGCTCAGTGGTGACAGAAGAAATGCAAATGGCTTCTTAATGCAATTGCTTTCTTTTGGTATCACCCTCATTTGGGGAAAAGATAGGACTTCACTTCTCATTAAAAGTATGTATTTCTGTGTTTTACTTGGTTGAACCTGTTAGTTAATTTAAATTTTTTTTAATGTTTGTTTCTTTTTGAGAGACAGAGAGCACACATGGGGAGGGACAGAGAAAGGGAGAGAAAGTATCCCAAGCAGGCTCTGCACTGTCCTTCCATATGGGGCTTGAACTCACAAACCACAAGATCATGACCTGACCTGAAATCAAGAGTCGGATGCTTAACCGATGGAGCCACCCAGGCACCCCGATCCTGTTAGTTAATTTCACATATACTTAGTGTCTTACGTAGTAGGTACTGTTGTAAAGCACTGGGGATGTGGCATTGTATTAAACGGTAAAAATTCTGCCTCATGGATCTTAATTTTTGGTTTTAATTACCATTATTTATAGTTGTAGACTAGAACGTATAAATTCATTTTTTCTTTTATTAGCATGATGTAGAATTTATGAATGTAGTTGAGGGAAGAAATACACACCCGTACATGACTACTTCTGTTCTGACATTTATTCTCCTTTGATTGTTTTTTTTTTTTTTTTTTTTTTTCACAAAGTTGAACCTCAGACGAACATTAGGGCACATGGGTAAACCAGTAAGCACCTGATGTTCAGCTTGGAGTTGATGGTTGGTGATGCAAGGAGTCCATTTGCCTGCTGCACCCTGAAGGCAAGGGAACTCCGTGTGGTCTGCACCTTCCGAAGAAGCAGATCCTCCCTGGTGGTCCAGGGTGGCACATGCAGCACAACCTCATTGTCATCACAGAGGCATTTGTGGGGTTTTCCAGAGGTGGCTCATGGGAGGTCAGGGTAGAGCTGGTTGCACAAATCTAGACTGGGAAGTGAAGGGGATGACAATGTCGAGTGCAGTGCTGAGAGCAAGGAGTGAGTATATGAAGTTAGAGGTTGTGCACTAACCAGCATTATTCGTATGAATAGAATTGTGTGCACTAGAAGGGAAAGTGGCAGGCAAAGATAGAAGTCCAAGAGAATTCCCACATAGGCAAGGCCTTCAGTAGTTGTTCTGGTAGCATTAATACATTTGATGTTGGGGGTGCCTGGGTGGCTCAGTCACTTAAGCATCTGACTCTTGGTTTTGGCTAAGGTCATGATCTCACAGTTCTTGGGTTCGAGCCCCTGCATTGGCTTTGAGCTGGCAGCATGGAGCCTACTTGGGATTCTCTCTCTCCCCTTCTGTCTGTTCCTCCCCCCACTCATGCTGTCTCTTCCTCTCTCAAAATAAATAAAATTTAAAAAAAATACATGTAATGTTATATCAAAACTCTGAGAAGTAAGTTATAATTATCCTCATTTTACTGATGTGGAAACAAGTCAGAGAAGTGAAGCTGTTTGTCCCAGGACGGGGGGGGGGGGGGGGGGGGGGGGGGAGGGCGGGGGGGGGGGGGTAGAGTCAGATTTGAACACGGTGTGTTGGATTCTGCGATCCAAGAGCCCATTCTTCTCCCAACTGCCTTGCCTTTTATCTAGATTCTTTCCATTTCTTGTTTGTGTCTGAAGTATCAGTCTTTTCTGTGGGTCTTTTTCACATTCCTTGACCTTTTTTTTTTTTTTTTCCTAAGCATAGTTGGGAATGAGAACTTGAGAGTATTGGGTCTTAGAAGGAGCTCATAATTTTTAGCCTACCTTCAGAGTACTTCAGAGCAGATCAGAGGCAGCACTGTCTGAATTGGAAGGAATGTTGACCTTGTAAAGAAGTAAATTGCCTGTGCCTGTCTCTGATTAGTGTGAAATGTGTATTCTATGTAGTGTGAAATAACAAGTGATTGTCGGTTACCTAATTTAACTTGCAAAGCTGGGGCACATCGTGCCAGATGAATTACAATTTACTTATGTACTGACACCTAAATCTAAATAGTAAATGAGTGGCTTGGGTTATTAAGCCATAGAAGAAAATCTTATTTCTAAAATAATAAAGCTAAGTACATTTTGTTTCTTTTTCGGGTTCCTCAGTTTGTTAGATTTTTGAGGTTGGTTTGTCTTATTCTCTTACCAACTAATTGTCGAATTCTCTGACACCAACTGGGTGTCTAGCAATTCGATTCTGTTCTCACACTAACTGTCCAGAGTTAGTTTGGACACTGCAGGTGAAGGGCTCCGTCTCACAAGACTGCCTTCACTTCAGATGCCAGCTGCAAACAGACACCTACATTTCTGCCTGACGGACTGTACATTCAGGGGTTACCCAGACCCCCTATCCCCTGGTTGAATAATTCAGCTCACAGAACTTAGGAAAGCACTTTACTTACCATTACCAGTTTATTATAAAGGATACAACTCAGGAAGAGCCAAATGGAAGAGATGTATAGGGCAGGGTATGGGGCAGGGAGAGCTGTGGTGCTTCCATGCCCTTTGTGGGCATGTTGTCACAAACTCAGAACCTCTCTGAATCTAACCATAAGGGCTTTTATGGAGGTTCCATCACATAGCCGTGATTAAGTCTTTGGCCACTGGTGACTGAACTCAGTTTCCAGCCTCTTCCCCAGCCCAGAGTTCTGGGGACAGAATTGAAAGTTCCAATGCTCTAATCTAAGTATGGTGTGGTCTTTTTTGAGGACCCCCTTAGCCTGGAATCATCACATTATCATATCAAGCACACTTTCCAGTTAGGAGATTCCATGAATTTTAAGGACTCTGTGTCAGGAACCAGGGACAAAGACCAAATATATAGTTCCCATTGTAATATATGGCAGACTTTTTTTTTTTTAATGTTTATTTTTTGAGAGAGAGGGGGAGACAGAGCATGAGTGGGGGAGGTGCAGAGAGAGAGAGAGAGAGAGAGAGAGACGGAATCCAAAGCAGGTTTCAGGCTCTGAGCTGTCAGCACAGAGCTTGACACGGGGCTTGAACTCACGGACTGTGAGATCATGACCATGACCTGAGCCAAAGTCGGATGCTCAACTGACTGAGCCACCCAGGCGCCCCCATGGCAGACTTTTTATTGGAGCAGAGAGGGATAGCATGGTTGCGGCTTCCTAGACGATCCAGCTGTTTGAGAAGTGCTGTCTCCATGATAGCTAGCAAAGGAATTTTTCTATCTGATGCTTGGTAATGCTTTGGAGAGACTCTCCCGAAATGAATTCTACCAGGTATTGTTTCTTTAACGTTCTTTGAGATATGGCACTGGTTTTGCTGTCCAAGAAAAATTTGTTTTTAGTGTTCTGTACAAGGGCTATTTTAGGATGATGGGTATTTTGATCAGCATAATGTTGTATATTCTCAGTCGTTCCTGGATTGTCTTATTTCTCTTTCTGTCTGGTCTTTGTACTATAATTGGAATAAGGAAATGTGTTCGTTTATATAAATACTTCATTTCTCAAGTGTTTGGTCAGAGCATCTTTATTTTCTTAATGTGCTTCTGTTGGTGTATCTTCACATTTTATTCAAGAAAGTAGAAGGCACTGAAAAATGCTGAGGATTTTGGATTTAAGTTTCTTCCCCAAACCCTTGAATGGTCACTAGATGGCCTGCTGGGATTGCATTTAACTTGGTGTGTTATGACATAAGGAAGTAGGATTCTTGCTGCTGGTTTTAATCTAAAGTGATATTTTAAATACTGTTTTTAAATCTGCTAGGAACTCTAGATTTACTAGTGCTATAAATTATTTAAAGGTTTGTCTTTTTATGAAATGGTGGTTTAGTGCTGTAAATGGATTTTATACTGCACATAAAAACCTGACTTCACAGCTCAGTTTTAAAGTGTTGCCAGAAGGTCGTTTGGTGTTCATGCTTTGGATGCATGTAGTTTAGATAATAGAAATTTAATAGTTACATAAAATATGAATGAGCTGTAGTGTTCAAATCTGTTGAGCAGATTTGGCTGAAGAAAAAAGTGCAGAAAATACTTAAAGGCAAAACTTAGAATGTGGAATCACAATGTTTATTAACGTGTTCACAGTTCTTTAGGAAGATTAAAAAGAGAAGGCAAGATTACTACTATTTTCAGGTAGTGAATGTTCTGTCTGCCAGTTTCCAGATAAAAGCAAACAATTGTTCTTTTGAACAAAGGTTACAGATACAGTGTGTTAGCTCTTAGATTGTGTTTAGTCAAGCAAAAAAAAAAAGAAAAAACCACTTTTGAATACCCATATAACAGTTTAGAATTAAGTTAATATTTAAACATTCATAATATTTCAATATTTCTAGATCTAGGTGATTCCTGGTAGCATGTGAATTAATGATCCCCTACTGAAGAGCTTCCCCTGTATTCCCTTTATCCTTAAAAGCTGGGTGACTGTGGTGCTCTTAAGACTGGACGCGAGGGGTTTAGGTATATAAACTCTTGCTCGTGGCCTGGCTTGTGGTCTATTTTTGTTTTAGAGGAAATTCCCTGAAATAAAAAGTTTTCTGTGTACGAGGCGAAGAAGAACACATTGTTTCCTAACAGCTGACTGTGTTTCTGGAAATCCTAATGAATCCCAAATAGAATGGATAGCTCAATGTGGCTGGGACTTCACGTTATGTTGTCCAGATATCTTGTCTCACTTTGAGGTGGTTTTGCTCCTTTTAGATGTTTGGCAGTGGTTTTGGAAACTGAAAAGATTTGTCAGTAGAATGTGCTAGAAACTGGCTGTGTCTACATTTAAAAAATTCTTTTTGTATTCCTCGTAGAGTGTTCTCTTCTCTCTACACATAGAATCTATATAGAACTTGCATTCTTTGAGCAAATGTTCCATGTTTCTTTTGATTCGTGCTGTTATGCTTGTGCTGATTCAAAAAATATTCACTTGATGTATTTTTTTTTTTTATTTTGGAAGGGAAAAACAGTAGCAACCTCTTGAATTTTTTTTGACTTTAGTTAAGCATTGGAAGAATTTTGTACTTAAGTTGGGAGGCTAAATTCATTTAAAAATATTGCTGGATGTGAATTTTGAAAAGGGAACAGTTATGGGTAATGCTTGTGATGAAAAAAATGATTTTGATTCAAAATGAAAAAAAATTCCCCTTTCTTGAAAGGAAAGTGATTATTATAGCCTCCATGTCCATGCATATAATGTAGCAAGTTACTAAAAATGTATTCATCCCAAATGTGCTCATGGTTGCATGAGTACACAAAACATTAAAAAAATAATTTGAGCTCATAGTATTGATACTACTCTTTGATGTTCAAACAAGTTCCTTGGAGACACTTAGATTTTCTCACAAATTATTTGTATATTTGTTCTCTTAACCTAGGGTGTGGTTGGAAGGAAGACGTGATACATAGAAATATTTGTTCTCAGTTCTTACTTTGAGTGTCTCTTCAGCGGGAGTGGGTTCACGTTCCCCAGTGTCCAGTGTGGTTCTGGAGAGGGGTGTTTCCAGGGTGGAAGCAAGGTGCATGCACCCAGCCACGTGCCTGGAGCATCACGGTGGACAGTGCGTGCCGCTGCTGTTTGTCACTATTTGTGAGCCGAATCTAGTGATGCCGGTCTTGGGAACCAGCTCAGCATGCCCTGTTGCATCCAACAAGGGTAAAAAAGATTAGTCTGTTGGATGCTGTCCTGTGGCCCTCCAAAACTGTTGACAGTTTTCAGCGGTAAATGCGGTGGCAGAGCAGAATAGTCAACGCCTACAACGTAAAAAAGATCTCCCACTCTTACAATAATGTAACTTTCAGAAATGGCAAAGAAAACTTTATGTAGAGTTGTTTGTGTCCGTGAAATTCTTCTCTTCCCTGGGTTCCCTATGTCATTGTTGCCTGACTGTGGATTCTGGGTTTTGAAAAAAGTTGGTTGAAAATCCCTCACTTAACCTTCATGGAAGTGATGAGGACTAATTGAAATGTTGAGTATTTTTAGTTTTTGTCTAGAACTTTATCAACTTGTGAAGATCACATGCAGACCAGAATTCCTGGGAAATTATGAACTAAGAAGATAAACTAAGAACAATTTGTGTGACAGAATGTCTCATAACTTAGTTTTCATGAGAGAGACAGTAAAGGTTTGTTGTTGTTGGTTTTTTTGGGGGGAGGGGGGATAATATTAGGACCTTAGTTGGAATCCCAGTTGTAATATTTATCAATTAACTACATAAAATACCTAATTTCTGTGGCTTCAGTTCCCTTGTCTGTTCAATGAGAATTACCATACCTGTCTTAGAATTGTACCGAGGAGTCTATATGAGTTAGTATATGCAGAGTGCTTAGAGCAGCTCCTGGAACGTAGCAAGCACATTATATTTATTGAATATTTTTTGTGTGTTAAGTGCATTGGCAGATAGTATGGCAGGGACTGGGGGCCAGTTCTTAACCTCTTCTGAGCCTCAGTTTCCAAATCTGTTAAAGGAGAATGTTTCTGTCTTCATAGGTAGGATTGCATGAAGATTAAGTGGATTCATTCATATGCCCTTAGGA
The DNA here is from genome assembly GCF_022837055.1 of Prionailurus viverrinus. Classification (NCBI taxonomy): domain Eukaryota; kingdom Metazoa; phylum Chordata; class Mammalia; order Carnivora; family Felidae; genus Prionailurus; species Prionailurus viverrinus. The sequence goes on from NC_062564.1 coordinate 115,762,070, forward strand.
CAATGCTGGAATGGTAGTGGGCATTAATGTTAGTCCCTGTACTTCAGGTATTTTATTTTTATTTTTATTAAAAACATTTTTTTAATGTTTGTTTATTTTTGGGAGAGAGAGAGCATGAGCTGGGAGGGGCAGAGAGAGAGACGGAGACACAGAATCCGAAGCAGGCTCCAGGCCCTGGGCTGTCAGCACAGAGCCTGATGCGGGCGGGGCTCAAACTCACAGACCGAGAGATCATTGACCGAAGTCGGATGCTTAACCGCCTGAGCCACCCAGGCGCCACTGCACTTCAGAGATTTAAAATTACTGAATTTCACAACAGGCCTGTACCATATATGCATATATATCTATTTTAAACAGTTGAGGAGGAGACAGGTTCACAGATGCTAACATCTTTGGTTTTGAAGATACTGTGTCTCTAATGTTTCTGGTTTCAAGTCTGTTTTGTGAACTTTTATCATGGTCTTCCTGTTAATGAATGCCTGACTTTTTGTGTAATGTCATTTTAGCATTTGTTCCTAGTGTGGAGGATTTCTGGTCTTTATCTTGCAGCTGGAAAAATGGGTGTGTCTCAAGACCTCTGAGAGCTTTTGCATTTCTAAGAAGCTAATTGAACATGGTAGGGTGTGTGCAGTTCTCCTAATGCATGTCATGTTGTTTGTGCAGGAAAAGTTGATCCTGAATTTTTATTTTCTAGTTGATGAAATAATAGGTTTTGTACAGACTTCTGAAACTACCAGTGCCCTGTAATGGGAAGGGAATATACGAAAATGACAATGATAACTGTATGTGGGGTGATTTGTTTTCTCAATTCCAAATTCTCTTCACTGCTCTTTTATAATTTAAACTAAATATACTAACAGTAATTCCTGGAATTAGAATGCACAGAATGGACGACCGTAAGTTATTTCTTTTGCTAGATTATAAGAAGAGTCATCTTTCATCCGGTTTTATTGAGATATAATTGACATACCAGAAAAACAAGAGACTTCGCTATATGTGATTTCCTCTTCAGGTACACAGTGAAATCAAGTATTATATATAAATTGTGAATGTATACTTACCATTTAGACCCCAATGGCAAACTTTTTTTTTTTTTTTTTTTAATTTTTATTTTTTTTTTTCCCAATGGCAAACTTTAAGACATGCCCTCTTTTGCTTGGCATCATTAGAAATAATTTGCCTTGGGGCACCTGGGTGGCTGAGTCGGTTGAATGTCCAACTCTTGATTTCGGCTCAGGTTATGATCTCACAGTTCCTGAGTTTGAGCCCCACATTGGGCTCTGTGCTGACAGAGCCTGCTTGGGATTTTCTTCCTCCCTTTCTTTCTGCCCCTTCCCCTCTCACCTGTTCTCTCTCTCTCAAAATAAAAAAAACAAACTATCTGCCTCATTTTTTTTTTTAATGTTTATTTATTTTTGAGACAGAGAGAGACAGAGCATGAACGGGGGAGGGTCAGAGAGAGGGAGACACAGAATCTGAAACAGGCTCCAGGCTCTGAGTGGTCAGCACAGAGCCCGACGCGGGGCTCGAACTCACGGACCGCCAGATCATCACCTGAACCGAAGTCGGCCACTTAACTGACTGAGCCACCCAGGCGCCCTACTGTCTGCCTCATTAATACAGGTTGTATAGTATTGAAACCTACAAAGAGAAGAGAAAATAGAGGCAGGTGGTGGAAGCTGTCATTCTTCCTTCACTGTTGTCTTTAATGTCCTCACGTAGTATTAGCCATGTAAACACAATGAATAGCCTGCAGCTGTGGATGCCTGCTGGCTGCTTCATTGCAGAAGTTCTGGAAGGTATATGAAGTACCCTGGGCTGTGTGCATGGCTTATGTTTTACACACTCACTTTTCCACTTGCCTCCTCCTCTGAGCAGTGGCATGCTCAAGGGACAAAAATACCTTTCATGTCTGCACACCAGAGCAATTAGCTAAACTTGGTATCGTAGCAAGTGGTGTTTTTTTTTAAATTTCTTTCCTGTGTTGAAATTTTATTACTTAGTTTCTCTTTTCCATCATGTTTACTCTCTTTATCCTTGGTTTTATCATGAGAAAGATCAGAGGACTTGAATTTACCAGTAGGAGGAGACTGATTTTGGCATATGATTTAGCTGATGCCAAACTGTCTCTTTTGTTTCAAATTTGAGGAGAAATGTGGGAGAGTAAATCTTTCTAATGTTTTTATTTAGTTTTGATGGGGTGGGGAGGGGCAGAGAGAGAGAGAGGGAGACACAATCTGAAGCAGGCGGACACAGGGCTCGAACCCATGAACTGGAACTGTGAGATCATGACCTGAGCCAAAGACAGATGCTTAACCGACTGAGCCACCCAGGCGCCCTGAGAATAAATCTTTCTAGATTTTCAGAATCCATAGGGGCTACTTGAATAGTAGCACTAGGTCTTCTATGAGATCATCTGGCTTTGATATACATATCTGATTGCTTTTTTCCTCTACTGAAGATATTAATATAAGTCCAAATATAAGTTGGAAGTTTCTTCCCACACTTACTCCTCAGGAAAATAGAGTCTGTCTTCAAAAATCTGATTCTTCTATTGGTATTTATTTTATTTATTTATTTTTTTAATTAAAGTAACTATTTTAATGTTTATTTTATTATTGAGAGAGAGAGAAAGACAGAACCTGAGCAAGGGAGGGGCAGAGAGGGAGAGAGACACAGAATCTGAAGCAGGCTCCAGGGTCCAAGCTGTCAGCACAGAGCTCGACACAGGGCTCCAACTTACATGACCTGAGCCGAAGTTGGATACTTAATTGACTGAGCCACCCAGGGGCCCTCACCATTGATACTTTGAATTACTTTTGTTGTTCTGCATTTTTTAATGGACTAATTTTTATTATTTTAACTTTTGTTTTAGAGAGCATTTGTGGGAGAGGGGCTGAGGGAGAGAGAGAATCTGAAGCAGGCTTTGTGCTCCACTTGGAGCCTGACAAGGGGCTTGATCCCACAACCCTGGGATCATGACCTGAGCTGAAATCAAGAGTTAGATGCTCAACCAAATGAGCTACCCAGGTGCCAACCCCTCCCCACCCCCATTGACTATTTTTAAGAGCAGTTTTAGGTTGATAGCAAAACTGAGTGGAAAGTACAATGAGTTCCCATATACCCCCTGCCCTCTTCCCCCATAAGCCTATCCTTTCAATACCCTTCACCAGAGTAGTACATTTGTTACAATTGATATACCTAGTGTAACATCGTCATCCAAAATTCATAGTTTACACTAGGGTTGTAAATTCTGTGGGTTTTGACAAATGTATAATGACACTATCTACTGTCGTAGTATCATTTCATTGCCCTAAAAATGCCCTCTTCTCTGGTTCTTCATCTGCTTACCCCCACCCCTTGGCCCATAATTCCTGGCAACACTGATGTTTTTAGTGTCTCCATAGTTTTGACTTTTCCAGAATGTCATATAGTTGGTATCTTACAGTATGGAGCCTTTTCAGATTGGCTCCTTTTACTTAGTAATATGTAGTATAAAGTTCTGTAGTGTCTTTTTCGTAGCTTGATAGTTTGTTTCCTCTACTGCACTTGTTGTCTGGATGTCCCAGTTTATCCATTTGTCTTCTGAGGGACATTATGATTATTTCCAAGTCCTGCAATTATGAGTAAAGCTGATGGAAACATCTGTGCAGGTTTTTGTGTGGACATAGGTTTTCAACTCATTTGGATAAATACCAAGGAGCACAATTGAGTGTGTTTAGGTTGTTTTTTTTTTTTTTTAATGTTTGTTTATTTTTGAGAGGGGGACAGAGGGGCAGAGAGAGACACACAGAATCCAAAGCAGGCTCCAGGCTCTGAGCTGTCACCACAGAGCCTGATGCAGGGCTCCAACTGACAAACCACAAGGTCATGACCTGAGCCAAAGTCGGACACTCAACTGATGGAGCCACCCAGGTGCCCCGAGTGTGTTTAGTTTCGTAAGAAACTGCCAGCTTGTCTTCCAAAATGTCTGTACCATTCACATTGCTACCAGCAGTGCATGAGAATTCCTGTTACTCCACATCCTCACCTGCGTTTGGTTTTTGTCAGTATTTTGGATGTTGGCCATTCTCATAGCTGTGTGGTGGTTTCTTGTTTGTTTTAATTTGCCTTTCCCTGCTGACGTGATGTAAGGTATCATTTCGTTTGTTTCTTGGTCATTTGTAGATCTTCTCTGGTAAGGTTTCTGTTCAGATCTTTGGCCCATTTTTTAAATATTGGGCTATTTGTTTTTCTATTGTTGAATTAAAAAAAATTTTTTTTTAATATTTATTTACTTTTGAGAGAGAGACAGAGCATGAGCAGGGGAGGAGCAGAGAGAGGGGGAGACACAGAATCTGAAGCCAGGCTCTGAGCTGTCACCACAGAACCCCAATACGGGGCTCAAACTCAACGAACTGTGAGGTCATGACCTGAGCTGAAGTTGGACGCTCAACCGACTGAGCCACCCAGGCGCCCCTCTTATTGTTGAATGTTAAGTGTTCTTTCTGTATCTTAGATAACAGTCCTTTTTCAGATATGCTTTTTGCAAGTATTTTTTCTCAGTCTGTGGCTTATCTTCTCATTCTCTTGAGTATTACTCTATTTTGAATAACAAAGTATTGCTTGGACAAAATACATGTATGAAAAGTCCTTAATCATTGACAATTTTGTATGCTTATAAAGGTTACCTAATAGATTTGGCTTAAAAGAAAGTTGAAGTAATTAAACACATTTAGTAATTATTCCTTGGGGTATGATAAGTGTTGCGAACAAGCCTTGTAAAGATCAGCTCAAGAGCTATGTTGTGGTAATCACAAATACATTCTTGTATATTCTGAGAGACAAGCATTGCCCCAATGTTGTGTTAAACGCATACTTGGAGTTCAGATAAAATTTCCAGACTGCATTTCATATGGGACCAAAAAGTGCTGTTCCCCAAACTGCCAGAGTGGGAGTAAAGCTGACATACTCTTGGGTTTCATGTGGCAGGACTGAGAAGGTGATCGCTAGTGATAAAGATGCATACAAAGGCTGGAATAAAATGGTTTGGTGACATGTTAAAGATAATAATGATTGTATTCAGAGTCACTGTATTTACTTCCAAGTACTTTCTATTGTTACCTCTTAGTTGAGGTCACCTCTTCTTTGCAGTTGCTGGGTTTTACATATGTGGCACATTCTCGGAATTCATTCTTTTCACTAGGCAATGGGACATGATACTCAGTGACTTCTTGTATGTGGGATATTCTCTGTTGAGAGAGCTGACATGAGGAAAATTGGAGAGGGGGCACCGCAGTCAGAGCCCTCTTTTATGCTTTTTTTATAAAGTCTCACTTTGAAATGTTAATGTTCTTCATCAAGACACCCTTTGGAGAACTTTAAATTGTTGAGGCAAACATCTAATTGTACTTTTGTTGTTGTATAGGATATCGTACCTGTGGATGCCTCTTACGAAGTAAAAGAACTGTATGTGCCAGAAAACAAACTCCATCTGGCAAAAACAGATGCAGAAACATTGCCAGCACTGAAAATTAATAAAGTAAGTGCTTTGTTGGTCTTCGTACCTAGTGATTTAGCCTTAATATATACTCATTATCTGTATACTTTGTTTTTTAGCAATGTTTGAGGGCATGGGTACTGGTGGCTGGGGGTTAGTTGTAGTTTATGTCACAATTTCCAGGATTTGGAAATGTATTTAATGTATTTAATGTCATAAGATTTATCTATTTTGAAATAGCAAAGATCAAAGATTGTGTAAAAGTTTTAGGTTTATCAGAAGGAATGAGTTCTTAAGGCTTCAAAGTACTATATAGTAATTAAAATGAACAATTTTTCCCTCCAAACATGTTTCATAATCCTCTGCCAAAACCTTGAATCTCTTATTTTGGTAAGAGTCATTATGTGCATGTCTTAGCTCTCATTAAGTGTTCTCCCCGCCAAAAAAAACCTACTGAGGTAAACTAGATACAACAACATTGGAAACTATAATTTATCATTTTCAAATATTAGAGAATTTTAAATTATATCCTTTAGATGCACTTTTAAAATTGAGAGATGAATAAGAAGCTGGACCAGAAGTTGAATTTCCCAGCCTTTCATTTTACCAAAAATCCAGAACACCCAGGGAAGCACCAAATCTTTAAGCACCAACAAATTTCTGGGCTTAGAGAAGGCCTCTTTAAGTAATTATTCAAATCCCTGATTAGAAGTAGATTATTTGATGTGCTTTATGGGATTGGGTCTCTGACCAGAAGCCAGGACATTCTGAGGGAGCAGAGAGGGAGAGCCGGAGAACAGAGCCACGTAGGAAGGTGGCCGTTGCAAAGGAACAGATGTTGTCATTGACATACTTTGCATGGAGTGAACATACATATATACACACAGAATGAGGATGAATGATTGTGAATCCAGGTCAGCAGAGCTCTCCAACACAGAAACACAGTAGCTCTTTTAATGTAGTGGCTTGTTCTTTGCATGGCAGTTATGAAAAGTAATTAACTAAAAAAATCCATCTTAAGTCGGATAGTGTATTAACTTGGGGGGCCAGAGCAAATACCGTAGACTAGATGGATTAAACAGCAAAAATTGCCCCTCTTGTGGATCTGGAGATTGAAAAGTGTAAGATCAAGGTGCTGGCTGATTTTGGTTCTTGGTGAGACTCTTTCTGGCTTGCTGATAGCTGTGAGCTCTGGTGTCCCTCTTCCTGTGAGGGTACCAGACCTGTTGGATTAGGGCCCCACCCTTATGACCTCATTTAACCTTGTCACCTCCTCATAGGCCACATCTCCAAATACAGTCACATTGGGGATTGGGGCTTCAACATATAAATTTGAGGGGGGACACAGACATTCAGTCCATAACACATACCATCTAGAATTGAATTCCAGTAGAGACAAATAGTGGCCACTGTCCAACGTTTAGAAATAATTGGTAAGAGGAAAACTTGAAAGTAAGTGAAACAATTTGGTCTATGTATATAATTTATCCTGTGACTTACAGGAGGGGAATACATTGGCCCACATACTTTGGGAATAAATGGTAAGCTACATTTTACTGCACCCAGTTGGCCAGGTGCTTTATCTTTTCTCATTTGAGAGCCACTGCTGCACACACGCACAGTTAAAAAATGAGCATATCCAGCTTCTGTTAATGGTATGTAGTCCATCAATTCCTTAATGTTCTGGTAGGATAGGTTAGAAATCTGAAAAGTCAAGACGTAACATAATCTTTATGAAATAAAGGGTGCCCTGTCATTGGTCAGCCACTTGTTCTGGTAAATATTTTTATGTAAAGTTTGTTTTAGTTTAAGGCATTAGTTGTCACAGTATAACTTGCAGACTATCATTTAGCATTTTCTGGGAACCTATTAAAAATACAAATTCTTGGGCCCCACACCAAAGCGATTGAAGTAGAATCTGTGGAGGTGGAACAATCTCTATTTTAATAAAGGCCTTCCCAGGGTTTCTTCTAGCATATTAAAGTTTGAGAGCCACTAGTTTAGGAGATGCCATCCTTATTAGAAATGCTTTGAAGACTAATGTTATGCACATTTATTAGGAGAGATGCACATTTTCCTAGTGCCCTTCATCTTTATTAGATTTGTATAATCTATAATCATTCTTGAGGTGTTTCTTTCCATTGCTTTCCAAATTAAACTCTTAAAGGTTATTACTGCTTTTGTTCATAAGTATATGAAGTAGAGCATTTTCCTTTACTGTCTCATTTACTAGGTGGATATGCAGTGGGTACAGGTTCTGGCAGAAGGTTGGGCAACCCCCCTGAATGGCTTTATGAGAGAGAGGGAGTACTTGCAGTGCCTTCATTTTGATTGTCTTCTGGATGGTAAGAGCTTCTGCATTCAACTGTACATTGAGTATGGAAGAGAAATTACACAGGGGCAGCAATTCATCACTGCCTCTAAAAAGTAGTGGTGATGTCTTTAATGGAGGTAGCATTTTAAGTGTTTTATTTATTTTTGAGAGTGAGTGCAAGTGGGGGAGGGGCAGAGAGAGAGGGAGACACAGAATCCAAAGCAGGCTCTAGGCTCTGAGCTGTCAGCACAGAGCCCAACCCGGGGCTCGAACCCACGAACCATGAGATCATGACCTGAGGTGAAGTCGGATGCTTAACCAACTGAGCCACCCAAGCGCCCCGGAAGATAGTATTTTAAGACCAAGTTATATCGGTACTGAATGTTTGAAGTGAACTGTGAGATCTTTTTGTTTTGTTTTGTTTTCTGGATTGTGATTTATTGCAGAGGGAGATATGCAGGTTTATATATGTAGGTTTCCCTGGGCATAAGGGCTGAAAATGGATTTAAGAAACAAATAGAATTTCCCTCTGCTGTATCCACCTGATCATCATGGAAGGCCTTTCTCTGAAAAAGTGCACATATATCCTGAATTTTGCTGTCCTGAAATCCATGCTTGTGTGTTTTTTTTTGAATTTTTTTGTCAATGTTTATTTATTTTTGAGAGACAGAGGGAGACAGAGTGTGAGTAGGGAAGGGGCAGAGAGAGAGAGAGGGAGACACAATTCAAAGCAGGCTCCGGGCTCTGAGCTGTCAGAACAGAGCCCGACGTGGGGCTTGAACCCATGAGCCATTAGATCATGACCTGGGCTGAAGTCGGAAGCCCAACCGATGGAGCCACCCAGGTGCCCCTGCTTGCTTGAGTGTTCTAATAAGGAATCAGCAAGGCCAAGTTAAGGAGTCCTGAAATAGGGGCACCTGGCTGCCTCTCAGTTGGTGGAGCATGTGACTCTTAATCTCAGGGTTGTGAGTTTGAGCCCCAAGTTGGGTGTAGAGTTTCCTTAAAATAAAATCTTTAAAACAAAACAAAGAAGTCCTGAATTAGATGGTTAAAGTGATGGTTCTTCTTCCTCTTTTAAAGCACTAAAAAAAAAAAAAAATTGTCAAAGGCATTGATGTTTAATATATTTTACTGACAATTCAGCTACCCAGAACTTTGTATACTGTTGGTAAGATTAATTTGTTACATTAAATAAAATATTTTTAAATGTCACTAAGCCTGTAAAATAGCCAGCATGTTTTTCTGTGTTATGACTTTTAACTAAGGAATGAAATTGATACCAGAAATTGTAACTCCTAGTCATTCTTCTCAAGAAACTTGTATCACAAAAATGTAAGTGTTAAATACTGCTTTTTGATTTTTCTTCTTTGGAACCAATGGCAGAATCTTTGTGGACTGCCTCCTTCGGAATGATTTAGCCTTGTGTTTGTTGCAAATCTACCTATTAATTTTCCCCTTTAAACTGTACCTAGTGGTGGTAACTTTAAAGCAGCCAAGCAGTTATCACTGATTTTTGTTGACCTCTTTTGTCCAAGGAAGGCAAGCCATGATTTCCAAGAAAGTATGCTTTTATCTGGTCTGTAAATAAGATCTACATATGAATTTGAGAGTGCATTTTATTTTTCTAACCTGGGCATGATGAGTAGGAAAAAAAAAAACCTTTTAGAACTTGAAAGGTTGGAAACTGAGGATGTGCTTATTGTCTCACAGACAACATATTTGGATTGAAATAGACACACTTGCTTCCTTTGTTTCTTGGCCAATAATCACTGGTATTGGTTTAGTTCCGATTAAAAACAAAGAAATCAAAAAATCTTTTGGGTGTTTTTGTCTTCCTCTCTCAAGGAAACCCAAGTATCCGCAGCAGACTCAAGTATACTTGCCACTCAAAGTATAGTTATCAGAACGGATTTACATTTTCCTAGAAAGGCCCTGAAAACATTTTTTGTCTAATTCATATATTGGAGGTGCTCAGTATATTTTGATGACACCAGGCTTAACCAGTTGATTCTTCCTTGTTAAACTGTTTCTTCTATGTCTGTGATTTTATACCACTTTTTTTCTTCCCAAAGACAGTTTCATGAATTGTTGTGGGAAGTGTGGGAAGTACATTGCTACACGGTGTTGACGCTCTTAATGTTTTGCTGTTTTTTTTTTTTTTTTTTTTAAACCTGTTTGCGGTGGGGGGGTTGTTCTCTCTCCTGATTTTCTGTGCCAGGTACTGTCACTGACCCATAAATCTTGTATTATTTGAAGAGCATCCCCTGAAGTGGAAGGTGGATATATGGCCTGTTGAGTAACCCAAGCTGTGTGCTTCATGTTCTCTTGTGTCCTGCAGGGGGTGTCATTAACTTGTCAGTACCTATAGTTCTGCCGGCTACTCATGAAGACAAAGAGAGGCTGGACGGCTGCACCGCATTTGCTCTGATGTATGAGGGCTGCCGTGTGGCTATTCTTCGCAACCCAGAGTTTTTTGAGCACAGGAAGGAGGAGCGCTGTGCCAGACAGTGGGGAACAACGTGCAAGAACCATCCCTACATCAAGGTCCTGAGCAAACCTTGCTGCCTTGTATCTTGATTTGCCAATAGTGTTTGTGCCGCAGTGCGGGCATCACCCGTATGTTGACTCTTCTGTTGGAATTGTTCATATTTTGCAGAATGGGGGGGGCGCCTGGATGGCTTAGTCAATTAAGCGTCTGATTCTTGATTTCTCGGCTCAGGTCACGATCTCACAGTTGTGAGATCGAATCCATGCTGGGCGTGGAGACTGCCTCAGATTCTCTCACCTTCTCCCTCTGCTCCTCCCCTGTTTGTGCATGCGGGTGCTCTCTCTCTCAAAAAAAAAAAAATTATTTTGCAGAAAGGACACTGGATCTTAGATTAGTGTGATGAACCATGATCTTGTCATTTTGGTGCAGATAAATAATTGTTCAGTAAATCTTTTTTGCATTAGGCACTGAGCTTGGTGCTAGTTCTGGGGATATATGGCTGATGTACACGGCAGGCACGTTCTTTATAGGCTTGGAGCTTACTGGCTGGTGGTGGAGCAGACATCATGTGCCTACAGGTCGGCTCTGAAGACAGGGTGCTATGGGAGCCCGTGGCAGGGTGATTTTATCTAGTCTGGACTTCCAGTCGAACGTTGTTTCCGATACGAAAATAGTGAAATCCGCTTAGTCTTTCCAGAGGGCCTCGTGTATTTTATGTATTATGTGTGAAATGTTATTGAAGTAAAATTCCTGTCAGTTGTTTTAAAGTACACTATGAGCTTTAAAAGAAATTAAGTGAAATTTTAGTAGTTTTATCTAGAAAATTTTTATGACGTCTGTTTAGATCCTGACAATGTCCTAAATCTCATCCCATGAAGGATAAGAAGTGATACACTTTTTAAAATAGGGAGATATATTGTTTAGAAAATAAGGAATTTGAACTAGTGATGGTGGTCAGATGTTTCTTCAAGTTAAAATTCTGCCGTTATTAAAAAAAATTTTTTTAATGTTTATTTGAGGGAGAGACAGAGAGAGAGACAGTGCATGAGCAGGGTGGGGTGGGGGCAGAGAGAGAGAGAGAGACTCCAGGCTCTAAGTGAGGGAGGGGCAGAGAGAGAGGGAGACACAGAATCCGAAGCAGGCTCCAGGCTCTGAGCTGTCAGCACAGAGCCTGACACGGGGCCTCAAACTGAGGAGCTGTGAGATCATGGACCTGAGCCGAAGTCAGATGCTCAACCGACTGAGCCACTCAGGTACTCCCATAATTCTCCATTTATTAATGGTTTACAAAACATGCTTATGTAAATTCTTCAAACCGCATAGCAAACCTATAGGATGGGTGGCATTTCTATCCTACACAGGGAGAAATTGAGACCTACAGGGGATAGATGTCTTGAGCAAAATTATAGAGCTAATAAGTGGAATGAGGGTCTGATTTGAATTATAAGACTTTGCGGGGGGCCTGGGGTGGCTCAGTCCGTTCAGTGACCAACTTCAGGGTCGTGATCTCTTGGTTCGTGAGGTTCAAGCTCTGAATTAGGCTCTGTGGCTGACAGCTCAGAGCCTGGAGCCTGCTTCAGATTCTGGTGTCTCCTCTCTTTGCCCTTCCCCCACTCACGTTCTCTCTCTCTCTCTCTCTCTCTCTCTCCCCCCCTCCCCCCTCTCTCTCCCTCCCCCCTCTCTCTCCCTCCCCCCCCTCTCTCTCCCTCCCCCCTCTCTCCCTCCCCCTCTCTCTCCCTCCCCTCCTCTCTCCCTCCCCCTCTCTCTCCCTCCCCCTCTCTCTCCCTCCCCCTCTCTCTCCCTCCCCCCTCTCTCCCTCCCCCCTCTCTCCCTCCCCCCTCTCTCCCTCCCCCCTCTCTCCCTCCCCCTCTCTCTCCCTCCCCCTCTCTCTCCCTCCCCCTCTCTCTCCCTCCCCCTCTCTCTCCCTCCCCCTTCTCTCCTCTCCCTCCCCCTCTCTCTCCCTCCCCCTTCTCTCCCTCCCCCCTCTCTCCCTCCCCCCTCTCTCCCTCCCCCCTCTCTCCCTCCCCCCTCTCTCCCTCCCCCCTCTCTCCCTCCCCCTCTCTCTCCCTCCCCCTCTCTCTCCCCCCCCCCCCCGTCAAAAATAAAAGTAAACATTAAAAATTAAAAAAAAATGAATTAAGGACTTTGGGGCTTCAGAGCCATCTTCCATAATCTATAGCAGAGAGTAATTACTGATGCATGTGCTGCTTCTATTTAGAGTAATCTGCACAACTTGTTAGGATGCAACCTTGAGGAACCAGCAGGATTTCGATAAGGAACGGTGAGAAACACAATTCCAGTTTTAGGGATCAGGAGGAGCAAAGACCCCATGTGTTTGAGAAATGGCTGGTTATTAAGCGGGAGAGAGGACCTTGGGAAGAGAGAAGGCTTAGCATTCTACCCTGAGATGTTAAAATGTTCAGTCATCACATGGTTTACATATATTTATGCTTTATGCTTTTCAAACTGCCTTTCTGTCGTTTAGTCCTTACAATGATCCTTGGAGGTAGACTAGTTTTCTTTAACTTGAGGAGTCTTCTTTTGGGTTTGGCTTGCCCAGACCTGCAGAGGCACCAGTTAGGAGTCAGGATTAGAGTCTGTCGTGGGTCTTTTGTGCTGCTCTGCCTTGCTAGGAGTGGAGGTCACAGGCAGCCTGGGAGCATGAGACCGTCACAAACAAAGTGGCACTTTAAGAAGCTTGGCCTGGTGGTCTTGTGCAGGATATCCCCATCCCACCACCACTTGCACTGGTACTGTCTGAGCTCTCCAGGTCTCCAGCCTACACCATCCGCTGTGCTCTGGCTGGAATCCCACTTCCTTATGCCCACTGCCTTTCTGTTCTTGGAGCAGCCGGAGTGAGCCTTCAAAAATATAAATCTGAGCATAGCACTCTATCCTCTGAAACTCTCCAGGGGCTGCTCGTTGTCAATAGAATAAAACCCAAATCCCGACAAGGTCCGGCCCTGACCTTCTAACTCATGGTCTGTCTGTCTGTCTGTCTGTCTCTCTCTCTCTCTCTTTCTCTCTCTTTCTCTCTACCTCTGCTCCTATCCCTGCTCTGACTTTCCTGGCCCTGGGCTGCTTCTCAAGGACAGATGCTCCAGGCTTTTGTTTCTGCTCCAGCACTTTTTACTTGTTCTTCCTCTGCCTGAAATACTTTACCTCCGTGGCTGGTTCCTTTTAGTCATCTCGGGTTCAGTGCCACGCTCCTCAGAGAGACCTTTATTGACCTCTTGCTCTTACATGTCGTTCACTCTGCTTCCTGGGCACTGTGTTCCATTGCCCCAGTTATTTTCTCTGTGATACTCGTCACTAGCCACTACCTGTCTGGCTTCTGTTTAGTGTCCCACTAGAACGTAAGGTCTCTTCGATCTTTCTCCCATTTTCTCCTGCATTTCCCGGTGCCCAGCAAAGGCCCTGGCATGTACCAGTTACTTGGTAAATATTTATCGAATGAAGGGTTTGATGGATGGGGAGGGACTTTATAGACCCCGTAGGAAGGGACTATAGTGGTCTGGGTATATTATTAGTACCTAAGCTGAAGCCAGGGAGGGAAGGGTGAGTTTCAGCTGTGCTGTGGAAGTGGACAGGTCCCAGAGGTCACATCCCTACTCTCAGATGCAGGGAAGGAACATGAGTGAAGTTGTGAGAAATTAGAGGTGATGTGGAGATCAGAAGGTATGAATTTGCGTCCAGCTCCATCAGCATTGCTTTAAATAGTCAAAAGTTTAGGATTGGAGAACACAGAGGAGGGGTGGGCTCACTCAGGGTTACAAAGGTTTCTTTACAACAGTGTACAACAACAATGAAGACAATGTTTTGTTACATAACAAGTCATAATTACTTACTTTGACGTTGTTTGCCTTTACTATGTAAATATCCTAGTTGTGTCACAAGACCTCTGAGAAATTATAATATATATTCTAATTTTTGTTTGTTTTGTTTTTTAATTTTATTTGAGAGAGCGAGTGAGCATGGGCGGGGAAGAGGGAGGGGGAGAGAGAGAGAGAGAGCGCGCGAGAGAGCGCGAGAATGAGAGAATCCCAAGAAGGGTCCATGCTCAGCATGGAGCCCGATGTGGGGTTAGTCTCATAATCATGAGATCATGACCTGAGCTGAAATCAAGAGTCAGATGCTCAACTGACTGAGCCATCCAGGTGCCCCAAATACATTCTAAATTTTTTTTTTTTTTCAACGTTTATTTATTTTTGGGACAGAGAGAGACAGAGCATGAACGGGGGAGGGGCAGAGAGAGAGGGAGACACAGAATCGGAAACAGGCTCCAGGCTCTGAGCCATCAGCCCAGAGCCTGACGCGGGGCTCGAACTCACGGACCGCAAGATCGTGACCTGGCTGAAGTCGGACGCTTAACCGACTGCGCCACCCAGGCGTCCCCCAAATACATTCTAATTTTAATGTGTCTCTAATCCCAGTTCAGTTGATAAGCCAAACATGTTTACCATTGGCCTTAAGATTAGTTTACAACTATATGTAGCTCATGTGAGGGAAATGTTCTTCCTTATTTTGATCTTGTTTTCTTTAAAAAAAATTTTTTTTTTCTTCCCATTAGATGGTTATGGAACAAGGAGATTGGCTGATTGGAGGAGATCTTCAAGTCTTGGACCGAATTCGCTGGAATGATGGTCTTGATCAGTATCGTTTCACTCCTACTGAGCTAAAGCAGAAGTTTAAAGATATGAATGCTGGTAAGACATGGATCTGATTATCTAACATGGTACTTAGCCTGGAGTTTCTGCTTGATGGGAATGTTCTATTTTTTCCAACACTTACTGAAGTGTGAAAGAGAATGATGAGTAAATGTAGAATGGAATGTGTTGGGAGAGATAGTTGATCTAATCCAACCTATGTAGTTCTGTTAGATTGGTGTAATTTGGAAGCTGGTTTTGCCAATTACAGATTGACCTTTTATTTGTGTCTTATAAAACTCATATGCTAAAGCTGAATACAGCTATGGAAGAGAAATTGAGTAATTCACTCTTATCAATGTGCTTTATATATTGGAATATCTTATGAGTCTAACATATCACTGCATAAACAATATCATGTTTGCTGTTCATTCAACAAATGTTTATTGTGCACCTTCATACCAGGTGCCAAGTGCTGAGGATCCATTAATAAATAAGACTGGAGTATATGGTGTATAAGAGAGAGATGTAAAGGAGATAACAGGAAAAGTTGTTGAAAAGTAGGTTAATAATGGTTTCAGATTTCTGGATTAGGGTGAAATGGACTAGTATGAGTAGACTCCATAGATGCTGCTCTTTATTATTATTTTTAATGTTTATTTTTGGGAGAGAAATTGCGAGTGGGAGAGGGGCAGTGAGAGAGGGAGACACAGAATCCGAAGCAGGCTCCAGGCTCTGAGCTGTCAGCACAGGGCCTGATGTGGGGCTCGAACCTGTGAACCGCAAGATCATGACCTGAGCCAAAGTCGGACACTTAACCGACTGAGCCACCCAGGCGCCCCGTTGCTCTTTATGACCCTATCTTATCTGGGGCAGGGATTTTCTTATCTGACAGTTTGTGAATTGTAGGTCTTTCACACAGAGGTAGGTAAATGATGTGTTTACACTGGTGCACCCACACTCACAAATTCAAGCTTCCATTTCAGGGACCAGCATTCACTGTAGAGTTTGGGAGGCATTTTTAAGATCTGAAGATTGCTGCAATCATGCTACCAGTGAATTCTCACCCATTACCGAAGTGGTTAAGCCCTAAGCATTGCTGCTGCCTTTTAAAATATTTTCTGTGTAGAAATGGAGTGGACATGGCTGAGAAAAGTCCGGTGAAAATGGTTGCTTTTTGTAAGGAACTAGCTGGCCACTGAGCCATATTTGTTAACCCGGAGCCTCCTTCTCAAGTGACTACAGAACCTGGGCAAGAGCACTCGTTTCATGAGTCGTGTTTAGCTTCTGTGAACTCCAGGTCCTGGTAGTCGTGCTGTTCCCTGCTTCACCACCCAGAAGTCATGTGGTTGTTGAGAAATTACTTTCCTCTCTAAGGCTCACTTCCCTCACTTGTAAAAATGAGGACAGGTGATACCTAACACATAACACTTTATTTTAAAAAGTGAAATAAGTTGCTTACGGCACTGTAAAGGGTACATGGTAACAGGTTAATGTGTCATAATTTCTGAGTCTGAAGCTAGTCTTACCTATTTGTGTAAAGGTTAGAGAAAGAATATCTTTTCATTCTTTTTTTTCTTAAATGTTTGTTTTTGAGAGAGAGAGATAATGCGTGCATGCACGGGAGGGGGGCAGAGAGAGAGGGAGACAGAAGATCTGAAGTGGGCTCTGTACTGACCACAGAGAGCCCTATGCGGGGCTTGAACTCACGAACTATGAGAATGACGACGTGACCTGAGCCGAAGTCTGATGCTCAACTGACTGAGCCACCCAGGTGCCCCGAATATCTGTTTATTCTTAAACTCTACTGTACCTCACTGATATTTGAGATAAGAGTGTAAAATAAGTGGAGAACTGGAGGCCACACACTGTTCAGAGCTGTGCAGTTCCCACCCAGCCTGCCTCATTTGTTCACAGTTTCTGCTTGGCCCGTGTAGGGTATCTGAGCCTAGGGCCCCTGCCCCCACCCCTCCTTAACTTCACTCATCTCTGAATTTGAAGCATGACTGAAACTATGTGTGCAGATGTTTTTCTGGATGCTAGACTTGGTGCCTGCCTGTACGATAAGATATTTTCTTCTTTTTTGCTAACATGCTTTGGGCCACTCATAGGGGAATGTGTCGTGATGGCTGTAGGTCAGTGATGGCACCTCATTCTCTTCAGTCAGCAATTTAAGGGTCCTTGTGTAAGTCCGTTCTGGCATTGAAATGTAAGAGAGAGGGGCTTCTGGGAAAGGTTTTCTTCCTGAGAAGAAACGGGCTTAGGACAAAAAGTCCTCTTTTCCTATACTTTTTCTTCCTGCTTTGGATGCTGTCATGGAAGGATACAGTGTTTGCAGCTCAGGTAGCTATTTTGTATCTGTGAGAATCCATGAGAACCTTACACTGAGTTTCTGGTCTAGTCCTGGAGTCCTTTATATCCAGATTTCTTATTCAAAGACTGAATGCGTGAATTATTTAAGACACTTCGAATTGGATCTTATTTCATATGCAGCCATAATCATCTGATGGTTTAAGACATATAGGCCTTTGCTTTTTTTTCCCTGGTAAACAAGAACATGTTTAATGGAAAGCGTGCTGAGACCACACCATATTTACTTTAATTTTTTGCCAAAATTTGAATTCATAACTGTAATTCATGTTAGTAAATTAATTGTTGGCACTGATGAGGGGTCTTATCAAGGAATTATTCATAATTGGAGTCTTTAATATTACATCTGTTTTATGCTCTTCTTTTCGAGCCAAACATTTTAGGTCATTTAGAGAATTTGTTGCATAATGAGTGATTGCAACTTTGTTTAAAGTAGCTGAGAGCCAATTATCCTTACATCAGACAACAAAGATTGTGGAGTATTATTTTGTTTACTTTTCCATTTTAGACTAAGACAAGCAACAGACCAGGAGTTTCTTTTGTAATTCTTGTTCCCTCTTTTAGGAGGCCATTAACAACTCCTCTGCTGATGTGCCTGTATCTCCTACATAGTTCAAGGAGAGAAAAACGCAATCTTTATTTTTTCTTCTACTTGGGGTTTGTTTTCCTACCTCTCCCTCTTTCTCCTTCCTGCATCTTAGAAGAAGAATTTTGATTACCTGATGGTGGGGTGTTGTCTTGTGCTCATTATTATTATCACTTCTGCTTCTTTGAGACTGTTCTGTAGCTTGGAAGGATTGAGAAGTCTTTAATAACCACATCAGTGATTGCAAGGTGACACAGTCCCAGAGGGCAGGTTCTTTGAGTCACTGATGGTTGATCTTGGAAAGGAAGAATGGATTTCACTTAACCTAAGTGAGAGCCAGTTAGTATTTATTACACACAGAATATTGTTCTCTTATTGGATTACCAATAAGAAAAAGTTGACATAACTCCTTCCAGGCTAGTATAGTATCACAGTGTTGAAGAAATCTGGGAAAGCTTTGCAGAGTTGTTGAACTACAAACTAGAATGGATGGAGACAGCAGGTGGATATTTTACGCAAAATTGGGAACAATACATGAGAAGGCTGACGCAGAAGCAGATAGTTTGCCTGTGAAGGCACTAGACTTTCTGGACCATAAATGACAGCGAACTGGAGATACCGTGATTCGAAGTTGGGTGCAGGGAGCCTCTGTCAGTCAGGTCAAGGCACACTCAGATGAGGCTGTCAACATAATTTAACAAAGTGAGTATTTGAAGAAGGGTGGTCAGGGTTAAGGGAACCCAGGAGGAATCTTGAGGCCTCCAGGGATTAGCAGCTTGGTGTAGTGTTACCCCTCCTGAGGACGCTGGAAGGAGACTGTGTTTCTGAAGCTGGGTGAAAGGAACTGAGCTGTGAGGAGGGGCTCTCGCCAGAATCCCTTTACTCTCCCCCCGGTTGTATGGGGACGGAGGCCAGAATCACGGTGCTGAGGCAGAATGGTGCTGGGGCAAGAGCCCCCCACAAACTTTCTCTGGTTGTCTGTTAATGTCTCCGACATCACCGAGGCAGGAGTACAGCCCCCATGGCCTGACACACAGATACACACACAGACACACAACAGACTAGGCAGGAAGGAGAATGGAGAACAAGTAGGACAGAGCCCAATTGGCAATACATTCAATTTTTTTTTTTTTTTTTTTTTTTTACTATAATTTGAAAGCATTTCTAGGCTTGAGAATGGAAAACAATTTATTGCTGCCATACTTTGGGGTATAAGATTATCACTTTGTGAAAAATGCTAACTAATATGTTCATGTTTACTCAAGTGCCCTGTCTTATTGATTCTTTTTCCCCCCTTCTAAGCAGCTTAAGTGAAAGAAAGATCAGTAATTTATGATGGTCCAGAGGAAGGAAGAAAAACCAAACTCTTTCTTACTTGCAACTCTCTTCAAAAAAGCTCCCACAAAAACAAACATTAAACACACAACCTTCCCTAATAACTCTAGAACTACTGTCTGTACTCTTGTTTAGCTGCTATATTGACTTAGGGAAAATCAGAAATGCCTATTATTAGAGCTTTGGGGTAAAGTGGCCGATAATAAAGCTTGAGTGGGACTGGGAGAGACTTATTAATTAGTGCTGCATGTAGGACAGTTTTACAGAGAAGAAGTTGAAAGGAGGGAAGCAGGAAGATGTTGTAATTCTGGGTTTAGTGGTTGGGATGCATACCAAGGCTCTGACTGTGGGCTGGGCAGCGAACACTGTTTGGAGAGATCTGGGGGAAGGGTGACTGGGAGTCAGGAGCACTTCACGCTCCTCACCTCATCTGTTGCTCGGAACAGCCTTGCTGCCAGAACTGAAGTTGTCTGTGGGCACTGGGCTAAGAAGCCACAGAGCAGGGTCGGAGCCAGGTTCTTTGCGCCCAGTGGCATTTGCAACCCGGCGTCCTCCTACATGAATCCGGGGGTCAGTGTTCATGCTCTTCCCACCACCAGGAGGAGCTAGTGGTTGCCATTTCCTTTCCCTGTCACAAGTCAGCACGTGCTGAGGAGAACCTTTTCCTGTGTTCCTCCCCTCCCACCTGCTGGAAGGAAAGGGATCAGACTGTACTTGTTTCCTAGTGTGTTGGCTCCTGGACTAGAGGGAAGGGGAGAGAACTTGCTTTACTGGGTTGTCCCTTTATGTAGACATCAAATAAGAAGGAATAGGTTTTGGGGGCCAGACCTGTGTTTGGCTTGAGTAATAGTGAAGGTGGAAGGATTGACAGGAGAGGGGACAGCAGTGAACATTATGTATTGAAATGCTTTCAGTAATAAGTCTCTATAACTGATGAATTGGATGGTCAGAATTAGAGATGCAGCTAACAGAAGCCATCTGTGTGCACACAGTAATTGAATCCAGGCGAAGGGGTGAGTTTCCCGAATGAGTATGCAAAGAAAGCACTTCATAAGACACAGCAATGAACCTATTGCTCTGAGAGAACTACAGGATGTCAGAAACAAGTGATCAGCCCGAAATGGCCACACAGAATATAAAACATACACATCTGATTACAACTTTGTAAAAAGAAAAAATGTTATGTATAGAGAGAAAACTAGGGGATTGTGCAAAACAACCAAAAACAGCTATGTTAGGATAGTGCATTTGTAGGCAGTTTTCCCCCCCCAAATGTCCTTAGTGTTTCATGGTTTTTACTTAAAAGGGTCAAGGGGAAGATGAAGTAGAAAAGTTTGGTGCCATGGTTGGCAGGCCCTGAGACTGTGAAGGCCGTGGGGTCGGTGTTTTTTGTCAGAAGCAGTGGAGAGGTTGGGACACTTTATTATTTATTTATTTATTTAAAAAATTTAATGTTTATTTTTGAGAGAGAGACAGACAGACCATGAGCAAGGGAGGGGCAGAGAGAGAGAGAGAGAGAGAGAGAGAGAGATAGACACACACACACACACACACACACACACACACACACACACTCTGAAGCAGGCTCCAGGCTCTGAGATGTCAGCACAGAGCCTGACACGGGGCTCAAACTCATGAATGTGAGAGCATGACCTGAGCCGAACCCACTGAGCCACCTAGGCACCCCAGATCAGGACCCTTTAAAACAAGAAAGTGCCTATTGGATTTGGCAGGAGTTTTGTATTCACTAAGTAACAACGGGAAAGAATTGGTTAAGTAAATGAATGTGGTCCCATTCTTTTCTTCCATCGCTTGACCTTTCACACTGTCACCAGGTGTATCTTCTGAAGACAAAGATATAATCATGTCCTTTTGGAGTTGAAGGACCTGTATTCCTTTTATCATACACTTCTCCTCTGATTAGTGAATGTTTGCTTCTCCTCCTCTGACTAGATTGTAAGCTCCTGGGGGTAGGACCAGTTTCACCATTGTTACCTCAGGAAGGCATATCTAAAACAGAATTTCTGTCCTGTCCCCAAACTGGTTTCTTCCCTGCCTCTCGCTGCCCTGGCAGGTGCACGGAGTCTGGATGGGGGAGGGGGACCAGTTCGTAGGCGCGTCTGGTGAAGGGGCAGTGAAGGCTGATGTGTGCAGCTGTAATGGAGCAAGTGGAGGTGAGATCTGGGGACAGCGTGATTCACTGGTTGGCTGCACGTGGTGTAGGAGGGCGGGAACAGAGCCTGCAGGGAGGTCGGTAGGAGTGGAGACTCCGGTGCCTGTGGAGTGCTAGGAGGCAGCCGGGGAGACCGTCTGGAGCTCAGGGGAGAGTTGTAGTCAGAGAATGCAGATTCAGGAGCCACCGACATGGAGCGCTCGGTGACCTCAGGCATGGGGGGCGCGGGATGGGGAGAGGTCTGAGGGAAGGGGTTCACCTGCCTTCACTGTTGCCACAGTGTGACTCCATTCCCCAGCACGTAGGTTGTGTCTGTCAGACGAGCCTGTCAGAATCCTGGGGGAGGAGTAAATGAAGCATGAGGAAGAGTTGGTGGAAGTTTTATTTTACATGGAAGTGTGGGAACATGCTCCTCAGCAGCAGTCTTCTAATTTTGTGGTCTCTCTTCTTGCTGTACCTTCTCCGACGTCAATCCCGCACAGTCCTGTGGAGACCCATTTTCTATAAAACATGACTGATTGAGTCACAGCCCCTGTTGAGTACACTGCATCCTTCCTAACCTGGCATTCGAAATTCTACGTAATAATCTTGTGCCAGGTTTTATATCCACCTTTGGCAAAGTGAATGATTCTCTGTTCCCCAGACACATCTCTGCTTTCCTGTCTTAACACTTTGGCTCACACCAGTCAGCTTGGTTGTGGTGCTCTGTAGACTTCTCAGCCACGTTGCATTTGTCTGTTGGAGGTCAGTCAACAACAGTCTGTGGGCCAAATCTGGCCTGCTGCCAGTTTTTGTAAATAAAGTTTTATTGGAAAACAGCCATACTCACTGGTTATCCATTGTCTGTGGCTGTTTTTGCACCACTTTGGCAGGGTTGGCATAGTTACAGCAGAATCCCCCATGGCCTGTGAAGCCTAAACGATTCACTCTGGCTTTTTACAGAAAAAGTTTGCTTTCATGCGTGGTGTCAGCAGCTTCACAGTGTACTTTCTAGAAGTCAAGATTATAGAATTCCTGGTCTTTTTCCAGGAACATGGAGACAGAGGTCTAGAAAGAGATGGAAATCAGAAGTATAAATATTAAATTTTAGTCATCTGGTAGATCATCTCCCATTTTCAAACACGGTTAAAACAGTCTTAAACTAAGCCATAAAGAATTACAAGTAGAAAGGCAAATATTTGACACTCATTGTGTGTGACAGTTAGGAAAATCATTGTCCTTTAGAAAATGAGGATGAGGATGTGAGGCAATAATGACAGTTGCTATAAGTATTAGTGGCCCCAGGTCCATAGTGGCTCATAATTTTTTTTTCCATCCTTGATGGAAAATTGATGGAGGAAAATTTAATAGTGATGCATTGGGGTTGTGTTAGTTGGGACAGTATCCTGGGGTGTCAGCTTCCAATGGATCAGGTATTCCTATTGTTCATCCAGGTAAGTTCTCTAGTGGACAAACCAGATGGTAGGGATGAAAATACAGCCTGCGACTAACAGCTAAAGCCATTTGTGTAATTCATTGATAAATAGTTAGAAGAGATTGACTAGAAGTTTAGGAAAGACCTGGTAATATTGGCAAGAAAAAATGGGCAGATAGATTTCTGAGGAGTGGATAGTAAGGAAATAATTCTACCTGGAAGAAATGTTGGCAGTAAAGTCCTTCATATGCTGCTAACGCATTTTTACTGAGTCATCTGTCTTAACTTTATCTGTTAAATGTTCAGTGTGGAGCTAGATTAATTCTTTTTGGAAAGAAAGCCTGCATAGATAATAAATTACAAGGATCTGTGAAATATGTGTCTTTGAGACCGTTTATTCTATATGTTTCCTTTTGCACATCCTGTCGTATAAATAATCCTGCCAAATGGTGATTTTACAAAATCAGATTTGATCTGATTGAAGTCTAGGCATGTAGTGGTCGTACCTGAGATACATCACCCAGGGGCCCTATTCAAAGATAGATGCCTGTTCCTGATTAAGGAGGACAGAAGCTAATGAGCACAGTGCTAACGCACCCTCATCTTGCAAACACCATCTGACAGTGTGAGTTTATGTTGGTGTGGACCCCTGAGCCACCAGTAGAACAGTGGGTTTAGTTTCTTGCCAGGAATATTTATTTATTTATTTATTTAAATTTTAATTAAAAGGTTTTTTTTTTAATTAAAAAAATTTTTTTAACGTTTATTCATTTTTTGAGAGACAGAGACAGTGAACGGGGGAGGGGCAGAGACACAGGGAGACACAGAATCCGAAGCAGGCTCCAGGCTCTGAACTGACAGCACAAAGTCTGATGCACGACTCGAACTCACAAACCATGAGATCATGACCTGAGCTGAAGTCAGACACTTAACCGATTGAGCCACCCAGGTGCCCCCAAAGGTTTTTTTTTTTAAATGTTTATTTATATTAGAGCAAGCGCAAGTGGGGGAGGGGCAAAGAGAGACGGAGACAGAATCTGAAGCAGGCTTCAGGCTCTGAGCTGTCAGCACAGAGCCTGACTTGGGACTAGAACTCATGCTGTGAGGTCATGACCTGAGCTGAAGTTGGACGCTCAACCGACTGAGCCACTCAGGCACCCCAAATTTGAAATTTTTTTTAAAGTTCATTTATTTTGGGAGACAA
The DNA here is from genome assembly GCF_022837055.1 of Prionailurus viverrinus. Lineage (NCBI taxonomy): Eukaryota > Metazoa > Chordata > Mammalia > Carnivora > Felidae > Prionailurus > Prionailurus viverrinus. Next base: position 115,786,079 of record NC_062564.1, read on the forward strand.
AGAGTGTGTGTGTGTGCAGGTGGGGGAGGGGCAGAGAGAATCCCAAGCAGGCTCTGGGGCTATGCACTGCGCCCAGCATGGGGCTTGACCTCACAACTGTGAGATCATGACCTGAGCCGAAATCCAGAGTCAGATGTTTAGGGCGCCTGGGTGGCTTAGTCAGTTAAGCGTCTTACTCTTGGTTTTCGCTCAGGTCATGGTCTCACAGTTTTGTGAGTATGAGCCCCAGGTCAGGACCTGCTTGGGATTCGCTCTTTCTGCCTCTCTCTGCTCCTCTCCTACTTGCGTTGTATCTGTCTCTCTCAAAATAAATAAAATCCCCCCGCAAAAGAGTCTAGTGTTTAACTGATGGAGCCACCCAGTGCCCCTCCTTGTAGTCACTTTTTTAAATAGTTTGTTTGAATTGGAATGTAAATAAGGTCCACACATTGTATTTGCTTCATATGTCTCTTGTCATAATTTTTAACGTTTTTTAACTTTTTGTTTTGAAATAATTTTAGATGTATAGAAAAATTACAAAAATAGTATCAGAAATTCCTGTACATTCAGCCAGAATCCGCAGCTACTAACATTATACTTTATTTGCTTTGTTCTCACTCTGTCTGAAAGTTGTAGACATGAGGGGATGCCCCATTATCCCTTAGTATGTCTACATGCCTTTCCTAAAAATTCCAATCTCCTGCCTAACCATAGCATGCTTGTCAAACTCTGGCAAAGAATATTGATGTAACACTGTCAAACCCATATACTCTGTTCAAATGCTGCCATTGTCTTAAGAAGGTCCTTTAGAGCAAAACCAACAACAGCAATCATGTTTTTTCTTTGCCACCTTTCCTTTCTGGTTCAGGACTCAGTCATGTCTCTTTAGTCTACTTCAGTCTGGAATTGTGTCTGTTATGACCTTGACATTTTTTAAGAGTACCTATCATTTATTTTGTGGAATGTCTGTCGTTTGGATTTATCTGCTGTTTCCTCACAATTAGATTCAGGTTATACAATTTTGTCAGAGATCCTACTGGAAGCATTTGTGAGTTCTCAGTGCATCATATTTGGTGGCTGACAATTTTGATTTGTCCTAAACTTTTTTTTTAAGATTAACTTTTTAAAAAAATTTACATTTCTCTCTTGTTTAAGATTGTGTTTGCCATGTTTTCCTGATGTAAAGTTAACAAATTTTGTACTTACTAAGAAGTATTTTTGGAGAGAGATTTTGAAACTATAAATATCCTATTATCAAACTTTTACCCACTAGTTTTAAGGGAAGCAAAAATAATATAAAAGCATGGAGGGGCATAAAACATTAAGAGACTCTTAAATACAGAGAATAAACAGAGGGTTGCTGGAGGGGTTGTGGGGGGGGAGGAGGATGGGCTAAATGGGTAAGGGGCTTAAGGAATCTACTCCTGAAATCATTGTTGCACCATGTGCTAACTAATTTGGATGTAAATTATAAAAAATAAATAAATTATAGAAAGTAACAAAACAAACAAACAAAAACCAGATACTGCCAAGTGGTGAGTTTTCTAATTGTCATTCTTCCTACATTTGTTTGTTGACCTTCTGCCATAAGGTAGAGTATTCCATTCTCTCCCATTGGTTTATTCATTTATTTTAGTCTTAAATTTTTTTTAATGTTTGTTTATTTTTGAGAGAGGGAGGATGAGCGGGGGAGCAGTAGAGAGAGAGGGAGACACAGAATCTGAAGCAGGCTCCAGGCTCTAAGTTGTCAGCACAGAGCCTGATTCAGGGCTCGAACTCACAGACTGCGAGATCATGACCTGAGCCGAAGTCAGATGCTTAACTGACTGAGCCACCCGGTGCCCCTTGTTTATTTTATTTTTTATGGACTCACATATTCCTGTTTTACTCAGTAGGTTACAATTCATTACCATCATTAGCATTATTATTTACGTTGGTGTTTAACTTGTCCTGGGTTGGCCATTGGGGTTAGTCATTGGGTCATACTGGTTGACCCACTCATTTTCTGAGCACTTCCTTTCTTTATGACACACACAAGATGTTCCAGCTCATGTTGTACTTGCCTTGCCCTAGCCCTAGAATCAGCCATTTTGCCAGTGGTATTTAGAATAGAAAATTTGTGCTTTTGTTTTGCTCATTGTCCTTGGGTAGTGGTTGCTTGCAGGACCTTTCAGTGGACAGAACTAAGAGGTGTGTATATGTATATGCACACACACACACAAATAACCCCACACATTTATAGGTGAAGACCATGAGCTCATGCCGATACTTTCAGTCCTAATTCAGTACCACATAGTCTATTCTAGCCTTTCTCCTTTCCGTATTTATGCCTTCCATCTCCGACAGTTTTTTGTTTTAATGTTTTTAATTTAATACTCGGGGAGGGGCAGAGAGAGGGAGGGAGACAGAGGTTCCGAAGCAGGCTCTGGGCTGACAAGCCATCAGGCAGCGAGCCTGATGCAGGCTTAAACCCACAAACTGTGAGATCATGATCTGAGCCAAAGTCAGACTCTCAACCAACTGAGCCACCCAGGCGCCACCATCTCCTACAGTTGAGAATCCTGGCTCCCATTATCCTTACTATATTTACGTATTTGCCCTCCCTTGCTGTATATAAGCAGTCTCCCAAACAGGTGGTCTCCTGGGCCATGGTCCTGCAGGCTTGTGCTGGCCCAGAGTCCTCCCCACTCCCTGAGGTGTGAGTCTGGAGTCTCCCCCCGCTCCCTATCAGTGCAGTGACTCCCATTGGCCCAGGAGGAGGATTCACTGATGCTTACTAAGTGTGTTTGTTGAGATCAGGCTGTTTATAAAGAATGGGCAGCATAAAGTGAAGGGAAGAGAGGTGAGTGACCAGACTTAGGCCGGAATCAGAGTGGGTAAGGTCAGGCAGTAATCTCCTAAGTGGGGAAATATATACATTCTTCATTTGTCCTTTTATGAAGGACTAGAGTATATGCAATAGAGTCAGGAGGTAAAATTGCTTCTTGCTCCCAGAGTAGGAGGAATTCTGGAGTTTTACTTAATGGTCAAAGGGATGTTTGGGGATCTTTTTATATCCATATATAAAACAAAATTTGAAGTGAATTCAGGATAGAAAAACTTTCAGGTGTGTACCCTCTTCCCATCTCCTTAAGGCAGAATAGTTTGAAATGCTCATATATTTGTATCAAGACTTTCTTATTCTTGGGTGAAAGTCTATTTCATGGGTGAAAACCAACCTTGTTCATGTATAAAAGGTAACCTAACAACTTCAAAGCATAACAGTAATGCTGTAAATCTTGGAATATCGCAGGATGTGTGCCCCCCCCCCCCCCCCCCCCCCCCGCGCTCAAAAAAACCCAAACTGCTGGTCAAATAAGGTGCCACAAATTTCCTCCTGTGGCCTTTTGTCATCATGATAGAAGAAAGAATTCAGAACAGATTGGGGAAGACATTGTATGATTTGGCTTACAGTTGTTAGAAGAGGGGAAGATATTCTTCTGAGTCAGGCTTCGACCCACATGGCTTGATGCTCTACCACATGTTGTGAGGGCAGTAAAACACACAGCTCTTCTAACTGGGTTCACCACTCTGTTCTGTGAAATTTCTCTATGACTCCAAAGAACCATGCTTTCTAAGAACATAGCCTGTTAGCAAGCTCCATGTGGGAGTAAAGCCAGGGTTGTAAGCAGAATTAGTCTAGGAGTTTTCATTGCTTGGGTAATAGCAATGGCTCTTGTGAGGGATAGTGTTGTTGATAAAAACTATAATACAAAATCTAGACCTGGCATCACAAAACAACATAGGGTTCTAGTCAAGCAAAGTTAAAATCAGTGTATATGAGCACATTTGGATAGTAAGTAACTTTTTTAAACTATAAATTTTTCTACCTTCCTGTCTCCTTTTAATAATGCAGTGTCTTAGGTACTATGGAGGGATTGACCTGGTGGGTAATTAAGGCAAAGGCCAAGAAATTATATCCATTGTGAGCAGCTGAACCAGGATGTTGGGACCAGAAAGTCTGGTGATTATTCTCGTTTCCCATGAATGCAGAAAGCAATTGTTGTAAATCCATGACCATTCTATTACACATCCTCAGACATGTAAAATTTGTAAAGTAAAAACATAGCAGAAGTAGAGGTCAAGTTGCCTTGGAGTAAAAGGTCAAAGCAGTATATGTTTTTCACCAGTCTCTGATTGTGGGCATGTATGTTTGTTTAATCCTAAGCGTCAAGCTTTAGGAAGAATTGCTTATCCTTTGGAAGGTAATCTGTTAGAAAAGTACTATTCTCGGGGCGCCTGGGTGGCGCAGTCGGTTAAGCGTCCGACTTCAGCCAGGTCACGATCTCGCGGTCCGTGAGTTCGAGCCCCGCGTCAGGCTCTGGGCTGATGGCTCGGAGCCTGGAGCCTGTTTCCAATTCTGTGTCTCCCTCTCTCTCTGTCCCTCCCCCGTTCATGCTCTGTCTCTCTCTGTCCCAAAAATAAATAAACGTTAAAAAAAAAAAAAAAAATTTAAAAAAAAAAAAAAAAAGAAAAGTACTATTCTTGACTCTGGAAATTCTCTTTTCAGATGCTGTCTTTGCATTTCAATTACGCAACCCAGTGCACAATGGACATGCTCTGTTAATGCAGGATACCCATAAACAACTTCTAGAGAGGGGCTATCGGCGCCCTGTCCTTCTCCTTCACCCTCTTGGGGGTTGGACCAAGGATGATGATGTCCCTTTGATGTGGCGTATGAAACAGCATGCTGCAGTACTGGAAGAAGGAGTCCTGAATCCAGAAACAACAGTGGTGGCCATCTTCCCATCTCCCATGATGTATGCTGGGCCAACTGAGGTAGACTGCTTTTAAGATTTGAACTGCAGCAAGTTGAAATCACATTTACTAATACAGCTAGAGTGGATATTTCTTTGATCTGTTGGTCTGCTCCAGTCATTGCCTGGAGTACTCTTATGCTCTGTTGGGAATGTTCTTTAGAGGTGGCCCCAGAAAAGCAGCCTTTTTGTGAACAAGAAGACAGAGACTTGGCTTTTGGTCCCAGTTTTGTGAAGGAGGGAACATTCCCTGCAGACAGATGGCTCAGTGAGCTTGGGAAGGTGTGACAGAGGTACCCCTTAAAACTGTTGGCTAGCTCTGATAATACCCATCTTAGTCCTTTAACAAAGTACTGTCATTCTTCCCTGGAAACAGATTTGGTCTGATTTTTGTAGCTTCTAAATTTTGGAAGGGCCACAGGTATTTTAGTGGGAAGGTAAGCATGGTACCTTTTAAAAAATTCTCAGAAAACATTCTTCATCTGTTTATAAAAGACTGGAACAGAATAGAGTCAGGAAGTAAATTACTTTAAAAAAAAAAAAACTATTTTAAGTTTATTTATTTATTTTGAGAGAGAGTGAGAGAATGAGCCAGGGAGGGGCAGAGAGAGAGGGAGAGACAGAATCCAAACCAGGCTCTGCACTGACAGCACAGAGCCTGATGCAGGGCTTGAACTCCTAAACTGTGAGATCCTGACCTGAGCCAAAGCAAGTGTCAGACACTTAACTGACTGAGCTATCCAGGCGCCCCAAAATTACTTCTTGATATTTGGTGGGAGGAGGGTTCTGGAGTTCTCTTTAGTGGGCAAAAAGAATGTTTTGAGATCTTTTTATGAGCATACATATAGAAGAGCACTTAATCAGGTTTTTGCTTCAAGGCAGAATAGGCATTCAAAAAAAATTTTGTTGAATGGATGAAAAAATCAATGAATGACCTAAGAAACAGTATGTGGCAAATTCCTAGCTAGCTTCTTGTTGAATTTTCAAGATGAAGTGCACATTATTGTTGCACTGTTTTTCAGCCCTTGAAAGGAGATCAATTTATTTATATTTACTTGGGAGGCAAACCCTTTTAAAAAAGATCTAAATAATTTGTGTATATTCTGTGATGTCTTCCTCCAAAAACGTTTGGGAAATCCAAGCGTGTTTGGCTGTTTAGGCTCAAGCCTAAAAATTTTCATTGGAACTTAGTTGTGGGATTGTACACTCTTACTCTTTATCCAAGAAAAACCGACAAAGATAAAACAATCGTAACAAAAAAGCTGAAAGATTAAAATGTATTTGATTCTCTTTTTAGATCCAATGTAAATAATGCATTGGAACTTCAGTAGATAAAACTCCTCATATTCTTCTCTCTTTGTTGGTATCAAACGTTCATGAAAATGGGGCAGTGATCACCCTTTAAGTTTCCTAGAGACCACTGCGACCTTTAGTTCTTATATCTCAAAGAGTGATTAAATTGTTTTTGAGAAAAAGTAACGAATTTTGTTCCAGTAGTTCCACACCCTTTCCTTTGGTGCTGTCTTCATCATCATTTTAAAGGAGTCATTTGGTCTGAAATTCTGCGGAGTTTGGATGAGTGGTTTTGAACATGGGAGTGACCCAAGCGACCAGCGTCAGGAATAGGCTACCTAGGAAACGGAAGGGCTTTACCATCCCAATTCAGGATATATTTTGTCCTCTTTGTGTTTCGTTTCTTTGTCCTTATGTAAAAGGGGAAGAGAGATGACATTTTAAATAAACCAAAAATTGCTTTTAAAAAGGGGAGGCTGAGAGGATAAGTAGTAAAAACAGCCAGCTATGGTAAAAACAGATTATGCTTTCTTGAGAGAACACAACAGAGGATGGAAGCATGCTGTTTTGTCTACATCGGAAAGGTTTTTACATCTTCTGATTTCAGAACCTGGGCTGTTTCTTATGGAAGATTCAAAGGTGAAGAAGGTATGTAAAGGTACATTTGGGGTGCAAGCTAGCATTTTGGCTTATCTAAGGGTTGAGTTTTTGGCAAGCATAGCTGACTTGTTGGTGAGCTGGCTGCAGCAGGCCCTTCCTTGGCCTCAGATTTGACTCCTGTGGCTACCCGTCGGGGCATTGTCTGGTGAAGACACTACAAGCCTGCTGCCGGGGGGTCCAGGCATGGTTGTGGTTTGCCACCGGTTGGTTTGTAATCTCAGGTTAGGCTTCTTTGGACTTCTCTGGGTTACATTTAAATGCACAATAAATGATTATTTAACTGGTACACAGGGAGGTCGGACTAAATGTTCTTTAAAGGGTCTGTTCCAGGTCGTTTTCTAGTTTGTCTTATTTTATTTGAACCTCATGTTTAAGTGTAGCATACGTAGGAAGCAGCGCACGTTTTACAGATGTATGGTTCAATGAATTTCTCCCATTTGAACAGTTATACGGCCAGCATCCAGACTTTAAAAAACAAAGACTATTAATCTGCACCCTAGATGCTGTCCTTCCTGTCCTTCTGTTCCCTCCCTGTTTTCCCCCAGGTGGTCATTGCTATCCTCACTTCTTACATCGTGGGTCCAATTTGCTTGTGCCAAAGTGTGGATACCCTGGGAAGCAGACTCTGAGAGCAAGGTTAGAGTTCAGGAAATTTATTAGGGAGAGCCCTTGGGATCAATGCTCATGGAAGAGGAGAGAGAGGAAGGGAGTGGGGTTGGGTAGAGGGAAAAGTTGAGCTGTGATTCAGTCTTAGCGGAAGCCTGATTTGACCCTATGGAGTCATGGAAAGGCCCTCAGAGATGTTCCATGTTGCAGAAGAAATAGTCACTGACGCCCCTGTGTTGACCAGTGATTGGCTCCCCAGGGAAGGGGCATGCCCTTGGCCACTGTTGCTCTTTTCTGCAGAGGCAGTTTCTGAAGAAGGCTGACCGCTGCTGGGTGTGTGTTGGCCCCTCTCCGAGAAGCTAGGAAAGAGTCCTCTTTTCCTGGGGGGACCCAAGTGTTGCATCACAACATCCAGTCCAGCCTTTTTATAACTGAAATCGTGCAGTATATACTTTTTTTGTGTCTGGTTTCTTTCACTTTACATTGTGTTTCTGAAACTCACATCGTGTGTGGTTATTCTTAGTACAGTCACTAAGTACTACTGTACTTGTGTGTGACTGCACCCAATTCTGTTGGTGAGCATTTGAGCAGTCGCCAGTGCTTTGCTATTAAGAATAATGCTGGAAAAACAATTGGGTGTTGTATGGAAACCAATTTGACAATACATTTCATAAAAAAAAAAAAAAGAATAATCCTGGAGGTGGCTCAGTTGATTAAGCATCCAACTCTTGATTTTGGCTCAGGTCATGATCTCACAGATTGTGAGTTCGAGCCCTGATGGTGTGGAGCCTGCTTGAGATTCTCTGTCCTCCTCTCTTTCTGCCCCTTCCCCTGGCTCTCTCTCAAAAATAACCAAACATAAAAAAAAAAAAAAATAGTGCCAGTATGAGGATTTTAAGTGCATGTCTTTTCATGGACATTTGTGTTGGTATATTCCTAGGGCTAGCATTGGTGGGTCATAGGGTATGCATTTGTTGAGCTTTAGCACATGCTGTCCATCAGTTTTCCCTTGTGGTTGTACCATTCTACTCTCCCAAGTGAGAAAATAAGTTATGTCCTCACTATACATGATTATCTCTTCTCTTCCATTTTAGCCAGTTTGTTCCTTTAGCCTATTTAGCCTCACATTTTGTAATACTTTACTACTTCTTAGCCAACCTCAAAAATGTTTTCATTGAGCCAGTTTTACTGGAGAGGAAATGGAGAAGTGGGAAATGAGTTGTATTTATATACAATGATTGAGAAATGGAATATAATAATAGCTCATTTTCATTGAGTTTTTACTGTATTTGCCTGGCAACATTCAGGGATTTTATGTGTAGTAGCTAACTTATTCTTTTTTTTTTTTTTCTTTAAACTTTTTTTTCAACGTTTATTTATTTTTGGGACAGAGAGAGACAGAGCATGAACGGGGGAGGGGCAGAGAGAGAGGGAGACACAGAATCGGAAACAGGCTCCAGGCTCTGAGCCATCAGCCCAGAGCCTGACGCGGGGCTCGAACTCACAGACCGCGAGATCGTGACCTGGCTGAAGTCGGATGCTTAACCGACTGCACCACCCAGGCGCCCCATCTTATTCTTTCTAGTAACACTAAGAGGGTAGGTATGATTATTCTAAGTTTACAGATGAGGAAACTGAGGTAGAGCTGTTAATAAACTTTTCTAGATCACAGAGTAGTCTATAGATAGTCTGGGTCCAGGGCCATGTGCTATAACTTCCACAACATTTTTTTTTTTTTTTTTTAGTTTTGTGGTATATTGTTAAAATATATATTTTTAAATATTTACTTGGAGAAAGAAAGAGAGGAAATCCCAAGCAGGCTCCGTGGAGGGCTCGAGCTCATGAACCATGAGATTATGACTTGAGCTGAAACCAAGAATCGGATGCTTAACTGACTGAGCCACCTAGGCACCCCAAAATGTGTTTTGAAATAAGTGGCCACATATGTTTTGAAAAAGAGTTTGGAAATAAATTCTTAAATCATCCTATAAGAGTCCCAAAACAGTGAGGTCAGATGGCCCTGTCTGGTGTTCATTGGAAGAGGAACTTGTACACAGTGGCTTTCAAACTTATTTTTTGTTCATCACAGCCTAGAATTGTGGGTTGTGAGATATTTTTGTCCATCTGTATTCTTGCTCTTTGTATTCTTATGATACCTGCCTCATGGTATTAGTAATATCTGCCTATCTTTTTGTTGTTGTTTTTGTTAGGAGTGGATAGGATGATGTAAATCATTTAATACATTGCCTGGTTGGTGACAGCACATGATAATAATATCAACCGTCTTTACTAAAAACAATAACAAACTGCTTTGCTGCAAGTTCTCAACACCCCTAGGATTCTGTCCCCACATCATGGGAGCTGCCTATACCTCAGGGCACTTGTCAATCTGTGTGAAGTCCTAGAATTTCAGCTTCGGAGGGGTGACCTCCTCTGGAACAGACTTCATGTCCTTTGGTTTGGAATGTCCTTTGGTGTTTGAGATAATATATAAAGAACATGAAAGTAAATAATAAAAAGACAATGAAAATAACCACTTTTTGAGTGCCTGGGTGTGTGTCTGTCACACTGAATAGATTCTTTGCCTACATTGTATAACCTCATCCCCACAACAACTCAATGAGACAGCTTTGTTCTCATTTTACAGATGAGGTTACTGAAGCTCAGAGAGGCCAAGTAGCAATGGTGGTCCATCAGAGAACATCAAGAGTGGGACAGTAAAGTGGTAAAAGCAGATTTTATTCAGGAACTATTGCGATAGGGAAAAGAGTCCCGTATAAAACTGTGCTCACTTCTGAATACTGCTAAAGTGGGGATTGACAGCCAAAGGGCAGAGTGGGTGGTAGTGGGGAAAGGGTGGGGAGGTGGTTGGGAGGGGGCTGGTCAGTGGATAGACAATTACCAAGAGGAAACATCAGAAGTTATGAGCAAGGGATGATTCCAGTTAAGCAGACGTCGCAGGATTCTTGCTGAAAGTAGGCCACCTGATCCAGTATCACTTGGTTGGGGGGTGCAGGTGAGGAAGAAGAATTTGATCACATGTCGAGGATGGAGAGTTTTGGCTAACCTGACTTGGCAAGAATTTTGCTAAAGCTGGGTCACACGAGCTGTACATGGAAGGACACTGAGGGCTTAGAGGAGCCTCTTTAAAGTTAGGTCAAAAAGCGAGTCAGATCTTTCACCAGCATGACTGCAGAGTGGTGCTGAAACTGTGGCCTGATTCCATGGCCTGCTGTTCTCTTCTCCAGAGCTCCTTGCTGCCCGGAAGTCCCTAAGGGGCCTGTGCTTTGCCAGTGGGTGGGAGGGCAAAGAAGTCAGGTGCCTGCACAGAGGTCTCACGTTTTCTAGAAGAGTATAAAAGCACCTTAAAGTTGTGTCTGCCTTGTAGATCTCTATCTGGAGTATTAGTTATAAGCTAAGGGGTGTGGCTCTTGTCAGGAAGCACTGATCTGGTACCTGAGCAAGGGGCAGTTTTTAACTTCTGAACTTTTAAAGAACAAATTAGAAGTTCTAGTAAACACCTTTGTATTTTAAACCCCTTAAATGTTTTACTGTTTATGACCTGGCAGGGTGTAAACTGTTAGATTGGGTGACTTAAGAAAACTATTTCTTTATCTCAAGTGCCCCCCCCCCCTCCCCCGCCCTTGAGTGTTTGACTTATTTGGCTTATTCACAGCCTTAAGTGAAAAATTTTTCTGTAATTAAAAAAACACTCATTTTTTTGTAGCTTTTCCAGTGACATCAGGAAAAAGTCTGCCAGTAATGCTTATTTGCCAACTAATAATAATAAAAAAATAAAAACAATGACTCTTCCTTTAATCATTTTCTGTAGGTCATTTAGAAGGCATTGGTACCAGATTTGTTTCCCTAGCACAAATGCTTTTTAGAGCAATGAGCAGCTGTTAAGCCTGTTTGGTTATCAACAGGATGTCCCTGATTTTCCAGTCTGTAAAGATTTAATGGCTTGATTCCTAAATTCCATTTTAGGAATTGGGTGGGTGGGGGAGGCATGTGGAGCGAGAGTTACTTTTCTAATGCTGCAAAGGTGTTATGTGCCTGCATTTTCATTTTTGTGAGGTATCCATTGACTGTAGGAAATTGTGGTTGTCCTATCTCACAAAATACTAAATCCATTTTTGTGAAGGATAAATAAATGCATGAGAGTGCTGAAAGTCCCATGTATTATGGAATGTGAATGTGTGCAGCTAATAGCTACATCCTTGGTTTAAGACATTTGGATGAGGTTAACCAGTTGAATTTCGGAGGAAACATACAGTTGGAGGTAGCGATTTCTCTTTGCTGTGGAAGTTATCCATGCATGAGTAAATGACTCCTTAATAGAAACTGTTTCTGTGTAAATGAGCAGATGCCCTACGTGGGGGACAGTAGGAGCATATTGCCACCTGGATGCCAGTGTGTTTATTTAATTAGTCGGTGCTTCGCACCAGGATCTGCAGTATAAGTAGGATGTCTGTTAGGATATACATCTGTTCTCCCTGTAAGCACTTCTAAGAGTTCCAACAACCTAAAGGGACATTACTTCTTGAGATCTGAGCCTAATTATAGGAGCCATAGACTACCAAATTTTAATTATAAACTTTGATCCTCTCTGGGGTCTTTGATAATTTTGTCTTCTCATTTATATTATTCATGTTTTTAGAGTAGTGCAACACAGGCTTACAGTCTCTTATCCAGAATCTTTGGGGTCATGTATTACCTAATTCCCCTGGGATATAAAGCACATTAATATTTCTGTAGTGAATGACTCTTCACACCGAGTGGGATCAGTAGAGCCCGTAACTAATTTCATGTCAGTTTTGATCGGGTTTTATGACTAAATTAGTTTTAAAAGCTCAGCGTTTGGGGTTTTTGATTTTTCACAGGGATGTGTTACCTAATTGTAATTTCACAAAATGTACATATATCCTGTTGTATGCCTTAAACTCACACAGTGTCATATGTCAATTATATCTTAATAAAGCTGGGAAAAATTGGATTTCAGGTTTTTGGATAAGCAGATGTGGGGTCTGTTGCACAAAAACATTTAGAATCTGTTGGTGTATTTTTATTTTGAAAGTAATTTTGAGGGGCATGTGGGTGGTTCAGTTGGTTGGGCATGTGCTTTTGGCTCAGGTCATGATCTCGTGGTTCATGAGTTCAAGTCCCACATTCAGTTTGCTGTTGTCACCGCAGAGCCTGCTTTGGATCTTCTGTCCCCCACTCCCCACCCTCTGCTCCTTCCCCGCTTGTGTGTGCTCTCTGTCCCTCAAAAGTAAATAAACCTAAAAAAATAATAATAATTTTGAGGATCTGTATAGTCTGATATTTTATATATTTTTAGCTTATATATAGTTTCTTGATAACTGAAGTTACTAATTTAATTCAGAGACATTAAATTTTATAAGTGTTTTAGGATGCTTTTCATGGTGGAAAATAATCCCTTTTTTCTCCTGATTTTTCTATAGATTCTCTGCTCAGCATCTGTTCTGGTTTCTTACTAAAGCAGCATCATGTTCTAATATTGTCTGTTAGTCTGGTCTTCCGAGGTTTCCTGCAATTATGTAATCTACACTGTTTCTTTCCTAAATACAGTGCTAACCAGAATTTTTTTCTGCTGGCGTTCCATCTTACTGTAGGGCCTGACACGGTATAAGGGCTCAGTAAGAATAGGTATGCATGGATTTGGGGGCTGGAGATGCCCAGGAATAATACTTGATCTCTGAGTTGTTCATTTTGCAGCCTTGGACATGTTACTAAAACTCTCTAAGTTACCAGTGTACTTATTTATAAAACAGGAATAGTAACTGATCAATGTGCTGTATATATAAAATGGGATAATATTTATAAAACACTTTGTGCAGTGACTAGCATATTAGGAAGAGCTCAGTAATTGGTACCTGTTTTGATCTTCTCTGACCCTGGTAAAGGACTTCATGAAATGTTTTCCAGTGCCTTACCACCTTTGGTTCCTTAAAATAATACTTGCTGAGAGAGTGAAGAGGCAGAAGCAAATCAAGCTCTTTGGTCTCTTTTTAAAAGCAAATTTTAAGACCCTGGGCTTGACAGGCAGGAGCAAGAGGGGCAATCTGGGCCACGGTGGATTTACTCCCACCCACCATGGGAGAGTTTCCCCTCCCCAATCCTCCCACTCGGCAAGGCTGGGCTCAACCAGGACAGCATTATTTATAAATAAAATTAGTTTGGTTGCTTATGTTTCTGAACAAATACATCTCTTACATTTGAGTTGTATTAGTTCGAAGACTCAGCTGAGATTCCTTGTGAAAAAGGGGACCTTTGGAAAAACTTGTAATTTGAATGTCAGATCTCAGTTTCTTGATTTGCAGAAGGAGGGATTTGGATTCCACAGTCAAAACTCCCTTTCAACTCTGAGGATTGTGTGAGAGTAATTCTAAGTTGTGTATAAGTACAAGTTGGAGAATGAAACATCTAAGTAGAATTTGTAATTTTTGCATTGTACATCAGAAATGTGACTCTTGTCAGGACTGAATACCATACAGAGTAATAGATATTGGTAGAAGCATTTAGAGTACTAGTTGCACCATTGAGATAGAAAGCCATTAGAACCAGAATCTAATGATGGGAAGGATGAACCTCCTTTTTCATTTGTCTCTCTAGATTTTCCAGTCACTTGAAGAGTTTAAAATGATGCCTACTGCTGAGAAATCAGGAGGCAAGCCACTATGATTTGGGAATTTCAAGAAAATAGATTAATATTTGAGTGATTAACGTACAAAGAAGAGAGGGGTATTTTAACATGCAATTCATGAGATGAATGAAGGTAGTCTTTTTACCCAACAAAAGTAGATCATGGATTTGACTTTCTAAAGAATTTTTGTGTACTATTAAAATAAGTACATTTTTGATAGTCTGGAAAAGAAAATTTGCACATTTATGTAAGAAAATCATTTCTGTGCCTAATGTTCTTTTATAAACCAGTTGAGTATTTGAGTTTTGCTATATGGAATGTTGACTTTGATAAAATTTATTACACTTCTCTAAAAGCAAATGTCGGTATAAATATATAAAGAAATAGGTCACTTAAGTTGGCCATATATTGTTCTACTTATTCTCAATATTCTTAATAAGAAAAGTTGAACATATATACTTAATCTGCTAGGCTTCTGGCATAGTGGGATTTCTCAACTGGGGCAGGAGAGGATGGTGTAGGTAGGAGTTGTGGTATTATAAGAGGTGATATTTCTAGTTATATATTTTTATAATGTAATTTTATTTTTTTATTATTTTTTAAATGTTTATTTTTGAGAGAGAGCAAGAGCGAGCGAGCAGGGGAGGGACAGAGAGAGAGAGAGGGAGACTCAGAATCCAAAGCAGAGCTGTCAGCTCCGAGCCCGATGTGGGGCTCAAACCCACGAGCCATGAGATCATGATCTGAGCTGAAGCTGGATGCTCAACCGACAGAGCCATTCAGGCACCCCGATAATATAATTTTAAATTTGGAAAGTTTGTTCATTTTTTGTTTCAGAAACTCCTGAAAATAAAATTTACCAAAATCTTTGCCAGGTTTGAGAGTAGGGGGATAGGTGATGGCTGCTATTTTTCTAATGGAGTCAGGGAACAAATGGACTTTATGTTTGTCAAAAGGGATGCCAATTAAAAATAGGTAAGAGAAAAATAAATGGATATGTGACACTTTTCTGAGTAAGATGGACATATTGGGATGAGCAGTATGGGACAAGAGCAATTCTAAGATATTTACATTATAAATATTGTGTATGGGAGAGAGAGAAGATGGCGGAGTATGAGGACGCTGGGCTCACCGCGTCCTGCTGATCACTTAGATTCCACCCGCATCTGCCTAAATAGAAATAGTGTGTATGGAGATATATAATGTGGTTTGTGTCCATCAATAATCTTTTGGTTCATTAGTCACACGATATCTTAATAAATCTATGAGGGTGGCAAGGAGCAGGCATTATAGGATTAATATTTGCATAGATAAATGTAATTTGAGTCAATTATAATTTGAATTATGAACTACTTCCCTATTCACACTATTGAACAGCAAAACTTAATTAATTCTGACTTGGATTACAATATAGAAATTAAAGATTTGAATAAACCTTAGCCCCCACAATGTACTTTGGGAGGAAATTCTAAGCAAATATCTATTTTACCTACAGTTATTGATTCTAACTAGTCCATAGTCTGTGTAAAATTTTGATAAGACACTTCTCAAACCTTATTTGAAAGTGAAGTGAGATAATTGTTGGACCTCAATATTAGGTGGAATTTGAACAGGGGAAGTTTAAAGAATTATTAGACTTCAATAGAAGAGTAATTATAAAAATGTAAAGTGAACTCTGAAGGGTACCCTAGGGTTGAGGGAGATTACAAAAGTAGAGATAAACTTAGAAAAGAAATCCCCCTCCCTAAAGCTGGGCTTCAGACCTCATTGAAAAAGGCATGGTTTAGGGGTGCCTGGGTGGCTCAGTTGGTTGAGTGTCCAACTTGTGGTTTTGGCACAGGTCATGATCTCCCGGTTCGTGGGATTGAGCCCCGCGTTGGGATCCACGCTGACAGCACAGAGCCTGCTTGGGATTCTCTATCCCTCTCTCTCTGCCCCCCAGCCCCCATAAATAAGTAAAGAGAAAGCATGGTTTCATCCCACCACATGGTGGAGAAATTCAGTGGACTGTCTGGACCATAACTGGTTCACAGAAACCAGAAAGCAGGAAACAACCCTCTGATGAACAGGCTAGCTGAGGCTGACAGACCAGTGCTGAGTGGGTCAGGACTTTGGGAGGGGGCCCTCTTGCTGCCAGAGCAGTGCACAGAGTGTGATAGCTGTGTTGAGGTGGATGCAGGAAATAACTTTCTGGGGCATGGGTGAGCACAGGCTGGTGGGTGGGTGAATGGCAGGACTCAGAAAGCTACTGCTGCTGAGAGGCTTGGAATGCACCAGTGTCTGCACTAGGAGGGCAGCAGTGAGGTGTTCATTGGGCTCAGGCTAGGGCTTGAGGTCGTTGAAGGCTTGTGTACTTTGGGCTTGCCCATGGGCCCGAGTGCCACCCATATCCTCCATACACAGGCCGCTTGGACAACCCCTTCCTACTACAATGTCTCTGATACCCTCTACTGATAAAACTAAGCATTTCTTCTTTACAGTGAGCATAGTGTTAAAAGAGTTCAATCTGTTGTCTCAGAACAAGGACTGAAGGGTGAATTTGGAGTTGAGAGACAACTGATTGATAATTGGCACAAAAACCTAGAGTGACATGCCCAAAAACATTAAAAACAAACTTCAGAAGGGGCTCCTGGGTGGCTCAGTTGGTTAAGCATCCGACTCTTAATTTCAGCTCCAGTCATGATCTCACAATTCATGGGATCCAAGTCCTGCATTGGGCTCTGCGCTGACAGTGAGACCCTGCTGAGGATTCTCTCTCTCCCTCTCTGTCTGTCCCTCCCCAGCTTGTGCACTCTCTTTCACTCTCTCAAAATAAATGAACGTTAAAAAAAAGCCTCAAAAAAATGAGAAGTGCCAGTAAATTACCTGTGGGCTAGAATGAAGCTATTGACACTTTAAAGGAAAACCACACAATTCAGACTCCTTAGAAGAAATCATGTGCTAGTCCAGCTTGCAGTAACAAATTGTTTAAAATATGAAGAAGCAGAAAGGGGCGATCTATAATTCAGAATAAAACTGTCACTAGAAACATACCTTGAGATGATGCTGATGTAAGAATTAGCAGTTAAGAGCATTAAAACTTCTTAAAGCAAATATGGTCTAACGGATAAGAAATCTCGAAAAAAAAAAGGAAACTATAAAAAAAAAGGATCAAATGGAAATTCAAAGACTGAAGTAGATATGAAATGAAAACATTTGTTGTATGGAGTTAAATGCAGACTAGAGGTGGCAGAATAAAAGGTCAATGAGCTGGAAGTCACTCAAAGTTACCTGAGAAAAGAAAAAGGGAATTAGATGGGGAAAAAAATGAGCAGAGCCTCTGTGACTTGTGGGCAGTATCCAGCCATCTTACAAATGTGTAATTGGAGTTCTGAAAAGAGGAGAGAGAGAAAAAAATGTGGCAGAAAAGGTGTGAGGTTTTTTTGTGTTGTTGTTGTTGTTGTTGTTGTTGTTGTTTAAAGTAGGCTTCATGCCCACTGCTGGGCTGGACCTCACTCTGAGTTCAAGACCTAGCCGAGATCAAGAGTCCAGATGCTTAACCGACTGAGCCACCTGGGTGCCTGTGGCAGAAAAGGTTTTTGAAAAAATGGTTAAAAGTTTTCCAAAATTGATGGAAAACATCAGCCTACGAATTCAAGAAGACTAATAAATCTTAGGATACATCCAAAGAAAACCACACTTAGGTACAGGCAGTCAACCTGCTGAAAATTAGTGATATAAAGAGGAGCCTTAAAAGCAAAGTGATGGGGGCAAGGAGGTCTGACTTCTCAGGAGCGATACGAAGTAGAAACAATGCAGTGACGTCTTTAAGAGAAACACAGAAAGCCTGTTTATCTATAGGATTCTGTATTCAAACAAAAATAAAGATGAAGTAAAGATGTTTTCAGGTAAGAGTTGAGGATTTTATTTGGAAAAAGTTTTTCAGAAGTCTTCCAGCGGACTTCCCCAGAGGTTGCATTATATGCCCAGATGCCCACGCTGTATGGCAAGGAAGGGCCTGGCGTTTTCATCTTCTAGAGTGAGGTTTTTGTCATCAAGAAATAGATGAAGAGAAATCAGTTATTGTATAGGCAGTCATCAAGAAATAGATGTCATCAAGAAATAGATGAAGAGAAATCAGTTATTGTATAGGCAACCAGCACTATTTGCCACATAGGTGTTAAATTACTTTTGTAATCAAGAAAAAAGCCAATCTGTGTTTGGCACACGGATGCAAGTAAAGCAGAAAATAAGTCATTTGCTGTTAGGTTGGCCATTTATGGATCCTTAGAAGGCTCCGTAGGAAACCTGTAGACCTCATCTTATATTCCTTCCTCGGTATGCATTCAGTATTCCAAACATGCTTGCCACTGGGCATAAGAACACAATAATACACTTTGACCTCGGTGTGCTGGAGAGAGACCCAGGCAGCTCTCACTGGGTTTTAGTGACTACCTTCTAGGCAGCATGTCCTCTTTGTCAGAGAGCAAATGAATTTTCTTTAGAAACTGGTTAGGAAGCAATTAAATGCAACTGGGATTGTCATGGACTATTTCACAGAGTAATAGTTAGCAGCAGCTGTGTTTGCAATTGTCCTCTGTTGAGGGTCAGGTGCTATCTTGAGTGCTTTCAAATCTCCCATCAATTTATGTGTTAAACATTATCTTTCCCATTTTTATACTTTTTTTTTTTTTTTTTTTTTTTTTTTGAGATAGCGTGAATGGGGAAGGGTCAGAGAGAGTGAGGGAGACACAGAATCTGAAGCAGGCTCCAGGCTCTGAGCTGTCAGCACAGGGGCCAGCGCGGGGCTTTCACTCATGAGTGAGATCGTGACCTGAGCCCAAGTCAGATGCCTAACTAACTGAGTCCCCCAGAGACCGTCTCATTTTTATAAATGGAAATTGAGGCTTCTATTAGGAAATCAACTAAGGACATTGCATCGTTAAGAGGCAAAACTATGGTTTAAATCTAGGACAGCCTGATTCTAAAGCCTGTGTTCCTAAACCGGATATAGGATGGCTGTGGGCGGACTTGGATTCTCTTGACTGAAAAATATTGTACCTTTTCAGTGGGTTGTAAATTGATTCACACCAGTCATTCTTGGAAGTGTTACATGTGATTTGCTCATTCCTGGTTGTTATAATGCTAAAAGTATTCTCATAGGGAAACCATTCACTAGAATATAAATTGAAATCATTCAAGTTATTTGCAGGATAGTGTTGACTCTGTCCATGCTTGTTGTATTTACATTTAATTTACTCATTTAATCTCTAGAAGAACTCGAAGAGGCAATTCAATTTTCTGGTTATTTTATAAGACAAAATTAGAACTGGCCACTGCCACCAATATGCTTTGTGATTCAGTAAGGTACTGATTTTTCTGGGTTTGGTTTCCTCTCCTTTTAAAGGGGCAGAGGGAGTTGGATTAAATGATCTGAGCTTCCTTACATATTAAAATTAAGCTATACATTCCTTGTTCATAAACCATTTGGTACCTGAATGATTCAGGTATCTAGACATAAACATTTAATGAGCAAAGTAAGTTCACCTAAATTCAGAGAATGTAGATTGGTCTTTTAATTTAACTCTGTAAGCAGTAGCTAATTTGCATGAGGCTGAAATGATTTTCCATTTAACTGAAGTTGCAAAATGGTTCATTGATGATTTGATTCTGACTGACCCTTTGATAAAAATTCTGAGTCTGAACTAGTCGCATCTACAGTGAAGGGGCAGAGAGGAGTGAGCAGTATTTTCATGAAGGACTGAATCAGGGTGGTTGGAGGAGGAGGTGGTGTCTATGAGGAACACAAGTATTCTATCGTTGTGTTTTGTCATCTTGTTCGTACAGAACTATTACAGCTTGTTGCAAACTGTAGTAATGCTGAATAGTAGAAGAGATATAGGACCTTGGGGTCCTCTTTATTTAGCTAGCATATGGGGAAAGAGAACTAGAATAGTGCACAGGCAGCTTTTGAATGGTCCTTGTTTGGAAGTGGTACACATCACTCTGGGTCTCTTGGTTGTTTTGTTTTTTTTTTTTTTTTTAAAGTTTATATCTTTTGAGAGAGAGAGAGAGAGAGGGAGAGAGAATCCCAAGTAAGCTCTGTATTCTCAGCGCAGAGCCCGATGTAGGTCTTGAACTCATGAACTGTGAGATCATGACCTGAGCTGAAATCAAGAGCCAGACGCTTAACCGACTGAGCCACCCAGGTACCCTGGCTCTTATTTTTTGGACCAAATCTCTGCCACATGGCCACACTGCAAGATATACTGAGGGTTATATTAAACTATGTGCTCAGGAAGGATAGTATAAGGTACATAGAAATACAGGTAGTTGGGAAAATAAGTGAGTGAAAAAAAATCAAGACAGTTTTTACTATAGGAAAAACAAACAGTTGTACAAGGAGGGGGATGAAATAAAGATGATAATGGGTGACATTTACTGTGTACTTTATACCAGGTACTATTCTAAGTTTTTACATTTCCCCATATTACTTTTCTTAGAAACTCTGAGATAAATACAGTTGTAATTACCATTTTACAAATGAATTTCACCAACAGTGATGATATCACCATATTTATTGGATAAGTGGGGTAGGGAATAAGGACAATGGAGTGAGTCAAGCATCATCACAGTAGGAAATAGAAATAACATAGAAGTAATATAATATCTAAAATTAAATAGATCAGCAGTATACACATGCCATTTAGAAACACAGAGGTAGGGGCTCCTGGCTGGCTTGGAGCATGCAACTCTTGATCTCGGGGTTAGGAGTTTGAGCCCAGTGTTGGGTGTAGAGATTACTTAAAAATGAAACCTTAGAAACACAGAGGTAAATATCAGTAAGCTTAAAAAGCTGGAACTCCTCAGGGTGATCATTTCAGGTACGGGGTCTGGGATTGTCCTTGTGCTATTGCACTTTCTAAACTGTTTCAATAAAAGTATGTCTTGGTATCAAAGTATTGAGAGATCAAAGGACAATGATGTGTGGGTGGTCATCATTTTTATCTTATTTTCAGATACAGCAGAAATGGTTTTGTAAATCATTAAGTAGTGGAGCCTAACACTGAAAGGGAGCCAAGGCCAGATTTCTTTTTTCTTTTCCTTTTTCTTTTTCTTATTTGTTTGTTTGTTTGTTTGTTTATGAGAGAGAGTGTGCATGTGTGTGTGCGTGTGCACGTGGGAGACAGGCAGAGGGAGGGGGCAGAAAGAATCCCAAGCAGCCTCCACGCCCAGCATGGAGCCCGATGCAGGTCTTGATCAATCCACAACTGTGAGATCGTGACCTGAGCCAAAATCAGGAGTCAGACACTCAACCAGCTGAGCCACTCAAGTGCCCAGGAGCTGAGAACAGATTTCTAGACTGGGTTTCCTCTGCACTTTCTTGATAAGTCACTTAACCTTTGGGCACTCATTTCTTCAAATGTTAGTGAGAATGATGATCTCTTACATGGCTAAAATGGTTTTTAAAATTACTTTAGCTTCTAAAGTTCCATGTTTCTGGGTGTTAAACTAATTTTGTTTTTAAACAAGCACTACTGTGAATGCATCAGAGCTTCAGAGCTGGTTTTGGATGCAGCATGGCTGTGTGGTCACAACTAGCCCTTGCTATTATTCTTACCTAGCATCTTCAGTAGTAGTCACTTGGCTGTAGGGTTTCTCAGTACCAGTTTATGTAAGTATTCATATAATTGAAATCCAGTAGCTTTTTAAAAACCTATTCAAGTGTAACAAAGAAGAGTGTGTACCTTACAAGCTCTGAATTTGGAATATACAGCTCAGTGACTATAGTTGATAATACTGTACTGTATATGTGAAATTTGATGAGAGTATATCTTAGTTGTTTTCATCACACACACACTCCGAGGTGATAGATGTGTCCATTAACTTGGTTGTGGTCAGTATTTGGCAGTATATATGTATATCAAATCATGTTGAATGCTTTAAATATATACCATTTTATTTGTCAATTATACTCAGTAAAACTGGGAAAAAAAATTGTCATTATCCCAGAAGCCCCTTCCAGTTTCTTCCCTCGAAGGGTCAACCGCTACCCTGACTTGCAATAGATTAGGTTTTAAACTATATATAAATGGCAGGTAGTGGTTTTTAAAATCATACATATATATGCATATACATTTACTTGTTTCTTAAGTCAAAAATATTTATAAATACATGTACATAAACGTCTGTACACATTCATACTTTTAGATTTTGCGGGGAGGGCTTGCCAATTTTGTTTCTGGCTTCCCAAGAGGACAATATTTAAATTTGTTGAGATTTCCTGCTGATATTGATTGTATAAGTAGTCCGAGTCCTCCCCAACTTATGATGGTGTTATGTCCTGATAAACCCATAAGTTGAAAATACCATTAAGTCAAAAATGCAATTAATACACCTAACCTACTGAACATCCTAGGTTAGCCCAGCCTACTTTAAATGTGCTCAGAACACATGAGCACAGTTGGGCAAAATCATCTAACACAGAGCCTATTTTATAATGAAGTGTTGACTCTCTCATATAATTTATTGAATGCTGTACTGAAAGTGAAAAACAGAATGGTTCTATGGGTACAGGTAAGTGTGTGGGTTGATTGCATGGCCTACTGGTGGCTGGTGAGCCCAGCATCCTGAGAGAGGATCCTACTGCCTATCGCCAGCCTGGGGAAAGATCAGAATTCAAAGTTAAAGGTGTGGTTTCTACTGCATGCATATTACTTTTGAACCATCATAAAGTCAGGGACTGTAAGTTTGAGACCATCTGTATGCACACATTTATTACCCATTTACTACTTCTAAGTATGGGCATAAAAGCATAGTTTCAAGTATGAAAACTTTTATTCTAGGTCCAGTGGCATTGCAGAGCACGGATGGTTGCAGGAGCCAATTTTTACATTGTCGGACGAGACCCCGCTGGCATGCCTCATCCCGAAACAGGGAAGGATCTTTATGAGCCAACTCATGGTGCCAAAGTGCTGACAATGGCCCCTGGGCTCATCACCTTGGAAATAGTTCCCTTTCGAGTTGCAGCCTACAACAAGAAAAAGAAGCGTATGGACTACTATGACTCTGAACAGTAAGTTTTATTGTCACAAATCTATGAAACGCCTTGTGCTCTAAGCTGCTCCCAGGGCTTTAAAGTATTGTCTCAGTTTTATAATAACTTCACTTTGTTGTACAAACTTTGTTGTACACATTTCAGAGAAAGGCCAAACCAAGGAAACTAATTTCTCAGTATTCCAGCAGTTAGAAGTAAAAATTGAATCTGGTTTCATGCTTCAGGTTCATATATAAATGGCATGTAGTGGTTCAGTTTTTTTGTTGTAGAGTGCATAAGGGCAGTATTGACATGACTATTTCTGCCATATCTACTGTATGTTATGGAGCATGTAGTAGAGATGATTACTCTGGTAAGCCCCAGAAATCTTAGTATTGAGAGAATTTAATAACTGTGCAATCACTTATGTGATAGACACTGTCCTAATTGCTTTATAGGCATTAAATTAATCCCTACAACAATCCCATGGTGCTGTTATCCTGATTTTATAAATTAGTAGTAAGCTGAGGCATACAAAGTTCGAATAACTTTTATAAGGCCCAGAGCAGTAAGTGGCAGCCCAGCAGTTGAATCCAAGCAGTGTGACTCCAGAGCCTTTGCTCTTGACCACGAAGAGTGTAACTTCTTTCTTCAAAGATCTTAGGAGGAGCAAAACACTAACAAGCTTTTAGTACAAATTATTGGTAGTGTTGAACATGTATCTGTGTCCCTTTAATGAAAAATTGTATTAATTTTTATTTATATATAACAATTGTTAGTACATTCTAAATTTATTTTTAAACATTTATTTATTTTTGAGAGACAGAGAGCACAAGTGAGGGAGGGACAGAGAGAGAGGGAGACACAGAATTCGAAGCAGGCTGCAGGCTCTGAACTGTCAGCATAGACCCTGACATGGGGCTCGAACCCACAAACCATGAGGTCATGACCTGAGCCGAAGTCGGACACTGAACTGACGGAGCCACCCAGGGGCCCCAATTGTTAGTACATTCTAAATTTAGAGTGACACGTTAGGGCTCTAGAATAGGAAGTTATGGGTTCTAGCTCTTTCTTTGCTGTGTGACTAGCCTTGTTTCTTCATCTCTAAAATGATGGCAGTAGATGAGTTGATTCCATCTTAGTTCAAAATCTGTAGTTCTTCCCATGATCTGTAGCATCTAGTTATTTTTACATTTTTAGCAGATACTTGTTTTGTTGATTGATGCTTTTTTAGTGCAAATTACAATTCATGTACAGCAAGTAGAATGGAGAAGTATTTTTTTATTTATGTTTTCTTACATTTATCTTTACTGATAGGTACTAATTGAAAATTGTCCATGGTCTAATAACCTTTAATCTAAGAGTGCTCATCCTTTTTTCCATGATACTTTATAGTTAATTCTGTGTTCAGGAACAGAGAACACTGATCCTGACCCTGTGTCCTCATTTGGTGTAGCCCATTTTGTAATAATGGGGAGGGACAAGAAAGAAAAAGAAACCTTTTAAAGATCAAAACATTCTCTTGTCTCTATAAGTGACATGAAGTTTGGTGTCATTTAATTTCTTTGTGATAAACGGTAAATTGGGTAAAGAAATACTGCTATTTACAGTAGAGTTTGAGAGATTTATTGGCTTTTCACTTAAGGCATAAATACTGCTGGAGAAAAAATGCATAATTTTAGATGATAGGCTTTTCTGAGTGATGAACTGGAGCTAAAATGCAGGAAAATTTTATGAGTCAGTGAACAGAAAGGGCTTATATAACTGATACAGGCAAGCGTAAAAGAACTCCTAAGTACACTTTGGGGCCTGGGTGTGGAATTCAAGACAGGAGCTATTCTAGACTATTATTTTCTGAAAATCTGAAATGTGATCCAGATTCTAGTATACTTCTGAACCAAACCAAGAGAAGAATTTGCAATAATCCAGACCATTTTTACTTTTATAAAAGATCAGGATTTGCCAACATATAGAAATAATTTTAAATCGTGGCATGTTTTGTTTTGTTCCGGCCTAAAAATACATAGGCCTGTGTATGTTGTTTGTATGTCTATTTATATATGTATGCATGTGTACATACACTTACATAATGTATGTGCACACAGAGCAATGTCACTGTCTCACAAACAGGGCATCTATAAGAGGGGTGTGCTGAGAGTCGCAAATGGGCCCTTCTCTTCCAAAGGGATGCCTCAGAAGCTTTAACAAGAGAATTTTTTTTTTTTCAACGTTTATTTATTTTTGGGACAGAGAGAGACAGAGCATGAACGGGGGAGGGGCAGAGAGAGAGGGAGACACAGAATCGGAAACAGGCTCCAGGCTCTGAGCCATCAGCCCAGAGCCCGACACGGGGCTGGAACTCATGGACCGTGAGATCGTGACCTGGCTGAAGTCGGACGCTTAACCGACTGCGCCACCCAGGCGCCCCTAACAAGAGAATTTTAAGTAAAGGGGCACCTGGGTGGCTCAGTCGGTTGAGCATTTGACTCTTGATTTCGGCTCAGGTCATGATCTCATGGTTTGTGGGTTCTAGCCCCACATCAGGCTCTGTGCTGGCAAAAAAATTTAAAAAAAGAATTAAAAAAATAAAAACAATTTGAGTAAACCTTGAACTATATTGCCACAAAAGGTGATTGAAACTGAAAATATAAATTAAATGTTAAGGAAAGTAAAAAGTTTCCAATACAGTCCTGTCTTTTTGTGGTTAAAATTATCTAGTGCCTCCATTAGAGATTCTAATTTACTTATTTCAGGGAGAGGCCTACACCCCAGCAGTTCTTTTGTAAGCTCCCCAGCTGCAGACCCTTCAGTGTGACTCATGGAGGGTAGCATTGCTTTCTACATATTTGTAAAACATACAGTGTCAGAGACAGAATGCTGGGCTGGGAAACCCTTTACTTCTGATCCAGCATGCAGTTGTTTGTTTAGTTTGTGTACAAGATGTTATGAACATAATCTTGTTCTGAAAGTAACAGTCACTTACAGAGTGAGGAGAGAGAAATAGAATCATTCTGCCCGTGGCCACATGGTTAAAACTTAGGTGAGTTTCCATGTCCGTGAGTTAAGGAAACAAAACTAAATAGAGTTGGGCTTTTCTTTTTCACTTCTCCTTTACTGATGTTTCATTACTGTGGTTTCTTTGCATGCATGATCAGGTGATTTAATCACCCGCAGGACCTAGAACCCATCTGTATGTAGTTGACAGAAGTGCTGGGGGAAGCCCTTGATAACTTTCACGTTTTGTTAAATCTGTGTAGTATTGCTTTAAGTCTCTCTTTTAATCATTCAAAAGCTAAATAATTACATCAGTTCTCATAAGATTTTCCAGTGATGAATTCTATATTAGTTGCATGAGTGGCTCATTTTCTTGGAATTTTTTTGAGTTTACCGAATCTTAATAAATTGTAACTTGGGAAGCCTTAAAACTGCCTTAGTTTTCTGATTTTTTATATTTGTGTTCACATATAATTAAGTTGATGGGAACATGTTGGAAAGTGATTAAAATTTTGTGGAAAGGCGATAGTCTTTGATGTAGTGAGAAAACAGAGTTATTAATTATGCACATATGAGGTTGTCTTATGTTTGATTAATGGATGTTATTCAATGCCAGCTTTTATGTAATTAATGATTTTGCAGCTTTTGATTTAATTAAATACTAGTGTAAGACAAGGCTTAGGGAGAACAAAAACAAACTTTATGAAGATTTCAAGTAAGATATTGATAGGAATTATGATAAAAATCATCTGTTTATACTTAGGAAGCTCAAGTAGGCTCGTATTTGCTATAATAGTGACTCAAGGAAATTTAGTTTTAGGACTATAAGACTGAACTCCATTCTTTCAGATATTACAAACAAACTTTTAGAATTCTCAGTTATTTGTAATGTTTTCTCCTTTATGCAGATCTTCTTAGTATTTGGGTAAAAAAATTCAAAGTTATGGTTCAGACTATTGAAATGGCAATTTAACAAAAAGAGCACACATGAATGAGAGTGCCTTGTGGAAATGGGTATATGAAGGGACAGGTGGACGAAAATGTTCCAGTCTGGTTATTTCCACATTATCAGTAGAGTGTTTTCATAGCTTTAATGTTGAAGTTGATATTAATTCACATACTGTTAGTGTCATTTAAAAAATATTCTAATTATAGACACTTTTTCATATAGCTTTCCCTTCTTTTATGTGCTTTCCACAGGAAAGCTCATCTTTTCTAGTGGTTTCTGTGCAATGACTTTTAAAGCTATACTTCATTGTTTCCAAGTTGCTAATTGTGTTAGTTTTCTAGTGCTAACACATGACTACAAATTTAGTGGCTTAAAACAATCCTTACTGTCTCAGTTTTTTGGGTCAGAAGTCTGGGTGGACTGCATTGGATTCTCTGCCCAGGCTGGGCTCTCATTTGAAAGTTCTGGAAAGAATCCATTTCCAAGGTGACCCTTGTTGGCAGAATTCAGTTCCTTGCAGTTGTGGGGCTGAGGTCCCCATTTTCTTGCTGGCTGTTGGCTAAGGATTGCTCTCTGATCCTAGAAGCCATTTTAGATCCTTTCTTCTAGACACCTCCGTCCCAGCAACAGAATCTCCTTCATGGTGAATCCTTCTTCCACTCCAAATCTCCCTGATTTTCCCTTCTATTATTTGAGAAAAGTCTTTGCTTTTAAAGGGCTCCAGTAATTTAGGTTAGACCCAGGTAATTTCACTATTTTGCCATACAAATGACCTATAGTGGTAGTAACATTATTTGTCTTCATTCTTTCATAGACCCCTCTTTTGCAGACATTCTAGAGAAGTGAGAAAGTTAAGTTTTCTAGAAGTAAAATAAAAGTAACTTTTTTCTCTGGAGGTTAATATTAGGAATAATAAATAGGACATCCTAAGGAGATGTTGTGGTATTTTCATTATAAAACCCAGTAGTACTCCTGTCCTGCCTTTTTTAATCAGTTACAACGTCTGAAAGAGAGAAGACATTGGTGGGGGGGAGGGTAACCAATATAAAGGTCCCAATCACAACTCTATTGTGCTGGAATAGACTATATGGAAGACTTATTTTTTTAATGCCAAGGACGCCAAAGAAGCGTTGAACCAAAGAAGGCCAAAGATCTGCTCCTTCCCTCCACCTCAGAGCCCTGACCAGTTTTGACTACTCTTATGAGATAAACGGACATATGTGATAGGGAAAAGTAGAAAGAGCAAATGAGACAGTTCTTGGGAAAGAGTTCCCACAGAGCTTAGGGGAGAATAGTCTGGGTCTCCCCAGAGAGCAATCCAAGGTGATCTTAACACTCCAGCCTGGTA
This sequence comes from Prionailurus viverrinus, assembly GCF_022837055.1. Classification (NCBI taxonomy): domain Eukaryota; kingdom Metazoa; phylum Chordata; class Mammalia; order Carnivora; family Felidae; genus Prionailurus; species Prionailurus viverrinus. The sequence continues at coordinate 115,814,387 of NC_062564.1, forward strand.
GAAGGAAAATAGGCCTTAGTCATAAACCTTTGTTCCTAGAAAGTTCCTTTCTGGGTGAGTGGGGTACCCCGATTTTGATGCAATTTGGGGTAACAGATGAATAGGATGCATTCTTCCAGTGGTCAACCAATAAAATCATTATGGAAACATTTAAAAGAAAAATAACACTCAGGCAGTCACCTATTTTATGTGTGTGCTTTGAGTTTTATTCTTTTTCTGTACGTTGATTTAACATAGTTGAGTTTATAATAGGTTTTTTTTACCCTGCTTTTAAGTATTTACTTTTCATGAGCATCTTTCCATGTTGAGCTCACGTAAGCATGTATTTATTGTAAGCTCTCTGTATACATTCTATTATTCGTTCTGGTACCGTACCGTGCCACAAGTCCCGATGGTGTGTGTGCAGCACAGGGCCGAGTGAGGAAGCTTGGGAAGGTTCCCTCCGTGCTGCGGAACAAGACTGGCTGAGAGGCTTCCTCACACAACTTGTGTCCTTAGGTATCACCGAGGGCAGGTAGCATCTGCTTGTCATATCTGGTCCCACCCCTTTTACCCTGTTGTCTCGCACACATGGAACAGAGTTTTTCCATATCTGTACTTTCAAATGCTGCTCTACTGAGACCTGGTCGTGATCTCCCCTCAGACTGTGGAGCTGTGCCGTGTTGTCACTGGTCTTACTGCAAACAAAGAGTTCCAGGAGGAAAGAGCCACAAATCATCATGTCTGATGTCTTGATTTTTTGTTTTCTCTCTGCTTTGCTTTTTTCCCGTGACTTTTGGGGTCTCCTCATTTTTCTTATGCTTTCTGCCCTTTTGGGGTATGACTGGGATTTACTTAGTATAACAATATCAAATCAATTTCTTTCTTAACAACATGCCATTAGCAGACAGGCTTTCTCAACCTTGGCATTATTGACATTGGGACCAGATAATTGGTTGGGAAGGGGTGCCATCCGGGGCATTCTAGAATGTGTGCCCTGGGGAGGAGGAAGTGAGGTTGCAAAATCACCTCTCTTGAGAATCAGAGGTTTGTAACAATATTGGCATGTTTGGGTACTTATTTTCACTTTAATTATTTTGTCATTAGTCACAAGTCAAAAATATGGGTTTGTTTTTGTTTTTGTTTTTTACTCCAGAGACGACTTTTTACTTTTGTACTTGGAGCTGATCTAGATGTTTTGAGAGTAATAGATATCCTGGTTTCTAAGTAAATGAGGATATTCACATGTTTCTTAAAAGTAGAAAGCAAATAACAAGATGAAGAAATCCTGGTGACAGATATAAAGGAAATTATTTAATGTAGTCAAAGCAGTGTCCTTGCCATCTAGCAGTGTCCTGGGTTTACCTAATTTTCTGGTTAACTCATGGATGCTTAAGCTGCTTGAGTTACTAATTTTGAAAACCCTTTGAAAATGTATTATTTCGGTCTCTATAACCTACTGCAACTAAACAGGCTGTATACAGAGAGCAGCACTCAGGGACATCAGCGTGTGCTCAGAAGAGGTCACTACAGTCTGCTGAGAGGAAGTTTTCATACAATGGGATTTCAGCCATGTACCTCATACCAGACAATTTTATTTGGATGATGGGCACCTGAGAGCTTCTGAGTTCAGCTTTCAAAAAATTGAGATCCACCATCCACTCTTGAGTAATCAGAGGCTTCTTTCAGAACCAGGTGAAAGTTGATATGCTCTTTCCCAGCACAGAAGCCCCATTTTGGCCATTAAGGTATTTATGGATCCTTTTGAAACCTGTCCATTGGCACTCAGTTCAAAACCTCTGTTTGTCTACACTGTGGTAGATTTTGGTCTTCATGACCCTTTTTGGTAAAGAAAATTGACTTGACTGCAGTGCACTTCAGGACGGTCCTTGAAATTTGTTGGGTTTTTTTTTTAATGTTTATTTTTGAGAGAAAGCGTGTGCGAGAGTGGGGGAAGGACAGAGAGGGAGGGAGACAGAGGATCTGAAGTGAGCTCTGTGCTGAGAGGGAGAATCTGACACAGGGCTTGAACTCATAGCTGTGAGATCATGACCTGAGCCCATGTCAAGATGCTTAACCAACTGAGCCACCCAGGCACCCCTAGAAATTTGTTACCTGTCTGAGTGTTTGATAGGAACTGTTCTCTAGCTTTTACTTAAAAGATTGGGGTGTTGGGAGGGAAGTATGATGAATTAAGGATTTTGGTTAGGTAGGTTCTAGATAGTTGAATTTTTTGTGTATTTCAGTTGGTCTTTGGTTTGAAACTAAACATTGTTAAATTTGTCACGTACATTGCCAGCCAGTGGTTTTTTTGGTTCTGAGAAAGAAATCCATAAATAACTGTTTATCTGGTTTTGGAGAGGTGACTTTTTGACCTCACGCCTAAGAATTCTTAGTGTTTTGATCTACACAGTGTCATATATGAGCTTCTTTCAAGTTGGATGAAAAGTTAGACCCCAAATAGTTCATTTGATTCACTTAGAAATTACCACTATGATTTTTAGTTCCATCAGAGAAGAAATTCCCCTTTGCTCCTCTGCTTGCTTATCATCTAGTTACCTTTTTTTACAAAGCCCATACTAATTGAATAACGAACCCTCAAAAGGTACACTTGATGGGCCATCTGTTGACCCCAGCTCTTGTCCATTTGAACAACTCATGCTGCTGGTGGCTCTGATGACCACATATGTGGACTAAGAGACAGCAGATGGTTGTAAAGATTTAAAATCTTCAACAAGTGGCCAAGAGTCATTGTACTTCGGAGTTAGTCAAGATGCTGGCCACATGTAGTTAGTATATCCCACGTGGGACAGGATGCTGGTCCACAGGGTCCCCGCATAGCTTGCTAGATGGCGTGTTTTTCCTTCTCCCTGCCATTCCATCCCTTTTCTTTCTTTAAGAGATGTGGACTGTAAGAAGCTATGACCAAGTGGTTTTGAGAAGGAAAAAAAATCAAACATAGTTGTGTGTTTGTGTGTTGTTGTTGTTGTTGTTGTTTTTCCAGGCACCATGGGAGATTGGTTAACTAGTGTAATTAGATGGCTTATTAGAATTGCTTTGTAGTGAAAGCCCTCAGGGTCATTTATTTGGTAGCCTTTCTGTTGTGGCAGATTCCTGATTACTCCCAGGTAAAGTTGAGAGCTAAATTTAGATTATTCCCCAAATGCCTGAGTTTTTACTTGACTCAGTTATTTCTGTAAGGTCATGTCTAATTAAAGATGAAATGTGAAAAATATGATTTGATTCTAGATAATGTGACTCTTGTACGAAGTCCTTGCACCTGACTTCTTATAAAAAGTAAAATCCTTATGTGACAGTACAAGTATGAGGCAGAGGAAAATAAATGTGTTTTCTGTAGCCAGGGTGGAGTGGAACCGCCACCATGTGGGAACAGAAACTCCCATTTCATGTGATGAAGAAATGCTTGTGGCATGCGGGGCAGATGGAGTGTGAAATAGAGTCAGGAAAAGAGGTACCCAGGGACCTTGGTTTTAAAACGCAATTTCAGAAAGAATGCAAGCAGACTTCTGGATTCCAGACAGTTTGGCATTCTAGGGGAAAGAAAGGGCTGTAATTGGTCTGGCGTTTTTCCTTTAATCAAATAGTCAAGACAGTCATCCAGAAAGCTGTGCTCTCACTTCGTTCTCATTGCCATCACAAGCAAGCACTTTATGCATGGGGCACAAGATTTCCTTTGTTGAAATCAAAGTTTAAGATTTACGTGGCCATAAATCTCCAGGGTCATAATTTTCCTTAGTGAAGCTTATATAGGGAGCTGATCAGTGAACCTTCTGAAGACCTGCAACATTCAACCAGTGTTTTGTTGGGTAGATTCTAGCTAAACTAACTGATTTTACATCAGATTGGAGTGAGGATGTTTAGATACAATTGGAAAGCTCTCTGGACCCCTCCACCCTCTTGGCTTCCTCTCTGACCTCAGGCTGGCCTGGAGAGAAAGTCCGTAGTGTTGATGGATTCTATTATTAATCCATTCTCACACAGCTTCTTGTTCTCCTTGAGGGCAGTCTCAACATCTTTATTGAGAAGGTTGGGAGTGTGCTGCATTGACTGCCTCGTCTTTTTCTCACCCCAAACCATCCCTGTTTCTACCTTCCTTCACTCCTGCTGCTCCTCCGTGTCAAAGCCCCACTTCCTGTGTTCTTCATGTCAGACTTTTCTTCTTCATGTTTCATTTTTCTCCTGGCTTTCATCTTCCTTCCTTTTCTCAGTCTTGCCGTTTATTTTCTTCCACCTATACACTTGCTGAAACCTCCCATTTCCTTTAAAAAAAAAAAAAAATCTCATCTCTTTTTCCACTCTGTATCTCTGCCAGCTTACCACCACATCTCTTTCCTTCGCCATCTACTAAAACTCTTCAGTTAAGAAGATTTAAATTCCAATTTGTAAATCCAGTAGTTATTTTTTTCCCCTCATGGTCCTTTTCTCAGCCTCTCTGTGGCCTTAACACATTAGGATTTCTCTTCTCCTGTGACCTCCATATCATCTTGGTTTTCTTCCTACTCCTTGACAAATGCTTTTCCTTTTGCTGAGTCATCTTTTTTTGGAGAGCTTACTTACCTGTTTTCTCTGACACAGTCTTCATTTTAGTGTTGATAAATTTACAAATTATGTTTCTAACCCCAATCTTACTGAATTTTTTGGAATCTTGTCTCCCAGTCTTGCTTCTTGTCTAGGCCCATCTCACATGCAGTCAATTTCTTTTCTCCCCTCAGGTTGTCATGTGTATGAGAGAAAGGGGTTGGCTTATTTCCCTGTGGTAACCAGCCATCTGCATGGGCCAGTTTATTATAGTAGATCTGACTTGTCTGACACATTGAACAGATGATAGAAGTGAGAGAGACCCCTAAATTTAAACTAGTTTGAATCCATCTTTTAAGCAATGTCTGTTAGCCTTTCATTTTTATTGATCATCTCTGAAAATTTATATAGACATTTAAAATATGTTTTACCTAAGCAGATGAGAGCTCTTTATATATTGAGTTGAATGCATAGGTATATTTTCCTGTCTTTCTTGTAGTTGAGGGAATAGGTAGAGCACACAGGGTGACTAGGGGAAGATGTTGCATGCCTGAATTAAAGTAGTGCCTTTCTGCCCAATAGTTAGAGATGCTTTTCCTGTGACTGATGAAATGAGTTACACTATTTTGAATGGTTGTTTTTTTTTTTTTTTTAATGTTTATTTTTGAGAGTGAGAGAGAGAGATAGAATGTGATTGGGCAAGAGGTAGGGAGAGAAGGAGATACAGAATCTGAAGCAGGCTCCAGGCTCTGGGCTGTCAGCACAGAGCACGATGCGGGGCTCAAACTCACAGACCGCGAGATCATGACCTGAGCCGAAGTCAGACGCTCAACCGACTGAGCCACCCAGATGCCCGAGTCATACTATTTTGTATTGATGTCCTATATGTATAATATTCCACAGTAAAATTCTTAGATATGTTTCAAAGGGGGTTGGGGCAATTACTAAAGTCTGAGTATCTCACTCTGGAGTTGGAAAGGCCAGAACTGGGGCCAGCAGCAAATCCTAGATTCAGGACCAAGAGTCATGTTGATCTTAGGAACTAACAATTGTGATCAGGCATAGAGCCAGGCCAGATGAAAGAGGTGCACAGAGCCTGGTGGTGATAAAACCAGTTCCAAGGTTTAGAAGCCCAGTGAGCAGTGGGGTCATTGAGCACGCAGACAGAATCAGAAAAGCAGAAGGAGAGACCAGAAACCAATGCACAGTTTGGATCATGAGGAAATCACAGTATTTCTTTCTTGGTCTAGAGTCCACAATCTGAGGGCTCATAGGTAGACAGTGAGCCAGGTTAGGAAGGTGTATGTGGGTTCCCCTGTCTGAAGTGGAGGTGAGCAAGGTCAGAGAGAAGGTAGATGTGCAGATGATTATGGAAGAGATTGTTGTGAAAGTTATGGAGAAATTTCTAGGGAGAACAACTAGATAAAAGGGAATATACAAGTAGCTTAAATTAACCACAGCAATCAGAAATCCTACATTTCCCTTTTTTTTGCCAGAAGATGAAGAGTAGGGACTCATTTAAGACCAGATATGCACCGTTCTATATTGAACCAGTAAAATTTTTCTATGCATACACTTTTGCATTCTTTTATATTTCACCAAATATTTATTGAGTTCCTAATTAGAAATAGTTTTGAATGTGTTCTGTGTAGCTAGCAGCATCCAGATACACTCTTTACTGTTAATGCCTGGTACATAAGTGTGAGTTAATAGCCATTATAACTACTTTGAGACCAATATAGGAAGCATAATGGTATAGCAGGACCTTATTTATCTGCTTTCATCAGGGGCAGTATTGAGGTTTCAGGTTAATTTAAGGTTAAATTTTTAAAAATTACTTAAAATCAAATGGCTGGAGATTATTTTAAATAAACTTTTAACTCGTTATAAAAATTATTTGATATTTTTTGATTTTGATAATTGATAAAAACCATTTTTAGAAAACTACAGAAAACATGAGCAAAATTAATAGCACTGTGGTAATACTGTATGGAGATAACCACTGTAATATTTAGGTAGGGCCGCCTGGGTGGTTCAGTTGGTTGAACTTTCGACTCTTGATTTCAGTTCAGGTCGTGATCCCAGGGTCGTGGGATTAAGTTCTGCGTTGGGCTCTGCACTGAGCATGGAACCTACTTAAGATATTCTCTCCCTCCTTCCCTCCCTCTCTCGCTCTCCCTCCTTCTGTCTTCCCCCCTTCCCCTCTGCTCCATTCCTCTGCTGGAGCTCTCTTTCTCTGTCTCTCTCTCCAAAACAAAACAGTTTGCATATATTTCTCCTTCCTTTGTTCCTTCGTTCCTTCCCTCCTTCCCCACTTTGAGAGAGAGAGCAAGAGCTTGAGTGGGGAAGGGGCAGAGGAAGAGGGAGAAAGAGAATCGGAAGCAGCCTCCACACTCAGAGCAGAGCCAAACACAGGACTCAAGCTCACAGCTGAGATCATGACCTGAGCTTAAATCAACAGTTGGACAGCTTACCGAGCCACCCAGGCGCCCCTTGGGTATATTTGTTAATAGCCTTCTCTCCACACCCTCTGTATTTTTAACAGAATTGTAGTTGTATTGCATAGAAAGTTTTGTGTCCTGATTCTTTTACTCAGGGCTAAACCATAATTTATTTAGAAACTTTAACCTTCAGGTCATTTACAGTATTTTACTATCCTAAAACAACTTCCACTTAGCTATCTTTATGCATAACATAAAGATGTTGTGCGTAGATGTTGTGTGCATCTGATTTTTCCCTTAACATAGGTTCCTAGAAGTGTAATTATTGGTTAGAAAATATACTTGGCATCCCTCTAGAAGCACGTGGCAGTTTATGATTTATGTTCCACAAATAATGAAGTGGGAGGGAACATACGGCTGTTAGCTAGGAGCAAACATAGCCTGTGATCTGGTGACCCGAGTCATCCAGAGCTCTTGCTGGGTCCTGGTCTGCTATCTAGGTTGGTTCTTTTTGTTTGGGGGAAGAGGATAAAATTACTAGTGGACCATCTGTGCCATAGCCATACATGCTCAGTGCTTAATGGTTTAAGGGCCTTTGTGTGTTTTTGAATATAAGAAGATGAGAAAAACTAACAATACTTTGGTGGTATCAGTGGAAGAGTATCATTTATTGCTACTTACCTGTTTTTGCTATTAAAAAATTAGTTTTCTTTTAATGTTCCAGTATACATTTAACCTTTCAGAGTCAGACTTCCTAAAGAGCTTTCTGCCTGCATAACTAAATTGGATTTAATGGGTTTTTTGTTTGTTTGTTTTTCATTTTTTTTAATGTTTTATTTATTTTTAAGACAGAGAGAGACAGAGCACGAGTGGGGATGGGGCAGAGAGAGAGGAAGACACAGAATCTGGAGCCCGACGCGGGGCTCAAACTCACGAACTGTGAGATCATGACCTGGGCCAAAGTCGGACGTTCAACCGACTGAACCACCCGGGTGCCCCTGTTTGTTTGTTTTTAATTTCTAGTTCTAAATTAGTAGTTCCCATGGGCTGAGGAAGAGGAAGTGAGGGAGGGAGATGGGTATGGCTATAAAAGGACACCCCAAGGGATCTTCAAGGTTTTGGAACTGTTAATGCATCTTGACTGTGGTGGATACGTGAACCTACATATGTGATAAAATTGTACAGAACTAGGGGTGCCTGGGTGGCTCAGTTGGTCGAGCATCCGACTTTGGCTCAAGTCATGATCTCACAGTCCGTGAGTTCAAGCTCTGTGTCAGGCTCTGTGCTGACAGCTTGGAGCCTGGAGCTTGCTTCGGATTCTGTGTCTCCCCCTCTCTCTGCCCCTCCCCTGCTCATGCTCTGTCTCTCTCTCAAAAATAAATAAAAACATTAAAAAAAATTTTTTTAATTGTACAGAACTAAATACACAGAGAATTGAGTACAAGTAAAACTGGGGAAATCTGAATAAGATTGGTAAATTGTATTCATACTGATAACCTGATTGTGATATTATGCTATAGTTTGGCAAGATACTACCATTGGGGAAAACTGGATAAAGGATAGATGAGAGCTTGCTGTATTATATCTTACAATTACATGTGAATCTTCAGTGATCTCAGTAGATATTTCAATTAAAATTTGTTTCCTAGTTCTAAAAATGGGTATTTTGATAGTATGGTGGTTTTTGTTCAGTGACAGATTTGAAATCAGATTGAGCATTCATTTACAAGTACAGTACTATGTTTTATCCAGATCTTTTTGTTTCCATTAAGCTTATCTACCATGAACAGAAGAAGAAATGCTTTTTAAAATTGCACTGTCACTGGGGCACCTGGGTGGTTCATCAGTTGAGAGTCTGACTTTTTGGCTCAGGGCATTCTTGAGGTTTGTGGATTCAAGCCCTGTGTTGGGCTCTGCGCTGACAGCTCAGAGACTGGAGCCTGCTTTGGATATTCTCTCTCTCTCTCTCTCTCTCTCTCTCTCTGCCCTTCCCCTGCTTGCACTGTCTCCCTCACTCTCAAAAAAATTAAATAAACATGAAAAAAAAATTTTTAAGTTTCACTATCCCTAAGATTCTAGAAATGGGATGTAATTTTCTTTCTTTCTTTCTTTTTTTTTTTTTTTTCTGTTTCAGCCATGAAGACTTTGAATTTATCTCAGGAACACGAATGCGCAAACTTGCCCGAGAAGGCCAGAAACCTCCGGAAGGCTTTATGGCTCCCAAAGCCTGGACTGTGCTGATGGAATACTACAAATCCTTGGAGAAAGCTTAAGCTGTTGACCCTGTCACTCCACCTTTGACACTTAACTGAGTAACGAGGGGACCACGTAGTTCCTGTTGGCATTTCTTTGTGGTGGTGTCTGTCTGGACACGCTTCCTCAACACAGACCACTTTCCTTAACTAGCGTCAGTTTTGGTCTGCCTTACGAGTTTTGTTTTGAACTAGTGTAATACACTGCTGGTTTTAATGTATCTTTTCCACTTATTATAGTTAATATTCTTACAGTGCAATTTTAAAATCTTGTCTTTTTATATTATATTTATGCTTCTGTCTTATGATTTTTTCAAGCTGTTATATTAGTTGTAACCAATAGTATACACATTGAATCTCATTTTTCATCCCTTGGAAAAAGAAAACGTCCACTAAACAATAAACTTGGCTAGACTTCGTTTGGGGAATTTTACAAGACATCTGTAGCAATTAGGTTTTCTTTTTCTACATTGAAAAATATAAACTGCTTCCTTCCTTCCTTCCAGGAAGCTATTGATCTCTTAGCTGTTATAATCTATTCTTATGATCTGTGTAAGCCCTGAATGAACTTTCGATCTATTCAATAACATTAAACTTTTTGGCTTCTTATTTATATGATGTGTTTTGTTTTGTTTACACTTAACCTTTCCTTCTTGTGAAAAGTTTCTGACGGAGGAGGGAAAATACAGGCATCTTTCCGTTCCTTGAATCTAATAATTAGCTCCTGTTTTTCATAGTGAATTTTTAAATGGAAAAATGATAATGCATCCTGTCCAAAAATTCAACCAGATTCCCCAAATGTCTCTAATATTCTTAAACACCCTAAGGTGGTGGTACTAGCCATAGAGCTAGGGAGATGATGGTCCATTTGGGGAGGGGGCATCGTATCCAGTTTGCTTTTGTAGGATATCCTCAAGTAGACTATTCAAGTGGAGATGTTTATTTAGGAGCTGGATATACAATTTTGGTTGAGATGCCAGCATTTTTGATTTGCAAGCATACTTTCTGTGAAATAATCATGATCTACTCTTTAAAAATTTAGCATTAAAATGAGATGGCAGAGTATACATGGAGATAGTGTATTGTCATTAAGGTAAATGAGGATAAAATATCACTAGGCAAAGAGATAGAAGGAAAAATGCAAAAACAGTAAAATTGGATTATGGAAGGAATCAGTGAGAAAGTTGGTAAATAGAAAAAAATGGAGGCTACGAGTAGATATTTTCTAGTGGATAGATTTATTCACTCGTGAATACTGAATAAAAATATTCATTAGGTGATGTAGAGAGTTATATGGATGGATATGTTTACGGGAACAATTAGAAGTGACAGTTGGTATTATTTTGGTGCCCCATATTCTAGATCTCTTTTTTAAGGGAGAACTCCTTTATATAAGTCTACATAGGTTGAAGGGCACCATAGATTTTCCCTCTCCAACTGCAAACAGCTAAGGTATAACATAGCACCTCAGCTAATTTAGAAACTCCTACCTAAAGTGTTGAAAATGTGTAGGAAGTGATGCAAAGATATAGAGACAAAACGAATCATGGATTCATGGTGGCAGCGGTAGAGTTGAGATTCTGGGGACTGTGATGTCAAGTGGAAATGGAGCCCGTGGGGATGGGGTCTCCTGTGCGGAAGTAGTATCCCGTCTACAACATTCCACTGGTGTGACCTTGGGTCAGTCCTCCACATCAGCTTCATTTCATTCCATACCATTTTCTGAGCCTCATTCTCTTGGATTTTCCATCAATTCTCGAAGATACCCAATAGTCTTCCTATAAATTTCTTTGCTACCAAAATTATCTGGAGTTTCTCTTGTTTGCCATCAAGCTCCCTGATCATAACATAAGCATGTGAGGAAAATGTGTATTTCACATAAAAATCTTGATACTGCTAAATTTCAAGATGATTTTTACTGTCAGCTGTGTATTTAAGAGTTAAAAATACAGAAGAAAAACATCTTTAAAAACTTGGCACTTAGGAAACTTGTCCTTTATACTCATAAAATCAAGATGAGATCATGAAGAAAAGAAGTTACGATTAATAGCATTAGGATGAAATGTGTTCTAAAAAGTAGATTTCTATTCTATCTGTAATTGTCCTTTCCTGAATCTGGTCCCCACTGTACCCCCTGGCCTCCAGCCTGCCAAAGAGAGACATGATGAAAACGTATTCTATGCCCCTGGGCCCTTGGGATTGGCCACCCACTTGTGTGTTGCAGAGAAATGGGGAAGAAAATAGAAGCACCCAATGATTTCCACTAGTTCACATGTTGGTATGTGTATCTTTAATCAAAAAATCTGATACACACAAATTTAATTTTTCCTCTTCCCAGTCCATAAAAATGAGCCCAAACCAATCTTTAAAACATTCAACCTTTTTACATTCAACCTCTCCTGCCAAGTGGTCTTGGAAATCTCAGTGCCATTTTTTTTATCTATCCATCAGCTGGAAAAGAGAATGGAAAAATACTCCTTTTTAAAGAAAGGAGGAAAAGAAAGTGCAATCATTTGGCTAAAATGATGTTTTAAATCTGTCAATTCTCTGTTCTACTCTGGTAATCCAGACCACATATTTGAGTTTTATTTTCATTTAAGAGGGGAGCAATTATGTCTGTCTCTTGGAAGTCAGCATTCAGATACTTTATCAAGAAAAATTCGGAAGTCATGGTTCTTACACATGGTCTATTTTTATTAGCACATATGTATCCAGGGGTTGGTTGGCTCACAAAGTAAGGAAGTATTTGGCCACTGGGCCTCTTTTCTGTGTGTGGTATATTTCTTGGAGGGCCTGCAAACCTCTTGGGTTATATTTCTGCTGGATTCCATTCCCTGATCCACACATTATTGTCTTGAATATAATTATATAAAAATGGCACAAGGAACATCCTGCCCACTTAACTCCGAGCGAGTGTTTTCTGGACTGAGGTAAAAAGCTGCCTTCCCTAAAGATATGTACTTGAGGAGTGACTAAGCAGGGGTGTGTTAAGATTGAAGCCTCCTTCTTATCCTGACTTCCTGCTTCCCCAAATTCCCAAGGAAAATGGCACAAGAATTGAGGGCCTAGATTTGAGGAAACATGAAACATGGAAAATTTCATCACGGACCTCTATCTCCCAGACCTGCACCAGCACTGAGCATCTGTAATGATCTGTCTTCTCTGCATTGAAGTGAATTAGAATATGAGCTCCCTCACTGCATTCCTCACAACAGCTCTGGCTTAAACTCTTTGAAAAGTGTTTGTTTTCCCCAGCAGCACAACCACTCCAATTGCCCAAAAGAACATAGGCATCTGTTAAAAGTAAGCATACTGAGGCCTTGCTGCGCAATCAGTTCCCCAAGAAAACAGCCGCTTCAAGCAAGAGGAGTTAATGTCAACATGTCTGGATTCACTGCCTGGCTGCCCAGAGTTTGCCCTACAAGACTTTCATCTTCAGTGTGGTTAGTGTTATCTTGTGTGATCTAGGGGCATGCATATATAAGTGTTCTACATAGGTGCAGAAATAGAAATTTGATTTTCGACATGTTGTGGGCTAATTCCAATGAGCTACTCATACAGCCGTTACAGAAATTTGAGTAAGAAAAAAGTTAAAAGCTTAGATATTTAGATGTTTTGGCTTAAGCCAAGGAACAAGCTTAAGAGAGAGTACAGCTTTGTGATTTAAGAATTCAGGCTTGGAAATAAAATTTGACCAATTCCTTGTTGGTTGTGACCTGCAGCTTCATGAAGCCTGTTTCCTTACCTGTGAAGGTCATAGTCAGGAATTATGAGGCAGTGTGTGTAAAGTAATCCTTTATCATCATATTTAAAGATGTAGTCTTTTGGCCAAGAAATACAGTGATACCAATATCTTTGAGACAAGACCTTGTAATATGTGCATAGTAACACTGTTCTCTAGCCCACTTCACAAAGTGACTAAATACAGACACATGTTAGATAACAAATCTAAGGGGCACCTGGGTAGCTCAGTTGGTTAAGGGTCCAATTTCACCTTAGGTCATGATATCAAGGTTTGTGAGTGCAAGCCCCACACTGGGCTCAGTGCTGTCAGCTCAGAGCCTGCTTCAGTTCCTGTTTCCCTGTCTCTCCGCCTGTCTGTCTCTCTCAGAAATAAATAACCGTTAAAAAAAAAAAAAAAAAAAGCAACCAACAAATCTAAGACTATCCAAACACTATTCCTGGTTCAGCCATGCTTTTTTCCCTTGCATTTTCCTTGTGTCTAACTTCTGTGTTTTCTAGATTAAGAAAACAAGTACATTTTTGCAAGGGGAAAATGCAGAAAAATACACACATTTGTCTAAAACAAGCATAGACTAATTCAAATGCAAAAGAAAGGAATCGTTGAAAAAATGGTGGCACTTTGAAAAATGAGATCAATGAAATATATTTTAAAATATGAGGAGTGGTAGATCAGGATTAGAAAGAAAGTTTATTCTCAACATTAAGTTTAATGAGGAAGGTCTGCTTTAATTAACATCAGTTATATTAAAGCTGCATTTTACAAGCATTACACTTCAGATAAAAGCTGAGTTCAGCTTGTTTGACACCTTTGATTAAAGCATAAAATCTTAAATATATTTGACTTTTAGAATTGAACTATATAAGTGGTGCGTCATTTACTAGCTAATTATTTGCATCTCCTGGGGATATAACAGGTATTATGGTATTAGGAATATGAGGTACAAAATTATATACTGTTGCCCAGACTTTTCCACATAGGGATTCTTTTCCTGCTCATAGTCAAAAGATCTCATAGCTAAGAGTAGGGTGATGAATAAAGAATAGCAAAAAATTTAAATCATTGAAATCTTAATAGCTAATGTTTACTGAGTGCTTACTATTTTTTTTTTTAATATTTTTACTTATTTTGAGAGAGAGAGAGTGCACTAGCAGGAGAGGGGCAGAGAGAGAGGGAGACACAATCTGAAGCAGTCTCCAGAACTCTCAGCTGTCAGCACAGAGCCTGAAGCACGGCTGAAATCCACAAACCTCGAGATCACGACCTGAGCCGGAGTCGGATGCTTAACCAATTGAACCACCCAGACACCCCTGAGTACTTACTATTTTATTTTCAAGAAACTGCTAAGTGCTTTACATGTATTATTTTGTTTAATGCTTATAACAGTAACTGACATAGTAAAGAATATTAAGAAAGGAGAAGGGGAAAATAAAAGTTTAAAAATGAGAATTGAAATAAAAATTGAGTATAACATGATTTTGCTAGATGAGAATTTAAAAGTTAACTTTGGTAAAGAGGTTGGGTGTAAGATAAATGTGCAAAAGCCGGAATCACCCAAAATGTGCAAAACCAAAAATTTCTGTATTAATAATACTTGACTACAAATGAAAATGTCTGTCGGAGGAGGTCATCGGGTGAGCGTGACCGCCAAATGACCCAGGAACTGACCGTGGGCGGGCCAGCAGCTGGTGGCTCCTCACCCCTCCCCTGCGCTTCGCGTTTCCACGGTTGCGGACCTGAGAGAGCTATGTGTTAGGGGGACCACCTGGACAGTATGTGTGAATGAATCCTGTTAAGGCTGTTATGTAATCTTTTAAAATTTCGGTGGGCTGATGGGGAGATCTCGTCCTCCGGCTGCCGAAGAGAAGCTTCCTAGGTAAGTTCCCTTGCTTCTTAAGCTTGCCACCTCCCAATGTAGAGTGCCTAGTCTCTTTCTTCCCTCTCTCCTTGCCCTCCGGATATGGGGGCCGGTTTCACATTTCACAGGGAAATTCTCAAGTTTGTGAACCCAAAATGTCCCAGTCCCAGATGATAGCCACGTAACCCCTCCCAGATGGTAGCCACATAACCTGTAAAATACTTGGCAACAAAATTAAAAAGAAAAGAAACAGGTCTAGTTGAATAAAACTATAAAATGTTATGAAAAGCTATGAAGCAGGACCTTAAAAAATGGGAGCGGTATACTATGGTACTAGGTGAAAAGACAATATCGTAGAAATGTTAATCTTCTCACAATTAAGTGTTTGAGGCAATTAAAACCTCAATGAATTTTTGAGGGGTGAGTTAGATGAAATAGTTTTATCAGTTCATTTGGAATAATACCAGGAATAAGTGAGAAAATTAGGAGAAGTGAGGGTAGATGTAACTCAGCAGCTCACCCAGAGACTCATGAAAAATAAGTGATTGTTTTAAGCCACTGAGTTTTGGGGTGCTTTGTTAAATAGCAACCACTAATTTTTAAAAAAAGTTTATTTATTTTGGGACAGAGTGAGTGTGTGTGAGAGTGGGCAGGGGTAGAGGGGGAGGAAGAGAGAGAATCCTAGGCAGAGCCTACTCCACGAACCATGAGATCGTGACCTGAGCCGAAAACCAAGAATCTGAAACTCAACTGACTGAGACACCCAGACACCTCCAGAAATCACTGATTAATACAAGTATTACAGCTCAAGTATCCTGACTCAATTGTACTCCCCAGTGGACAATGGCTGGGGAAATTGGAGTTGTGGTTAAAGGTAAAGAGAAATAAAGGCATCTGGACTAGGGGTTAGAAACTTTATGATGAGGATAAATGATAGAATCAATTTGAATAGTGGTGACAAGATATAAAATAGAATTAGGCAACAGTGTATATATAGTAAAAAAAAAAAAAAAAAGTTGAGTTACCGAGCTATAAAATGGACCATAGTCTTGATAAAATATGAAAAAAACACCAAAATGAAACAGATAAGCCTAGTTCCCCAGATCAGGAGATGGCAAACTATGACCTGGCTCACTGCCTGTGTTTGTAAATAAAGTTGTGCTGGAACATAGCTACACAACGTTTGTTTATTGTCTATGGCTGCTCTTGTGCTCTAAAAGCAGAGTTGAGTAGTTGAATCAGATACCTTTTGGCTTGAAAAGCTGAATATATTTGCTGGCCCTTATTTGGAAGGAGTTTGCCAACCTCTGCTCTAGACTGATGGGGTTCTGATGGCAGAGTTTCTACTAGAGGAGGGGACAGGCTTGGGAAATGGAGCAATCCACACCATATTTAGTCTCTATCTCTCACCTTTCCATTCCCTTCTCTGACTTGGAGGGGAATAGGAAGGTAGGGGGAGATGGCTAAGGGGAGGGCATCCAAGACCTTCAGCAGATTTAACCCCACAAAGTCAAATAAATCAGGGTGATGTATGTTCAATTGTTTCCTATTACGGGAGTGAGATTGGTTGTTTATGACACTTAAATGTCCAAATAATTCAACTGTCAGACATTCAATCTGACTCAGTTCAGGGCTATGTTAACTGAACTGTTTACTGAATAGACCAGAGTTTTTAGCATCTTGTTGATTCAGCAACATTTCTTCTGGTCATAGAAACTAAAAATTTGTGATTACAAATAATTAAATTTTTAAAGTAGATAAATTGCAGAGAGTAAAAATAAATATGAATTTTAATAAGCAATAATTCCAATAGTAGTTTGTTCACTTCTGTACTTATAACAACTGCCCAGGAAAATACAGATTCATAAAGGTTGGTGGCCAGAAGGTCAACTTAGCAGCAGAAACACCAGATGAGTAGGGCTGACAGATGATTATTATGCCTGTGGTCAGTGGACACGAGCTAAGTTTCCTATGAAATCATTCACCTCTGCATTTCCTGACTTTGATGTTTTAATCTGTATCCTGTGCATTGTATTAACACTTTTCTTTGCATTTAGTTTCCTTATAAAAAATGAGAACAAAAGAAAAATTTTAATGTCCCAATCTCTCAAGGCAGTCACCATATAGTGAATAATGGCTGTACTGGGGGTCTTAAGTTCTTTATATTTTTACATCTTTGGAACAATAGGGAAGGGATTTGGTTCCTTTTATTCATATCTCTAATGGATTAAAAATATTGTGCTCAAGGTTTTCATGAAAAGTTTTCTATTACTACCAGAGATAAATAAAAGAGAACAAAGAACTTCAATAAAAGAAAATATAGCTTAGAGACAAACTTGAAAACTCCATTTTGACTGATTAAAATTATATTAAATGGAAAGTTTTAAAAGGCAATCTTTTTAGAAAGGGCTCTAGAGTGAGGACTTATACTTGGGTAACTCTGAAAGAGAGCAGAGGTGATATGGTAAAAGCAAAGAGCTTCATTTATAGGGGAGTTGGGGGTATTACGTTAAATGAGATTTTTTTAATAATTTATTATTTTTTAAATTTACATCCAAGTTAGCATATAGTGCAACAATGATTTCAGGAGTAGATTACTTGATGCCCCTTACCCATTTAGCCCATCCCCCCTCCCACAACACCTCTAGCAACCTTGTTTGTTCTCTATATTTAAGAATCTCTTGTTTTGTCC
This sequence comes from Prionailurus viverrinus, assembly GCF_022837055.1. Taxonomy (NCBI): domain Eukaryota; kingdom Metazoa; phylum Chordata; class Mammalia; order Carnivora; family Felidae; genus Prionailurus; species Prionailurus viverrinus. The sequence continues at coordinate 115,831,890 of NC_062564.1, forward strand.
CCCTCCCTGTTTTTATATCATTTTTGCTTCTCTTCCCTTATGTTCACCTGTTCTGTATCTAAAATTCCTCAAATGAGTGGCATCATATGATACTTGTTTTTCTTTAATTTTGTTCAGCATAATACCCTCCAGTTCCATCCATGTAGTTGCAAATGGCAAGATTTCATTCTTTTTGATTGCCAAGTAATACTCCATTGTATATATGTACCAGATCTTCTTTATCCATTCATCCAATGATGGAAATTTGGGCTCTTTCCATACTTTGGCTATTGTCAATAGCATTGCTATAAACATTGGGGTACATGTGTCCCTTTGAAACAGCATACCTGTATTCCTTGGATAATACCTAGTACTGCAGTTGCTGGGTTGTAGGGTAGTTCTATTCTTAATTTTTTGAGGAACCTCCATACTGTTTTCCAAAGTGGCTGCACCAGCTTGCATTGCCACCAACAATGCAAAAGAGATCCTCTTTCTCCACATCCTTGCCAACATCTGTTGTTGCCTGAGTTGTTAATGTTAGCCATTCTGACAGGGGTAAGGTGGTATCTCATTGTGGTTTTGATTTGTATTTCCCTGATGATGAGTGATGTTGAGCATTTTTTCATGTGTCAGTTGGCCATCTGGATGTCTTCTTTGGAGAAGTGTCTATTCATGTCTTTTGCCCATTTCTTCAGTGGATTATTTGTTTTTTGGGTGTTGAGTTTGATGAGATCTTTATAGATTTTGGATATTAACCCTTTATCTAATATATCATTTGCAACTACCTTCTCCCATTCTGTTGGTTGCCTTTTAGTTTTGCTGATTGTTTCCTTCGCTGTGCAGAAGATTTTTATTTTGATGATGTCCCAATAGTTCATTTTTGCTTTTGTTTCCCTTGCCTCTGGAGATGTGTTGAGTAAGAAGTTGTTGCAGCCAAGGTCAAAGAGGTTTTTGCCTGCTTTCTCCTCTGGGATTTTGAAACCTTCCTGTCTTATGTTTAGGTCTTTCATCCATTTTGAGTTCATTTTTGTGTATGGTGTAAGAAAGTGCTCCAGGTTCATTTTTCTGCATGTCACTGTCCAGTTTTCCCAGCACCATTTGCTGAAGAGACTGTCTTTATTCCATTGGATATTCTTTCCTGCTTTCTGAAAGATTACTTGGCCATACGTTTGTGGGTCCATTTCTGGGTTCTCTGTTCCATTGATCTGTCTGTTTTTGTGCCCGTACCATGCTGTCTTGATGATTACAGCTTTGTAATACAGTTTGAAGTCTGGGATTGTGATGCCTCCAGCTTTGGTTTTCTTTTTCAAGATTGCTTTGGCTATTCGGGGTCTTTTCTGGTTCCATACAAATTTTAGAATTGTTTGTTCTAGCTCTGTAAAGAATGCTGGTGTTATTTTGACAGGTATTGCATTGAATATATAGATTGCTTTGGGTAATATTGACATTTTAACAAACTTTTTCTTCCTATCCAGGAGCTTGGAATATTTTTCCATTTTTTTGTGTCTTCTTCAATTTCTTTCATAAGCTTTCTATCGTTTTCAGTATATAAACTTTTCACCTCTTTGGTTAGATTTATTCGTAGGTATTTTATGGGTTTTGGTGCAATTGTAAATGGGATTGATTCCTTGATTTCTCTTTCTGTTGCTTCATTGTTGGTGTATAGGAATGCAACTGATTTCTGTGCATTGATTTTATATCCTGCAACTTTGCTGAATTCATGAATCAGTTCTAGCAGTTTTTTTGTGGAATCTTTAGGCTTTTCCGTACAGAGTATTATGTCATCTGTGAAGATTGAAAGTTTGACCTCCTGACCTATTGGGATGCCTTTTATTTCTTTGTGTTGTTTGATTGCTGAGGCTAAGACTTCCAATACTATGTTGAATAGCAGTGGTGAGAGTGGACATCCCTGTCTTGTTCCTGAGCTTAGGGGGAAAGCTCTCAGGTTTTCCCCATTGAGGATGATATTAATGGTGGGTCTTTCATATATGGCTTTTATGATCTCAAGGCATGATCCTTCTATCCTTACTTTCTTGAGGGCTTTTATCAAGAAATGATACTGTATTTTGTCAAATGTTGTCTCTGCATCTACTGAGAGGGTCATATGGTTCTTGTCCTTTCTTTTATTGATGTGATGAATCACATTGTTTGTTTCGTGGATATTGAACCAGACCTGCCTCCCCAGTATAAATCCCACTTGGTCGTGGTGAATAATTTTCTTAATGTATTGTTGGATCCAGTTGGCTAATATCTTGTTGAGGATTATTACATCCATGTTCATCAGGGAAATTGGTCTGTAGTTCTCCTTTTTAGTGGGGTCTTTGTCTTGTTTTGGAATCAAGTTAATACTGGCTTCATAGAAAGAGTTTGGAAGTTTTCCTTCTATTTCTGTATTTTGGAACAGCTTCAAAGGAATAGGTGTTTATTCTTCTTTAAATGTTTGGTAGAATTCCCCCGGAAAGCCATCTGGCCCTGGACTCTTGTTTTTTGTGAGATGCTTGATTACTAATTTGATTTCTTTAGTGGTTATGGGTCTGTTCAAATTTTCTATTTCTTCCTGTTTCAGTTTTGGTAGTGTATATGTCTCTAGGGATTTGTCCATTTCTTCCAGATTGCCCATTTTACTGGCGTATAATTGCTCATAATATTCTCTTATTATTGTTTGTATTTCTGCTGTGTTGGTTGTGACCTCTCCTCTTTCATTCTTGATTTTATTTATTTGGGTCCTTTCCTTTTTCTTTTTGATCAAACTGTCGAGGGGTTTATGAGTTTTGTTAATTCTTTCAAAGAACAAGCTTCTGGTGTCATTGATCTGTTCTACTGTTTTGTTTTGTTTTGGTTTTGGTTTTGATAGCATTGATTTCTGCTCTAATATTTATTGATTTCTGTCTTCTGCTGTTTTGGGGTTTTATTTGCTGTTCTTTTTCCAGGTCTTTAAGGTGTAAGATTAGGTTGTGTATCTGAGACCTTTCTTCCTTCTTTAGAAAGGCTTGGATTGCTATGTATTTCCCTCCTATGACCACCTTTGCTGCGTCCCAGAGGTTTTGCGCTGTGGTGTTATTTTCATTGGCTTCCTTGTACTTTTTACTTTCCTCTTTAACTTCTTTTTTTCTTGTGGTTGATTTCGTGTTTCATACCGTTGTGGTCTGAAAGTATGCACGGTATAATCTTGATCTTTTTGTACTTACTGAGGGCTGATTTGTGTCCCAGTATGTAATCTGTTGTGGAGAATGTTCCAGGTGGACTGGAGAAGAATGTGTGTTCTGCTGCTTTAGAATGAAATGTTCTGAATACATCTGTTAAGTCCATCCAGCCCAGTGTGTCATTCAAAGCCATTGTTTCCTTGTTGATTCCTGTTTAGATGATCTGTCCATTGCTGTGAGTGGGGTGTTGAAGTCCCCTACTAGTATGGTATTATTATTAATGAGTTTCTTTATGTTTGTGATTAATTGATTTATATATTTGGGTGCTCTCACATTTGGAGCATAAATGTTTACAATTGTTAGATATTCTTGGTGGATGGACCCCTCAATTATGACATAATGCCCATCTTCATCTCTTGTTACAGTCTTTATTTTAAAGTCTAGATTGTCTGATATAAGTATGGCTACTCCGGCTTTCTTTTGTTGACCATTAGCATGATAGATGGTTTTCCATCCCCTTACTTTCAATCTGAAGGTGTCTTTACATCTAAACTGGGTCTCTTGTAAACTCTAGCATATAGATGGATCTTGTTTTCTTATCCATTCTGTTACCCTATGTCTTTTGATTAGAGCATTTAGTCCATTGACATTTAGCGGGAGTACTGAAAGATATGAATTTATTGCCATTATGTTGCCTGTAAAGTTGGAGTTTCTGGTGGTGTTCTCTGGTCCTTTCTAGTCTTTGTTGCTTTTGGTCTTTTTTGTTTATTTGTTTTTTCTCATCTTTTCTCCCTTCAGAGAGTCCCCCTTTAAATTTCTTGCAGGACTGGTTTAGTGGTTATGAACTCCTTTAATTTTTGTTTTTCTGGGAAACTTTTAATCTCTCCTTCTATTTTGAGTGGCAGCCTTGCTGGATAAAGAATTCTTGGCTGCATATTTTGCCAGTTCAGTACATTGAATATATCCTGCCACTCCTTTCTAGCCTGCCATGTTTCTGTGGATAGGTCTGCTACAAACCTGATCTGTCTTCCCTTGTAGGTTAAGGACTTCTTTTCCCTTGCTGCTTTCATGATTCTTTCCTTGCCTGAGTATTTTGCGAATTTGACTATGATATGCCTTGTTGATGGTTGGTTTTTGTTGAATCTAATGGGAGTCCTATGTGCTTCCTGGATTTTGATGTCTGTCTTTCCCCAAGTTAGGAAGGTTTTCTACTATGATTTGCTCACATAAACCTTCTACCCCTTTTTCTCTCTCTTCATCTTCTGAGACTCCTCTATGATTTTAATGTCGTTCCTTTTTAATGAGTCACTGATTTCTCTAATTCTTAAATCATGCTCTTTTGCCTTAGTTTCCCTCTTTTCTTCTGCTTCACTGTTCTCTGTAAGTTTTTCCTCTATATCACTGATTCTGCTGCTTTGCATCATCCATCTTTGCTGCTGTGGCATCCATTTGAGATTGCATCTCAGTTATAGCATTTTTTATTTCATCCTGACTAGCTTTTACTTCTTTTATCTCTGCAGAGAGCGATTCTTCTATCTTCAACCCCAGCTAGTACTCTTGTTATCATGATTCTAAATTCTGGTTCAGACGTCTTGCTTCTATGTGTGTTGAGTAGGTCCCTGGCTGTCATTTCTTCCTGCTCTTTCTTTTGGGGTGAATTCCTTCATTTTGTCATTTTGAAGGAAGAAAAGGGATTATTAAGGTAAAAATTAAAATTAAAAAATGAAAAACACCACAAAATTCAAATAAAATATACTAGATCTTAGGTGTGTTTGGTCTGGTTGTTGAAAGGAGCTTGATAGATTAGGGGAAAAAATGGAAAGACAAGAAAAGAAAAAAGAAAAAAGAAGGAAAACTTGACAATTTGAAAAAATGAATACAATAAAATCGAATAAGATGAAAGGATGGAAGTAAAATACAATTTAAAATTTTTACAAAAAAGTAAAAATATTGTAGAAAAAAGTAATGAAAAATATTTTTAGTAAAAATAGAAAATAAAAAAATGGTTTTTCTCTTTCTGTATTCAAGAATAAGAAAAGAAAAAAAATTGAAAAGATGAATGAGAGAAGAGACTTTAATACAATTGAAATTACATTGGTTTCCCTTAGAAGTCACACTATGAAGTGCTTTATAGTCCATAAACTAAGCAGGCGGAGAGACTTGTGGTGTTCCTGAAGAGCAAGGTTGGCCCAGTTGGGTAGGGCTCAGTGGAATGGCTCTGTTCTCCACTAGGTGGTGTTGCTTAGCTTACTTGCATGGATTGCTGTGCACCTGTAGGCATGTATGCACATGCATGGGAAGGGTGAAAATGGTGTCACCCAGCTACCCAGTCTTAGTATCAGAACTCTGTGCTCTCCCTGAATGGCAACAAGCACCCCTCCTTTGTCTCCGGCTTCCATCCACTTCCCACTTTTACTCTGTCCATGACCAAGCCGACAAGTTGCCAAGTGGCACGTCCCTCCTAAGTTTTATCTCAGATGCGGCTGTTTCCCAACCCCTCACTTCTGACAGAGTGTGCTTTGTCCCGCTCAGACTTTCTGGGAGAGGGTCTCACCAAGCCATGTCCAGGTGCTGGCTGCACCCAGGAATGTTCGTGGGACCGTGTTGTTGCCGTTGCCCAGAGACTGCGGCTGGGTGCCAGCTTGCTCCAGAAAAAGTTCACGTGATTGTAAAGCAGCAGCATTTCAGGGATTATGGAAGATCTCAACAAACGTCTGGTATCAGTTCCACCTTAACGTCCTTGTTCCAACACCAGCAAATGTGGTTGTTCTTTAGGGTCTGCTGGGACCTTTGCCTGTGGAGGGGGGGGGGGGCGGGGGCCGCACAGCCTATACCAAATGTTCTTCCAGCATCCATCCGTGTGGCCAGAGGACCCCTTGGACCTCACTCTCTGCTCCTGGGGATTCGCCCTTCCCACCACAGCACTGCCAGGTATCAGGCTGTGGAGTTTCAGACTCTGTGCTCCCCATGTTATAGAGTCTTAATGGAATTTAAACTCTCCTCTTTCTCCTTTCTCCCTTTTTTTTTTCAGTCCCTTGCTTACTCTTTCTTTTCTCTCTAGCTGCTTTGTGTGTGTGGGGTGCTTTCCTGTACTCTCCCTCCATCTCCATCCTCTCTCCACAAGCAAAAACAGCTCTCTACCCTCTCTCTCCCAGTTCACCTTTCCATGCCATGTGCCTGCCCAGTTCTCTGGTTCAGATTGTGCAGGTTGTTGTGTTAATCCTCAAATCAGTTTTCTAGGTGTGCAAGATGGTTTAATGTTGATCTGGCTACATTTCAGGGATGAGAGATGCAAAAAGAAACTTTCATGCTGTTCTGCCATCCCAGCCCCTCCTCAATGATATTTTTTTAAAAAAGTCTAAGTACTTATTCCAGAACTTTCCATGTAGTAGGTATTCAACATGTTTGCTTCCTTCCCTTTTGAGGTAGACACTATGAGTCGTTTAATCTTCATTCCATCTTCTTTTCAGACAGGGTTCTGATTGTATTGAGGGTGGCAATGTGCTAAGCCCTAGAGGACGGGTCATGAAGCACCTAGAATGATTATTGACAGTCTTGTTGCTAGGCTTCTTAGACTCCCTTGTAGCTATCATTGCCACAAGGACCAAATTTGGGCCAAGGAGCCATAAGAGAAGTTCTGCTGGGGTGGGGGCTTTGCTTGCCTCATAAGAGAGAGGACACAGCTAGCCACACAAAATTTCTTTTTTTTTCTTTCCTGTCTGGTAAGCAGACAGGAAAGCTTCCTTGGCAAGCTCCATAACAAGATAGGATGGATGGTATTTAGCAATTTCTGTTCAGTTGTCTAATGTCTAAAGAAATGTTTTTCAAATTGTAGCCTTGACTCATCTGTATTAAAGTCACCTAGGTTAATATTTCTGGTTTGAAGCTGGAAAAACACATTTTATTTTTATTTTATTTTATAATGTTTATTTATTTTGAGAGAGAGAGAGTGAGAGTGAGAGCAAGAGAGAGTATGAGCAGGGCAGGGGCAGAGAGGGAGAGAGAGGGAGAGAAAGAGAGAGAGAAAGAGAGTCTCCACCTGTCAGCACAGAGCCTTGCATGGGGCTTGAACTCAATGACCATGAGATCATGACCAGAGGTGAAATTAAGACTTGGATGCTTAACCAACTGAGTCACTCATGTGCCCCAGAAAATGAATTTTGAATATGTGTTTTGTGTCATTCTTGTGTACCCTACACTTTGATATCTGGATTCAGTAAGTTGAGGAGGATAGTTCTTTTGAATTGGTTTGTTTAAAAGGTTATATATTTTGACTTGGGTATGTATTCTAATTAAAGGCTTTATTAAGCGTTGGAATTGATTATCAGCTTCAGAAGTGTGGTTTATGGAGAAAATATTGTTTAGAATCACATAATAAAACCCTGGCTCTTTGGACACGTTGAGAAATATTTGAGTTGAAAGAAACTTATGGGGCACCTGGGTGGCTCAGTTGGTTGAGCGTGCTATTTAGGCTCAGGTCCTGATCTCACAGCTCGTGAGTTCAAGCCCTGCATCAGCCTTTGTCCTGACAGCTCAGAGCCTGGAGCCTGCTTCAGATTCTGTGTCTTCCTCTCTCTCTGCCCCTCCCCTGCTTATGCTGTCTCTCCCTCTCTCCAAAATAAAATAAACATTAAAAAAAGAAAGAAACTTTCATATTTTCAGCTAGAGCCAGAGGTGGAACCTGGATCCTCTCCTGAACCAAGGCTTTGAGAAGTCTTTCTCCTTTGCTAAAAGGTTAAAACATATTTGCTTGCCCGTAAATAATTCTCAGAAAAATACTCAGCACCAAAGGCCAGTAGGCAAGCTTTTCAGTGTTTATAGTTATGTCTTTTTAGTTTTGTTGTTGTTGTTATTTGTTTGTTTGTTGCTGTTGTTGTTATGAGTTTTCTTCATGCTCTGAGAAATGCAAGGCGACTTTGTCACACTTCATGGAGCCTGGGCATCCCCTTACCATTAGAGACAGCTCACTGCCAAGGATCACTTGTGGAGGATTCCCACCCTATAATCCTGAAGTAAGACACAGGACATGATTATGGGAGAATCTATCCAAGCAAGTGACTTTTTGCAATAACCAGGGGAACATACTTAAAAGCTGAAATTGATTTAAAAGAGAGAAAATTGAGGTCACCTGGGTGGCTCAGTTGGTTAAGTGTCCGACTTTGGCTCAAGTCATGATCTCACGGTTCATGGGTTCGATCCCTGCATCAGGCTCTGTGCTGACAGCTCAGAACTTGGAGCCTGCTTTGGGTTCTGTGTCTCCTTCTCTCTCTGCCCCTCCCCCACTCACACTCTGTCTTCCTCTCTCTCTCAAAAATAAATAAACATTAAATACATATATATATATATATATATATAGAGAGAGAGAGAGAGAGAGAGAGAGAGAAAGGGAGAGAGAGAGAATATCTTGCCACAAAAAGTAATAAAATGTAAGCAGTGAGAAAACCAAAAAATTGGAAAATGATTGGATATGCTAGATTTATTATTAATGCATATTAAAACAACCTAAAGGATCTTGTTATCTTCTGGCTAGAATGCAATGAGATAAGATGTCAGGTGTCAGGGCATGGGGAAGTTTTGCTGGACTCCAAGTCGTCTACTTGGGCCACCTGCATGTTCGAGAGAGCACCACCTTCACACACCTCTGGTAGTCGGGGAATTGCTGATGTTGTTATGAACATGTCTGAGAGGAATTTCATACATGTGGAGGGATAAAGCCTACTGCAGTAAGAATGAGACATTTATATCAGACCCAATAGGAGCAGCCACTATAGCTTTTTACCCACAAGTGTAAAAGGAGGCAAGCAGGGTTTGGTAAATAACTGTGCCACGCTGAGCTGAGTGGAGAGGAGGGACTGAAGAACAAGGGGCAGAAGGACCCGGTAAAGAGCTTTTTCAGATGGCAGGCTTGGAGGGCCTGGCTTAGGTTTGAAAGAAGTCATGGAGAAGAGAGGATGCCTCTACCATTAACCCAAATAACTCCCTGGGCCTCGCAGCTCTGACCTGGTCTGCGGTGGCCACAAATGCTTTGCATTCAGTGTTCTCACAGGCGAGCTTTGGGCAATGCAAGGCCAGCAAAACTAAGTTTGTTCCTTTTGGTGCAGCTCCAAATACTAGATGTGTCTGCTTTGAGAGTTGGTGCCTCAGCAAAACCTCTAGGGAAGGGTCCTCTTTTTCCTTTCCTCCAGTGGTCCTGCCTCTAATCGTTCTATTAACACTGTCATGTGACAGGATAATCCCACCAAATTCTAAGAACACTTGTGATGCAGCCTTACCATTGAATTTCTAGGTTGTTTCTTGGAAAACTGCAGGTGTTCTTTTCTTGATTGAAATTTCAGGGTGTGTGAGGACGAGCCTTGAGGAAATAAAGCTAATAGGCAATATTTGCTCTGGTTTACAACGTGCTAAGCATTGGGTGAAGGGCTTTTCATACATTAACTCTTCTAATCTTTACAACCCTGTGGTATAAGGTCATACCCTTGTTCCCGTTTCACAGATGCAAAAACTGACACTTGGGTTAAGTCGTCACATGCTAATAGATGTGGGGTTTGGAACAGGAACCAGGGTATGACTGATTCCAGAGCCTAACTTTGTGTGACACAGGGTTTCTGTTGAGGGGTTTGAAGGTGTCTAGAAATGCAAATTAGCCCTTTGAGAGGAGAAGCTAGCCATTTATTTATTTATTTATTTATTTATTTATTTATATTTTTAAATTTCTTTTGATGTTTATTTATTTTGAAGGAGAGAGAGGCAGAGCATGAGTGGGGGAAGTGCAGAGACAGAATCTGAAGTAGGCTTCAGGTCCTGAGCTGTCAGCACAGAGCCTGACGTGGGGCTTGAACCCATGAACTGTGAGATCATAATCTGAGCTGAAGTTGGATGCTTAACTGACTGAGCCACCCAGGCGCCCTGAGGAGTAGCTATTTAAAGGTAGCAGTATAAGAATGAGACAAGAATAATAAATAGTTAAACATCTGTGCACCAGGTTATGTGTTGAGTGCTTATCTCATTTCATTCTTGCAATAGACTTAAGAGCTAAATAAAATTCCCATTTTATATTTAGGAAAACTGAAGCTTAAAGAGGTTAGGGAAATTATTGAAGATCAGGGAGCTAGTAAAATGCAAAGTCAGGACTAGATTCCAGCTCAAGAATTTTGCAAAGTTGGCACACATTTTAGGCTCTAAGTGAGCCTTGTGAGTTCTTATGTATTTTCTGGTTCTTATAATATGCTTAGGCTTCAGTTCCATAATCAAGATCCACAGGTTTTCTGAAGTGTTATCTGAAGACTTCCTGAATCAGAATTGCTTCTGATGCTTGATAAAAATGTGTACCCTTAGGGGCGTCTGGGTGGCTCAGTTGGTTGAACGTCCGACTTCGGCTCAGGTCATGATCTCAGGGTTGGTGGGTTCAAGCCCCGCATGGGGTTCTGTGCTGGCAGCTCAGAGCCTGGAGCCTACTTCGGATTCTGTGTCTCCCTTTCTCTCTTCCCCTCCCCTGTTCATGCTCTGTCTCTTTCTCAAAAATAAATAAACATTAAAAAAAATTTTTTTAAATGTGTATCCTTAGACCCACTGAAGCAGAATCTCTGGGGGAAAAGGCTGAGAGATTTGCATTTCTAAGAAGCCTCTACTTGATCACCTGGTAGCTGAATTCCAAGAGCAAGAGCAGAAGCACTCGGTGTCTAGGGACCCATACTTGAAACTTGCCCTCTGGTGTTCCTGCCATAGTCCATTGGCCAAAACAAGTCACAAGGATGCCCAGATCCAAGGGGAGGGGAAATACAGTTGACCCTTGAACAACATGGGTTTGAGCTATGCAAGTTTTTTTTTTTTTTGATAAATACACTAAAGTACCGTCAATGTATTTTCTCTTCCTTATGATTTTTTTCTTTTTTAAAATTTTTTAAGTGTGTATTTAGTTTTGAGAGAGAGAGTGAGAGAGCACAAGTGGGGGAGGGGCAGAGAGAGATGGAGACACAGAATCTGAAGCAGGCTCCAGGCTCCAAGCTATCAGCACAGAACCCAACGTGGGGCTCAAACTCACGAACTGTGAAATCATGACCTGAGCCTAAATCGGATGCTCAATTGACTGAGCCACTCAGGCACCCCTCTTCCTAATGATTTTCTTAATAACATTTTCTCCCTAGCTTACTTTGTTTTAAGAATACAGTATATAATACATATACAACATATGTGTTAATCATCTCTTTATGTTATCAGTAAGGCTTCTAGTCAACAGCAAGGCTATTACTGGTTAAGTTCTGGGTGAGTCCAAAGTTGTAGGTGGAGTTTTGGCTGGTGGGCAGGGGGTGGGGGGGCATGCCTAACCTCCATGTTGTTTGAGGGTCCCCTGTAGTCTCTATCTCTTTATATATACATATATATGTATATATATATTTATTTTTGAGAGAGACAGAGAGGGACAGTGTGTGACAGAGAGAGGGAGACACAGAATCCGAAGCAGGCTCCAGGCTCGGAGCTGACAGCATAGACCCTGACGTGGGGTTTGAGCTCAGGAGCTGTGAGATCAAGAACTGAGCCGAAGTCGGTCGCCCAACCTACTGAGCCACCCAGGCACCCTTGTAGTCTCTGTCTCTTGATGAAAGGAGCTGCAAAGTTAAATTGCAAGGCCACATTATGGGGCTAGGAGGGAGATAGTTTTGGACTATTAAGCACAAATCCCACCAAGTAGTGAGCTTGACTTGGCCCCCTCACTCTTTCATTTGCAATAATCCTGTCCTGAAGCATTGCCTTTTCCATGATACAGAGAATACTGGTACACTTAGTTTTACAGAAACAAAATAAAATAGTGGCTTTTGTAATGAGGTGGAGAGAGGCTGTGGGAATCCTTTTGTATCCTAGCAGTTGTACTACATTTCTCATGGCAAAACACTAAAGAGTTGTTTAACTTAAAGATGAATTTTGCATTTTTTTTAAACAAAAAGACAAGTGTTCTAAATTTGCTGTCCTTTTCTGTGCTGACAAGTGTTGGTCAATAGTATGCTACCCAGCAGACGTTTTTTGAAAATATAAACATACTTAATCTATCCTCCAAGTTTAAAGTGATGTTTTAACAATGAAAAAGAAAGTAATTGCTTTTCAAAAGAAACTCCTGCTATGAACAAAGCATATTGAAATTGGATGTTTGGAAATGTTCCCACTGTTATGTGATTTTATTGTCAAAAACAATGTAAATGTGTCACATACAAATTTTCTTCTCTCAAACTTAGAAAATTGGAATCCAATTTTTCTGTTGAAAAACATCCTTCAAAATAGAGAGTGTTAGTGAGTTTTGAAACTATTTGATAATAATAAGAAAATGCAATATTTTCAGATTAATTTACAAAGAAACAGACTAATATCAGTGGCATTTTAACAGGAAAACATTGAAAATTAAACTTCTGGGTTTATAACCAATTATATAGTTTTTCCATGTGGGTATAAATATCTGCATAGGGGGCTTTTTTTCAGATGATAGCCATTAAAACTTAGTGATATCACACAATGTTGAACTGAGGTCTAAAAAATAGAACAAGTTATATTTAATCACCTGTGTACAGTAAAATCATTAATATGAATGTTAAGTTTGAAGTATGAACAATGTTCTAAGAAGCATTAATAAATAAAATTTAAATTTGTTTAAAAATATAGATTATATTTATCTTCTTCAAGTTTAAAATTCAGATTTTCTAGTTTTATATTTCATAAATAACAAAGACTTATAGTAAAATGGATACATGCATTAAAAATAAATGACCACATCCATTAGGTTGGCTGTTATCCAAAAAACAGAAAATAAGTGTTGGTGAGGTTGTAGAGAAACTGCAAACTGTGCAATGCTGGTGGGAATGTAAAGTGAGACCACAGCGGTGGAAAATAGCATGACGGTTCCTCAAAAACATGCTACGATAGGGATGAACCGGGAAAACATGCTGAGTAATATGCCAGATACAAAAGGACAAATATTGTATGACCCCACCTATATGCAGTACCTAGAACAGACAAATGCAGAGGCAGAAAGTATAATAGAAGTTACCAGAGGCTGAGTGGAACGGAGAATGGGGAGTTATTGCTTAATAGCTATAGAATTTCCCTTTGGGATGATGAGAACATTCTGGAAGTTGTTGCACAACATTGTGAATGTACTTAATGTCGCCCCATTGTACACTTAAAGATAGTTAAGATGGTAAAATTTATGTTATGTGTTTCATCACAAAAATATAAAAAAGATACACATTTATGGGGGTGTGTGTTCAAAAACTACCAGTAACTACAAACGTACGATTAAAAAAAAAAAAAAGAAATTGGAGATCGCTGAGGGAAGGGGCTGTTTGGTGAGCTTGGTGAGCTTGACTCTTATAAATAAATGTAGAGAGCAGAGGTTCACCCTGGATTCTGGGTGTCATACAATCAGGGATGTCAAGAGCACAGAGTTGAATAGTCACCAAAAAAGCTTTTTAAAGATTTCTTTGTAATTTCTCCAAGTTACTACTTTGGTCATCGCTGGCTTATTTCCAATAGTAATGAACAGTAAAAATCCATTTGGACAATGGAGCCCATGATATTTTCCTTAGAAGAAGGTTGGGGCAACTGGGGGCCCTGCATCATACTCTTTGGTCAATCTGTAGGGAAGGTGAAGCCTGTATTCATTTTCTAAGCCTGCCATCACAAATTACTACAAATGGCACTTTAAAACAGCAAAATATTGGGGCACCTGGGTGGCTCAGTCGGTTGAGCATCTGACTTCGGCTCAGGTCATGATCTCGCGGTCTGTGAGTTTGAGATCCGCGTCGGGCTCTGTGCTGACAGTTCAGAGCCTGGAGCCTGTTTCAGATTCTGTGTCTCCCTCTCTCTCTGCCCCTCCCCGGCTCATGCTCTGTCTCTCTCTCTCTCTGCCAAAAATAAATAAACATTAAAAAAAAATTAAAACAGCAAAATATTGTCCTTTCATAATCGTGGAGGCCAGAAGTCTGAAATCAAGGTGCTGGTAGGACCATGCTCCTGCTGCAGTCTCCAGCAGACAATCCTTCCTTGCCTCCTCCTGTTTCTGGTGGCTCCAGGTGTTCCTTGGCTTACAGATGCACAACTCCAATCTCTACCTCCCACTTCACATGGCCTTCTCCTGTGTGTTTGTGTCTTTTACATTTCATAAGGATCCTTGCCATTGGATTTAGGATCCATTTGGGTAATCCAGAGAAATCTTATCCTAAGATCTTTAATTTAATGATATCTGCAAAGACCCCTTTTCTGCATAAGTTCACATTCACAGTCTCTGAGGAATAGGTTGTGAACATGCCTTTCTTGGGGTGTGGGGTGAGAAATAGGTCCCATTCAACCAACTAAAAATCTCAAGATATTAACATGATGTGGCAGCTTCTGAAAAGAAAGAGCTAAATGTATGGAACAAGAAAATGAGTAACAGAGGGTCATGTCAGGAATTCTGCTAGAACCTGAAATAGATCCTGGAGCTTCATGATCTATAATAAGTTTGTATAATTCTTTGCTAGGGCTTCAAAAATTATTTTTTTCTACCTTTTGTTTTGCCAGTATTGAAAGGTAGAACAATAGGAGCTTACTTAACACATAATCACAATAAGCAATACTAACTGGTATATCAATCTCAAAATCTTGGTACTTAATACAAAAACAGTTTCTTGCTTGCACTTAACACAGTCTGCAGGTAACATGTATATCATTATATTTTTTGACACTGTTGCTTTCAATGTGTGATTTCCTTGGTCACTGTGGAAGAGCAGAGCAGAGATGATCGTGCAAAGGTTTTAGGGCCAAGCCTGAAAGGGGTCTTTATGGCTTCCTTTCTACATTCTACTGTTCAGGATTGGTCACGTCATTCCAAATTTAAGGGCATGGAAGTCTGGGAAATGTATTTCCCTGAATTCCTGGGTATAATTAAAGAGATTATTGAGCATTTAGCTAGTATCTGTCACAACTTAAAAAAACTTCTCTCTCTTTTTTTTTCTTTTGAAGCATAGTTGACACACAGTGTTATATTAGCTTTCAGGTGTATAATGTAGTGATTTGATAAGTCTATACATTATGCTATGTTCATCGTAAGTGTAGCTACCATCTGTCACCATGTAACATTATCACAATACCATTGATGATATTCCTAATGATGTGCCTTTTATTCCTGTGACTTATTCATTCCATAACTGGAAGCCTGTGTCTCCTACTCTCCTTCACCCATTGTAGCCATCCCCTATACCCTTCCCTCTGGCAACCATCAGTTTGTCCTCTGTATTTATGTGTCTGATTCTGCTTTTTGTTTATTTGTTTTGTTTTTCAGATTCCACGTATAAGTGAAATGATACGGTATTTGTCTTTCTCTGTCCTGACTTATTTCACTTAACATAATACTGTCTAGGTCCATCCATTGTTGCAAATGGCAAGATCTCATTATTTTTATGGCTGAGTAATATTCCATTGTATATATATACCACATCTTGTTTATCCATTTATTTATTGATGGACACTTGTAGCTATTGTAAATAATGCTACAATAAACACAGGGGGCACATATCTTTTTAAATTAGTGTTTCATTACCTGTGGGTAAATACCCAGTAGTGGAATTACTGGATCATATGATACTTCTATTTTTAATATTTTGAGGAGATTTTATACTGTTTTATACAGTGGTTATACCAATTTCCATTCCCACCAATGGTGCACAAGCGTTCCTTTTTCTCTACATCCTTGTCAACACTTGTTTCTTGTCTTTTTGATTCTAGCCATTCTGACAGGTGTAACGTGATATTTTACTGTGGTTTTGATTTGCATTTCTCTGATGATTAGTGATGCTGAACATCTTTTCATGTGTCTGTTGGCCATCTGTGTGTCTTCTTTGGAAAAATGTCTATTCAGGTCCTATGCTCATTTTTTAATCAAATTATTACTATTATTATTTTTTTGGTGTTGAGTTGTAGAAATTCTTTATATATTTTGGATATTAACCCCTTATTAGATATATCATTTGCAAACATCTTTTCTCATTGAGTAGGTTGCCTTTTCATTTTGTTGATTTATTTTGTTTTGCTGTGCAAAACTTTTTATTTTGATGTAGTCCTAATAGTTTGGTTTTGCTTTTGTTTCTCTTGCCTTATGAGACATATCTAGAAAAATGTTGCTACGGCCAATATCAAAAAATTATTGTCTATGTTTTCTTCTAGGAGTTTTATGGTTTCAGATCTCACATTTAGATCTTGAATCCATTTTGAGTTTATGATTGTGTGTAGTGTGAGAAAGTGGTCTATTGTCATTCTTTTGCACGTAGCTGTCCAGTTTTCCCAGTGCCATTTATGGAAGAGACTATTTTCCCCCATTGTATATTCCTGCCTCCTCTGTCATAGATTGACTGACCGTATAAAAGTGGACTTATTTCTGGGCTTTCTATTCTGTTCCATTGATCTATGTGTATGTTTTTCTGCCAGTAGCATACTGGTTTGATTACTACAGCTTGGTAGCAGATCTTGAAATTTGGGATTGTGACACCTCCAGCCTTGTTCTTCTTTTTAAAGATTTCTTTGAGGATTTGGGGTATTTTGTGATTCCATACAAATTTTAGTATTATTTGTCCTAGCTCTGTGAGAAATGCTATTGATATTTTGATAGGAAGTGCGTTGAATTTGTAGATCGCTTTGGGTAGTTTGGATGGACATTAAATTTTTTTCTTGATTTTTTTTTCTAAAAATACTTAAGATATATGATGAGTATTCATATGGGAAAACATGATAAAATAATAACTGGGTGAGAAAATTAGCACAATGAGAAAATGAAAGTGAGAGATATCTTGTACTGGCATTTGTATTTTATGAGCTTGAATTCCTTTTCCTTATTTATCGTACAACCAAAGTTGCTTTTCCGTCCTTCATTGTACCTGCTTAGAATTCATACTCCAGATCAATGTCCCTGTGCCTGAGCAAAACGAGGCATCAAAATGGAAGTTCTGTTTAATTAGCCCCACCCACAGAACCTGTTTTGGCTCTTGATATTTGCCTAGGAAGTAGGAAAGAGTCAGTTATTGCAACTTCCCCATTTCATATAAAATGGAAGCATAGAAGCCTTAGGTAAGATTGTCATGCAAGGAATTGTCACAATGTTTAAGTTCTCAAGACAGATTGAAGGTGGCCCTGGAAGGGATCCTTAGCAAAGTATTGTTGAGGGATCGTGATTTTAAGCTCATAAACTGACCGTGTCCTTGATTGTAGCTCACGGTTGGCTACGGTTAAACAGTTATTTCAATATGACTCTGAGCCAAATGTTTTCTTTCTCTGACAAGAGTCAAAGCCAAGTATGTCTTTGGGGAAGTTACTTCACTTCTCTGAGCCTCAGTTTTCTCACCTATAACATGAAAATCTCACAGGAATTTTGGGGTTGATAAGCTAAAATATTTGAAAGTGGCTAACTCAAAGTTCTTGGCACATAATAAGGGATTCATAAATTTTCATTCTGTATTTTATTTTGGTCTTCCCATATTTTCTAGGCAGAGCCTGCCTCCCTCTCTGATGTGGCACTTGGGTGGGCAATGAGGACATGGAGGCAGAGGGAACAAACACCAGTTTAAGCACTCAAACCTGCTCCTCCAACTCTGTGCTACAGCACGTAGTAGCCAGCTTGTTTTGTGACGTGTGGGATTCCAGATACTTGTATTTATAACCTTAAACATCATCAAGTTTTAAGTGAGCCTTTCAGTCTTGTGGGAGTGGGGGAAAGAATGGTGGGTTAGGGGGCGGCATAAATAGGCTTATAGTTATAATCCGATGAGTATATTTTGGGATGAGGAGCTAAGATGAGAGAATATGGCCATATATCTATGAATGATGATCTGGTTCAGTGTGATGTGGTGGGGGCTTCCTGGCAAGCACAGCATGGAGCATGTCAGAGCTCTGAGGGTCTTCTTTGTTCTCTTTCTTGTTCAAGTGTCTCAGATCCATTTGCCAGGGAAGAGCTGAGCGAGAGAGGTTGGTCCCATGCCTGGAGCTGTCTCATCAGCTTTGCTTTACTACATTTCTATTTTCATCCATCTGGGTCAGGACTATACACAGGGAAGAAGTAATTGCAAAGAAAGCCTTTAGCTTCTCTTTTTAACAATTTAGAGGGGAAGTCAGGATTATGCATTAGTCTTGAGTTCTTCATAAGACTGCCATTTTTCTGGATATGAGAAAGAATAAGAGAGAAAAAAAAAAGAAAAAGTAAGAGATGCTATACTTGAAAATTTCGTAGTGGACGATCAATGGTGCAATTTCTACCGTCTACATTATAGAGTTTTACTGAAGCTTGAGGAGAAAAAAATTTGTTCTGGCTCCTTTTTGTGTAATTAAGCTGTATCTTTTCCTGCCAGTCAGATACTCAGATACTATTGCCCTCTGGAATTCATGTTCATGTTTAAAACCAGGGGTATATGGATAGGCTTCATAGATTTCATGAACTCCCTGAAACTTATGTTGCCATTGCTCCAGAAATGCCCTGAATGCCCCCTTCCAGTCATTATTTCTCCTTCCTTCACAAAGCAAACCACATTCTTTTTTGGGAGGTCACTTCCTTGCTTTTATTTATAGTTTTATCATCCCTAAGTATCCGAGTTTGGTTTGCCTGCTTTTTAAAAACTTTATATATATGCTGTCATATGGTATGCCTTCTTTTGTCTGGAGTCTAATGCTTGCTTTTGTGTTTGTGAAATTCATCCTGGTTTTTACCTGTAGCTGGTAAGTTATTTATTTTCATTGCCGTAAAGTCTCCCAGTCTGGGTCACAATTATGAGCTGAGGTCTACCCTCATCCCATTACAATACCTGAAGTGATTTTATATTTTTGTATTTCTTTATAAAGAAAGGAAAGAAAACAAAAATTTGAGTATCTACTTTAGGTTAGACACCATAAATCTGAATGTTTGTGGGAGAAGAGAGCGAATGTTACGTATTTGCGCTTCAGTTTTTATTTGGGGAGTGTTCAATAAGGGACATAACTAATATACAACATGTGAAAGATAATCTCGGATCCAAATACTTGCTCCTTAGTTTGAAAACACAAAATCATGCATGTGTGTGTGCATTTACTTGAGTATCTATGAAAACCTCTTTTTTGGGGGCACCTGGGTGGCTCAGTCAGTTAAGCATCCGACCGACTTTGGTGCAAGTCATAATCTCGTGATTCATAAGTTTGAGCCCCACATTGGGCTCTACATGGACGGTGTGGAGACTGCTTGGGATTCTCTCTCTCTCCTCTCCTCTCTTTCTCTCTCTCTCTCTCTCTCTCTCTCTGCCCCTCCCCCACTTGACGCATGCATTCTCTCCCTCTCTCGAAATATATAAATAAACTTAAAAAAAGAGAAAACCTCTTTTTTGTGCGTGGAAAGAAAAAAATGTTTTTTTCAGAAGTTGATTGTCAGCCCCTTTTGAAAGTGTGATGAATATTTCTGTATTTAGATACCTTAATATACTTGTAGTATTTTTTTTTTAACATTTATTTATTGTTGAGAGACAGATACAGACAGAGCATGAGCAGGGGAGGGGCAGAGAGAGAGGGAGACACAGAATCCGAAGCAGGCTCCAGGCTCTGAGCTGTCAGCACAGAGCCCCACGCGGGTCTCGAACCCACGAACCGCGAGATCATGACCTGAGCTGAAGTCGGACGCTCAACCGACTGAGCCACCCAGGCGTCCCAATATACTCGTAGTATTAATAGGAATTTGCTTTGTTACAAGCTTAGACCAAAAGTTATGATCTTTCCTTGATAAAATTCATCCAATTGTATATATTTGAGTTAAAAACAGAGACACACAGAGCTTTCACATTTATAAAGTACAGAGATTTTTGAAGCGGATGACCTCCTTGTCTTGTACATGCCTTGAGCAGACCCATCTTTATATACTGATTCGTTTAAAAATAGAATTCGGCTCATACGTTTGCAACTGAAGACACGATGGGGTTTCAGAAACAACAGCACCTCTGTTATCATTCTCTCATTATTTATGAAGAATGATTTTTTGTATCTTTGACAGCACTAAGGTCTAAATCGGAGGGGTCACAACACGAGGTCCCAGCAATTCTGAGCACATTTCCAGCTCACGGTTCACCAAAGTGAACTTACTCAGTCACGGAGTTGTGGATATGCCTTTTGTAGTGAAACAAAGGTCTTGCAGGCTCTTCATCGGGTACCGTGTCTACTTGTGAAAAGCTGCCTTAGCACTTTCGTGTGTTCATTTTTGACTCCAAGGGAAGATGAATTAGGACTTTCTGTTTGTTACCTGTGTTTAAACAATTAACATAATCTCGGTACATGGAGAGCCCTCAGGAAATATTTGGATGGTGTTACTCTAGGCTACTGAATTCTGGTAGCCAGCGCCTGTGCAAACAGCATTTGTTACAGCATCCACAACCTTTGATAGCTTTTGCAACATTACAAAGGCCTTCTTGCCACCATGGTATTTGCTGACATGGAGAGGAAAAGCAATCTTCTGACCTTGTTTATCCAATGAACACGTCCCAAAATGAGAAGCAGTTAAAGCTTGCTAATTTCTCAGGGTGTAAGAATGGACATGGTGGGGTGCCCCAGTGGCTCAGTCAATTAAGCCTCTGACTCTTGATTTGGGCTCAAGTCATGATCTCATAGTTCGTGGGTTTGAGCCCCGTGTCGGGTTCTGTGCTGACAGCGTGGAGGCTTCTTGGGATTCTCTCTCTTCCTCTCTCTCTCTGCTCCTCACCTGTTCATGCTTGTTCGTGCATGCTCCCTTTCTCTCAAAATAAATAATAACTAAAACTTAGGAAAAAAAAAGAATGGACATGGGTACTTTATGTTCCCCTAAGACAGGGTGACCAATGAGTCCTCCTTGCCACCCGAGTTACTGAAATAAAATGAAATGTAACTTCTGTTAAAAAAAGCTGGTGTTAAAATCAGAAAATCATTTTTGAAACTCTGATATTCTGTACAACAAATGCTGACTTGGAGCTCACTTCTTATCACTTTAAATAGGAAATATAAGTATGATATACCACTCCCTCTCCACCAATTTCCTTAAGTGGAACTAAACCAGTAATTATATATATTACTTATGTGTATAAGTAATAAATGCTTACCGTATTGTGTCCTCATCACCAAACAACAAAAATAGTCGTTGATAAGTAATCACTTTGCATGCTGCAACATGTCGAGTTTCCCCTGTGTGAGTATTCTTCACCTTTTAAAAACATTTGTATAGAGTCTGACATTTTAACAGTTAGTTGTATTTGGAATTGCAGAATTTTCCTATACATCATTTTGTTTAATATGTTGTAATGAATGTGATGGTTAATTTTATGTGTCAACTTGACTGGGCTAAGGGATGCCCAGATAGCTGGCAAAACATTATTTCTGGGTGTGCCTGTGAGCACATTTCTGGAAGAAATTAGCATTTGAGTTGGTGGACTGAGTAAAGAAGATCGACCCCACCAATGCAACTGGGCATCGTCCAATCCCTTGAGGGCCTGAATAGAACAAAAAGGCAGAGGAAGGGCAAATTTGCCGTTTGAGCTGAGACATCCATCTTCTCCTGCCCTCTGACATCAGTGATCCTGATTCTTGAGTCTTTGGACTGGGACTTACACCATTGGTTTCCCTGGTTCTTGGGCTTCCAGACTCAGACTAGACACCACCAGCTTTCCTGGGCCTCCAGCAGGCAGCCAGCAGATCAGCTGATTTCTGGCCTGCCATAATCTTATGAGCCAATCTGAGAATAAATTTCCTCTTATGTACATCTGTATATATCCTATTGGTTCTCTTTCTATGAAGAACCCAAATACAATTAGTTTTAGAGATACAAATATAAATCTTTTTTATGTAAACACCAGCCAAAATGAGTTGTGCTGAGAGGTATATATATGTGTTCCATGAAGTTACGTATTGAGAACCAAAAGATGTTCCACCGTAAAACATTAGCTAGGGAGATGTTCTGTGGCGTATGACTGTACAAGACTCTATTTAAAAAAGTTTTTTTTAAAACATGTATTCAGTTTTGAGAGTGAGAGAGACAGAGAGTGAGTGGGGGAGGGGCAGAGAGAAAGGGAGACACAGAATCCGAAGCAGGCTCCAGGCTCTGACCTGTTCGCACAGAGCCCCATACAGGGCTCAAACTCACGGACTGTGAGATTATGACCTGAGCTGAAGTCGGATGCTTAACTGACTGAGCCAGCCAGGCGCCCCCTTAATTGCAGAGTTATTAATCAGTTATGTTCTGACCTTTGAATGTTTACTATCATTGAGAGGTCTATAGGAATAGCCATTTTACCTTGCAGACCTGCAGGTGCCATTTCATAAGGGTGTGAGTTCCATTTCTATTTCTGTTTTCCTTAATGTCCAGGGTCCTCCAGCCTAGCCCAGAATAAGAATAGTGCATCCTGAGATTTTGTTACTTGTACCCACCTGTGCGTATGTAGGGAGAACTGAGCATGTAACTATAAGGACCAAGGATGAAGTGAAGAACTGGCACTGAACAGCATTTCTTGCAGGTTTTCAGGAGCAAATCTCTATTTGACTGATGTGAGCATAGTGATTTTACTAACAGGTCAGCTGTACCTCAAAAACAGTGGTGCAGAGAAGAGTGAGGCAAGCCTATAACTTACTGATCACCCCTGTGCCACCAAGGCCTACAGATTTAGGCATTCAGTAGAAGAGTAACCCCTTTGAGCACCCCTCTCCACCCTCTTGCTCTCTCTCTGTCTATCTCATCCCTGTTCCTCTTTCTGCAGACTTCTAGTTTCAGCCCTCAAATCCCGATATGTTTTCTTTGCTCTGGGAAATTTCTCTGATTTTTACAAGTGTTCTGCAAACTCCAATGGCTTTGACTTTTATAAAAATTTGACTTTTACTCATGAGCACTGTCCTCTGGCCAAACTTGACTGAGTTGAAAGAGACGAGGAACATGTAGGGGATGAGAGCAAAAGGGGACGCTGGACTAAACCTCATGCTCTGGAAGACCCTGTTTATCATAAATGCACACACACAAAGTAGATTTATTTAAAAGTGGCTGGGCACCTCTGCCCCCCGAGTTCTGGAGCTCAGTGCAGTTACAGCATGACTCAGGGTCTAGGGCCTGTGAAATGCTTTCTTCATCTCTTGCCCTCTGTCCTTGAAGCAGAAGGTGACCATGTCTGTATGCCACATGGGTTGTGATGCTGTCATTATCAGAGATAGAAACTACTTCAGCATGCAGGAAGGATCTGAACGGCAAAGATGCCTAGGTAAGAGAAAAGACGAATTAATGAACTCACCAAACTCTTCTTCCTCAAAATCACCTTTTCAGATAGAATAAATGCAACAGCTTCTTGCAGAGTGAAGTATCATTTCCCATCAGTGCTGAGAGCCCATTTTCTTCTCTTTATGCTCCAATTTCTGGGTCCAGAGATACATAAGAAATTAGTGAGCCACTTCCAACAGTTTGTACATGATTGCTTAAGATCACTTTTCTTTCTTTCTTTTTTTTTTGATTTTTCTCTTTTCTTTTTTTTTTCAATAAATGAAGTTTATTGTCAAGTTGGTTTCCATACAGCACCCAGTGCTCATCCCAAAAGGTGCCCTCCTCAATACCCATCTCCCACCCTCCCCTCCCTCCCACCCCCCATCAACCCTCAGTTTGTTCTCAGTTTTTAAGAGTCTCTTATGCTTTGGCTCTCTTCCACTCTAACCTTTTTTTTTTTTTCTTTTCCTTCTCCTACCCCATGGGTTTCTGTTAAGTTTCTCAGGATCCACATAAGAGTGAAACCATATGATATCTGTCTTTCTCTGTATGGCTTATTTCACTTAGCATCACATTCTCCAGTTCCATCCATGTTGCTATAAAGGGCCATATTTCATTCTTTCTCATTGCCACGTAGTACTCCATTGTGTGTATAAACCACAATTTCTTTATCCATTCATCAGTTGATGGACATTTAGGCTCTTTCCATAATTTGGCTATTGTTGAGAGTGTTGCTATAAACATTGGGGTACAAGTGCCTCTATGCATCAGTACTCCTGTATTTCTTGGGTAAATTCCTAGCAGTGCTATTGCTGGGTCATAGGGTAAGTCTATTTTTAATTTTTTGAGGAACCTCCTCACTGTTTTCCAGAGTGGCTGCACCAGTTTGCATTCCCACCAACACTGCAAGAGGGTTCCCGTTTCTCCACATCCTCTCCAGCATCTATAGTCTCCTGATTTGTTCATTTTGGCCACTCTGACTGGCGTGAGGTGATATCTGAGTGTGGTTTTGATTTGTATTTCCCTGATGAGGAGCGACGTTGAGCATCTTTTCATGTGCCTGTTGGCCATCTGGATGTCTTCTTTAGAGAAGTGTCTATTCATGTTTTCTGCCCATTTCTTCACTGTTAAGATCACTTTTCAACATTACAATTCCTCACTTACATTTTAATACATGTTGGATTAGATGTACTATATTGGTGAAGAATGATAGCAATTCTTTACATTGGCAATTGGAGGGATATTGAATGCTAGAATCACAAATAATTTGACTTTTATAAATGTATTTAAGAAGATTTACTTATATTTTAAAGTATTAATATTTGTATTGATTTACATAATTTTATTTGATATTTTGATATTCCATAATAATAATTTTTATTTTGCCTTTTGATTTCTGAAATAATTTTGAATATATTGGAAGAAAAGAATTGTTTTTGAAAAAATATACAGAAGATTTTAAGTTAAAATTTTTATTTTATTTCTTATTTTTGATGACGGTATTGCCAATTTTATGTATTTTAATTAATTTTTAAATTTGTATTTTCAAATTTTATATATTTTAAATATCATTATATTTTATTTTAAATTAATTAGATTATTATTGGTGGTAGAACACACATTATGTAAAAATGGTGACTGTAACAACATATTTAATGATTTTTCTGAAATGTAACTAAGAAAATTTTATGAAACAAATACATAATAATTTACAAAAAACACAGGTATTTTATTAGTCACACAAAATGTCACTGACTCATCAACAGAACATTCATATATGCAATATAGTGATTAAATTCTGTCATTTAAAAAATGTTGCCAGCTCTCAGTCATGTGAAACCACAGGTTCGTACAATCTTTTCAATTTTGTTGTTATGAATGTATTTGTCAAGGTAGGAGGGTTAAACATACTTCTTTCAATGGTTTGGTTGAGATTTAACGCTTAAATACTTAGATAAATGATATATGGCCTGCATCTTTGCTGGGAAGGAGAAAAACAGCTCTGGACATCTGAGATCAGGTGGCTAGGCGCCGACCTGGTTGCAGCCAGGCTGTCGTGTCGATGGGACAGAGACAGTTTCACAGGGCGCTGACATCAGACCAGGTCACCCTGTGCCTGTGATGGAGCAAGACAGAAATGGGACCACTCTGGAACCATGTTCCGGGTACAAGAATATTTTCCAGTGTCAATTATATTTCAATAATAATAAAAAAAAAAGAATATTTTTCAAACTGAAAAATGAGCAAACATCTCCTTCTCCTAGCTATTATGAGAGACTGCTACTCTTTACCAGCACTTCTTTTCCACTCTCTTCTCATTTTGTAGATAAGAATATTAAGATCCTCAAATATAAAATTATACCCGTTTCCTGCCGGCATCTAATCCTGAGCAAAGTCTCACTGTCTTAAACTCTCCTCAAAGTCACCTAACACAAGCCCAAATCCTGAATGTTCTTTCCAGTAACCTGGTAACTTTTTAAAAATTTTTATTTATTTATTTTGAGAGAGAGAGTGCAAGCACGGGAGGGGCAGAGAGAGAGGGAGAGAGAGAATCCTAAGCAGGCTCCACACTGTTAGTGCAGAGCTCAATATGGGCTCGAACTCATAAACCGTGAGATCATGACCTGAGCTGAAACCAAGAGTTGGACACTTAACCAGTGGAACTAGCCAGGCACCCCACCTTCCAGTACTCTCTTAATAAGAAGTCCCACATTCCCCATGATAAACATTCTCCCCAAATTCCCATCGCAGTATAGAGGCCTCCCTGGTGATCTTTGGCTGGGGGGCTTTGCCAATACTCATGCTCTGGATCCTGCACATATTAAGGGAGGTCCTGCCTGGAATGTGGATTCCAATTCCAGCTCAGTTTCCCCATCAGTTGGAGTTGTTGCTGCTTCCTTGCTAGTTACCAAGGACCAAACACATCTCTAAGGTCATGATTAATTCTACCCCAGACAGCACAAGAGGAAAGGAAATTCCTTCTGTTAAAATAACCTCAATCCTGTTCCTTGTGAAATGATAAAGCTGGTGTCATTTAGTTGTTCATGGAAGACTTCAATAAATATTTATCAAGCAACCATTATGATAGTTGATAAGGACATAGCAGTGAATTGACGACTGTCCCTGTGTTCATGGCGCTTATATGCTAGGGAACATTATGACCTCTTCCTATGTTTGGTTTATGTGTGTGTGTGTGTGTGTGTGTGTGTGTGTGTGTGTGTGTGTATGTATGTATGTTTTTTTACAATATTTATTTATTTTTGACAGAGAGTGTGCATGTGAGCAGGGGAGGGAAAGAGAAAGAGGGAGATAGATGATCCAAAGTGGGCTTTGCACTGACAGCAGCGAGCAACCCAGTGAGGGGCGTGAGCCCACAAACCGTGAGATCATGACCTGAGCCAAACTTTGACACTCAACTGACTGAGCCACCCAGGCGCCCCTATGCTTGATTTGTATTAACAGAGTCCCTGTATTAGATGCAAATGGCTTTTTTTAGTCATTCACGATGGACACCACCAACAGAGGGAGGCTTTTTGATGATCAGTCTTATTCTTATCCATCCCATCTTCCCATCTGGCTGTATACCACCCCTTCATTGAATATGGGGGAGGAGGGTATAAATTTCGAAGCACGGAAAGTTTAGGGCTAACTTCTCTGAAAGTTCATCTGTTTCGGTAGTTTAAAGTTATTTGCTATTGGTAACATGTATTTGCACACAGATAACTTATTAAATTTTAAAAATTGGTTTCCAATTAAATGTGTCTACTTTCATCTCTAGCATCTTGCTGGCACTATTTAAGGAAATGAGAGCTTTTCTTTGTAGTTACAAAAGATAACCTTACTTCTAGCACGGATGAGGTTATCACAAAATCGAAAATAATGCAATCCAAATTTAATTCAATGCCACAAATTTGTATTGAATATCCTTTAAAGGAAAGGATCGTATCTTTCTTTTATAAAGGTTATAATGCTTTGCAAACATTAGTGGACATTTTCAAGGTAATGCCTAGATCTGATCTCAATAAATTTGTAGCATACAGTATATATGTAGCTTACTGCATATACAAAGCAACATTTTTAGTAATGACTCATATATAATAGTGTCTGCAATGTGGTTTCCATTATAACTGTATTCCTCATCTGCTAGTAACTTTCTCCAAATTTAATCTTTTGGGTTGAAATTTTCCATGCCTGGTTTAAGCTCAAAGGTATTTAAAAAAATTATTTTTTTTAAGTTGCAGGGCTATTCCTTTGGCTATCATATGTACCCCTTCTTGTTTCAATGGAGGCAAGAAGGGGGGAAAAAGGAAAGGTTATAGTATATGGGTATGGTATTGGTGTGTTCAGCTAGAACCATAAAAAAGCCTTTATAGCCTAGACCTAAAATCATTTCACTCATCTCATTTCCTGAAGTAACTGGATCAGGCTCACTGTTATCTGGTATGTTTTGTCCTTGCAGGAACTATTCCTCTATATGGAAACAGTGGATACAAAGATCCTTAGATTAGATTCCCATGGCATTTTAATATGTATGGTTAGCCGATAACTGTGATGGATTGCATACAATGCCTTGTCTCAGAGGCTCTTGGGATGGGAGTTCAAGCCTCTATCATATTCTTTCTCCCCATTCTCTGCTCCATGTAGCAGATATGTAATTTAGGAAATCAAAAGTGGCTTCTCATGGAAAGTATGGATCATTAGGTATTTATATTGAAAAAGATGTCTCTTTAGTTTTAGTTTTGGTAGTCAACATTGCCAAACTTGGAGCTATTCTGCAGACATTATTTTTGTCCTAGGATATCTACAAATGAAGCTGTAAATACACCTTCACACCTCATCCAAAAATAAAGAATAAGTATGCAGCCCTCGTAGATGGTGGTGGTTGAGGCTTATTGGTGTATGAAGATAAACAAGCGTTCTTGAGGACATAGAAAAGAGGAAGAGCGCAGGCAGGAATTCCTTCTGGACCCACACAAGAGAAAATAAAATACCCCGTATCTTACATTCTCATGAGCCTTGAATCTTCACCTCACACTTGATTTAAACTTTATTCTCATCTTGTTTTTTTTTTTTTAATTTTTTTTAATGTTTATTTTTAAGAGAGTGAGACAGAATGCTAGCAGAAGAGGGGCAGAGAGAGAGGAAGACACAGAATCTGAAGCAGGCTCCAGGCTGTCAGCCCAGGGCCCGATACAGGGATTGCACTCATGGACTGTGAGATCATGACCTGAGCCAAAGTTGGACGCTTAACCAACTGAGCCATCCAGGTGCTCCAAACTTTATTCCCATCTTAAATGTCATTAGAAAGCCATCACTTTTGAAATTGTATAGCTTGATCTTTACCTATAAAAAAACATCAAATTGCCCCAAAGGCTTTTAAAATGATGACATGTTTAGTATCCTCTTTCTAGAGACATACCCGTGCATGTACATATGCATAACTGGGTTGCGTGCCTAACTGTCTATTCTTTCTCTGTAGCTCTCCCATGTAGACATATACATATACATCCACGTAGATTCAGAATTTTCCACAAGGAACAAAGGGAATCTCATAATGAAAAGCAACATTTTTTATGGATCCATGCCAAGGTACCGGATCCTTGTTCTTTTCCAGTTGATTTATCTTAATGATTCTCTGTCAGGCAAAAGCCTTTATGAATTCTGCATAATGTCCTATTCAATTACAGCAGCATGCTTGCCTCAGCTTTGCAAGGCTAAGCTTGAGATAACTTTTTCCTCTAAGAATCTCTCCCATGTTCAGTGACAAAATGAGACCAGTTACTGCTGGAAGAATGCCATTAACAAATAGGTTTGTTTTTCGTTTTTGTTTTTGGTTTTGTTTTTGTTTTTGGATTCGTGCTATGAAAAATTAAACCGGGACAAGTGTTATCAACCTTCGTCTATATTTGAATCTAGTTTTTAATTTCTTACCTCAGTTCAGTTAGATCTGGGTCTTAGAACGATGCTTTGAATTAGTTTTGGGTGTATGTGCACAGAATGCATTGGCAAAATGTACCTTCTCAGCCTCATCTTTCTACAGAGCAGCAGGAGTACTGCTCTGAGTTGTTCTGTAATAGTGCTGTTTGGCAGGATTTTCTGTGATAATGGAAATGTTCTATAATCTGCTCTATGCAATAAGAGGACCATCAGCCACTTGTGGCTGTTAAGCATTGGAAATGTGGCTAGTGTGACTAAGAAACTGGATTTTAAATATTAAATTTGATAAATTCAAATTTAAACAGCTACCTATGGCTAGGAGCTACTCTCACGACACAAGTCTGTAGAATTTAACTATTGAACATTGCACCAAGATTTTGACAAAAGGCTATTCCTGTAACAAACCACGCCAAACTTAGTACCTTAAACAGCAATTTTGTTTGTTTGTTTCTTTGTTTGTTTCTCATGTGGTTACAGTCAGATGTCACATGGGGCTGGAGCCATCTGAAGGCTCAACTGGACTAAAGTCCAAGATGACCTCTCACTCTGTGCCTGGGCACCTAGACTGGTTTGTGTGGAACAGGTCGAGACTGGCCAGGCACCTGTCTCTCCATGAAGCCTCTCCCAGTGGCAAGACTGGGTTTTCTCACAGTATGGCAGTCTCATAGTTGAATTTTTACACTGCATCTGGTTCTCCCAGGCTGAGTGTTGGAAGTGACAGGAAGTAGCAGCTACCATATTCTGGCATGGAAACTGCCCCACCATTCCTTCTCCTATAATCTATTGGTCAGAGTAATCACAGAGGCTGTCCAGGATAAGTGGAGGTGTCTTAGATTCTACCTCTTGGTGGGAAGGAGGTAAAAAAAAAATTGTAGCCAGTTTTGGTTCTCCAGAGCTATTCTTTAGAGTAGCAAATTCTCCTAAGTTCAACTGATATAAAAATGTGAAGGCAAATGTCTTTCTTTTCTTCTTTACCTGACCAATAAAGTAATTTCAATTGCTTATCTTTTTTTTTTTTTTAATTTTTTTTTCAACGTTTATTTATTTTTGGGACAGAGAGAGACAGAGCATGAATGGGGGAGGGGCAGAGAAAGAGGGAGACACAGAATCGGAAACAGGCTCCAGGCTCTGAGCCATCAGCCCAGAGCCTGACGCGGGGCTCGAACTCACCGACCGCGAGATCGTGACCTGGCTGAAGTCGGACGCTCAACCGACTGCGCCACCCAGGTGCCCCTTCAATTGCTTATCTTGAGGCCAAGAAAAGACAAGAGCAAAGAACTTTGTGCTTTTGTTGGGGCTTTTGATGATGTCCAAACTGAATTGAGGAGAAACTTAGTGTTTTTATTTTAACCCAGGATTCAGCTTCATGTGAGGAGCAAACACCACTGGCTGAGGTCATATTTATGATTCTGAAATGATTGAGAACACTAGATTCTGGTCAAAAGTTCTCTTGACTCTGCATGCATGTAAGTGCTGTTTTTAAAAAATCTATGAATATGTAATGATTGCTTAAATTTTTTGTTTTGTTGATGCAGCTTCAGTGGTTGGGTGGTCTTTTTATTAAGTTTTTTTTTTTCTATCACATTCAGTGTCAAGTTGACCTTTTATTTAAAAAAGTTAATTAAAAAACTCATCAGCTTCTATAAGTACATAAGCTTGGTGTTATCTTTGGATATCTTGTGTTGCTCTACAGATATGTTTGCTCATTTGATTTATATTTCATTATACATTCATAACATTTCTTCAGTTTAATGTCAACTTTCTTCAACTTTAAAACATCTGCCTGGATATCCTGTTGTCAGTCAGCTACCACCTGTCTTGTCCAAAAAAATTACACTCAGGTGAACATTGCTTCTCTCCTCGAAGGCTGACTGAATGCCAAGATGTGAATAATTTTGGCCTGCCAATCAGTGTTGATCAATAGTGTTCACACGACACCATGTGATGGCCTGGGTGTAGGTCTCTGAGTCATAACAGATGGTAAGCCATTCCGTCAAGTGGAAGGCCTTCGGATTAGTCTTGGGATCTCACGCATATCTAGCTGCCACAGTATGAAATGGCCTCCAAAAAGCATCTTCTGGTATTGATTTCATTTGGTTTTCTGCTCTTAAATCTTCATGGCCAAGAGTGTTTCTTAGGTAATCAAATTCAGCAAGGCTTTAAGATCTATCTTGCAGAAGGAAATCTGGCTGTGTCGGGCTTCCTGGGTGCACACCTCCACATTTATCAAAAGAGTGCTTTTCTCATGACTGTTTGGAAGACAGATGAAGGGGTAACTGGTGATTCCTTTTTCCATCCACTCCTTTTCTCTCTCTCACTGTCACCTCCATTCTGATCCCACAGTAAGTCTCAAAACCCTATCCCTGCAGGCCCTGCATTGGTCTGCTTTAGTTCCATTTGTCTGGCAGCTATAGCCAAAGTTCTGGTTGTATTTGTTATCAACAGCCATGGCTTATGGTACCTGGCAGGGCCTTCTTAGCACAGAGAGAATGGACAAAACGATGTACATGGTTTTGGGGTTGGAGATGTTTGGCAGAATGGGGAAACCAGTGCCTGGGAACTGAAATGCAATTTGTCACTCCCATACCTCAGGGGATTGCAACTTCTTTCCATCCTCACAACTGCTGTCTAGTACAGACCATCAGCAACTCGTCCACTTCCTCCCCTGCCCAGCAACTGCCAGAGCGATCATTTGAAAATGTGTATCTGATCAAGCCTGTCCCCTGCTCTCATTACTTTCTGTTGCGTTTGACATAAAGCTGAATGTACTTATCATGATTGGAACAGTGTCCACACGTCCTGACTCACCTCTCACCATCTCTCACATGCTTATTTAGCTCGGCCATATCAAACATCTGTAAGTGTCTTGAACTTTGCCACTCAGGCATGCCCTCTTTTGCCCCTGTTCCATGTGCCCTCTTCCAGTAAAATCCTTCTTCCGACTGTCTAGCTAACTCCAACACTTCTGTCCCCAGTAAGTCTTAGTTGAAATATCACTTTCTTTATGACATCATCTTCTCTGGCTTCACAGACTAGATTTGGCTCACCTGTTATATACACCTTTTCTCCAACTCGTCACACTCAGTGCACTCACATCATTGATGCTGCATCTGTTTTCTCCCATAGATAGTTTTGTGCAGATGGGGACAGTGTCTAACTTACTCACATCATGTCCTCAGCACAAAATATGCCTGGACCAGAATAGGCATTTAGTTACTGAAAAACAATATATTCCACATAATAGAAACATCTCTGATAAAGTATTATTGTTCAGCATGGCTCTGAAATAAGAAATTATAATGCAAATAACTGTCAGCCAGAAACACCTTTGTGACAAGAGATTTCATTATTACCCAAAGAGTTATCATACCCGCTGCCTTTAGGTTTAATTCTTGAAATAAGGAACACTCTTTGGAACACAGTTTATAAATTCATAGTGGTGACACTGCCTGAGATATTTTTAGATAATCTTAGTACCTAAGTACAAAGAAGGTCATAAGCCAAAAGTGATGAAGACAATAGAACTCTCCTTTTATAGGGAGCCTTGATCCCCATTTAGGTTTGCTGGACGTTGCTGTGTGCACATTGTGCGTGGCCAACCCCAGCTTTACATGAAAGGGCTTCATCAGCTTTTAAAAAACCATATGGTAAAAACATCGACACATATTTCTTCTGATACCTTCAGGCACTGCTAAGCAGCTGGTATTAATGAATAAGTGAAATCATGGTATGTTGTTGCTAGGAAAGAATAGTTTATAGCCAGGAGAATTACAGATCACTAGGCAAGAACACACAGGAATAGAAGGGATGTGTGATTTCTGCATTTCATGTGGATGTGGCCACCTGTACTGCTTGAGGCAATACAATGCTGGGCTGATTAGCAGGTATTAATTCTATTCCTACTGATGGTGGTCCTGGGAGATGGGACCAATACCTTCAATACTTATCATAAGTATTTCAGAGCCAATGTCCTTAACCGAAGCCACTGAGGGAGCTATGAAAAGAGACCTTGGTATTAAACAACAACATTTTGTAGTGTTATTTCTCTACATTTCCCATCTTTCCATACAGAAAACATATTTATTTCCTCCCACTGTATACATTAAAATTTTTATTGCATTGAGACATAATTCCTACTATAACCTTTTAGGAGACTCCATTCCTATCATAACCTAGATGTAGGAATTTCGTCATCTGCCTGGGATCCTTTCCAGCTTCATACAAACTTTGATGCAAAACTCAGTCCTTTTACTAGGTTACATAAAAAAATCCAAGCATACTTTTTGCCAGTTTTTGGTAGTTTTCGTATTATTTTTCATGTCACTTTGCAACAACCTGATGGATCTAGCTCAAGTGTTTCCTTCAGAGACCTGGCCTCTAGCTCTATCTTGTCATTTATCCTTTGCCCAGTCTGTACTCAGTCCTCTGACTCTACTTTTTTCTCCTCTATATTATTCACAGCAGGGTGGCTTTTTATCAGGAAACCTGGCTGACTTTGACCTATAGGCTTAAAAAGGAGTTTTTACAGAAAAGGATATTGACCAACAATAGATACAATAAAACTTTCTCTAAGCTTTACACTAGAATATGTTGGAGTTGGTGTCTTCTCCTTTCCCTATGCTGTCTTTCCTCCCCCATCTCCTATTTCCTGCCATTAAAAAAATTATTTGCCTTGGATGCTTTGTTTTCAGTTTTCAGAAATAATAAAATAAATTCCCTAGAGGGAATTCGGGTGTGAAGCTTTTGATTTTGTATAGTTGGCAAAGGTTATAGTGGAAAGCAATTATACTCAAAGTACCTGAGCTGTTTCTATACACATACGGGTGTGGGACTGTTCTCCCATTCTCCCCATGCAGCTGGCTGTCAAGGGCTTTACCTTCTTCTTTGGAACATAGACTGTTCTAGCTTACTGCAATAAGATTATCCAAAATGGACAGGAAAGACAGGAATCATACACATTCTTAGTGCTTGGACAGATATAAATTCCAACAGGCAGCCTTCAGCCTACGTCCTCAGTGCTGTTGCAGAGAATTTTCTTATCAGATGTGGATGGAAAGTTATCTTGGTTTTCGAATGGAAGCTATGAAGAGTCCTATAAATGTTTTAGTTTTTTTTTTTATTACTGTTTTTATGAAATGCAATAAGGGAACTTTGAACACACAACGAAGCCAGAATCTAAAAGAAGTTTCAGAAAGTGAAAGTGGTATGTGGATGCTGAAATCAAATTGGATGATGGAGTTATGGAAAATAGATAAAGTAGATAAAGGTCTACCTGGCTGATTCTAGGGATTTTGAGAAGGAGAAGTCTAGGTTGAAGGCCCTATTGGGAATGAGATCTAGACTTCAGTATTCTAAATATATAATCATAGCTGACATTTAATGTGTACCCACCGGGTACCAGGAACTGTTGAAGCACCGTATATAACCTTTTAAAACTCTTAACACTTCCAAGCAAATAGAGAAAAGGGATTTCCCCTGAAGAATGGCAGAAAAGAAAAGAAGGAAGTAATAAAGAAGAATTAAGAAACATCCAGAAAGGCAGTTGCGGCAAGATGGCGGCTTAGGAGGACGCTGGGCTCACCGCACGTCCTGCTGATCACTTAGATTCCATCTACACCTGCCTAAATAACCCAGAAAACCGCCAGAGGATTAGCAGAACAGAGTCGCCGGAGCCAAACGCAGACGAGAGGCCCACGGAAGAGGGTAGGAAGGGCGGCGAGGCGGTGCGCGCTCCACGGACTGGCGGGAGGGAGCCGGGGCGGAGGGGCAGCTCGCCGGCCAAGCAGAGCCCCCGAGTCTGGCTTGCAAAAGCGGAGGGGCCGGGCGGACTGTGTTCCGACAGCAAGCGCGACTTAGCGTCTGGGAGGTCATAAATTAACAGCTCTGCTCGGAAAGCGGGAAGGCTGGAGGACAAAGGGAGGGAGAGCTGCTGAGCCCTCTGACAACAGAGCTCAGTTTGGTGGGGAACAAAGGCGCTCGCGAGCGCCATCTCCCCCGCCCATCCCCCAGCCGAAATCCCAAAGGGAACCGGTTCCTGCCAGGGAACCTGCTCGCTCCACGCAAACACCCAACTCTGCGCTTCAGCAGAGCCAAACCTCCGGCAGCGGATCTGACTCCCTCCCGCTGCCACAGGGCCCCTCCTGAAGTGGATCACCTAAGGAGAAGCGATCTAAGCCTGCCCCTCCTGCCCCCGAGCACCTTGCCTACCCACCCCAGCTAATACGCCAGATCCCCAGCATCACAAGCCTGGCAGGGTGCAAGTAGCCCAGACGAGCCACACCACCCCACAGTGAATCCCGCCCCTAGGAGAGGGGAAGAGAAGGCACACACCAGTCTGACTGTGGCCCCAGCGGTGGGCTGGGGGCAGACATCAGGTCTGACTGCGGCCCCGCCCACCAACTCCAGGTATACACCACAGCACAGGGGAAGTGCCCTGCAGGTCCTCACCACGCCAGGGACTATCCAAAATGACCAAGCGGAAGAACTCCCCTCAGAAGAATCTCCAGGAAATAACAACAGCTAATGAGCTGATCAAAAAGGATTTAAATAATATAACAGAAAGTGAATTTAGAATAATAGTCATAAAATTAATCGCTGGGCTTGAAAACAGTATACAGGACAGCAGAGAATCTCTTGCTACAGAGATCAAGGGACTAAGGAACAGTCACGAGGAGCTGAAAAACGCTTTAAACGAAATGCATAACAAAATGGAAACCACCACAGCTCGGCTTGAAGAGGCAGAGGAGAGAATAGGTGAACTAGAAGATAAAGTTATGGAAAAAGAGGAAGCTGAGAAAAAGAGAGATAAAAAAATCCAGGAGTATGAGGGGAAAATTAGAGAATTAAGTGATACACTAAAAAGAAATAATATACGCATAATTGGTATCCCAGAGGAGGAAGAGAGAGGGAAAGGTGCTGAAGGGGTACTTGAAGAAATAATAGCTGAGAACTTCCTTGAACTGGGGAAGGAAAAAGGCATTGAAATCCAAGAGGCACAGAGAACTCCCTTCAGACGTAACTTGAATCGATCTTCTGCACGACATATCATAGTGAAACTGGCAAAATACAAGGATAAAGAGAAAATTCTGAAAGCAGCAAGGGGTAAACGTGCCCTCACATATAAAGGGAGACCTATAAGACTCGTGACTGATCTCTCTTTTGAAACTTGGCAGGCCAGAAAGAATTGGCACGAGATTTTCAGGATGCTAGACAGAAAAAATATGCAGCCGAGAATCCTTTATCCAGCAAGTCTGTCATTTAGAATAGAAGGAGAGATAAAGGTCTTCCCAAACAAACAAAAACTGAAGGAATTTGTCACCACTAAACCAGCCCTACAAGAGATCCTAAGGGGGACCCTGTGAGACAAAGTCCCAGAGACATCACTATAAGCATAAAACATACAGACATCACAATGACTCTAAACCCGTATCTTTCTATAATAACACTGAATGTAAATGGATTAAATGCGCCAACCAAAAGACATAGGGTATCAGAATGGATAAAAAAACAAGACCCATCTATTTGCTGTCTACAAGAGACTCATTTTAGACCTGAGGACACCTTTAGATTGAGAGTGAGGGGATGGAGAACTATTTATCATGCGACTGGAAGCCAAAAGAAAGCTGGAGTAGCCATACTTATATCAGACAAACTAGACTTTAAATTAAAGGCTGTAACAAGAGATGAAGAAGGACATTATATAATAGTAACAGGGTCTATCCATCAGGAAGAGATAACAATTATAAATGTCTATGCACCGAATACCGGAGCCCCCAAATATATAAAACAATTACTCATAAACATAAGCAACCTTATTGATAAGAATGTGGTCATTGCAGGGGACTTTAATACACCACTTACAGAAATGGATAGATCATCTAGACACACGGTCAATAAAGAAACAAGGGCCCTGAATGAGACATTGGATCAGATGGACTTGACAGATATATTTAGAACTCTGCATCCCAAAGCAACAGAATATACTTTCTTCTCGAGTGCACATGGAACATTCTCCAAGATAGATCATAGACTGGGTCACAAAACAGCCCTTCATAAGTTTACAAGAATTGAAATTATACCATGCTTACTTTCAGACCACAATGCTATGAAGCTTGAAATCAACCACAGAAAAAAGTCTGGAAAACCTCCAAAAGCATGGAGGTTAAAGAACACCCTACTAACGAATGAGTGGGTCAACCAGGCAATTAGAGAAGAAATTAAAAAATATATGGAAACAAACGAAAATGAAAATACAACAATCCAAACGCTTTGGGACGCAGCAAAGGCAGTCCTGAGAGGAAAATACATTGCAATCCAGGCCTATCTCAAGAAACAAGAAAAATCCCAAATACAAAATCTAACAGCACACCTAAAGGAACTAGAAGCAGAACAGCAAAGGCAGCCTAAGCCCAGCAGAAGAAGAGAAATAATAAAGATCAGAGCAGAAATAAACAATATAGAAACTAAAAAAACTGTAGAGCAGATCAACGAAACCAAGAGTTGGTTTTTTGAAAAAATAAACAAAATTGACAAACCTCTAGCCAGGCTTCTCAAAAAGAAAAGGGAGATGACCCAAATAGATAAAATCATGAATGAAAATGGAATGATTACAACCAATCCCTCAGAGATACAAACAATTATCAGGGAATACTATGAAAACTTATATGCCAACAAATTGGACAACCTGGAAGAAATGGACAAATTCCTGAACACCCACACTCTTCCAAAACTCAATCAGGAGGAAATAGAAAGCTTGAACAGACCCATAACCAGTGAAGAAATTGAATCGGTTATCAAAAATCTCCCAACAAAGAAGAGTCCAGGACCAGATGGCTTCCCAGGGGAGTTCTACCAGACGTTTAAAGCAGAGATAATACCTATCCTTCTCAAGCTATTCCAAGAAATAGAAAGGGAAGGAAAACTTCCAGACTCATTCTATGAAGCCAGTATTACTTTGATTCCTAAACCAGACAGAGACCCAGTAAAAAAAGAGAACTACAGGCCAATATCCCTGACGAATATGGATGCAAAAATTCTCAATAAGATACTAGCAAATCGAATTCAACGGCATATAAAAAGAATTATTCACCATGATCAAGTGGGATTCATTCCTGGGATGCAGGGCTGGTTCAACATTCGCAAATCAATCAACGTGATACATCACATTAACAAAAAAAGAGAGAAGAACCATATGATCCTGTCAATCGATGCAGAAAAGGCCTTCGACAAAATCCAGCACCCTTTCTTAATAAAAACCCTTGAGAAAGTCGGGATAGAAGGAACATACTTAAAGATCATAAAAGCCATTTATGAAAAGCCCACAGCTAACATCATCCTCAACGGGGAAAAACTGAAAGCTTTTTCCCTGAGATCAGGAACACGACAAGGATGCCCACTCTCACCGCTGCTGTTTAACATAGTGCTGGAAGTTCTAGCATCAGCAATCAGACAACAAAAGGAAATCAAAGGCATCAAAATTGGCAAAGATGAAGTCAAGCTTTCGCTTTTTGCAGATGACATGATATTATACATGGAAAATCCGATAGACTCCACCAAAAGTCTGCTAGAACTGATACAGGAATTCAGCAAAGTTGCAGGATACAAAATCAATGTACAGAAATTAGTTGCATTCTTATACACTAACAATGAAGCAACAGAAAGACAAATAAAGAAACTGATCCCATTCACAATTGCACCAAGAAGCATAAAATACCTAGGAATAAATCTAACCAAAGATGTAAAGGATCTGTATGCTGAAAACTATAGAAAGCTTCTGAAGGAAATTGAAGAAGATTTAAAGAAATGGAAAGACATTCCCTGCTCATGGATTGGAAAAATAAATATTGTCAAAATGTCAATACTACCCAAAGCTATCTACACATTCAATGCAATCCCAATCAAAATTGCACCAGCATTCTTCTCGAAACTAGAACAAGCAATCCTAAAATTCATATGGAACCACAAAAGGCCCCGAATAGCCAAAGGAATTTTGAAGAAGAAGACCAAAGCAGGAGGCATCACAATCCCAGACTTTAGCCTCTACTACAAAGCTGTCATCATCAAGACAGCATGGTATTGGCACCAAAACAGACACATAGACCAATGGAATAGAATAGAAACCCCAGAACTAGACCCACAAACGTATGGCCAACTCATCTTTGACAAAGCAGGAAAGAACATCCAATGGAAAAAAGACAGCCTCTTTAACAAATGGTGCTGGGAGAACTGGACAGCAACATGCAGAAGGTTGAAACTAGACCACTTTCTCACACCATTCACAAAAATAAACTCAAAATGGATAAAGGACCTCAATGTGAGACAGGAAACCATCAAAACCTTAGAGGAGAAAGCAGGAAAAGACCTCTCTGACCTCAGCCGTAGCAATCTCTTACTCGACACATCCCCAAAGGCAAGGGAATTAAAAGCAAAAGTGAATTACTGGGACCTTATGAAGATAAAAAGCTTCTGCACAGCCAAGGAAACAACCAACAAAACTAAAAGGCAACCAACGGAATGGGAAAAGATATTCGCAAATGACATATCGGACAAAGGGCTAGTATCCAAAATCTATAAAGAGCTCACCAAACTCCACACCCGAAAAACAAATAACCCAGTGAAGAAATGGGCAGAAAACATGAATAGACACTTCTCTCAAGAAGACATCCGGATGGCCAACAGGCACATGAAAAGATGTTCAGCGTCGCTCCTTATCAGGGAAATACAAATCAAAACCACACTCAGGTATCACCTCACGCCAGTCAGAGTGGCCAAAATGAGCAAATTAGGAGACTATAGATGATGGAGAGGATGTGGAGAAATGGGAACCCTCTTGCACTGTTGGTGGGAATGCAAATTGGTGCAGCCGCTCTGGAAAGCAGTGTGGAGGTTCCTCAGAAAATTAAAAATAGACC
Source organism: Prionailurus viverrinus (assembly GCF_022837055.1). Lineage (NCBI taxonomy): Eukaryota > Metazoa > Chordata > Mammalia > Carnivora > Felidae > Prionailurus > Prionailurus viverrinus. The sequence goes on from NC_062564.1 coordinate 115,872,083, forward strand.
TACCCTATGACCCAGCAATAGCACTGCTAGGAATTTATCCAAGGGATACAGGAGCACTGATGCATAGGGCCACTTGTACCCCAATGTTCATAGCAGCACTCTCAACAATAGCCAAATTATGGAAAGAGCCTAAATGTCCATCAACTGATGAATGGATAAAGAAATTGTGGTTTATATACACAATGGAATATTACGTGGCAATGAGAAAAAATGAAATATGGCCTTTTGTAGCAACGTGGATGGAACTGGAGAGTGTGATGCTAAGTGAAATAAGCCATACAGAGAAAGACAGATACCATATGGTTTCACTCTTATGTGGATCCTGAGAAACTTAACAGGAACCCATGGGGGAGGGGAAGGAAAAAAAAAAAAAGAGGTTAGAATGGGAGAGAGCCAAAGCATAAGAGACTATTAAAAACTGAGAACAAACTGAGGGTTGATGGGGGGTGGGAGGGAGGAGAGGGTGGGTGATGGGTATTGAGGAGGGCACCTTTTGGGATGAGCACTGGGTGTTGTATGGAAACCAATTTGTCAATAAATTTCAGAAAAAAAAAATAAATTCACATAGTGGTTCTAAAAAAAAAAAAAAGAAACATCCAGAAATTAAAAGAAAAAGAAAACACACCCACTCCTCCTTTTCACCCTGCCAACAATGTAATTCATTTAAAGAAACTGCACTTCACTCTACTGACAGAAGAGGGTGATCTTGAACTAGAAATCCTAACGCATAACAGATAAAATCAGACTCAGTTGGAAGGTACTGGAAGAAGAAAATAAAAGTGAAAATAAAACTATTTCAACTGATGAAAATTTCCCCCAAGGAATCAATCAATGAGTAGAAGAAAGTTACAGTGCAATACTCCACACTGAATTTGATATCAGGCAAGCATTTGGAGCTATTAAAAAATCAAGTGAGAATAAAAAAATCAAGTATTAAGAACAGAAATACTAAAAAGTGTAAGAAATGTATTGAGGATTGATTGAAATTGGGAAAGATACTGAAGGAAAAAATAATCTCAGCAATGAAGACCAAATTACAAGGTGCCCAATGGAGAATAGACTTAAATGATAATTTAGTAAAAGGCATTTTTAAAAGGTAGAAAAATAGTCAAGAGAAAAATAATATAAAGAAGGAAGTAAAAGGGCCAGCAAAGATGATTAAATTAAAAGGTGATGAAAATCCAAACTAAGTATAATTGGAGCCACTGGAAAAGATAAAACATAACAATGAAACAGAACTAATATTCAAAACTATAATCCAAGAAAACTTTATGGAAATGAGAGAAAACCTAAATCTAACTATTGAAAAAGCTCATGGTAATTCTGGGAAAATCGACTTAAAACAATGAACTCTGTGAGTTATTATAATAAAATTATAAGACTGTAAAGACAAATTAAAAGTCTTTACATTTATCCATAAATATAATAAATTAAATTAGCATTAAATTTATCAAAACAAATTATATAGTTGGGAAGCATTTTCAAGAAACTCAAGAAAAGAATACAAAAGACAAGTATTTTCTTTCTGCCGAGTTATATCTTAAGTGCTGTATTGGTTTCATATGGATACCTTAACAAATTACTGCAACTTGTTGGCTTAAAATAACAGAATTTTATTGTCTCATAGTTCTGAAGGTCTGAAATCAATGTGTTTGCAGACCACGCTCTTTTTGAAGTTTCTGGAGAGGGGTCCTTCTTGCCTCTTCTTAGCTTCTTAGGCTCTTTGCATTCCTTGGTTTATAATTAAATCATTTCAGTCTCTGCCTGTCTTCACCTGACCTTCTTCCTTTTGTTTGTGTTTGTTGTGTCCACATGGCTTTCTTCTTTCTCTTATAAAGACACTAGTTGTTGGATTTAGAGCCCACCCTAAATCCAGGATGATTTTATCTGGAGATTTTTGGCTAATTACATCTGCAAAGACCTTATTTCCAAATTAGGGTATATTAACAGGTATAACACTTGAGTATATCTTTTTTTGGGGGGACACAGTTCAACCCACTACAAATGCCAAGACAAAGAAATAATATACCACTCACAATACAAGATAGTCAACGTAGACAAAAAAAGCTAAGAATATAGAAGAGCTAATGAACATAATCAATGAGGCAGATCTATTGGATATATATTAACATTAAACATTGATAATAGAGAATAATCAAATTTACTAAAATTGACCCCAGTAGAAATTTTTATTTAAATAAACCAATATTCAAGGAGAAATAGAGAAAGTTATCATGGAACTACTAAGCCCAGAAGTTTTCATAAGGTAAATGTATTAAACCTTAAGGGTTAGATAAACCCAATGCTATATAAATTATTTTAGAGTATGAAAAAAGAAGAAAATGAGAAAAAAAATCCAAATTCTTAAAATGAAGTGAATATAACATTGATATCCAGGCCTGATAAAGATAGTAACACTGTGTCATTTGTGAATATGGATGCAAAATTTTTTTAAGTTTATTTATTTGTTTTGAGAGAGAAAGAGAAAGAGAGGTAGGGGCAGGGAGAGAGGGAGAGAGAGAATCCCAAGGAGGCTCCATGCTGTCAGTGCAGAGCCCAATATGGGGCTCAATCCCATGAACTGTGAGATCATGACCTGAGCCAAAATAAGAGTCAGTTAGTTGCTCAACTGAGTGAGCCACCCAGGTGCCCTTGATGCAAAATCTTTAGTGAAATATTAGTGAATAGGCCCTATCACCACATCAAGGAAACAATAAACCATGACCAAGTGGGATTTATATCAATTCGGCAAAGATGATTCAATATTAGAAAATCTATTGATATGGTTCACTATATAATAAATCTCAGGAGAGAAAAAAACATATGAATACTTTCATAGCTGCTGAAAAAGACTTTGATGAAATTCCATTCTAATAAAAACTGTAGAAAATAGGAATAAATGGATACTTCCTTAATATCATAAAAATTATACTTAAATCCTAAAAATCACATTCTCACAGAGGCCAGGCCCATGACAAGTAAGCCTACCGTCTTCACTACTCCTTAACATTTTTTTTTTGAAGTATAAGCCAGTATAATTAGATAAAGGAAAACAAGTAGGGGCATAATAATTGCAAAAAAGGAACAACTATTTGCAGATAGATACCTGAAAAAAACCCCAGAGAATCAATGATAAAAGTAACTTAAACATTAAAAGAATTTAACAAAGTAGCAAGATATAAACTTAATAGGCAAAAAGAAATAGCTTTCTTATGCACAAATAATTATTTAGGAGTTATAGTGGAGGGAAAACCCATTTACAGTTATTACCCTCCCACCTCCAAAGATAAAAGCTTAGGAATAACTTAAGGAATGTGTTAAACTTATGTGGAAATGATAAAGTACTCCTAAATACTACAAACGGAACATCCTTGGTCTTGGATAAGGCATCTTAATATCATTCTTGTGAAGTTAATTTATACATTAGTGATCCCAACAAACATACAATCAAGCCTTTTACCTGGAGGAAATCAAATTGGTAATAAAATTTGTATGAAAAAAGAAACATATAAACATAGCTAATAAACACTCAAAAGGAAGCACCTTGGTTGGTGGTGGAGGGGAGGGACTACTATGGCTCTGTGTAAAAAAAGATTTTCAATAATTAAGGTAATCGGTAATGAAAACAATGAGGTACTGGTGCATATACATTCAGATCAATGAAATAGGATAGAAAGTTCAAAATAGATTCAAGTAGATACAGAAATTTATCATAGGACAAAGGTAGTGTCTAAAATTGTTGGGACAAAGATGGAATTTTATTTTATTTTATTTTTAAAATTTTATTTATTTATTTTGAGGGCAGAGAGGGAGAGAGAAAGACAGATAGACAAAGGCAGAGAGAGAATCCCAAAAGGCTCTGCACTAACAGTGCAGAGCTTGACCATTGTGAGGCTTGACCTCATGAATCTTGAGATCATGACCTAGCTGAAGTCAAGAACTGGATGCTAAACCGACTGAACCACCCAGGTGCCGCAAGATGGAATTTTATTTTTTTTTTTATTTAAAAAAAAATTTTTTTTAACGTTTATTTATTTTGAGACAGAGAGAGACAGAGCATGAACGGGGGAGGGGCAGAGAGAGAGGGAGACACAGAACCAGAAGCAGGCTCCAGGCTCTGAGCCATCAGCCCAGAGCCCGACGCGGGGCTCGAACTCACGGAATGTGAGATCGTGACCTGAGCTGAAGTCGGCCACTTAACCGACTGAGCCACCCAGGCGCCCCCCAAGACAGAATTTTAAATAAATGGTTTTGGGACAACTGGATAGTTATTTGGAAAAAAAAAAGTTAGATCTATTCCTCACATAAGAATAAGCATCAAACAGATGAGAGATCTAAATGTAAAAAATGAAACTAGAAGAAAACATTGGTGAATTCCTCTATAACCCATGTATAGGGGAAAGTCTTCTAAATATGATCTAAGTCTTGATGCAATAAAAGAAAAGACTGATCCATTTTACAAAAAACAAAACAACACAAAACCAAACAAACCTTTTTCATGGAAAAAAAAAAGCACCAAGTGACAAGCTATGAAAAAAAGATCTGCACTATGTATTATAAAGTGCTTATATCTCATGTATATTAAAAAAATTAACATTTGAGGAGAAAAGGCCAAATATTCAATTGACAGATGAGCAAGAGACATGAACTGACAATTCACAAAAGTGATATAAAATGGATCTCAAACATGAAAATATGTTCAACTTTACTCATAATAAGAGAAATGCAAATCAATCGTATACTGAGGTAATTTCTCACCTATTAGGTTGGCAAAAATTTTAAAGTTTAACAACATACTCTGGTGGCCAGACTGTGAGGAAGTGCCAGGCTGAACTCTCATTCACTGCAGATGGGACTGCCAAAATGTTACATCCTCTATGGAGGGGAATTTGGCAACATCTAATAAAACTACATATGCGTTTCCCCTTTGAGCCAAGAACGCCCCTTTAGGAATTTGCCATAAAGATATACCTCCCAAAATACAAAAATATATGTAAAAAAATTATTCATTGAAGCATTATCTGTAACTACAAGATATTGTAGTCAACCTAAATGCTCATACATTATACACTGGTACATTATGATTAAATTATGGTACATTTACACAATGGAGTACTACATAGCTATAGAAAAGGATAAGGAGCAAACCTATTAATACATATAGAGTGCTTTTTTTAATTGAAGAATAACTGACATACAATATTTTATTGGTTTTGGTGTATAACATAGTGATTTGATATTTGTATACATTACAAAATAATCACCATAATAAGTCTAGTTATCATCTGTCACCATGCAGAGTTGTTACAGTATTATTGACTATATTCCCTATGCTGGGAATTACATACCCATGTCTTATTTATGTATTTAGTAACTGCAAGATTGTATCTCTTAATCCCCTTTACCTATTTCTTAAAAAAAATTTTTTTTAACATTTATTTATTTTTTGAGCAACAGAGAATGAGCAGGGGAGGAACAGAGAGAGAGGGAGACACAGAATCTGAGCAGGCTCCAGGCTCTGAGCTGTCGGTACAGACCCTGCAACAGGGCTTGAACCCACGAACCGGGAGATCATAAACTGAGCTGAAGTCAGTTGCTTAACTGACTGAGCCACTCAGGTGCCTCTCCCCTTTACCTATTTCACCCATTTCCCTACCCCTCTCTCCTCAACCTCAACCATCAGTTTGTTCTCTGTATCTGAGTCTGTTTCTATTTTGTTTTGTTTATTTGTTTTGTTTGTTTTGATTCCACATGTGAATGAAATCATATGGTATTTGTTTCTCTGTCTTAATCCATTTATAATAATACCCTCTAGGTCTATCCATTTTGTTGCAAATGGCAAGATTTCATTCCTTTTTGTGGCTGAGTAACTTTCCATTACATATATACACATATATTTCATTGTACACATACATATATTTATATTCCAGTATATACTTACATCTATATATATTCCATTATCATTAAAAATACCTACACACACACACACACACACACACCATGTTTTCTTTATCCATTTATCTACTGATGGACATTAGGTTGCTTCTAAATCTTGACTATTGTAAACAATGCTGCAATGAACATATGGATGCAAATGTCTTTTAGAATTAGTGTTTTTGTTTCCTTTGGATAAATGCCTAGAAGTGGAATTGCTAGATCATACTGTAGTCCTATTTTTAATTTTTGAGGAATAGTGGCTACACCAATTTACATCCCCACCAACAGTGCACGAGGGTTCCCTTTTCTCTACATCCTCGCCAACACTTGCTATTTCTTGTCTTCTTGATGTTAGCCATTCGGACTTGTGTGAGGTGATATCTCATTGTGGTTTTGATTTGCTTTTCTCTAATGATTAGTGATATTGAACATCTTTTCCTGTTGAACATCTATAGATTTTCTTTGGAAAAATGTCTCTTCAGGTGCTCTGCCCATTTTTAAGTCAGATTTTTTTTTTTGCTATTGAATTGTATGAGTTCTTTATATATTTTGGATGTTAACCCCTTGCTGATATAACATTTGTGAATATCTTCTCCCATTCTGTAGGTTGCCCTTTGGTTTTGTTGATAGTTTCCTTTCCTGTGCAAAAGCTTTTTAGTTTGATGTGGTCTCATTTGTTTATTTTAGCTTTTGTTGTCCTTGCTTGAGGAGACAGATCAAAAAAAATATCATGAGAACCAATGTTAAAGAGCTTACTGCCTGTGTTTTTTTCTAACGGTTTTATGGTTTCAAGTCTTATACTTAAGTCTTTAAGACATTTTGAGTTTATATTTATGTATGGTGTATGGAAATGGTCAAGTTTAATTTTTTTGCATGTAGCTGTCCAGTTTTCACCACACTATTTATTGAGGAGACTGTCCTTTTCCCATTGTATATTCTTGCCTCCTTTGTTGTAGATTAATTGATCACATAAATGTGGATTTATTTCTGGCCTCTCTATTCTGTTCCATTGATTCTATGTGTCTGCTTTTGTGCCTTAACTTAGTTTGAAAAAAATTTGTGTTTAAATGTCTATTTTTGAGACAGAGAGAGAGAGAGCATGTGAGAAGGGGAGGGGCAGAGAGAGAGGGGGACAGAGGATCTGAAGTGGGCTCTGTGCAGGGTGCCTGGGTGGCTCAGTTGGTTGGGTGGCCAACTTCGGCTCAGGTCATGATCTCACAGTTTGTGAGTTCGAGCCCTGCGTTGGGCTCTGTGCTGACAGCTCAGAACCTGCAGCCTGCTTCAGATTCTGTGTCTCCCTCTCTCTTTGACCCTCCCCCGCTCACACTCTGTGTCTTTCTCTATCTCAAAAATAAATAAACATTGAAGCGGGCTCTGTGTTGACAGCAGAGAGCCTGATGTGGGGCTCAAATTCACAAACCGTGAGGTCATGACCTAAGCTGATGTCAGATGCTTAACTGACTGAGGCACCCAGGCACCCCTGCCTTACAGTTTTGATTACCAAAGCATTGTAGTATAGTTTGAAATCTGAGAATGTGATACTTTCATCCTTGTTCTTCTGAAGATTGTTTTGGCTATTGAGGGGATTTTTCGGATAGATTTTTAAATGAAAAAAATCAAAGCACAGAAAAGTATATATAGTATGTTATCTTTTGTGTAAGAGAAGGCAAAATAAAACATATATGTATCAGCTTGTGTACACAAAAAGAAATATAGGAGAGATGAGGCACAAATTAATAAAATTGCTTATATATAGGTGTGTGGGAGTGTCACAAATAATAGATCAGTAAGGCAAAATTTAATAACTATATAGAAAATTTTAATGATATGGTTTAAAAGCTTGATTTAGATACCACTAAGCTCCAAAACTAGAGAACACACATTTTTCTTCCAGGAACATCATGGTACGTGTAAAAATGGCTCAATTAATTGATTTCATAAAGACCATATTTCCCACCCAAAATACCCTTTGATTATAAATTGATAAAATATTTTAAACATTCTTATACACTTGGAACTTAGAAAACATAATTGTAACTAAACTAGGGGATAGAGAGGAAATATAAATTGGAATTTTGAAATAATTATAATAAATGATAATAAAACTAGTGCATATAAAAATTAGTGAGATACAGCTATAGCAGCACTCAGAGGGAGAGTTATAGCCTGCAATGTATTTCTTTAAAAAATTGACATGAAACTATTAAGCATTCAATTTATAAAGATAGGAAAAGAATACAGAAGAAACACAAAAACAGCAGAAGAAAAGGAATAACAAAAATGATGTAAAAAGCAACCAAGTCTGCAGACAAAATAAAAAACAACAGAGATGATCATCAAAACTGAAATGTGGTTCCTTGAAAACTTTAGTAGCATGATAACTTTAATAACATAGACATGTTTCTGAACAGACTGACCATGAAAAATAAGCATAAGGAATAAATCAGTAATGTAAGATTATCTCCAACCAAAGAGCTCTAACTGCTACAGAAAAGGATGATGATGTGGTAACAGAGCAGAAGTCATGTTTAACATTCACTCAAGTGCAGCCCAGATGCTGACTTTGCTTTCCTAATAGGTGTTGCACTTCTGTCTCTGGGTCTTCTGGGCCCAGCCTCTCAGTCTGGCCACTCTCCCCACTAATACATAGCTTCCACTTCTTTCCCCACAGACATAGAAACCCACCTGTTCAAACCCCCTAACCAAACCTTTTTTCTTTTCTCTCAGTTGACTTAAATTCATTGGCTTCGGAATACAAATCCAAGTAGATCCTCCCTTTGAATCTTTTCTGCTTTTCTCCCTTTTCTGCTGTGCCTTATCCCTTCACTCTGTGCAATAAGCACAGGGTAACATTATTCTGGAGTGTGGTCTTGGAGGAGAAAAAGTAAATCTCTAAGAGAAAAAATATTAAATATTTAAAATACATTTTAAATGCACATTTGTTGTATATGTATATAATTCCCTAATGGTAATAACAATTACCATGGTTATAACAATTAGGTACTGAATTTTAGGCATGGTCAGAAAGCAAAATAGTACTTATCTCATCTGAAACTCCTATTTCAGGAAAGAATTTCTGTTTTATATTTGTGTATTGGGATGGTTTTCTTAAGCTGGAATACTATAAGAGAACATATTAGACCCTTGGCAGAAATGACAAATACAGATACCTAACGGTGATGCTCAAATTCTTAATGTATAGATATTTACATACAGGTATCTTAGCTTTTCAAATAGAGTAGAGTCCGCTTGCTTTCTTCTATCCTGTGGCTTTTTCTTTCAAACATTTAAATTTGGTAAACTCTCAATGTGTCTCGTTAGACACTTTTGTAACTCTTTAAAACCATGTGTGACTTAATCCATATGCTTTTCATTCATTTACAATCAGATCATCAAAATACAGCCTTTAAAGAGCTATTTGATTTCAAAGGACATTTTAAAATAAGCATTTAAAGCCCTTTGAGAATAAAAACAGGATGCCACATTTTTCTAAGAGTAAACACAGCACAAACCAAAACACACTCATGCCCAGAGAAATCTAAGCTTCTGAATTTTAATTCTTTTTCATTCTTGACTAAATGAGCCATCCCTTACCTCCCATTCACTAATGGTGAAGTGCAGCATGAAGTGTTTTGAGATGAGGAAATCGTATTTTTCAAATTACTACATGAGAATCTATTTAGTCCCATGGCAGATGTACTGAATCAATAATGGGGGACAGAGCCCAGCAGTCTGTTTAGTACTCTCTCTGGCTCATTCTGATTGATACCAAGTTTGAGAACGACTGTATTAGGGCCCTGCTTCACTCTTCCATTCAAATGTGATTTCAGGAATGGTCATGAATTTGGTCGTTCCCATCTTAGTTTGAATTTTATACATATGTTACCTGTTTTGCTGTTATATTAAGGATTAAAGAAATCTTAAGTATCATGAAGAGGAAGTTTTTGTTTTGGAAAAAGGAAAGATAATCTTTCCACTGCCTCTGAAACTCAGCTACTTGAAATGGTATCTCTTGCCTTAAAATCAGAAACACCCTTCAAAATTTGGGGGGCAAGAAATTAGGAATTATATGGGGTGACTGGGTGGCTCAGTCAGTTAAGCATCTGACTTTGGCTCAGATCATGATGTCACAGTTCATGAGTTCGAACACCACATGGGGTGCGCTCAAGCCCTGGCTTGTGTGAGCACGAGCCTTGCTTCAGGTGAGCCCTGTTTCTCTGTCTCTCTCTGTCTCTGTCTCTGTCTCTGTCTCTGTCTCTGTCTCTGTCTCTGTCTCTCTCTCTGCCCCTTGTGGGATTCTCTCTGTCTCTCTCTCTCTCTCTCTCTGCCCCTTGTGGGATTCTCTCTCTCTCTCCCTCTCTTCTGCCCCTCGCTCACTTGGTGCCCTTGCTCGCGCGCTCTCTCTCTCTCTCTCAATCTCTCTCTCTCTTTCTCTCTCTCAAAAGAAAGAAAGAAAGGAAGAAATTAGGAGTTACAAGATTTTTTGGTAAATTAGGACCCACAGCTCATGGTTTGTGGATACTAATTCATGTTACTGTGAGTATTCTGAGCATTTTAAATGATGCTATTTTCTGCCTCACACCTTTTTAAATAATGGAATATTAATATAAGGAATTATAAAAAGTGAAGTGTAATGTTGTACGGTTTATTAGAGATTTGTTCTTCCTACTAGACCGAGTGGTTGTTAGAAGTGGCTGTGGAACTAGAAACACTTGGATCCAAATCTCACTGGGTCCAAATCTCACTTTGACTATTTACCACCTGCAAACTTGGGCAAGTTGCTTAACCTCTCTAAAATTTTGTTTCCATGTTCCTCATCTATGCAGGAAGGGAAACATATTTACCTTTTGGAGTGTTGTGAGGTTTAAATGAGATAAAAGATGGGAAGCATTTAGCTTGGTGCTCATTATATGATAGTGATTATTTGGAAGAATAGGAGAGCTGATTGCTTGAGAAAACGTGTGTGGGGGGGGCGGGGGGAGGGGTGGGTACGAATGGCTACTTTAAAAAGAGAAACAGGTTTGGCTTGGAAAGGGATTTGCCAGGATTTGCCAGGAAGCCATTTTGCTCAAAATTCCCAGATTCCTTTAGGCCATGGCACTTGTTTCTATTTCCTTTAAACTGTGCAATGCCTAGTATAGCTCCTGAAATAAATGCTCAGTCTTCATACTCTATTTCCTTACCCTCTAAGAAGGATTATCAATGAGACTGCAGGCCAGCTCATCGGCCTGGAAACCTGATGCCTCACAAGATTACAAAAAAGTTTCTTCCCTCAGCTTTTTTATAGACGCCTGCCTAAGGCTTCTTGACCCTTTGAGCTCCAGCTGGATGGAGGTGACTTCTAAACTCCTGCGATTATTATTATGCAGCCAATAATAGTAATTGACTTAACTGCCAACCATCTGTTTGAATTAGTGGTTAAATTTGGTCATGTATATAAAGCAGAAAGTTCAGAGAGTTTATCAGAGTTAAAATAAAAAAGTAATACAACTGTTGTGAGTTTGTTTTGGGAGAAGAAAACAGCTTTGGCTGGGCGTCTTCCAGATTGAGGCTTATTGTTGCTTTTTAGCCCAATTTTTGGATTGTTAGATCCTCAGGGCTTCTTGAGAGCCCTAAATTGGGCGAATCTGTCTGTCTTCCTCCTGAAGGCCTGCCCTGTGGGGAAGCGCCCTGTCACGGTGGTCCCAAGTTCCCAGTTCGCCTTCAGAATGCTGCGGAGTGCCACAGTGCAAGGGGAGTTCATCAAAGGAAAGTTCTTCAGACATGAAAGGCGAGAGTAATGCGACAGAATTATGATTCTGGGACTATTTTGGCAAGGAACTGGCTGACTGAGCACCCTGGTTACAGGCTTCACATTTTAGCTTATTTTGTCTTTCAACTTGTTTCAAGAGGTGGTGCCAAAAGTTTTTTTTAAATAGTTAAAAAAAAACCAACCAAACCCTAGTGTTCATAATGACCTTTCAAAAACTTGGAAATTCTCTTTGTACTAGTTTTGTCCTTTTCAATTTGGCAAAGAAGGCTTTGCATGCTTCTAATGGAAATTTTAATTATAATCTTTTAAAAGGCTCTATTAACAATCTCAGCAGTAATGGAGACCAAGCTTTCAGTACAGTGTTTATCTGTTTCTGCTGAGGGCATGTTAATCCACTTTGCTTGTATTTCAGTGACGATTTTGTCTAATGGAGGCACACAGTAGAGAGGCTGTACTAATCACAAAGCATTGTCCCTTAGAATATTGCTCAGAAATGAGGGTTCTTTGGGAGTGTATGTAAACTTGAGACCAAACCCCAAATTTGAATCTTTGAATAACTTTGAGAAGAAAGGACTCAAAAAAATTTAGTTCTCAGGGGTATGCAGAGAGAAAGCAGACGGTGAAGGACTTTGAGGTCATGTGATCAAAGTTCAGTCTTTGCATCACGCAGAGGTACAAAGCTGGTATTGAGAACTTCATTACTCCTCCAATCCTTTGGAATTTTTCAGATACTTCTGATGTCAAGTTTAAACAGCAACTCCCATGTGGTATGAATGAGAAGTGAATGCCATTGTACTGATAGAGAGGAGAGATTGTATCAAGGCTACTGGGTGGGACTGGGATATATTAAAATAGAAATATAACTTAAGGATTATAAGTCACACTTGCATGCGGTAGAAGGTCTTATGAAAGACATTGTGTTTGAACTCTTAATTTTTGATTAATTTATGTTGAATTAATAAAGTGTCTAGGGCTGGGGATTTTGTGTGGAAATATCGTTAGCAATAAGATAAATCTGGCCAATGAGATCTAGAGGAAGGTTTCTGCCTGGTATCTGGATACTTGACCCTACGAGTAGGGTGAGTGGGTATTTGGGGTTTCACTAAGTTGAGTCCAGGTTTCTGAAAAGAATTAACCGGGCATGCACCACTCTGAATTGGCTTGGTATGAGGGCATTTTCCTTCTGTAAATATATTATGAAGAGAATATTCTTATGTAAATCAATGCATTAATATTCAGGAAAGGTGTGAAAACCTGATTCAGTTAATGTCATGTTGAGGGAAGGTTGGCAAATGCATCTTAGAGAGGCTTATGTAGAGGAGAAAGATGAGAAATCATGGAGCATAGACCTGGGTTGTGTGTTCATGGATTTATTGGGTCTGTGTGCTTGAAGTGCTTCTGGAAACTGTCCCTGCTGCTTGTCTAACCTGCAGCTGGGTTGAACCAATACAATGAGTCAAGGATTTGCAAGACTTCTTTTTCTCTTTTCTTTCCTTTTCCTTTTCCTTTCCTTTCTTCTTTTTCATGTCTTTTCTTGTCTTTTTTTTCTTCTCTTCTCTTCTCTTCTCTTTTCTTTCTTTTCTCTTCTTTTCTTTTTTCTTTTGTGTGTGTGTGTGTGTGTGTGTGTGTGTGTGTGTGAGAGAGAGAGAGAGAGAGAGAGAGAGAGAGAGAGAGAATCTTAAGCAGGTTCCACACTCAGCTCAGAGCCTGAGGCAGGGCACAATCCCATGACCGTGGGATCATGACCTGAGCCGAAATCAAGTGTCCAAAGCTCAACTGGCTGAACCACCCAGGTGCCCCAAGGATTTTTAAGTCTTTTTTGCCTCACTGGTTCTGTCTTAATTGTTCCCTGGAAGGGGTCATGTGGGAAAACAGAGTTCATTCTCCTGGTGGTCTGCATAAATTGGCCTGTGACTGGAGCCATTGCAGCTGCTTATTGTTTAGATTGAGTTGACTTTCCCTTGCAATTATCCAGGAGAGGTGAACCTACGTAGGACTGGTAGGAGGAAGAGCAAGCATATGTTTAAAAGAAGCCAACACCTACTAAATGTGTATTAGAGAAATCATACTAGAGTCCCAGTTCTGCCTTTTATTATCTATGTGACCTTGGGCAAGTTAGTCCACCAAACTCAGTTGCCTCACCTATAAAATGATAATAATAATAATCCCATCTAATACTTACTATGTCCAGGCACTATGTTAAGCACTTGCTTAATATTATTACCGTAGAGTAAGCACTATGTTATCTCCTTTTACAAATGAGGAAGAAAATATTGGGGAAGTTAAATAACTTGTCCTCGGTCATGTTGCTAGTAGATTTTAGATACCTGGAGCCTAGATTTGAATCCAGATGCTTAGACTCTGATGTGGGTTCTCTTGACCATGACAATCTACTTCATAAGACTGTTGTCTACAAGTGTATGTCTTAAAAATGTATAGATATGCAAATTGGCTCAGCCTAATATGTCATGCATAGTAAACATGGAACAAATAGTAGCCATTATTACTATTGCATATTAAATGCTATATGTATTTTAATGTACACAACTCTTATCCTGAAGTTAAAATTATCAGATAAGCAAGCTGGGAATCAGGATAAATTCATGTAGCTGTGAAGAGGCACACCTATGATTTAAGCCGGGATTTTCTGGCTCCAGAGACCATGTACTTTCTCCTCCACAAGAAGTTTGCAACATGTAGTGTGAGGATTTCTGGAGGACCCAGAGTTGGTATGAAGGCTTTACAAATCCATGGTTGTGCTAAGCTTGTCTGTAGATTGGGTACATGATATATTTCGCACATATGTCCTATTTCATACATATGTCCTATGTATGCTATGATTAACATACATAAACCTACTTTAAAATTAAGCAAGTATAGGTTCATTATTAGGACTTTATAATCCATAGTGTGTTCTTGCCATGGTGTGTTTTCTAATGTTCAGATGCCAACAGTGCAATTACTCTTAAGAGGAAATCCATTAAGATATTTGAAGTTAAAAGAGGTTTCACATTTGTAAAGTTTTGGGCATAATAGTTACATGAGTTCATAGTCTCTACGATGAGTGGGACTATGCCTATTATGAATTAATTGACTAGTACATAATTCTTGTACCAAGTAGAAGATTATTGGGGTAAAGAAACTGTGGTATTATGGACAGACACCATGGGAGGAGGAAAGAGAGGCTCTACAAGTATCTTGTGTCTGGATACGCATCATAAATACCTAACAACAGTTTTAATGGAGGGAAAGAACACCCAGAGGAAATTAAAAGCAACAGCTTTGGCTATGGAAATGTGGATACCTAAATTGCTAAAGTCTTTTGTAGGGTTTGAGAAGTGTGATTTCCATTAAGACAATGGGAATCACATGGCCCTCACCCTGAGAAAGTGTGTGAGAATTTCTCCCTCAAGGGTTAGATGAGTTATGAGCATTTGAAAAGAGGAAATTTAGAGTTAATTTTCCAACTCACCATTACACTGGGGACTGTTGAAGAGGAGAAAATCCTATTATTGACTGTATGGGACAGTGTACAAGAAGTAAAGCTAAGCAAGTTTTTCCTTGTGTCTTCAATGACGTGGTGCCTCATGAATGAACCATTTGAGATATCTAGCAACTCTCTCTTTAATGCCACTCAATTTTAAGCCTCACTTCCAACTTGAATTAGGCACTGTGTTTGTAATTTAATTTTATGTCTGGTTTTAGTGATTACTTAAATCACATTTGTTGACTCAGAATGGCAGTGAAAGGACTTGAGTGAGTAGTGAATCACTGTGGCCTCTTAAGGCAAGGATTTCAAATGTCCTTTTAGCTTAAGAGTGTTTCTTCAAATGAAATCTGATGTAGAGTCCAAAGTCTACACAGATGTCAGTGGAAGTGCTCTGGTCGAGGCAGAGTGAACCCCCACCCCCTACGGAACATCTCCTCTCCAGTTCTACCCCCACTGTGGCCTTTAAGACACCTCCGAGGAACCCCTAGGTCTGGGAACCGGTTTAAAAACAACTGCTCTAAGGCCTGGGTGGCTCAGTCAGTTAAGCATCTGACTCTTGATTTTGGCTCAGGTCATGGTCTCATGGTTTGTGGGTTTGAGCCCTGCATCAGGTTCTGTGCTGACAGTGTGGAACCTGCTTGGGATACTCTCTCTCTTCCCTCTCTCTCTCTCTGCTCCTCCCCTGCTTGTGCTCTCTCTCTCTCTCTCTCAAAATAAACAATAATAAATAAACAACAACAACTACATACTACTGCTCTAGTACGTTTTCTCTTACAAGGATAAATTTCCTATATGATCATTTCCCAAACAGATTTTCTTTCCAGTAGAAAGCGCGATGTACCTTTCCTTTTCTTCTTCTTCTCCTTTTCCTTCTCCTTCTTCTCCTTCTCTTTCTCCTCCCCCTCCTCCCCCTCCTCCTCCTCCTCCTCCTCCTCCTCCTCCTCCTCCTCCTCCTTCTTCTAAAGGAATTAGTAGTTATCACTGAAGAGATAACAGCTTTCTTACAGTCTATCAGCTTCAACTGATTGTGGGGAACTAATTCTAAGAATTTAATGCCTTACTACTGTACATCATTGCACCTTTATGCAATGAAAGAACATTGGAGGAGGATAAAAATATTATAGTAATATAAATTAAAACATACCTAATTGAATTGATAATAAAAATCAATTATTGACCACACTGTATATGTGCCAGACAGTCTACCTACATTTTTTACTCATTTATTTCCTATAACATTGCTCCGAGCTGGACATCGTTATGTCCTCTGTACAAAGGAGGATATTGAGGCTCAGGGAGGCTGAGGTAAAATGCTAGTACCTGGCAGAGCTGGGATGCCATCTTGTTTGTCTGGTTTCTCACCTGTACTCTTTCCATAAACCCACTGGTCTTTATATATGTGCTGATTTACATATTCTGCCAGTGTCCTTCAGATCAGTTTGTATGTGTTTGGAGGAGACACACATTTCTTCCAAAATCGTGTTCAGAATAAAAAAGTTATACTAACATTGATTACATTCTGATTGGATCTCAAAAGGTGAACAATCATATGCTCTTTGTGCCAGAAATGATCATTTTTGACTTACTTTGGTGTGTTCCTCAAGATGGCATTTTTGAGGATTTTTACAGTAAGTTATATTGTTAATACATTCAGGATCCCTGGGAAGCAAATTATCTCTGTAGGTTAGGGTACAGGGTGAAGAGAAATACAGACAGGAAGTTAACGATCTGACAGCATTACTAAACAAGTCAGTGTTTCGGAATTTCAATGTGGGAGTGTGTGTGTGTGATATTTGCACACTAATGCCGTGCAAGAAATAGTGCAAGATTTATCTTTGTTACTGTTGTTGAACTTTACATTGGCCATTTATGATGTCATAGTGTCTCTCAGAAGAAACACCTCTCCATCCCATGTTCCACTAAAGCCAGGGCTCCATTTCTCTGCTTAAAAAACTCTTGGAAAGGATCTCTTCTCCACTGAAACAACTGTGGTTTGCCATATCTTATGATTAATTCTCAGTTCTCATTTTACTAGGTCTCTTGGCATCATTTGACGCAGTATATCACTTCTTCCTTCCGGGAGCCTTTTTTTCTCTTGGCTTCCATGATGCCACACACACTCCTACCTTGCTGGCCCCTCCTGCTCCTTTGCGACTGCTTCCTCCTCTGTCTGAGAGGACCTCTTCCAGTTCTTGCCTAATTCTCCTCTCTCTCTTTTCCTACTCTCTTCCAACCACACTGGCCTTGCTGATTCTTGGACACACCATGTTTTTTGTGTCTTAAATCTTCTTTATTTGCTTTCCCCTCCATCGGACATGTTTCCCTCCTACATCTGCATGGCTAATTCTCATTTCATTCATGTCTCTGCTCAAATATTACTCTGTCCCTTGGTTTAGAGTCATTCGGAAGTCCCCCACCTTGCTTTATTTCTATTTAAGGAAATTATCATGATCTGAAATTATATATAATTATTTGTTTACCTGTTCTGTCTGTCTACCCTGCCAGATTGTAAGCTTCTTGAGATCAGGGACTTAGTTCATCTTGTGCCTGACTATATCCCTAATGACTAACCAGTGCCTAGCATTCAGGAAGGGCTCAACGAAATTTAATAAAGTAATATATTTATGTGCTAAGCAGCTCCATGTGAAATGGCAGTGTTTTAATAATTAGCTTTATACAGATTAGCCACACTTGATTTTCTGATTTTTACTTTGTTAGTTGTGCAGTGGTGCTGTAGACCTAATATAGGGAATTTGTAAACTCAATCCTGATTTTACAACTTTATACATTGTGTCTTCAGGTTTCAATTTCTTGCCATTCTTGTATGTATGTACTTTAGTATAACAGTTTTACTTTGAAACAATGTGGATGTATATTCATACATATATGAATCAACAGTGATATGTTTGGCTTACTTATGTTTTACCCAAGCACATATACACACACTCACTGGGGCATGAAGCCCATGAAGAAATTGAAACCAGATGACATACAAAGAACTCCCCAAAGGTAAAACGCCAAATCCTTCTTTCAGAAGAAATAGTTTCCATACTGAACAATGGATATACACATTGGCTTCCACAGTAGCCCAGAGATAGATTTTGCTGTTCTAAATTATAGCTAGGAACGCACTCACCCACTAACAGTGTTTTCAATTAGACAACCAAATCAGGACTATCTGTTTAATTAGTAATACTGTACAATGTAGTCCTAACTAATGTAGTAGGTAGTCTTTTGTAATATAGTGGGCAACTTGTATATATTTCTTTCTAGTAAGATAGCCAAAGTCAATCGTCAGAGCTTTGCTTGGAGCAAAGACATAAAAAGTTTATTGATTTCACTCCATGGAGACTTTAGTAAAGCAATTGAATGAAAAATGCAAAAGGAGTATACGAGAGAAAGACATGTCTTCAATATGTTGGAAAAGAGGATTTAGGTGTGACCATCTGTAGGCATTTCTCCAAATCAGACATGTTGCTGCAGCCTTTCTAAAATAGCTAGTTTCAGATGGTTCTTTGGACTTATCCTCTTTGACTTGGTGGTAGTAACATTTCTCTTTAAAAATTTTTTTTTTCAGTGTTTATTTATTTTTGGGACAGAGAGAGACAGAGCATGAACGGGGGAGGGGCAGAGAGAGAGGGAGACACAGAATCGGAAACAGGCTCCAGGCTCCGAGCCATCAGCCCAGAGCCTGACGCGGGGCTCGAACTCACGGACCGCGAGATCGTGACCTGGCTGAAGTCGGACGCTTAACCGACTGCGCCACCCAGGCGCCCCAACATTTCTCTTTTATAATGTTAAATCACTTGTTATTGTGTAATGGGTGCAACGGATACCCCTGACTATCCTTGATCGTTTCTCCATTCTCTTTATTTTATCTACTTCCAGAAATTCTTTAAGTATGCATTACTTTTGTAAATAGAAAAAAAATTCATTAAGGATTGAGAGAACTGCTAGAAAATAGATTGAAGTTTTTTTTGTGTGTGGGAATCATGGTAGTTCCAAGATCCTTTCCCATCTCACTGTGTGGTACACATCCAATCAAATCAAGTGTGCATAATTAGGAAATCTCCAAACTCAGAGGTATCCACAATGTTCTCTAAATATTCAAATGTAAAACAGATGAAGTAGCATTTTTACACGATGTCTGTTTATTCATGACTGTAAAGGAGTATGCCCATTGTAAATTTAGCACACTGTTTAAGATATAAGTGAATTCTCAGAGAATGCACAAGCACTTTGCTAAGAATGATGGATGGCCTTCTCTGAGATGAGTAAGTGTGGTAAACATATAACTTCTGGTCACATATAATTTGTCTGCCAGACAATGCCTAACCTCACTCCATCCCTCATCCTCAACCCATCTCTGACCCCACCTCATTCCAGATCCCCACTTAATCCTTGTGTTCTACCCCAGGGGGTGGGGATCTACAGAAGGGTGAGGTGCAAGGCTGTGGAGAGATTTTAGAATGGGAAGTATATGTCTGTTTCACACATTACTTGTTAATAGAAACAGCTGAAGGTTTAATGGTTTGTTTTTTGGGCAGTATTTAAAAATCCCCTGCATGGAAACAGCTGCATCAGTGCACAGCTGTGTCAAAACAGCCTTGTAAGAAATGACATGTATGCACATATTTTTTTCTACACTATTTTGGACAAACCATACCTATCTATATATTTCTTTTCTCCACAGGAATACATCTATGTATGTTTTATAACATATGCCTGGTAGACAAGTGTCTAAAGTATAAGGATAAAAATTTGATGCACACTGGATACATTACTGTCCAGAATAAATCATATTATCACTTTTGGGACTCCATCCACCTGGGATATCCCAGGCCACAGTCTGTGTTTCTGAGCTTTTATGGCTGTAATATTTAAAATGTAATATGGAAATCTCAAAAATTAGCTTTGCTTAAAAAAGAATCCCTTTATTAATTTAGGAGATGAGAGAGCAAATGCCTGTACCAGATTAAAAAAAAGTTTAAATTTGGATGTAACTGTAAATTCAATAACCAGTAACCACCCTTCTTCTACCATGTGCAATCTGATGAATTTTAAAATCTCTATTGCTTTTCTTTAATGCTTTACATTATAAAATAGAAATGAGTGCACTACATTTTAATCTTCCAAAGTTGGAGTGAAAGGGGTCAGATAACACTTAATTGTTATGTCCCAACTTTTTGAAAATTGGTCTTGGCCATGATTTAGACACCTATGATGGAATTTGGAGGTTTACATGCAGCGTTACTTCTCAATTTTTGAATGTACACAAAGCTGCATAGGTACTTAATAACTGTGTGATCTGGGGTGAGCCACTTAACCTCTTGAGGATCAATCTCCCCATCTTCAAAATGAGAATAATAATATTTGCCACCCGGCACTGTGGGGGGGATTAAACTTGTAAGCAGATAAAACAGTCCAGGGTTAGTACTCAGCCCTAGGGGCCACCTAATCCACCAAACTTGAAGGTCCCTGCAGCCCTGCCTCTCTCATTAATGGCCTTGAGTTGAGGCTTCCTGGGTACGTTTCCCTACATTTGGTAGCTCTCAGTCTTTATCCTGGGTTTGTCTTGGAATGATCTGATTGCCACAGGGGAGTGTTCTTGGGGAGATTAATAGAGAGGTCCAGGGTCTTCCACACTCCTTGTCCCCAGTTGATATAGGACAGTTGGGAAGAAACAAACTTCTAACTCTGGGAAATCCGAGACCATCAACTTCAGCCCCTCCAGGCATTTCTCCAAACCTTCTAGAACAGGGACTGGAGACCTTGATGGAGGCACAAACTGAGTTTCACCACCCCCCCCCCCCCCCCCCATCCATGCGTCCTGATGCCAACACAGATTCCATTTGTAAACATGTTGGGTGAGAGCCTGTAGTTATAAAATTAAAAAGAGAAGCCTAAAATGCAGGGTAGGTAGCACATCAGTATGAATGATGCACAGAAGGAAAAGAAAATTCAGCATTCTGCCCATTCCCTTACAGAGGGTCATCTTAGGCAATGGGGCTGGGGTAGAGTGAGGTGGGAAGGTGGCATCTGACTTGATTTGGAGAAAGGTAGAAACAGGAAAGACTGGAAGTCCTTTGCAAATTCTACAACTTTACCGTGACCAGTCATATTTATCTTCAACTAAAATACAGCCATGGAAAGGAGCTATTTCATATCATGTACAGGAAAATGGAAAATTTGCTTGCATACCCCTTATGCTTGGAGCTCTTTATAGCACATTCATGTCATACAAGATATTCTAGAATTTTTGACTGGCACCTAACTCAGTGAAAGTTCTCACTGAGAACTTAATAGTTATTCTGGTTGGTATATAAAATTGATGAATGTGCTTCAGTTGAATAAACTTTCTCATTTTTGATGGCTTGTACATCAGATGAGCCTGTATCGGTGTTCTCAACTTTGACTGCCCGTTGGGGAAATTAAAAAAAAAAACACCACTGATGCCTGGGTCTCAGCCCCAGAGATTCTAATTTAATTGGTCTGAGTCCTGCCTTAAGGAGCAAGAGTTTTAATGTTCCCCAGGTGATTCTAATATTTAGTCAAGGTTTAGAACTACTGGTCTAGATTAAGGATTAAACTGCTTGGGCAAAGCCTGTAATTTATATAACCTCGCCAAACCCATGCTTCCACTCATTTCAAAGAAGACTTCTTGAGAAACCACTCTCTTCAAGGCCCTTTGAACCCCAAGTTTGCTGTTTTATGAAAAGGTGTCCTTTCACTTTTATTGTTTGAATTGTGGTTAGAAGAATTCTATTCCAAATCTATTCTACAGAGAAGCACCGATTGGTGAGAGAATTCAGAAATGTTAGTATAAACGTCTTTACAACTGGAAAAAAAAAAAAGACAGTGACACAAAAACAAATACAAAAAAATTAGTGAACTTTCCTTAGAAGGTCACTAGATAGCATTACAAATTTTTTTGAGTATAGCTGAGTATAGCTTTTTTTGAGTAATGTCACATTAATTTCATGTGTGCAATGTAGTACTTCAACTTCAGTGTATATTATGCTGTGCTCACCACAAGTGTTGCTACCATGTGTTACCATACATCACCATTACAATTTCACTGACTATATTCCCTACGCTGTGCCTTTTATTCTGTGATTTATTAATTCAATTACTGGAAGCTTGTGTCTCCCACTCCCCTTCACCCATTTTACCCTCTCCCCATCTTCTTCCCCTCTGGCAACCACCTGTTTATTCTCTATAAGTCTAATTCTGCTTTTTTGTTTGTTTGTGTGTTTATTCATGTGTTTGGTTTTTTAGATTCCACATATGCATGAAATCATATGGTATTTATCTTAGTAGATAGCATTTTTTTTTAATGTGGCAAAAAACACACAACATGAATTTACCATCTTAACTGTTTTTAAGTGTAGGGTATAGTAGTATTAACTATATGCACATGTACAATATATTTCTAGGAATTTTTCATCTTTTATGGCTGACATCCTACACCCATTGAATAACCATTGCTATTCCCTAAACCCCCACCCCCTGCCAACCACCATTCCACTTTCTGTTTCTATGAGGTTGATTACTTTAGGTATCATATATAAATGGAATCAGGCAGTATTTTTCTTTCTGTGATTGGCTCATTTCATTTATCATAATGCCCTCAAAGTCCATCCATATTGGATATGACAGGATTTCCTTCTTTTTAAAGGTTTAATAATATTCCATTGTTTATATATACCACATTTTCTTTATTCATTCACCAATGAACATTTAGGTTGCTTCCACATCTTAGCTATTGTGAATAATGCTGCAATGAATATGGTGTACAAATATCTCTTCAAAATTAGATAGCATTTTATACTTATTAAACAGTGAGTCATTTTAAGCACATAAATGACTAAATCTTCCCTAAGCAGGACTCAGAACAACCTGAATTCAAATTGATGTGCAAATGAAATTCAGTATGGTGTCATTTGTCACTTTAGAAGGCATATGAAGAAGCTCAGAATTTGGTTCTTCTCTCTACTTTTCCCTAAGATGTGTTTGTGAATTTTCTTCTTCTTTTTAATCTATAAATTATTCTGTTTAATATGCCTCGTCATTGTTTCTTTGTTTAAAAACAATCTTTTGCATAAACTCACAAAATTAGAAATAAGTGGGGAATTACTAAAGAGAAAGAGGAAATTAAAATGATTTAATGTAGTAACTTATTTGAACCTTTTCAGATATACTTGAAAATCTGAAAGAAATAAGTTTTCAGGAAAATAAAAAGTACCAATATTGTTCAGAAAGAGAACAATTAAATATATAATTTGTTATGGAATATATTGATAAAATTTGAAATGTCAACTTCCCTAGCTCAGATGAGTTTACAGGTTTATTTTAGCACACTTTGAAGGAACTTCTAATTCTATTTAAATTTGAATCCAGAGGGTGTAGGTATGCTTCTAAATGCTTTGTAAAAAGCTATTTGGGCCACTTAGGTAGCTCAGTTGGTAGCTCAGCTCTTGATTTCGGCTCAGGTTATGATCCCAGGGTTGTGGGATAGAGTCCCGCTTCAGGCTCCTCACTGACCGTAGAGCCTTCCTAGGATATTCTCCCCTCCCCCGCTTCTCCCCACCCCCCTTTCCTCTGCTCAGATACTTTCTCTCTCATAAAAAAGGAAAATGAATAAGAGCTATTATAACAATGCTACCAAAACTATACAAAGATGGTACATAAAAGGGAAGCATAGATGAGTATTGTTTATGAAAATCTATAATAGCTTATTTTGTGTTTTTTATTTATTTTTAAAAGTTTATTGAGAGAGAGAGAGAGAGAGAGAGAGAGAGAGAGAGAGAAAGTAGGAAAGGGGCAGAGAGAGAAGGAGAGAGAGAATCCCAAGCAGACTCTGCACTGTCAGCACAGAGCCTGACGTGGGGCTCAGTCTCATGAATTGTGAGCTGAAATCAAGAATCAGATGCTTAACTGACTGAGACACCCAGGCGCCCCTATCTGTAATAATTTATTAAATACAATGTTAGTGTGACAGGTGACTTTTTAAATTATTTGAATTAAAATATTAAACAAATTTAATGTGTGTGTTTTTTTCTCATGTCATTTTTCCCTTTGCAGTAAAGCAGGTGGCCGGCTCTGTGCTTCTTTGCCTCAGAGGAAGTTTGTGGCAATCTGGAAAGCCAGAGTTGACTTCAAGTCACTTTCTTCTCAGGTCTGGCTTCTAAAAGCCAGGGTCTATTGAGGAGGTATGTTAGGGGTCTTGGAAGGAGAGGTGAAAGGGAAGGCCTCTGAGAAGAACTCAGAAATGGGAGGACGTTCCCTCAGACTACCATTAAAGGAATGTTAAGGCTGGGGAGGGGAAATGAAGCTCTGTGGGCTCCACCTAGTCCAAGGTCTGCACTTACTCCTGGTCCTGGGGAGCACCTGTGATCAGACTGGTCTTACCATTATTCCTTTTTTAAAAAAGTTTACTGACTTATTTTGAGGGAGACAGAGAGCACATGTGGGGGAGGAGCAGAGAGAGAGAGAGAGAGAGAGAGAGAGAGAGAGAGAGAGAGAGAAAGAATCCCAAGCGGGCTCTGTGCTCTCAGTTTGGAGGGAGGCGGGGCTCAAACTCACAAACTGGGAGATCATGACCTAAGTGGAAATCCAAGAGTAAGATACTTTAACCAGCTGAGCCATCTAGGCACTGCTGGTCTTACCATTGTTCTCTTCATTCAGTGTGGCAGAGGAGCAGCTGAACCACTGCTGGACCTGCAGGGACTTTGTGGGGCAGACCAGGGAGCCTTGGGGTAATGGTAGAGAGTGATAGTGGAGGCTTAGGCAGCCCTTCTCAAATCTTCGGTCCTCAGTCAGTAAGACTCCAAGCCCTTTACACTACTTAGGGGAGGGTGGTGCAACCGTGGATGAGGAAAGGGTGTAAAAATTAAGTCGATTTAAAGAAAATAAATATTTGTTACTCACCTGAGTATAACACCATTAAATTATCAGTGAAATTCATCTTCACAACAAATAACACATCTCTACAAAATGCAGTTTATTTCCATAATGTAGTAATTTTCCAGTTTTAAAAATTTACCAACATAATGCACTATATAAAACTAAAAAGGAACAAATCATGTGATTATTCCCATGAATGATAAGAAGGCATATGACAAAAATCAATACCTGTAACTACTTAACAAATACATGTCTTTTTCTGTTAAAAAACAATGCTGCAGTGAATCATCTTGAGCATATGTTTTTCCAAACTTTCTTCCCAAAGTGCTGGCCTTGCAAGTTGCCATAAATGCCATTTCTAATCAGACGCATCTTTTAGCTTATTAGTTTGGGATTCAAATTTTATTTCAGACAAATAGATTAAAGTAGATAGCTTTAAGAAACTTAGCATGCATGCACACATTAGGCCTGTGTTTATCAGTTTTATTGCTTCTCTTATTATCTTTCCAATTCGACAGGAAGACTATGCAAGATTTGCATAGTTTAGCTTTCCTATAAAAACATCTCCAAACCATGGGCACAAGACATACTTTGATATTAATTCTCTTTCTATGGAACTGGAAACTTCTAGGCTATTCTATAAGCAAGGCCAGTTAAAGTCAGCAAATACCGGCATCATTTGTTGGCTGTGGTTTTCACAAAGTGTCAACTTCGCGTTTTATCTTTTTAATAATGTATTCGAATTCTTCTGAAGAGCATCAGTAAAATTTGTAATTGCCAGTTGAAATAAGTAAATAGTGATTTTAAGATTTTCAATTAAGAACAAATTATGCATTAAAATATAATCCATAAAATTCTGACTAAGATTCCAACTAGGATGGAATGTATTCACTGATGGGCCATTAGGATTAATTTTGGATAGTTGAACTCCCTGCAAATGAGTGTGGAGATGCCCAATAGTACCATACAGAGGCAGTGAAGGTTTTTTTTTCTCCCCTATAAATATTGTGGAGATTACTAGCTATCAAAAAAGACTTTTGGGACCTCTGTCTGGCTCAGTTGGTGGAGCATGCAACTCTTGATCTCAGGGTTGTAAGTTCAAGCCTCGCACTGGGTGTGGAGATTACTTAAAAATAAAATCTTGAAAAAAATATAATAAAAAATAAAAAAGATTTTCAAAAGTGTTTTCCTGGGAAAGAAAGAAAGGGAAATAAAATGTCTTTTGCAGATTCCACAGAATTTCATGTTTGAGTCCCATAATATAATTTTCTTAAGAGCATAGGTTACATGTAAAGAAAAAGTCTGCAAAGAAAAAGTCATTGGGGCACCTGGGTGGCTCAGTCCATTAAGCATATGCCTCTTGATCTCACTTCAGGTCTTGATCTCAGGGTTGTGAGTTTAAGCCCTGCATTGGGCTCCATGCTGGGCATGGAGCCTCCTTAAAAAAAAATAGTCATTAAGCAACATCTGATGTTAAATTTAATAAACAATGAGGGCTTTATTTCTTTGGATAACTTAATTGGCTCTCCAATGGTTTGCTTTTCTAAAGTATTTGTTCATAATTTCTTCTTAGCTCTTGGTATTATGAAAGTTAGTGAGTCCCTGGGTTAATACAAATATAGAAAAAAACATTTTAAAACCTTTTAAATAGTTGGTCTTAAACTGGAGATATATTTGTAAATCCAGTAAGTATATTTTCCTTTATTTTATTGCTAATCTTGAATCAGTTTATTTTATCGAATTCAGAGTAATTAATTCAGAAGTCTAGTATCACATTTTAAATGAAATGGACCTGATTTATGTAGTACCCAAGGTTTCTGTAGGACAGTGTCTTTGCAAAATGGACATCAGGAGTCAAATAGCTAAATATATTATGTGATTAAAATAGTGTGATAAAAAAAGTTAAAATACTCTAAGGGTTATTTGTAATCTAGAAAGTGATGTTGAAGTTAATATGAGCAAGTGATCATTTTTGTGTCTTTTCAACAATAGCAATTTAAAAATTCTTCACCGTGTGTTTTTATAGAACTAGGTCATTCTCCAGAGACCTACCTTCTGTCCAGTAGACTACTTAGCAGTCCAGCTGGTAACTGCATTTCTGAGGGCCATAGAATATAATCTCTTCAGCTGGTAATGACAGAACAGATTTAGTAGTGGAATTTCCTCTGGATATTAATACATGGATGACACATTATTTTCCGTACTTATTTATCCCCTATGTCTTTAAGGTGTTATTTTCCTGGGTCCAGATGAAAATTTCTTGGATGTGCATTCTTGTGTGTGTGTGTGTGTGTGTGTGTGTGTGTGTGTGTGTGTGTGTTTGGGAGGGGAGTATGGTGTAGGTAAATGACCATATAGCAAGAAGTCAAGCTGAAGTTTTCCCCCTCTCTGAGTAGCACTTTGAAGTAATTTTGTCTTCTCAGAGGGGAGGGAATCATTATGCTGTACTTCATGTTGAACATGGCCTTGTGTGTCTGAAAATTAGACTATTGGGAAGTATTAGGATCAAGGAGATATGGGCTGCTTTTACCTTGTACGTACTTAACAACTTTCACATGAGGAGAGAAACCCCCCCATTAGGCAAAGTATGATTAAAGGCAAACATGGAGTATAGAGGATTATGCTAATGCCCTCCAGAGTGGGGCACAGCAAGTCTTATTTTTTGGGTTTGAGGGTTGCCTTTTTTCTTAAATTCTTTTTGGTTTAACATGCATTTTCCTTTCTTTTTAATTCTTTAAATTGAGACCTACTTAGTAAATTTTGACCAGTGGAAAAGACACTCATTTATGTATGGTGGTGTAATGGAAAGAAACCTGAGCTGGATGTCTGTTTTCAGAATTAACCTAAAGGATTTTCCACTTTCATGGACTGATAGAATAACATGCAGAAATAATACACATGCAGGAGAAAATGGGAAGTTTACTAATGGTAGGCTAAGCAATGCATTGAGTGAGGCATGAACATGGGCTTACTCTGGAGGAAATGTGGAGAACAGGAACTTCAGGGTCCTCACAGCAGGCTGTCTCCCTGGGGACTGGGAACATTAAGGGAAGTAGAAGAAAAATGATGGTACGCCGGGTATGCCTCAAATCTGACTTTATAATAAAGTGGGCTTCAAAGGCTTGCCTTGTCTTCCTTCTTGGCCCAGGCATGGGTAAATTCCTGAAATGTCCTACTAAATTTTTACCTTTATTCTTCTGGAGAATGTAGGTGGCTGTGCCTGCTTGTGTAAAAAAAAAAAAAAAAAATGGAACTCAAGCCTTTGTGCAGAATGTTTGGCAGTAAGAACAAACAAGGAAGCAGAGTATTATATCATATGAATAACGTTTGTTGTACGTAATAGAAAAAGCTCTAACTGGGTTAATAAATACAATTTATGGGGTCATGTTAAGGAAAACATCCAGAGATAGGACAGACTATAGCGGAAGTTTGGTCTGTGTTCTTGCTTGTTGCTTTGTGATTTACTCAGTTTTGTTCTCAAGTCACTCAGCTTGTTTACATATTGGCTTTGTCCTTCTCCTCACTTTCTTCATGGTCACAAGATAGCCTTAGCTTCTAGATGTTATATCCTCACAGTACATTTTTTCTAGAGCACGAGAGAACATCTCTGAGGGCCCCTATGTCATGCCACTCCAGGGGGCACAATTCACATGAAATATAATACTTCTCTCAGAGGGACGACATGGACAGCACTGACATCCGTGCCCAGAATTCCTGACAAAAATCTCGATTATCCCTGTGTTTGGACCAGAGTAGGCCCCACATCTGCCCGTGAACCAGTCACTGTGTCAGGGGAATAGAATCCCTTAACTGGCTTAGTCAAGGGCCATGGGAGCCACTCCTGTAGAAAAATAGAGTAAGATTTATTGGAACCACGTGGATTTCCAAAGGATACTAAGGATGATTTTTCAGAGGCAAGAGAATGGTAGTTGCACAGGAAACCAACAGTATA
Organism: Prionailurus viverrinus; assembly: GCF_022837055.1. Taxonomy (NCBI): domain Eukaryota; kingdom Metazoa; phylum Chordata; class Mammalia; order Carnivora; family Felidae; genus Prionailurus; species Prionailurus viverrinus. The sequence goes on from NC_062564.1 coordinate 115,901,120, forward strand.
GTCCTTTAGATGTTTTGGATGAGAACTCGGCCTTTGCCCCATGACAGCTACCTTCAGCACTCAACCTCTGATATTTTTCACGCTCCCTACCTCTCTTCTTTACTTTCACTCTTCAGACTATTCCATTTGATTTCTGCCTCCACCATTCTACGGAAACAGCTCTTGCCTTGCCAATTCCAAGAGGCCTTTAAGCCTTGGTATACTTGGCCTTTGTAGTATCTGATAATCTGATTACATCTTCCCCCTTGACTTCCTTGACATCATAACTAGTCATCATCCACACTGATAACTCCCACTAATTTTATCCCTCCAGAGACAGCTCTAATTAACATTTGTGCATTTTCTTACTGTTGTGAGATTGCATTAAGAGGTGCTTGGCAAGCTCACATCTGCAGCAAGAGTTCTATTAATCTTTTCCAAAGGAAAAAAATCTCAACAATTTTGTCTGGCCAATATGGGTTTTCATGTCACAGAAAATCATCAGTCAAGTTCCTTTAGAATGGAAATAATCATTATGTTTCCTTAGGCAGTTCTTGCTTGGAAGGTAAGTAAAAAGATTTTATTTATTCTTTCAGCACAACGTCTAACCATTTAAATAGTTCCTTCATTATTTGCAAGGAGGTAACAGAATAGGATCAGTTATTGTTTTATGAACAATCAAAGATGGCAGTAGGTTCCATGAGAACTGTGGGATAAAGGGTGGCACGAGGTCAATTTCCTGATCTGGGGAAGGAGAGGAAGCAGCAGGTAGAAGCTTGGGGAAACAGAGTCAAGGTTTCCTCTCCAGTCTGCAGAATCCACCTGATCTTACATCATCTGACTATATTTCTGAGTTAGAACACAGAAGCCTCCTAAACAGTGATTAATTTATTTTTGCTGGAAGAAATTTCTAAGTAAGATTTTCCAAGAAGATCTTTGAATAGTGTGTTTCTAAGCCCTTGTGTCACTGAGAATATATTTTGTTGCCTATACACAGTAGCTGAGTATAAAATTTTGTTGCACAATCTTTTTCCTTTTTTCTTTTGCCATTCAGTGTTTTATTTGGTAAATCTAATGGCCAAATGAGCTTTATTATTATTTTTTTTTCATTTTTTTAAATGTTTATTTTTGAGACAGAGACAGAGCATGAGCGGGGGAGGGGCAGAGAGAGAGGGGGACACAGAATCTGAAGCGGGGTCCAGGCTCTGAGCTGTCAGCACAGAGCCAGACGCAGGGCTCGAGCTCATGGACCCTGAGATCATTACCTGAGCCGAAGTCGGACACTTAACCGACTGAGCCACCCAGGCGCCCCCAAATGAGTTTTATTCTTTTGGAAAAGTATCCTCCCTGTCCTTGTAGACCTTTTGTATTTTTCTTTGCCATTCATGTATTTGCCAAGTGATTTTAGCTATATCCTCTTATTGAGTTTACTAGAACATGGTATCTCGTCATATGAGAAATCTGGTGTTTTATTTTCAAGCCAACAAAGTTTTCTTCAATTAAGTCGTTGATTATTGTGTAGGATCCAGTTATAATGATCTTTTTGTTTAGGATCCTAAAATTCTTTAAATATTTGTTTTCTTTTCCCTGAGTATGCTATTCTCTCTTTTATCACTATCTCTTTGTCTTCAATTTTTTCTTTCATCACACTGATTGGATTTTTCACAATTTCAATAATATATTACTGCCTTCTATAAGAATATAAATTATATTATTGAATTTTAATTTCTTTCCATCCTTCCTTATTCACATATATTTTATCTTATTTTGTTGTCTTTCAGTCTCAACTCCTTATTTATTTTCTCCTCTTGTCTATTAGAAATAATGTACCCTTGTATTTTGCTAAGGATACCAAAATATCTAAAATGTTTCCAGCCTCCTGCAGTATGGTTCCTCTGAGTCTTCATTAAAAAGTTTCATTTCCTATAAAGAATTTTCCTTATAGAGCTCTGTATTTTTTCTGCTTTCTCAAAAGACAAACCTATCCATACTTGGTGTTTCACAACACAAGATGTGTGGGTTGCCCTTGGCCCTATTCTCTCTACCTAGTGGCTTTAGAAGAATCTCCTCCAATGTGCTTAAGGCAAATAGTGTGCACAGCCAGCTCATTTCCCATGGCTTTATAGCCTTTGGTTGACTCCAGTTGGTCTTGCTGAAATAGACTCTTTTTTTTTTTTTTTACAGTTTATTTATTTTGAGAGAAAGTGAGTACGGGTGTGGAGGGGCAGAGATACAGGGGCTCGATCCTACCAACCCTGATATCATGACCTGAACTGAAATCAAGACTCAGAAGCTTATTGATGCTTAACTGACTGAGCCATGCTGGCTCTCCTGAAATAGATTCTTCATTTACCACTTAAACTCAAGTACTAGTAAAGAAGTAGGACAGGGGAAACAAACACAATTCCATGCATGCACTGCAACTAAGACCTTTCTTGACTCCCAGAAGGCATCATAACACTCACCCCATTCTCTTCTTAACACCCCCCCCCCCAACCGCTGCACATTCACTCGTTCTCAGTAGATTCCTGGAAGTTAGTTTCTCATTGGATTGTAGAAGAGTGAGGAATTGACAGAGGTAGCAAGAGATCAGTTGTCTGGTGTTTTTTAAAAAGCAATAGTTGGGAGCACGTGGGTGGCTGAGTCCGTTAAGCTTCCGACTTCAGCTCAGGTCATGATCTTGTAGTCCGTGAGTTCTAGCCCCGCATTTGGCTCTGTGCTGACAGCTCAGAGCCTGGAGCCTGCTTTGGGTTGTGTGTCTCCCTCTCTCTTTGTCCCTCCCCCGCTTGTGCTCTATCGCTCAATCTCTCTCTCAAAAATAAAGAAATATTAAAAAAAAAAAAAGCAGCAGTCAGAGCTGGCTTTCCATGTTTTTTGTACAGTGGTAGAAAAGGATGAAAAGGCTCCCTACTGACTTTTGGGGAAGCAGACAAAGGGAGGTCTAGCACTGGTGGTCTATTTTGTGTGTTCAGCTTGGTTTTAAGTAGATATACTTCCTAGACTCTGGAATTAGGTTGCTAACTTGGCCTGTGTCAGGGTACTGAGAGGTGTTGTCTCTTTCTGTATCTTCATGGCTATTTTGGTAATAAGGTATAAGGGGTCTGTCTCCCAGAAACAAAACTAGCTACCCACTTTGGCTTCCTGGGTGATGTAATCCACTTCCATTGTTGCTGCCACCAATGCATCTTTCATTCTCTTTGAGAGTGTATGTCTAATCGTCACTTTTGGGTGCCAGTAAGGTACCTTGAGGTGGTTATTTAACTGCTACTGGTTAGCTGCACCCATTTTCCCTGTGCATAACCTCAAATCCAACCATCAATTTCACCCCTTGGCCTCAGCTTGTTCTTTTTCCTGTCTTGCTCTCTTGGCATGTGACAATAACATTCATCACATCACCTAAGCCAAAAAATGGGAGTCCACTTAAAATTTCATTTCCTCTCATTAACCCTTCAAACCTAATCAATAATCGTGTCTACTATCTTGCATTTCTTATGTGCTCTTAAACATATAAAGAGTACCCTTTGCATATGTTAACTTATTTAATCTCTATGATTTAATACTTTGCATATGTTAACTTATTTAATCTCTATGATTACCTTATGAAGTAGGCATTCTTTACCAGGGCTGGAACTAGGGTGGGTCAAGTGAGGCACCCAGCGAGTAAAATTTAAGGAAGCCCACCCTCTCAGGGTTATGCAAGTACGGGCTTCCCTTGCTCTCTCCTAGATCTGGCCTGCTTTTCCCTATATCTCTTTTCTAGATGAGGAAACTAAGGAACAGAAGAGTGAAATAATTTGTCCAAACTCACATAGCTGGTATGTGACAGAGCTGACATTTGGAATCTGTCCCGTCTGGCTCCAGAGTGCACAATCTCGACTGCTATACCACGCTGCCCCGCACGCAGCAGCTGCCCCTCTTCTCCAGGCTGACTCCTACATCTGCCTTGGTAACTTCCATTGTTCAACCCCTCATTACCTCCTGCCTGGGCTATTGTGATAATTTGTCAGTTACTCTTCCTGCTTTCAATAGAGCTTCTATCAGAGCTGTGAGCCTTTATACTATTGGAGTTATTCCTGGGTGACTCAAATAATTGAGAAAGAGCTGATTCCAATTCCCCTAACCCACATGCATGACTTGACCAAGTCTAGCCCTCTTTACTCCAGGCATTGAAAGATGGAAAAGGGACCTATTTGTTGGATTCAGAAAAACATACATAGGAAAACATTAAGTTGATATTAATCATCATTTCACTCTACACTCCCATTCTTTCTCTTGTGGTCCCAGGTTAAGAATCTTCTAGGGTATATGCATTCTTCCCAATAGAATTGTTTCAGGTAGGGATGGGCTTAAAATCTCCTTCCAGTTCATGGCTTCATTGTACAGGTTCCCATATTTACTGGCCAGGAAAAAGCAAGAGGAGTGGGTTTGGTTACTGGGCCATCATCACTCCGACAAGTTGGCAATATAGTATTCACAGGGAGTCCCATGCTCACAGGACCCAGTTCTCAGAGATGGCTCCCCAGTTTTAGTTCCATCCTAGCATCCAAGACCAGCTTCTAACTCAACCACATCCTCTGCAGCTGGAAGTTATAAGAGAGTATCTTCATTTTCATTGGCTTATTTACCCCAGAACCCACACGGACAAATTAGGGGATAGTTGTTTTCATCTCCAGTGATTAATTTGATTAAAGGAGATAACATTAGTGATGAATGATATAATAAAAACATTTCCCTGGCTAGGTCATGTTGACCAGTACAATAATTTCTAATCCATTGTATATTTTCAATCCCAAACATATTTCCTCTGTGAGTCTCAACAGGTCATTGTGACTTTGGTTTATTCATTCAGAGGGAGAAAAGATATGACATTCTTTAGAAAATTCTTTTTTTTTTAATAGAGAATTCTTATGCTTAGTCCAACATCTGCCCCATATTTCTGTCTCAATCTTCCACATTAATTAAAATTATTAATTATCCCATAGAATTACCTTGATAAATTGAAAATCTGATTGTACTAGTCATAGTCCTTATCTATTGAATGATTTCTTTGTGCCAGGCACTGACAGGTGCTATTGTTATCCTCACTCTACAGATGAAGAAACTGAGGCACAGAATGGTAAAGTATTTCCCCCAAATGACCCAAACATCAAGTGACAGAGACAAGATTTGGTCTGGGCAGTCTGGCCTTTGAGGCCATGCTCTTACCCACTTTGTTAATCTGCTTAAAACCCTGCGGTAAGTCCTACTGGTGACAGGATAAAATCAGTGTTCCTTAGCACAGAAAGCCTTGCTCTCTAGCTCCTTACGTGTCAAATTTATCAGTACCAAATAGCATATTGCTCCCTGCATATGCCATGAAAATCTGTATCTATAGGTCTCAAAGTGTTCCCTTTTCCTGGGTCTCCCTCCTTCTCTCTCTGTTGTCCAGCTGGTGCTCTCTCCCTCCTCTTTTCCCTCTCCCACAGATTATTTCTATTCTGAGCTCTTTCTTTTGCTTCTATTTCTCTTTCCTTCCCATCTCCTCCCTTCATTCCTAATGAGGAGCAGTGAAGTTTTATCTAGGGGCATGTGGAGTTTTCTTAAAGAGAAGATTGTGTTCAGTATCTGATTAAAAAAAAGTGAGAATAGTAATTCAATCCCATCTCCTTGAATTATCCTTGAACGGCCTTCTTCAGTTGTCCTTGAATGTGCTTTTGATTTTTAGAACCCAAACGGCCCTAATTATCTAATAATTATCTAATTATTATTTCACTTCAAATACAAAGGAACTTTGTTCCAGAGAGGTTGACTTGGCCAAGGTCATACAGTTAATTAGTGACAAATTCCAGATGAAATCCAGGTGGTTTGACTCAGAAGAAGTCTCTCTTTTAAGCCCAGTTGTATAAAGGAGAGAAAATGGAAAATATTCTTGCTTTCCTTCTTGTTCCGCATTTTTCCTCTTGCCAGCAATCCATTTTTCCCTTTGGCTTAAATTTGCAATATGTTTAAGTATCTGCCTTTGTTTTCTGAGAGAGTGCCCGGCAGATTCCCTTAGCTCTCCTCTCTCTTTTCTCTTAATCTTCCCCTCAGGCTAACTCTTTCTCCTGCCATGTCTTGAATTAATGCCTCTGATTGCTCAAAAGAAAACATTATGCACACTGTTGTCTTTATTAATCTCTGAGGTATTTAATAATACTAGTACAGAAATGCAGAATTCATGTGCTGATCATGTGCATGGCATGTGTACTTTTGTTGCCCATCATTACAAAGAAAATGTTACTCCAGCTTTTATTTGTATGTGTGCATTAAGTAAAGGAAGTTGACCTATGGGGAAAATAGAAGAAGAATTCAGCTGGGTCGATGTTGTGGCTGTGCTTCCCTTCCCATTGAGATAAAAGCAGTAAAAGCAGCTAACAAGGACCGCATGTAGGGACCAGAGCACACAGACCTATGCGTGCATACGTGGTCTCGGCGAGAGGTACCACAGGTAAAGGTCACAGGAAAGAAAGCAGCTTCACAGACATCAAGGAAATAGCAACTATTTACTGGCAGCCAGACTTTTCAAATAATAGCATGGATTCAGAACCACTTCAAAGAGAACTGGTCAGGAAATAGACAAGTCATGAATTTAAATACTTTCGAGATTCCGGAAATTCAAAAGCAGAGCCTTTCAGATATTTGCAGTAAGGTAGATCATGAGCAATTATTTCATTTCTGGAAATTGCTCAAAGACTTCTGTGAAAGGGAGAAGACTTTGAATGATGCCTGTATATTGTTAGAAACTTGGGGCATGCTTGAATAAGCAAGTCCTGAAATCAGGAAAAACGTATTTTGTGCCTAAAACATAAGATTTTTTTCTTTTGAAAAGTTGCATTCCATGAATTACTTTTTATACCAGGTTAATGAAAATTGACTTTTGTAGTGTTTCTCACATTGGTTGTACCATTTTTTGCAGAAGTACATCTGATGTTTTTTAGGTTTGTCAAGCTCTATACTTCAGGAGAGCTCCCAGGCAGGGAGGAAACATTCAATGACTATATTGATTTTTTGATCATTGTAATTAAATAATTTAAAAACTAAGTTAAAAATGTTGTGTTTGGTACATAGCAAATGGAAGGTCTTCCTTTTGCAATTTTTGGCTTTTAGGGACATTGATCTTAGGATTATATATTTCTCATAAGTAAATTAAATGATTAAGACCTTTAAAGTATAATTATTCAAAGTAGTAAAAACAAAACAATTAGACTGTGGTTATTTCATTTCTTGGTCTTGACATTTGTAAAAATCATCCCCAGGGCTACTTGTTTTTAAATTAACAAAATGTTTCTATTCCAAATCCATAAAAGTGGGCATCAGTCTTTCAGAAAACACATCACCCCCCTGGCACCATTCACAGCCTAGTATTTGGGAGTGGATTTTTGGTATAAATGGACATAAAATCTAGCAACAACCACTTTACAATTGGTAAAATTGGATTTGCTTTTCTTTAGGCACGTCCTTGTCCAGAAAACCTCCCACAGGGAGGCAGTATGGTGTAGAGAATAGAACACTCCTCCTTCCTTTTAGCTTTGCCACTAACTTTTCTATAAGATCGCCTCCAAACTTTTCATTGTTTTTGAGTCTCCATTTGTCATTTGCTGTTCTAAGTCACAAAGGCACCCTTTTATTTTATGTAAAATTCATCTATTCTGATTAACTAGTTTTGTCTTTTAATTAGAAATATGCTTATATAAGAGATGAGAGAAAAATCCCTTAACTGTGTGTAACTGAAGGGGCGCCTGGGTGGCTCTGTTGGTTAAGCGCCTGACTCTTGGTTTTGGCTCAGGTCATGATCACACGGTTTGTGAATTCCAGCCCTGCATTAGGCTCCACACTGACAGTGTGGGGCCTGCTTGGGATTCCCTCCCCACCTCAAAATAAATAAACAAACTTAAAAAAAAAAACGTGTGTAACTGAGCTACCGTTGGAACTTCAATTAGGAATGTGCAATAGTCATGGTATCACTTAGCCATCGATACCTTTTTTTTTTTTTTTTTTTTTTTAGCCATTGATACTTCGCTCCGTGGTCTTATGATCTATTCAACATGTCATAGCTTCCTATCTCACATGTGCCACAGGTGGGTAAAGGAACTTGGGACACATTAACTTGTTTGTTCAAATTCTTTGGAGAGCCTGTGAAGTTCCAGGCACTGCACTACATGCTGGGGACATACGGTTGATAGACATAGTGTCTGATTTCAAGGAGTTCACAATGTAAAAGTTCAGAAAGATCACTCTAAGGAAAAGAGCATGCACAGTAAATGTTATCATATAACCATGCTGGTACAGAGAAGGGACACTTGAGTAGGTGAGGAGAAAGAGAAGACAGGGAGAGTTTTCTGGAGGCATCAAAAAAGAATGCACAAAAGCACTGTACTATGAATGTTGCATACTTGGGAAAATGCGTGCAGGTCAGTGTTGGTGCTGTGTAAGAGGGACCGGCAGGAGATGAGTTTGGACTTTGTGTGAGGATAATCGATAGTCATAGAAAGATTTTAAGGAAGGAGCGCCTGGGTGGTTCAGTAGGTTAAGCATCCGACTCTTGTTTTTGGCTCAGGTCATGATCTTACGGTTCATGAGTTCAAGTCTCCCATTGGGCTCCACGCTGATAACATGAAGCCTGCTTGGCATTCTCTCTCTTTCTCTTTCTCTCTGCCTTCCCCTGCTCATGTTCTCTCTCTCTCTCTCTCTCTCTCTCAAAATAGATAAATAAACTTCATATAAAAAAAGAAAGATTTTAAGCAAGAGAAGGACATGATTATATTTACAATCTTGATAAATTTGCTGAAGTCAAGATGAGAGAGAGAAAGAAGAGCTGATGAAAGAAGAGCTGATGCTACATAAACCCCCGTGAAAAGGAATAGGAGCTGGCAGGGGCAATGGGGATAGAAAACGGATTATATTAAAAACATTTTTAAGGCAGAATCTAGCAAGTCTTCTTACTAGTAAAATGTGTTGTCAGGTGAGAACAAGGAGTCTAAGTTGACTTCTCTTCAGTTTCTGGTCTCAGTGGTTGGGTAAAACGTGAACCATGAAGGCATGAAGTATATGCAAGAGGAGGCAGAGCTTGGGGGTAATAAGTGATACTGAGCCAAGGCTGAGGTGCTGGAGCTCTGTAGATGTTCAACAAATGTTAGTTAATTCTTTTCTCCTGTTTCTTTTCCCCATGGAATATCTGTAGATGCCTGGTAGACTTCAGACATGTGAGTCTGGGCTGGAGATCGATCTGCAATTAACCAACATTTAAATGGTAGTTCTGGCTATGGAAGTGGATGAAACTGCCCAGAGACACGTATGTAGAATGAAAAAAGAGTAGGCGAAGGACTGAACTCTGAAGCAAATCAATGTCAAAAGGACAGATGGGTGTAGAATCATGAAAATATGTTGTTTTCTATGCTGCATTTATAACTGCATATTTCAGGTGGATAGGAGATTGGATGTTTAGAATCTGGCTTGAGAAACATGCTAATAGTCCTATGACAGCACCTGGTTTCGCTCAGTGGAGTCCAGCAGTAACATAATTTTGAGATGAATTTTTTATTTTTGGTAGTAATACAAACACAAGGGCAACTACGGTGCCGATTATTATTGGTTCTAAAAGTGTACCTATTGATAAATTCAAATTCTGAATTGATGAATCTCACGGAGTATGGTTTTGAGCTTGGTGGCCTAGAGTATAGTTACTTGATAGATCTTGAATACCTGGATGGATTCTCTACCAGATCCAAAGAGATTAGATCATATTTTTGTAGTTGTTGTTTTGCTGCTATTGTTATTGGTGTCTGTTCAATTTAGTACTTTACATGGAAATATCTATTCTTAAGACCGTTTCTCATCTCCTTCTCCCTGATCGCCCATTCTAGCTGTCTTCATTTTCAAACCAAGAAGATCATCTCCAGCCAGATTTATCTTTGAGAGGTTACCTTTTCTTTTTCCCGAGTAAAAAAACTATGGCCTAAATACAAACAAATACACCAGAAGGAACTATAGAGGTCTGCTGTTTTATTTAAAGGTGCTATGATGCTGGGCAATAGGACTCTGTGTGACTAGAAATTAGGCAGACTGCTGGGTCCCACAGAAGAAGAGAGGTAGCCAGAAGAGACCTAGAAGAGGCAGCTGAGTGGTGAATTAGAAAGGTTCACTAATGTAAGTTAAATTGGAAATGGGGTTTACTTCATGTATAGCAAAAAAAAAAAGATTCTTTCAATCTTGAAATTTATTTTTGAATTTTTGTCTCTAATTTTTTCCTCTGTATTTTTTCTTTCTTTATTTTTTAACGTTTATTTATTATTGACAGAGAGAGACAGAGCATGAGCACAGGAAGGGCAGAGAGAGGGGGAGACACAGAATCTGAGGCAGGCTCCAGGCTCTGAACTGTCAGCACAGAGCTTGACGCAGGGCTTGAACTCACAAACCGCGAGATCATGACCTGAGCCAAAGTCAGATGCTTAACTGACTGAGCCACCCAGGAACCCATTTTCCTCTGTATTTTTATCTCAAGGTCCACTCAAGGGGTTCCATCACTTGGAGCCTGCTGTGTGCACACTTAGAGTCCTCATGCTGTCCTCATACTGCCTTCTACGCTGCCCAGGATTTCGTGGGGATCCCATGATGAGTCCTTGTCATAGGAAGACATCTCTCTGATTTCTTCTTTCTGTCCTTTTCCCTATAGGAATGAAGTTTTATTGTAGCTACTCCTCCTCACCCCATCTCCACTCCCAAACCCTTCTGTGTCTGAGTAGGTATCCAGATCGTTGACCCTCAGCTAATCTGACAAACAAATCTATGCTTGTATGTTCGTGGCTAGGAACTTGAACTCCAGGGTTCTCTGTGCATTCAAGAGAATAAGTTACTAGAAATAGTAGCTACTGAGATACAATGAACTTTTCTGACTTACTCGGTAGGATGACTTTATAGATAGAGATGTCAGGTAAAGGTTGTAAAACCATGGCAGCAGGGATTATGTAGTTGGCTAGCTGATTAATTTGTTGATGCACAAACTTGGACCTTTCTCAAGTCACCCTTGTACTTAGAAAATTAAATCGGAATTTCACAGACCGTGCCCACTATGGGTCAAAACACAGGAAATTAACTTTAACCTAAAAATGCATATTGAGAAAATAAAGCTTCTGGAATGAAGAGAGTTAGTCCATAAGACACTCACATTGCTCTAGACACACTAGCTTCCTTCTCTTCCTTGTATACAACAAACACACTCCTTTCCTCAAAGCTTCCCACTAGCTATTCCATCCTAATACAAATTTCATTCCAGCTGAATTCTCTCTCCTTAGATACGAGGATGGATTGCTACCTCATTTCCTCTACTTCCCAGGTCTGATTGCCCTCTCTAAAATAGCATCCCCTCCATCACTCTTTATCCCCAACTCTGTTTTTCTTCAGAGCACTCATATATTACTAAACAATATATACTGCATACTTGTTATTGTCTCTCTCATGAGCTCCTTGAAGTCAGGGATTTGCCTACTGCTGTATCCCCAGAGCCTCCTTCAGAGTTTGCTACAGAGTAGATAGTTAATACACACATTTTGAATGAATGAGCAGCAGAGTTGAGCATACAACCCAGGCCTTTGGGGTCCCAATCCAGTATTCTTTTCACTAGACCCAGCAGTTGTCATATGGTTTGGTGCTCGTCTTTTGAGGTAATTCTGTCCTCTTTCCTTGCCTCCTTGCTCCTTTATACCTACACCAGCATAAATCCACTGAATGATCACTGCTTAGGAGAATTTCCTTGTCTTATGGTTTCTACTCTTTAGGGCATATTAAAAACAACTTGGAATCTTAATAATGCAGATTCCCAGGTCTCAAGCCTGTGTTCTTGATTCATTAAGCTTGGGGGAGATGAAGTCTGAGAAGCTGACTTTCTAACACTGTAGGATATTCTGGAACTGGTGGTCTTATACCTTTTAGGTACCAGTTGTACCTTTTAAGATACAACTTAAAAAATTTTTTTTAATGTTTTTATATATTTTTAAGAGAGAGAGAGAGAGAGAGAGAGAGAGAGAGAGAGAGAGAGACCAGAGTGCTAGTGGGGGACGGGCAACAAGAGAGGGAAACAGAATCTGAAGCAGGCTCCAGGCTTTGAGCTGTCAGCACAGAGCCTGACGCAGGGCTCAAACTCGCGAACCACAAGATCATGACCTGAGCCAAAGTCAAATGCTTAACCCACTGAGCCACCCAGGCGCCCCTAAGGTACAGTTTTGTAATGACAGATTCCCTGTGGCTCTAAAGCCCCATCTTTTAGGTTTTTACCACGGGCCATTAGGCATCAGACAATTTGCAAATTCTGTGCTAATTCCACCATAGATTCCATTTGGCATTGCTACTGCTTTGGACCACAGGAAGGATGAAGCAGAAGGGAAGTAATAGAGGAGAGGGGAGGGTGAGGAGAATCTCAATGACAGTGTGTTGGAAAGTGTGTATTATGTCTGAATGTAACATGGGAGGTTAGAGCAGATGGTGGTCATTCCCAGGCTGTAAGAAAAAAAGTCCCTTCAAGCCTGGAGCTGTTTCTACCCTCAGCTCTACCTAATGAGAAACGGAGACTCTTGGAGACCCATGATCACTTTGGGTCATATTTCTAAGACAGTCATGGTCATTTCAGTGGTTAACTGCAAGGGAGGAAAACTAGGCAAAGGTAGAGAGGAACAGTAAGGGAGGAGTTACAGAAACCTCAAAATCCATGGTCATTTATCTGGGAAGGGGCATGAGGTTTTCATGAATGCAGGTAAATAGCTGATTTCAAAGAAAGTGGGTCATTGGTACCTCCCTCTTAGGGATGTTTTTAGATCAAATGTGTGGAAACCATTAGGTAAAGTGCCTGGAAAATAATTGCCACCATAAATGATAGTTGTTGTTCTCAGTAGGTGTGGGTATGGTTAAGCAGGTGATCTCCATGCTTCATTCCACCTCATGGATTTCCTGAATTTGTCCAGGCTACAGTGAAGAAAAAAAGTTTACGCAACATACAAGAAGTGTGTTGAGCTCTTCCGGGAAAAACAAAAACAAAAGCAAAACAAACAAGCAAACAAACAACGCTTCCAAATGATGGTATATTCATTTTTATCACCATTGTCATTTAGGAGTTCGTTGTGCACTTCTAACCATTTTCCCAAAGACTTAAACTCAGGAAAGTCACAAATATATTTGAACGATTTTTTTTTTACTTCTTTTTTGAAGCTGGGTACTTGGAAGAAAACTTACTCACATGTTATTAATTATTTTATACATAATTAAGGACTTAGAGTTAAAAAACATTTCCAAGATTTATTTTCCTTTAGAAATTGGAGTTGCCTTTGGTTTCATTTTGGACTGGAAACATTAACCATGTCAGCTCTATGCAGGCAGGAACAGCACTCGCCCCCCCCCCCCGCCCCTCACTTTCCTGTGTATTCCCAATAATTAGCACAGGACCTGGCAAACAATAGGTGTTCAATACTTACTGGATGAATGAACTATTAGGTGACGAAATTTTTGTGATCCTAACAAGTTTTGCATTCAGGAGTCCTAACTTGAATGTTTCTTCCTAAATAAGCTGTATGTAATCACAATGGGTTTATTAGTTTCTGGGGCTGCTGTAACACATTGCCACAGACTGGATGGCTTAAAACAACAGAAATTTATCCTCACACAGCCTGGAAGCCAAAAGTCCCCAAACGAGGTGTTCGCAGGGCCACGCTCCCTCTGAAGGCGCTGGGTGAGAATCCTTCCTTGCCTTCTCCAGCTTCTGGTGGTTCCAGGTGTTTCTTGGCTTGTGGCTGTATCACTCCAATCTCTGCTCCCCTCTTCACATGGCCTTCTGTGTGTGTCTCCCCTTGTATCTCTTATGAAGACACTTGCCACTGGATTTAGGGTCCACCTGAAAAATCTTGGATGATTTAACCTCAAAATCCTTAACTTGACTACATCTGCAAAGCTGCTTTTCCAAAATGAGATCAAATTCACACTTTCTGGGATGTGGACATGTCTTTTAGAGGGCCACCATTAACCTGCTGCAATGACTTAATGGAAATTTTCAGCATTTATCATGGGATTATCTTTCTCTTGACTAGTTTTTCTTACGACACCACTGTACAGAGTTTATGAAGTCTTCGTAGCTGAGAAGGTGGAGGGCCTGGTTTGTGTTTTGGTCTAATTTAGGATAGATGGGGAAAAGCAAATCAGCATTTCATGTACAGATGGGAAAAGTACAGTGAATGTTGAAAACCGGTGGGAGGAGAGAGGAAGTTAAGTAAGTGCTCAAGAAGTAATGTTACACTCAACCTGATGATGTCTGCATGATATATTAGGGATGGGTATTTGAAACATAGTGATTTGAGTGATGACAAATGCAAAAGAATAGTGGTTATGATGGTATAAAGGGGGCCATTTTGTAATAATCTCAGTGTTTCACCCTTTGAGAGGGGAAGGTGGTTTGTGTAGAAAATTGATAAGTCATAAAGACAAGGCCAGAGACTCCTGGGATCAACAGTTTGAAGTGAAAGCCCCACGAAGAATACTGATCAGGAAAGAGACCGAGGCTAGATTGTGGCTTCTACATTGAAACCATCTGCATTCGATTTGGTGGTAGTAAAGTGCAGTCTTAGAATGTATAACTATCAAAAGAAATAGCACATCAGTGGTAAGTTATTCCAGCGTTAAATAAAGAGCTAGTGAGAACACTTTCAGAATTACTGTAATTCTTGTCAGCATTTTATTGAGAGGAAATTGTGGAAATTGAAAATGTCCAACAGGTGGCAACTGCAGTGTTTTTTTTGTTTTTTTTGTTTTTTGTTTTTTGTTTTTTTTTTTTTGCTGAGTGAGGATAAAATTTTTGCTGAAAAATGAGCCAGTATTGCTTAAGTGAAAGGACTCTTAGAGAAAAAGGAGAAATCATGGAGTAAAAAATATTCTGAAAGGGAAAGAACACACCGAATATGTTAGAAATAGAACTTTAGTGCCACAGGAAGACCTTGATGAATAAAACACTCAGTGTGCTGATGAAGAGCCCAGTAGTAATTGGAATAGCATTCCTTTTGTTCTAAACCTTAGTCGTTGAAATGGGATTTTAATGCACAGCCTTTTATGAAAAATGAAATAACTGAAATTTATTTATAACATGCTGTAGTAGACAAGTCATATGAAAATGTATTTGTAAAAATGGAAAGCACCTGCAACTTTGGGCGTTAAGAAAAAACTGAATTTATGTCTGGGATCCCAAGGGAAAATTGTAAATCTATCTCTTCCTGTCACTGGATATTTCTTTTGGTGAATTTATGATCAAACTCAGGCAGCTGAAGTCAAATAGTAAGGATACTATTAAAGGTAATAGGGGTTTATACAGAAATGGAGGTATATACTGGCCATGTGAATGTTCTCATCTGTATACAAATAAAATAGGTTTCTCCTGTTTAATTTATGTCCCTTCAAAATGACTGAGATAATGGTATCTCTACATCTTCAGGTTATGTTTATGCCATCTAGATTCCCTTATTTTTCTTTTTGTCTTTTATAATCATCATTCCCCTCTCCCCATTTTTCTCACCTCTGTCTAGACATGGGGGCATCCAGACTTTTTTCCATTTTGACATTTATGTTAACAGTCAAATTGTCCCAACAAGTACTTTTTCCAGGTTTGGAATTTAATGTTAAAAAATATAAATTTTAATATACATTATATACAGTTTAAGAAATCCATCCTCGATTGCTAAAAAAATAATCATCCCAATAATTACATGACTTTTTTGAAGTTTTTCTTAATATTTATTTTTAAGTAATCTCTACAACCAATGTGGGACTTGAACTCAGAACCCCAGCATCAAGAATTGCATGTTCCACTGACTGAGCCAGCCAGGCAGCCCCCCTTTTCTTAGTTTTAATTAATAATGTGAGAATGAGTTTCTGATTATGTCCTTATGGAGGGAAAATCAGCCTATTCCTCCAATGTTCTTTTCTGTCTCAAATATCCTGCCACTTATTCTAGGGTATATTTTATGACCTTGAGGATTTATTTACAAATTTTCAAGCTCCCAGGGCAATGGTCCACTATGAGCACAGAGCTTTAGGAGAGCACATGATAATTAATTGAGTTATAGGAAGAAAGGAGTAGAATTTTTATGTGTTTTTATGTAAAAAATTAGGAAAGAAATTAAGTTTTACTAATCTACTATTTCATATAGGGAATGGTAACCCATGTACATACTTTACAAATAAATATGCATATGTATGCATTTTAAAAAATCCTGTTGGTATTTTACAATATATTTCCTCTTTGTTTATATTTTTGAGCATTAAACCTTAAACTTCAAAATAGCTTTAAAAAAATAAGCAACTTAATAATAATACCTCAGAACTTTGAATTTACATTTTCCCTACATGCATTTTTCTTTCTGAAAATTTTCCTTTTCTGACCTACAAGCAAGCATACATTTCTGGGTCTCCAAAGTTCTTTGTCAGGATTCCTTGTTGCAGTACCTGGACAGCAAACATGAGTGCCTGGGAGTCTGGTAAAGAGACCCCTGCAGG
The DNA here is from genome assembly GCF_022837055.1 of Prionailurus viverrinus. Lineage (NCBI taxonomy): Eukaryota > Metazoa > Chordata > Mammalia > Carnivora > Felidae > Prionailurus > Prionailurus viverrinus. The sequence continues at coordinate 115,917,638 of NC_062564.1, forward strand.
ATTACTGAGTACTACCAGGCTGAAGCAATGAGTGTTTTCACTTCTACATGTTTTGAAGATTCGATCTATTGTATTCCCGGGTCCTTCTTTATGTGGGTTTGTTTTTTCCTTCTGGGTAGTCACTATATTAAGACACACAATCATTTGAAATTTCCTCTTTGAGTACTGCAGTTTGTCCTAGTTCAAATCTAACAAATTGCTAAGGTGCTTGGCTGGCTCGGTTGGTAGAGCATGTAACTCTTGACCGCAGGGTCATGAGTTCAAGCCCCATGTTGGGCATAGTGCCTACTTAAAAAAAAAAAAGAAAAGAAAAAGCCCCAACTCTAGTAAATTGCCAAATCTTACTTTTTAGAAAGAGATTCCATTCGTGGAGTTCTTTGGGAGTTTCTCATGCTGAAGGTAATAATGTATGACTAGATAAACTTCAAGATAGGTGTGTTTTCTTTCCTAGTAAATCTCACTGCTGTTTCTGCTATTAGAATCTGTATTTCTGTAGCAGTTTGTCATTCTCTGCATGTAACATCAATTTTAGATTTTTGCCCATTTAAAATAAGACATTGATTAATTATCAATAAATGTGGTAATATGATAACAGTGTTGGAATTTTTTCATACTGTCTTTTCTGTCCTTAAAACTTTCTTAGCCTTTCTTAGTCAGAAAAAGAAAATTCCTCCTCTAAAATGTTCCAAAGCTCAGTTTGTCCTTATTTCAATTAAAAATAATTATTGAGCATACACTACATTCTAGGCATTGTGCTAAGGCATGGAACAGTCATCAAAACAGACCCAATCTTTGCCCCTCAAAGGATTTATAGTCTATGAAGCAATGCAGATAATAAAGAAGTTGTAAAAGAAGAATTTAAGGTGCTCTGAGAGTGCTTTAACATTTTATTTATTTTATTGAGGTATAATGGATATACAGTACTATGTTTCAGGTATACAACATAATGATTCAATGTTTGTGTATGCTCAAAATTATCAATACAGCAAGTCTAGTTAATGTCAGTTACCATAGATAATTATGGAACTTTTTTTAAGTGAGAACTTTAAAGATTTACTCTTAGCAACTTTCACATATGCAGTACAGTATTTTTAACTAAAGTTGTCATGCTATACATTACATATCCATGACTTACTTCTTTTACAACTGGAGGTTCATACCTTTTGACTCTTGACTCTTCACCTATCCTCCCCGCCAAGGAACCACCAATCTGTTCTTTGTATCTAAGTGCTTGTTTGTTTTTAAGATTCTGCATATAAATGAGATCATGGGGAATATGTATTTATTTCTGACTTATTTCTGTTAGCATAATGCCCTTAAGGTCTATCCATGTTGTTGCAAATGGCAAGATTTCATTCTTTTTTATGGCTGAATAAAATTCCTGTGTGTGTGTGTGTGTGTGTGTGTGTGTGTGTGTGTTTATGGGCGCACATGTGTGGGTGCATATATTTATATACCCCACAATTTCTTTACCCATTCTTCTATGGCTGGACATTTATCTTATTTCATATCTTGGCTATTGTAAATAATGTTGCAATAAACATGGTGGAAGGCATATATCTTTTCAAATTAGTGTTTTCATTTTCTTCAGATAAATACCCAGAAGTGGAATTACTGGTTCATATGGTAGTTCTATTTTTAATTTTTTGAGGAACCTCTATGCTATTTTTCATGGTGGCCACACCAATTTGCATTCCCATCAACAGTGCATAAGGGTTTCCTTTTCTTCACATCCTTGCCAACACTTGCTATTTCTTGTCTTTTTGAGTTTAACAGGTTTGAGGTGATATTGTGGTTTGTTTGCTTGTTCTTGATGATTAGTGATGTTGAACGTCTTTTTATGTACCTATTGGCCATGCATATGTCTTTGTTGGAAAAATGACTATTTAGATCGCCTGCCCATTTTATTTTATCTTAAATACTTTTTAAAAAGTTTTTATTTACTTATTTTGAGAAAGAGAGAGAGAGAGAGAGAGAGAGAGAGAGAGAGCAGGGGAGGGGCAGAGAGAGAGGGAGAGAGAAAGAATCCTAAGCAGGCTCTACACTGTCAGTACAGAGTCCAGTGCTGAGCTCGAACTCACAACTGGGAGATCATGACCTGAACAAAATCAAGAGCTGGGTGCTCAACCGACTGAGCCACCTGGGCACCCCCCTGTGCCCATTGCTTTTTTTTTTTTTTTTTTGAGGAGAGAGAGAGAGAGGGCACAAGTGACTGAGGGGCAGAGAGAGAGAGAGGGAGAGAGAGAGAGAATCCCATGAAGGGCAGAAAGAGAAAGAGCAAGAGAGAGAGAGTGACAGAGAGAAGCCGGGCTCAACCAAAGCAGGGCTCACCTCATGTTTTTACCCGAAGTGGGCTTGTGCCTACCTCCCCGTGTCAGTGCTTAGAGGAAAGGCCATTTGAAGGCTAAAGCAAGAAGGCCACTGTCTATAAGACAGGAAGAGAGCTGCCACCAGAAATAAAGCCTGATTGCATGCGATCCTGCTTCCATAACCAGGAGAAAATAAATTTCTAGTCAATAAATTTTTAAATAAATTTAAAAATAAATTAGTAAAATTCTTGGTTGTATTTATTCCTAGGTATGTTTTTGATGCAATTGTAAGATGGGTTGTTTTCTTAATTTCTCTTTTTGGTAGTTCATTATTACTGTACAGAAATTCAACATGTCTCTGTATATTTATGAGTGTTCCCTTTTAAAAGAAGCACTCTGTAATCATAATCCCAGTGAAATGAAGCCAACAGGGTCTCTGGGCCCCATGTCTCCCACCTTGCTTGAGCCCACACTTTCCTGCTTTCCATGTTCACACAAACCAGACCAGGATAAAGAAGCTGACAAAAGCACTGCTTACTTTCCTGTGCTGCTTTTTTTTTTTAAGTTTATTTGTTTTGAGAGAGAGACAGAGCGAGTGCAGGAAAGACAGAGAGGGAGAATTCTAAGGAAGCTCCATGCTATTAGCGCTGAGCCCCATGTAGGGCTTGAACTCACAAACCCTGAGATCATGACCTGAGTGGAAACCAAGAGTCAGATGCTTAACCGACTGAGCCACCCAGGTGCCCCTCCTGTGCTTCTTTTAATCTGATTTGTATCCAGATCTAAAAGTGGGATAATTTTATATCATTTTAAAGCAGCTTTTGTGTTATGTTCACCGGAAGTGTGAAAACTTTTGACTACTTTTATTCACGGGTGTGACTCAAAAATATCATTGACCCAGTCCCTTTTTTGCTATTGTCTCAGGCCAAGAATAGTGATGAATGACAGGTGATTTGAATGTGAAAGTTGTAAATAAGATCTTGTGTTATAACAAACCAATAAAAGTTAAAATTTGATAGTTTCCAGCATTGCATAGTGTTTGCAATTGTATCTAATGTGAAGTAAATATTTTGCGGATTTATTAAGATGTGTAATGGCCTTCTTGTAATCTTTTTGTATGCACAGATCAATTAGCTTATGTAATCAATTTGGATGATTTGACAGCTCTCAAAACCGAACTTCTTCATTTTAACTCACTTCGTTACATGCACACATGTATATGAGTGTGCACTCACCTGTGCAGTCACCTGTGTGCACAGTGTGCACCTGTGTGATTGTGTCCTTGAAGAATCTTGGAGTTGTATTCTGTTACATATGAGACACAGGAATAGCACTAATGTCAGAAATGCTAGCTTTCTGAATACAAAAGTTATCTTACTAAGAATAGGTGTTTCCCCACCCCCCTTCTTTGATATCCTTGCAAGCGAAAAAGGATGACTTAGGTGATCCTGATCATGGACGTCTCTGTTTTGATTTATCCTACCTATGGGGCTTTTATATTTTTGATATGTTTAACAACCATAGCACAAAATAAGCCTACTGGTGATAGAAAGCTGCAGAAAAGAGACAAAAACTGAGAAAAGGGAACAAGTAGGTAGCAGAACCAGGAATAGAAGTCAGAGCTTCATATTCTTCAGTTTGTGCTTCATTTCTAGGTCCATGTTGTTTTCCTTTACCACAGAAGAGCTAGCTCAGTGCCACAGATTGTTGGTTATAAAACATTAAGGAGATAATCCTTTAAGAGATTTTTAGTGAGAAAACTTTGCAAACTCTCTCTCTCTCCGCTGCCCCAAATTCTGTTAATTGGATTGATTTAGGACAACATTTTCCTAACTATGTTCTGGGGGTTCTTTGTTGAGAAAAAATTGGGAAATATTGTGTTCTATACAATGAAGTAGGTTTCTTTACTGTAGGCCTGCTCAGAATCTTTCAAGTTTTAATGTGCATTGTGAGTGGCATAGGTTAATATGTTCCATTTCTCTAGTTTACTTGACCCAAGAACCATTTTGCTGAGCAACCCCTATTCATATTACATGGGTCACAGCTTACAGAAGATTTATCTAGGGTGGTGGCTCTCATTGTGTGCCTTTCATTTGATACAACTATTTGTACACCTGAGAGCTATGTTATGTTAGACTAGAAGAGTAGAAAGGCATCATAACGATAAGTGAAGATTCTAGCGGCATACCAAGAAAAGAGATTTCCTACTAGAGAGTTTTTCTGAGCACCTTTGTTATGGACTAAATATGCATCACCCCCAAATTCATATGCTGAAGTGTTAACCCCCCAGTGTGCTGTATTTGGAGTAAGGAAGTAATTAAGTTAAATGGGGTCATCATGGGAGGGCTCTTACCTTATCGTATTAGTGTCCTTATAAGAAGAGACACCAGAGAGCTTCCTCCTGCCTACCTCCCCATGTCAGTACTTAAAGGAAAGGCTATTTGAAGGCTGCAGCAAGAGGGCAACTGTCTACAAGACAGGAAGAGAGCTGTCACCAGAAATAAAGCCTGTTGGCATTCGATCCTGCCTCAAGAACCATGAGAAAATAAATTTCTGTTGTTTAAGCCACCCAGTTTACAGGATTTTGTTATGGCAATCTGTGCAGACTAAGACACCGTTAGGGTTAAAAAAAATCACCAGATTTTGTTTGAAGCAAATGGGAAAAGTTACTCTTTTGCTGCAATTACTGCCAAATGAGATATTTTGTTAGGTAAGCTGACTGGAGACAAAGTAAGTTGCCCTCAGATATACAAGAAATAGAGGAAGTGAGGGAAGCATGGAAAATCTCATTAAGAAAAGCTTTGAAATATATTCTACTCACTTTTTTTTTTTATTGAGTCATTAAGGATTAAACGGCAATGTGGTGACAGAGGAACAGTGATGATAACGTGACCATGAGGGGCATACAGGCAGCATTGACTGAACATAGAGCTGTCCCTCACATCAGAGTAACATTTGGTGAGCTTTGCTCCCCAGCCAATTGAAAATTAGCATCCAGATCTCAGACTCAACCTCGTTAATTTTTGCTTCTTGAATGGTTGTGCCAATGGCTGAGCGCTCTGTGTGTTCACAACAATTGAGGCCCAGCCTGACACCAGGACGCATCTTCCGCTCCTTTCTCAGGTGGTCAGGAACTATACAATCAGACAGAAGAAAGTAGTTTTGAAGGTAGTTTCTTTTCTTTCTTTGGGAATTTAACAACATATATGGGAGAGATCTCACAATCACCCACCTTGCAGAAGACCTGTTTGGAAAACAAGCAGAAAAGAACCACAATCCTTAACGTTATTCTCCAAAGGCAAATGGGTATACGTGTGCAAGTATGTGTGTATGTGTGCATGCGCAAGGGATCCACTTACGCTGACTTTGAATATGTGATTCAGTTGTAGAGATATAAAATTTCATGCTTTTTGAGTATATTTGATTTATGAATCACATCAAAGTACTTAATGGGAATTCATGGTTTTAAAAAATGTTCATCATCAAAGGCAAATGCTCCTTGCATAGAAAAATAGTTTGGCTTCTAATTTGATATGATCTCTCTAGGTGAAAAAGAAAGGACATTTGAGTGAGACTCAGAAGTGGCCAGAGTCCGTGGAAGGATTGCTTTGACTCTCTGAAACACTGCACAGACCTGTCTTCACATTGGAGATCTAAAACAGTGCATGAAAGCAGACACACAGGTGTTGACCAGGCCCATGAACCAAGCCCGCTTTGTTTGTGTTACACACGGTGAACTTTTTTCCTGGGAAGTCAGATTGCAAATGAAAATTCAGAGCAGCACTTTGGAACTAACAAGTACTGATCTCTAGGTGATGTCCTTTTCCTTTTGGACTTGAGCTTGTTGCCTTTCATGAGGACATCTGAGCAGTGGGCCAAAGGCATTCAAAGTCTCTTTTCTTTCATCAGTGTCCTCTCTTGTGGACTTAAACCACCAAACAAAAGCAACCTCAGTAAAGCAATGAAAGGTCTACCTCATTTTAGGAAATTCTTGAACAGGAAATCTTGGTGATTCCACGTGATGTTACTTTTGTCTTAAAAGTCACAACGTTATTCATTTTAAGGAAACAATAGTGTAACCTCGAATCTTCCTCAGATCTGCCTTGAAATCAGAAGCATCCAAATAAGATGAACAAGAACAGGGTACCCTCTCTCCATTCAGAACTGATATTTTCACTTCCTTTTGCTTCGCTCTGACATCTATGTTACAAAAGTGGAAAGTAGTCACTTGACATAAATATATTTAGATGAGGACACTAGATTTATTTCCCTGGAAGAATTACCCTAGGGAAGAGGACCTTTGGACACAGATCAAGCTGCTGCACTGAAGGAATAGAACTGAAGACCAGTGAAAGGTTAGTGCCAGTGAAAAGATTCTCCCATCTGCTAAATATGCTATCCCATCATGGTGATTTAAGAAACCAGGAATGTCCTTAAAATCTGCTTTGGAAATCTTTTCCTTTCAAATCTTCTTAGCGACCTGCATTTATTACTGTCTCACGGTGCGATGTGACTACAATAGAAACACTCACATACTCAGGTGAGATGGGCTTGCAATACAGTTCAGTCCTAGAGACTGAAATCACTTGAGACTGGGGGGAGAGGGAAGAGGGGGAGGGAGGGAACCTCATCTATATTTTCTGTGAAATGCTAAAGATGCCCTTAATCTTCCTCTCTCCGTTATTTTCACAATAAGTTGCTCAATGAGAGGTAGAGGTGACTGGACTTAATGTTGGTGGGAACTTGGCATATGGAAAACTGTCTCTGGCTGGAGAAAGAGCCAACTGCCATTGGCTTTCATTCTTGATATAAAATGCAGCAACACAAAATCTGCGATTTAGTGAACTGAAAAGTGATACTAATTTCCTTGAATACTATTCCAAATGTTTCAAGGTCCTTCAGGTGAATTCCACCTCCCTCCGTCTTTTGTTTTTGTTTTGGTAATCTCATGGCAAACAAATCTCAGGGGATTTTTCTAGAGGCCAAATTTAGATTCAACAGGGTTGAGATAGAATCTCATCTACCATGGTAAAAATACCTTCCTTACATGCTCACGTCCCTTCTCTAGTGACCTGAGCACTGGGGAGAATGGAGGAGGCATCCACACAGTTAGGATTTGCCTATATGTAGAAGCTGATAAAGCAATATCATCTTTAAATCAGAGATTCCAATGTACCTTGAAAATGTCAACACATTAATCCTCACACCAACACATCATTAAATAAATAGAATCATCTGGGTTCCTGGGTGGCTCATGGGTTAAGTAATGGCATCTGGGTGGCTCAGTTGGTTAGGTAACCAATTTTTGGTTTCAGCTCAGGTCATGATCTCACTGGTTCATGAGATTGAGGCCCATGTCAGGCTCTGCACTGTCACCACAGAACCTTGACCCTTGTGATTCTCTCTCTCTCTGCTCCTCCCTTGCTCACACATACTCTCTTGCTTGCTCTCTCAAAACATATATAAGCTTAAAAAATATTAAAAAATATATAGAGCTTATGTACTTTGCATGGTACTGCAAAAAATGTTTAAGCTTGAAATTTGGGCTCCAACCAAAATTTTAAGAGTAAGCATTCTTTCAATTCTCCAACATCACACCATTCTATTCCCCACCCTCTGCCCCATCACCCTGCAAAAAATCTACCTACCAATCTCTTTATAACTGTAGCTTAAGATACTGTTTGGGTAATGGTCAGACTTCTGAATACGGACATTTCTATCAGACGTGAAATAAACGATCAAGATGAGAATTTAGGTTATCCCTCAGTCTTTGAGAAGGATAGTGATATAAACATAAATTGCTGGAGAAAAAATACACATCACCCAAGGTGGGGAGCAGTGATTTGGACCATGGTGACTGAGAATGAAGAAAGTCTGAGAAGGGAAAAGCTTTAGATGGAAGGCTCATTTTTCTGTTCTCTAAGTTGCTTCTACGCAAGAGGAGATGGAGGGTAGGGGTGTAGGAAGAGGGCTGTTGTAGGAGAGTGGAGTGGTGAAGACATTTCGACCAGGAAGTATTTCAGGAGCAGCCGTGGTGGTGGCTGGTGGTGGCAGTGATGGCTGTGATGGGGGAGGAGCCGCATGAGGGCGAGGCAATGTCTGCAAATCTGCTTCACAAGGCTGAGCGCATAGCCTCTGGATTGTTTATATGGTCAGGGCAAGCAAAGTAAACCCGAGGCTTATGTTGTAGAAATAAGTTATAAGAGTCAAGGTTCTTTATTCTCATGCTTGTGAAAATATATCCATCTTAACTTTTGAGAAAATCTCAAAATCTTGAAAATCTCTTGATAGAACCCAAGAGGGACAATTGATAAAGGGTTACTGCAAAGCAAGTAGGGAATAAGGGTACAAAATACGCCCTCCCTCATGTTTTTTTTTTCTGTTAGATTAAATGTGCTATTTGAACTTCATTGCATAATTAACCATGCATTCCCACATATTCTTCTTTAATTCTCACAAAAATCCCATGACATAGATTTACCATTATTTCTATTTTACAGACAAAGAAATGAGGTTCAGAGAACTGGAGGTGACTTATTTAAGGTCAACAAGTGGCAGGATGAGACCCAGATTCAGTCTGTCTGGCTACCCTGCTGTATGCCAGAGTCCTGGTGACTATCAAGCACCACATTATTCTTTATTGTTGCCCAAAGGTTAGACCTGTTTTCAGAGCTGCTTTGGACATTGGTGCCATGAACCTTATTCTATGCTTAGATGACCAAATGACTGAGATTTGTTAAATTATCACTGCAAAGTTTTGAATAAAGTCATATTGAAAATTCAACAAACAATATTCTTGCTCAACAAAAGTACTTGATGAGTTTTTTTCAAAAGTACATATTATGGTCATTAAATGCCATTAAGAGAAAACTGAGCTTATTGAAATGGAAGAGGGGGGGTACATAGTGGACTTAATTGCTAATGGAGTAAAGTTTCATTTGGATATTGTTTAGAAAAAGCAAGAGGCAAAAAAAAAATGGAAAAAAGAAACAAGAGCAGGTTCAATTAAATCCATTTTTACTTGTGAAACAGAGTCCATTAAATCAATACAGCTTTTAAATTCTACTGTATTTGGCAACATTTGGAACATCCAGTTCTCTAATAGAAAATGAATCTAAATGGAGGACTCTCTGTGGATAGAGAGGCAGCAGTCCTGTGTTTAACAGACGCTCAGGAAAGCAAGTTCTCCCCTGCTGGCAGGGGATGTTTAATACATATCAGTCTTTGTATGGCACCCCCTTTTTTCTAGAACAGAGTAGTTTATCACATGGAGTTGAGGCTACTAGAATTTCAGTCTGCCATTCTGGGCACCGGCGAGGTCCTGACCGTATGTTCAAAAATAAAAAAGATCAAAGAGCTAATAAGTAGTGGTCAACATGCCTTTAGTCAGTACAAAAGGAGAAACAAAACAGGGCAGCAGCCTTTATTTCAACAACTGTGCTAGGAAAGCCCCAAATCACTACCACACCAAGAACTGCAAGTAATGCTGGAAACAGAGTCCATAAAACATGCGATAGGTCTGTTTTAGAATGCAAAAAGTAAAGGAAAAATCCACCCTAAATAAAACCAGTGTTCTTAGGCACAGCAGATAGCAACATCTTACATATTTTGCAGTTTCATGCTAAGCTTAAACAGAGGTCACAGATTGTTTACTTTGAACTCATGCACATGGGGCAAACACTGGACAGAGATCATGGGACTTTGGACCAACCTGTTTCATAGGAACAGAAACAGTGTTGACGATTAAACATAGTAGTTACTTTCTGGGTCCCCTCTCCTAACATCTGCCTAAAGTCTGCCACCATAAAGAGGTGTATAGCTTCTTTGTGCTTCTCTGTCATTCTTTCATAATCAGGCTTCTAGGGAGTGATGACTGGTGCCAAAGAAAAGGCTCTTCAAATCCGTGCTTTCCTTGGTCTCTTTAGTTGCAGTTTCCAAGAGTACAAGTGGGGAGCGGATTGCAAAGGAGCAGCGACAGCAATGTAATAACAGGTGTGGCAAGGAACTAGTAGTAGAAAGGTTAAGTAGAACAGCCTATGATTTGGGTAGAATGCAAAGCTGCATTAAATTACTCTGATTCAAAGATCCCTCAGCTGCCTGATCTTAGAGGACCAATCTCAAAAACAAACAGCCAAAAGAGTGATTTGGGGGTTACGGGAGAAAAAGGCAACAGTGTGCCCAAATCTGAATGGGCACGTAGATGTTGGAGTCAATTTGGCAGGCAGAAGAGGCAGTGGGTGCCAGAGTTCTCTGCCCACCCACCTTCATCTGGGACGGAGGTCAGGGAGCTCTAACAGCTTTGTGAACATTCTCAAGTGCCCTTGGGGCTAATAGGTCTGTTAGGAATAGTGACTTTTTTTTTTTTTTTCAGATGTGTGCTTTTATCCCATAACTGTCCACAAGAACTGAGCATCACACAGGAAGGGACCATAACAAACTTCTACCGAATTGTAGCTTGTACTTTTCTAGGGGCAGAGCTTTATAAATTCATTCATTCATTCATTCATTCATTCATTTCTTTCACTGTTTTGAATCACTTAATAAGTGAAGGCACTAAGTCTGGTGTCAGGAAGACAAAAGACAGCGAAGACACATTCCCATCCCAGCCGTCTAGCCAGTGTTTCTGCCCCACTAGATAGTGTCGGATGGGGCCAGCCGATCATGTGGAGGTTGCACTCGCAACCTGGAAATGGATGCAATCTGGATGCGCTCACAGATTTTCCCGCCAGGTTCCAGCAGTGACTCTTCCTCAGGTGCTGCGGGTTTTCTATGTGCTGCCACTACAGCAGTAGATTCTATACTTCATGAGAAAGTAAGGCCTTATCGGTGTTGGCTCAGTAAAACCATCAGTTTCCGAAAAACAGTTTCAGAGCCTCACAAATTTTCTGAGGATTTAGGTGTAGCAGTAGGGTGAGGGGAAGACCGTTAGAGGCTTCTGATTTTGAGACGTAGCCAAACTCCTTTCAGAAAGATGGTGACATTGGGAAGCATTCTATTCCCTTTTTCTGGGGGTTCTTAAGTCTGCGAGAGAGTGATCCCTGGCCTCTGAATTAGAAAGGTCACAAGAGCCCCTCCACACTCCACCAAATAGCAAAATGACAGATTGGAGAGACTCCAGATTCGCCGAAGATGACAAATAGAAGGTTCATTCCGTCTTTCAAACTGAAATTCAGTTCAGGGAAACAAGCATGCCCACAGTCAAGATGATCTAGTCCCATTTTCTGGGATAATGACTGAAGGTTTTCATGATGTTGGCAGAATAACTCAATCTTCTCATTTGTTTATCTTAATTTTAGTCTCTGTCTTTCCACTTTCTGGCCTGTCTCACTTGGGATGCCCTACTGAGCTCTTCTCTTGTATCTCCTCACGGTGCCTCCGCAGGACGCCCAAAGCCCACTTCCTCTCCATGACCCTTTTACTACATGCACACATTGGTCTGTCCCCTCCCTGAGCTCCTGGAACCATGTTGCCCAGTATAGCAGCCACTGGCCACATGTGTTTAATGAGTATTTAAAATATGGCACGTCCACAGTGAGGAATGCCATAAGTGTAAACACACACTGGATTTTCAAGATGTAGTACAAAAAAAAAAAAAAAGAATGCAAGACAATTATTTTTTTATTGATTTCATGTGGAAATGAATATTTTGAATTTATGGGCTTAAATAATATATATTCTTAAATTAATTCCACCTGTTTCCTCTTTTTGCAATATGGCTACTAGAAAATGGAAAATTACATATGCAGCTTCCATTATAGTTCCACTGGATGATGTTGTCCTCGAGCACCCAGAGTCTAAAACAACTTATCACTGAATTATTTTTTGGTCAGAATTTTTGGGTTGTAAGGAACAGAAACCACTCACATTTTGTCATACCGAAATAAGGGTTTGTTGTGAAAACATGGACGTAAAAGAATGAATCATATCCAGGTCTTATGAGAACAAGCAAGATGAGAAAATGTCAGGGATACAGGCACTGCACATTCTCCGTCCCTCTCTCTCTTTATTGGATATTTCATGTCTGCTTCTCTCTGAACACCTGCTCCACCCTCTGCTGAATGGACAAACTTTTTCCTGGAGGCTTCCTCTCCATTATTCCAGTTTGAACGGGGCTTTTGCCTGTGGTGGTGCTAATTTTGGCTCTGACTTTCCCTGATCTTTTAGCTCGGCTCCCCACAGCTTGCTGGCTCAGTCTTGTCAGCACCTCAATTCCAAAATTGCAGGGGAAGAGCTGGATTGATTCAATTGTGTTCAGATTCCTCAGTGACTGTAAAGAGACATGGTCATCTGGATAAGGATATTGGATTCAGAGACCACAGGTAAAGTTAAACTAGAAGAATTGGGGTGAGGCTGATAAGATTAAAATATCGGACAAGTGTATATTCTTTGGCATTGTTCACTTCTTTGGTTATCTTCCATTTTGCCCTATCATCAGTTTTTCTCTGTCCACTGAATCATTTCCATCAGAAGACAAGCCTGTTCTAATGTCTTCTCTTTAACCAGCTAGTCTTGCCATTACTTTTTTTTCATGCCAGGACAGCTAACTCAGACTTGGACCTTGAGTTCAAGTAATTGTTTGATTCAATTCAAGAAACATTTCTTACCTATCATCTGCTTGTATGCCATTGTGGAGGGTACTGGGGGTATCTGAGGATATTAGCACAAAGTAGATGAGCTCCTTTAAAGGATGCATTTAGGAGAGTTCTGGTTACAAAATGCAAATGCACACTGTTTCCTTCCCTTGCCACAGGAAGTTCTGTAGACTTTCAAATAACACCATTTTAGTATGCCTGCAAAGGGTTTGTTCACTACTTAATATTAAGAAGAAAACTTTAAAAAGAAAAAAGCCAATTTTTAAAAGTGTTTATTTTAGGATCTGCCATAGAAGTTTTATAGGTTTTCTACTGAACTATCTGATGTGTACATTCTTGCTTTTATTTTATTTTAGTTTTTGTTTACTTGTTTATTTGGTCTGAGTCCCCTATAAAACATAAGTTTCATATTAACAAGGACTTTGTGACCTTATCACCATTGTCTCTCCTGTAACTAGCAATAATACCAGATGTGTAGTAAGTATTTAGTAAAAATTTAATGAAAATGATGTGACTGATTCATCAAGGAGCTTGCCAAATCAATAGAAAAAAAAAACAAAAAGAAAAGCTGAAACTCATATAGTTTCTCTCTCACATAGTTCTGGGCATATAGAGCACATTCAATAAATATTGGTTGTAGGGAGAGTAATTGATTGTTTCTTTTTCTGCTCCAGCTTCTCAGGTACAGTTGACCCTTGAACAATGCAAGGGTTAGGGGTTTCAAACCCTTGCACAGTTAAACATTCATATATAAATTTTGATTCCCCCAAAACTTAACTACTTATAGCCTACTGTTGACTGGAAGGCTTATCAATAACATACATAGCTCATTAACACGTATTTTCTATGTTCTATGTGTTATATACTATATTCTTACAATAAGGTAAGCTAGAGAAAAGAAAATCTTATTAAAAATCATAGGGAAGAGAACATACATTTACAGTACCGTATTTATCAAAAAAGACTCCATGTATAAGTGGACCTGCACAGTTCAAACCTATGTTGTTCAAGGGTCAACTGTACTTCTTTCCTAGATCTCCATTTAAATACTTCTTTTGTTAAAGTTAGTTACTAGAAATAGCTGGCACAACCCTAGGAAGTTTATGTACAAGATTCCCTAAAAGCATTTTGTCTTTGGGACAAATTTACCCTATACATTTTATAAGGTAAAAAGGTAAGATGTAGCTGGCTGAGAACCACAGTGGCTCAAAGTACACACACATTTCATGCTTCGTCTTTTCAATAAATGTCCCTTAAAAAATTATAGTATATTAGTGACCAGAATTATAATTCCCATGAAACTTGAAATGTTAAAGTGCTTGGAATTTTTTCCACCTCTAATCATTTAAATTATTTCATTAGGGTTTTGGATTGTAAAATAACATGATTTTTGCTTATAACTGTGAAAGACTCTAAGTGTTTTGATAAGACCTTTTGATCAAACATTTCCTGAAATCTTTATAATATTTTTATGTTTGGAAAGTTGATTTTCTATGGAAATCAGATGAGAATGTAAAAACGTGTCATTTTCCAGAAGTATATTTTGTGAGAATTGGTATGTTTTGTGTCATTTTGCTTGTTTTCTAGTTTTATTGAGAAATACTTGACACACATCACTGTATAAGTTTAAGGCGTACAGCATGATGGCTTGATTTACATATATTGTGAAATGATTAACACAGTACGTTCAGCTAACATCCATCTTCTCATACAGATACAACAAAAAGAAAGGAGAAAAGAAAAATAAAAAAGGAAAAAAGCGTTCTTCTGATGAGAACTCTAGGATTTACTCTCTTAACAACTTTCGTATGTAGCATACGGCACAGTGTTAGCCATAGTCATCATGGTATTCATTGCATCCCTGGTATTTATTTATCTTACAGCTGAACTTTGTACCTCTTGACCACCTTCCTCCAGTTTCCCCTCCCCAACTCCCCACTTCTGGTAACCACAAGTTTGATCTCTTTCACTAGGAGTTTAAAAAAAAATTTAAGGTCCCATATATAAATGAGACCAATATAGTATTTGTCTTTCTGTTATTTATATTCACTTGGCCTAATGCTCTCAAGTTCCACCCATGTTGTTGCAAATGGTAGGATCTTCTTGTTTTTTGATGATGAATAATATTCCATTGTGTATATATATACCACAACTTCTTTATCCATTCGTCCATCAATGGACACTTAGATTATTTCCACATCTTGGCTATTGTAAATAATGCTGCTATGAGTGTGGGGTTGCAGATATATTTTTGAGTTCGTGTTTTCATTTTTGGGGGGGTATATATTCTAGAAGTGGAATTGCTGGATCTTATGGTAGTTTTATTTTTAATTTTTTGTGAATGCTTTATATAGTTTTCCACAGTGGCTGCACCAGTTCACAATCTCACCAACAGTGCACAAGGGTTTCCTTTTCTCCATGTGCATGCCACCATTTGGTATCTTTTGTCTTTTTGATAATGGTGATTCTAGCAGGTATGAAGTGCTGTCTCATTGTGCTTTTACCTTGCATTTCTCTAATGAATAGTGATGTTGAGCATCTTTTGGCCTTTCGCATATCTTTTTTGAAGAAATGTCTGTTCACGTCCTTTGCCCATTTTTAATTCTTTTGTTTTTGCTATTAAGTTGTATGAGTTCTTTTTATACTTTTGATATTAACCCCTTATCAGTTATATGCTTTGCAAACTTTTTTTTTTTCCCATTCCGAAGGTTGTCTTTCATTTATGGCTTCTTTTGCTGTGCAGAAGCTCTTTAGTTTGATATACTCACACTTGTTTATTTTTTATTTTTTGCTTGTGCTTTTAGGTGTCCTATCTAAAAAATCATTACCAAGACCATGTCAAAGATCTTTGTTCCTATGTTTTCTTCTAGGAGTTTCTTGGTTTCAGGTCTTACATTTAAGTCTTTAATCCTTTTTATGAATGGTATAAGATATGAGTCCATTTCATTCTTTTACATGTGAATATCCAGTGATCTCAGCACTCTTAATGAAGAGCCTATCTTTTCTCCATTGGGTACTCTTGGTTTCCTTGTTGAACATGAGTTGCTCATATATACTTGGGTTTATTTCAGGGGTCTTGATCTCCTCCATTGGTCTATTTGTCTGTTTTTATGCCAGTACCATGTTTTTTTTTTTTTTTTTTATTCTCAAGTTAGCTAACGTATGGTGTATGCAGTGTGCTCTTAGCTTTGGGAGTAAATCCCCATGATTCATTGCTTACATACAACACCCAGTGCTCATCCTAAAAAGTACCTTTCTCAGTGCCCATCACCCATTTTCCCCTCCTCCCACACCCCCCATCAACTATCAGTTTTTTCTCTGTATTTAAGAGTCTCTTATGGTTTGCCTCCCTCTCTGTTGAAACTATTTTTTCCCCTTCCCTTCCCCCATGGTCTTCTGTTAAGATTCTCCAATTACACATATGAGTGAACCATATGATATCTGTTTTTCTCTGCCTGACTTATTTCAC
Organism: Prionailurus viverrinus; assembly: GCF_022837055.1. Lineage (NCBI taxonomy): Eukaryota > Metazoa > Chordata > Mammalia > Carnivora > Felidae > Prionailurus > Prionailurus viverrinus. Next base: position 115,934,008 of record NC_062564.1, read on the forward strand.
TTAGCATAATACCCTCCTGTTCCATCTACGTTGTTGCAAATGGCAAGATTTCATTCTTTCTCACTGCCAAATAGTATTATATTGTATATACAAACCACTTCTTCTTTATGTATTCATCAGTTGATGGACATTTGGGCTCTTTCCATAATTTGGCTATTGTTGATAGCACTGCTATAAACATTAGGGTACATGTGCCCCTATGCATCAAAACTGCTATATCCTTTGGATAATTCCTAGTAGTGCTATTGCTGGGTTGTAGGGTAATACTTTTTAATTTTTTGAGGAACCTCCACACTGTTTTCCAGAGCGGCTGAACAAGTTTGCATTCCCACCAACAGTGCAAGAGGGTTCCCATTTCTCCACATCCTCGCCAACATCTGTTGTTGCCTGAGTTGTTAATGTTAGCCATTCAGACAGGTGTAAGGTGGTATCTCATTGTGCTTTTGATTTGTATTTCCTTGATGATGAGTGATGATGAGCATTGTTTCATGTGTCTGTTGGCCATCTGGATGTCTTCTTTGGAAAAGTGTCTATTCATGTCTTTTGCCCATTTCTTCACTGGATTATTTGTTTTTTGGGTGTTGAGTTTGGTAAGTTCTTTATAGATTTTGGATACTAACCATATTGTTTTGATGACCATAGCTTGAAATCAGGTAGTATGATGACTCCTGCTTTGTCCTTCTTTCTCAGGATTTCTTTGGTTGTTTGGGGTCTTTTGTGGTTCCACATAAATTTTAGGAGAGTTTTTCTACTTGCGTGAAAAATGCCATTGGACTCTTGAGAGGGACTGCATTGAATCTATAGATGGCATTTGGTAGTATTGACATTTTAATAATATTAATTTTTCCAGTCCACAAACATGGAATATCTTTGTGTCATCTTCAATTTTTTTCATCAGTAGCTTATTTTTCAGAGATCTTTTATATCCTAAGTTAATTTTATTCCTAAGTATTTTACTATTTTTGATGCTATTGTAAATGGGATAGGTTTCTTTATTTTCAGAAAATTCATTGTTAGTATATGGAGGCACTACTGATTTTGTATGTTAATTTTGTATACTGCAACTTCAGTGCATTTATTGATTAGATTTATTGATTAGATCTAACAAATTTTAGTGAGAGAGCCTGTGACTCTGCCTCCTTTCCTGCTAAAAATGTTTATCCATTGATGTGCAAAGGGTGACTCATCTTTGAGAATCTTTCCTTGAACTTTGGTTACTATATTTGTTAGTTTATTAATCACAGCCAATTTTTCACTTAAAATTAAATCAGGCATTTTTTGTTGTTGATTTTATTTAAAGGATCGTGTGTCTTGACAACTATATCTTCTGGTTTTCAATAGGTAAAAAATGTTACCTACAGGATTATATGGCTATTAACTGTTCATTCCTCATTTTAACATGTATATTTTTTATGGTTAAAATTTAAATATATACCTAATAAAGTATCAAACTTTATTGCTTTTAGTTTTCCCAAATAACAAATTTCTTAAAGCTTTGGTCTCGATAATAGCTCAAAAGTTTTGAAATAACTTTCTGTGTTATAACTCTGACAGCTTTTGAAAGAGTTTTCCATTGCTTTAATTATCCATCTTCTATTTTAAAAGTTTTAATTGCCTGTTCAGGTCATTTGCCCATTTTAAAATTTGCTAGTCTTTTTTTTATAGATTTGGGGAGCTTTGAAAAATACGGATAGTTGAAAGGCACTAGGTGGTTCAGTAGGTTGGGTGCCCAATATTGTCTCAGGTCATGATCTCATGGCTTGTGGGTTTGAGCCCTGCATCGGGTTCTGTGCTGACAGCTCAGAGCCTGGAGCCTGCTTCAGATTCTGTCTCTGGCTCTCTTTCTCTGCCCCTCCCCTGCTTGTGCACTCTCTCACTCTCTCTCTCTCAAAAATAAATAAACATAAAAATATTAAAAACAATATGGATAGTTGATTCTTTGTATCTGTCTTGTAATGATTTCTCTGTCAGTTTCTACCCATTCAGTTCTGTTTATGGGTGCCTTTTTTTTTTTTTGGAAAACTTTAAGATAGTCAAATCTATCTTTTCCTTTATGCTTTTTTTTAAAAGTCCTCTTTGTTCTATGAGTACAAAGAGATAGTTTTCTATATTTTCTTCTACCTATTTTATAGGTTTTTCTTCATATTTAGTTCTTTATTTCATCTAGAGTGTTTTATGCATGGTATATTGTTATAATTTTCCATATAGGTATTCAGTTCTTTCGGCATCATTTTGTAAGTTTTTTTAATTTTATTTTTGAGATAGAGAGAGAGAGCAAACATGAGTGAGAGAAGGGCAAAGAGTGAGGCAGACGGAATCAGAAGCAGACTCTAGGCTCTGAGTTGTCAGCACAGAGCCCGATGCTGGGCTTGAACTCATGAACTGTGAAATCATGACCTGAGCCAAAGTCAGATGCCCAATTGACTAGGCCACCCAGGTAGGTGCACCACAGCATCATTTTTTTTCTTTCTTTATTATTATTATTATTTTTTCAATTTACATCCAAGTTAGTTAGCATATAGTGCAACAATGATTTCAGGGGTAGATTCCTGAATGCCCCTTACCCATTTAGCCCATCCCCCCTCCCACAACACCTCCAGTAACCATCGGTTCTCCATATTTAAGAGTCTCTTATGTTTTGTTCCCCTCCCTGTTTTTATATTATTTTTGCTTCCTTTCCCTTATGTTCATCTGTTCTATGTCTTAAAGTCCTTATATGAGTGAAGTCATATGATATTTGCCTTTGTCTGACTGACTAATTTCGCTTAACATAATGCCCTCTAGTTCCATACACGTAGTTGCAAATGTCAAGATTTCATTCTTTTTGATTGCTGAATAATAATCCATTGTATATATATACCACTTCTTTATCCATTCATCCATCAGTGGACATTTGGGCTCTTTCCATACTTTGGCTGTTGTTGATAGCACTGCTATAAATATGGGGATGCATGTGCCTCTTTGAAACAGCATACCTGTATCCCTCGGATAAATGCCTAGTAGTGCAATTGCTGGGTCATAAGGTAGTTTTATTTTTAATTTTTTGAGGAACCTTCACACTGTTTTCCAGAGTGGCTGCACCAGTTTGCATTCCCACCAGCAGTGCAAAAGAAATCCTCTTTCTTTGCATCCTCGCCAAGATCTGTTGTTGCCTGAGTTGTTAATGTTAGCCATTCTGTGAGGTGGTATCTCATTGTGGTTTTGATTTGTATTTCCCTGATGATGAGTGATGTTAGCATTTTTTCATGTGTTGGTTGGCCATCTGGATGTCTTCTTTGGAGAAATGTCTATTCATATCTCTTGCTCATTTCTTCACTGATTTGTTTTTTGTGTGTTGAGTTTGATAAATTCTTTATAGATTTTGGATACTAACCCTTTATCTCATAAATACCTTCTCCCATTCTGTTGGTTGCCTTTTAGTTTTGCTGATTGTTTCCTTCGCTGTGCAGAAGCTTTTTATTTTGATGAGGTCTAAATAGTTCATTTTTACTTTTGTTTCCCTTGCCTCCAGAGACCTGTTGAGTAAGAAGTTGTTGTGGCTGAGGTCGAAGAGGTTTTTGCCTGCTTTCTTCTCAAGGATTTTGATGGCTTCCGGTATTACATGCAGGTCTTTCTTCCATTTTGAGTTTATTTTTGTGTATGGTGTAAGAAAGTGGTCCAAACTCATTTTTCTGCATGTTGCTGTCCGGTTTTCCCAGCACCACTTGCTGAAGAGACTATCTTTTTTCCATTGGATATTCTTTCCTGCTTTGTCAAAGATTAGTTGGCCATACAATTTGTGGGTCAATTTCTAGGTTTTCTATTCTGTTCCACTGATCTGAGTATCTGTTTTTGTGCTAGTACCATACTGTCTTGATGATTACAACTTTGTAATACAGCTTGTAGTCCAGGATTGTGATGCCTCCAGCTTTGGTTTTCCTTTTCAAGATTGCTTTGGCTATTTGGGGTCTTTTCTGGTTCCATACAAGTTTTAGAATTGTTTGTTCTAGCTCTGTGAAGAATGCTGGTGTTATTTTGACAGGTATTTCATTGAATATATAGATTGTTTTGGGTAGTATTGACATTTTAACAAAATTTGTTCTTCCTAGCCAGGAACATGGAATATTTTTCCATTTTTTTGTGTCTTCTTCAATTTCTTTCATAAGCTTTCTATCATTTTCAGTATATAAATTTTTCACCTCTTTGGTTAGATTTATTCCTAGGTATATTATGGGTTTTGGTATAATTGTAAATGGGATCAATTCCTTGATTTCTTTTTCTGTTGCTTCATTGTTGGTGAATACGAATGCAACTGATTTCTGTGCATTGATTTTATATCCTGGAACTTTGCTGAATTCATGAATCAGCTCTAGCAGTTTTTTTGTGGAATCTTTAGGCTTTTCCGTATAGAGTATTATGTCATCTGTGAAGATTGAAAGTTTGACCTCCTCCTGACCTATTGGGATGCCTTTTATTTCTTTGTGTTGTCTGATTGCTGAGGCTAAGACTATGTTGAATAGCAGTGGTGAGAGTGGACATCCCTGTCTTATTCCTGACCTTAGGGGGAAAGCTCTCAGGTTTTCCCCATTGAAGATGGTATTAATGGTGGGTCTTTTGTATATGGCTTTTATGATCTCAAGGTATGATCCTTCTATCCCTACTTTCTTGAGGGCTTTTATCAAGAAATGATGCTGTATTTTGTCAAATGTTGTCTCTGCATCTATTGAGAGGATCATATGGTTCTTGTCCTTTCTTTTATTGATGTGATGAATCACATTGTTTGTTTCGTGGATATTGAACCAGACCTGCCTCCCCGGTATAAATCCCACTTTGTCATGGTGAATAATTTTCTTTATGTATTGTTGGATCTGGTTGGCTAATATCTTGTTGAGGATTTTTGCATCCATGTTGATCAGGGAAATTGGTCTATAGTTCTCCTTTGTAGTGGGGTCTTTGTCTTGTTTTGGAATCAAGGTAATGCTGGCTTCCTAGAATGAGTTTGGAAGTTTTCCATCCATTTCTATTTTTTGGAACAGCTTCAAGAGAATAGGTGTTAACTCTTCTTTAAATGTTTGGTAGACTTCCCCTGGAAAGCCATGTGGCCCTGGACTCTTGTGTTTTGTGAGATGCTTGATTACTAATTTGATATCATTAGTGGTTATGGGTCTGTTCAAATTTTCTATTTCTTCCTGTTTCAGTTTTGGTAGTGTATATGTTTCTAGGAATTTGTCCATTTCTTCCAGATTGCCCATTTTATTGGCATATAATTGCTCATAATATTCTCATTATTGTTTTTTATTTCTGCTGTGTTGGTTTTGATCTCTCCACTTTCATTCTTGATTTTATCTATTTGGGTCCTTTCCTTTTTTTTTTTTTTTTTTGATCCTACTGTCTAGGGGTTTATCAATTTTGTTAATTCCTTCAAAGAACCAGCTTTTGGTTTCATTGATCTGTTCTACTGGTTTTTTGGACTTGATAGCATTGATTTCTGCTCTAATCTTTATTATGTTCTGTTTTCTGGTTTGGGTTTTATTTGCTGTTCTTTTTCCAGCTCTTTAAGGTGTAATGTTAGGTTGTGTATCTGAGACCTTTCTTCCCTCTTTAGGAAGGCCTGGATTGCTATATACTTTCCTCTTATGACTACCTTTGCTGCGTCCCAGAGGTTTTGGGTTGTGGTGTTATCATTTTCACTGGCTTCCGTGTACTTTTTAATTTCCTCTTTAACTTCTTGGTTATCCCATTCATTCTTTAGTAGGATGTTCTTTAGTCTCCAAGTATTTGTTACCTTTCCAAATTTTTCTTGCAGTTGATTTTGAGTTTTGTAGTGTTGTGGTCTGAAAATATGCACGGTATGATCTCAATCTTTTTGTACTTTTTGAGGGCTGATATGTGTCCCAGTATGTGGTCTATTCTGGAGAATGTTCCATGTGCACTAGAGAAGAATGTATATTCTGCTGCTTTAGGATGAAATGTTCTGAATATATCTGTTAAGTCCATTTGGTCCAGTGTGTCATTCAAAGCCATTGTTTCATTGTTGATTTCCCGAGTAGATGATCTTTCCATTGTTGTAAGTGGGGTGTTGAGTCCCCTGCTATTATGGTATTATTATCAATGAGTTTCTTTATGTTTGTGATTAATTGATTTATATATTTGGGTGCTCTCACATTTGGAGCATAAGTGTTTACAATTGTTAGGTCTTCTTGGTGGATATGTCCCTTAATTATGATATAATGACCTTCTTCATCTCTTGTTACAGTCTTTATTTTAAAGTCTAGATTGTCTGATACAAGTATGACTAGTCCAGCTTTCTTTTGTTGACCATTAGCATGATAGGTGGTTCTCCATCCCTTTTTTTAATCTGAAGGTGTCCTTAGGTCTAAACTGGGCCTCTTATAAACAGCATATAGATGGATCTTGTTTTCTTATCCATTCTGTTACCCTATGTCTTTTGATAGGGGCATTTAGTCCATTGATGTTTAGTGTGAGTAGTGAAATATATGAATTTATTGCCATTATGTTTCCTGTAGAGTTGGAGTTTCTGGTGGTGTTCTCTGGTCCTTTCTAGTCCATGTTGATTTTGGTCTTCTTTCTTTCTTTCTTTCTTTCTTTCTTTCTTTCTTTCTTTCTTTCTTCCTCCATCCTTCTATCTTTTCTTTTCTTTTCTTTTCTTTTCTTTTCTTTTCTTTTCTTTTTTTTTCTTGTTCCCTCAGAGAGTCCCCCTTAAAAGTTATTGCAGGGCTGGTTTAGTGGTCACAAACTCCCTTAATTTTTGTTTGTCTGGGAAACTTTTAATCTCTCCTTCTATTTTGAATGACAGCTTTGCTGGATAAAGAATTCTTGGCTGTGTATTTTTCTGATTCATCACATTGAATATATCCTGCCACCTCTTTCTTGCCTTCCAAGTTTCTGTGGATAGGTCTGCTGCAAACCTGATCTGTCTTTTCTTGTAGGTTAAGGACTTTTTTTCCCTTGCTGCTTTCATGATTCTTTCCTTGCCTGAGTATTTTGTGAATTTGACTATGATATGCCTTGTTGATTGTTGGTTTTTGTTGAATCTAATGGGAGTCCTCTGTACTTCCTAGATTCTGGTGTCTGTGTCTTTCCCCAGGTTAGTAAAGTTTTCTGCTATGATATGCTCACATAAACCTTCTACCCCTTATTCTCTCTCTTCATCTTCTGGGACCTCTATGATTCTGATGTTGTTCGTTTTTAATTAGTCACTAATTTCCGTAATTCTTAAATTTTGCTCTTTTTCCTTGGTCTCCCTCTTTTTTTCTGCTTCATTATTATCCATAAGTTTGTCCTCTATATTGCTGATTTTCTGCTCTGCGTCATCCATCCTTGCTGCTGTGGCATCCATTCAAGATTGCAGCTCAGTTATAACATTTTTTTATTTTATCCTGACCAGCTTCTACCTCTATGATTTCCGCAGAAAGGGGTTCTAATGTATTTTCTGCTCCAGCTAGTATTCTTATATTTGTGATTCTAAATTCTTCAGACCTCATGCTTGTATTTGTGTTAGTTAAGCCTGGCTGTCATTTCTTCCTGCTCTTTCTGTTGGGGTGAATTCCTTCATTTCATCATTTTGAAGGGAGAAAAAGAATTAATGAGGTAAAAAAATTAAAATTGAAAAAAATTAAAATTAAAAACTTAAAAACAACACACACACACAAATGAAATAAATGATGCTAGATCCTAGGTGTGTTTTGGTCTACGTGTTGACAGGGGCTTGATAAAGAAAAAAGGGGAAAGGAAAAAAAAAGTCGTTTGAAAATTTGGAAAAATGAATACACTTGAATAGAATGACATGAAATTATGGAAGTAAAATAGAATTTGGAAAAATTTACACAAAAGTAAAAAATATAGTAGAAAAAAAATTAAAGAAAAATATTTTTAATAAAAATTGAAAACAAAAATAAATCTTTTTCTCTTTCTGTATTCAAGAAAAGAAAAGAAATGAAGAAAAAAAAGAAAATTAAATAGATGGACCAGCAAACAGACTGTACAATGTTTGAAATTAATTCCTTTTCCCCTAGAAGTCAAACTATGAAGCACTTTATAGTTGTAAACTAAGGAGATGGAGAGACCTGTGTTCCTGATAAATGATGTTGACCCAGTTGGTTGGTGCTCAGTGTAATGGCTCCATTCTCTACTACATGGTGCTGCTTAGCTTCCTGGGGTGGATTGTTGTGGTGCTTGTAGGTATGTATTCGTATGCGCGGGAGCGGTGAAAATGGCATCACCCAGCTACCCATTCTCTACTATTGGAACTCTGTTCTTCCCAGTCAGCAGTTGTGCACCCATCCTTTGTCTTTGGCTCCATCTGCTCCCCACTTTTACACTGTCTGTGACCAAGCTCCAGGCAGCACCTTCCTCCTGAATTTTATCTCAGGTGCAGTTATGTTTCCCGACCCCCTACTTCTGAGGGACTGCGGCTCTGACCCGTTCTGCCCCTCTATGGGAGGGTCCCACTGAAGAATGGTTGGGTGCTCGCCGCACCCAGGAAGTTTTGTGGGACTGTGCTGCTGCCCATGCCCAGAGACTGCGGCTGGGTGTCAGCCCACCCCAGAAAAAGTTCACACGATTGTGCAGCAGCAGGGTCTAAGGGATTATGGCAAATCACCACATGCATCTGGCACCAGGCTTCACTCCTAATGACCTTGTTTCAGCACCAGCGAATGTGGTTGTTCTCCCATGTCCACTGGGATTTTGCCTTTGGGGGAGACACACAGCCTCCACCAGATGTCCTCCCAGTATGGGAACTGCCTCTCCCTGTGTGTCCCAAAGACCCCTGGACTTCATTCTCTCCTGGGGATTCAGCCTTCTCACCAGAGCACTGCCAGGTATTGAGCTGCAGAGCCTCAGACTCTGCGCTCCCCCTGTTTATAGAGTCTTAATGGAATTTAAACTCTCCCCTTTCTCCCTTCTTAGTTCAGTCCCTGCGGCTGTTTCCACTTTTCCACTTTCTCTGCAGTTGCCTTTCAGGGAGGGTGCTTTTCCCATATTCTCCATCCCACCCCCCATCTCCATCCTCTCTCCACAAGCAAAAACAGTTCCCTGCCCTCTGTGCCTTCTCTCTCCCCCAGTTCACCTCTCCACTCCATGTACCTGCTGAATTCTGTGGTTCAGGTTGTGCAGATTGTTGTGTTAATCTTCAAATCAGTTTTCTAGGTGTGCAGGATAGTTTAGTGTTGATTTGGCTGTATTTCATGGACGTGAGACACAAAAACACTTCCATGCTGTTCCACCATCTTGGCTCCTCCCCCAGCATCATTTTTTTTTTAAAGTTTAAGTTTTGAGCTTGAAATGTGAGGTTTGTTATATCTAATTCTTGTATATCCTTGGATTCTTTTTATGGCTTACATTCTGAATACTGAATTTTATTTTATTCCTGCAGTGTCTCTCATCTCACTAGCCATCTTACTGACTTGCTAGTTGGTTCAAAATTTTCAGTTGATTCTTGTCTTTGATAGGCAAATTTGTTATTTATAAATAATTTGCAGTTTTCAGTTCACTTATTTATAACTTTATTGTTTTGGTTTTATTCATTGGTAATATATTTAATATGGACTTAAATGTTAGTGTTATTATGAGCATCTTTCCTTTTTTCTATCTTTATGGAGATGTTATAGGTTGTTGATGAATATTCTTTCAAAGTTGAGAGTCCTTTCCTTTTGTGGTAATTGTGAATTACATGAATAGATTTTTCAGTGAATGTTCCATTTTCTTGGATTAAAACTTTTTCAAGATGTATTATTCTTTCAAATTGGTTAGTATTATATTTATTATTTCTGTCGAAGTTTATAAATGAAATTTGACTTAATTTTCATTTTTGCTGTTGGTTTTGTTGCATATATTATAGACAAAATATATTTGAACACAGGTCTATGGAAGCTGAATGAAGTGTTTATTGGAGAATAATGTTTGTATTTACATCTGTCTTTCTAGGGGCAGTGGTTTTATGAGAGAAAGTATAGTTTTCTTAGAAAATGAGGTTGGAGAGAAAGATTGGAACTTGTATTCTAGACGGCCTGGAGTGCATTCTTAGGACATTTTTCCTTTGTTTTGCAGGGAAGCTATTAGAGTTTAAGTATAATAGAGGCATAATTTGATTTGTGCTTTGAAAATTGGACATGAAAAAAGTATTGCCTCAAGCAGCGAGATTGAATATGAAAAATACAAAATAAGAGCAATTGGATTTAGAGTCACTGGATATCATGACATTTAAGAGAGCAGTATAAGGAGAGTGTCACTGGTATGAGAATGAATAAAACAGCTATTAGGTTTTTAGGGAATTTTGCAAAGAAGCTTCACAAAACATGTCTCAGAGCCTTGCAAAACCACTAATTAGACTCTTCAAGAAGAAGTCCCTTCCAGGCGGATGTTGATGCAAATTTAGTGATAAAGAGAATTTAAATGTTTCCTAGCAGGGTTGCGGTTAATGATATATTGATGATATGCATTAAAAGGTGGGGGAATGTGACTTACATATGATTTGTCTGTCAACTTTTATCACACAACAAGGAAATAGATTTTTCATTCTGTATATATGATTCATGCACTTACGATTTATTACTAGAGAGTGAGCCCGAGAATATTTGTTAAAGAGAAATAGTCCCTTATTTCTCTCGTGGATGGTTTGTCGGATTGTTCTGTACAGCTGCTTTCCTTTAAAAACCTTTTCTTCATGAAATGTAACACAGGTATAGAAAAGGACACAAAAAATAAATGCATAGCTCAGTTAATTTTCACAAAGTATAAACTTGTGTAACCATCCTTCCGGACAAGGAATAGAACATTGTCAGAATCTTAAAAGTTCTTCCTCCACTCAGTTACTACCCTGTCCCTGCCCCAAAGGGAACCACTCTCCTAACTTTTATGGGAATCGTCTCTTTGATTTTCTTTATAGAGTGTCATCTAATAATGCATCTCTAAATAAAATAGTTAATTTTCACTTCTTTGAAGTTTATGTAAATTGAATTATACATTACATATTATTTTGTATCTGGCTTCTTTCACTAAACATTATATTTTTAAGATTACTCCACATTGCTGAGTGTAGTTTTAGGTTGTTCATTTCATTATTACAGTAATCCATTTATAAATATATCACAATTTTTTGTTTATTCTATAGTTAATGGACATAGTGCTATGATTCTTGTATATGTCCCTTGGATCACATATGCAATGCATTTCTGTTGGGTAGGAATGAAATTGGGTCATGGAAAATGAATACTTTCATTTATAGTAGATAATATGATTTTCCAATGAGGCTGAACCATGCTCCTGAAGGTACCACAAAAACATTCCTGTTGGTGCACATGCTTACCAAAGAGTGGAATTGTCATTCATCTAAATTTTAGCCTGTGGACATTGTGCACTGATAGTTCATATAATTTTAGTTTTCATTTCCCTTATTATAATGAAGATATGCACCTGTTCAGAGTTTTACTGACTATTTAGGTTATTTGATATCCTCTTTCCAAAAATATCTGTTCAATTCTTTTGCCTATTTTTCTATTGGGTTGTCTGTCTTTGTCTTTTTCTGACTGATTTCAAAAAGTTCCTTATACACTAAGAACCCTTTGACTATTGTATACTTTAGAAGTATTTTTTTCTCATCCTATGGTTTGCCCTTTAACTCCTTAGGTTGGTATTTTAATAAACATTTCCTAATTTTAATGTTAGTATCAGCTCATTTGTTAATATTTACCTTTATAATTCGTGCTCTTTAATTAAAAAATTTATTCATCTTTTTAATTTTTCTAGCTTTATTGACACATAGCTGATATATTACAATGTATAAGGTAAAGTCTACACTGTGTTGATTTGATACATTTTATATTGCAAAATGATTACCACTATAGCATTAGCTAATACCTTCATATCATCACATGATTATCATTTCTTTTTACTCTTTTAGCAACATTCCACTATATAATATAATATTATTAACTATAATCATCATGCTGCACATTAAATCCACAGAATTTGTTAAGTTAGGTCTTTTTTTCATTACCAATCTTTTCCTTCCTTGAGATCATGAAGTTATATTCCTATATTCTAAGTGCTTTATTCTTTTCCTTCCTTTGAATCACTCCTCTTGTCTTTTATTCTAGTGCAGTGGAATTGTGCGTAAGTTTTTGACTTAGCTCTATCTTCTGGGGAAATCAGGCAAAGACAATGTGTTTTGTGCTGAGAATACAGTGTATTTTTCTTTCTAGTATGATTGTCTTTGTCTTTAAAAAAATTTTTTTTAATGTTTATTTTTGAGAGAGAGAGAGAGAGAGAGAGAGACAGAGAGAGAGAGATAGAGTATGAGTGGGGGAGGGGCAGAGACTGAGGGAGACAGAATCTGAAGCAGGCTCCAGTCTCCTAGCTGTCAGCACAGAGCCCGATGTGGGGCTAGAACTCACCAGCTGTGAGATCATGACCTGAGCTGAAGTCACATGCTTAACTGGCTGAGCCACTCAGGTGCCCCAATTGTCTTTGTCTTTTAATTGATGTTTAGGCCTTTTACACTTAAAGTAATTACTGATATATTTAGATTTAAATCTAACAATTCACACATTCTTTTGCTATTGTTGTTGGTCATTTTATGTTTCTTTTGTTTTCTTATTGGATTATATTTTATAATATTTTAGTTTGGAAGATATACATTCTTGTATTAAAATTTTAGTGATCATTTTAGAAATCATAATATACATCCTTGACTTATCAAAGTCTAATGTTAGTTGGCCATTTTACCCTTGTCTTAGACAAAGTAAAAAATCATCAAATATTTCCTTTGTTAATCCACTGAAGTTTATGCTATTGTTTCTATGTATTTTATTTCTGTCCATATTTTAATCTACACAAGGCATTGTTGTTTTAAACCATCAGTATTGCCTTAGCTTGTATTCTTTTAAAAGTAGACCTAAGATAAGAATTTGGTAGCAGATTGTCTATATGGGAGGTGATCCCAGGAAGGATGATAAGAAGTAAGAAACCAAAGGAGAAAAATTAATGAATGTGTTACTATGGTAGGCAACTACGTCTCAGCACTGTTCTACAAAGAAACCATGTGGAACAAATCTGGCAATCATTCTATTAGTGATGCGGATCCTGGGCTATTTAGCCACCAGTAGTCATCCTTCACTAACTGAGAACTGCCCCTGGAATGTTGACTCTCCCATACTTCCAGGTTGCCCCTGGTTGTAGGTAAGTGAGCTTCCAAGATGCTAGAGAAAGCCCATAGGCAGAGAAGAAAAAAAGAACTAGGCCCTTGGGAAGGCAAGCTATCATCATACTGGAAACTCTCTTTTCCGTTGCTGCTGCTGGAGGGGGGGGGCGGGGAATGGACTGGAGAATCAACAGTGTCTCCTATAGAGTACCCATCACATTACCTGGATACATCCATGCCCCATGTTATTTTCAACTCTGTTATTAATGAATGCTTTAGTATGGTGAGTGGCCATCATTCCTTAAAAACAAAATAAAGCAAATAAAGATAAAAAATCTCCACCAAAAATACCAGAGGGAAGATGGGTAGGGGATGGTTTCAAATAGGGATGGGGATTAAGGAGTGCACTTGTGATGAGCACAGGGTGATTTATGGAAATGTTAAATTACTATACTGCACACTTGAAACTAACATAACACTGTATGTTAAGTAAGTAGATTAAAATAAAAACTTAAAAGAAAAATATCCCCACCAAAACCATTTCAATGGGAATGCTAGTGGAATAAGCTGCTGTCCCCACTGCTGAAGCTAGTCTCAAGGTTACGGACCCATGTGTTGTCTCCATCCCTGGCACCATGGCCACTCTCTTTATGAACCCATTGTGCAAGATTTTAGGGTGGCTAAGTGATTTGTCTCCACCGGATAAATTAGCTTGTTCCTCAGGGTCTTCAGTGTCTCCTTGCTATAGATGCTCTCTGGTGGCCATGAAGATGAGGCAAAGAGCTGCACAGTGTTTCCCCACTTCCATAGGTCTGTGTACATGCCTCTCCCTCAGACATCCTTGTCTTTAATCCTGTATATGTCTACAAGGATCTATTTTTTCCATCTCTTTTGTAAGAGCTATACTGGTTATCTTAATCGAGACAGTTGTGGGAGCAACATCCCTGCATCTTTTGACTCCGAAGATAGCAGTAATACCTGAAATTCCAAACAGGATGTGGTATAGCTTTTGATTTACTATATTGGCTATTGGGGACAGTATCAGAGTCTTCACTTGACCCTTCCCACTCTCATGGTGGTTACTCCACAAGTCAGAGAAATAACGTGAGGGTTCTGACAGATGCAAAATATATCTATTCTGAATATACACTCAGGGACTGGGGAAATACCAGGAGTGGACCATATATTCTTTGAAATAATCATAGTCTAATAGAAGCATCATTATGGCATTTTGTGTCCTCTACTATCAGTGTCAGCTCTGATTCTATATCCAATAATTTTCAGAAGATTTGGGTATTCCCTTTTCTCCAATGCAGTTACTCTCGAAAATGGCTGTTGATCCCTTTAAGGCATAATGTAATACCAGTATGTATTCTTTTTTTGGCATTGTAGGGTCCTTTTTCAAGGGGACCTGAACTCCTTTCAGTTGACAGGCTCTGTGTCTGAGAATTGGTTCAGAAACAGGGCTGTGTAAGGAATCATGATTTTCCAATAAGGTAGTTGCCATTGGCCTTTGCTCACCAGCTCTTGATCTCTTATGTTTATATAGATTGAGTACCATTATCATTGGCTGCCCATCTATCTTGCTTCCAGGGACAGGATGGTCTATTAGCCATTGCCACAGATTCCCTTGGTCAAGGATCCCTGACTGTCACTCTTGTCTTTCTGCCTATTACAAAATTATATCCATGTTGTTTCTAATTATTGAGTGCTGAAACATGGCCTTTGCTATTCTGAGATCATATCTTCCACATTGACATTAGAGAGTCCCATGGAAGTTCCATGGTACCATAGAATCACATTCTACTATCACTCTTGGTCCACGGAAAACAGCCTCTCTGAGTTTCTGAATAATGCCTCGGTGAAAGGAAGGTCCTTTAGTCTCTCCTGAGAACACAATCAACTGATAGATTCTCTGGTCTCATATAATTCATCTACTCTGATCTTCCTTCTTCTTTGAAACTGCTGGCCCTTTGTTCAGTATTCTTCTAGGGCAGGCTGGTGCACTGGGTCTAAAGCTTTATTTGATAATGCTTTTGAGAAATTCCAGGGAATAAATGTAAGCACCTTCCAAATTGAAATGTTGTTGATAGTCATGTTCAGCTTCCTATATATGTGGTTTATTTCTGTCTTGTAAAATAAAAGACAGTCTCATGCTTCCTGAAATAAGCTCAATAATTATTCAAAGACATCTTGGTATTTCTCCCCATTTCCCTTTTTGTCTTATGATTTCCTCAATCAAGTCAAGTTTTTCTTCATTCCCTTCATTTCCATTCTTTTTTGTCCTTAAAGAATTCTTGAAATAAGATGACTTTGAATGAGAATGCAATCAGCCTGTATCCCCTGCTCAATCAAGCAAGAGATTTCTAAGCAGCTCCCACAGGTGAGATGTCAGTGAAGACGATGCAGCAAAGTGGTGATGACCCTGATGCTCTTACTACTTCAGGTCCTCCTACCCCTGACTCTTGCTTCTCTGCCCACCTTGGGCAGCATGGTGGAGAAGGTGGAATGGGCTGCAAGAGCATTTTAAGTGATATTTTAGATTTTAGAAAGCAACTGTACTTCTCTTCTCTTTCTCTTCCTCTTTTCTTTCCAATATTGTGATATTAGTTTGTGTCTCTTCTGTAGCATGGAGATGCACCACTCATATCTTCTGCTGTGGGGCTCCAGCTACTGCTCTTCTGGGTTCACTACCACATTGGCATCAGGACTGTGATTCTTTCAGATTGTTCTCAGTCAATGACTGAGCATGGCAAAAGTACTAAGGCAGGATCATTCTGGAAAGATGTGGGATTCTTCCAATGGGCAACTTGCCTAGGACTATATTGTAGTCCAAAACTTTTCTGGCCCATTTCTCCTTTCTTCTTTCTACCTTTTATTAGGTGTGAGGCCTGCACCATGGTTAGAAGGCTCTCCTTGCCTTCTTCTGCTTACTTACCCAATATATTACCTGTACACTGTACTAGTTATCTATTGCTATGGAACAAATTATCCCCAAACTTAGCATTTTTCAACAACATGCATTTATTTTCTCAACAGTTACTATGGGACCAGAATATGCACATGGTGTAGGCAAGTCTTTTGCTTCAGGATCTGTCACATGGTTGCAGTCAGGCGCCAGCCAGTGCTAGGGTCTCATCTGAAAGACCAGCAAGACTTAGTTTCTGTAGGTTATTCTACTGAAGCCCTCAATTCCTGGCTGACTGATGGCTGGAGGCCTCCCTTAGTCCTCTGCCTTGTGAGTCCTCCCACCACGATGGCTCATTTAATCAGAGAAAGAGGAGAGATTCTTTTAGCAAGATGGAAGTCACAACATTTTGTAGGTTAATTACAGAAATGACATCCCATCACTTTCCATAGTCTATTGGTTAAAAGTAAGTCACTTGGCTAGACCACCTAAAGGTTATGCAGGAGGTGCATATCCCTGGGGGCCATTTGAGAGGCTGCTGACCATGCATGTCTAATACAACCTTGATGTATGCTTCTCAGGAGACCTATGTTCCTCAGAGAAACCACACTAACACATCTCTAAAAACGAAATTCTAAGTAATAGCTTCACTTAATAGACATTGATTCTAGCAAGGGGATAATCTCTAATCAAAAATGGATTTTTTGTTGTTATTATTTTAATGTGTCTGGATAAAGGAGATTTAAAATAGGTTGTTTTGTGTGAGATATGATGTTCTATCACAGTTATTGGCATAATATTTTCTTCCTCAATAACTGCAACTTTTAGTAATTATTTCATTTCTAGCACTGGTAAGGAAGGATTACTTATGCATTATAATCTAATAGACTCTTGTTAAATAATCGATTACAAGTGCAGTGGAATTCAAACTGAAACCACTATTGGTCAGGAGGACTATTTCCTTGGTTTAGGTAGGTCTATGAACATTACACTTTTTTTTCCTTCTGCAAATAAGATGATATATTTCACACCAGTTGCTCAAAAAAGTACATCAGAGCACTGTTATTGATAGCAGACTTAAAGACTGGCACCTGTGAATGTGGGTTCGTGGGGTTAGAAGACTGTACAAAGGTGAAAATATACTAGGTACTTCATTTGTCCCAACAAGGTATAATGCTATGCAACTAGCAAGACATTAGTTTGAATCTCCACGATACCAGATTAATAGAGAATTATTTTTATTTGGGAGAAAGTCCAGTATAACAGGAAGCAGGTAGAAACCATAGAAATATTATTTTAGACTTTATGAACAGGAAAACCAAAACACTTCTCTCTTAATAAATATGGGAATAGTAGATTAGAGGCTAGGTTTATGTTCCAGCATCCTGATCAATCAACTGTTCTTTCTATTATAATGCATCTATTTTGGATTTCAGAATTACCTGAGGGAACTTGACAAGTTGGCCAGGTTTCAGATAAAAGTGACCAATGTATCAAAAATGAGCAAAGGCTCTATAGAAAGGTAAGAGCTAAATAAGAAAATCTAGATATAATTCCATAAGGATATGGGGATTTATTTATTTATTTTTTTAGCTTTGTCTGAAATTAGGAAGGAATGAAAACTGAAATTGGGAAAAGATAAATTCGGACTGACTATCCAACCGAAGACAGGGAGTTGAGGATTATTAAAGGAAATAGTGAAAGTTCATTATATGAGACAATGAAAACCTAGACCAGCTGTGGTGTTCCAGAATGCACCCAAAGTAATCCTAGCTGGGCTCCAGGGAGTAGCCTGACCTGGGTAGCAATTTCCAGCTTTAACTTACAATCTCTATTATTGCATTAGTTTTGTGGGTTGGCTCCAGGCATAAAATAGTTTTCAATGGTGACTATTATTTCCTGTAGTCGAATCCATATTTTTGTGGGCTGCCTTGCATTCAGGGCTGCTAAAATCTTCTACCTGCTTCATGGCTCTGGGGAATCTAATAGAAATTTTCACGCTGCTGTATAGACAGCTTGCAAAATAAGATGCTTGCAATGGGATATGTGGCGTTCACGCCAAGGATATTCATCACTCATTGTTACCTGTGGGTTTAGACTGACCCAGGAATGTCCTTATTCAGAAACTCTTCCATGTGACCAAGGAAACCTCAGATAGGATACAGCCTTTTTTATGAAGTGAAAGATTTAGTGCTAAAGTGATAGGGAAACGATTCAGGAGTTTGAATGAGTTTTGGTTAGCAGGATATATTAAATGATAGAAGAGAGGTGGGGGTTACTTTGCTTTTATTATTATTATGCAAAAATTTCCCTTCGTTTTCTTGGAGATTGAAATCGAGTCTCAATTCCTTAAAGCTCTATTTTGCTCTATTCTGTAGTAGATCAACTGCAAAGAATAGGTTATAGGTGAGTGAGCTACTATTGGCTTCAGCCCTTGAGGTGGCTCAGGACAGCTGGGGCCCCTGGGACAGTCACTTTGGGGCAGAGATGATTTGTTTTTATGCCTCAGTGTTGCCATACAACCATCACTGTGTAAACCTACCACACCACATCCAAGTTTGAGAAGCACTGCTCTCTCCTTTGAGTAATCCTTCTGGATCCCTCTGATGCCCTGAAACACACAAAGAGAGGTCAAGGGTCATATATGGTGGGCTTTCCTTCATTACTATTTGCCCCAACCTGCTTTCTTCCATCAAAGACTTCCCCTTGTATCTGCCCACGCATGGTGACATATATGTGCGCTTCTGAGTTCTGAACATTTTTTATTCGAATACATTTTTGATTTGACTTTATTTCAAAAGTCCTTCTTTAGCCTGAATGACTTATATACTTGTTTGTTTAGGATGTAGTAGGAAAATGAAATGCTGGGTGGGAAATTTTGAGATCTAACGAGACTTATTCCTGTTCGTTAAATCACCTAACCTTTCTGTATACAAATGTTGATGATCTCTGATGTTGATGATCCCTGATATCCTTTCAGGTAATTCGAATCTGTGGAAATGCTCAATTTAGTCATGCTACCATCAGGTTATGACTATTACTATAGTGATTCATTATCATAGAGCATATGAAGACACTGTAAATATTAAAATAAATATTTTTATTGAAGACAGTATAAGTATCCATATATTCAACATGTGAGAAGGCATTTCATCGTAGGCACTATGCAAGTGCTGGGGATGCAAAGATGACTAATTCATAGCTCATTCCCCGAAGAAGTTCATCTTCTAGTGGTTACAGATCATAAGCAGAAAATTGTGTAGGGTGAAGTAGATGGTAGAGATGACATGTAGACTCAGGCTGCCTTGT
Organism: Prionailurus viverrinus; assembly: GCF_022837055.1. Classification (NCBI taxonomy): domain Eukaryota; kingdom Metazoa; phylum Chordata; class Mammalia; order Carnivora; family Felidae; genus Prionailurus; species Prionailurus viverrinus. The sequence continues at coordinate 115,953,366 of NC_062564.1, forward strand.
GGGGTGGATGCAACCTCCCAGAGATACCTTCCATTTGACAAAGGGGTGTGAGGAAGACACAGAAGTCTGCAGGCTGCTTGCTCTCATACTCGGCTGGTCCTGCACGCACACCCTTCTGCCATTGCAGCTAGAGCTCTGCCTTTACCCTGTTTATTGTGATGGACCTAATCACACAGCACCTTGGTGTCTCTTCATCATGTAGTTAGGAAAGATTCCCTTCTGGGAATGAAAGGTGGATTTGGGTTTCAATAAACGTTTTTATTTACTTATTTTTAGAGAGAGAGAGAAAGAGGAGAGGGAGAGGAGAGAACACATATAAGTGGGGGAGGGGCAGAGAAAGAGGGGGACAGAGGATCTGAAGCAGGCTCTGTGCTAAAAGCAGAGAGCCCGATGAGGGGCTCAAGCTCATGAGCCATGAGATCATGGGCTGAGCTGAAGATGGGTGCTCAACAGACTGAGCCACCCAGGTGCCCCTTGGGTTTCAATTTTATGCATTAAAGTGCACATTGACAAAATACTGGTATGTGAAGGTCATGGGTCATGGATCGCCGGTACTTGCTTGTATCCTTTGGTCTGGAGGATGCTGATACAGTTATATTTAACTTTTCAATTACTTCAGGCAAATGTAGTAGTAATTCAGGAGAGAGTGATCGCCACTGGAATTAACAGTGTAGAAACAGGAAAGCCTTACTATTTTGAAAGAAAAGAGGAAGGTTCTGTGAAATAATGAAAACAATTTGTATCAGTGCATATCTTTTAAAGTACAGCTTTGTTATTTCCAGGTAAATGCAGAATCCTCTACTGCCAGGAAACAGAGCTGGTAGCTTGTGCAAGTCTGAGCTCTTACGCATACCATTCCTGGGCTGGATGCTGACATTTCCCACTTACTGTTTGAGCTTGGTCAGTTGGCTTAACCTTTTAACCTCTCTCTCCCTCAATTTGTCATCTGTGAAAGTGCAGGTTTGTGATAGCACATATCTCATAGAGTATTAAATGAAATCAATATGCAAGGCACTTCAACAAGCGCTTGGCATTAGAAAGCATTCAAGTTAGCCTTGACGTTCACCTTCAGGGAGCGCTTTCCTCAATGTACTTTCACATCTAGCATCTCATTCGATCTAATTTCATCACAAAATGTTGTTAGGTGGCTTTTGCTAATAAAGGCTCAGGACAGGTGGAGTGGTTTGTCCAAGGAGATACAGATGATTAAGTGCAACTTCAATGTTCTTCCTCTTACACCCCAGTAATCTCAAAAGGATGAAAAATGATGGCTTTCTGATTCTTCTAGGCCTGGTCAAGGTTATGCTTTTTTTTTTTTTTTTTTTTTTGGTCTAGCCTTCATCTAGAGAGGTGTTTTCATTCATTTTTAATAGCTATCTTTTACCATTGGCTCTACTGTCATATCTATCAGACTCTTGTCCTGGCTGGGTTGTAAGCTTCTTACTTACATGGTCAGGACATGGGCAGGATCCATAACCTCTTTTGTCCCTTCTAGTGCTCAGCCAGGGTTCAGTCCCAGTCACTCTGATTCCCAATGCCTGTGATCTTACCTTAAGTACCTTTGAGTCTGTGATTGGTAAGTAACAGAATAACGTCCGATTACAGTGAAAGTTGTGTTGCAGTTTTCCTAGGCAAGAGGAGGCAGAACAATGGAAGCCGAATTATGACTTTCAGCAGGAAAGGAGATCCTCCAACTCGGCTTCTGCACAGACAGGAGCCCTTTTAGCTCCATTTTTGTGAAAATGTAACATGAGCACTTGTAGCGTGGACTCTGGAGAGAAGGACACCTAGTGCCTTAGGACTCTGAGCTCTGAGCAGGCACACTTCCTCCTGTTCTCAGAGGCCCCCTGTCCCCATGTCCCACTGCATATTTCTGTGCACTTTTAGCATTCTCTGCAGCAGCCTTCAGCCTTGGTGAGATCATGATATTTATTTATTTACCTTGCCAGTTGCCTTACAAGGTAACAATGATTATTTTTGTTACTCCTCCATTCACAAACTTGCACAGAATTTGAACGATGGGTTGCAACTCTATTTTCCCCATAAGCTTATTATTTTCAGTGACCATTTTGTAGGATGCAAAGTTTGTCAGGAGCACATACAGGTGTTACAGAAGCAAAGCCTGTAAAATCACTCTTAATTTTCAATACAGTACCATCTTCCTTATCTGCAAGCAGTGGGGCCGGGTATATTTTGAAGTCTATATATATTTCTAGGTTTTAGAAGGGAGTAGGTTCGGGGACTGTATATCATCTGCATATCATGTATGGCCAGCACAGTGTAATCAAACGCATCATAGTAAGTGGGATACGTGAAAATTGTAGTTTCATGTTAATTTAGCCACATTTTGAGTTACGAAATGCACTTTTGGTTTTCAGAGCTTTTTTGGATTTTGGAATGACCTGTCTCAGGGCCACTTCTTTAGTACTGCTCCAATTCTACTGTCGAAGGGTGCCCTGTGAAGACTGGCCTCTCAGAGGGGCAGTCTAAAAGCACTGAATAAACCTAACCTCCTGCATTCCACCAAGTGTACTTGGGTGCTTTGACCACACTCCTCCATCATGGGCTTAGCCATGTCTGGGAAAGGGAAACTGAGGACATGGAATTTGACTTTTTCTCCCTTTCTGTTTTTTCTTATTGGCTCATTTCCCCTGCTCTGCATGTGTCCAGTAGAGATTTTTCTTTGGTCATGCTGTCTTCTTGTGCTATCCCATGACTCCCAGTAAAATCTCTAAGATCTGAGTCTATGCTGTACAGGATACAAGCTGTTTGAATACAGGAAACAGATTTAAGACACTTTAAGATTGACTTCTGTCTTAGTCTGTTTGGGCTGCTATAACAAAATGCCATAGACGGGGCAGACTGTAAACAACATTTATCTCACGGTTCTGGAGGCCGCAAATCCAAGATCAGGTACCGGAAGACTTGGTGTCTGGTGAGGGTCTGCTTCCTCAGAGCTGATCACCTTCTCACTATAAGTAGAAGGGGCTAGGGAGCCTGTGGGGTCCCTTTTTTTAAGAGTACTAATTCCATTCTTGAGGGCCCTGTGCTGATTACCTAATCACCTCTTAAAGGGCCCACCTCAAAAAGACATCACCTTGAGGGTCAGGATTTCAACATAAGAATTCTTTTTTTCAAAAATACTTTGCTCATTTCATTAGCATGATAGTATTTAAGAAGTGAATCACATGACTGTATGTTTTGGATATGAGCCTAGATCATATATATGTGTATGTTTTGGGCATGTATGCATGTATAAACATATATTTATATCTTGGCATAGAACATTTCTAGATCATAGAAAAGTTTGTGGCAGAGTGGAGCCTTTTATCACCATTTTCTAGCATAAGAACCGTTTTACCTACTAACCATTTAAAAACTTGTATGGGCATCCCAGTTGTACAAAAACTCTCATTGTAAGAGTAATAAATTGCAAGTATTTTATTTAGCAGTGACATGGTGTTCTCTATCTATAATTGCCTCAGCTTGTATCCTCTTTAATCCATTATCTAATGAATTCTAGGGGTAATGTATTTTTTGAAGTAGAGAGATTAGCTGAGATCTCTCTTTATTACTCAGTACTTCAAAAGTCAATACTAATCACACACACACACACACACACACACACACACACACACACACATTGGCAAACTAAAAGTAAACTTCTTAGGCACTTTTTTGGGAGGATTGGTAGTTGGGTAGTTGATCTTAGAGACGAAACAACGATCTAGGCTTTGGGGATGGAGATAGGAAGGTGCTGAGGGGCTGTAGTACTGAAATAGTAAAGTTCAAGTAACAGAGAAGTTTCAGGAACAAATCTCTTCAGTAATTGTGGACTGTTTGTGTAAAGAGGGAGCCATGTCTACTCATCATTAGCATGATCGCTTCAGTACACATTATCTGTGAATGGTAAGCTGAACTCACTGCCAACATTTTCAAGATAAAATATGTGGTCCGACAACCACAGGGAGAAGAACTATTTCCCCAGGTTTTCTCCTCTAGCCATAATAATATTACAGGGATCAGAGATTTTGAGCCCTGCTTCCTGTTAATAAGAAAGGAGGATATGATGAGTCCTGACAAATACACCCACGTGTTTTAAATATAGTATATTGGAACCTTGAAATAGGGACATCCTAATACTATTTCATTTTTTTAAAGAATGAACAGCAAGGAACTGAGCAAGGAGGATACTTAAATTTATTCATTTGCCACTGTGCTGGAGGGGTTTTATATTCTTGTTTCAAAACATGGTGGAAACTCTTTGTTAGACTCTTTGCTTCAAAGCAAACCTGGATAAAGCAGGTTCATCTCATCCTATTTAATTTAAAAAGGATTATTTAGTGAAGCCCCATTAGAATCTCATCATGAACCATTCAGGAGAAACTGGTACCAAAGCACGGACATCAAGGTTAGCATTCTACAATATTTCTCATATTCCTTAGAGGTTGGTCCTTTCAGTACATTTTAGGTCCGTGTTGGTATGAGCTTACATGTAAACTATTATAACTCGGGCTATATACTAAGTCTTTGAATCCACACTTTGCTTTATGTCCATTATTTTTGCCAGTTCTTGCTGCCTTTTCCACTCTGTTTATTCCCATGGCTTCACTGACTCCAAAGAGACCACGAGAGAATAAAGAGAATGAAGAAGGAAGGAATGACAAGAGGACTTACTGCATTCTGTGTACCTAAAGGGGCAGTTGTTTTGCCCAGCACAGGGCATGATGGTTCAGTGAGCAGGACTGTGGGTACAGAGAGCCCGAATTTAGATTCTAGGCCACCACTCAATGGCTGTGTGAACTTGAGCAAGTTACTTAAGTTCTCTGTGTTGCCATTTCTGTGTGAAAAGTCAGGATAATAGTGGTGACACAGTGGTTTATTTGAGGGTGGTGATGGTGTGACGATTAAATGACTTAATCCATTTAAAACATTTAAAATGGTGGCTCACCCGCAACGTTAAAATGGGTGGCTCAGTCTAACTTTGGCTCAGGTCGTGATCTTGCAGTTTGTGAGGTCAAGCCCCGCATCAGGCTCTGGGCTGAAAGCTCAGAGCCTGGAGCCTGCTTCGGATTCTGTGTCTCCCTCTCTCTCTGCCCCTCCCTGGCTCATACTCTATTTCTCTCTCACTCAACAATGAATAAACTTAAAAAAAAAAAAAGCCCCACTTAAGATGGTGCCAAAAACAAAGCAACCACCAGAATTACTACTTTCTCTAGTTAAAAAAATTTTTTTTGTTGTTTATTTATTTTGGGGGGAGGGGCAGAGGGAAAGAGAGAGAGAAAGAATCCCAAGCAGGCTCTGTACCGTCAGTGCAGGGCCCATCGCAGGAACCGTGAGATCATGACCTGAGCCCAAGTCTGACGCTTAACTCACTGAGCCACCTGGGCACCCTTCCTCTAAGTTTTAAATTGTCTGTTTGCACTCCTGTTCTTTTTATTTTGGCTGCAGTTTCACTTTTGTTACATCTCTTTTCCTGTGTTCTGACTTGAAAACTGAGCCCAGCGTGTGATGGAGAGAGTGAGATTGACAGGATTCCAGGTCTAGGCAATGGAAGAGCAACTAAGAGTGGCTAATCCCCACTCCTCCTACCTTCCAAGGGGAGCACACAACAACAACGAATGAGGATAGCTCAGAGAGTGTCAAGTACACAGGTGGAAATAAAGCACTGCTGAGGCGGAGATTCACGAAGGCGGAAAGCACACCATTTTCAGCTGGAATGGTTAGAGAAGAGCTCTCTGGGGAGACGACATTTGAGTAGCAATCTCTATGTTCAAAAGGAGGCAGTCGTGCAAAGTGTTGGTAGAAGAACATCCCAGGAGAGGACCCAAGGATTAGCAAGTTAAAAAGTCCTGAGGCACAGACTGGCCTGGACTGTTCAAGGAATACAAAGGATAGTCAGTATGACTGGAACATAATGTGCAATGGAGGTGTGATCAGAGGCCAAGCTAAAGAGAGATGAGCTAGAGTTAGAACATGTGAACTTGTGAAGAGTTGAGATGTGGAGCATGATTTCTCACCTGCAGTACTATTGACATTTGGGCCACATCATTTTTTGTTGTGGGACACAGGCCTGTGCATTGTAGTCTGGTTAGCATTCCTGGGCTCTTCCCAGTAGATGCCCATAGCACTCCCCTCAGTTGTGACAACTAAAAACGTCTCCAGACATTGTCAAATGTCCCTGGGGTGACAAAATTGTCCACGGTTGAGAACCACTGAGTTAGAGTATTTTCAACAGGGAATGGTAGGATCTGATTTGCGGTTTTAAAATATAATTTTGTGGGACGCCTGAGTGGCTCATTTGGTTAAGTGTCTGACTTCGGCTCATGTCATGATCTCACGGTTCGTGAGTTCGAGCCCTGCGTCGGGCTCTGGGCTGACAGCTCAGGGCCTGGAGCCTGCTTCGGATTCTGTGTCTCCCTCTGTCTGCCCCTCCACTGCTTGCACTCTGTCTCTCGCATTGTCTCAAAAATAAATAAATGTTTAAAAAAAATTAAAATATAATTTTGTCAGTTTGTAGGAAGTGGAGTGTTGAGAGTAATAAGTGGAACAAGGGAGACTGGTTCTAGGAAAGAGATGATTGTGTTTGGAGTCAGGTGGTGTCAGCAGAGATGTATAATTAATATTCATAGCTAGTATTTCTTGTTAATAAGATGACATGAGTAAAAGCTTTGTAAAGATTTTGCAAAGTATAAAGTAACAGCCCAATGGCTGGCACATAGTAGGCACCCAGTAAATGTCTGTTGAATGAATAAATGAATTAATGCATTATGGTTGTCCCAGTGCAATCATTGCTAGTATGATCAGTTACAGGATATAAAGTCCATAGTCAATATAATGTGGCTTTGGCTTCATTTTTCATAATGAGCTGGAAGGTGAGATTTTTTTGGTTGTTGAAGGTTGATTCTGTCAGTAGTGTGGGCCCCTTAACCACACACGAATCTTCAGAGGGTAGTCTTCAAACTAGCAAAGGCTCTATTTTTTGTTCTTTCAACTTTAGATGATTATGCCTCATCCTAAACTTGATTACAGAAAAACATGAGTATAAGGTACTTGACTTGTTGTCAGGGGAAACAGTAATTATTTCCAGCAATGGAGAAATGCCTTTTTCTTTTTGCATTTTGCATTCAAAAAAATGCTCTTAGTACCAACATCTTTTAACCTGCATTGATAGAATGGGCTCAGAACTGTGCTGAATTTTTTAAATCTATTTTTGATTTGGAATGATTCTTAGTGTTGCCTATTGTGTAATACCCGTCTGCCCATTAAAGAATCAAGTGTACAAAAGTGACAGGAGACATGGCACCACAATGACAGAGGGATGGCAAAAGGATCAGAGGCTCCAGTTTGAAAATTTCTCTGTGTTTTTCTGGAGGATGCAAAGTTGTGCTGGAAATCTCATAACAATAGATTTTCCTATGATGTATCTTTCTACTGCCAACTGGATTGGAAATGTCACATATAAAAGTATTTCTTGTGGTATTTTCACATATCTTATTCTAGTTCCAGGAAAAACAGTATACATAAAATATATAACCGTAAAAGTCTCCATCTGAAAAGTGACCGATCTTTAGGGATGTTTGATTCATTTCGAGATTTAGGTAAAAGCCAATGTCTTTCACTTCTTCTGTTAAGTCTAAATTACAGTTGGCTTCAGGTGGTTGTCACTGCTTTGCCAGAGGATTTCCATACCAAGGGTCTCCTAGTTCATGACATCTGGGTACTTTGGTGAATTCGACAAACCTTGCATAAAGTACTTGTTTGAAGATTTTTTAGAGGAGTTGGTTTTTCTTAAGGATTTGAAGGGCAAAAAGCTGTGGGAAAGGAAGTAAAAACATTAAGTGTGATCAAACTCCTGAAAATGAAGTTTGAAAACTTGAATGTGACTTCCAGGAAACACTGAGAAAGACCAGGGCTCTTTATCAGTGACTGGAGGGCAGTCTGGAGGAAAATGACAGAAGTCTTTTTCAATTATTTGGTAATGCTCAGTGGACTGAACAGCTATTAAAATAACGTGACTCCATTTTTTTTTTATCATTTAAAAATTACAGAGAGATCATTCCCTACATATCTACTTTATCCCAGTTTTAAATAGGGCAGTAAAATATCACTGAATCAAGGACTATGAATCCCCATAGTACTAGAAAGAAAATAAATTTTGTTATTAATTCTCCTTGTTTGGGAAATAAATTGAGGAGCTAGCAACAAATCATCTGCATTTTCAACTGCTTTCTCACATATGTATTAAGATGAATACACAAACAAATAAATATTGAATGTGCCAGACTGAAGCAACCCTAAACAAGACACTGTGATATTTGAGTTCCTATTCCAAGCTGAAAGAATGTTTTGCAATGCTGATAGGTCTTTTTTGCAATCATATACTCCTTTGTTCATGCTGGGGCCTGGGTATCCTAATCAAAGTTTCTGCTTCCAGCTTAATAAAAAATATATTTACATGGACAAATTCCAACCAATTAATAGCCTTGGAACATAAATGTGGTAGGTGTTCCCTATTTGCACAAAGACCATTTATTCTTTCTTTAGGTTTAGTACTCTTTATTGTGTGTGGGCAGGGAAAAGCTTACATGGAGTTCATCACTAGGGAAAGGAAGGGCCTTTGCATGGAGATGGGGTGGTGGGATGGGGGGAGTATTGAGATCTCAGGGAATAGGGGCAAAATCCTCTCAGCGGTTGGAGATTCCATGTGAGGGAGGGTTGGCAAGAACACTGTAAATGCGGAAATGAGTCATGCCCACCACAAGGAGAAGAAAGTCAAACAATTTAACTAGTTGTTTTTTTTTTTTTAAGTAAATTAATCCCTGTGGTATGAATGATAAAGATTAAACAGATAATATTTTTAGTCAAAATATGTAACCAGTGGTAAAATGTGCTGATGAGATTAAGAGACCAGTTATTTCTTTTCTGTGGTCATGATTTTTGAATAATCATTTTCACTGTGTATCCAAAATAGGTCCTGATCTGGAGATGCCATTTACACTGCTTTGTCAGTGTATCACAGAGTCTCTGGGGAATATGCTCCCTTGCTCCCCACCCACTTTTTTTTCCTGCTAGCTACTCCCCTACCCACTTCAGACTTCCTTAGAAAAAAAATAAGATAAAAACAGAGAGGGAGGCAAACCATAAGAGACTTAAAAAAAATTTTTTTTAAATGTTTATTTTATTTTATTTTTTTTATTATTTTTTTTCAACGTTTATTTATTTTTGGGACAGAGAGAGACAGAGCATGAACGGGGAAGGGGCAGAGAGAGAGGGAGACACAGAATCGGAAACAGGCTCCAGGCTCTGAGCCATCAGCCCAGAGCCCGACGCGGGGCTCGAACTCACGGACCGCGAGATCGTGACCTGGCTGAAGTCGGACGCTTAACCGACTGCGCCACCCAGGCGCCCCAATGTTTATTTTATTTTTGAGAGAGAGACAGAGAGACAGACAGAGCATCAGCTGGTTAGGGTCAGGGAGAGAGGGAGACACAGAATCCAAAACAGTCTCTAGGCTCTGACCTGTCAGCACAGAGCCTGACGGGGGCTCGAACTCACAGACCGCGAGATCATGACCTGAGCCGAAGTCGGCCGCCCAACTGAATGATCTACCCAGGTGCCCCAAACGACTCTTAAATACAGAGAGCAAACTGAGGATTGCTGGAGGGGAGGTGGGTGGGGAATGGGCTAAATGGGGCATTAAGGAGGGCACTTACTGTGATGAGCACTGGATGTCTTAAGTGATGAATCACTTAATTCTACTTCTGAAACCAATACTACATTGTATGTTAACTAACTTGAATTTAAATAAAAGCTTGGAAGAAAAAAAAAGTCTTCCTCAGAGAAGGCTCCCTTTATATGTTCTCACAAGTCCTTGAACTTTTCTTTACATTCTTTTAGTTTTATTTAAGTATTGATTTTGTGATTACTTATTAATTCTGCCTTACCTAATGGGCTATATGATCTATCAGAACTAGAAACAACTTTCATCATATTCACCACAAACATCCCCATTTATTGGCTTAATCCTTGACACATATGGCCCTAAAATTTTCTGCATGTAAATAAATAGCACACTCTTTCCTCCACCACATTAAAAACCATCCAAACAGGTATTTTACCAAAATTCATGCATCCTTTATCCCTGGCTAACATAAAAGAAAATTCTTTTTTGATCCTGAGCTATGTTATTTTGCTCCTCATGATTTTTCTTCCCATTATAATTCATTTTGGAATTAAAAACCAAAGATCTGTGATCCAGAGGGTAGTGTTGTTTTTTGGAAATTGGGAACAGCTGTATGTTACAAGAATTCAGTTCACAGTGTTGCTGAAATGTATGTAGTATTGTGTTTTTCTTCTGACCTCATTGTAAGCCTCCAGAAGAATAACACACACCTGTCTGTCAGTTAAACAAAAATGATCAAAAAATTGTATTTCACGACTAATCATATACTGAGTTCAGGTTTAAAATGTCACTGTTTCCTATAACTTTATCTGAGAGAGACTAACTGTGCGTCATGGATGGGAAATGAATTCAAACCAAGTTCCAATAAGAAGGAATCTCCACCACTAGGCAGACAGACTATGCTAAAATCAGTAAGTCTTTACAAAAAGTTAACCCAAATTTGGGTCTCCTATAAAATATACAAGCTGAGGGGAGAAAGAAAAGTCTCCATTTTGGGATTCAGGGATGGGTTGGAGGATGTGTGTATATATTTAATAGTCTTTTATATTGATGCTCTGGACTCATTTTTTCTTTCCTTAAAAAAAAACAACAAAGAATTATTCTATGACCTAGAATTGACTTTCTGTAAATGTACATTTTACTGATAAGTTATAAATAGTTTATGATGATTTTAAATTAAAACCAGAAGTTAAATTTGGAACATGGAAGAGATAAATAAGTTAACTCTCAAAAATGTTGTGTCTTAAACTGTCATATCATATATCAAATAAAAAACTCTCTAGGGACTCTCTCTGGCTGTGATCAGGGCCATTCTTAGGCAGAAACCCCGTCTGCTCTGGTAGTTGGAATCTATGAGCTTTTTGCTTTGGTAATTTTACAGTCACTGAGGCTGTTTACACTGAAATGCCCACTCTGACTCTCACATTAATAGTTTTTAATAATATAATAATTAAGGGGCACCTGGGTGGCTCAGTCGGTTAAGTGTCAGACCCTGGCTCAGGTCATAATCTCGCGGTTCATGGGTTAGAGCCCCTGTCGGGCTCTGTGCTAACAGCTCAGAGCCTGGAGCCTGCTTCAGATGTAATATGATAATTAAAAGTGGGAGTTTAAGTTTCAGGGCATTTGGAGATATTTCAATAGAACCAAACAGTCTAAATAAAACATGTAGGTAATTATATATCAGAGCTGTTTGTAATAATCACAGGGGACAAATAATTACCTCTAAAGGACTGACTATAAGATTAAGTGTGGGGCAGGCACTTGGGTGGTGCAGTCAGTGGAGCGTCTGACTTTGGCTTTGGTCGTGATCTCACAGTTCATGGTTCGAGCCCTGCATCAGGCTTGCTGCTGTCAGCGCTGAGCCCGCTTTGGATCCTCTGTCTCCCTCTCTCTCTCTCTCTCTTTCTCTCTGCCCCTCCCCTGCTTGTTCTCTTTCTCTCAAAAATGAAAAAAAAAAAAGATTAAGTGTGGGGATAACTAAGTGTGCTTATGATTGATAGGTGAACAAGGCTTTGATGAGGAGGGTTGTCAAAGACCATGCTCCATGAATTTAAAATATCAGTTCCCCTGCATGTTTCAGAGACATGGTGGCATGGAAGAAATGGCATAACTGACCTTCCCTAACCCCAAGTGCCACAGCTGTAAAATGGGGTTACTACCGACTATTTTGTGGGGTGAGTATTAAAAGATGCAATACAGTATGTGACTGAGTTATAGTAGGTGTAGTCGGTGCTCAATAAATGATTTCTATTATTTAGGAGGCAGGGTAATGGAATGGCTCCATGTCCTTGCTTTATTACTTCCTGGCCTTGTGAGAAGATCATTAGTTTCTTAAGGCTTTTTTTGTCATCTGCGAAATCGGAAAAATGACACCAAAATTGCAGTCCTGCTTGAGGAGTGAAATAAACTCATGAACGTAACATTCTTAGCATTTTACCCGGCACGTGGTTAGCTCTAAACAATGGCAGCTTTCATTATTATTGTTAACACAATAACCACAATAATGAACAGTAACATCACTCAGTTTTGATATGTCTCAGGTTTTTATCTCTAGCATTAGATTTCCCTAGAGCAAAAGTACTGTTTGTGTCTGGTGGCAACACTATGAAGAAAATCAAGCCATTAGCACTAACTGTGTAGTAAAAGGAACAAAGCCTTTGGAAACGAGAGATACTGCCCAGTGGGAATTTGGCTTTTGTGTTTTACAGAGAGGATAGTGAATGGGAATAATGAGTATTATTCTCTTCAAAGTAACATTATTTTGTTTTTTGTTTTTAAAGTGCTTTGAGGCAAAGAGACACCAGAATGTAAGTCCCAAAGATCTAGCAATGTATTATTATTATTATTTTTAAATCTCTTACGATTTCAGGCCTTTCTGTCTTTTCTTTCACATATTAATTGTTTTCAGGAAATTGCTTTAGTCTTCAGTTAATTTATATACACACTGGACTAGGTGTGTATTATGCCTATCATGATGCCACAAGTGGCTGGTGTTAGCTAATTACCATCCTAATTTTTAGTGAACGGTTTTCAAACATGTAAAACAATACATAGTAGAGAATGGAGGAAACATCAACAAGTTAACTAAATAGTCCAAAACCCTTCCGTACATCCATACAAATACTTTCAAAATACTTGCAGAGTTAACAGGAGTCCTCAAGATAAATATTGCATTACAAGAAGCACTCTTCCATCCATGCCTTTAAGTTTTATAGTCATTTATATCTATGTAGTAGGCCAACTCATGCTATTATACCTCTAAGGAGAATTCTTACCTGTGCATGCTCTTATTTCCATTGCTAGAGCTCTTCAAATATAACTGAATAGAAACGTAAGATAGGTAATAATTAGCAGTCAATAGGTAATATTCTTAATTATAGAGTTGTTACTCTGGATGGTCTAAAGTATATATTTACAACCTGCCCATATGAAACACCAAAGGAGAAACAAAGCAAAACAAACAAACAAGCAAAATATTGGGAGTGGAGTATGACAAGTAGCAAAACTAACTGGAGGGAACATTCTTACTTTTTCAGATATTTTGAGTGTCAATCACTATCCAACTGTAGATGGGCAACAAATGTAATTTCTCTTTCAGGTGGGAGGATTAGATTCCTTTGAAGACTATGAACCCTTTTTGGGAGCTAGGTCACTGTTTAACACCCTATACTTTTGGCAGTGGGACAAGTTGGTGCATTTAAACTGAGATTGGACAAGGCAGGGAATTTCCACAGTCTGTTCTGGTGTTACCATCGATGTTAATGTGGGGATGAAAGGCATGTAAAGACACTACAAGGAGAGGCTCTGTTTTCATTTAAGGTTGTTAGAGGTAAAACCCATTTAAGGTTGTTAGAGGTAAAAAATGTCAGCTATCAGTAACTTCATACGGTGTGCCTAGTAGTTTGTGAACCAGCAGAGTTGGGTTTTGTTTTATTCCTAGGAGGCTGTCTGAATGAAAACGTGATATGCTGAGGGACATTTTTTTGGCAATTGACAGAACATTTAATCACTGCGTTTACCTGTCTATTACTTTAACTGTGAGGATCTTGAACACAGAAATTACTTTAACTTTTCAGGTTTCTCTCCATCTCTATTTTCTCTCAGAATAAAGCTTATTGTAATTCATTCATTATATGAAATATAATTTATTAGTGTAGTTGTATTAACCTTTACAAACTTCTTCTTTCTTTCCCCAGACTAAAAAGGATCCATAGTTTTAGAGGCTCCTCAATCCCAGATTGGCTCTTAGACATTTGTCATGCAAAATCTGAGAGGAAGTGGTAAAATTTGCTACAAGTTAAGACTATCTCCACAGTAAGGGAGAGAAAGGGAAGGGAGAATGGACAGGGTGCAAAAGGGAAAAGTAATGGAGGTACAGAGCATTCGCTATAAGGTATTTAGTGATATTTGACACTAAGCATATATATGTATATGAACATATTTATATTTACATATTAATGTTATTTATTAAAGAAGTGACCAATGCTTTGAAAATGTTTTATTTCTAGAGAAGAAAAATCAGTCAAATATCAAACTTCAAAGAGTTGATTTAATATTGTAGCTCACATTTCAAATTCTAAAGTATCCATATAAACCAGGCACCATTAAATTGAACACTATTTCAAAAATGTGCAAAATGTGCTCTTTATTACAGGGTGTTTTGCGATATCTGGCTAGAAGTAATAGCTCATAAGAGAACGTTGTATTATTGGCAAGTCTTTGGCAAGATACCTCTGTTCTTTTCAGATGGCAATTTGGTGGCAAAATGCAACCATTTTAGGTGGAAATTGTACAAAAAGAAAAAAATGTGCAGAAAATTACTTATATAATTCTAAGTTGTCCACAGGGGAAACAGAGTTAATGAGCATGGGGAAAAGCATTTTTGAAGAGATGGGTATTTATTTTTTTTATTTTTTTTTTTATGAAATTTATTGACAAATTGGTTTCCATACAACACCCAGTGCTCATCCCAAAAGGTGCCCTCCTCAATAGAAGAGATGGGTATTTAAACATGCAGGGATATAATACACATTTGGCCATGAAATGATTGTATTTGAAAGGTATAAAGTTTGAGTGGTTCAGGTTCCCTCATATAATACTTTAGGAATTTTCATTTGTATAAAAGTTGGATCAGGTCCAACTGCTTGAGATAAACGTTTATCGTAAAGGAAGTTTTCTAAAGGCAGTCAGATTGCTTCCCTAACTCTGACTTTTAAATAATAAAAAGTGTTAACATTTACATATGAACACTGATTTGGACTCCAAGCAGAGATAGAAAGCAAAAGAAAATGCTTATCATGTTAAACACGTTGCCACCACTGGAACATTCACCAGTTCTTCATCTTCCAGGATGTTTCATTTGCAAAGATCTGTCCTACAGCTGGCTGCTTCTGAGACCCTAAATAGAAGGCACAATTATAATACAATGAGATGTAGGCTTTCTGGTGATAGTTTTATTAACACTTTATAGTCTCCTTAAATTCTCAAAACTTTCATCAAAGATGAGATTTAGGGTGAGTCAAAGGAAGGTTTTTATTATTATAGCTATGAGAGGTAAAAGCGTTCATTGACTTCAGAGGGGAAAGTAAGCTGTTCAGAAGCAAGAATTTTTTTCCTAAGTCAAATGTAAAGGCAGGGCAAGTGTTGATAGTTAATCTTGAACAAATCAGTAGTCCGTACTTAGTCTTAACTTACTAATTTCATGAGGGAAATGATTTGTAAGGGAAGCTTTCTATTTTAGACCTCCGAAGTTTTTTTCAAAATACTTTCTCTGAAGGCTTTATCAGAGCAGAAATTGTTTGACATGGTCAGTATTAATTTACTATACCAGGCAGACAGGCTTTTGGGGTAGCAAACCTAAGTTTGGTTACAAAATGTGGTTCAAATGTCATTTTGAAAGGAGAAGCAGCTTGGACAAGTGGCTCAAGGTAAAGGTCCCTCTCAGGGAGAAAAAACTTAGGAAGTGAACCGCTTTCTCATTCATAATACTAACGAAAGGGAAATCCTGGGATTTGGTTTAAATAGATTAATGGGCTGCTATATTTTAAAACTGTTGACAGTTTGTTTTGGCACTTCAAGAAGTGCTATAGTATTCATGCACAGTAAATTATGAGAGATTAGTGATCATCCAATTTAGAATGAGCTAATGGTGTGTTTGTGTCAGAGAACTGAATTTACGCAATCATGTTCCCAGCACTAAGGAAGCATGCCAGGCTTGGGAAACTATGAAATGGCCGTAGGAGAACCCGGGGAGGCAGTGCGGGTGGGGGTGGTGGGGGGGAACATGATGGTAATCAAGGCCATAAAGACACGGACTACCTTTCATGTTTTAATTTGCACCAGTGCACTTGAGGCCTAAGAGCAGAAGCTGTTCTCTAGCATCTGCCAGACAAACCCATGTGTTTTGTTTGTTTGTTTGTTTTTATAGAACATAAAAAAGTGGTACAGCATGCAGACTTGCTCAACAGCTTGACTGCAGTCTTTGTTGGCTGAAGCCTATTCCTAATTCCATATTTGTGAGTAGGGATTTGCAGGAGTCAAATACTCACGTTTTGTGCATTCAGACCTTTAAGGAATTATAGGAAAAAATTGGGTCATCTAAAAAAAAAAATCTAATAAGGTCATTATTTAATTCCAAGCCACTATCTCACTAGATTTGGCTTTCTCTTACAAGTAAGTAGTATTCAAGAAAGTTGCCATGGCCTTAATTTTGCAAGACTAATTCCTTTCTGTCTTATGGGATAGATATTGTAAGTGTCTTTTATCACTGTTTTTTTGGATGTGCAGCACAATTTCCCTTACTGATTCACCTTTTCTGCTCTCCTAAGGTCTTCGTTCTGTGTAGCAATGGAATCAGATAGGATACTTTGTTCAATCATTTATTTATTCAATAATATTTATTTAGTATCAACTGTGCACTGGATATTGATGTAGGCCTGTGCTTTACAACATGGAAGCCACTAACCACATGCACCTATTGAGTCCGTGAAATGTGGCTAGTTTGAATTGAGATGTGCTCCAAGTGCAAAATATTCACTGGATTTTTCAGATGTAGCACACAAAAAAGAAGGTGAATACTGTGTTAATATTTTTATATTGGTTCTCATTTCACATGGAGTCACTATAAACCTTGCTGAGAAACTATATAAGCGGCAAATATTGTTTTACTTTGCAATGTCTACAAAGCATGGATATTGAGGCTCTGAAAGTCTATTAGAGCTAGTCTGTCATTGGCACAAGGTGACAACCACAGGGTTCCCTCATGGCCAGAAACCTCTTTGTCTGGATGTAGGGATCCTAAGAGAAAAGATGCAACTGCAGTGAGTTCAATGATGCCTTCCCCCAAAAGATATGTGCACTTCCAAATCCTCAGAATTTGTGAATGTGGCCTTATTTGGAATAGGGTCTTGGCAGATGTTTAAGTTAAGGATCTCAGTATGAGATCATCCTGCATTATCTGGATGGGCTCTAAATCCAATGACAAGTATCCTTATAAGAGACAGAAGAGGAGAAGAAAGGAACACAGGGACAAGACCATATGAAGCAGGCAGAGATTGGAGTCATGCAAGGACTACATAGAGCTACCAGAAGCTGGAAGAGGCAAGGAAGGATTCTCTCCTAGAGCCTCCAGAGAGAGGATGGCCCTGCTGATACTTTTATTCTAGACTTCTGATCTCCAGAACTGTGAAAAAAATAAGTTTCTGTTGCTTTAATCCACCATGTTTGTGGTAATTTGTTATGGTGGTCCTTGGAAACCAATAAAGCCATTTTCTCTTTTTTTCTGCTGTAATACATGGATTGGATAAATTTGGTCCTTGAGAAGGATGAAAAGAGTTACTCTAATCTAAGGTCCTTCATATACAAACAAAGATCTTCCCTTCCTGTAAAAGGATGGGCTCTTTGTACTTTATAGTTCCCAAACACATAGGTTCAGTTTAATTTTTTTTTTACTCGCATTATTTCACCCCTGTTCTCATCCTTTTAGTCTGTGACAAACCCCATCCAAACCTCTTTTTTAAAAAACAAATTATTTATTTATTTTGAGGGGTGAGGGATGGAGAGAGAGGGGGAGAGAGAGAATCCGAAGCAGACTCCTCACTGTCAGCGCTGAACCCAATGCAGGGCTTGAACCCATGAACCACAAGATCATGACCTGAGCCAAAGTCAAGACTCAGACATTTAACCAACTGAACCACCAGGTGCCCCCATCCAAACCGCTTTTACACCCTGCTCTAAGATTGACATAATTCCTCCATACCTTACTCCCCATGTTATTGCTGTTTATTTCATTTATCCAACCAATGTTTTGAAAATCACCTCTATATGACTATAAATTACAATGTTTTTCTTGAGCTACATTGTGAACAAAACAGACAAAAAAAATCTCTGCCCTCCTGGATCTTAATTTCTAGTAGGGGCAGAGAGACAATAAATGATAGCAATAAATAACAAAGCATATTATAGACTGATGAGAAGAACAAAGTAAGTGGATTGAGGGGTACTGGAGGTGCGGGAGGCTGGCTTGCCGTATAAGGTGGTCAGTGTGGGCCTCACTGAGTAAAAGACATTTGAACAGACTTGAAGGAGGTGAGGAGTTAGCCAAGCAGATATTCATTGGAACAGCATTCCAGGCAGAGAGAACAACTATAGCAAAGACCTCACAGTGGGAGCATCCTTGGTGTGTGTGCAAGAGTCCAATGTGGTGGGGGGCACCTGGGTGGCCCAGTCGGTTGAGTGTCCAACTTCGGCCTAGGTCATGATCTCATGTCCGTAAGTTCGAGCCCCGCGTCGGGCTCTGTGCTGACAGCTCAGAGCCTGGAGCCTGCCTCGGATTCTGTGTCTCCCTCTCTCTCTGACCCTCCCCCGTTCATGCTCTGTCTCTCTCTGTCTCAAAAATAATTAAACGTTAAAAAAAAAATTAAAAAAAAAAAGTCCAATGTGGTGGGAATAGAGTGAGCAGGGGACAAAGTGGTGGGAGAAGAGGTGATGGTGAGGGAGCATGTAGGCTGTTGTAAAGATGTGGCATTTCTTTTGAGTGAATGTGGGGCGCTTAGGGATTTGAGCAGAGAAAAGTCAGTCACTTTCTGGCTTAAGTTAAACAAAATCACTTTGGCTGCCCTGCTGAGAATGGGCCATGGAGGTGGCAGGGGTGGGAATAAGGATGGAAACAGAGAGATCTGTTAAGAGGATGTTGTGATTGAATGTTGGCTCAGACCTGGATGGCCAATGGACCTGATAGGAAGGAGTGGGATTATGGATATAATTTGAAGGCATAGTCAATAGGGTATGAAAGAGTAAGAGAATCAAGGTTGATTCCATAAATTTGGCCTGAACCTCTGGAAGGATAGAGAGAGATGGTTTCAATGAAAGAGCAAAGGCTTTAGAGACAGCAAGTTTTTTGGGGAGTGGTGAGGGAGGGTATTATTAATTTCCAGGTAGATTTTTCTCATTATTTAAAAATAACCTGAGCTAGTGATTCTATTATTAAGCACAGTAGAAGTGATGCATACAACATTCAGTCACCACTGGACTCTGGGATGTTCTTGGCTTTTCCTATTATGGTAATGGTAAAGATCCAAACTTTGTGTTTACTTCTTAGTAGTCTGACTCTATGAGATCCTGAGAACCTGCATACGGTCTCCTGAAGTTACTGATTTTATACTTAGCATTTCTTTTAGCTAACCTTTATTTCTTATTCCCTCCAACATGATGATTCTCTTTTTAATTACTAATAGATACCTTCCACATTTTTCTGAACAGTATCTCAATCTTCTTTCAAGGAATCCTCTCCCTTATTATTTCCCACATTATTAACTATCATCTTAGTGCTTCTTTAGCCTCCCATTCATTCTCTGGGCCTACAATAGCCTTCCAATAAATTACCTTTTTCTAAAGACAATCAAAGTTGTTTCTTATGATTATAGTAAAGAACCCTGGTAGATAGAGAAATCTTTATTTAAACGAGAGAAAATACAGCTTTAAACACTAGAAATCTGTATTACAAAAGGTGCTGTAATGCTTAATTCAGGAAGGTAATTTATGCATTTTATGTGGTTTCATGTGCAGTGAACCTCATGAGCTTTTATCCTATTACACTGTCAACAAATTTTATCAAAGAGTTCAATGGGATGGCTGCTGCTGAGCTCCCTAAGCTGAGATTTCTTTGCTTAGACTATTTAAACTCAACTGGGTTCGAGAACTTAGTTGTCTCTACAAAGATAGGTTTGAGGGGAACTTGCATGGAATAGTAATTCAATCATTATTGGCATATATTCAGTCATTTCATATCCTTCTTGTTGCTGAACTGGTGACTTACTCTTCTTTTTTGACTTAGGTTGATTTTTATTGCTTTCTTCAGTCTTGTATCAAATTATTTAATGTAATGAATGCATTGATAAAATCAACCTTAAGGAGAAAATGTTTCTATTTCCTTCTCTTCTTTTATATCCTGAGTCTATTCATTCTTAAATCCTGAGTTTAATCCTGAGTCATCATTTTTTATCTTCTTGGTCCAATGGACCCCTTTGGTTAACAAAATACTTTTAGACCATTTAACAAAGAAATTGTGAATTAAGACTAAAGGGTTAGTGAAAAACAGCTATGGTAGGAATTTTAATAAGGATTTAAAACAGCATTTGCATTGTAAAAATCCAGTGCTTTTAAAAACTTTGATGAATGATTTTTTGGAGAGGATTGCCATCTCCTTCCCTCCATAATTATAAAACACCTTTATTTTTAGGTTTATAAATACCAATAAGAGTGGTTATTTCAATGAATTTTTTTTCATTATACATTATATATTTCCTTCTAATTATATTTGTGCACAGGGCTGCTCTAGCACTTTTTCATTTATACATCACATTATATAAAATATATCAAGTAAATTTTGGTGCACAAATATCATAAAAGATGATATAATTCACACAAACTCTTGTTGTGAATTATTGTAAGATGAAGTCTTTCATGTTTAGCAATGAAGTCATAAGAATACCATATTTTCTCATTGTTACCCACTCTTCCATGCAGTTAAGATGTATTAACTCATTTCACCATTTAATCTTTACAGTAACAATATGGAGTAGGTACTACTGCCAGCATCCCATTTTATAAAAAAAAGAGCCAGCATTACGTTGATTCCAAAACCAGACAAAGACCCCACTAAAAATGAGAACTACAGACCAATTTCCCTGATGAACACGGATGCAAAATTTCTCAACAAGATACTAGCAAACCTGATCCAGATCCAACAGTACATTAAAAGAATTATTTGCCATGATCAAGTGGGATTTATACCTGGGATTCAGGTCTGGTTCAATGTCTTCAAATCAATCAATGTGATACACCACATTAATAAGAGGAAGAATAAGAACCACATGATCCTCTCCATAGATGCAGAGAAAGTATTTGACAAAACACAGCATTTTTTTCTTGATAAAAACCCTCAAGAAAGTAGGGATAGAAGGATCATACCTCATGATCATAAAAGCCATATATGAAAGACCACCGCTAATATCATCCTTAATGGGGAAAAACTGAGAGCAAGGTCAGGAACAACAAGGATGTTATTGTTATTCGCATAGCTATTCAACATAACGTTGGAAGTCCTAGCCCCAGCAATCAGACAACACAAAGAAATAAAAGGCATCCAAATTGTCAAGGAGGAACTCAAACTTTCACTCTTTGTAGACAGCATGTTACTCTGTGTGGAAAACCCAAAAGACTCCACCAAAAAATCTCTAGAACTGATTCATGAATTCGGCAAAGTCACAGGATAGAAAATCAATGCACAGAAATCAGTTGCATTTCTATACATCAATTATGAAGCAGCAGAAAGAAAAATCAAGGAGTCTATTCCATTTAAAATTGCATCAAAACCCATCAAATACCTAGGAATAAACCTAACCAATGAGGTAAAAAATCTATACACTGAAAACTATAGAAATATTATGAAAGAAATTGAAGAAGACACAAAAAATGGAAAAATATTCCATGCTCATGGATTGGAAAACAAATATTGTTAAAATGTTCAATACTACCCAAAATAATCTACATATTCAATGCAGCACCTATCAAAATAACACCAGCATTCTTCACAGAGCTAGAACAAACAGTCCTAAAATCTGTATGGAACCAGAAAAGACTCTGAATAGCCAAAGCAATCCTGAAAAAGAAAACCAAAATTGGAGGTATCACAATTCTGGACTTCAAGATGTATTACAAAGCTGTAGTCATCACTACAGTATAGTACTGGCAGAAAAACAGACACATAGATCAATGGAACAGAACATAGAACCCAGAAATGGACCCACAAACGTATGGCCAATTAATCTTTGACAAAGCAGGAAAGAATATCCAATGGAATAAAGATAGTCTCTTTAACAAATGGTGTTGGGAAAACCGGACTGCGCCATGAAGAATGAACCTGGACCACTTTCTTACACCATCCACAAAAATAAACTCAAAATGGATGAAACCAAAACATAAGACAGAAGGCCATCAAAATCCCAGAGGAGAAAGCAGGCAAAACCTCTTTGACCTCGGCTGCAGCAACTTATTACTTAACAAGTCTCTGGGGGCAAGGGATACAAAAGCAAAAATGAACTATTGCGACCTCATCAACATAAAAAAGCTTCTGGGGGCACTTGGGTGGCTAAGTTGGTTAAGAGTCTGACTTTAGCTCAGGTCATGATCTCACGGCTTGTGGGTTTGAACCCTGCATTGGGCTCTGTGCTGACAGCTCAGAGCCTGGAGCCTACTTCAAATTCTGTGTCTCCCTCTCTCTCTCTGCCTCTTCCCCACTTGTACTCTGTCTCTCTCTCAAAAATAAATAAACATTAAAAAAGATTTAAAAATAATAAAAAATAAAATAAAGTAAAATAAAATAAAAAGCTTCTGGACAGTGAAGGAAACAATCAGCAAAACTAAAAGTCAACTGACAGAATGAGAGAAGATATTTGCAAATGACATATCAGATAAAGGGTTAGTATACAAAATCTATAAAGAACTTATCAAACTCAACACACAAAAAACAAATAATCCAGTGAGAAAATGGGCAAAAGACATGAATAGACATTTTTGCAAAGAAGAAATCCAGATGGCTAACAGACACATGAAAAAATGCTCAACATCACTCATCAGCAGGGAAATACAAATCCAAACCTCAATGAGATACCACCTCATTGAGATAGCTGTCAGAATGGCTAACGTTAACTCACGCAACAACAGATATTGGCGAGGATGCAGAGAAAGAGGAAACTTTGGCACTGCTAATGGAAATGCTAACTGGTGCAGTCACTCTGGAAAACAGTGGGGAAGTTCCTCAAAAAAATTAAAAATAGAACTACCTATGACCCAGCAATTGCACTGCTAGGTATTTATCCAAAGGATACAGAAGTGCTATTTCGAAGGGCCACATGCATCCCAATGTTTATAGCAGTGATATTGACAATAGCCAAGGTATGGAAAGAGCCCAAATGCCCACAGACTGATGAATAGATAAAGAAGAGGTGGTGTATATATATATATATATGTATATATATATATATACATATATATATATGTATATATATACAATGGAATATTACTAAGTGATCAAAAAGAATGAAATCTTGCCATTTGCAACAATGTGGATGGAACTAGAGTGTATTATGCTAAGCAAAATAAATCAGAGAAAGACAAATATCAAATGACTTCACTCATCTGTGGAATTTAAGAAACAAAGCAGATGAACACAGGGGAAGGGAAGCAAAAACAAGATAAAAACAGAGAGGGAGACAAATCATAAGAGACTCTTAAATACAGACAATAAACTGAGGGTTGCTGGTGGGTGTTGGGTAGGGGGGATGGGCTAAATAGGCAAGTGACATTAAGGAGGACACTTGTTGGGATGAGCACTGGGTGTTATATATAGGGGATGAATCACTGGATTCTACTCCTGAAAGCATTATTGCACTATAGGCTAACTAACTTGGATGGAAGAAAAGAAAGAAAGAAAGAAAGAAAGAAAGAAAGAAAGAAAGAAAGAAAGAAAGAAAGAAAGAAAAAGAAATAGAGAAAGAAAGAAAGAAAGGAAGAAAGGGAAGGAAGGAAGGAAGGAAGGAAGGAAGGAAGGAAGGAAGGAAGAAAATAAGAAAAGAGGATCAGTAAGTTGTCTCACATCACACATCTAGTGAGTAAAGCCAAGCCAGATTCAAGCCTAGGCAATCTTCTCTGAACTAACCTTATAGTCTATAAGAATAAGCATTCTGAACATATGTCCACTCTTCTAACACAGTAAGGACAGTATTCAAAATGAGGGCAAACCTTACAAGAGGTCTATGTAGAGCTTTCCAACCTGTGCTTTTCAGATGGTTAACAGATCTATACGTTTAATTATCAGCCCATGGGCAGGATCCTCTTAGTCCATGGGATACACCTCTACTTACCCCAGTGTGCTGTATTATTTTCTATGGGTCATATAATGTAAAAATGATTGAGGAGTGCTGGTTTGCTTTACCAGTATACTAGTACACCCATGGTATACCACAGGGGTACACTGGACCCAGTATTAGTTCTTGACGTGTTTTGTTTTGTTTTGTTTTTGGTCACTGCATTTGTAAAGATTGCTATTTCATGAACTTTATACTTTCTTTGAGATTTTTCACAGAACAAAGAGAAGAGCTAACAAAAAAGTAAAAAAGTATGGATGTACAGAAGAGAGAGGGGTAAAAGATCAGATTCACTCATAGAGTGGGAAGGGAAGGACAATGAGAGTTCAAATAGAGGCATTGCTTTGGATTAGTGCATTATTTTTTAAAGTAAATCGATATATATTTATTTCTCATTAACCATAGACCGTGGATATTATAAACTTTTCTGGACTCAATATTTTCTACTAGTGTGCAATTAAACTAAACCATTTTACAGATTATCATAATCATTAGATTTCAAAAGTAAATTTTTGGAAATGCATCTTTCAATGAGCCATACAAGATTTTTTTAAAAAGTTTTATTGATTGATTGATTGGTTGATTGATTTTTTAGAGAGAGCACATGTAAGCAGGGAAGGGGGCAGAGGGAGAGAGAGAAAGAGAGAATCCCAAGCAGGCTCCACGTTTAGCATGGAGCCTGACTTGGGGTTCAATCCCACAACCCTGGGATCATCACCTGATTCAAAATCAGGAGTCAGATGCTCAACTGATTGTGCCACCCAGGCACCCAAGCTATGTAAGATTTTATTTTCATGTATCTCTGGATAATATTGACAGAATGAAACCAGTTTTGCCACTGATTCAATTCCCATTTTTCATTTTCATATATGTAAAGATTAGGAAACTTTGCTGACACAGATAAATAGATGGGAAAGACAGATGTTTTTTAGGAAGGAATTTAATTGTTTGAACATTCATGCTGTAGGTTAAAAATGACATTATGGCCTGTTATTAAATGTAGCTGACAACTCAGAAACAACAGATGCTGGCAAGGATGTAGAGAAACAGGAACCCTCTTGCATTGTTGGTGGGAATGTGAACTCGCGCAGCTGCTCTGGAAAACAGTGAGGAGGTTCCTCAAAAAATTGAAATTAGAACTACCCTACGACTCAGCAATAGCACTACTAGGAATTTACCCAAGGGTTACAGGTGTTCTGATTCATAGGGGCACATGTACCCCAAAGTTTATAGCAGAGCCTTCAACAATAGCCAAATTATGGAAGGAGTCTAATTGTCCATCAACTGATGAATGGATAAAGAAGATGTGGTTTATATATACAATGGAATACTACTTGACAATGAGAAAGAATGAAATCATGCCATTTGCAGCAACGTGGATGGAACTGGAAGGTATTATGCTAAGTGAAATAAGTCAGTCAAAGACAGATATCATATGTTTTCACTCATATGTGTATCTTGAGAAACTTAACAGAAGACCATGGGGGAAGGGAAGGGGAAAAAATAGTTACAAACAGAGAGGGAGGAAGGCAAACCATAAGAGACTCTTAAATACAGAGAACAAACTGAGGGTGGATGGGGGAGGTGGGGGAGAGGGGAAAATGGTGATGGGCATTGAGGAGGGCACTTGTTGGGATGAGCACTGGGTGTTGTATGTAAGTGATGAACCATGGGAATCTACCCCCAAAACCAGGAGCACACCCTACACACCGTATGTTAGCGAATTTGAAAATAGATTATATTAAAAAAACCCATAACTGACATTTAAATTAGGTCTTTCTTCAATTTTGTTGAAATTGAAGAGTTGGAAATAAGTACCCTTGTGAAAAGATTTATACCAACTTATTAGTCATTCACGTTCTCAACACCTAACATCACCCAATTTATTTTATTTTATTTTATTTTGTTTTGTTTTGTTTTGTTTTGTTTTGTTTTGTTTTAGTTTAGTTTAGTTTTGCTTTGTATTTTATTTTATTTTTAATCAATTAATTTTTAATTTAAATTCAAATTAGTTAACATACAGTGTAATAATGATTTCAGGAATAGAATTTAGTGACTTATCAGTTACATATAACACCTAGTGCTCATCCCAACAAGTGTCCTCCTTAATGCCCTTTGCCCATTTAGTCCATCCCCCCACCCAACACCCCACCAGCAACCCTCAGTTTATTGTCTGTATTTAAGAGTCTCATGGTTTCTCTCCCTCTCTGTTTTTATCTTATTTTTGCTTCCCTTCCCCTATGTTCATCTGCTTTGTTTCTTAAATTCCACAGATGAGTGAAGTCATTTGATATTTGTTTTTCTCTGACTGACTTGTTTTGCTTAGCATAATACACTCTAGTTCCATCCACATTGTTGCAAATGGCAAGATTTCATTCTTTTTGATCACTTAATAATATTCCATTATATATATATATATATATATATACATATATATGTGTGTGTGTATATATATATATGTGTGTGTGTATATATACACCACCTCTTCTTTATCTATTCATCAGTCTATGGGCATTTGGGCTCTTTCCATACTTTGGCTATTGTCGATATCACTGCTATAAACATTGGGGTGCATGTGCCCCTTCGAAATAGCACTCCTGTATCCTTTGGATAAATACCTAGCAGTGCAATTGCTGGGTCATAGGTAGTTCTATTTTTAATTTTTTGAGGAACCTCCATGCTGTTTTCTAGAGTGGCTACACCAGTTAGCATTTCCATTAGCGGTGCCAAAGTGTTCCTTTTTCTCCACATCCTCTCCAACATGTCTTATTCCCTAACATTCTGACAGGTGTCACGTATTCAACAAATATTTGTTGATCACCTACTGTTACTGGGCCCTTGTCAGGCTCAGAATAAATAACTGAATATTATAGACATGGGTCCCAATCTTGACACAGCTTAGAATATAGCAGGAAATATGGACAGGAAACCAGTAATTACATGTATGATAAATGCTATGAAAGGAAAAACATATTTCTGGGTCTCCTTACCTAAATACTTTTCCTCTACTTTTCTTTAAGCATTTGAGAACCCCAAGGATTTCTCTTGGACCCTCTTACCTTTTCATTCAAAGCCTCTTGAGGAAACTCATCTAAATCCAAATCAGTTAGCCAGTGTACAAAGTTATTTTCCAAATATGCATTTCTTGGTCTCTCTCTCCTGAGACTTAGACTGATATATTCAACTGTGTGTTCTAACTTTACCCACTGAAGTCTAGTTGGCATTTCAAACTCAACTTGACTGCAGAGATACTCATTTTTTTTCTCAAAAGCTCTTTCACCTAATGTACTCCCAATGGTAACAAGTGGTGATATGATCCACCCGTTTCCCAAGTGAAAAGCTTAGGG
Organism: Prionailurus viverrinus; assembly: GCF_022837055.1. Lineage (NCBI taxonomy): Eukaryota > Metazoa > Chordata > Mammalia > Carnivora > Felidae > Prionailurus > Prionailurus viverrinus. The sequence goes on from NC_062564.1 coordinate 115,980,824, forward strand.
GTTTCTAGAAACATCTTCATCTCCTTCAGCTCCCACCTCTGATCACTACATAGCTCTATCAATTGATTGTTTCTACTTTTCCACTGTCTTATTTCAGGGTATCATAGCTTTTACCCTGTATTTTGGCGGTTACCTTTTGTGCTAAATTATACAAGCAAGAGGTAGGGTTTCTGATTTAGTTATATGTTCAATTTTATTGTTTTTTATCAGAGACTATCAATTTTACTGTTCTTGCTTTTTGATATTTATTAAAGTCTTCTTTCTACCATTATATGTTAGTTAATTTTTGACAGTGCAGTATTAGCATTGAAAAAAGTGCATTCTTTGGTTTTAGGATATAAAGTTGGATATCTATGTTGCCTTAATAATTATTTTATTTAGGTCATTCCTATCTATACTTCTTTTTGTTAACTTGATCTTCTATGTACAGAGAGAGGTAATGTAAAATTTTGACCATGAATGGTTAGTCTATTCTCTTGTAATAATTGTTTTGCTTACAAGTGTCAATGCTTATTCAGAGTTCCCTGTGATTCAAATTGTTTCTGTGATTTCGTTCTTTTTGTTCTCTCTAGCCAACAAGACTCAGCCTCTGTAAAATTGTCTGCCATTACATCTGCAAAATACATCTAATCTATTCTCCTCCACTGACAGATCATTCCGGAGAAAGTAGGGAGTTTGTGTGATTTCTCCTCCTTCCTGGTTTCTTCTGGGTCCAGGGAAAGTCCTTGCCCACACTTGAAATTGTTGCAAATAAGTCTTGTTAGGGTTGCCCTGCAGGGAGCATCACCTGTTTTGGAGAATATTGCTCTGTGTCAGAGGTACAGCTGCAGACGTCTACCTCCCTTGGAGTGTCCCTTTCCATGATAGAGACATGGTCCCTCACTGTGACATTTACTGCATCTGGGAGCCTTTGTCATATATTGTGGTTCAAAGGTATATACAGTTTTGCTGAAATGGTGTTTGTGTCCCTGTTTCTCATTCTATTTGTAGTTCAGGAGGAATTTTCAAAAGGAGAAAGGAGTAGCATCTTTTTTATTTCACAGTTTAAAACCCTAAAATTCCATTGTTGTCAAGCTGGCTTCTCTATCTGCAGACTTGTTCTTGAATTCAAGTCCAACATGGCTGTCAGAGTAAGCTTTCTCAGTGAAAGATGGATCAGGGTATGTGCTTGCTTAAAGCCCTGCAGTGACTTCTCGCCACCTGTAAGTTACAGTTGAGACTCCGTAGCATGATACAGGATGCTCTGTATGGTCTGACTTATGAAGATTTTTAGCCTAATTGCCTCCCTCCCTCTTTCTCAACATGCACACCATACTCAACTATTTGTAAGTTTCCAAATTGTCCCATGCTCTTTTTGCTTCCTTGCCTTCATATATTCTCTTTGCTTGGCCAGGAACGAATGTTTGTACTTGAACCCAGCTGAAGCATTGCATTCCTTGGTCTCCTTGTCGTTCTAAGGTCTCATTCACAGGCCTTGACTAGTGCTCTGATAGCATCTGTGTCCAAATGCTATGTTACTCCTTTATGTATTGAATTTTTATTATGTACCAGATCCGGGTAAAATCTTGGGAGTATGGTAGACAACAAAACAGAAGAAGTCCTGCCCACAAGGATATATAAGATTATAATTGATTGGAAATGTTCACTTATCCTTCATTAGCATGTGAAATTCTTGAGTGCAGGGATTGCATTTTTAATCTTTGTGTCCAAAGTGCATTGGGATATAGTAGATTCTCAACAGATGCTTACTGAATGAGCAAACACCAAGGAGTTTGTAGTAGTCCAGATGAGAGGATTTGGGTTCCTGATCCAAAGCGAGGAAAAAGTTGCCAAATGTGTGACGTTTTTGAGGTCTAAGTGTCGAGTTGTGCTGAGGGAAGGGTTTTAGCATCGTTCAGCTTTCTAGATTTGGCTACTGATTGAGGGAAAGTGGAGGGCCTAGCAATGGAGAGTTGAGTTGAGTTTTGAACCCTGCAGCCCATTCTGAAATTTCAGCAGAAGCATCGTCATAGGGCACATGCTGCATTCCAAAAGGAGTGCTAGCTTGTGTGCTAAAACTTCAAAGGTATGAAAAGATCCGGAGAGTGAAAACAGAGAGGACTTTTATGAGAAAACTTTGGGAAAAGGCTGTGATGTGATTATGGCTCCTCTCCTCCTACAAGTGGTGGGGGTGAGGGCTGCTTCTAAACTTAATGTACAGTGGCAGGGGCTTCACTGGGACCACATGGAGAGCTTTCTGTGTGTGCCCTGAAACAGGAGGACACAGAGACTTGGTAAGTGGCATGAGCCTGAGAAAGCTGGGGCAGCTCATAGTAGTCAAGCAGACAGCTATATCTGGGAAGCTGCATTCCCATCTGATGGAGCGTGAAAGGTGTTCCAGGGACCGTGACTCTTGGAACTTCTCGTGGAAATATCAGCCTTGGGTGTTTTAGAAAGAATCGTGACTGAGAGAGCAGTCCCTTGGACCAGTGTGTCCCCAGCAGAAAGAGGCTGTGGGGACTGACGCTGAGGGGAAAGAAGGGCAGCCTTATGAAGGAGAGGCTTTGCCAATTTCTGTGGGAGTTGCAGTTTGTGAAACCCAACAGGAATCTTTGAGGAATCCACAACAGTATGTGTGAGAGAAAGATCCAGGTGTAAGCAACTGCCAGACCCAGAGAGTGAGAAGGTACGTTCTTCTTCTCTTTTTAATGTTTATTTATTTTTGAGAGAGAGAAAGAACACAAGTAGGGAAGAGACAAAAAGAGAGGGAGACACAGAATCCGAAGCAGGCTTCAGGCTCTGAGCTATCAGTGCAGAGCCTGATGCAGGGCTCAAACTCATGAACTGTGAGATTGTGACCTGAGCTGAAGTCAGACACTTAACTGACTGAGCCACCCAGGTGCCCCAAGGCACCTTCTATACTGACAAGCCCTATTAAGTTTCCAATCCCTCTTATCCCTTCCTTCCCTGTGTGGACATACTGAGCAGAGAAAGACAAGAAAGTAGGGTTGGTTCTTCCAGGGAAAATGGCAACTCACAGAAGGCCCAGGCAGGGCAAAAGGAAGAGTCTTAAAATTCAGTCAAGTTTGGAGTTGTGAATTGATATTGGTCTGAGAATCCTAATTTCTGAGTCTTGATCATGTGATCTGAAAAGTCTTGAAGCTTCCACCAGAGGCAGGGTGAAGACTGTCACCATACGCAGAAAAGGTTTACAGGGGCAGGAGGATACCAATATACAAGAGTCATATGATTACACCCCAGGGGTGCTGCTTGTTATATGTACCAACTACATGTATGTTTAAGAGCATTGGCTTACACATGGTAATGGAAATAAAAACATGAGATTGGCAGCAATGGATTGTTGAATAAGGATGGATTATCCAGAACCCTGAATAATGTGGACACCACATCACTCACCAGTGTGAATAGGATGGGCAGAGGGAGAAGAATGTGGAGAGTGACAAGGCATTGCCAGAGGTGGGAGAAGGCAAAAAGGGAGTGGAAATAGGGAACCGGGAAGATCCCAGTTCTATGGAGCCTGAAGCTTATTCAGTTATTAACACAAATTAGGTAAAAAGTGGATACTTATTTACAAAGAGAAAATAAAAATCACAAAATCTAGAAAAAAAAAGAATATGACACTTTTGACAGCTGTTTAACATGTCTGTATAGTTTTTTTCCTTATGCCTTTTGACTGCGTTTTTATTTACCTCCTCTCTTCAGAAAGAAAAATAATTCAGTCTTCAGGGTGGCTGGTAAAAGTTCAGTTTTAATCATCAATAATGTATTGTTAAGAATTTCACTATTAGTAATTTTTATTACCAGGAATTTCCTTCAACTTTATCATTCATTATGATTAACAGCAAATTAATTTTTAGGATTGTTATCAAATTTGAGAAGAGTTCTCTAAAGTGTCTTTCACATGTGAATGCTAAGATTTCAGGACATTTAAAGTATCCTTATGTAGTTACTGTGCAATTTTAAAACATGTTTACAAGTTCTTTGACTCATCTCCCATGGAGAGGTAGAGTGGACTATGTCCCTTCCTTTTGATTCAGGGTGGGCTTGTGTCTGCTTCAATCAAGAGTTCTGTCACTTCTAACATTTAAGAAACTGTGTTTTACACAAGTAAGTTTTAAGATGGCTTGGTACACAGCAATAAATAACATGAAGAAATACTAGAGTTAAACTCCCGGAATTAACATACATTAACCAGTTGGCCATCAATGTTTTCCTCATTATAGTGGCGTGTTATTGAATGTCATGTTATTTTCTTTGAAAAATTTCCTGTCAAATCAGCAAGAAATTAATAAAAATGAGTACAGATGTGATTGAGCAAGGCCATTTCAGGCTGAGGGAGGAGCATGAACAAATATGGGGCCTGGTAAAGATAAGGGGATGAATTTGGACAGAATGTGGTGAACATACAAGGTGAAAGTGGGTGATAAGTCTACAGCAGTGTGTTGAAGCCTGGAAAAGAGGAGGGAAAAGGTGCCAGATGCTGGAATGTGCCTGCAAATAGATTGTCAGATTCTGAGAAGAGGCTGAAGACAGATGAAGTTAAGGAATCAGGGGCTTGATGATGGATCACTAAACAACTGAAAGGTAATATAATATTTTGTTAGGATTGTTAGTGTTAAGAGTCAGACAATCCTTGTTTGAATCCTACCTGTGCTACTTACTAGTCTATGAAATCCTGTTAACAGTTTCTTAGTTATATATTAAGTTGACTGTCAACCACAAAATTATATCCTTCTAACTTTTTTTTATTTTTATTTTTTAAGTTGATTTATTTATTTTGAGAGAGAGAGAGAGAGATAGCACAAGTGGGGGAGGGGCAGAGAGAGAGGAGGAGAGAGAGAATCCCAAGCAGGCTCCACACTGCTAGCACAGAGCCCGATGTGGGACTTGAACCCATGAAGCCTTGAGATCATAATTTGAGCCGAAACCAAGAATCAGACACTTACCTGACTGAACCACCCAGGTGCCCCTATCCTAAATTTAAACTAAATGTATTTCCAACTGAATTTCTCCTTATCTAGATCCTCCAAATATTATGGTCACTCAAATGCCACCTAACATGAGGGGAGTGTGCTGGAGGAAGAGTCCAGGTAGATAGAAACAATAGTTTTAGATAACTGAGGTTAAATATCTCACCTTTACAAAAAAAAATATGATTATGGGGATACGTTATGGGGGGCCATTCCCAGCATGTTGATCCTGTATAAACAAATGGCCTTGAAGCTTAAATATTGTTAATTTCATGATAGATCTCCCTCTGCTGATGGACATGTGTGTTTTTAGGATTAGATGGTGTTAAAATTATAAAGGGAGTCCAGTAGCATGGGGATTGTAAATCAGTCATTGGTTTTAGCAATTAAGAGTTTATTGCTGAAATGTAAGATTGGTTTTCATGAAGATTTGCTGCGGTGTATGAGGGTGGAAATCATATTGGTAAAGACTCAAAAGTGAAGGGTTTAACTGGATGAAATCCAGGAACATCCTTCTGGACATGGGGTTTAATATATACATATTTTAAAAACTCTTCTGATTCAGTGCCTGGAAATGAAACTCTCTTTAAATGGTCCCACAAATATCAACAAATTAATGAAGCTTCTAGATATAAAACTGTAAATAATTTTTCAGTTGGTTAGAAAGATCTGCATGCTTGTTTAAATTTTGAATAAAGGAGAATGAAGCAGCTGGGCACATCTGGTGGCAGCTAATAGGAAACACAGCCTCATCAGAAGGAAAGTCCTATGTCTCTTTCAGCAGCTGGATGCTGCCAGAACACTCTCTGTAGCAACTGCTAGATCCTCTGATGGAAGGGCCTGCTTTCGTCTGAATAGCAAAAGATGACCCAGGGTCCCAGGGGACCTCCAGAAAGCCTGGACTTCTTTGTACTTTCAGAAAAATGGATTAGGAAGAGGAAGGAAAGATAAAGGGTCTTAGATAGATAATGAAGTGGAGGCAAAGAAAGAACATTTGTTTTAGAATGGAAAAGTCTTGAACTTGTTCTTGACCAAAGGAGAAGGAAAGTAGAGCTAAAGTAGGAGCGGAAGAAACAGGACAGGGAGGAGATAACTAGTGAAGGAAGGGAGGTTGTGGAAGAGGATAGAATAAATTACGGATCAGAAAGTTGAAACTGAGAATGGTTGTCATTTGTATCTCTGCTGATTTTCTATGTACTTGTTTCATCAGCCGTTCCATCCTCTAGATGAACTGGGTCCTTTATAATAATAATAAAATGTTCCTCTTTATCCTGGTAGTATTCCTTGTTGTAGAGCCTATTTTGTCTTATATTAACACAATCACTCCAGTTTTCTTATAAGTAGTGTTTGTATTATATATCCTTTTCTGTTCTTTTACTTTCATGCTGGATGTATGTCTATATTTAAAGTGCGTTTCTTGGAGACCACATACAGCAGAGTCTTGATTTTTATCCATTTGACAATCTTTGCTTTTTAATTGGCGCGTTTAGATTATTTACATTTAATGCACTTGTTGATATAATTTGGTTTAAATCACCCATCTTGCTATTCAGTTTTTATTTGTCCCATCTACATATGCTCTTTATTACTTTACCCCTCTTTCTTTTCTGATTTTTGGATTATTCTACTTTTTAAGTATTCCACTTGTTTATTTAGTTTATTTTTATATTAAATATATCTTTGCTTTTAGCGATGCTCTAGGGTTTATAGTACGCATCTTTAATTTATCACAGTTTACTTTCGAAAACACTGAATCAGTTTACATATGATGTAGGGAGCTCATAACTGTATATTTTATTTCCCCTCTCATTCTTTGTGCTATAGTTCTAATCATTTATTTCTACATATGTTATAAGCAACACAATACGTTATTATTTTTTTCATTAAACAGTTAACTTTTAAGGAAATCTAAAAAAATGTCTTTTTATACTTATCCACGTATTTACCATTTTTGGAATTCTTCATTCATTTGCATAGTTTGCAAGTGGATTTGCATCCAAGTTTTCATCTAGTGACAGTTGCTTTCTGCCTGAAGAACTTCCATTAAGATTTACCTGCAGCGTGAGTTGCTAGTAATAAATTCTTTCTGTTTGCCGAGTATAGAGTTCCAGGTTGATCTTGCTCCCTCAGCACTTTAAAGATGCCATTCTGTTGTCTGCTCGCTTGCAGAGTTTAGAACAAGAAGACTGTAATATTTTAATTTTTGTTTCTCTGTATGTAATGTGCCTTTTTCCCCCTGTTGCTTTTAAGATGGTCTCTCTATTAGTGGTTTTCAACCATTTGACTGTATGCTCTGGTATAGTTTTCTTTGTGTTTATCCTGCTTAGGAGTCAGTCATTGAGTCCTAGAAATTGTACATTTGTAGTTTTCATTAAATTAGAAAAAAATCTTTAGCCATTACTTCTTCAGTTATTTTTTCTGTTTCTCACCTGCTTTTCTGTATAATTGTGCCTCCAATTATACATAGGTTAGAATACTTGATAGTGTCCTTTAGGTAGCTATGTCTCTTTTCATTTATTTTTCAGTCTTTTTTCTCTAGATTTCATTTGCATAAATCCGTTGTTGTGTTTAGTTTCAGTCATCTTCAGCTGTGTCTACTTTGCTTTTAATGCTATCCAATGGAATTTTTATTCTAGATACTTTATTATATCTAGAAGTTCTAATCAGATATTTTTATATATTCCACATGTCTGCTTATTGCATCCATAATTTCTTTTAAATTTTTGAGCATAGCTGTCTTAATCATCTTGTTTGCTAATTCTGTCATCTCTGTCATGTCTGTTTCTATTTCTATTGATTGATTATTTTTTGTTATGGGTCATATATCTAGAATTTTTTTTTTTGCATGTGTAGAAATTTTCTTTCTTTGGATGCCAGACATTGTGAAGTTCTCATTGTTGACTGCTTGAATTTGTTGTGATTGTTATTTATTATTATTATTTTTTTGAATTTTAAAAAAAGGTTTATTTATTTATTTTGGGAGAGAGAGAATGGAGGATGAGCAGAGAGAGAGGGAGGGAGAGAGAGAATCCCAAGCAGGCTCCACATGGCAGAGTGGAGCAAGTTTATTTATTTATTTTGAGAGAGAGAGAGAGAGAGAGAGAGAGAGAGAGAGAGAGAGAGAATGGGGGGGCAGAGAGACAGAGGGAGAGAGAATCCCAAGCAGGCTCCACATGGCAGTACAGAGCAGGACGTGAGGCTTGAACCCACAAACCGTGAGATCACGACCTGAGCCAAAACCACGAGTTGGGTGCTTAACTGACTGAGCCACCCACGCACTCCTGATGTGGTCTTTAAAGATTGTTGGACTTTGTTTTTGCAGGCAGCTAGGGTACCTGTGCATTAGGCTGATCCTTCCAGGATTTGTTTTTAGGTATAGAATAACCTTTATTCCAGGGCTAGTTAAACCCTTCTACTGAGGTATAACCTTTTGGGGATCTCCACTCAATTCCGTGTGTATGTAATGAGGTCTCTTCACTCTGAATTGTGGAACTATTCATGATGATTATCAGTCCTGTGTGCTCTGAGAATTGTTTAGCTTACAGCTCCCTGGTAATTATTCTCTTCCTTGACTCTAGGGATTATGTTCTAGGCATAAAAATTTGTTATTTATCCCAAGTCTCAGGGAAACATTATACAGGTTTCTAAAACTTTTTGTCCCTCTTCTGTACTTTGTCCAACAAATCATAGGCATTTTAGTTTCTCTGAACTCTGATTTCTGTCTCTTTAATTCAGCAGGACTTCCAGGCTCTATTGTATTCTCCCTCCCTAATTTATGGTCTAAAAATTTTCCCCAGTCAAAATCTGGGGCAATTGTAGTTCCCTTTTCTGAAAGATTACAGTCTTGTTGTCCATGTTTGAAAAAAGTTCTTTTACCATTTTGCCTGGCTTTGTAGTTATTTGTAATGAGGGTATAACTCTGGACCTTGTTACTCTCCAGTGGCTAGAAGTGAAGAGAGATGCAGTGGTTTTTATCAAATGATTAAAAATGGTAGCAATTTATGGAAGTAAAGTTAAATTTGCAATTAGTTATGAAAATATATGTATAGTTATATACATTGAGTGGCCTGATCTTATAAATGTATATACCCATGTGATTAAAATTATTTATAAAGCAATGGTGATATTTCATAATATAGTACATTTTTTAATTTTCTCATGATAGGATCAGAATCTTTATAAGATAATATTTAGTATAGTATTTATGTGCAAACTTGTTTCTTCATAATACTGCTGAATTTCCAGTAAGTAATTAAACAAAAGAGGGACATTAGGGCATTTATTTTTAGAAACTGGATTTTCCAAGGGAAGCATCAAAATTTAATAATAGAAAAATCAAATTTTGTGGCATTTTGTTATTGTTAGTATTCTGTGTGTGTGTGTGTGTGTGTGTGTGTGTGTGTGTGCACATGCTTAATCATATGAATTCGCAGCCTTTCAGGATATTTCCTGTAATTAGAGATTATGATGGTCTTAATCTATTTATCATAATATTTAAAAACAGTATAAAATAAGCTCAATTATGAGTTTATTATCAAATACCCTTCTCCTGATAGTCTCATGCAAAATTTGAATATTAAAGGTAGAGATTACTCATTTTTTTGATGTTATTATAGTCCACTGCTTTGTCAATCTTACTGATTTCTTCAGACATTTATAAAAACACCTAGAATCATACAGCAGCTAGAGTTCATTGAGATCCTGTATTTTTAACTATACTTTCTTATTTCAGCAAATTTAGCTTCTAAGTCAGGAGTTGTACACTTTTGTTTTGCAGGCCTAAACTAGCCTGTAGACATGATTTTTCAGCTTGTACATGGTTGGGCCATATAGTGTTTTTTTCTACCCCTGGAGCAATCCTGACTTTCAACAATTTTTCAAAGGTGCTCACTTCAGGTGGGGCATAATTTCTCTAGGTTGTAATTCCTCTAAAAACTCCCCATTCTAGCCATAATGTTCCCTTAATTCATTCAACATGTAAATATTATGGGCTCCAACCTGGCCTCTTCAAACCGTTATGTTATATGCTTGATCCCTGTTGTAGGGTGAAAAAGAAAGCTAGAAGTAAGAAGAGGGAGACAATTTCAAGAGTGAAAAAATAGTACTTAGATATGTTTACACATAGTTTTTGTAGTTTTCATTAAGGTTATAGATTTAAGAGCCTTAAGTTTCTTTAGAAGGAGGACCAAGTGGTTGGTATACATCTTAGCTCAGTGCTATTTCCTAAAGTGATTGGAAGTGAATAAGGGGACAGATAAATCTGCACTCCTCTAATAGAAAAAATAGAAAAAAGAAGAAAGATTGGATCCATAAGGAAGTTGGTAACAAGAAACTTTCTATGGAAAAAGAGGCTAAAGGGAGAGAATATGTATTTCTTTTTTTTTTTTCCCCTTTGTCAACCAGAGCCCAAAACTTGCTGTTCCCTTAATTTAAACTTTGGTCATGTGGGCGCCTGGGTGGCTCAGTTGGTTAAATGTCAGACTCTTGATCTTGGCTCAGGTCATGATCTCACAGTTTGAGAGCCCCCTTTTGGGCTCTGCACTGACAGTGTGGACTCTGCTTGGGATTCTCTGTCTTTCTCTCTCTCTCATTCTCTCAAAATAAGTAAAATGACTTAAAAAATATTTAACCCCCCCCCCCCAAAAAAAAACCTTTGTTATGGCCAGACATTTGTTTAGAGAAAAACCTGCCAGTGCCATAGTTAGTGATCCAATACAGATGAAAGTTACTAGGCAGGCTATAGGCTCCCTTTTGATGGATATTAATGGGAAATATATAAGAAGAAAGTATGCAAAAAGAATAAGGCTATTTTATTTTACATTTACCTTGGAAGAAGAAGATATCAGGCAGACTCAAAAAACATTTTGTTCTCAGAATGTTCAATTATTTCTCCATTGATTTGCCTTTCCTTTAAGCAGCATGGATACTCTGCATTGTGAAACATAATGTGTTTGGGGAAGCAGTATTATAGGTTGGCCCATCTGGCGGGAGAACTTGTTCCCTTTTTTAAAAAACCTTGCCTGTGTGTTATGACATCATTCCTTATAAAGGTAGAGATAGATTATTGTGCACATATAACATAATGAATTTATATGAGATATAGTGACTATCCCATGAGTGAGGGAACAAGACATAATTTGGAGTTGGAGCCTAGAGTGATTTATGAAGGTCATTGTCTTACAAGTTCAGATGCTTTCCATATGGCGTCGGAGAAACCCCCTTATGTACTGTATGTATAAAACATATGTAGCAAATTAGTTTCACTTACATTTTTTCCCCTAAATATGTTTTGGTTTAAAAATGACAGTGTCTTTTGTTTATCTGGTCTATAAAATACTACACTTTTTTTCCCTCCAACAGAGGGGTTATTTGTTAATATGAACTGAGAGTTTTTAAATGCGACAGACAGAATCAAGTGTGAGCCCCTTTGACACCGGGCCTTACTGTGGCTTGGGTGCCAGAGCCTTCCATCTCATTGGATTTATGGCTTAACTTCTGTATCACGCTTAACTTGAGTGTGCTCAGCAGTGTGACCTTGTCTAGGAAGAGGGAAAATGGATTGTTCATTTTCCAGCTGTGGTGTATTACATTTCCATCTAATTGCATTTTCAAATAGATGTGAAGATGCAACTACTTCCACTTAAAAGGAAATTGCTCTACTTAAAGAAAAATGGAGACTGTATTAGGAGCAATATTCAAAATTGAAAGTATTTTATACCTAAAATAATATGCTTTTGTTTGGACGAGGCAGAAATCCCATTGATGGATTTTCTTTCCATTGTTGTTTTAGTTGTGAAGACTTAGTGTCTATGCCCTCAGCCTCTAGTCCACTATTTCTAACCCTTTAAAAATTGTTGACTTTATAAAACTTCCCCCCACTACAATCTACAGTGTATATGTTCCATTTGAACACTAAAAAGAATGAGTGGTTTTCCAAATTTAATTCCATATTTTATTTGGAAGGTTTGTAACACATTTTAAAAATTCAGAAACTCACTGGAATGTGACAAAACCAAGGCTGGAAATCGTTAGAATTTAACCCCAAAGCAAGAGACTACCTAAACATTTTTGTTGAGGAGTTTCTTGCATTGTTAAACACAAGCCTGGCTGGATGTATGGAGTTGATTTGTATCTCATTTATGATATGTATCAAAACTGATGTACTCAGCTAGAATTCTAGAATTTTCAGTTGTACAATCTCTAAGTCACATATTACAATAGGGCAAAAATTGTTCTTTGGTTTGAAAACATGGATACCATGCATTTGAAAAATATTCTTAGAAAATACAAGTAAAATGTAAGAAGTATATGATTTTCTTTTTAGTTGGGCCAGAAACTGTGATTTTAACACAGAGCTTTTTAGTTTTTGATGCCCACATTTAAAATGAATATGTATATGTGTATGTATACATACTTGCATAGGCACACACATCCAAATTCAACAATAATATTGGTATATGTTGGCCATCTTGGCAAGGTTACAATCCTTGTAACAAGATTACAATCCTACAATTACAAGCTCCAATCCAGTGTTATCAAAGCCTGGTAATGTATTATTATAATGCATTATTTCTATGAAACATTCAGGGTCTGTGCACCAGGACATGTGAGCTATCTACTTATTTCTGATGAAAGAAAGAATTATTCCAGAGAAGTTTTAGCAATTATTTTGACAACTCATTTCCTAGGTTATGCTTTTCCTGCAGATAAAGAAGAGGTGCTGGTCTCTACCACTTTAGCTTTTTCAGAATCACTATGATTTGTTTGCTATAGTGAGATTTTTCCCTTCATGTAAGCAGACAGATTTTGATTTCAGTGCAAATTCTTCATTCTTCATTCTTTTTCTAGCAGACAGCTTGCACAGCTGTGCACTATAGCAAAGTCATTTGCAGCTACAGTAGTATGATTTTGGGTGTGAGGAAGTAGTACAGTAGCTGGTCCTCTGGATGTCTTTCTCCTTGTTCTCCATGGTCTAGCTGTGTGTGCCCCATTGCTTAGCAAATTTTTATGGGGTCCTGGTTGGCTTTGGAGACTGAAAAAGAAGGCTACAACTCCATGAAGTTTAAACATCTGCTAGAGTCATGAATGGCTTTGGGGATGAGCTCATCAGCAGGTAGGTCAACTAACTGCTCAGCTCAGCTATCATCAGCCAGATTCACTACCGTTGCCCCATTGAGAATTACTAATGTGTCTCAGTGGACATGAGATTGGATAGTCAGCCAAAGAGCTAATTTCCTCCTGTCTTTGGGTGGGGGTGGGGATGAGTATGGGGAAGAATGGGAAATGTGAAAAGCCATTTCTGGAGATCTGCTTGAGTTGCTTGCACCATGATGTGTAACACAAACAAACAAACAAACAAACAAACAATAAAAAGTAGAGACTGGCATGATTTCACTGATTTCCCCAGAGGCAGGACTCACTGGAGTTTGAAGGAGGACGTCACCTAGATTCTATTTCTATCTTTGACCAGTCTTTCCCAAACTATGCTTACAGAGAATGCTGGTGGCCCACTCTGCTTGGTTTGTCACTAGAAGTTAACAAAGGGGCTCTTCCCTAATTCACAAACTAATAAAGTAGTAATAAAGGAAAATACATGAAACAAACCGATATCATGGTTATAATTTTCTCAGTATTACTGTTTTATCCCATACATTTATCTCAAATTTTTCAAATTATGCCTGCATTTATTAAGCACTACTATTTGGCACGCAGAGGGCTAGATTGGAAATCTATAAATGAATCGCACACAACTCCTATCCTTGATGACCTTCCAACCCAATGGAGCAGCAGGCAGATGCACAGATAATTTCATTTTGTTGGAGAGGAGTAACAAACAACCATAAGCAAATGCCCATGAATTGAAACTTTTTGAAATTAGATTTTCGTAAATGTTTTTAAAGATGTAGTAATTTACAGACATGTGGCATAAACTATATTTTCATTAATCAATATTTTCCTAGTTTTTGTGATGGCATCAAATGACGGTATGAGGAAAATGTACCATCTTTAAAGCTGGGTGTAAATCTCTGCTTATGAACAGAGTGAATTTCTGAGCTTCGGCTCCTTCATCTGCATAACAGGGATGACAACACTTCCTATGGAGGAAAGAGATAATGTGTGGAAAGTGCCAGCACCCACCTGCTGATGAGGGAAACTTCTTGGCTACATCTCGACTAGGTGGTGGCCCAACACATTTCTGGATACTCTAGTGATGGAGAACAAATTTTCTGGTGACAAAATAATAACAACTAGAAAGAAATAGGGACTCAAATGATAATAATTCTATAAGAATTATTATAGGATGAAGCATAATGTGAGGCTATGGTATTGCTAGGAAATTTGCCATCTTTCAACTAAAAAGTTCTCCAAATCATTACCTGTGGTAATAGGTGTATCACTATTCTAGCCTTATAATTACTTCTGTGTGTATTTTCTCATGATGTTATAGAATGACTTATGAAGCATAATTGGAGTCACCCAATGCTGCCTCCTTCAATCTGGAGTTGAGGAATGGAGGCTCCTTCTTTTTGTTGTTTAGCAGATGACCTGGGAGAACTCAGCTGTGTTGAGCTCAGAAATCTCTCTGTTCCCCTAGGTCCCTTAAATGTGCTCACTGTGTGTTCACGCAAACACACTGTGCAGTGTGCACACAGTACCTTATGCATCAGGCTTCTAGGTGGTGGCGGTCTATTATTTCTATGGTTGCTTACTCTTATTATATCCCCTTTCACAGGAACTTGTTTCCTTCATGTTTCAAAGCAGTGCTGTTCCTGGATGGATATTATCCAAAGTGGCCTTTATTGCTCTCTTAGATTGAAAACATTAATGGTCTTTGGGACTATGAAAATAAAACTGTGTTCGTTTTTTCAGTAGACTCGTTTTTTTCCCCCTAACAGCTGGCTTTGTTTTTTCTGAGTTCTAAACTTTTAAAAGCATGTCCTTTTTCACTTGTTGTGTGTTAATATTCTTCAGAAATGTTCATTAAACAGATCAATTTTTCCACCCCTTTCAACACTCGAAAACAAAACAAGTTGAATCATGTCAAAAGCAAGTAGTCCACTGGGATAATACAAGCATAATGTTCTTTCTGGATATAATTTAAAATTTTGAGGGGCATATCATTTTGAGAATTCTGTAGAGGCTGCTTAAATACCACTAGGGAAGCAAAGTTTGTGATGTAGAAACCCCAAAACAGTTTTGTAGCTTTGAGTCCCTCAGCTTTGAAAAATACATTATAAAAGTAACTCAGTGACCCCATAGATTGGAATTTTTACACTAGGTTGTCAGATTATGAATCAAATAATCTGTTGTACAACACAAAATACTGGCACTGGTGTAACCTTTCTTTCAGGTGAATTGAGGTAATCTTTGAAATAAGTCCTCAGCCTGTGAGTTGAAAAGTTTTTTCAAGGGTCAACTCTTCTCTTTAAGCCAACTAACAACAACTGTAATTATGCTCCCCAGTAGGTTCTATTTCCAAAGGAATAAAGCCCAGTTGGTTTCCTGTGACCCATAAGGCCTATGTATGATTTTTCTGGCCTCTGCCTGCTCTTCTGTTCATCTCATACCTCTCTCCCTCTTGCTCACTCTGTTCTGGCAACAGTGACTTTTCTAGTCCTCCAATAACCCTATTGCACCCCTGCCCAGTGCAGCCAGGGGTGTCCTCTGGACAGTTTTGCTCTATTCCTCTTCCCCTGCAGATCTTCTCATAATGGGTTACTTCTTGTTATTCTGGTCTCAGCTCAAATAACCCTATTCTTAGACAACCATTTTCAATCCTCCAATCTTAAGAAAGTCTCTTACCCACTTTTTCTCTTTGTACTTTTATCTTTTATCCATTTATCTGTTTACTAATTTATTATCTGCTTTTCCTCCCCTTCATTTGAATGGAAGCTGCATCATGAGATCAGGGATCTTTCTTGTCTTTTTGGAAGCTGGGTACCCAAGGCATCTGGAAGAGTGGCTATTGTAACACAGCACTTCATAATTTCTTGTAGAATGGATGAATCAGTGAGTACTAGTACTTCCATTAAAAATATTAAAATTTAAGCCAGCATGCAAGCAAATGAGTTAAAATACCATTATATTTATTCCTCTTGTGGGGGAGCATTTTTAGCCCAGCACTTAGATCTAAAAAGCTGTCTTAGTTATGAGTTGTTACAGACAATTCCAAACACTCAGTAGCATAAAGCAACAATTTATTACTCCTTACCATTCTGTGGATTGGTTGAGGTTCAGTGGGTGGTTCTTCTGCTTGGACCTTGGAGGGGGTGGGGCTGGAGCATCCAGTCTAGCTTCAGGTAACTTCTCACATGGCCTTGTTGGACTTCTTACATATTGGCTGCCTTCCAAGAAGGAGCAATCTAAGCAGACAAAAGCATAAATCACCATCTCTTAAGGCACCAAAATACCAGTTCTTGTCTAATGTCCCAGAAGTTTCATCTACTTCATTGATACTTGCTTTTATCTAGTGTCTGAGAAGGGTCTCATCTTCATTGGATTCCAACACACTCCTGGATCCCAAACCTTTTGCTCTTAGCATGTCTATTTCTTGAGCTCTGGGTGCTCATTTCCAAATATCTAGGAGATACCTCTATTGGTTTGCCATATTATCACCTTATCTTGTGCTAAATGAATCTGTTATTTGCTCCCTTCAAGCCTGTTTTCTTCAATATTCCACACCTCAATTAATGGTACCATCATCCACCAGTCATCAAAGTCAGAAGCACTGGGTCCTCCTTGACTCTTCTACTCATAGATTTATTTAAGTTGGACTTTTCCTACCCCCTGAATATGTCTTGAGTCTCTTTCCTCTTCTCTATTCCTACCACTACTGATTTAGTGGAGGTTATGATCTTCTCTCGCCCACAAAATAGCAATTAAATGGTCTCCCTGCCTCCAGTCTTATATACATCTACACATACATCTACAGTTCTCCTATACATCTACAGTTTTATCTGAATTACTTTTATAAAAACTCTTCATCTGGTTAAAATCCCTCTTGAGTCTCTATTGTCCACTGGTTAGAGAAAAAGTACTTTTTAGCAGTTTATAAATCACCCAGAGTAATTTGTAAACTTTCCACTCTTTTATTTTTCAGGTTCCAACTCTTGCCACTGCTATCCACTGCTCACAAACCTTTCAGGTTTTTTTCATGGGTTCATGCCTCAATATATGCTGCTGTTCCAATTGCATGGGGTCCCATTCTCCACTGCGTCTGCCTGATGGATCCAATTCATCTTCTAAAACTTACCTCCATAGCTTTACAATGAACTCTTGAAACCATTTGCAAGCTCCCATGTCTGTCCCCTAAATAAAAAGGTATTTCCTCGTTCATGTTCCAATAGTACTTCTATTATAATCTTGGCTTAATGTGTGAATTCCTTATCTTTCCTCTTCTTCCAGTGTTCTGCAAACCTTGAGTTGCACAGTATCATTCAATATCTAAGTTTAAATTAAGTATAAATACCCTATTCATTAAAATAATAGTATCTAGAATGGTGTCTGGCATTCACTATGCCTTCCTCTCACTGTGGTTGGCATTTTCTCCTCCCCAAGCAACTGTAAATTTGAATCTATAAACCTTATAGTCAAGCCGCTTTTGAACAATTGATACATGTAATTTCCCTCCATGAATCGTGTTTTAATCCAGTTTGAATCTGGTTAACCATATAGAGTCTTCAGTGAAACTGTCTTACATTTGGTGATTCACTCTTCCTCCCTCCTTCCTTTCCTTCTTTCCTTCTTTCCTTTTTTCATTCCTTCTTTCCTCCCTCCCTCCCTTCCCCCCTCCCTCTCTTCTTTCTTTCTTTTTTTAAAAAATTTTCAACATTTATTTATATTTTTGGAATTTTTTTTTTACATTTATTTATTTTTGAGAGACACAGACAGAGCACAAGTGGGGGAGGGGCAGAGAGAGAAGGAGACACAGAATCCAAAGAATCCAAAGGAGACACAGAATCCAAATCGACGTGGGGCTCGAACCCACACACTGCGAGATCATGACCTGAGCCAAAGTCGGACACTCAACCAACTGAGCCACCCAGGTGCCCCTATTTATTTATTTTTTGAAGCCAGAGAGAGACAGAGCATGGGCGGAGTTGGGGGTGGTGCAGAGAGAGAGGGAGTCACAGAATCCAAAGCAGGCTCCAGGCTCTGAGCTGCCAGCACAGAGCCCCACACAAAGGCTTGAACCCACAAACCGTGAGATCATGACCTAAGCTGAAGTCAGACCCTCAACTGACTGAGCCACCCAGGAGCCCCTTCCTTCCTTCCTTCCTTCCTTCCTTCCTTCCTTCCTTCCTTCCTACCCTTATATATCAGAAACTAATTCAGTCACCCATGTTTGTCTTACCCATGGCTGATTGAACCAAATCAGTATTTGGTTCAGTATTATTTATCAAAGTCACATTATTTAAAAAAATTTTTTTTAATGTTTATTTATTTTTGAGACAGAGAGAGACAGAGCATGAATGGGGGAGGGGAAGAGAGAGAGGGAGACACAGGATTGGAAGCAGGCTCCAGGCTCCGAGCCATCAGCCCAGAGCCTGACGCGGGGCTCGAACTCACGAACCGTGAGATCGTGACCTGAGCTGAAGTCAGACGCTCAACCGACTGAGCCACCCAGGCGCCCCTCAAAGTCACATTATAAAGTGACTTTATTTTTGAGATTAAAAAAAATTTCTGTCCATTTCGAAAACTCATAGAGATCAAAAAGAAATTAGTTTGCCCAAGTTGTTCTCTAAATTAAAAATCATTTCCTTTATTCCATATTGCAACATAAGGCAGTTTGTTCAACATTCCCCATTTCCCAATTTTTTAAGTTATAAGATTTTGGTAAATATTAAATACTGTGCATTTTTTGCTCTGATTCTGATATTTTAACTAATAGGTCCATTTTACTTCATTTAAACTTAGATGTTTAACAGTAGTGCTGACTTAAACTGTGTAGGACACAGGCATAATGGTAAATACTGGATTCTAATGTTAAATGACTTCCTAATTAAAGGGACATATTGCTGATGCCACATCTTTTCCCCATTCCTTACATCAGTGTGGGTGTTCTTCTTAGATCTCTGGAGCCTGCTTTCAACCGTGACAGGACAAAACAAAAGACTCCACACAGGTGAGGACATACCTTGACGTACTTGAATAGCTCAAATCAAGAATAGCAGTTGTGTATTTAATAACTTCTGCCATGTGAGACAAAGCCTAACTTATATGTTCAGTAAGGGTGTTGAAGAGATAGGTGTTCCCACAAAACAAATCTGAAGAAAGGAAAGGTGGCTATTTTAGGTAAAAGAATATTTGTTAAAGCAGCATGAGTTCATTAAATCTCAAGGTGGCCTTGTATTTATTTGCTTTCTTGTCTTCGTGCCTCTCTCCGCCTCTCAGCTCAAAGTTGGCTCCCTTGAAATTAACTGGCTTGAATGAGAGGTCCACACCCTTAATTCAGTATTTCCCTTGAATCACGTCATTCAACAAATACATTTTACTAGGATTTTTTTTTCTTCAAAGTCTTTTTAAATGGCATGTCTTACTATGTCTAGGAAATAATTTTGGGTGTGGTTACTGGTATATAGAGCATGGAACTGACTGGAAGCAAAGTGATTAGAAATCTACTGAGTATTTGAGGGAATTGATTCCCTCCCAAAATACAACACTAGTTTAGAATGCCTTTGATTGATTGCAACAACGCAAACATTGGACCCCAAAGTTTTTTTGTGTAGAATGCCCTTTCAAAGATTTAAGAGCTAGGGCGCCTGGGTGACTCACTCAGTCAGTTAAGCTCTGACTTTGGCTCAGATCATGATCTTACAGTTCCTGAGTTTGAGCTCCACATTGGGCTCTGTGCTGAAAGCTTAGAGGTTGTTTTGGATTCTCTGTCTTCCCCTCTCTCTTCCCCTCTCTTGCTGGTGCTCTCTCTCTCTTTCTCTCTCAAAAATAAACAAACATTAAAAAAAAAAAAGACTTAAGAGCCTTCACAGAGGACATGCTCCTGAATATCCACTTTATATGGGCATTCACCCTGAGGGCAGAGCCAAGGGCAAAAGAGAACTGTGGATGGGGGAGTTTCTCACTGAGACCAAATCAGGTTTAAGGCAAGAAACTCCCCCACCCCAGAATAGGGGGCCAACACAGTGTCTGCCCAGTGACAACTGTTCTTCAACTTTGTGAATGGAGTATTTATTGAACTTATCCTGTCCCTGTTCTCCATTCAATATATTGATTATTGAGTATACAGAAGGAAGAGGGAAGCAGAAAACACATCCTGTAAGTCAACTGGATATCAAGCAATAAGGAGTAGACCTGATGTAGGAGACTGAGCCTCACCTGAAATCTTGGACACTAGGACTGGAGGGGTTTGGGGGTTGTCATTCTGGGGAGAGGGTAGATGTGGTCTGTGGGTGGGAAGATGATCAAAATGGATATTTGGCGATCAGAGGGTAGACTGTGGCAGGGGCTGGCAAGATGCCTATTTGCTCTCATTTTTTTGGACACACAAGAAAATTAGATTTTTGAGTTTCCTTTGCATTTACAAGGTGGAGTCCGGTGACTGGACATGGTCTCGACAATGGTATGTGGGTAGAAATGATTTATGCCAGTTCCAGGATTGGTTTCTAAAAAGCTTTTGTGCAACCTGCCACACCATCTTGTCGCATACATTTGCTGATTAGATGGATGAAGTTGTGTATTCCAAGGAGTCTGAAAGATAGTAGAGCCACACAGTTTGGCAAGTATATTGTCCAGGTTGAGCAACTGTGCTGTATTAAAGTGATTAAATAATTTGTCTTCTGAACCAGGGCAGTTTTAAGGTTAAAGGATGGGGCAGTATTAAAGATTTTGCTGGGCCAACATGTGTGCACAATGACAGTCCAGGGCAGATGATGTATGGTTGTCCTATTTAGTGTAGGTGTCTCTAGTGCGGATGAGGCCAGGCTAAAGAGTTCTTGAGAAAGAACTGAACAGGTGACACAGGCAGCAGTTGGATGTCAACCCTTACAGAGGGCATTTCACTGCCAGGACAAAACTTCAGAAAGGACCAGTAAGGAAAATGTCCTTTCCCCCTTTACTCCTTCCTCCCCACCCTGACCTTGGAGGATCTAGAAGAAAAATATTGAGTAGGGAAAGAATATTGAAGACAGGTTAGAAAAACATGACAAAGAACAGACTATGTCTGATTTCTCTATTGCTAGTTTGCAAAAGCCCAGATCAGGTCTGCATTATGGAAAAAATACTTTGAATTGAATGAGTAACTGGAGTCTTTATTGGACTCATAAAAAATCTGAAAATGAGTCTTTTTCATCTTATAGTAGCTGGAAAAATTAAAGGGTATACTTGAAAAATAGTAGTAATAACTAATACTCTATAATATGTAGTCCATTAACCAACATGTATGTTAATTATAACTAATCATGGGAGTTGGGATTGAGATTCAGGTGATCTGGTTCTCCTGGGTCTGAGCTTCTTACTCCTCTGCACAACCTCCTTCAGCTGAGCTGCTTCATGGAGAGCAAAGACAGCCGTGGAGAAAAATAAAACTACTTTCTGCCTGCACCCCATTGAGTCCAGCTTATTTAAACTGTTAGATGTGCATAAGAACACAGCCTCAGTCTTCAAGGATCAAGGATAACCGTAACACTGGAGAGAAAGTTGTGGTGCTAGAAATACAGAGCTGATGTGATACTCCAAACTATCAAAACTGAGGGAACAAATGAATTTCTCAAGTAGTGAATACAAAGTGTCCATGTCTGAGTCTGTTGGGATATTTCTTATTCATCTGCACAAATCTCTGCAGAGTGGGAAAGGCGATGGCAGGGTGGGTGTTTGGAAGGATAAAGAGCCTGACAAGACAAACAAGGGCAGTTGAAGAGCATTGTGTCCCTGGAGCCAAGGCTTTTAAGGAGGAGAGTCATCAGTGTTATAAAAAACACAAAGGATACTAGTGCAAATAATCATGAAAAGAGCTTTTGTTAGTTCTTTTTTTGCTTTTTAAAGGAAACAAATTTTGCCTTGTTAAAATCAATTTCCTGCCCATAGAGTTTTAGTTTCTTTAACATCAAGTGCAAAATGAAAGTCACGTTCAAATGAAGTATCCTTTTCTTTCAGGTTCTCCTAGACTATGATGAACATTTGGCCGGACCTTAGCTGGACCACGTCCAGCAATGCTAAATCTCAGTCGAGATGCAGCGCTCTCTTGTTTTATCACAAATATTCTGCCTAACTTTTATGATTCCTGATTGTGGGCTCCTCCGAGGAAGCAGCAGGGTACGTGAGGCTTTTCCTGATAGGGGTAAATATAATTGGGCAAATTAAGACCTTCTTTTTCCCAGTGAAATAAATTCCGAGTCACAAGTCTGGGTCAGGAACTAAGTTTATGACAGGGCGTCCCGGATGTCTCTGCAGTTTCCTCTTTGTATCGGACGCCAGAATCGAGTCGACTTGGTCCAGATGGTTGCCAATCTGCACAGCTGCTCCTCCCCTGAGCAGCCATCGATTGGGTTGTACTGAGACTCTATGAGGTCTCTGGTCTCCAAGGATGTTTGCAAACCACGTGCTGCATCCTCGGAGGCCAGGGAGGAGAAGGAGAGATGGAGGCACTACCTTGTAAAGGTGCAACTATCACCACCTGAGAGTAAACTGATGGGATACATTTAGGGTTTGTTGGGAGGGTGAAATGACAGACCAGAGCACATGAGCACTGATTAGACACATCGCCCCCACTTTTTTTTTTTTTACTGTGCTTCCTTCTCCAATGGCAGATTCACCTCGTCTAGTCTCACTTTGGAGGAGCTAGCCTCTTTTCTGGGTGATTTTAAGTAAAATAGCTTTTGAGGTCTTTATTTTTGTTTGCTTCTTAAATTATGGATATGGCCAACAGGGTTTTTGCTTTGTTTCTTTGTTATTCTACATTGGGAACAAGGAATGCAAATTTTTTCTTTTAAGTACTTAGTATTTGTGGTATTTAAGTATAGTATTTAGTATAAGTATTGTTATAAGTACACTAAAACCTTGGGCTGCAAGTAAATTGGTCTGTGAGTTAATAAATTTTAACTTGATAAACGAATGATGTCTTGCAATGTGAGTAGTCCATGATGCTGAATGTCACATGATCACAACTGAGCCAATGGTTCTTGAATTTCACTTTGATATACAAGTGCTTTGGATTACAGGCATGTTGCTGGAGTGGATTATGCTCGCAAACCAAGGTTTTACTCTATTTATTTTAAGGGTGCAGACTCATTGTGAACCTCTCCTCTCCCGCTTTTTCTGTAGTCCAGCACTACCGTGGAGAGAGGGAGGACTGTGGAGGGGAATGGCGGAATGTGGGCCACCCCCATTTCTCATTAACCTAGGACTGCCTTGGTTTACAGGCCCCAACTTCACATCTAAAACCTAACTGGTTCCACTTCTATAGTCAGCTTCTCCATTTCTCAATGCTTTAGAACCTTAGTTCGCCATGTCATTATGATAAGCAAATGATATAATTGTTTGTAATTTACCACATTAGAGGACATTATCTGAGGAAATAAGAAACTTAATTCTTCCAGTAGTGTCTGAGCTACTACTCACCCATCTTTTATAACTCTCCTACATATTCTCAAGAAAGTTTTATCTTATGTGCACTATTTTAGGTACCTTATTTGAGTAGTCTGAAGAAGAGTCCAAGTTAGCTAGGCCTAATTATAAAGATCGAAAGGGTATTCTAAGGAAATAGGCCAATTTGGCAAATTTGCTCCAAGAATTCTAGTCATTCTTGCATTCTTAATGCAAACTCATGCTTTTCTGCATTCAGAGACAAAAATCTATGCAGGGATTGTGAGTCCTGGGTTCTAATTAATTATCCAGGGCTTTGTCTTCATCAGCTCTTTAGAATTCCATACTCTTCAGAAGAATCCTGAAGGAGGATCATGAGGATGACCCAAAAGATATCTTGGACATCCTTTTAAAAAATTTAACATTTTATAATGATTTAAGTGTAAGCAAATCAGAGACACATGGATTACATTTCCCTTGGAATACACATGGGTTTGAAACATTAAGGGAAAACAGGCTTGGCACATTGTGGTTGGGCACTATTGAATGTAAAACATTTGGGGAAAATATTTAGTTTTTTTGACAAGTGCCAAAAATGACCAAGCTCACTCATCTGCTTTCCCTCTCTTTTGCCTTTAGCATTAGCCTAAAGTTGGAGGGCTTTCGAAGTGAGAGGAGAGAGAGGGTTTTGTATTTCTTTGTCAGAGAAATAGCTTTGCCTTGTCTCTCTATTCTTCCATCTTTATCTCCCACCACAGAAGGGGATGAATAATTCTTCACTTTGAAGGGTGATATCGTTTTTGGACAGTGTGTTTCAGAGCTGGGTCAATTCACATAGTATTAAACTCTACAGAGCCTGGGGGTGGGGGTTAATGAATCTTTATCGAGTCAGATTGAATACCTTAAAAGAATAATCTGCCATGTAGTTGTATTGTGTAATTGTCAGCCACATTGTGCCTTCCTGCCAACTTACTCTTTCCTTCCTCCTTCTCTCTCCCACAAATATTTATTGACCATCTCTTATGTACAAGGAAATGTGCTAAGTACTGCCAGGAGCTGAAGATTTGGTCTTTGGGTATTTTTAGGTGGTGACAACCTTAGTATAAATATGTAGTAGATAAGTGCTAGGTTGGATATTTTGAGGTTTCATATCTTTTTTGAGGCATTTGTAGATGATTATGAATAACCCATTATTTCTTCTTCTGCTACTTGTCAAATATTCATTTATGTGGCATTTCTGGCAGATATGCCCCTTGGATTCTGATTCTGTCGTAGAAGAAACAAATGTAATTCATTCATCCGTAGGGGGTGTGATTCTACATACTTAAATGGTGTTCTAAAAGTGGGTCTGGAGGCAGGAAGTCATTTTGGGGTGATGTCACAGTGGACGAGATATGGCCTTGCCCTGACATCTCCTTAGGGCTTAGCTTTTGAAATTGTATTTATGGAGCCCCCACCCCCATTCCCTGTTACCAAAGTTCATTGGAATTATGTGTTTAAGTGAGTAATGAGCTATAGCAAGAGACTGTAAAGCAAATAAGAGACTGGAAGTAGCTTATAATAGGCAAGACAATTATAGGCAGTCTGTTTTCCTGAATTAAGATAAGGGAAACTGCCCACCGTTGGGTTCATTGTTGAGTCTATTGGTCTGCTTGCACTACTGCATACACAGAGTCTGGAAATAAAAGCCAAACCTGGAAGTGCAAACATTCATTTTTTTTGAGGTTTTTGGAAGGGGACCTTATAACTCTCCAAGTTTATTAGGCCTTGAGAAATAAAATTCAGTCAGGGCTGAAGCTTGAGCCCACTGGAGTATGAAAGCCTGGAAATTGATCTTTGACTTACTTTAGTCTTATTGTAAGCACACTAGGATGGGTAACTTTCACCAGGTGGGAAAGCAGGCTTGCAGTGGAGATTTGCAGAATAAGAGGCTATCAAGACCCTATGAGAATGTTAAAGAGAGCATCTCAAAGTTCTTGTTGAAGCCATGTCTTCATCCTTGTTTTTATCTTTTCTTTGCAACAGACAGTTGCTGTTGAACAGATAGCTCTTTGCATAATGGTCTAGTCAAAATTTGCAACATGTGAAGGAGGCTGCCAACCATTTTAATGGAGAGTTAGACCCTTGAATAATCATTCACTTTCCTTTTTTCTATCTCAGAAAAGAATTCATTTTCATGATTCTCTAAGATTTTTGAGCATGGCTAAGGTGTGGTTTGCTTTTCTGTTCTCTCTCCATTTTAATTCATTAAAAGTCACCAACTAGATTGGGAATCTGTATCTATTATATGCTTCTCAAACTTTTAGTTGAGCCAACCTGAGTTGATTTTTATCTCTGAGGTTTTTGAGGTTTTTAAAAAATGTTTATTTATTTTTAAGAGAGAGAGAGAGAGAGAGAGGGAGAGAGACAGAGCATGAGCAGGGGAGGGGCAGAGAGAGAGGGAAACACAGAATCTGAAGCAGGCTCCAAGCTCTGAACTGTCAGCACAGAAACCGACACAGGGCTTGAACTCATGAATGGTGAGATCATGACCTGAGCCAAAGTCGGATGCTTAACTGACTGAGCCACCAGGCACCCCTAAGGTTTTTAAGGTTTTAAAGATTACATCCAAATCTCACTAGAAAATTTTGTTGAAAGTTTCTAGATAACACAATACCTTTAGCTTGTGTTATATCCTATAATCACCTGTATGTATCTCCTTTCACTTTGGCATCTCATTCATCTACACTGCATCAATAGGCTAGTTCCTTACTGGCAATAAAGGAAGTGAAAAATAAGAGTCTATGAATATTTATTCTTTGGTAAGATGGTAGACTTGAAAAAGTGAATACAGAATTGATGCATTATTCCAGTTACTAAACTAGAGCTAAAAAAAACTCCACATAATTACAGTTCATTGTGATCTTCACTGAGGTTTATACCCAGTTCTTACATACTATAAACCAGTGAGAAATTGTTTTTTAAGGCCTATGATCTTCTCTCGGATATTGATATTAGTAAAAAGTCTCCAGAATATATCCTATGGTCTTTAAATCTCCATACTTTCGAGTTCCTATTCTAGTGAAACATGTATGTCTGAAAACATAATGCACATATGAAGAAAGATGAATGTTTCTGAGAAAGATGGTTGTGTACAATTTCACGTTAAAAGGTCAAGCCACATTCATGGAATATGGAAGTGTTCAATACAGATTTGAGTGAGACTCAGATGTATGTGTGTATATTAGTTATCTATTGCTGTGTAGCAAATAACTGCACAATCTAACAGCTTAAAAAACCAATCAATTATTCCACAGTTTCTGGGGAGAAAGACGTGGGCATGGCTGAGCTGGGTGGTTCTGGCTCAGAGTTTCTCATGACGTCAAGTTAGCTCAAACTGCTGTCAGTCTACTCTGAAGATTCATCAAGGAGGGTATCTACTTCCAACGCTCCCTGGCTCTTGGTGGCCGGAAACTAAAATTCTATTCTATTCTATTTTATTTTATTTCAGTCCAGCTTTATTGAGATATAATTGATATATAACATTGTATAAGTTTTAAAATGTACAATGTGATGATTTGATATATTATATATTGTAAAATGATTACCACAGTGGGTTAGCTAATATTTCCATCACTTCACATAATTACCATTTTTTGTGTGTGTGGTGAGAACTTTTTTTTTTTAATGTTTATTTATTATTGAGAGAGAGAGAGAGAGAGAGAGAGAGAGAGAGAGTGAGTGGGGGAGGGGCAGAGAGAGAGAGGGAGACATAGAATTTGAAACAGGCTCTAGGCTCTGAGCTGTCAGCACAGAGCCCAATGGGGCTGGAACTTGGGAATGGTGAGATCATGATCTAGGCCAAAGTCAGACACTTAACCAATTGAGCTACCCAGGTGCCCCTTTTGTAGTGAGAACTTTTAAAATCTAATCTCTTAGTAACTTTCAAGTATGTTGTACAATATTATTAACTATAATCACCATGCTATAGATTAGATCCCCAGGACTCATTAGTTTTATAACTAGAAGTTTGTACACTTGGACCACTGTCTTCCAAGTCTCCCCCTCCCCCAAGTTGCTGGCAACCACCATTCTACCCTTGAGTTCTGCTTTTTCAGATTCCACATATAAGTCATATCATACAGTATTTGTCCTTCTCTGACTTATTTCACTTAGTATAACTCTCTCAAGGTTGACCCATGTTGTTGCAAATGGTGGAATTTCTTTTTTTCTCATGGCTGAATAATATTACATTGTGTGTGTGTGTGTGTGTGTGTGTGTGTGTGTGTGTGTGTGTATACATACACATACCAAAATTTCTTTATCCATTCATCCACAGAAAGATACTTGGGTCATTTCCATATTTTGGCTATTGTGAATAGTGCCGCCATGAACATGGGGGTGCAGACATTTCTTCAAGATCCTCATTTCATATATATCCTCCTTTGGATGTATACACAGATGTGGGATTGCTAGATCATATGGGAATCCTATTTTTAATTTTTTGAGGAAACTTCATACTCTTTTTTATAGTGGCCATACCAATTTACATTCTCATCAGTAGTGCATAAGGGTTCCCTTTTCTCCACATCCTCATCAACACTTGTTTCCTGTCTTTCTGATAGTAGCCATTCTAACAGGTGTGAGGTGATATTTCATCATGGTTTAGATTTGTGTCTCCCTGATGATTAGTGATGTTGAACATTTTTTTCATGTATCTGTTGGCCATTTGGATGCCTTCTTTGGAAAATTGTCTATTCAGATCCTCTAACCAATTTTTAATCAAATTGTATTATTATCTTCTTTTGCTATTGGCTTGTATGAATTTCTTATATATTTTGCATGTTCACCCCATATCAGATATATGATTTGCAAGTATTTACTCACATTTCATAGGTTGCCTTTTCATTTTGTTTATTGTTTCTTTATGCTGTGTGTAGAAACTTTGTAGTTTGATGTGGTCCTACTCGTTTATTTTTTATTTTTGCTTTTGTAGCTTCTGTTTTTGATGTCATAGCCAGAAAACAAATGGTGCCAAGACCAATGTAAAGGACCTTTTTCCTTATGCTTCCTTCTGGAAGTTTTAAGGCTTTAGGTCTTATGTTTAAGTCTTTAATCCATTTCAAGTTAATTTTTATGAATGGTATAAGATAGAGATTCAATTTCATTCTTCTGCATGTTATCCATTTTTCTCAGCACCATTTTTTTTGAAGGGACTATACTTTCCCCATTATATGTTCTTGACTCCTTTGTTGTGAATTAATTGATCATACATGCATGGGTTTATTTTTGGGTTCTCAATTCTGTTCCATTGGTCTATATGTCTATTTTTATGTGATACCATACTGTTTTGATTATTATAGGTTTGTATTATAGTTTGAAATAAGGAAGTGTAATGCCTCCTGCTTTGTTCTTCATTCTCAGAATTTCTTTGTCTATTCAGGATCTTTGTGGTTTCATATGAATTTTAGGATCTTTTTTCTGTATCTATGAAAAATGCCATTGGAATTTTGATAGGGATTGTATTGAATCAAAGATGGCTTTTGGTCATACGGACATTTTAACAATATTAATTATGCCAATCCATGAATATGAATATTCTATTTATTTGTGTCTTCTTCCATTTCTTTTATCAACATCTTGTAGTTTTCAGTGTACAGATCTTTCACTTCCTTTGTTAAACTTATTCCTAAGCATTTTATTGCTTTTGACACTACTGTGAATAGGATTGTTTTCTTTCTTTTTAAGATATTTTGTTATTAGTGTATAGAAATGCAACTGATTTTTGTATGTTGATTTAGTATCCTGCATCTATTGAATTCATCAATTAGTTCTAATGTTTTTTTGTTGTTGTTGTTGTTGCACTCTTTAGGGTTTTCTCTATATAAGATCACATCATCTGTAAATGAAGACAATTTTTCTTCTTCTTCTTCTTCTTCTTCTTCTTCTTCTTCTTCTTCTTCTCCTTCTTTTTTCTTGTGTGCTTTACTTCACTGGCCTCTCCCTGGGTTGCTCAAGGGTTCTCATTCATGAGAGCTGGGTAACCTCCCTCAAAGGAAGTGATTTAAAGGAAGGAGAAGTAAAAAGGGGAAGTGGTTTGGAGAGACAGAGAGAGAAAGGGAGCATGCCTAAGATGAAAGCCTCAGTTTTATCATACCTTAGTCTGGGCAGTGACATGCCGTCTCTTCTGCTGGCTGCTATTGTTCATACAGACCTGCCCTGGAAGAGAGTTGGTGGGTGGCTGGCTACACAAGGGTGTGAGTGGCAGCAGGTGGGGCTCCTTGGAGACTGGGTTCCACAGTATGTATGTGAGCCCCAAGTAGCAGAGTATTCTCTGGCTTTTTCACTACTACCATGCAATTGTCCATGTTTCTTTTTCTTTCTCAACTGCTTGATTTCTAGGTTATCAATCTTGTACAAACAGTACACATAGTTTTTTAAAAAAATTATTTTCTTCTTTGGTCACAAATATTTCTAACTCTACTTTTCAATTGCAAAATGACCTCAAGGTTTTTCTACAATTTAACCAGCAGATGGAGCATGAAAACCTGACATTTTAATAACTACTTTCATTAGGTTACATGTAATACTGTCTTATAGTTTTAGAAGTGGCCTTAGCAATGGTTTAATCCTCCCCTACAGATTTAAAAACAGTGATCAGAGACAGTACTAGAATCCAGGTCTTTGGACTTCCTGCGTCTCCCCCTAAACCACCTGCTTCTGTTGGAATCACTTATTGTTGACTCCGAAGAGCATTGAATTCAGTTCATTTCAATTATTCACTCTGTTCCTATTGTGTTGAATTCATGCAGAGAGGAATAAGGCCATCCCTGTCCTATAGGAGATTACAGTTTGGTTGAAGAGGGAGAGAAGTAATGAATAATTTCAATGCAATATACAATGTTACCTTAGGATTTAGGACTGTGATACCTAAAGGCTATGTCATGGATATTCAGATAAGGAGAACCTGCGCACATTATCTTAAAGAATTAGCAGGGATTATCTAGGTAGAGTACAGTTTAGGTAATAAAAGGGCATTCCCAGAGGAAGGAAAACAGGAGTAAAGATAGAAAGGAGGGAAATAGCCTGGTGTCTTTGGGAGACATAGTAGTTCAATATTTCTGGTCTGCAAAAGAAAAAAATTAAGGTTAGAGTCACTCAAGTTTACTGAATACTGATTGAACTATCACAATTAGTAGGGCAGCCAGCCTTATAATCACCTTGTAGTGACTTGGAGACTTTTCTTTGTCAGACAGTTATTCAGTCAGCAGAGAGTTGAAAACCTACTATGTGTCAAAAGCACTGTTCTAGGTGTTGAGAATACAGCAATGAATAGCAAAGATAAAATCCTTTTCTCTCATAGAACATGCATACTAAGTGAGAAATTATTGGTCAAGAGAAGATAATAAGTGCTTTGAAGAAAAATAAAACGTGGTAAGGGAGAGAGAGAGATTGCTGCAGTGGGGTAGGTTTAATTTTAAATGAAGTCTTTAGTCAGCAGACTGGTTGATAAGATTATAGAAGTCTTTTGAATTATAGTGTGATGAACCAATTATCACAAGTGGAGCAGAGAGAAGGACTATGAATCACGAATTTCACAAGAGACAATATATTGCCATTCAGGCAATACAGCTTACATAAACCTGTATCTTACATATACACACTATAAAGACAGTAAGCTTGCCGATACACTGATGTCCAGATGAGGGACAAAAGTCTAAAGATCCATGTTTCCTTAAGTTCATCTTAATGGTACCAAGGTTGTGAAATGGATGCTTTGGAATTCCATGCTCATATTTACTTCTTGCGCAGTTGACTCATACTTCAGTTTATTCATCTGACATTTGTGAGTGTTGGTAAGTTCATAGCACTGCCTTGGGTGTTCCCATGTGCATTATCCATGGCAAACAAATGGATGGGCTTTTGGGATATACTTCAAGGCAGATTAAAGAAAAATATTTGAGATTTTTTAACTGCTTTACCTATGAAGATCGCATATCATATCAGAAATGAAAAATGTAAAAAAGAGTGTCTTTTATTGAGATATATATAAAGATACATTGAGCGCCAACTCTTTTTTTTTTTTTTTTCAGTCCATGAAAAAGATGGAAAGATTTTTACTCATGTCTTTGAGGAGCTCACTATATAGGGCAAATCAGTAAATAACTGTAATAAAGTTTCAGGTATTCTCTTTAAATTAACGTTAAGTTTAGGGGCGCCTGGGTGGCGCAGTCGGTTAAACGTCCGACTTCAGCCAGGTCACGATCTCGCGATCCGGGAGTTCGAGCCCCGCGTCGGGCTCTGGGCTGATGGCTCAGAGCCTGGAGCCTGTTTCCGATTCTGTGTCTCCCTCTCTCTCTGCCCCTCCCCCGTTCATGCTCTGTCTCTCTCTGTCCCAAAAATAAATAAATGTTGAAAAAAAAATTAAAAAAAAGATAAATTAACGTTAAGTTTCAGGGTGCCTGGGTGGCTCAGTCAGTTGAGTGTCTGACTTCGGCTCAGGTCATGGTCTTGTAGTTCCTGAGTTTGAGCCCTGCGTTGGGCTCTGTGCTAACAAACAGCTCAGAGCCTGGTGCCTGCTTTGGATTCTGTATCTCTCTTTCTCTCTCTCTCCCTCTCCCCTGCTCATGCTCTGCCTCTCTCTGTCTCTCAAAAATAAATAAACATTAAAAAAAAATAAAAAAAATTAATGTTAAATTTAAATTTAATGTTCTCTCTCCTTCCCCCTCTCAAAGCTCCGTGAAGAGCGGAGTCCGTGTCTTACTTGTCCATTACTATGCTTCTAGTTCTTGCTAAATGTTTGGCACAAATATCTAGTGAATGAATGGTAGACTCTTATCTGAATTATTTTCTCTGTTCATTATCTACATGAAAAACCCCACATAAATCAGTCTGGGGTGGTTTAGGTAAACCACTGTGTTATATACTATGTATACTCAATCAAAGATGATAAGGGTGGTAATTGTCCTAACGATTTCAATGCTGTTTTTCTACAGTTGTTCAATTTGGGCAGGCTAGGCTTGCTAATTACTTTATACCCAAGTGGAAAATCATTGAAGGGCAGGCTTCTGCCAAAGTGAGGAGGGGGGGAAGGGGATTGAAAAGCTGACTTTCAAGGTTCCTCTTTGTCTTATGATTTATGAGTCTTTAACTGCCAATCTCCCTTGATATGGAAACACTTGCTCTTTCCATGCTGATAAATCAAGTTAATTTTAATTGTGTGTTTTATGGCGTAATATCCCCGTAGGACACCATATTATATTGACACCATGGGGATAAATTTGGAAAGACTTAGAAAAAGTCTGTTTTTTTATGATCTCTGTGGGATTTGCTGCTGATGTGGTAATTTGGAAATGTATTTATTTATTTATTTATTTTGGACTAGAAACATTGTCTCTACATTGAAATGACAAAGAGAGAAGTTCAGTCATCACCAGGTTCTTTCTTTCTAATTCCATACTACAATTTGGGAGTCACAAAGAGCTTCAGAGTCAAAAGTAACTACTTCCGAATTAACTCATAAGTCACTGACTTGGCCTTGAACATGCATTTTGATTTTTAATATGTTCTTATGGGGATATTATTGTTTAAAGAGGAAATTGGATGACAAAATGGTTTAAAAATACTTTCATCTTTATAGTTTCTAGAACCAAAAATAGACTTTTATTTTACTAATGAAACCATGAAAAAAATTTATTTTATTCTTAGGCTTGTCAACTTTTGCTGAGAAGCACTTTATGTGTATGTGCATGTGTAAGAGACAGATTAAAAGATTACCGGGCTGTGACAATTATGGATTGAATAGTGAAGTGTCTGCATTTTAGTAACCCTTTCTTTTTTTTCTTCAAACAAATAATCTTTATACTGGATTGCCAACCCAAGTTAATAGTAACTATCAATGCAAAGATTATTCCCCACACTCTGTTCAGTTTTCTGAGTGAATGATTTCTGATTTCTGTAAGCAGGCAGGCTTGACTTTTTTCCTAAGTCACAGTACTAGAATAGTGATGGACTCAGATATGCTATGAAGTTTTAATAAGCAGAATATCTGTGTTTTCTGAAATGATTTCCAGGTTCTTGCCTTGGAATGGAAGTTATTTTTACTCTTTAGATGACTTTACTTTGATTTTATTTGACGGTCCTCTTTAACAGTGGCCAGGCAATATTTACTTGGCAATATAACTTTATGGAGAAATAAAACAATAGAATATAATTTTAGCTAGAAAGGATTTTAGAGATCTCTCATTCATATGACTCATTTTACGGAAGAGGATTGTCTTAGTCCGCTTGAGCTGCTATAACAAAATACCATAGCTTGAGGGGCTTAAACAACAGACATTTATTTCTTATAGTCCCAGAGGCTGAGAAGTTCAAGATGAAGGTACCAACTGTTTCTTGAGTTTCAGTTTCTTGTGAGGGTCCTCTTCCTGGTTTGCAGACAGCTTTCTTCTTGCCATGTCCCCACATGGCGGGAAGGGTGGGATCTCTCTCTCTTTCTCTTCTTCTAAAGTCATAATCCCATCATGAGAGTCCCACCTTCATGACCTCATCTAATTCTGATTACCTCCTGAAGGCTCCATTTTCAAATGCCATCACAATGGTGGGGAGTCAACATACAGATTTGGGGTGGGAGGACATGACCATTCAGTCCATAGCAAGGAACAGAGAATCAGAGAGGCCAAATGTTGTGTTTAAGCTTATACAGTAAATTAATGGCTGAAGTGGAACTAGAAATCATATTTTATTATATTATTCTATACTTTTTTATTATACTCTTAAATCATATACTATTATACTATGGATTTTTCATTTAAACTCATAGGAGCACACTAAGTCAATGAATATCTAATATTCGTCCCATTGCCTGATGATAGAAGGTGCATGTCAGTGCTCTAAACTTTTGCTTAGATGGAGAAGTTACAAGTTGCAGATGTGCTCCTGAAAGTCATCATGATTCTTGCTGTTAGATCTGTAGAAAACATTTTCTGTTTGGAAGCTGTGACAAGACTGGATAGTTCCTCCAATCCCTTCTCAGAATTTCTCCCTTTAATGATACCAAACTGCAGGAGTGAAGATAGGCCTGTCCTCCAGGCGGATGGTAAGATTACTACATGAGAGGGAAAATTGGAGAAGTTAGCTTGATTGACAGGAAATGCAGCCAATTATATAGGTCCATTATCTGAAGTAGTGTTAAGACTGGGCTTTACCACTGAGTAATGAGAGAGACCTTGGAGGATGAGATGCCATCAGCTTCTTATTGAATACAGCCAAGTGAGTGTTCTCAGTGACATGATGTTGTGCAGAGTAACTGCCCCATTTTTCTGTGAGTCCATTCAATTCACAGAATCCTGGGAAGCAATACATCATTGTTGTTTTGGTCACTAAGTTTTGACATATTACATATGATATGTAATATGGCAAAAGGGAACTGAAACACTTAGTTTATGAAAATTGGATGTTGACTACATATGTTTACTCTTCTCTGCCTCAGAGTCATCTTTATTTTACTTCACAGATTTAGCCACTCACTCTCCCAATTCCTGCACTAAGGCAGAAGTACATAAACAGTCCTCATGTTACTGCATCCCTCATTCAAAAGTGCTCATTCATTACATATCTCTTTTTCTCTCTTCCCATCGCTGCCAAGTGTCTACATACAATCAGACTGGAACCTAGGCAACT
This sequence comes from Prionailurus viverrinus, assembly GCF_022837055.1. Classification (NCBI taxonomy): domain Eukaryota; kingdom Metazoa; phylum Chordata; class Mammalia; order Carnivora; family Felidae; genus Prionailurus; species Prionailurus viverrinus. Next base: position 116,015,992 of record NC_062564.1, read on the forward strand.
CAGTAGGGTCCCAGGCACCTGTGTCATTACCAATTTGCAGCTGTCACGTAGATCCAGACTTCTGCCTTGATCCCACACTCTTTAGGTCTGCCCGCTTTCACTCTGTTGGCCTCCCACTATACCCTTGCCAATGATTGGAGTACCAAGTTTCCCTACTTCCTACTTCCTGATGATGCTTTGCCCATAAGGATGTTGCTAGCCCCTAACAGTTAGAAGGAAACAGAACAGAAGAGTTTGTAAACTACACGGATAAGCTCTTTCAGATATAGTGTAGAAAGAACATGGGCTTTGGAGTCATACAGACCTGGCTTATATTCCAGACTGCCATTTACTAGGTTTGTGATTTTTGGTCAAATTTCTTGGTCTCTTTATGATTTGGTTTTCTAATTTGTGAAATAGGTACTAAGTAAATACGTTGTAGCTGTTGTTAATTTCTACTATATAACACTTCCTTTGCAGTTCCCTTAGCTCCCCATCCTTGCTTGCTGTGTGGAAGATTTCTTATGCCTCCCTGCCAGCACACATGGCAGATTCTAGCTTGCCTCACACCCAAACCAGCTATGTCTAGATAGTTAGTTTCCTAAGAAAAACAAGCTACATGATAGTCTACCAAAAAGATAGTTGAAAGGCCATGCTTAATTGATTCCTTTTAGGTCTTCTGCTGGATTTCCTTTAGACTTGGGCTGATTTTCATTAGATCTTGTATACAGGAGCATGTTTTAATTTACATGTCTGCTGTACTATTTCTCATTCTTTCTACCATCATCCTTTGAGTTAACAGCTTTAATTAATGGTTGCAAGGCAACAATTCTCCGTAATTTTGGACTGTTTCTAAATAGTGTGCTAACTGCTTTACAGTTTTCTCTTTATACTATTAAAGACCTATGTGTGTGTGTGTGTGTGTGTGTGTGTGTGTGTGTGTACATAAGGACTAATCTATTATACAAACTTAAAACTTGGGGTACAAAAAGCAAAAAAAATCCATGATTTTGTAAATGAAACCAACCCATTTTGAGGCTGTACTATATTCTGCAAGCTGTTTTCATTGCATAGGGGAAGACAAAAGACTTTTGGGAGTGTTTACTTTATTCTAACTCCAGAACTGTATTACTCTTAATGTGCTGGACGCCCCACTGACTGGGAGTGGTGCACAAGGAAGGATGCAATATGTAAATACACTAATCAGATCAATGCAAATCATAATAATACATTCCTTTATGGGCTGGGAGACAGCTGTGTAAAAGCTATTTTCAATTTCATAGGTTTGGGTGACCCTCTTTAGCAAACCCCATCTCCCCAATTCTGTGATTCTATCTCTGTTGTGTTTTATGTTGATTATTCTTCCCTTTTGGTTTTTGTGGGACTACATATGGTGAAAGTTGGCATTTCAGGCCTAAGTGGCTAGTTTTATTTTCTTCTTTGTGTCCAACTGGTTTTGGAACTTTTGTTTCCAATAGCGGCTACAAAACCACATGAGCAGAGCTTCAGTGAAGTTTTCTGCATGACCAGAGCGGGGTTGGTGATGTGACAACTGTCTCAAGGTTTTCTTAGGAAAGAATGGATCATCATCTTTGGAAAAAGGATTTTTTTTTCCTTTTAAAATATTCGACAAATTATTTCAGTTTACCCAACTTGATGCCATCATTTTAGTGTTTTAATCAGGTCAAAACTTCTGGCCACTTGCTTATATGGAAGATATATTAGTACCTGCATAAAATAAAAAATAAAAGTCAGATAGATATTCCCATTTCCCTGGGATCTTAACAGAGCTCACAGATAGAAGGAAATATTGCTAATGGGAATTAAAAGAAATCGGAATGCTCTTCTGAGTTTTCCTAAGTCAAGAGGAACCTAAGAGGAAGGAAAAGAAGAAAAGTAACCTTGCTTATCAAAAGTTTTTAATTAAAAGTAATAAAATCCTGTGGCTAGCAGAGTGGTGAAGAGAAACTTCTCCTGAGGCCGATGTCATGGTCCCTTCGTGATTATGAGCTGTTTGTCGTATCTTAGGGAGCATGCTCTCTCACCCAAACATCAAACATTTTTCACTTGATCTCAGAGAAGGAAAGTTTCGAGCAACTCATCTAGGCAGGAGGGCTCACCAATGAGATTCTTTGGAAGCCACCTAAAAGCTTCCTTTTAGTATTTCCTTTCACATCAACTGGGTAAGTTTGGCTGCATCTCAGTGAATTCCTGCCCCAGCACACATAATTCAGCTTGAGCAATGGGTGTAGACACCTTACACAACTTTCACAAGTCAGCAAGGAAGGCTACGCAATATGTACAATAAGTGGCAGAGAGGTCTCCCTTTATCGCATCCCAAAATGACTTATTCATAAACCTGAACCTGTCTGTCACAACTGAACCAGAGATCATCTTGTTCATCCCTCAGATCTTCCTGCCTCAGCCTTATTTTTCCTCCATGAAGCCATCCTTTTTTCTCGCGCTCTGCAGTCTCCTAGCACCCTGCCCGTACCCCTCTCAGGCAGCAATCATCACAAGCTATTTGTTGATGTGTCTGTCTTTCCCAGGAGACAGTGAATCCTGAAGAGGGGCCATGATGATTTGTCTGTGTGGTGCCAAGTTGACACAAGGTATCTTATAAATGTTTATTGAGCCGATAGACTGATTCTTCGTAAGATCTTATGATTCCTTTGTATTCAGAGCTATGGAGACCAACTGAGGCGATGGTTTTAAACTAAAAAAAATACATATGTTTTTCTCACATTTTATTTATTATTTTCCTTGGGAGAAGGGATTTCCTGCTAGTGCTGGTACTCTTATTTATTAACGGTATTTTCAGCTGTTGACTGGGCAACTATGCACTAATTAAAAAAAATTAGAGACTATGTTTAATAAACTAAAGATTATGTTTACATATGACTACATATGATTTCTATTGTAAAGAGGTTGAAGCTGTAAAATACATAATTGGGGCAGAATTGCAAGATAATGTGTAATTGAAAGCAGGTGGCAAACACATTTTGTTGTGAATTTTATCAAATCCCCTTTGGCACTTTTTAATTGGCTTCTGAGAAAGGATTTGTGTTTTGAAGAGTTTGTTTCTTACTCTTCTGCATTTTATAATTTAACAAACATTGATTTATTGAAGTGTACATTTCATAAATGTTTACCATAACTTGCCGATAATACTCACTGAAGAGGTTGTGAGTTGGGAAAGGTGTGGGAGAGAATCAAAGGAACAAAAATGTATCTTCCCTCCATAAATTTGCAGTTTAGTTTGAGAGGTAAAATTCAGGGCATAACCCATTTAAATATTTATTGAGCACCTTTTAGGTGCATAGAAATGAGAAAGTTTCAGGAGATAAGATATTAAAATATTTGTATTTAAGGAGCTTACAAAGCTCTAACTACCACGGAGCAAACTTCCCTGAAGATAAGCTTATAGTAATAGTGCTTTGAAGAATTTGAAAAAAGATCTGCTGTGAAGGACAGCTAGCGGACAACACACCCAAGAGAATTAGCCATCCCCAAATTGAAGACCAAAAAACAATCTGAAAAAAAAAAACTACAAATCAAATATATTTAAAAAGATTAAAGAGATAATTAAAAACCAGAAGAAAACATCAGGCTGCTTGAAAAATCCAAACGGTTTTGAAGAAGAACCAAATTAAACTTCTGGATATAAAAACTGTAATCATAAAAAGACAAGTCCGATGGGTAGGATAAGATAACAGATGAATGTCAGTTAAACTGGGAACTGGAGAACTGAAATGTGGACATGAGTAAACTGCCCAGCACATATTACAGAGAAATAAAATGATTTGAAAAAATTTTGAGAAATGTTAAGATATAAAGAAGATAGAATGAAGAGATAGAATAAGGCTATTCTAGAGACAGAAAATAAAGGACATAGGGAGAGACAGTAGAAGGTTTGTTATAGGTAAACCTGAAATACTGCTGAAGATTTTCATCATTCAGAATGAAATCAATTAAGAAGTAGAATACAAAGAACCGTGTTGTGTAAAGAAATTTATGATTCAACTAACATTGACACAAATTTTAAAAAATTATATCTAACTAGTGGGAGATTTTTAAAAAATGGACCTAAAATACTAAATAAGAATAACATAAAATCAGGAGGCAGTGGTAAAATGAAAACATTAAGGAAAACATTCCAAGAGCCTTGCATTGTATGAAAGAAGGCATGTGAAATAGAAATAGACTATGTAATTCAAACCCAATAGAAAAGGTAAATGAAAGAAAATTGAATGAATCCAATAGAAGTAATAAATAGAGAAAGATGAAAGTTAATCAGGAAAACCAAACTAGATGAAAGTATAAACAATTAAACCTTCCTGATGATAAATAGGGAGGATCAGATTGGGTTAAAAATAAATCAATTATAGGGGCACCTGGGTGGCTCAGTCAGTTAAGCATCTGACTTTGGCTCAGGTCATGATTTCATGGTTCATGGGTTTGAGCCCCACGTTGGGCTCTGTGCTGACAGCTCAGAGCCTGATGCCTGCTTTGGATTTTGTGTCTCTTTCTGTCTCTGCCCCTTCCCCACTTGTGCTCTCTCTCTCTCAAAAATAAGTAAACATTAAAAAAAAATTTAAAAATCAATCAATTGTAAATCCTTTGGTTTGTAAAAGCTGGGAAGTTCTGTTAAAGAGGCTGATTGTAAATTAAACAGAAGCAACCTTGAAATCCCAGGGTTCCAATTTGGAGACAAAATGTCATGTCATTTTACCAAGAATAGTAATCTCTGCTTCTCCTCCTCCAAAATTTATGCATCAATTTTCAAATTAAAATAGATGATACACTTTTCACAAATGATGTGATTATCTACAGAGAAAACCACAAAGAATCTGAAGATTAATTATCATAAGTATTTAACTGTTTATATCAATTTGCATTCCATACATATGCATAAACTGAAAAGGTAATACTAAGAAAAAGCTAGCATTTACACTATCAAAAATAAAACATGAAAAAGAAAAAAAAGTAAGATACCTAGAAGTAAATATTATAACATATGTTCAAGACCTGAATAGAAAAATTATAAGTGTTTCTCAAAAAGATATTGAAGAAAACCTAAGGAAATGGAGGGATACATTGTCTTAGTTCATTCCAGCTGCTGTAACAGAACACACTGAGTAGATTATAAACAGAAATTTATTTCTTACAGCTCTGGAGGCCAGGAGTCCAGGATCAAGGTTGCATTCTGGTGAGGATCTTCTTCCTGGTTTACCTTCTCACTGTATCCTCATGGTGGAAGGGGCTAAGGACCTCTGTGGGTCTCTTTTACTCTTTTATAGGGCACTAATTTATGAGGGTTCCACTCTTATGACTTATGCACCAACCAAAGGCCCCACCTCCTAATGCCATCATCTTTGGGGGGGGGTAGGATTTTAACATATGAATTTTTCAGGAGGGGCACAAACTTTCAGACCATAGTATTCACTATGTTCATGAGCACAGATTCAATTATCAGAACAATGTTACTTCTTTCCCTTTCAATTTTTTAGGTAGAACCATATGAAATTATCATCTTTGTAGGCCAGAACAGTTTGTCAGTGCCAAAAAGTTTTAAGATATAGATTCAATTGTAATTCAAATAAAAATAGGGTTTTATAGGAACTTGACAAGTTGATTCTAGAATTCATACAGAAGGGCAAAGGCTCAAAAATAGTGAAGACAGTGCTGAAGAAGTACAGCTAGTAAGAGAACCTCTCTCAGGTGTCATAATTTATTATCCAGTAATAGTAATTAAGATAGTGTAGCACTGGCCAGGAAGAGACAATTAACCACTGAACAGAATAGAGAGCTCTTAACGGATCCCATGCCTGTACTGTCGGTATCGAACAGGTTTTATCACAGATCACTGAGCAATGGTAGATGGTTCAATAAACGGCGCTAGAACAATCCAAAAATGTGTTAACAGAGAGATCCCCAATTGGCAGACAATACTAAGCTCTTCTAAAGTAAGAAGAAGTGCTGCTCTAAGGAAATTATAGGAAGATCTTTCATGGCCATTGATGTAAAAGTGGCAGATGAGGTTCAGTGTTTAAGATCTGCCTATCCCATGGCACAGAAGCTGTCCTTTGGTGTTCAAGTCTGGTTCAGGTCAAGGTAAATTCTTTTTTTTTCTGAACCCTCTTTCTTAGACTTTTTGTTCGTGGGCTGCAGGTACAGTTGAAAGGTAGGGATACAAACAACTGGCAAGACACGTGATAAGATTTTGATAGACTCATAGAATCAATAACCTTTGGTTAAACAAACATTCAGGATTCAGCTCCAGATATTCTGTGTCCATCACATGCCAGTACATCCCTCTTCTCCTTCAGCACAGGACTAAATGGAGGTTTGCATTTATTAGTGAAAATCAGATGTTCTTTTAAAAGTTATTCTGGTGCAACAAATATCATACTAAAGAAGTCCCAAGGCAAATAAAATATTTTATTATTATTTACTGTTTTGAAATAAATATTAAATGATAAAGTTGAGCTCATCAAAATGATGTTCTGTAAAATCTCTTAAAAATTTTTTTTCTTAATGTTTATTTAATTTTGAAGGAAGGAGAGAGAGAGAGAGAGACAGAGAGACAGAGAGAGACAGAGAGAGACAGGGCATGAGTGGGGAAGGGGCAGAGAGAAGGAATCCAAAGTGGGCTCCAGGCTCTGAGCTGTCAGCACAGACCCTGATGCAGGACTTGAACTCACAAACTGTGAGATCATGACCTGAGCTGAAGTCCAACAGTGAACCGATTGAGCCACCTAGGTACCCCATCTCTCCCTTTTTTTTTAAAAACTAGCTCATTGTTAAAACTGCTTTTGCTGAATAAAGATTCTGCTATGTATCTGGGTATCATAAAAGGATGAAAAATTATACTGAAATAGTACATTGTTAGCTGTGTAAATGAGTTAGTGAAAAACAATTTAAAGGCATCTGACAAAAATTAAAATGCACAGAGACATCATTACCATGGATCTAACAATTGCCAATGAACAGCTTCAAGTAAGAAGTGAAAGAAACTTTCCTATTGCCAAAAAGGAATCTGTAATAATTATCCCACGTACAGCCTCCTACGTGTCCACATACCTGGACAACAACAGTTTAGATTAGAAATTAGTACTCGAAAATTGTTATAATCGAGGTGATTACATTTCAAGCTAACAACCCATTGAAGAGCTTGTAGCAGAATTAAGATTTTAAATTTACCGCAAATCCCAGAAGTTTATATCTCTCAAATAAATGCATCCCACTCAAAAGCAAACAAAATGGCTTTTCAGAATAAGAAATCCTTTGAGTTTCAAAAAACTCCACCAAAGCCAAGTAAGTACTTCATCATGCAAATCAACTACTTTCAGGGAGAAGGCCAGTCAGCAGTGTGCATGGATGATACTGAGAATAAAGCACAGATTGTTTTCATCTTCTCAGAAGGACAGAGGCCCCATGCCACAGATTAAATGACACCCCTCCTTCTCCATATATCTTAAAACAGGATGTTGTAAAGATTTTTATTTTTTTATTTTTATTTTTTAATATGAAATTTATTGTCAAATTGGTTTCCATACAACACCCAGTGCTCATCCCAACAGGTGCCCTCCTTAATGCCCATCACCCACTTTCCCCTCCCTCCCACCCCCATCAACCCTCAGTTTACCCGAATGTGAGACAGGAAGCCATCAAAACCCTAGAGGAGAAAGCGGGGAAAAAAACCTCTCTGACCTCAGCCTCAGCAATTTCTTACTTGACACATCTCCAAAGGCAAGGGAGTTAGAAGCAAAAATGAACTATTGGGACCTCATCAAGATAAAAAGCTTCTGCACTGAAAAGGAAACAATCAACAAAACTAAAAGGCAACCAACAGAATGGGAAAAGATATTTGCAAATGACATATCAGACAAAGAGCTAGTATCCAAAATCTATAAAGAACTCACCAAACTCCACACCCAAAAAACAAATAATCCAGTGAAGAAATGGGCAGAAGACATGAATAGACACTGCTGTAAAGAAGACATCCAGATAGCCAACAGGCACATGAAAAGATTCTCAACGTCACTCCTCATCAGGGAAATACAAATCAAAACCACACTCAGATATCACCTCTCGCCAGTCAGAGTGGCTAAAATGAACAAATCAGGAGACTATATGCTGGAGAGGATGTGGAGAAACAGGAACCCTCTTGCACTGTTGGTGGGAATGCAAACTGGTGCAGCCACTCTGGAAAACAGTGTGGAGATTCCTCAAAAAATTAAAAATAAAGATTTTTTAAAAAGATGTTTTAAATGAAGCAGATTTCAAGTAAATTCCTTTCCTGTGGCCTCTGAGCAGTAAAAAAAGCAGTTGTGGTAAAGCGGATCTAGGCACATAAATTTGGTGTTCCTGAAGGTGGTGACCACCAATGATTGATTCAATCATTTAGCAAAAACTGGAGACTTAGAAATGGGTATAAAGGGTTATGTTCATCACTGTGGCCAAAGTCTGCCATTATTGAGTGCATTACTAATATATGCAAGTATTGAAAAATATTATTAGGTTCTGATTGTTCAGACTCCAGAATGGAGAGAAGAGAGGGTTGGCTGGGGTTGAAACTGTGACTGATTCTCAAAATAACAGTGTTAATAGAAACCCAAATATGTCTTTCAGGGGCTTCATGGGAAGGGAGTGCCACACTGAGTAAGTACATCCTAGATAAAGGCCATATATGGGCACGAATGACAGTGAAGAAATGGGGTAGATAAATTTTCTATATTTGGAGTATTATAGCTTCTAGAAGATTTTAGGGCACAGAATTGAGGGGGAGAGTGAAGAGCATTTTAATAGGTGTATTATATGTTTGAGGGCACCTGGGTGGCTAAGTCGGTTAAGCTTCCCACTCTTGATTTTGGCTCAGGTCGTGATCTCACAGTTGGTTAGTTTGAGCCCTGTGTTGGGCTCTGTGCTGGCAGTGCGGAGCCTGCTTGAAATTCTCTCTCTCTCTCTCTCTCTCTGCACCCTCCTCAAAAAATAAATAAATAAGAAAATAAGTTTATTATACGTTTGGATGTAGTCTAATTTAACAATTTTTGAGTTTCTTAAATTTCTCAGAGTCAGAACTAAGTTTCTGGAGTGTGACCCTATTCCAGAACTCAATTACTGGGGTTTCCAAGTACATAAGGCATTTGTTCTCTTGTGATGGTGAGAAACCTGGCAGGTCAGGGTAGCTCTCCACACAGGTCTTTAGAGAACACATATATAAGGCCTGGCCCCATCTCATCAATGCAGGAAAGGGCCACATGCCAATCACAATACAGCTATGGTGAATGTTTGATTTGGAGATCATTTGCAAACAGTCTACCCCATAAAACGTAGAAGTCTCTTAGACGTGTAGAGAAAGTTGGCAAGGGAATCAAGCAGTGATTACTCCATGCTTCACCTTTGGTCTAGAAAAATGTTGAGAGGAAAAAAACCTCAGTCCCAAAGTAAAGGATGTGATTACCCTCAGAACCAAAGAAGTAGTGACATTGAACATCAGCCTATAATGCTTGGGTGTATCATCTGACTCAGGAGCCTCCCCAGAAGGAAGGAGTTAGGATCTCTCTTGAAGTAGGTATAGACAAGGCCACACAATAAACTTTTGTGAATACTCGGATCATTTATCTGTAACATACCCGGCCTCTGACCTTTACTCCAACTGTACTGGTATGACTGCTTGTTCTCTGCTCTCCCAAGTTCTAGTTGTTGCTCAGAAATTTGCTTTTTCCCAGTAGGTGAACACTGTAGTAAAAGGTTTTGTTTCTTTTGAACTTGAAGTCTATGTCTTTTTTTCTTTTTTAACTTATTGATTTTGAAAGAGAGAGAGAGAGAGTGCCAGCAAGGGAGGGGCAGAGAGAGAGGGGGAGAGAGAATCCTAAGTAGGCTCTGTGCTATTAGCACAGATGCGGGGTTCAGTCTCAGGAACCATGAGATCATAACCTGAGCTGAGATCAAGAGTTGGACACAACCGACTGACCTGCCCAGGCGCCCCAAACTTGCAGTCTATCTTTAACTGACTAATAATTTGTAAAATAACGATATTATGTACTGGAAGGTTTTTAAATGCCCCTTAAGTCTTTATAAAAAATATTAATTTTTAGCAGAGATTTTATGGCAATGCATTTCTTAGTACATACTGTAATGCTATGTTAGCTAAACCATTTAATCAGTGAACCATCCCATTTCTTTTTTATATCATATGATATAGAGCTCATTGTCATTTCCATTCATTACCTAAAACATTATAGTATACTGGAAATAGAATTGTGAACATCTAGGGAGCCATTCTGGGTCAGGAATTACAGTGACAATGAAGTTAGCATTGGCTATTAAAGTAGCAGATGTGGTCATTAAGTTGATTGAGTCCAATGTGGTTCTCTCTTGTTTTTCAGCCTTTGGATTCAGAGTAGGTTTTCCTGCTTGAGAATGAGGTAAAGGTGCATGAAATAGCATGTAAGTTTCTGTGGCGAGAGATTTACCCTAAAATACCAACTCCTGTCCAGGGGGTTGACAATCTCTGAAAGGAAAATTTCTCTGGTTTCTGGATGGAAAATGCACTTTGAAGCAAAAACCCCTCTTCCTAATTGAATTGTAGCCTATGATTTTTTTCTAGTGGGTTTTGCTACACTAAAACATTTATTTAAAGGTTTATGTGAATGGAATATGGGTATTATGGAAGACAGATATATTTACAATTTATAGAGACATCAGAATTCTTTTTAGGGCTCAAATTGGGCTAGAGGCAAGATCTTTGATTTCTAACTGAATCCATTTGACTCTAAATATGTAAGTCTTTTGTATTTGATGATTAGAATACCTAAGAATTTTTCTAAATCATTTGATTAATTTCCATTCTCAAAGATAAATTCTTCATTCTATTGATAATGGCTTTTTCTTGTTTGGTTACAAAATAAACAATTTGATTTTACTTCTTTTATATATTGAAGAATGATTTAATGAAAAAGAACACAGCAATAGTGATATTTCCACTAGAGGCAAAACTATTTGATAAAACATATCTACTAGTTTTTGAGTCACAAGAGTTTAAGGGAATATTCCTGAACTCGCCTTTTTTATTTTGCTTTGGAGATCATAATTTCTTGGAGTAAATTCTGCAACTGATCAAGGGATGAAATTTGAATGAGGAAAAGAGATGCACTGAAGATTATCTATAATGGGATGCTACTGTCATCTTCCTTTTTCCCCCAATGAATAAAAACAATTGATGACCCATTAATAGTTACTAATTAATTTTTTTCTAAGATTGTTATAGATATAGAAAGTTTCCTCCACAGTCCCCTCCTGGGATTTTGGGATTAGGATTTGGTAGGCAGTTAAGGAATATGGAATTTTAGGTCACCAATAATTTGTCTGCTAAAGGAAAAAGGAATCTACCAGATAGCCTTGCACATGATAGGTACCCAATAGATGGCAACTAGATGAATGAATGAATGAGTCAAATACAATGTTAATATATGTTAGTATATTTTTGATGCTTTATATTTTTTCTAGTTCAGCTAGAACACATTTGGAAACTGTTACAGAAGTGATTTGTTGATACCTCCTTCTTTCCATTCTAACTGAGTTTAAACACTAATTTCAATACACCTCTTTAATAAAAATCTTCCATGAATGCATTGACCTAGGATAAAATGAAAACTTATTAACCTTCAAAGCAAAGCTCTCCAAAATTTGGATTCACCCAATTTGTTCAGTTAAGTTCATCATTAATAATAGATTTACCCTGACTTTGTTATTTCCCTCACTATTTTTTAAAACAAAATAAAGCAACAAAAACCAAACTGCTTCTCATTTCAATTCTGAAATTTTTGTTTTTTGCTTTTTTTTTTGTTTTTGTTTTTTGTCTGTTTTTTTTTTTTTGGTTGTTGTTATATACTAACATTCTTTTCCCCATCAAAATTCTAGTAACTATTAAACTAAGGATTTTAAAAATACTTTTGAGATGTCTCTCATCATCATAAAGCTTTTCCAAAGGTCAGAACACCATGAAGGTGCCGTGCCCCAGAGCAGAGCTTTTGCTGTCCCTCTGCAGACCACCTGGCTTCCCATTGCCAGTTGTTAGAGCATCTCCCTTCCATCCTTTGGCAAAGCCCATTGTCTTTGGCATCTCACGCCATCGGGCTATATGGTTCTCCTCCCTTTCTTATTGTTGTCATTTATGGACTTCCTAATCATTTCTCTTCACTTGTTGACATCTTTCACAACTGTGAGAGGGCTTTCACAACTGTCGTCCCTACATTCTGTCCTGTCAGAGAGGAAAGTGTCAGCGTACCTGTGGCAAACAGTCATTTAAAAATTCTAGCTTTCAGGGGCACCTGGGTGGCTCAGTTGGTTAAGCATCTGACTTCAGCTCAGGCATGATCACACGGTTTGTGGGTTTGAGCGCCATGTTGGGCTCTGTGCTGACAGCTGGGAGCCTGGAGCCTTCTTCAGATTCTGTGTGTGTGTCTCTCTCTGCCCCTCCCCTACTTACGCTCTCTCTCTCTCTCTCTCAAAAATAAATAATAAACATTAAAAAACGTAAAATTTCTAGCCTTCGTTTTCTCCAGTTAATTTTGTGTTCACTCTATTGGAACCATCCATTCCCATAGTTACACCATGAATTTTTCTGATAGATCATAATTTCATACATTTTACTTCGACCAAAATCTTTTGTCTATTAAGCTTCCCTTCACCTTTGCTACTACTATAGCTGCTCTTAGAACACTCCAGTCCCTGGATTTTCCCCATTTTCTCCCTTCATCTAGTTTCCTCCAGAGCACTTTACCTTTCTTACTCAGCCTCACTGCATGGAGAAAATAGCAGAACATATGACCTATTTTTCCACAAAGTACCTGATTGATTCCCTTATACCACTATCCTTCCACCCTACCAGTAGCATTTAGTAACTCAGTCCAAAATCAGGGCTACAATCCTATTTCTTGAAACCTCTATGTGGGTGGCTGAAGGATAGTCATCGTTCAAGACCTACATCCATGCAGTTTGGTCCTTCTCATTTTTATGTACTTAGCACTGTGCATAATCTTATTCCATACCTTTGATTTGCTTTCTTTTTCAGACCCTTCCAGATTTGCCAAATAGAATCATCAATTATGTAGTCTTTTATGAGTGGCTTCTTTCACTTAGCACGATGTTTTCAGGGTTCATCCATGTTATAGCATGCATCAATACTTCATCCCTTTTTATTGCTGAGTAAGGAAGTGGAATGCTGGATAGGAAATGGTGGAGTTGCTGTGTTATCTGGTAACTCCATGTTTAACATTTTGAGGAAACAACCAAACTGTTTTTTAAAGTGGCTGCACCATTTTATAATCCCACCAACAATGTATGAAGACCCTAATATCTCCCCATCTACACCACACTTGTTATTGTCTGTCTTTTTGGTTATTTGTTATTGTCTGTCTTCCTAATGGGTATGAAGTGTTATCTCATTGTGATTTTTTTTTTTGCATTTCCTGAGTGATTAATGACGTCAGACATCATTTCATATACTGTATATAGTTTTTTGCCAGTTGGTTTATCTTGAAAAAAATGTCTATTCAGCTCTTTTGCCTATTTCATTTATTTATTTATTTATTTATTTATTTAAGTTTATTTATTTATTTATTTTGAGAGAGAGAGCAAGAGTGAGGGAGAGGTAGAGAGAGAGGGAGAGAGCAAGAGAATCCCAAGCAGACTCTGCATTATCAGTGTAAAGCTCTATGTGGGTCTCAAACTCACAAACTGTGAGATCATGACCTGAGCCAAAATCAAGAGTCAGCCGTTTAACCTACTGAGCCACCCAGGTGCTCTCCTTTGCCTATTTTAAAATTGGATTATTTATTATTATTGATCATAGGAATTCTGTACATATTCTGGATATAAGTCCTTTGTCAGATATATGATTTGCAAATATGTTCTCTAGTTTACAAGTGGTCTTTTTGCTTTCTTGATGGTGTTCTTTGAAGTATGAAAGTTTTTAATTTTTAAAAACCCAGTTTATCCTTTTCTTTTGTTGCTTGTGTGTTGGATGTCATATCTAAAAAAACTATTGATTAACTTAAAATTTACTCCTCTGTTTTCTTCTAAGAATTTTATAGTTTTAACATTTAGGTCTATGATATGTTGGGAGTTAATGTGTGTGTCTGGTGTGAGGTAGAGGTCCAAGTTTCTTCTTTTGCATGTGGATATACAGTTATCCAAGCACCATTTATTGAAAATACTATTCTTTCCCCATTGAATTGTCTTGGCACCTTGTTGAAAATCAAATGATAACATAAAGGTTTATTTCTGGATTCTCAATTCTATTCCATTTATCAATATGTTTGTTATGAGTTTTCTATTGCTGCTGTAACAAATTGCCACAAACTTAGTGTCTTAAAACAATACAGGTTTATACCCTTACATTTCTGGCAGTCAGAAATTTGAAATTTGAACTGGGCTAACCCAGCTTGTTTGCGGGGCTGTGCTTCTTCTGGAGGCTCTAAAGCCTTGCCTTTTCTAGCTTCTATAGACTGCATTTATTCTTTGACCCGTGGCTGCCTTCTACCTTCAAAGTCAGTAATCCTATTACTCTGACCTCTGCTTTTATCATCAAATCTTCCTGTCTGACTTTTACTTTTCTGCTCTTCTCTTTCACATATAAGGACCCTTGTGATTACATTGGGCCCACCCAAATAACCCAGGATACCCTTCCCATTACAAGATCCTTAATGTAATCACATTTGCAAATTCTCCTTTGCTGTCTAAGGTAACATATTTCCAGCGATTAGCATATGGACATCTTCGAGGAAGCTATTATTCTGTTTGCCACATGTCCTTATGCCAGTCCCTGTCTTGATGACTGTAGCTTTGCAGTAAGTTTTGAAATCAGGAAGTATGATTTTGTTCTTTTTTCTCAAGGTTGTTTTGGCTATTTTGAATCTCTTACATTTCCAAGTGAATTTTAGGATCACCTTGTTAATTTTTGAAAAAAAAAAAAGCTAGCTGGTATTTTGATAAAGATTGTGTTGAATCTATAAATCATAACAATATAAAATCTACTGAACCATGAACATGGGATATCTTTCCATTAACTTAGATTTTATGTATTTTCTTTTAACAATATGTATACTTTACAGTGGATTAGACATGTACTATTTTCTTAAACTTATTTCTAATGTTTTATCTTTTAAAAATTTTTTTTTTAAATATAATTTGTTGTCAAATTGGTTTCCATACAACACCCAGTGCTCATCCCAACAAGTTCCCTCCTTAATACCCATCACCCAGTTTCCCCTCTCCCCCACCCCACATCAACCTTCACTTTGTTCTCAGTATCCAAGAGTCTCTTATGGTTTGCCTCCCTCCCTCTCTGTAAGTTTTTTTTTTCCCTTTCTCCTCCCCCATGGTCTTCTGTTAAGTTTCTCAAGATCCACATATGAGTGAAAACATATGGTATCTGTCTTTGACTGACTTATTTCACTTAGCAAAATACCCTCCAGTTTCATCCACGTTGCTGCAAATGGCCAGATTTCATTCTTTCACATTGCCAAGTAATATTCCATTGTATATATAAACCACATCTTCTTTGTCCATTTGTCAGTTGATGGACATTTAGGCTCTTTCCATAATTTGGCTATTGTTGAAAGCCCTGCTATAAACATTGGGGTACATGTGCCCCTATGCATCAACACTCCTGTATCCTTTGAGCAAATTCCTAGCAGTGCTATTGCTGGGTCATAGGGTAGTTCTAATTTCAATTTTTTGAGGAACTTCCACACTGTTTTCCGGAGCAGCTGCACCAGTTTGCATTCCCACCAACAGTGTAAGAGGGTTCCCGTTTCTCCACATCCTCGCCTAATGCTTTATCTTTTGGAGGCTATGGTAAATGGAATTGTTTTCTTAATTTCATTTGGGGATTGTTCATTGCTAGTATATATAAGTTCAATTGATGCTTGCATATTGATCTTATATCCTGCAAGCTCACTGAGCTTGGTTATTAGTTGTGATAATTTTTATGTGGGTTTCATAGGACTGTTTTGTATATCAGACTATAAGATCATCTTATAAGTGAAATGGTTTTACTTTTTCCTTTCCAATCTGGGTGCATTTTTTTCCTCTTACTTGACTTGGCTAGAATCTCCATTCCAATGTTAAAAATTTTTTTTTTTAATGTTATTTATTTTGTTTGAGAGAGAGAGCATGAACAGGGGAGAAGCAAGAGAGGGGGAGAGAGAAAATCCAAGCAGGCTCCACACTGCATGCAGAGCCTGACGAGGGGCTTGAATTCACAAAACGTGAGATCATGATCTGAGCCAAAACTAAGAGTCAGATGCTTAACCGACTGAGCCACGCAGGCATCCCAGATTACTTCTTTTTTATTGCTAGGTAGTATTTCATTGTTTTGTTTTCTAGTTTTTGGCTAAAATAGAACTGATATATCAGCTATATGTCACCAAGTTTTTTTGAGCGATGAATGTTTTTATTTGTCTTGGATAATTGTCTAGGTGTGAAACTGCTAGGTTATAGGGTAGATGTGTTTTTAACTATATAAGAAACTGACAAAGAGTTTTCCAAAGTAGTTGTTACCATTTTATACCTGCCACCAGCTAAAGATGAGGATTCAAATTCTTCAAAATACTTGTCAGCAGTTGGTACTGTCAGCTTTTCAGTGTTAGCCATTCTAGTGTGCCTGTAGTGGTATCTTCTTGCATTTGTAATTTTTAAATTAAATAATTTAAATAATTAAATTAAGTTTTTGAGGTATAATTGAGATAAATCGCACATTTATTTTATTTTATTTTTTTTAAATCGCATATTTAGGGGCGCCTGGGTGGCTCAGTCGGTTAAGCGGCCAACTTCGGTTGAGGTCATGATCTCGCGGTCCGTGAGTTTGAGCCCCGCGTCGAGCTCTGTGCTGACAGCTCAGAGCCTGGAGCCTGTTTCAGATTCTGTGTCTCCCTCTCTCTGACCCTCCCCTGTTCATGCTCTGTCTCTCCCTGTCTTAAAAATAAATAAAACATTAAAAAAATTAAATCGCACATTTAAAGTGCACATAAGCATACACTTGTGAAATCATTACCACAATCAAGATAATGAATGTACCCATTATTCTGATTCACTTTTATAATTCCTCTTTCTTACCTTCTTTCTACCCTCCATTCTCAGGAAACTACTGATTTGCTTTCTGTTATTGTAAATTAGTTTCATGTTCTTGAATTTTATTAATACTCTCATTTTTATTTATTTTTTTTAAATTGAAGTGTGGTTGACATAAGTATACACTCTACTTTCTCTGGCTTCTTTCAGAATAACTATTTTGAGATTCACTTATGTTATTAAGTGTATTAGTAGTTTATTCTTTTTATTGCTTAATGGTAGTCCACTGCATAGATATACTGCAGTTTGTTTTTGTTTATCTGCTTACCTGGTGATATATATTTGGCATTTTCAGTTTTTGGCTATAACAAACTAAAGCTGCTATGAACACTTATGTACAAGTCTTTGTCTGGAGATATGCTTCCATTTTTCTTGGGTAAATACCTAGATGCAGATTGCTGAGCCGTATGGTAGGTATATGTTTAATGGTTTAAGAAACTGCCAAACTGTTTCCCCAAGTGGCTTTATCACTTACATTTCCACCAGCAGTGCATGAGAGCTTCAGTTCTTCTACATCCTTGCTAATATTTGGTATACTCAGTCTTTAAAATTTCAGACATCCCAAAAACTGTATAGTGGTTAATTATTGTGGTTTTAATTTGTACTTCCTATATATATATATATATATATATATATATATATATATATTTTTTTTTTTTAGTTTATTTGTTTTACTGTTCATTTATTTTGAGAGAGAGAGAGAGAGAGAGAGAGCGAGAGAGAGAAAGAGTGAAAGCATGAGTAGGGGAGGGGCAGAGAAAGAGAGAGAATCCAACACAGGCTTGGGGCTGTCAGCACAGAGCCCCACGTGGGGCTCGATCTCCCGAAATGTGAAACCTTGACCTGAGCGGAAGAGTCAGATGCTTGACCGACTGAGCCAGACAGGTGTCCCTAATTTGTATTTCCTAATGACTAATGAAGTTAAGTGTCTTTCCATGTGCACTTTGCTATTCATATATCTTTTTTTATTGTACATTTGTATGTTTTTAATTTTCCAAATTTTCTTCAGTGAACATTGAAAATATATTATGCTTTTAATCAGAAAATTTAATTTTTTTATTTAATTTTTTAAAATTTACATCCAAATTAGTTAGCATATAGTGCAACAATGATTTCAGGAGTAGATTCCTTAATGCCCCTTACCCATTTAGCCCATCCCCCCTCCCACACCCCCTCCAGTAACCCTCTGTTTGTTCTCCATATTTAGGAGTCTCTTATGCTTTGTCCCCCTCCCTGTTTTTATATTATTTTTGTTTCTCTTCCTTTATGTTCATCAGTTTTGTCTCTTAAAGTCCTCATATGAGTGAAGTCACATGATATTTGTCTTTCTCTGACTAATTTCACTTAGCATAATACCCTCCAGTTCCAGCCATGTAATTGCAGATGGCAAGATTTCATTCTTTTTGATTGCCAAGTAATACTCCATTGTCCATATATCTTTTTTTGTTGAAATGCCTGTTCAAATATTTTGACCATTTGAAACACTGTTTTTTTTATTATTGAGTTCTGAGAATTCTTTATGTAATCTGCATACAAGTCCTTTATGAGATATATGATTTGTAATATATATATATATATATATATATATATATATATTTGCACCCTGATGCTTGTCTTTTCAGTCCCATAACAATTTCTTTTCAAAGAGAAGGAATTCTTAATTTTGAGAAAGTGTAATTTGTCAAGTTTTCTTCTATGGGTCATGATTTCAGAATCACTAAGAAATTGTTGCCTAACAAGGTTTCTGTTATGTTTCCTTCTGTAAGTTTTTTAGTTTAGGTTTTGCATTTAGGCTTATGACTTATTTTGAGTTCAGATTTTAAAGATGCAAGGTATGGGTTGAGATTCTTTTGTTATTTTTGCATTTGGGTGTTCAGTTGTTTCAGAAACATTGATAAAAAGATCATTTTTTCTCCAGTGAATTGCCTTTGCATCTTTGTTAAAAATCAGTTGACTACAGATATATGTAGGTAAAGTTATTAACTTTATTCCATTTAATTAGTTTATTTGGTTATCTTTCTAACCATATTTTACCATCTACAGTAGCATAGTAATAAATTTTGAAATCAAGTAGTCTAAATCATCTAACTTAAAAAATTTTGTTTTTCAAAATTATTTTGACTACTTTAAGTCCAGTGCACTTCCACAGGAATTTTAGAATCAGTTTGTCAGTTTCTACAATAAAAACCTGTGGGGATTGGTTGTGTTGATTTTATGATGTTACCTCTAGTTTTTTTAAATATATTTTTTATATTTTCACCTCTGACTGGTTTTAACTGGTTCCCTTTTGTAAAACTTTTTGTGTGTGTGTGATTACTAATTCAATTCTGTTTCCCTCCTTTCCCTATTTTCTTGGACACTGGGTTCCATCTTAATCTCTTTCATCTTTTTTTTTAGCTGAGCTCCCATCTAATCCTTCATTTTATCCTTTTGCCATTACTCATTATAAAGAACAAACAATGTAGTTCTGTATGAATTTCCCAAAGGGTGACATTCTGAGTATAGGAATCTCGGATAGGCCTATAATTTAGAGGTGTCTTTTTTTTTATTGTAGTTCTTGGGTTCTCAAAAGGGCTCTGGGATGTAGTTATTTATACTTCAGGGTGCATTGCCTTGAAAACCATCTTGGGAGAAAGCAGGGTATAAATAATAAATAAATAAAATATCCTTCCAGTTACCAGTCTTTGATATGCCAGGTGTGGTTTAAGGAACTTCTGGTAAATCCTGGATATGGGGCATTAAGGCAGATCTGTTATCTATTATTAGGGCCTGGATATAGGAAGCTCAGTTTTGGATGGTTTCTTCCCCCTGGGTATCTTGAACTGGGTGTTAAAAGAGTGGAACATATGTTTTAGATGTAGAAATTCATGAATAAAATGGCCTTTGGGTAAGCCTAGGTATTTTAAACATCTGGTCCTCAAATGCAGAAATCACCTTTCTGTTCCTCTTGATGTAAGAACCATCACGTAGGTAGGGGAAATTTCTGGGCCACAGCAATAGCCTTCTAACTGATCTCATCATCTTCATTCTGTCCTCATACTATCATATTTTAATATTTTTGTTTTCCTGAAACACAGACTTTCTATGTTTTCTTTCTGATTTTAAAAGGTTAGTCTTTAATGGTCTTATATTTTCTTTGGAATAATGTTCAATTTCCATCATTTGGCACTAAAAAGCTTTTACTGCTCGTTTCCTTTTACCCTCTGCATCTCCTTTGGTTCTCTATTATGAGCAAAATGTGGAAGCCCACGTACGTTCTCTGTATCTTTGCTGCTTCTACTTCCCTATCTAGAATATCTTTTTATGTATCTGAAATTATATATATGTCTTTTAATGCTCAGCTCCAAAGTCACACTATGTTAACCCTGGCCCCAAGTTCCTTCCAAATCACAACGCCACCTCTTCTAGCTGTTTTGGAGTTATAACAGCTAGCATTTACTATACACTTACTAAAAGGTAGGTACAGAATAAATGATATAGAAATTAAAAAAAACAAGCAGATAATGAAACCAGATGCCGGTTCTTTGAAAAAATTAATAAAATTGATAAACCTCTAGCCTGATTTGTCAAAAAGAAAAGAGAAAGGATGCACATAAAATCACAAATGAGTGAGGAGAAATAACAACCGATACCCCAGAGATACAAACAATTATAAGAGAATATTATGATAAACTATATGTCAATAAATTGGACAACCTGGAAGAAATGGATAAATTCCTAGAAATCTATAAACTACCAAAACCGAAATAGGAATAGAAAACTATGAATAAACTGACAACCAGCAAAGAAATGGAATCAGTAGTCAAAAAACTCCCAACAAACAAAAGTCCAAGACCAGATGGTTTCACAGAAGAATTATACCAAACATTCAAAGAAGAGTTAATACCTATCCTTCTCAAAATGTTCCAAAAAATAGAAAAGGAAAGAAAACTTCCAAATTCATTCTAAGAGGCCAGCATTACCCTGATACGAAAATCAGATAAAGACAACATTAAAAAAGAGTATAGGACAATATCACTGATGAACATAGAAGCAAAAATTCTCCATACAACACTAGCAAACAGAATCCAACAATGCATTAGGAAAATCATTCACCACAATCAAGTGGGATTTATTCCTGGGTAGATGCTATTATTATACTACTTTATTGTTACTAGACAGTGGGTGAATGGTAGGATTCAACTGTAGCATTTCCCATTCCAGCACGGATACCTCTATCATCTGTGACTCCAGCACCTGGTGTGGCTTTGATTAAGGCACTTACAGCTAACTGTGTTGCATTTTCCTTCAAAATATATTTGCTTTGAGAGTAAAAATTTTCATTTTCCAATCGGCTCACGGTGCCTTGCTGAATGCCCTTCATCACAACTACTTAATAATTAAAAAACACATGTGACAAAATTCTTTCTGGTTATGCCAGGCATCCATTCAAATGAGCCTTAAAAAAAAGGAGAGAACTCTATTAAAATGAAACAGATCTCAAGAAATTGAAGGGCATGAAATGAGAAAGGGGAGAGACATCAGAAAGTAAGGCGACCATGCTTTGACTCTCTCAAGGGTGACGTAGTTTCTTGTGTCTTCTTTTTGAACACTTTCTCTTTTTTTCCTTTCCATGCTCTCTCTTCATTTATGACAGGAAATGGTTTCTACATTTATGAAGTGACACCTTCTCTGTGCTCACTGCCAACAATCGACTGACTGGAATTTCATGTTTCCCATTTTGATTCATGAAAGAGGAAATCTGAACAGGACACGTTCTCACCCTCAGACTACCCAGCTACAGGTAGAGGACAAAAAGAGACACTACCAAATGAACTCATAGTTGTGGAGACAGTTCTCAGGAAAGAAGAGGGCCTGGTTCAAGAAGCAGACATCTCTAAAATAGTATTTACCTGAGATAAACCAATGGTCATGTCTTGATAAATTAGTGTTTTATTTGCTATGTTTACTATGTGTTATCCTGGTAAGAATGATTTGTTTTGTTGCTTCTTAAATGAAACTGTGGATGACAAAAGACCATGAGTTTGAGCATTTCCTTTCCAGGGCCCAGCTCCTTAAATCTCATTGCACAAAACAAGAACAGAGGCAATAGTTGTCTTTGTTTTGAGAGAAAAACTGTCCATATTTCCAAGTGTTTGAAAACACTTAATACTTGGTGGCTGATATTTTTTAAAAAGTTTAATTACCCAGTGTAATTCATACTCTAGGTGTTAGTAATTGACTGGATACCATGCAATACCGTATTGATTTTTAGTAAGTCTCTAATTTTCCATGGAGCATCTAACTCCTTGGAGAAACACACTTGGATACTGATGACATAAATCCTTCTCAATGTATCTGTCAAGGTTTCAATAAAAGCTATGTACAATTTTACTATCTCTGACAAGCAGTGAAAAGAAGTTGTTTTTCTCACTACATAACTCCTTGGTAAGTTGGTCGGTCTTCATATAGAGGATTTACCCCTCGAACTCGAGTGAAGCGTCAGATATTTCCCAACATTTCAGCAGGAACGGCAGCCAGATCTATCACTGCATAGTAAGCCATGCCAAGGGGAAGGATGTCCAGGAGTGGACCACAAATTGCCTCCCAGGACTTTGTATCATTGTTTATTAATCAAGTGCTGACAGTATGTTTGCCTTTCTGTTAAGTGAGGAGAAGAAACAGACTCAACTTTCTGATTTCATGGTCTGAGTCAGTCAGATGGTGTAGGGCTGGTTGAAATACTCTGATGCCTACATCTCAGGTATGAGCTGCTTTACTTTCATTGTACAATTTCTTCTCACGCAATGGGAGAAATTATGGTTTAAGAGAAGTTGAAGGTATGGTGTTCAGAAAATTTTTGAGATGAATAGTTGCCTAGCGAAAAAAAAATAAAGCCTTTTTCCTCTCGTCATCTAAATCCTCTCTTCTCACCCTCAATGCAGTAAACTAGAGTAATTTGGTTTGTTCTATGTGTAGAAGAGAATAACACTCAGAAACGATCAAGATTCATTTTATTTCCATGGAGATTTGTGGATCTTCAGCATTAGTGCAGATTCTTGCCTATTCAATAGGAGGTGAGATTGGGTAAGAGCCAAACTGAGTCTTCATAATATAACCATGCCTTGCAAATGCCAATTATTCTAACTGGATTACCTCTCCTGTTAACAAGTCCCTTTGCTTTTTTAGACAGCCGTGTAGGGAATTCGCCACAAGTTCTTCCAATCTCATATGACTCAGATGTTGTCCATATAAGGATAAAAATGTGAACAAATCTTGAAAAATTTGAAATAACTTTAGATTGCTACATTCCCCTGGGGCAAGATAGCTTAAGAATGTGTCACCTTCAAGTCTGTGGTAAGTGATTGATGAATTCAATAAAAGGATTTGATTTTTGATAGGAACTGTTTCTTGGAACAAGTATCAGTGAATCATATATGAGAACTAATTGCACCTACATGTTACTCTGACTCTGCGAGGATGAATATGTATTTGTTTATTATATTGAATGAGGAAAAAGGAAAGCAGAATTATGGTACAGGAAATAGGAGTCAAAGGGGAACAAAATTGTTTATTGGCAGGTATAGTGGGATAAGGAGTTACAGCTAAAAACACAAAGCATGAATTTTGAGTTTCTGGAATAAAAAAAAAAGTACTTATGGCCATCAGGTAGCAAGTATTACATAACTTCCAAATTCTCTTTATGGAAAAACATTCTTTCTTATATCTTGATGCATCAATTAAAGATATAATTCCTTCCATAAACCAACTGTGCACCTTATTACAGTAAGGCAAATGTTTCACAAGTGATTTCAGTTGTGATTGATTTTCTTCTCTGGAAACAAAATTTCGGCTGAAATTTTTTGTTTTTCACTCAGTGGTCATGTATTTCTTGGGCTTCAATTATGTGCTGTGCCTGAGCTTGGAACTAGAGTATATGTTCATTTTATTGCTGTGTTGTCCACACTCATCATCTCAATAAACAAAGACACGATTGCACTCTTGATAGAGTGCAGACTTAATTCATGGATTTTAAAGAACCATCTTTAATGTAGCTCTCATACAAGATCAACTTATTTCAAGTCATTTTCTTGATCCTTTCTGCGATAAAAATATTCTGGCCAGCGGAGCTGTTGTGGGATTTGAGCTAGTTGCAAGTTGACTAGTATGGATGTCAATCCAAAGGCCACTCAGGGTAGCAGAGTAGCCCCTGGGATTTGGAACACTTTGGATTCTTCCTCCAAAAGCATCTATAATGAACAGAGTTATTTTGAAAGCATTCCCTGCAGTTCGTGCCTTAATTCAATCATCTGGGAATAGGAAAGCAGATCCCTCTCAATACACCACTAACTTGGATTTCTATGGTATTATGCACAATCTTCTCATTTATTTTTACAGTGATAGAGTGGTTTCTGAGCCAAGTTCTGCAGGCGTTTGGGGGAGAAAGAAAAAGTTTTGGATGGTTCCACACTCTTGAAGTGACAATTGACAACTTTAACCTTTTTGTTCTTCTTCAGAAATAAAAACAAACACAGTAAACTACATACCTTACAGCAGAAGGATACAGTTCTTGGCTTTTTGGGCTCATTCAGGTAAAAATCAACTCCTTTGATTCAAGAATGTTTTGTTTGTACCGCTGCCCTTTAAATACTGTTGTCTGTATTCTGTGAACCGCTTCTCCAGCTTTTTACTAATTTGCTTTATTACTTTGAGCCAGAAAATTAGAAAAGAGGAACTAAACTATATGACAGAAATAGATTGTAAGACTTAGCAACATTAATCACGAAAAATGGTACCTATCAAGCCCCTCTCCCTTTGTCTGGTGCTGTGATAGGAGTGACTGCTGCTTATTAACACCTTCCTTTTTTAGAGGAGATAATTTATTAGAAAGGCATTTGGGTTTCTGAGGCTTTTGCTAGTTCACAGCTACACGTACAAATAAATTGTTATATTGAAATGAGATCAGTAAACACATACTGATTTTTAAGAAGATTCCTGTTACATATGTATGTAAACAAGGAACTTCAGTGACCCAGCACTGTTTCTTTTTATTCACTCACAATCTTTTTCCCAACACCATTTCTCTCTTTTTGTTTTAAACTGTTAAGTACGACCTTCACTATTTATTGTGGAGTGGGGATGAGATATATTGCCTTTTAAACCAAGGGTGCATTTTAGACCAAGCAAAAATACTCATTGACTATGTGTTTACTATAGGGAGTGAGAATAATGCTCAGAAACAATTCTCCAAGAAGCCTAAAGAAAAATGCCTAAACTACACACAAAAAAAATTCATCATGAGAAATTCCTTTCCTTATACATAATGTAATCCCACTAAATTGCTTTCATTGGGACTATGCTTTAATGACTTAACAGTATTAATTCCAACAAGTTATTTCCAATAGAGAAAGCGTCACAGATACTTCTCTAGTATCTAGCTAAATTAGAGCCACACAAATGTGTTTTGCAGTATCTGAGAGAAATGCAACATGTAGAAAGGGTTTATGATTCTGTAACAGAATTGAAAAACAGCAAGAGTAAGGGTAAGATTTATTTCCTGGGAATAATTAACTATGGAGGAAGTTTTACTGCTCCAGGACTCTATTCTATTTTTTGTTTTGTTTTGTTTTTAGGACAATATTTGGGAATTCTGACATGGTAGGGAACTTAGATGTTGGTATATAGAGAAAGGGGGCATTTATCCTATGTTGGTCTGTAATACTGCAGTGCAGCTCTTGAAATGAAAACTGAAATTGCTTAAGTTCATTTAGGGGCAAAGAAAAATACTTTCAATTATAGTTCTGACTTTTCTGTATAAGAATTCATAAAAGTGAAAGATGGATGTAATTAAATTTAGTTCTAGAATAAGATAACGTTTGGCACACAAATCCCAGAGCATTAGGTCTCAGGTAGACTCAAAATTGGTT
Organism: Prionailurus viverrinus; assembly: GCF_022837055.1. Lineage (NCBI taxonomy): Eukaryota > Metazoa > Chordata > Mammalia > Carnivora > Felidae > Prionailurus > Prionailurus viverrinus. The sequence goes on from NC_062564.1 coordinate 116,042,019, forward strand.
AACAGTAGATGTTCAAAGTAATGATGATAAAAGCAAGCTAAATCAAATTTTATTCTCTTAAAACGATTAACTGAGCCTCATCTGAGGCAGTCCTCCTATAAGCTCTTGATATAATAAGGTTAGACATAGGGGATTATGTTCCAGATGTCTAAACATAGTCATCATTATTAAAGAATAATGGCTACTATGGAATCATAGTCCAACCTCTGCCATTATATTTTAGAACCCAGGACAGTTTTTACTGAACCAAAGTTTTAAGCTGTGGCCACATTCTCCTGCCTCACCTCACAAAGTGATTATATTGTTTAGGAAACTGGATACAAAATTGAGTGAGTGAGGTTGATTCTAAAACAAAGGAGCTGAGGTTGATGGGGGGTGGGAAGGAGGGGAAAGTGGGTGACGAGTATTGAGGACGGCACCTGTTGGGATGAGCACTGGGTATTGTATGGAAACCAATTTGACAATAAATTTCATATTTAAAAAAATTAAAAATAAAACAAAGGAGCTGAGAGAACACATGGACTTTCTCCTTCTTTCCAAAAATTATTAGAACTGCTTTTTTCTGGAGATAGACCACAGGTATCACTATGAACATAATTCATACCTTCCATTTCCAATGGGTGCATTTGTCAACTTCACTTTGGGTTAAGAGGTATAAAACCCTGTTACACTTGAAATGGCTCTTCTAAATATCCCCCACACAAAATATAGCAAAACAAACAAACAAACAAACAAACCCCAAAAACCTGTGTTGCTTGGAATCTGCAACTGTCAATCCCAGCAAGAGAGAGTGGTTATAATAATTTTGGTTAAGTATGTTGTGCTTGTGTTTGTGTTAAAAAAAAAAAGACCTAGAGAACATAGAGCTATCAGGTTTCTATTTTCTCTAAGATCTCTCTTTCTTGACCCTTTCTACATCAGTATCTTTTCTTGAAATGGGTAATAGTCAAATTTTGAAAAGTATAGGTCATGCTCCCAGGAGAGGCACTCTGTTCCCTTTATTAACGTGGGCTTCCTCCAATAAGGGTGCCCTGATTGCTTGCCATGTTGAATTTGGTTTATGAAATGGTTTTAGCATGCTGAACAATAAAATGAAATGGAAACCCAGAACTTCATAAAAATGGTACCCAAAGAAACTCTCAGACAAAAACATCAAAGGATGAATTAGCAAATGAATTTTAATCCAGGGTGCAGAAACACAATAGTTCTGTTCTCCCATAAGGGGAGGAACCCTTATCTCATGTTCAGTCGTTCTTGGTTTGGCAGACCACAGAAAAGCTGGAGTTACTCTAGGCTCAAAATCTGGATTTGGTGCTAATTTATGATGTGAGTAGTTTTAGGCTTGGGCTCATAACAGAGAAGACCTAATTCGACACTTCCTTTTTCCTTTTCCAAATTTTTAGTACAGGCTTGGATTTGATATTGAAATTGGTCTTTGGAGGTGAGAAAAAAGAAATATTTATTTGTCTGGAAATTCTCTTAGTCATAGTCTCTCTATGAAAAAAAGAGAGACTATTTGACAACAAGTTCAAGTCCCATTAACACTCTATGGAACAACAGTTGCAAGCTGACAGCTTTATGGGTGTGTTATTTGAACACGCCTCAGTCTACGTATTAAATGTATGTTTATAACTTCTTTTTGTTGCTGGAAAATGAGAAATTGACAGGTTTCTATGACTCCAAAAACCAAGAGTTGAGACATAGTCAAGTTTACAATGTTGAAATGTCACTTCAACAATCATGATGACAGTGATAATTAGTGTTATGTTTTATTGTTTAAAAAATTTTTTTTTTAACGTTTATTTATTTTTGGGACAGAGAGAGACAGAGCATGAATGGGGGAGGGGCAGAGAGAGAGGGAGACACAGAATTGGAAACAGGCTCCAGGCTCTGAGCCATCAGCCCAGAGCCCGACGCGGGGCTCGAACTCCCGGACCGCGAGATCGTGACCTGGCTGAAGCCGGACGCTTAACCGACTGCGCCACCCAGGCGCCCCATGTTTTATTGTTTAAAAGTCCTTCTGAATAAATTGCATATCCAGACAATGGAATATTATTTAGAGCTAAAAAGAAATGAGATCAAGCCATGACAAGACATGGAGGAAACTTAAATGCATATTACTAGGTGAAAGAAGCCAATCTGAAAAGGCTACACATGGTATGACTCTCACTATGTGACATTCTGGAAAAAGACAAAACTATGAAGACAGTAAAAGATTAGTGCTTGACTTGGGTTAGGGGATAGAGAGGGATAATAGGTGGCATACAGAGGACGTCTAGGGCACTGACACTATTCTCTAAAATACTACAATGATGGATACACATCAGTATACATTTGCCAAAACCCATAGAACATACAACATAAGAGTGAAACCTGATTTAAACTATGGACTTTAGGTGATAATGATGTGTCAGTGTAGGTTCGTTGATTGTAACAGATGTACCACTGTAGTATGGGTTGTCAATAGTGGTGGAGACAGGGAGAATATAGAAACTTTCTGCTCAGTTTTGCTGTGAACCTAAAACTACTCTAAAATATAAAATTCATTGATTTACAAAAAACTACTTGTTTATTAATGTTAACAGTAATCCTGTATTGTGGTTAAAGCATTATTTTTACTTTCAACAAATACTGATTGAATGCCTACTCATTCTTCTAGGCACTGGGATTAGGGTAGCAAACAGCCATTAACCCACAGAACTTTCACAACTTTGTTGATTTGACCACTACCTCGTTTAATTTAAAATTTAAGTCCAGTTATTTAAACCCCACACCCTTTAGTCTTATCCCACTACATTCCACAAGCTCCCACTGAGCCTCAGTGGGCAGAACAAAGCGTGAGGAGTATGACAAGACAGAATTTGAGGTAAGTGGTCAAGCAAAACATCCCCAATTAGAAAGCATAGAGAAAAAGGACACCGAGGTGTGAAATACTATACCTAGACAAGGAGGAATCACTGTAAACTCTGTAGATACCTAAAAAAAATAGTGTTTTTAAATATGAAATATTGAAAAGTGAAAAAATGTGTTTTAGGATATCATGGTGTCTTACAATGTTTTGTAGATGAATTGCTTTTACAACTACAGAAAAGAGTGATTTTCAGAAGAATTTCTAGTATTTCCATGGTAGATTTGACCAATATGTGGTCGTTTATAGCTTGGCTGTACAATGGATCTTTTTTCTTTTGAAAATATGTATTTTTAATAGACTATCTGGAAGAAGTTTAAAGGGAATGTGTTGATACTTAACTCCATTATAACAAACATTAGATGTGTTTAAAGTTCTTTCGTCAAAATCAGGCTAGATCTCACCAAGGTTATTTTCAAGTTCAGAAATTCATTTCATCGACATCATTCCTTTGTCATCAGGGCTGCTCCTGCTTTGGCTAAATTAAATATTTTTCAAAACCACAATTTAATTATTTTTGAATCATCTATTAAAAAACCCACCTTGAAATTGGAATTAAGTCCAGATTAATTATAATAGAAAGAACCCTTGGCATTTCTTTAGGGTCCTGCCCTAGGGTTTTCCAGTTTTATCACATTATAAAATAAACTCAATTTCTATGCTTATGATTAAGGAACATTGACTTTTCATGTTAGGTGTTAGAATGAGCACGGGCCTTGGAATCAGAACTACCTTAGTTTGAATCTTGACTCCTCATTGTCTTGAGCAAATTGCTCAGTTTCTCTGTAAAGTCTGTAATTTCTCTATAAAATTGAATTAGTGGTAACTGCTATCTCAGAGGATTGTCTGAGCACATCTACTTAAGGCACATTCCTTGGAAGAGAACATTTATCAGGACACAGTTTCTTACTTTATTACCACACAGAACCAAGGTTAGAGTTATGTTATTTTAATTCCTTTTGACAATACAGAGATGGTTTTGGTTGTGTATTTTGACTTTCTTAGGTTCTCACTGTAATAGTATTTTTATAGTCTCTGTGCAAGACTTGCTTAGAGATCTCTGACTTCCTCTCAAAGATCTCAGGGCACTGCTTGATTCATTGATTCAGCTCTGAGCTTGGCTGAATTTGCACATCGCTCTCTTAGAGACAATGGTTCTCTAGAAGGACTTTTAAGCACAGGGGCAGAGACAGGAGGGAGGAAAGAATTGAGAAAGTTTAATCAGGAGCCTCTTTACCAGATTACTTTCTCTCTTTCTCCTGATGTTAGTTATTATTGTTCCATGTTTTCACCTTCATTCCAAGGGTTATTTACTGACCATGGCTTGCAGCTGAATAGCAGAACAAGTACGGTTGGAGTTATACTTACTGTTCTTTTACATAATCCTTAATCTTCCCTTCTCTATAATATACCACACTGCATTTGTCATTCCCAGCCATCAAACAGGTATCTATTAAACAGTGTTTGGAGCTAAACATCCTGGTTTTTCATATTAATCAGACTGTACCATGGACATATTTCACATGCTTAGTAGGTTTTTTTCCAGGCAGTGGTTTCATTCTTGGTGAGGCACCATCAGGCATTCATTCACACATTCTTATATCAGGTAACAAAGAGGAAGAAACATTCTAGAGACTGATTTCAGATTCTTACTGGAGGTGTGAGCTACCACACAGCAGAGGACCAAAAAATATTTTCAAAACATCAACAGGCATTTGTTTTTGTGATTGACATTCATTTTTCTCTTTAAATCAAAGCAAACATTTTTAGAAGTTTAAAAAAATGGTAGTAGGGTACCACAACAAAAATGTATAATGTAATAATCACTCATTTCCCATCGGCAAGAATGGACTACTGTTGACATTTTGCTGCATTTGCTTCCCATTTTATGTTTTAATGAAAAATCACTTTACCATTTTTATAAAATTGATATATACTCACATGATGACTTCAGACAATACAGAAAAAGTAAAATTAAAAAGATTGAAAAAATTCAATCACTCCCACCACCCATATACAAACAACATTAACATTGAGTAAATATCATTACAGACATCTTTTTTATTCACATAAATATAGAGAAGAAAGATGGGGAGATATACTTTTATAAAAATGAGATAATGTTATTGACACTATTTCTGTTAAAAATTATATGTAATTTGAACTGAATTAATATCAAACTGAATTGAAATTAGAGGAATCATAAAACTTCACATATATGGATATATGTACAGTACATATATCCATACATATACATATCTATCATTTACCTACCTATCATCTCTTCATTACAAAAAATATTTTTCCTAAAATATCCTGCTAAGAAAAAAAATAGATAATGGAAAAATATGCAGTTGGGGACATTGTGTTTTAAAATTTTTATAACTACTTGGTTAAATTTTAGATAGTAGCGATTGACTCCCTGCAGTAAAAGAGCTAGATGTTGACTGATAGTGCAGGTTTGATCCGTTTTTCTTCACAGCACAAACACTTCATACCAATTTGTTTCAGTAACCATACTTCTCACAGAATTTTATTTTTTAAAAAAAATTTTTTAATGCTTGTTTATTTTTGAGAGAGAGAGAGACAGAGCATGAGCAGGGGAGGGGAAGAGAGAGAGGAAGACACAGAACCCGAAGCAGGATCCAGGCTCCGAGCTGTCAGTGCAGAGCCCCATGTGGGGCTCAAACTCATGAACCATGAGATCGTGACCTGAGCTGAAGTCGGATGCTTAACCTACTGAGTCACCCAGGCGCCCCCTCACAGTATTTTTAAAAATTAATTCTATATTTTAAACTACTACCAGGGCTTTGTTATTTCTGAGTCCTTTGAGTTTTCTTTTGAGGAGATCTATTCATCAAGTAGTTTTTTGAAAGGCTCATGGCTTGTATATTAGTCAAATTCTTTCATATTTGAGAATGATTGTCCATTTATTGCATTTGTACTTGAATTTAAACTAAGCATAGTATGCTTGGGTCATACTTCCTTTCCCTCAGAATTTTGTAGATATTGATCTGTTGTCCCTTAGCATAGAATAGTATTGTACAAAATCTTGAGACCAACCTGATTTTTCCTCTTGTCAATGACTTGTTTTAAAGACTGGATACTTTCAGAATTCCTTCCTTCTTCCTTCTTAAAGTATAAAACCTTGGCTAGTATATATATCAGTGTTATAATTTCTGGAACATATTGCATTTACTTTTCCCATGGCAAGTTCAATTTTTTTTCACTCTAGAAAAATGTTCTTTTATTATATCATTGAATACAAATTTGATTCCATTTACTGGACAATACTTTGTGGATAACAATTACTCTTAATTGTATCATCTTTCATTTTCTCTTTCATTATATTTTTTCTAAATGCTGTTGTCTCTTTTTTCATGTGTATCTTCTGTAATTACCTCAAGCTTTTCCTCTGTGACAATAATTGCTTTCCAGTGGTCCCTATAGAAGTGATTGCTCTTTGAAATCTATTCATTCTAAGATTATTTTATTTTTATCCTTAGTATTTATAATGGAATTTCCCTTTCTATGTCATATGTCATTCTAATGGTTCATCGCTTCTCTTTAAGCTTTTATTATATTGAATATATGTTCTTATTAAATTATAAGAAATTTTCTTTTGTTCTTGAATTACCCACATCCTTGGTCTTTTTATGCAAGCTTCCTTCTTTCCTCTTTTTTCTTTCCTTCCTCCCTCCCTCCCTCCCTCCCTCCTTCCCTCCCTCTCCCTTCCTTCCTTCCTTCCTTCCTTCCTTCCTTCCTTCCTTCCTTCCCTCCTCTCTCTCTCTTTTTCTCTCTTGTAGTTTCTTTGTTGTTTCTTAGGATTTTGTTCCTGCTTGAGTGGCTTTGTCTAGATAATCAATTTGCTGTTATATAGAGTTGGTGATTTCTTGACCCTATTCCAACAATAGCCTTTGTTCTCCAAACTATAGGCTATTAGAAGAAAAGAGGGAAAGCAAAAGAGGAAAGGAAGAAAGGAGAAGGAATATTTAGTCTTTGTTACAACACCTGGGCTCTGAACTCTTTGCTAAAATATTCTGAACTTCCAGATTAGTCCTCACCTGGAAGTAGTAGCAGAACTCTTATGTGTGTAAGACAAAGTCAAAACCATTTTCTAACCTTCTGCACAGTCCACTGCATCTCAGGAAAAGGAACAAGATAAGGATGCATATTTAATGCCCATCTATGTATATTTGGGACATTAGTAAAAATACATACCACTTTATCTTTCAATAGTGTGAATTATGGTAGCCATGTCTGTGTTCATTTCCTGAATGCTGCAACAGCATTTCCTGTTTCTTTACTTGGTGGTTGGATATTGAAGATAATATATTAGGCTGTGCTTTCATGGTAGATTGCCACAGATTCTTTCATCTCTGTAGACACACCTCTTTTCAATATGGCCTTGCAATTCCTCCTGTCAAGAAGTTGGCATTTATTTTCTTACCCCCCTGAATCTGGGCCTTGCCATGTGCTTGCTTTGGTCAATGGGATGCTAGCAAATATGGTGTAAGCAGAGGCGTGAAAAGCATTGAGCGATGATATCTGTTCTTTCTAGTTGTTCTTTGTACTCTATAGTCACTATATGGAGAAGTTAAGGCTGATCTGCAGAGGATGAACAACATGTGCTCCAGTTGCCACAATATCCTGGATGACTGCCAAAAGTCAGACATTCTCGATCACACAGCCATCAACAGACCCACCAGCTAAGCACAAACTCATAAAAGAACCCAAGAGAGATCAGCCAAACGGACCCAGTTTCAAAGAATGACACATACCCACAGAATCTTGAGCTAAACAAATGTTTGTTATTTAGCTTTGGTTTTGCTTTCCAGTTTTATTGAGAAATAATTGATATATAGCAATGGGTAAGTTTAAGGTATACACCACGATGATTTCATTTACATGTACAAACCATATAAAACCTTGGGTTGCGAGTAACTTGTTCTGTGAGTCTTCCACAAGATGAGCAAACATTTCTAATAACTTTTAATTTGATAAATGAGTGATGCCTTGTAATACAAGTAGTCCATGATGTCAAATGTCATATGATCACAAATGAGGCAATGGTTCTTGAAATTTGTTTTGATGTACAAGTGCTTTGGATTACGAGCATGTTTCTGGAACAAATTATGCTTGAAAACCAAGGTTTTACTGTGAAAGGATTACCACAGTAGGTCCAGCTAAATCTATTTCCTCATATAAATACAACAAAAAGAAAAGAAAGAAAAAAGACAACATTTTCTCCTTGTGATGAGAGTTTATAGGATTGACTTTCTTAGCAACTTTCCTGTATATCATACAGCAGTGTTAGCTAGTCATCATGTTGTACATTATATCCCAGTATGTATTTATCTTATAACTGGAAGTTTGTACCTTTTGACCACCTCCCTCCAATTCCTCCTTTCCCCACCTTCCACCTTTGGTAAATACAAGTCTGATCTCTTTCTATGAGTGTGTGTGTATGTGTGTGTGTGTGTGTGTGTGTGTGTGTGTGTGTGTGTGTGTTTTAAGATTCTATACATAAGTGAGATCACACAGTGTTTATCTTTGATGTATTTTATTTAGCATAATACCTTCAAGGTACATCCATGTTGTCACACAGTAGGATATCCTCATTTTTAAATGGTTTAATAATGTTCTATAGTATATATAACACAGATTTTTCCCCTATTCATCCATCAGTGGATCCTTAGGTTATTTCCATGTCTTGGCTATTGTAAATAATGCTGTGAACAAGAGGGTACGGGTAACTTTTAGAGTTAGTGTTTTCATTTCCTTTGTATATATTCCCAGAAGAAGAATTGCTGGATTATATGGCAGCATTACTTTAAACTTTTTGAGGATCTTCCATACTGTTTTCTGTAGGGGCTATATTAATTTACAATCCTACCAAGAGTGCACAAGGTCTCTTTTTCCTCCACATGCAGGCCAGCATTTATTTCTTGTCTTTTTGATAATGGCCATTCCAACAGGTGTGAACTTATGTTTCATTGTGGTTTTAATTTGTATTTCCTTAATGACTAGTGATGTTGAGCATCTTTTCACATACTTGTTCACCTTTGTATATCTTCTTTGGAGAAATGTCCATTCAGGGTTTTTGCCCAGTTGAATTTGTTATATATTTCGGACATTAATCCCTTATCAGATATAAGATTTGCAAATATTTACCCCTATTCTGTAGGTTTTATTTTCACTTTGTTGATAGTTTCTTTTGCTGCTCAGAAGCTTTTTAGTTTGATGTAGTCCCACTTGTTTATTTTTGATTTTGTTGTTTGTGCTTTAAGTGTCATATTAAAAAATCATTACCAAGACCCATGTCAAAGAGCCTTATTCCTACGGTTTCTTCTAGGACTTTCATGTTTTCAGGTCTTATTATGTTTAAGCCTTTAATCCATTTTGAGTTAATTTTTGTGGATGGTATAAGATATAAGCCTAATTCATTCCTTTACATGCAAATGCACAATTATTTATTTATTCATTTTGCTTGACTGCTCTAGCTAGGACTTCTAGAACCATGCTGAATAGGAGTGGTGAGAATAGATACCCTTGTCTTGTTCCTGATCTTAGAGGAAAAGCTTTCAACCTTTCACCATGGAGTATGATGTTAGCTGTGGGCTTGTCATATATGGTCTTTATTATGTTGATATATGTTCCTTTTATGCCTAATTTGTCAAGACTTTTTTTTTAATCATGAATGGATGCTGATTTTTGCCAAATGCTTTTTCTGCATCTATTGAGATGATCATATGATTCTTTTCTTTCATTCTGTTAATATCATGTATCACATTGATTGATTTGCATTGGTTGAAACATCCTTGTTTCCCTGGTATAGATCTCACTTGATCATGGTGAATGATCCTTTTAGTGTGCTGATGGATTTGGTTTGCAAATATTTTATTGGGAATTTTTGCATCTGTAGTGTCCTTTACTAGTAGTTTCCTTTTCTTGTTTAGGTATCGAGATTACTGGCCTCACAATGTTAGTTTGGGAGTATTCCCACATCTTTGATTTTTTAAAAAGAGTTTGAGAAGGATTCGCATTAATTCTTCTTTGAAAGTTTGATAAAATTCATCCATGAAGCTATCTGGCCTTGTGCTTTTCTTCATTAGATTTTTGATTACTGATTAAGTCTCTTTAATAGTAATTAGTCTATTCAGATTTTCTATTTCTTTCTGATTCAGTCTATATAAGTTGTATGTTTCTAAGAATTTTCCGTATTTTTTCAGTTGTCCAGTTTGTTGATGTATAACTGTTCATAGTAGCTTCTGATAGTCCTTTGAATTTCTGTGGTAATTGTAATGCCTTCCTTTTTTCTTTTTAGTTTATTTATTTTGAGAGAGAGCACACACACATGTATGTGATTGGGAGAGGAGCAGAGAGAGAGGAGAAAGAGAATCCCAATAGGCTGCATGCTTTCAGCTCAGAGTGCAACATGGGGCTCCAACTCACAAACCGCGAGACCTTGACCTGAGCTGAAATCAAGAATCAGACACTTACCCAATGGAACCACCCATGCGCCCCTGTAATGCTTCCTTTCTTAATTTATAGTTTTGTTGATTAGAGTTCTTCTTTTCCCCTTAGTTAGTCTACTAAGGGCTTATCTTTTCAAGAATCAACTCTTAGTTTGGTTAATCTCTTCTATTGTTTTTTTTGTTCTCTGTTTCATTTATTTCTGCTCTAATCTCAATTATTTCTTTCCTTCTCTAACTTAGGGCTTCACTTATTTTTTTTTCTAGCTCCTTAAAATGTAGACTTAGGTTGTTTATTTTGGATCTTTCTAGCTTTTTTAAAAAATTTTTTTTTAAGTTTATTTATTTTTGACAGAGACAGAGTGCCAGCATGAGCTGGGGAGGGGCAGAGAGAGAGGGAGACACAGAATCTGAAACAGGCTCCACGCTGCAAGCTGTCAGCACAGAGCCTGATGTGGGGCTCAAACTCACGAACTGTAAGATCATGACCTGGGTGGAAGTCAGACGCTTAACCGACTGAGCCACCCAGGTGCCCCGGATCTTTTTGCTTCTTAATGTAGGCATTTATTGCTATGAACTTTCCTCTTAGAACTGCTTTTGTTATATCCCACAATTTCTGGTAAGTGGTGTTTCCATTTTCAGTTGTGTCAAACTTTATTTCTCATTTAATTTTTTCTCTGACCCATTGGTTGTTCAGGACAGCATTACTGTCCATGTTTTTGTGACTTTTCTAGTTTTCCCCTGGGTGATTTCTAGTTTCATGCCATTGTGGTCAGAGAAGACACTGAGTATCATTTCAATCTTCTTGAACTTGGAAAGACCTGTGTTGTGGCCCAACATGTAGTTTATCCTACAAAATATTCCATGTGCACTTGAGAAGAGTGTATATTCTGCTGCTGTTGGATAAAATGTTGTGTATATGTCTGTTAGGTCCAATCCACTGTTTTCTTATTGATTCTCTGTCTGGATGATCTATCTGTTGTTGAGAGTGGGGCGTAAAGTCCCCAAATGTTAGTTTTAGTCCTTTTAGTTCTATCAGTTTTTACTTTATATAGTTAGGTGCTCTGATGTTGGGTGCATAAATATTTATAATTGTTGCATCTTCTTGCTGTATTGACTCCTTTATCATTATATAATGACTTTCTTTGTTTCTTTTTACCATTAAATTTTTTTTAAGGTTTATTCATTTTTCAGAGACAAGGACAAAGTGTGAGTAGGGGAGGGGCAGAGAGAGAGGGAGACACAGAATCTGAAGCAGGCTCTAGGCTCTGAGCTGTCAGCATAGAGCTTGAACTCACAGACCGCAAGATCACGACCTGAACTGAAGTCAGATGCTTAAGGGACTGAGCCACCCAGGCTCCCTCTTTTTACCATTTTTAATGTAAAGTTTATTTTGCCTTATATAAGAATAGCTACCCCTGCTTTTTCTGATCAATATTTTCTTGAAATGTCTTTTTCTATCCCTTCATTCTCAGTCTCTGTGAGTATTTAAGGCTAAAGCCAGTCTCTTGTAGGCAGCATCATTTTGGATCTTGCTTTTTCTTTTTTTAGCTCATTTAGCCATTCTATGTTTTTTGAGTGGAGAATTTATTCCAATTATATTAAAATAATTATCTATAAGTAAGGACTTAGCACTGCCACTTTGTTGTTTTCTGTTGTTTTATAGATTTGTTTTTCCTTGTTTCTTATTTCACTATCTTTTTTATGTTTTGATATTTTGGTGTCTGTATACTTTGACTTCTTTTTCATGCTCTCTTGCGTAATCACGACAGGATTTTCCCTTATGGCTACCACGAGGCTTACATAAAATATCTTAAACTTATTTTATTCTATTTTAAACTGACAACAATTTATCTTCAATAGAATTGATAAACTTTACACTTTTACTTCTCTTCCCCCTCATATTTTAGGTCATTGCTGTTACATTTTACATATTTTTTAATGTAGTGTAACAAATAATAAATTATTATGATAACTGTTATTTTTGCTATTCATTTTTTTAAACTTTTAAATTAGAGTTGTAAGTGCGTTATGTACCACTGTCACCATATTGCAGAATTCAACTATGACTATATTATCACCAACAGTGAGATTTACACTGCCTTTTTATGGTTTTATGATGTTAATTAGTGTTGATTTACTTCCACTCAAAAAACTCTCTTTAACATTTCTTGTAAGGTGGTCTGGTGGTTCTGAATTCCCTCAGCTTTTGTTTGTTTGGGTAAGTGTTTATCCCCTTCTCACCCCCAATTTCTGAAGGACACATTTGCCAGATGTGGAACTCTTGGTTGACAGGTTTTTATTTCAATATTTTGAATATGTCATCCTATTCTCCCCTAGTCTAAAAAGTTTCTGTTGAGATATTCACCACTAGTCTTATGAAATTCCCTTGTATGTAACCTCTCTCTTTTGTTTTGGCGCTCTTAAAATTCTTTCTTTGTGACACTCGACAATTTAATTATAATGTGTCTTGGTATAGCCCTATTTGGGTTACACTTATTTGGGACCCTTTGGGCCTCATGGATCTGGACGGCCATTTCTTTTCCCAGGTGTGAGAAGTTCTCAGTCATTATTGCTTTATATATACTTTCTTTTTCTTTCTTTCGTTTCTCCTTCTGTAATTACCATAATGTTTCTTTTCATTGTGTCCCATAATTCCCATAGGCTTTCTTTACTCTTTTTCATTCTTTTTTTCTTTTTGCTCATCTGACTGTAATTTCCTAATGTTCTATCCTTCAGGTCTCTGATTCTTCCTTCTGTATGATCAAGTCTACTTTTGAAACTCTCTATTGAATTTCTCAGTTAAGTTATTGTATTTTTCAACTCTAAGATTTCTATTTGTTGTTGTTGTTTTGATGGTTGCTATTTGCTTGTTGAAATCATTGTTTTGCTCATGCATTTTTTCCCCTAATTTTTTTTAGCTGTCTATGTTTCTTCGTGATTCACTACATGTTCTTTTTTTCTTTTTTCATTAAACATTATTAAAAGGATTATTTTGAATATTCTTCATCTGACAGCTCATAGATTTCCATTTCTGTAGGGTCAGTTACTAGAGCTTATTAGTTTCCTTTGGTGGTGTCATATTTACCTGATTTTTCTTGATCCTTGATTCCTTATGTTGATCTCTGCACATTTGAGTGACTGGGCTCCTTTTCTAGACTTTGTAGATTTGCTTTGGCAGACACAGTTCTTACCAGTCAGCTCAGTTTGGGTTTCTTGGTGTATCTGCTGATTATGTGCTGGGCCAGTGGGGCCTGCTCTGATGGTCTATTTTGGGGTGAGGCAATGTTCAAGCTCTAAGAATGGAGATGGAAAGGTGTACTACCAGCTGAGAACAATTGGATAGTAGGGTTGGATCCCCATTCAAGTGAGGCTATAGGATGGGTTCCATGGTTGCCTAGATTATCTGGGTCAGGTCTACCAGATGTTCAGGAATGGATACTATATTCAGTAATAGATGGGGCAATGAATTAGCTAGCTTCCCTGCCCAGGGCAGGGCAACTTTACAGAGATACAGGACCTATAAAGCTTGTTGTTTGGGGACTCAAGTCAGGCTAGAGTGTGCATAGAATTTCTTCAATCAGTTGAGGCTGATGGTTTTGCTCTGCTGATGGTGGAAGCCAGGGGTTGTGTTCTCTGTGCCACTGTACTTTGGGCTGTTGAGTTTTATGCAGGTTCCTGTGTGCTCGGGTTAGGTTTTTAGGTTGGTCAGGCTGTAGGTTGTATTTAGCAATTAGTGGGGCTATGAATTACATTTGTTGCCTGGGCATAATAGGAGAAGCAACTGAAAAGCTGATAAAGCACTTTGTCTTCTTAACTTAAGCAAAAACTATACCCTAAGTTCCTTGACCAAACAGAGCTACTAGCTTTGTTCTCCAAACTATCAACATTGCCTCTCTGCCTTTTAGCTCAAGCACTGCTGGGCTTCCAGAAATTATCACTACCCATTCTGGTCAAATGGGGCCAAAGACAGTTTCCATGGTTGGTGGGACTATGGTTTAGCTCTTTGCCTGGGAAGGAGGTGGGGGGGGGCACTCTAGGCTACTCTCAATTTTCCACACAGGCTCTCAGGGTAGGAGGTGCTGGGAGCTATCCTGAACCTTGGCTGTGAATTAATCCCTTGTCTGTGCCTAGCATGTGAATGCTCCACAGCCAGTACTGGCTTTGCTCTGGGGGGCCAATCAGCAATGCCTGCCTGCTTGAAGCACCACTGGGCCACACTACTTTTTGCCAGTCCTTCTGGTCCAATGGGGCTGGAAGGCATTGTCCACAAGGGTAGAACTATGATTCTGCTCCCTGCCTGGGCAAATTGGGCTGAAGGGCTGGCAAAACCCCTTGTCTGAAGATCTGAACTTTGCAGATATGCACCCCACTGAGTTCCGTGGTCAGAGTGCACCCTGATTTGGTTCTGTGTATGAGCAAAACCACTGACTGGAATTAATACTTGGGTACTGCAGATATGAACTCAGTCTGCCAAGATTTATGTGCCAGTTATTATAAGCCCCTCCTGACCTCTCTGTCACAGTCAGATTCCCAGTGGTCAAGCCCCACAGATTTCCCTGCAATCCCTGTGGAAATCACCACAGATGCTCTTGCAAAGTGATCCGCAGGGCTGGGGGCTGCTGAGCATCCCTCTTGGGGTCTTTTTTTTCCTACTGTAGGAACTGGAGACTCAAGGAAGATCTTTCTGCGTGGTGCTATGCTGGCCTGGGGGAAGGACAGTGCACTCAATATATAATCACTTCTTTTTCCCTTCTGATGCAGTCTATCTTGGTCTCTGTTCTACAGTGGGTACTTTAGCCTCACCCTCGTGTTCTGGGATTCTGTCAATGGTGTCTTGTTCTTGAACAGTTGTTAATTGTTTATTCTTGTGAAGGGAAGTGAGGTCAGGACCATCTTGTTGACATCACTCTACCCTTGTTGTTTTAAGGCACTATATTTTGAGGGTGATCCGTTATGTAGCAAAAGCTAACTGATCTAGCATCTTTTTGTTATTGTAAAATGGAGATAATTTGCTTTGCCAAGTTTGCAATACTTTGCTGTTGAAGGCTGTTAATTAGGACACTTCTGAATATTAATTACAGTATATGCTCAGCCAAAATTACTTGTTAGTTGTCTGATACTTTGTAACTCACCTTCCAATAAGATAAATTCTGGGGCTTTATACATTTAGAACATTGTGCTAGGGGCTTTATACATTTCAAACATTGTGCTAGCTACATCTGTATTCTTTCGAATGGAAGTCCAGGCAATAAAAAGGATATTCTGACTTTTTTTTTTTCTAACTGGAACAGCTCTGCTTTAGTAATCTTGTGCTTCCAATTTCATATGAACAACAGCAAAAGAGATTAATTGAATGCAATTCCTCTATTTTTTATGCCTATCTTTACCCTTACCCTATTTTGAATTTTATTCAGAAAGGTATTAATCATCCACCAAAGGAATTTACAATGAATTCATTTTGGTCTGTCAATATAGGAAATCTCAACACAAATCCTACAAAAGGGCCACAGAAAATAATGGCAAACAAATGCTCAGAAGCAACTAATTATTGAATGCAGCAGAACGTCACGTTTGTTTTCAGCCTCAAGGGCTCAAGATCCTTTTAATGGTCTTTGTTGGAAAAGATCTGAAGGCTTTCATGTCCCAAAGTCTGGAAGGTTGCTAATTTCAGCTTTTCTCTAGGCTGACCTATTCATTTGAAAGACAGCCTGAATGTAGATACACTTTTAGTTTTTGGTGCTGGTAGAAGAGGTTAAAAGTCTGGGTAAGTGTCTCTAATGCTGATGATAGCTCCAAACCCTGGAATTTTGCTTGACATAGATACATTTCAGGCTCATTTGCATGTTTCAACTCCACCAATTCAAGTCAAAATTTGCCAAGTTTGCAATACTTTGTTGTTGAAGGCTGTTAATTAGGACACTTCTGAATATTAATTACAGTATATGCTCAGCCAAAATTACTTGTTAGTTGTCTGATACTTTGTAACTCACCTTCCAATAAGATAAATTCTGGGGCTTTATACATTTAGAACATTGTGCTAGGGGCTTTACACATTTCAAACATTGTGCTAAGTTGGAATTTTCGCAAAGTATTAATAATAGAAATTTGGTTTAGTAAAATGACACCCCAATTTGGAGTCTGAAAATTATGATTTGGACTTAGCTCCACAACCCATGAGTTTGGTGACTTTGGAAAGTCTCTGAACCAAACTGAATTTCAGTTTTCTAATCTGTAATATGAGACTGATAGCACACGATTTTGCTCAAGGAATCCTTGTGAGTCAAATGAATCAGTATTTATGTAAGTACTTTGTAAATTGTATTGCAGCACACAATAAAACCATTACTTTGTCTCTAGAATCTCTGGAGAACTCTTTGGTTTATGATATCCCTTACTCTTAATTTTCTTCTTTGGATAATCCTTAGACATTTGTTCCTTTTGTGATAGCTCCAAATCAATACATCTCTAGCTAAGACTATTTTCTGTATTCCAGAGCTGTTTATCTAACTCATTATATGTCATCTTTTCTTGAATGCCACAAAAACACCTCAACATCAACATGTCAAAACTGGAGCTCATTTCTCTCCCTCAAAGACCATTCCTCCTGTGTTCTTTATATTGGTTAAGGACATTGCCATATACTCAGGTGCCCAGAACAGAAATCTTAGCATCATCCATGACAACTCTTTCTCCCTTATCACCTATATCCAGATAAGCACTAAAGCTTGAATTCTACTTTCTTGGTAATGTTCAAATCCATCTACATCTCTCCATTCCTCTTATGACAGTCCTAGTTTAGCTCTTCAATTTCTCACCTGGATTGCTACCACAGCTCCTTTTGTCATTGTCTTTCCTCTGATCTCTCCTTTCTTCTCTTATTTCTCACACTAGCCCGGTGATCTTTGAAAAATGCAATATAATCATGTGCCTTTCTTTACATGCTTTTGTGGATCCTTTATTCTATCACATATAGTTTAATAGGTAAGGGCCACCATGACTTGACCTTGGCCCATCTGTCTAACCTCTTCTCACACCTTGCAGTGTTTTTCACTCTGTTGCAGTTTTTGAACATGCCAAAAACTTTTTTTTTTAACCATTGTTTTTGTTTGCCAGGAATAACTATCTATCTTTCTCACCTAAGTAAGTCTTAAGTCTCTCAAGTCTCTCCAGATGCCACCATTTCTAAGAAGTCACTCCTGACCTCCCTCCATCTCCAGATTCAGTTTGGATTGGCTACGTCACAAGTTGGCTTTGCACTTATGTCTCTATCATATATAGTTACTAGTTTACCTGACCAGACTAGAAGGTAGAGGCCACGCATTCCTCCTCAGGTCATTAACTATCACTTCCTACCCACTGCCGATATAGTCTGCTAATCCACTACAGAGGCAGCATAATATCACAACGAATACTGCTAGATTTGGAGTCTGACACATACAAATTTGAATCTAACCTTTTCAGTCCTCTTTTTATTCATCTGTAGAAGAGGACTAAAAATAATACTTCTTTCATGGAATAAAGTGCTATGTCTGGTAAATGCTCAAAAACTCTTGACTGTGTTTCCAATATTAATTTTTAGGAGCAGATAAAACTGAATATTAAACTTATTTCTGTGAGTTAAGTGTATGGTCTCTAAGGCATGAATTTTGAGACATCCGTATCAATGCTTCAACATATGAATTGATTACTTATTGGCTTTTGGATATCTAAGTTCCAGATAAACTATACTGTGGTTTAGTTAAGTTTTATTAAAGAATTTCAGTTCAGGTCCAATGACATTAAATATCTTATTTCAGGTTTTAGATTCCAAAGTAAAACAAAGCAACACTAAGCAAAATAAAACAAAATAAACTTAAAGCAATAAGATAGGAGTTTAGACAGGGAATTAGAGATCTAAAACCCTGGATCACATTTCCTAAGTAAACACAATGTTGGGATATACTCTTCTCTCTGGGCTCACATCAAGCATCCCATCTAAGACCCGGAAATAAAGGAATCAGGAGGCTAAACTTCATTCACATTTAACTAACCCTTGCTAATTCACCATGAAACCCAATTGTTCTGGCTCATTGTTAACCTGCTTTGGTGCTGATTTGCTTCTTCATTCATCCCACAATTATGAACTGAACATCTATGTGTCCAGCTCTGTGGTAGACACAGGCTCGTGACTGTGTGAATGCGGGGGGTTGTCATCTGATTTATGCTTCACTTTGACTAGGCCCATCTTGCTTCCATGCCTCCCCTGGAGTTCAAGTTCCCACTGGTATGATTCATGGAACACCTAGAGAGTTTTCAATTCTGTGGCATAGAGTACCTGCTTTGCTTTTTGTTATGCCATGGACTCTCAATTTGTAACAAACTTAGCCATATCTTCCCCTACTTCCTAAATGAGTAGTCTTTTCTGACAAATGGGACCTTTCAGTAATGTGACAGTTTAGAAGTTTGATTAGATTGTTGCCATGGGCATGGCTGTCTATTGTCTTCTCTGAATTTTCTTTGCAGCTGCACCTCATGCCAAGCAATTGATATTGTCCCAAGTCACCATCTTGTGGCCTAAACCAGCATTGCTAACCAGCATCAGTTAACCTTACAAATCCACTTCAGTAAGGCAGCATTGTCAAACAGAAATATGAAGTAAGCCACATGTGTAATTTGAAATCCTCTAGAAGCACATTAACAAAGTAAAAATAATAAACAGGTACAATTAATCTTAATAGATTTTATTTAATCAAATATATAGACTATTATCACTTTAGCTTATAGTCAATATAAAAACTATGAAATACTTTATATATTTTTGTCATAAATAGTTTCAAAAATTCAGTGTACATTTTATACTTATAATACGTCCAAATTTGGACTAACCACATTTTAAATGCCCAGTATTTCCATGTGGCTTATGGATGCCATATTGAACAGTGCAACTGTGTTTCTCGGTCAAGCTCTCTCATGTCCCCATGCCTTTGTTTACATGATTCCCTCCCCTTAGAATATTTTTTCTTTTCTTTTCCTCATGCTCATTTCTTTTTAATTTTTAAAAAAGTCTATTTATTTATTTTGAGAGAGAGAGAGAGAGAGGGAGAGAGAGAGAGAGAGAGTGCACACACATGGTGGGAAGGGGCGGAGAGAGAGAATCCCAAGCAGGCTCAATGCCATCAATGCAGAGCCAGATGTGGGGCTTGATCTCATGAACAGTGAGATCATGACCAGAGCCAAAATCAAGGGTTGAATATTTAACTGACTGAGTCATGTAAGTGCCCTTCATATCTTTAGATTAAGTTTAAATATCACCTTCTCCAGCAAGTATTCCTGTTCCAGGTTCTCCTCTGTATGTATTTGTACCTTGTGTATACCACATCATTGTTATCATAAGTATCATATTTCTGAAATAATTGAGGGGCTTGTCAGTTTTCCATGTACGGAGGAACTACTTGAAAACAAGGACTGTGTGTTTTATTTGTATAATACAAGAACTTACAAGCATATTAGATACGAAGTATGTGATCAATAAATGTTTTGCTAAATTGCATCTATAAGTGATGCATATAGCAGACATAAATGTTTAGACAGAACTGGGGCCAATAGAGTAGAGAGAGATGCATGGAGAGATGGATAAGAGACATATCAGAAAGTGACTCATATGACTTTGCAATTTATCCTGAATCTGCAGAGGAGGTATTGTTTCTGTGTAGTGAATATTTATTCACGATTACAGAAAACTATAATATAGGTTGTTGGTTAAGAAGACAGATTCTGGAGGCACACTACCTGAGTTTGAATCCAAGGCTTTATGCTAGTTCTGAGACGTTGGGCTTGACCTCTCTGTGCATAAATTTCATCACATCAAATTGTAGAGAATGTTCCAGTGTATCTCCCAACAGGGTTATTGTGAGAAGGTAATGAGTGGTTACATAAAAAATTGTTAGAATGATTTCTACCATAGGCTTGATAAGTGGTAGATATTACAGATTAAATTACATCAAATCTGTAATTAAAGATTAAAGTAAATCTGCAATTAAAGATTTTAGGTGGTGAACTAACACAATGAGATTTCCATTTCATAAATATCATAATGTCATCTGAGGATGAAGAGTGAGTCCAATAAGGAGATTACTCAAAGGTTTTAGTAAGATTTGGTGAAAGTCTAAACCAGGATGCAGATAGTGGAAATGGTGAGCATTGACAGCTTTGGAAAATGTATAGGAGGTGAGAGGGCTTGATAACTGAATTGATGAGGGGGATGAGATACAAAAGAATCAGTCATGACTTCCAAGTTTCTGTCTTGGACACCTGAGTGAATGATGGCACCTTTTAACAACCTGGGAAATACAGAAAGTGGGTTTTGGGTGGCAATGAGAGTGGGAGTAGTGGATTGAAGGGTATACAGGAATAATGGATTGAAAATGATATAATTAAGTATATTAAGTGTGGTGTGATTAAGGGATATTTCAGAGTAAATGTTTAATAGGAAAGAGGTATATAGGTCTAATGATCAGGAGAAATATCCAGGCACTGACTTTGTATTTTCTAAGGAGATGTTGAAGTATCTAGTTGGTGTTGATAAATGTGAATTTTGAGCACATAATGGACACCCTTTTAAAATGATCAGTTAAGTCTTCCTTGACCTAGAGATTACAAATTTATGTAAATTAAGGCAGTTTTATGTGTACAGCATAAGCAAATCATATTGCTATAAACTATTTTTAAATGATTATACAGATGCACACAGATGCACACAAAGCACTCCTTCACAGTGTGGTAGCATGGATATAAAAACATGAACTAGGCATCAAACAGTGGTTCCTCTATACACTAAGGATGTAACCTTTTGCAGGTTATTTAATGTCCCTCTAACTCTGTACCTTGAAATTAATTTTTAAAACGACAGAGGTTTCAATAGTTCAAAATAAATTTATTCTATTTTCCTTAAAGACAGAAAGCATAGGTTGTAATCCACTTCTCCTCACATGTGTAATCATGATTGAAGCATGTGCAGGTGCAAGAAATGAGACAGAAGGAGAAGATATCACCAAGAAGTTATTTTCCTTTTGGTTAATATTTCCTATTACTAAAATACATTTTTATCAAATAGTAGAGATTACTCATCTTCTTTCCTTCACTTCAGGCTATCCATTGTTAAGTGTGGAATGTTTTCTTTTTTGTTTTGTTTTGTTTTTAGACTCAGACTCAGACTCAAGTCATTCAGTAAATTCAGGAAATATCCATGTAAACTAATGCCAGAGAAGTAGATCCCTGGACACTGGGGCTCTGTTAGAGCCATTTATAGGGGAAAATCCCCAGACCTAACTGAGGGGGTTCATTTAGCAGATGTGCATCTGGCAAGCACTAAGACAGGGAAGAAGAGAAAAGTAGTACATTGCAACAAAGGACAGATGTAGAGTGAGTTTGAGAGCTAGAGAAACCAGTGGATAAAGATATTGAATGGGGGGGGGGGCGTCTGGGTGGCGCAGTCGGTTAAGCGTCCGACTTCAGCCAGGTCACGATCTCACGGTCCGTGAGTTCGAGCCCCGCGTCAGGCTCTGGGCTGATGGCTCCGAGCCTGGATCCTGTTTCCGATTCTGTGTCTCCCTCTCTCTCTGCCCCTCCCCCGTTCATGCTCTGTCTCTCTCTGTCCCAAAAATAAAAAAAAACAAAAAACAAACAAAAAACAAACAAAACATTGAAAAAAAGGATATTGAATGGGAGAAACTTTGGAGTAAGCCAGAATAACGGAAACGTGAAACAGGAAGTTTGTGATACATTTTCTTACTGTTCCTAAAATATACTGCCCCTTTTGGTATGTGTCTTACTTAGCAGATATCAAGCTTAGCCTTGTGGTTTACTTTGGCCAAGAAGGGTGAGCAGAACTAATGTATGCTCCTCTCAGGTAGAAGTTTTAAGAACCATTGCAGAGTTTCTATCTTCTCCTTATGCCAGGTGATCAGCCTATTCCAGGTAGGAGCTTTCAGTGATAGACATGCAATATGATTGGAGAATTAAGGTTGTGAAAAGCCACATAAATTTCGGGGTCATTTGTTATTGCAGCATAACCTAGCCAAATCTGATTAATACAATGCAAAAGCTGAGCAAACAATGAGATTATGGAAAGGTCAAGAGCTGGTCTGAGATGGAGCACACACACAGAAAAAGAGTTCTGGTCCCTGGGTTTTTCCTGCCATTATCTGTGCCAGCAGTGTGGTAGCATGGATATAAAAACATGTACTAGGCATCAAACAGTGGTTCCTCTATACACTAAGGATGTGACCTTTCGAAGATTATTTAATGTCCCTCTAACTCTGTACCTCAGCTTCCTGTGCAATGGTGAAAACAAAACCTACCTTATAGAGTTTGTTGTCAAGATATCTGTGAAACACTTGTGTTTCCTTACACAGTATACTGGTACACAGTAAGCACTGAGTAAATAGTAACTATAGTTATTGTTTTGGTTTCAGACAGTTTAATATGTTTAGGAATGAGAATTACATTGAAAGTTATTTATTGCATATGATAACTCATTCAATGAGAAAATATTTTATGAAATTCCTATAACATATATTTTTTCAGGTTTTGCTCAGACACTTACGTGGTGGTTGCATGGCTATTTCAATGATGGTTCTCAAATAGAAATAGACACACAGGCTTCTAGAAAAAATGCATGGTGCACTGTACATTATGACACTGACATTGACTTTCATATATTAAAGCAGGGTATTATTCATTCAATTGCTGTAAGGACAAGGTTAACGGTAGGGAATGGGAATTAGCATCTTAGAGTGGTAAAATAATTGGTTATGGTAACCAACCTATCTTAAAGGATGGAGAAAGGTTTTTAGAATAGGAAAACATGAATTTCAGTAAACATGTGTGATAGGCAAATTAAGGTTCAGTGCCCCAGCGATCCTAACCTCCAGAACTTATGATGTGTTAGGTTACATGGCAAAGGAAATTAAGGATGCAGACAGAATTAAGTTGCTAATCAACTGACTTTGAGATGAAGCAGTAATCCTGGATTTTCCAGGTGGGCTCAATCTAAACTAGATAAACAAATTAAGGCAAAGAAATGGATTCTCTCCTAGAGCCCTCATAAGGAGTATGACCCAGCTGACACCTTAACTGTAGCCTATTGAGACTTTTTCAACAAATGCTGCTGAAGAAATTAGATATCCACATGCAAAATAAATAACCTTTGATCTTTAATTAACCAGAAATGAATCATAGATCTACATGTAAAACCTAACACTATAAATTTTCCAACAGAACACCTAGAAGAAAATGTTTGTGATGTTGAGTTAGGCAAAGATTTCTTAAGATACAACACAAAAAGTGCAATGAATGAAAGAAAAAAAATTGGACTTCATCGCAAGTTAAGACCTTCAGACTTCAAAAGAATCTATTAAGAGAATGAAAGAAAAGACAATCAACTTTTTAAATGTTTATTTGTTTTTGAGAGAGAGAGAGCGAGAGCGAGACAGAGAGATACAGAGTGTGAATGGAGGAGGGGCAGAAAGAGAAAGAGGGAGACACAGAAGTAGGCTCCAGGCCCTGAGATGTCAACACTGAACCCTACGTGGGGCTCAAACTCGTGAACCACAAGATCATGACCTGAGTCCAAGTCAGACGCTTAACTGACTGAGCCACCAGGCGCCTCTAGACAATCCACTCTGTGAGAAAAGATTTGCAAACTGTGTATCTGATGAAGGCCTTGTATCCAGAATGTATAACAAACTATCAAAATGAAATAATTGTAAAACAACCCAATAAAATCTTATAAAATGTGAACATATTATCAAAGAGAAAAGATTGATGATAAGTAAGCACATTAAAAGGTGCTCAATAGAAAAATTCAAATTTAGAACACAGAGGATTACTACTCACCTATTAGAAGGCTCAAGTTAGGTGACTGACCACACCAAGTGTTGGCAAGGATGTAGAAGAAGTCGAACTCCTGCACATTGTTGATGGGAATTTTAAGTGGTAAAGCACTTTGCAAAGTGATTTGGCAGTTTCCTTAAAAGTTAAACCTACTGTTATCATATGATCTATTCATTATGTTCCTAGTTATTTACCTGAGAGAACAGAAAGAGTAAGTCAACACAAAAGCTTGAACATGAATGTTCATAGCAGCTTTATGTGTAACAGCCAACAGCTGGGAAAAACCCAAATGCCAGTGACAAGGGATTGAATAAACACATTGTGCTATGTCCATACAATGGAATACTTCCCAGCAACAAAGAGGAGTGAACTATTGATAAACACACACAACATGGGTGAATCTCCAAATAATTGTGTTGAGTGAAATAAGCCAGACAAAAAAGAGTCCATACTGTATGATCCCATTTACAAAAAAAACCTTTAGGGTTACAAACTAATCCACAGTGACAGAAAGCAGATCAGTGGTTGTCTGGGGACTGAGGAAACAGAGAGGCAGAAAGTGGAGAAGTGGAGGGAGTGATTTCAAAGAGACAAGAATAAACTTTTGGGGGTGATGGATATGTTCACTATATTGATTAGGGTGGTGGTTGCACAGGTGAATGCTTATGTCATAAGTTTCCAAAGTAAACTTTTCAAAATATATCAGTTATACATCAGTAATAATAATGAAAAAAGACAATGCACTTTATTATTTCTTGTATTGTGGTGGAGGGTAAGAACATCTCGGAGTACAGAAAGAATTGAGTTTGGGGTGACTTTTAGGCTTCACAACATGAATTCTCACATTTAATTAAATTGTGAGATTAACAGGAGACAAAAAGAAATTTATAGAAATAGATACACTCACACTCATAAATACACACGTTACAACAGATCAGTTCTTCCTTTGCATCTCCATATAACCATTTTATGTGAGAATCTGCCAACATTTCATAGGAGTTTTAATTTTGAGTACCACTATTTAAGAACCTGAAATTAGTCATCTAGTTTAGCATGCCATTGATGTCTTAGGGACTCTGGGTATTTCAGATACTAATTTTCCATGGCATTGTTGGTGAATTGCTGGTGTAACAGGAATCACTCTGGTTTTCATCTCTGTACATCATCAGATAGCAGGGATCCCTGATCTTTATGTGAAGCGGCTCCACTGTATATTCGGGCAAGCCATTTGTAAACTAACGTTACCAAAAAAGGAAGATATGCAAACATCAAGTCATACATATTTAAATTATCATATTGCAGATTTCTTCCTGCCTTTTTGTTGTTGTTGTCATTGTTCTCCACGGGGTAAAGTCTCTGTTGAGTCTTATACTGAAGTCTATTGCTTCTGTTGCTAACTTGATGACATATTTCCTATCTGTATTTGCTGTCTAATTATATAGCTGTTTTATTTTCAGTTTCTTAATTTTTAGGATAGTTTGTGACTCATGAAGCCCCCAAGAAAGTATTTTTGTGTGTGTGACATCTTGTAAATTTTGCATCATCTATGCCTTTCAAAGACTTCATTTTTCAAGTGTGCTGCAGTGGTTTGGTGACAACTAATTCTTCCCATCAACATGTGTCTTACACAGAAATAGCCTAAATCTTGCATCCAAACCTTCTGTTCATAACTGTGTGTGTCCTCTTTCTCTCTCCCCTTTCCTCCTCACTCTCTGCCTACTTTAAATTGTAGCTACATGTTACACGAATTGTTTTTCTAAAAGGCACTCTTGGTTCCTTTAAGTACTGATATCTCATTTTATTATTTGCCCCAATCTTATATTAGTGCCTTATTACAGCAAATTTTAAACTTTTTTGGTCATCCATGGCCTCATAACAAGTGACTACTTTGTAGAATATTTAGTATTAAACCATGAACTTGAACTCTCAATTCATTTTCTAATTCATGGAAGAGATCATGTATGAAATTATTATGAAAGTGAAATAATAAGATTATTATGAGACATACTAAAGTGCAAAATTCTGCCAGTTGGGCTTTCAATTTTAGCTCCTTTTGTTTTGATGAAAAGATGACACTTTCTACTCAATAGAAAGTATTTTTTGATTCCTTATCCCCTTCTCAAATCTAAGCATCAGGTGGGGATTTGATTGCTACAAATGCTCAACTTTTCTTGGCAGGTGAGCAGGAGAAGGCCATTGTACAAATGTCAACCTAATAGCTAACTTCGCAAAGATGGGCTTCATCTAAGACCCTAGCTCACTAATGAAGTATGACAACTTCAAAGTAACTCAGCACAAAATATTCTGCAAGTTTATGTAAAAGCTCTGTATAAAATGCTTTTTATTAAAATTATAAAGTTTCCAAAAATCTAATCATTACAAAATTACCCATCTGTAACACATAGTTACATGCAAGCTGTTTTGTCCTCATGAAGAGTGA
Organism: Prionailurus viverrinus; assembly: GCF_022837055.1. Classification (NCBI taxonomy): domain Eukaryota; kingdom Metazoa; phylum Chordata; class Mammalia; order Carnivora; family Felidae; genus Prionailurus; species Prionailurus viverrinus. The sequence continues at coordinate 116,068,717 of NC_062564.1, forward strand.
AAAACAAAGACGGAGCATCATAGCAGAGTAGTTTAAATGTGTGGGCTCTGTGGCTGACAGCCTGGCTAAATGGATGCCTTAGTTGACTCCATGTTTTATCTTAGACAAGTTCTTTAAGTCCCTAATCCTCTGTTTCTCAATGCTAAAATAGAGAAATTAACAATAATCACTCTAATGGAGTTTTTGTTAGTATTAAATGGGATAATGTGGGTGAACTGGCAGAAGAGTGACTGACATGTAAATGTTATTATTTTTATTGAGATATAATTGATATATAACATCAGTTTTAGGGTGTATAACAATGATTTGATATTTGTATAGAGTATTATGAAATGAATCACTATGAATCTAGTTAACGTCTATTGCCCCACATAGTTATAATTTTTTTTTCCCTGTGACGGGAACTTTTGGTATCTATTTTCTTAGCAACTTTCAAATATACAATACAGTATTATTAACTATGGTCACCACGCTGTGCATGAGATCCCCAGGACTTATTCTGCAACTGGAAATTCCTACCCTTTGATGATTAATGTATGTTCCACCTCCTTAATTATTCATTCTCTTGGCTTTAATTTGCAAAACATCATTCTCTGACCAACACTTTAGACCGTCTTCTCCTTTTCATTTTGTTTTGTTTTGCTTTGTTTTGTTTTTGTTTTCCCTGCTCACATAATGCCAGTGTATATGTATATGTATCTTGAGGAAAACACATAAAACATTTTCAAAATCTTCGCAGAGGTCATGGGGATTTAAACAATAGATTTATTTGCAGTTTGGGATTATTTTCTTCCTCAGATATTATAATCCATCTTCCAGGTTTCTTGGTCTCTTAATCCTGAAGTACATTTTCAGCCCCCATTTTTTTTCATGCCAGAGACTGGAGTTTCGCTCCACCTGGCTTCTCCCCTAATGGCCTAAATCCTCCCACTTCTCTGTGTGCTGGCATTTGAATGGCCTCCTGTCTACACATGGAAACTGTTAAAAGAATTCAAGGAGAGCACCACATTGGCATGCAAAAGAGTAAGTTAATTTTTTTTTCTTTTGTAAGCATTTATTTTTCCCACACATTCCCAAATCCGGAATGATTTTATTAAGTATTCTTTGCATCTTTTCCCCTTCTGCTTCTATCCCACCATCAGTTTTCTCTTCAAATAGTTTTGTCATAAAAAAATCAGTAGGACTTAGGGACAAGATAGGTTGATTTCTTTCTTTTTTTTTTAATCGTTTTATTTATTTATTTATTTATTTATTTATTTATTTATTGAGAGACAGCGAGAGACAGAGCATGAGGAGGGAAGGGGCAGAGAGAGAAGGAAACACAGAATCCAAAGCAGGGTCTAGATTCTGAGCTGTCAGCACAGAGCCCCATGTGGGGCTCAAAACCATGAACTGTGAGATCATGACCTGAGCCAAAGTCTGACCCTCAACCCACTGAGCCACCCAGGCATCCCAGGATAGGATGACTTCTGATCAAAAGACAGCGATGTGGTCTAATGATAACCATAGAGAGGAGAGTATTAATGTCTGTAAATGTATGAGAAGCGTGAATGGGTCTCTATAGACCAGGAGAGGGAACAAACTTTCTTTGAAATCACTCAGGTAGCAAATGTTTGAGCTGAGATTTTAACTTGGATTTGCCTGATTTACATGCACATGTGCTGTGTCGGTAGCTTTGGGCTACCTGTATCAAGAAATACAGCTAATCAGAACTTTTGCACAGAGTTTATTCTCACGTTACAAGAAATCTGGAGGGAAGTAGCCCAGGGCTGGTGCTCTGGCCTCATGATGTCAACAAATATCCAAGCACTTTGAGTCTATCCTTAGTATGTTGGCTTCTCAACTCCATGACATTGGTGCTTTCCTCAGCTCGGAGCATAATGTTTGCTTTCAAAGCAGGAAAGAGGGAGAAGAGTCACAAACACCTCTTTAATTTGAAAAGAAAGCTTTTCTTTTCTACCCTTAATAGGTTTTTTTCTTATGTCTTATTGGTCAGACTGTGTTAAATGCAACCCCGCACCCCCCCCCCCCAGCTCTAATGGATCCAGTAGGAAAAAATGAGGACTTACCTTTTTTATCCTTGAAGGGGGAAGATGGCAAGGCAGAAGGGGTTGAGAATGGATGTTCAGTAAGCCAATTTTGTGTTCCCCCAAACTTCAGGTTGAAACCTTAATGCCGATGTAATGATATTATTGGTGGAACCTTTGGGAAGTGCTTAAGGTGGATTCCTCAAGAATGGGATTAATGCCCTTCTAAAAGGAATCCTACAGAGATCCCTCACTCCTTCCACCATCTGAAGATACAGTAAGAAATCTGTAACCCAGAAGAGGGAACTCATCTGACTGTACTGACACCTTGATCTAGGACTCCTAGCCTACAGAGCTGTGAGAAATAAATTTCTATTGTTTGTAAGCTACCCAGTATGTGGTATTTTGTTATAGCAGCCCAAATGAACTAAGACATCAACCAACAATACTGTCAGAAGAATTCTTTACTCAACTCAACTCCTCTCCCTACTTCCCCTCCCCCCACCCCCCCAACTGATCTGGGCATGAGTTTTTCTCTGGACAGAGGGTCCTCCTTCACCAGTACAGCTGGTCACCTTAGGCTTCTAGTAAATGGATGAATGAGAAGACAAATCAATTGTGCCCTGTTTACTCTCTTGAATGCTGAGCATGAATAGTCACACCATCTAGTATTTTCAAAGACAATTCACTTAAACTATCATCCCAGAAGACTGACTATAAACATTTGGTAAATATAATCTTTGGCCAAGTTTTCTAAATAAATATTATGTTTAAAATCTTGAATCAAGGATAAGATTGGAGGGGAGGGCTATTTGATTGTCATGATTGAATTAGTAGAAGTATCACCTTGTTAACTGTTATATTCAGAGATTTATCATGGCTATAAATCATCCCTTGCCTTTCATTACTGGTGAGAAATTCCTTTTAAATATATATTTTTACCTGAAGATAATACAAATATAGTGTAGGGTAAGGGTGGTATTACGTTTTATTGCAGCGTCATTGGTCTAGTAAGCCTCACACTCAAAATGTTGATGGTAACTGGAAGACCTTTTCTGAAAGCATTTTAGCATTAATTCCATCACTAATGAAAAAAAAGAACTAACACTTATTTACTTATGAGCCCCATGGCATGTGTGCAATTGTACATAACAGATACTTTAGTTCACTTTATTTTGAAATATCTAGAGTTGTTTTTTTTAATTTAATTCCAGTATAATTAACATACAACATTATATTAGCTTCAGGTGTATAACAGAATGATTCAACAGTTCTAGACATTACACAGTGCTCATTATGATAAGTGTACTCTTAATCCTCTTTACCTGTTACACCCATCCCCCCACCCACCTCCACTCTGGTAACAATCAATTTGTTCTCTATAGTATGTTCCTTGATTTGCCTCTTTTTTCCCCTTTGTTTTGTTTCTTAAAATCCACATATGAGTAAAATTATGTGGTATTTGTCTTTCTCTGACTGACTTACTCCACTTGGCATTTTATTCTCTAGATCTATCCTCTATCTATGTTGTTGCAAAGGGCAAGATTTCATTCATTTTTATGGCTGAGTAATATTCCATTGTAATACATACCTTATCTTCTTTATCTGTTCATCTATCAAGGGAACACTTGGTTTGCTTCAATAATTTGGCTATTGTAAATAATGCTGCAATAAACATAGGGATGCATACATCTTTTTGAATTAGTGTTTTTATAATCTTTGGGTAGAATTATTGGATCATATGTTAATTCTATTTTTAATTTTTTGAGGAACTTTCCATAGTGGCTATACCAGTTTGCATTCCTACTAACAATGCAAGAGGGTTCCTTTTTTCTCTATGCCCTTGTCAACACTTGCTGTTTCTCGTGTGTTGGATTTTATCCATTCTGACAAGTGTGAGCTGATATCTCATGGTGCTTTTGATTTGCATTTCCCTGATGATGAGTGATTTTGAGCATCCTATCGTGTGTCTGTGGGCAATCTGTATGCCTTCTTTGGAGAAATGTCTGTTCATGTCTTCTGCCCATTTTTTAATTGGATTATTTGTCTTTTTAGTATTGAGTTACAGAAGTTCTTTATATATTTTGGATATTAACCTTTTATTGGATTTGTCATCTGCAAATATCTTCTTTCATTCAGTCAGTTGTCTTTTAGTTTTGTAGGTTGTCTCCTTTGCTGTGCAAAAGCTTTTTTTTTTTAATTTTTAAAAATGTTTATTCTGGGTGCCTGGGTGGCGCAGTCGGTTAAGCGTCCGACTTCAGCCAGGTCACGATCTCACGGTCCGTGAGTTCGAGCCCCGCGTCAGGCTCTGGGCTGATGGCTCAGAGCCTGGAGCCTGTTTCCGATTCTGTGTCTCCCTCTCTCTCTGCCCCTCCCCCGTTCATGCTCTGTCTCTCTCTGTCCCAAAAATAAATAAACGTTGGAAAAAAAAATTAAAAAAAATGTTTATTCATTTTTTGACAGAGAGTAAGTGGGGGAGGGGCAGAGAGAGAGGGAGACACAGAATCTGAAGCAGGCTCCAGGCTCTGAACTGACAGCACAGAGCCCGATGCGGGGCTTGAACTCACAGACCGTGAGATCATGACCTGAGCCGAAGTGGACGCTTAACCAACTGAGCCACCCAGGTGCCCCAAGAAACTTTTTATTTTGATGTAGTCCCAATAGTTTACTTTTACTTTTATTTCCCTTGCGTCAGGAGACATATCTAGAAAAACATTGCCACAGCCCATGTCAGAAAAATTACTGCATGTGCTCTCTTCTAAGATTTTTATGGTTTCAGGTACCACATTTAGGTCTTTAGTCCATTTTGAGTTTATTTTTGTGTGTGGTGTAAGAAAGTGGTACATTGCCATTCTTTTGCTTGTTGCTCTCCAGTTTTCCCAGCACCATTTGTTGAAGAGACTGTCTTTTTTCCAATGCATATTCTTTTCTCCTTTGTTGAATATTAATTGAACATATAATAATGGGTTTATTTCTGGGCTCTCTATGGTGTTCTATTGTCCTATGTGTATATTTTTGTGTCAGTACCATACTGTTTTTATTACCACAGCTTTGTAGTATATCTTAATGTTGAACTGTGGTACCTCCATTTTTGTTCTTATTTATTTATTTATTTATTTATTTATTTATTTATTTATTTATTTTTGAAGATTATTTTGTTGACTCTTTGGGGTATTTTGTGGTTCCATACAAATTTTAGGATTATTTGTTCTAGTTGTGTGAAAAATGCTGTTGGTATTTTGGTAAAGATTGCATTAAATTTGTAGATTGCTTTGGGTAGTATGGAAACCTTAATGACTTTTGTTCTTCCAACCCATAAGCATGGAATATCTTCCCATATATTTGTGTTCAATTTCCTTGATCAGTGTTTTATAATTTTCAGAGTACAAGTCTTTTACCTCCTTAGTTAAGTTTATTCCTAGGTATTTTATTATTTTTTATGCAATTGTAAATGGGACTGTTTTCTTAATTTCCTTGTATGTGCCTTCATTATTAGTGTATAGAAAATCAGTGCATCGGTTTTGTGTCCTATGACCTTACTAAACTCACTTATCAGTTCTAGTAGGTTTTTGGTGGAATATTTTAAAATTTCAATTCTTCTTTATCACTTTGGATGTCTTTTATCTCTCTTTGTTGTCTGATTGCTGTGGCTAGCACGTCCAGTATTGTGTTGAATAAAAGTTGTGAGAGTGGACATCATTATTTTGTTCCTGATCTTAGGAGAAAAGCTCTTAGTTTTTCACCATTGAGTATGATATTAGCTGTGGGTTTTTCATAAATGGCCTTTTTTATGTTGAGATGTGTACCTTCTAAACCTTCTTTGTTGAGGGTTTTCACTGTGAATGGATGTTGTACTTTGTCAAATGCTTTTGCTGCGTCTATTGAAATGATTATATGGCTTTTATCCTTTCTCTTTTTGATGTATCACGTGGATTGATTTGCGAATATTGAACCACCCTTGCATCGCAGGAATAAATTCTGGTGAATGATTTTTTAAATATATTGCTGGATTTGGTTTGCTAATATTTTGTTGAGGATCATTTCATCTATGTTCATCAGAGATAGTAGCCTGTAGTTCTCTTTTTTTGGAGCATCTTCATTTGGTTTTGGTATAAGGGTAATGTTAGCCTCATAGGATGAATTTAGCTTTCCCTTCTATGTTAGGAATAGTTTGAGAAGAATAGGTATTAACTCTTCTTTAAATGTTCGATAGAATTCAGTTATGAAGCTGTCTGGTTCTGGACCTTTGTTTGTTGAGAGTTTTTTTGATTATTGGTTCAATTTCATTGCTGGTAATTGGCCTGTTCAAATTTTCTATTTCTTCCTGATTCAGTTTTGGGAGGTTATATCTTTCTAGGAATTTATTCATTTCTTCTAGGTTTTCTAATTTGCTGCATATAATTTTTCATAATATTCTCTTATAGTCCTTGTATTTCTGTGGTGTTGGTTGTCATTTCTCCTCTTTCATTTCTGATCTTGTTTGAGCCTCTCTCTCTCTCTTTTATTTGATGAGTCTGGCTAAAAGTTAATCCATTTTGCTCATCTTTTCAAAGAACCACTGCTGGTTTAATTGATTTGTCCTATTGCTTTTGTTTTGTTTGTTTTTTAGTTTCTATTTTGTTTATTTCTTCTCTGGTCCTTATTATGTCCTTCGTTCTATTGGTTTTGAGTTTTATTTGTTCTTTTTCTTGCTTCTTAGGTGTAAGTTTAGGTTGTTTATTTGAGATTTTTGTTGCTGTTTGAAGTAGACCTGTATTGCTATAAACTTTCCTCTTAAAATGACTTTTGCTATATTACAAAGAATTTGGACCACTGTGTTTTCACTTTCATTCGTCTCCATGTATTTTTTTATTTCCTCCTTGATTTCTTCATTGGCTAATTTATTGTGTAGTAACATTTTATTTAACCTCCATGTATTTGTATTCTTTCTAGTTTTTTTCTAGTGATTTATTTCTAGTTTCATTGGGTGGTCAGAAAGACATGGTAGAACTTCCAAGATTTTTGAATTTGTTGAGGCTTGTTTTGTGGCCTAATATGTGATTTATTCCGGAGAATGTTCCATGTGATCTTGAGAAGAATGTGTATTCTTCTGTTTTAGAATGGAATGTTCTGAATGCATCTGTTAGATTCATCTGGTCCAATGTGTCTTTCAAAGCTACTGTTTCCTTGTTGATTTTATGTTTGGAAAATCTGTTCATTGATTTAAGTAAGATGTTAAAGTCCCCTATTATTACTGTTGATTATTTCCTTTATGTTTGTTATTAGCTGTTTTATGTATTTGGTGTTCCCATGTTGGATACATAAGTATTTATAATTGTTATATCTTTTCACTGGATTATTCCCTTTATGATTATATAATGTCCTTCTTTGTTTCTTGTTACAGTCTTTGTTTTAAAATCTATTTTGTCTGATATATGTATTGCTACCCTGGCTTTCTTTTTCTTCCTTCTTTTCTTTCTTTCTTTCTTTCTTTCTTTCTTTCTTTCTTTCTTTCTATTTTTTTTTTACATTTATTTATTTTTGAGAGACAGAGAGACAGAACACAAGTTGAGAGGGACAGAGAGAGAAAGAGACAGAATCCAAAGCAGGCTCCAGGCTCTGAGCTGTCAGCACAGAACCTGATGCAGGGCTTGAAATCACAAATTGTGAGATCATGACCTGAGCTGAAGTTGGACGTGTAACTGACTGAGACACCCAAGTTCCCCTACCCCAGCTTTCTTTTCACTTCTGTTTGCATGGTAAGTGCTTTGCCTTCACTTTCAATCTTCAGGGGTCCTTAGGTCTGATATTAATCTCTTATAGGTAGCATATAGATGGGATGTGCTTTTTATCCATTCTGTCACCCTGTGTCTTTTGAATGGAGAGTTTAGTCCATTTACATTCAAAGCAATTAATGATAGGTAAATACTTATTGCCATCTTGTCACTTGTTTTATGGTTGTTTTTTGTAGTTCTTCTATGTTCCTTTTTTTTCTTCTTGCTGTCTTCTCTCATGATTAGTTAACTTTCTTTACTGACATACTTAGATTTCTTTCTCTTAATTTTTTTTGCATATCTGTTACTGGTTTTTGACTCTGGTTATCATTCAGTTTGTAACATCTTATGCATGTAGCAGTCTATATTAAGTTGATGGTTGCTTAAGTGTGAACACATTATTTACTCCTCTCCCTGCCATGTTTTAGGTATATGGTGTCATATTTTATATCGTTTTGTTTTGTGAATCCCTTGACTGAATTTTATAGATATACTTGATTTTTCTGCTTTCTTGTTTCACCTTTTTTTAAACTTCTGCTCATGTTCTTTTCTTTATGCTCAAAGAGTCCCCTTTAACATTTCTTGTAGGGCTTGTTTAGTGATGATGAATTTCTTTAACTCTTGCTTGTCTGGGAAACTTTTCATCTCTTCTATTCTGAATGATAGTCTTGCTTGATAGAGTATTCTTGTTTGAAGGTTTTTTTTTTCTTTCTTTCAGTACTTTGAATATATCATGTCACTATCTTCTGGCCTGCAAAATTTCTGCTGAAAAATCTGCTGATAGCCTTATAGGGTTTCCCTTGTAGGTAACTGTTTTCTTTTCTCTTGCCGCTTTAAAATTTTTCTCTTTATCTCTACTTTTTGTCATTTTAATTAGAATGTGTCCTGGTGTGGACCTTCTTGGTTTGATTTTGTTGAGGGCTCTATGTACCTCCTCAATCTGGATTTCTGTTTCCTTCCTTAGACTTGGGGAGTTTTCAGGTATTATTTCTTCAAATAAATTTACTTTCCCCTTTCTCTCTTTTCTCCTTCTGGGATCCCTATACTGCAAATGTTATCACGCTTGATGATGACTCTGAGTTCCCTTAGTCTACTTTTATTTTTTATTATTTTTTTCCCATCATGTTGATTGCTTTCCATTACTTTGTCCTCCACGTTACTAATCCATTCTGCTTCCTGTGGTCTATTATTTATCCCCTCTAATGTATTTTTAATTTCATATATTGAATTCTTCACCTCTGATTGGTTCCTTTTTATGTTTCCTATCTCTGTTGAGGGTCTCACTGAGGACCTCCACTCTTTTCTCAAGACCAGTGAATAGCTTTAGGGCCATTACTTTAAATTCTGTATCAGGCACATTACTTATTTGCATTTCATTTAGCTCTCTTGCTATGGTTTTGTCCTGTTCTTTCATTTGGGACATGTTTCTCTGTCTCCTCATTTTGTCAAACATTCTGTGTCTGTTTCCATGTGCTAAGAAACTCAGCTTTGTCTCCTGCTCTTGAAAGTAGTGGCCTAATGAAAAAGAGGTCCTGTAGTGTCCTGCAGTTCTGTGTGCCCTATTCACCAGAGCCTGGTGCCTCAGGGGTGTCTCCTATGTGTGTTGCCTGTGCCCTACTGAGCCATATTTGCCTTAAGTCTAGTTGTCTGCAATGACTCTTAGTGCCTATCATGGGCACGGTTTGGTTCCTGTGTTAGTGGGGCATCTGGGGCTACCCTGTGCTTTAGCTGAGTCAGACCAGGTGTTTTCCAGAGATGCAGTAGCACTGCAGGGTTTTTTTTCCCTCTATTGTCTCCTGAGAAGCTTTTGTTGATGGGTGGAGCCTACGGTCAGACCTGATATCTGCCCCAACCCAATGCTAGAGCTGCAGTTAGACTAGTGTGTGTTGTTATTTTCCCTTCTCCTCAGGACAGGAGTCACTTCAAGGTGTTATTGGCCTTTTTTGGAGCTGCTTGCATACTGCTAGGATTGTGGCATCATTGTGGATGAGCTCTGGCCAGGTGGTATTAGAGGAGGCAGGTCTGCAGGAGAACACAAGGGTGGGGAATACAGGAAGGCACCCGAAGCAGTCTGAGAAAACTCTTGCCAAGGTCAGCCAAGTTGGTGGGGGCATGCTGTTAGCAAGCTAGGTGGCGAGTGTTCATGCTGTGCTGCTTCCTGCAGGTGTCCGTGTATTTAGGCTGGGGGGGAAATGTACTTGCCAGCTCTTTTGTGTTTGGAGAAGTCTCCCAAATATCCCTGTCCCTCCACCACATCCTCTGAGATCAGTAAATAAATTTTCCTGTACACCCAGGGGTTTTCCAAACTAATAAACATTAAAACTTTTTTAAAAATAAAATTAAAATAAATAAATATATAAAAATCAGGGAGCTCAGAACTGGAGAGCCAGAGGGCATTAGGAAATTGAGTACCTGAACTTAAAGACACAGCACAAAAAAACCAGCCCTGTGCAGTTACAACATAGAAGCAGCAGTTTGGAAATTTATTTGTTTTTGAGAGAGAGACAGAGACAGAGTGTGAGTGGGGGAGGGGCAGAGAGTGAGGGAGATGCCAAATCCAAAGTGAGCTGCAGGCTCTGAAATGTCAGCCCAGAGCTGGATATGGGACTGACTTGAACTCACAAGCCATGAGATCACAACCTGAGCCAAAGATGGAGGCTTAACTGACTGAGCCACCCAGGTGCCCTGAGCTCCCTGGTTTTTAAAGTTAACCCCTGCTGATTCTAAGTTTGGCACCTATGGTTTTCAAAGCCAAGTGTTGTGGGGATTTGTCTCCCCAATGGGGTTCCCCATGCCTGGAGTTCCTGGAGTAACAGGCACTTCTGTCCTCTCTGCACCCATGATGTCCCTCTCTCCAATCGACAGTTCCATGGGTCATTTGGCTCCCAACTGTGTTTCTGTTCTTTCTACCCTCTACAATGTGGCTTCTTCTCTACATTTAGCTGTGGAGAGTCTGTTCTGCCAGTCTTCAGGTTATTTTCTGGGTTATTTACACTGATGTGGGTGTTAAGTAGTTTTATCTGTGAGGTGGAGTGAGCTTAGGATCCTTCTATTTCATAATCTTCCCTAGAAGTCCCTAGAGTTAATTTCTAGGATGTCATTGAGAAACAACTTTTCTACCCTTAGCGTCGGAACCACATGGAAGACAATCACTGTTGGTTATTATTACCATCTATACTTTTATTGGTCATTTTTTGTCTGTTTTGTTTACTGTTGTATTCTTACTACTTGAAGCAGTGCTTGGTATATTGTGATCAATGAATACTTATTGAGTGAATGAATAAATGAATGACTTCATGAATAGGAAATTGGATAAGAGGTGACAATCTGAGATGGGTAGAGGGGAATCTCAGTCATGGACACAAGGGTTAACAAGAGGGCTAGAGAGATTCCAGATCTTTAGAAGGGGGCACATTTGCAGACTTATGAAAAAAGAACAAAGGCAAATTAGAATTGGAGGTTGCAATTAGAAGCGGAAGTCCACTGCTGGGTTACAAGAAGAAAGGGACTTGAGGTGCATGAAATTTGCATATGAGGGGAATACAAATGAGGGAAACAATCTTTGGAAACTGCTTCCAGATCTTGCTCCTGGCTAAGTTGAACAAGATTTTGCTACCATCAGTTAACCCATGGAAGTGGCTGACCAGTATTAAAAGTAGTATAGTGAAGTTCTGTTCTGAAAGTTGGGATCCATTCTGTCTTTGGGCCTGTTAATGTGCAGTCACTGCCAAACAAGCCTTATAGAAATCCTTATGGTCAAACTTCTTAAAGTAACCATATTTCTAATAAATGTGTAGCCTCCTTTACTTACTGAGAAAAACTGACTTCTTTATGAGAGGCATCTGATTAAATTCTGAGCCCACAAGTAAAAATATTTAAAAAGACTTTCCTATGCTGTGTTAATTACAAAAATAAGCAGATCTTCAGTGGAGAGAGACTTCTTTTGTGAGCCCCAAGAGTGGGAGATATTTCTGAGTATGTTTTTTTCCAAATTATGCAGTTTAGATTTATCTTCTGAATAAGTAGTGCCTTGTGTCAAGGGGAAGGCTGGAGGAGGAAGCAGAAGAGAAGCAGCCCTGGTCTGCAGAGTGTCTCCAGAACATTTCATCAGGGAGAGGATCCCATTTCAGTATATCCAAATTTATCTTTTCTCCAAAATTGAGACTTTTTTCATGAATATTGGAAACAGAAGAGTTCCCTCCCCCATTCCTGTAGCTAAATAATTAAGCCTGTTCCAAGATATAACAGTCAAAGTAGGTTTCCTAGTTACGATGCTAAGCAATGGTGACAAACTTTTCTTATTATAGTCATCTCTATCAGCAAACGTTTGTTCTTTGTGGATTGTTTCTTAGACAAAATTAGTTTTGGAGAAATTGACATATGTATGTGCATCTGCTGTAAGGAAAATACAAAACAAAGGTATTTTTATCATTTCATTTTACTGACTTATTGTCATTTTAAAATTCAACTGAGTGTTTACAACTCTCTTCAAAGATGGCAAGAAGGCAAACGAGAGAGGAGAGAGGGATAGGGAGGTGGTGGTGGGGAGACTGAGAAATTGTTCAGTGAATCCACTGCATTCAATCTAGAAAGAAACCCAGAAGGCCTAGCTTTGTATTAGATGACCATTTACATTGTTTAGTTAAAGGCAATCCTATTTACTATAAGTAAATGTTTGCTTTCTATCATTTACTACTGTGTTTGATTTTCTCAAGGTTGAGGATTTGTGGTTGTTAGAATTTATAGTTGTTAACTCTCATTTAAGAATTGCACTGCATTTCTCCATTGGAGAGCAGAGATAAGAATTATTAATTTTTTATTTTATTTTAAATATTTAACCTATATTTCTATGATAATACATACACTGATACCAAATTTTATTATTTAGTTATTTGTAAAGTTTATTTATTTCAAGGGGGAGAGAGAGAGACAGAGAGAGAGAGAGAGAGAGAGAGAGAGAGAATCCCAAGTAGGCTCCATGACATCAGTGCAGAGCCTGATGTGGGGCTCCATCCCATGAACCATGAGATCATGACCTGAGCTGAAATCAGGAGTCAGATGCTTAACCAACTGAGCCACCCAGGTGCCCTGATACTAAATTTTTTTTTTTTAATTTTTTCAACGTTTTTTTATTTATTTTTGGGACAGAGAGAGACAGAGCATGAACGGGGGAGGGGCAGAGAGAGAGGGAGACACAGAATCTGAAACAGGCTCCAGGCTCCGAGCCATCAGCCCACAGCCTGACGCGGGGCTCGAACTCACGGACCGCGAGATCGTGACCTGGCTGAAGTCGGATGCTTAACCGACTGCACCACCCAGGCGCCCCCTAAAATTTAAATATACAGGAGACAACCCACTAAAAAATTATTTTATTCTTTGCACTGATACTTGAGCCAGCTTTTTCTTCTCTGGAGGCAGCCACTGTAACAAGTTCTTTTATATCCATCTGGAATCTTCTCTATATACATACATACATACATACATATTGCTTTTTTAAAAAAATAAATGAGAACCTATTGTTTTATCACTTCATCTCTCTCTTTCTTTACCATATTTTGGGATCATTTCTTATCAGTACCTATAGAATTATTTTGTTATTTTTAAAGGTTACATTATATTTCATTTTATGACAGCAATAGGTTTATTTAGAGTGACTATTTGATGGGGCAAATAAGTTACAAAAACACACTACTTTTAATACTACTTTTTAATACTCTTGTATTAATATTTCATACCTTTGTGTGTTTATCTGTAGGATAAATCCCTAGGAATGAAACTGCTAGGTTAGGATATGTATTTCAGAAATTTTAATAGCTGTTACTAAATTTTTCTCCATAGAATTTGTACAGTTTTGACTATGATATTGTAGTTCATAATTCCAAGGTAAAATACTCTTGACTTTGGACAGAAAAATCTGTCTTTGAGTTAAATCTTCTTCACTAATATTCATTTTGAAGTTAGAAATATTGCCTGACTTTCATCTTTGTTTTTTTACCTGACAATGAAGCTAACAATATTCTTCTTAGGCAGTAGAGAATTGCAAACAAGTTCAGGATGCAAACTTCCAGTGTTTAAATTCGTTTCCACCACTTATGAGATGTGTGTACACCAAGGACAATAATGGTTCTTATATCAGAGATTCACTGTGAGGACTTAATCAATTAACACATAAAGGACACTTAAGACATTAAACACTCAGTAAATATATTAGCTATTATTTTTATTAGAATAAAAAAAAGTAAGATGTTCTTACTTCCTTACAGGGAAGAGGTAACAAATAAATGGATGTAATAAAGGAGATAATGAATATGAAACCCTTTAAAATTAAAGATAAATGTGAGAGGGGTGCCTGGGTGACTCAGTTGGTTGAGCATCCGACTTCGGCTCAGGTCACGATCTCGCGGTCCGTGAGTTCGAGCCCCGCCGTTGGGCTCCGGGCTGACGGCTCAGAGCCTGGAGCCTGCTTCCGATTCTGTGTCTCCCTCTCTCTCTGCCCCTCCCCCGTTCATGCTCTGTCTCTCTCTGTCTCAAAAATAAATAAAAAACATTAAAAAAAAAAAGGTAAATGTGAGAATAAGGTTTTATGTATCTAATAAATACTTTTTAGAACACTGAATACATAAAATGAATGGCTAAATCACATTGTGATTTATAAGATGTTATATAAGATATATATAATGATATATAAGAAGATGATAGAAATTTATCCAGAAATTATATTTGATTTTTCAACTCACTTTTTATTCTTTGCTCATTTAACTAGTATAATTTTTAAAAGCTAATTCTTTGAAATAGTTAAAATTTATATTAATTTTATTATAATAAGCGAAACAAGTTTTAGTACTTTCTATTATGTTATTCTATCTATCTACCTATCTACCTACCTACCTACCTACCTTGAGGGAGAGACACTACATTATACAGATTAGAAGTAGACATTAGGTGGGTTATAATGCTGAGGAATTCAAATCCTTCTCATTTTATAGATGAGGAAAGAAAGTGTATATAATTAATGGAAAGACAGTGCTCTTAAAGCATTTTTTTTTCTTTCATCTGTATGAATAAATCCATTTCTTTATGCATGGAGACACTGATGAGTGCAGGCAATGTATGAAACTTCTCAAAACCAAATGAATTTACATTCTTGTTGGGGAGACAAGGCATACAAATAATCAACTGGAGAGTACTTCTAATGTAATAAATAGGAAAGAATATAATGTTGTGGGAACTGATTGTGTTTTTAGGTGCCATGGAAACAGAGCAAGGAAAAACATTTGTACGTTGGAATTATCAAAGTCACTTTCATGGAAGTTCTAAGTCTTTATAAACGTTTTTGATTGAAAAATCTCATTGCAAGTTTATTTTTTAACATACTGGGGAGGTTGAATATTTGTTAACTTCTGTCCATGATAGGATTTCTCCACTTTTTCTTTCACTTTTTCTATATCCTTATATTTTAGATGTGTCTTTTATAAGCAGCTTAGAGTTTGGTGTTGTTTTTATTTAGTCAGATAATCTTTGGCTTTTAATAAGATTTAAATACATTTATATTTGATTCAACCACTCTTATGTTTGGGTTTAAATTGATCTTCGTATGTGTTTCCTCTTTGTCCCATACCATATGTTTTTTATTCTTTGTTGTTGTTGTTGTTGTTGTTGTTGTTCTTTCCCTGACTTCTTTTGCGTTAATTGATTTTGCCAATTTCATAGCTATACATTCTTTAGTTACCCTTTTTGTGGTTATTCTAGAGCCAAGGTGGGCAATCATTCTATAAAGGACCAGAGAGTGAATATTTTAAGTTCTCTATAAAGAGCCAGGCAGTGAATATCTTGTTTTAAGTTCTTCTTGCCTCTTCTGAGAGGCAAAATCAAGGATATTATGTAGCTATTTAGATAATAAGAAAAAGAATAAATTTATACAGACTTTTTATTGACAAATTACAAAATATAATAAAATAATTGAGTAAAGGTTTTTGTTGTTGTTTTATTGTTGTATTTTTGTTTTGTTTTAGTAATGTAGGTATACTGATGAGAAGAATGGAATTCTTTCTTTTAGGAAAAATATTTCAGTTATTTGGAGTTTAAATTTAGTGTTCCCTAGCATTGTGATGGAAAGGTGATCTCTTCTTCTCTAAACCACAGTAAGATTTTCCTCCTGAAAACGTACCACAGTGTGTTGCCTACATATCTCCTTACACACTTATACACTGCTCTCCTAGTTTTGGATAACTTTTCATGTTAAGAGCATAGCCTCTAGAATAAGACTCTGTGAATTTGAATGTCAAAAGTGATCAGTAGCTGTGTGATCCTTAACCATTTAGTAACTTAAGCAACTATCTGGAAGCTTCTATTTCCTCAGTTACACAATGAGTAATAGTACTTACTTCACAAGGTTGATGTAAAGATTAAATGAACTAGTTAAGTTCAAAAATCTAGAGCAATGCATGACATTGTAAAGCATTCTGTAAACATTCTATTTTTTAAAAAATATTTTTCTACCATTAAAAATACAAACCATTCTTAGCTTTCAGGCTATACAAAAATAGGTGGAGGGTTAGAGTTGATCCTTAGGCATAGTATGCCAATACCTATTGTAGATCTTAGAACATGAATCTTTTACTCAGTAAAGTCTACTAGAAATTAGTACTATTACAATTGTTACTACTTAAAATTTTTTTTAAAATTTTATTTTTGAAAGAGAGAAAGAGAGAGAGAGAGAGAGAGAGAGAGAGAGAGCAGGGAGGAACAGAGATAGAGGGAGACACAGAATCCGAAGCAGGCTCCAGGCTCTGAGTTGTCAACCCAAAGCCTAATGCGGGGCTTGAACTCACGAACCACGAGATCATGACCTGAGCCAAAGTCAGACACTTAACCAACTGAACTACCCAGATGCCCTCAATTGTTAGTGCTTTTATCACTGCTAGCTAGACAGTGATAGAATTTTAAACATGCCCTACCTCCTTTAGCCTATTTGCCATTCTAGTCACATAATTCTGTGTGTAAAATTCCATAAGGCACAATATATATTGTTTTATGAAGTCATATTCATTTATATTTTCTACACATTACTCATTATATTGCATTTTATTCCTTTTTGGGTATTTAGAATCATTTTATTTGGCCAGAAGAACCCTTAGGTTTTTGTTTGGTTGTTTGGTTGTTTGCATGGGTCTGCTTCCAATAAATGTTCTCTACTTTTGTATATCTGACATAAACTTTATTTGCCCTTTATTTTTGCGAAGTGTCTTTCTAGGTAAGGAATTATGGTTAGAAGTTATCTTGATTCAGGAACTCTTGGTTGGCTCAGTCAGTTATGTATCTGACTCTTGATTTTGGCTCAAGTCATGATCTCATGGTTGTGAGATGGAGCCCCACATCATGTTCCAGGTGGGTGGTGGAGCCTGCTTAAGATTCTCTCTCTCCTTCTTCCCCTCCCCTACTTGCACATGCCCTCTCTCTCTCTCTAAAATAAAAGAAGTTACCTTGATTTGGAAATTTAAATTTTTTAATGTTTATTTATTTTTGACACACACACACACACACACACACACACACGAGTGTGAACAGGGGAGGGACAGAGAGAGAGGGGGAGACAATCTGAAGCAGGCTCCAGGTTCTGAGCTGTCAGCACAGAGCCCCACGCAGGGCTCGAACTCATGAATGGTGAGATCATGACCTGAATTGAAGTCAGACACTTAACCGACTGAGCCACCCAGGTACCTCTGACTTAGAAATTTAAAGATGTAATTTCATTGTCCTCTGACTTCATTCCTGCTAATAAATGAGCTGTCAACTTTTTGTTGTTGCTGTTTATTTGAAAGTGGTTTTGTTTCTAGATGTTTTTAAGATTTTTTTCTTTATTTTTGTTTTTCAAAATTGTATATAGGTATTTTTTTTTTGTATTTGTTTGGAGTTTATAGAGCTTCTTAATGATGTTGCTTGATGTCTTTTTTCATTTTTGGAAAATTCTTTGCCTGTATTTAAAAATTATGGCTATATATATATATATATATATATATATATATATATATCTGGATCTTAGTTACCATACACACCAGTTCTAAAATTTTAATTTATAATTTTCTTACAGACTCCAGTTCTTTGGTGAGGATCTCTGTGTAATTTACTTTCTTAACATATTAAAGTTATTTTTATGTTTGTGTCTGCTAAGCCCAGTATGAGTTATCAATGGTCTATTTCTATTTCTTACTGTATCTCTTGGCTTTTATAGACCTCTCTTCTGGCATACTTAATATTTTTTGAATACGTTACATATTTAATAAAAGTTATGGAGCATCTCTATAATGTTATCTTTTTTCTAAAATGTGTTTTTCTTCTATCCAGTATAGCATTTGGACACATCATCTTGATCAAATGAAGGATTAAGAAATTTGAGTCTGAGTTTCAGTATTTCTGAGGTCTGGATTATTTCTAATTCCTAAATTGTAGATCTTGGATTGTTTTATGAGAAAGCCTGAGGTTTTTACCAAGCCCTTTCTCTTTGGTAGGGACTTTTGTCTCCTTGAGATCATGAGGCTACTTAAAAACTCAGTTCAGTTTTATTACTTACTAAGTGCTTCATTCTGATTTCTCCTTGGCTTCTTGGCCTCTTGCTATCTTCATCTTAGATATTTGAAAATGCCTTTGAGAGTCAGAAACAGACAGTTGTGTATTCACTTCAATACATTTTCTTTTCTTTGTGGTCTCATTCTTTTAAACCCTGGTTACCATTGTTATTGTCCAAGGCCTTTAATGAGCTGGATTATCCTGAGGGTTTTTTTTTAATGTTTACTTATTTTTGAGAGAGAGAGAAACAGAGCATGAGCAGGGGAGGGGCACAGAGAGAGGGAGACACAGAATCCGAAGCAGGCTCCAGACTCTGAGCTGTCAGGACAGAGCCCGATGCGGGGCTGGAATTCACAAACTATGAGACCGTGACCCGAGTTGAAATCGGATGCCTAACTGACTGAGCCACCCAGGTGGCCCTAAAAGTAATATTTTAAATAAATCTTAAAATATTTTAAAATATAATGATGAATTTGGTTATATATGTATAGAATAAAAATTCAAGAGATAGAAAAGTAATATGTATATGTTTTATATGTTAATATTATTATTTTAGGAGGGAACATTTTGAACTTGAAATGCATTTCTAATGCTAAATTCTGAAAGTACTTTTGATGAAGGTAAGCTATAATTGTTGTAATCTGCCTGCTAGAGGTTCATCACATTGGTGTTTGGCTGTCACACTTCAGAATCAGAGTTTCTTCTGTCTTTTGTTGTTGTCCTTTTAACTGAGCACACTTTACTACAAAGTATTTTTAAAAGGAAAACAAAAGACTTCTAAATTCTGTATATCCTTCTTTAATTTCATTTTCAGGAAGTGGAGAACAAAGATTTGCACAAGGGAATACTGCTTTAAAATATACTCTAATTACTTACATATGCAAATTTAACACATTGCCAAGGTCAAGGTGCTTTATCTGGGTCTCTGTTTAAAGATGTGGTTTTGAAAATCTTTCACTGGCTTTACACTTTCAAAGGAATTGACCAGCTTTATACAGGAATAGTGTATATATACATCTATGCATATGTATAGCTCATATAATATATTTAAAGCACATATAATTTCTTTCATATATCTTTCAAGGATTTTGTGTTTTAATAAGCCTGGTATAACATTCATTAAAACATGTGATAAAGGTTGGTATTTACATTCATTTTACAGCCAGTAAACTCTGGTTAGATTTGTTGAGATGGAATTTATTAAAAACTGGAAATACCAGTTAATCACATAGTCCCTCCACTAGAATTGCTACACAAATTAATACCTTCTTATGTCTTCCTGCTTAGGAACAAGTAGAGCTGGAGTAAAATCCACTTCTTTCCTCTCCATTCATTCCTCTTCCTTTAAAAAGAATCATTTTATTAGTTCTCTCCTCACATAGAAGAAGTGGTTGGGGGAAACCCCCAAGTAAGCCTTAAAAGCTAATCTGCCTTTGTTTCTTCCTTCTCAGTCCTCCTTGCAGTTCCTTTTTATTGAAGTCTCTAAGGGACTTTTGCATATGTAGGATGCTTGGGAGGCACAAGGCATAATGTGTGTTAGCCTATGTTACAGCAAACTGCAATGAATGATTTTACAGTAAAAAAACCTTAAATTGTGTATTGTGCATATGGAATTTGCGTGATATGATTTTATATTCATAATGCATGTGTGTTTTCGCATATTGGTGGAGGTGTACCTTACAGTACTTTTGATGAGGAAATGTAGACTTAATTACAGGTGGACTTTTTAATGCTAATTTATACATACAATTGAAATATTGGCACCACTATGGGATGTTTCTATATCAAATCACTACTCTATGCATTTATCTTTCTTACTTTTATTAGGAGCATCTTAAGGGCTTTTTTTCCTTCTTCTTCTTTGTATCTAGTCTTTCCAGGTTTCAACAACCATTCACATCTAATGTGAATCCATGATTGGTCCTAGTCTTTAACTGTGTGGTTCATTGTTCTACGACAAGCTGGATACTCTGGCATTGTAAACATCCTGGAGTCAGCATTAGAGCAGAGTGGCAAGGAGTTGGAATACAGGGGAAAAGATGAAGCTTGGCACTGAATTCTCCTTAAAGCTAAGCATTTCTATTTCTACCAGGAGGGCAATTGTGCCGCATCACATATCCATTTTTCATAAGGGTGTTAACCATCTGGTTCCTCTTGTTTTTCCCTTCTTGCTCCTTCACATCTGTTGCTTCTCCACTGTTGTACAAAGCTAACATTCCATATTTGCTGTTCATTTCCATAAAAATTCCATATGCATGAGAGTGCCTAGATTTTTACCTGTAGGTCTAAGATAATTACAGTGAAACAGCAGCCAAGGTCATAAGAAAGATCATATCCAGATTAGACGGCTCTCTGCCATGGAAATCCCTGGCAAGGAAGAGCTGCTGGTCATGTTCTGCCTGTCCAGACAATCATTTGAAAGGAGCACCAGAGTTAGCAGTCTGACACATCCTTCCTGGTTGGGTCACCACATTAAATGTGCTTAGCTATTTGTAAAGCTATCTGGAGGGAAAGAGCATGCTAAATTGGAAACAGATGGACAGAATGACACACATAGGCCTGGAATTCACAGTGCAGTGCAGCAGAGTTCAATCAGGTGCTTGACATCCTGGCAATCTTGTCTCTGTAGGAATAGAAAAGAAAACACCTGGAGATCCTGGGTTTGGTGGTGGTAAGTTCACATTTTGGGGCCATTTGCTTTCTGATTTGCTTAGGTTGGTTTCCCTCCATTTTCCTTTAAATAGATCTTTCCATCTGCATTGTTTCCCTTTATCATCTTTACTATCATCTCTTGCATCCATCCTGTCATCTTCCCTAGAACCAATTTATGTTAGAATCAAAACTGGGTAGAGCTCAGGTGGGGAAGAATTCTCACCATCCTTTCTCCTGAATGCTGGAATCTCTTCATGTTATCTGTGATTACCAAGCTTACTCATTGCTATCATATTTAAAATAACACATTCCGATTACAATTTATAGAAGCCAAATTTATACATCTGGTTATAAAGCCAATAAAGAGGCAAACTGACATGTAAAAATCAGCAATTTTGATTTCTGTAAACAATATCTGAAAGTGTATATAGTGTGTGAGCAAAATATAAATATACAAAGCAAATTATACCAAATAACTTACTTAGCCAGCTCCCCTAACTTTACTGTTGGCTCCAGCTAGACTAAAAGCATTAATACAAGCAGCAAATGTAAATGCATATGGACATTCTGTCAGGCAGGAGGCAGTGTGGCATTTAAAAAATAATGCCTAACTGGAAGTCAAGGGGCCTCGTGCTTCACCTTGGCTTTGTTATTAACTTGCTCTTTTCATTTCATTTTTTAATAACATGGGATTTTTACATTAGGTTAGGTCGTTAAAATCCTGTTTAGATTCAAGAGAGCACAGTGGCTTCAAATGAGATAAGTATGTTCGGTGTGTTTATAAGGGAAGGAGGAGCTATGTGGACATTAAGTTTAAGTCTGGGTTGTGGAGATCATTGCAAAGGTCGTTAACCTGTAGAGGGAGGTGTCATAAAGAGGCAGGATATTGGAAAGTGTTAGCATGGAAATAATAGAGACTTTCCTGCATTGTTTCAAAAAGCAACACAAGCTTGAAAATGATAATTATAAAAATTCCAGGGACAAATTAAAAATAGCGGCTGAAGTGTGTAAAGAGGAAGTAAGTAACAACATAGACTGGGACTATCTTGAAAAAAGTTTTTAAGTGGAGAAAAATAATCTTTTTTTTATTAAGAATTTTATTTTAATTCCAGTACAATGAACTTGCAGTGTTATATTAGTTTCAGGTGTACAATATAGTGATTCAACAATTCTGTACATTACTCACTGCTTATCATGATAAGTATCCCCATCACCTTAATCCCCATCACCCATTTCACCCCTCCCCCTTCCCCTCTGGTAATCCTCTCTTTGCTTTCCATAGGTAAGAGTCTGTTTTTTGGTTTGCCTCTCCTTTAATCCCCCCTTGTTCATTTGTTTTGTTTCTCAAATTCTACATATAAATGAAATCATATGGTATTTGTCTTTCTCTGACTTATTTTACTTAGCATTATCTTCTCTAGCTCCATTCATATTGTTGCAAATAGCAAGATTTCATTCTTTTTTTTAAGGCTGAATAATATTCCATTGTATATAAATATATACCGCATCTTCTTTATTCAGTCATCTATTGAGGGACACTTGGGCTATTTCCATAATTTAAATTAGTGTTTTCATATTCTTTGTGTAAATACCCAGAAGTATGATTACTGGATCATATGGTACTTCCATTTTTAACTTTTTGAGAAACCTGAATATCATTTTCCACAGTAGCTGCACCAGTTTGCATTTCCCACCAACAGTGCAAAAGGGTTCCTTTTTCTTCACCTTGCCAACACTTGTTGTTTCTTGTGTTTTTGATTTTGACCATTCTTACAGGTATGAGGTGATTTCTCATGGTGCTTTTGATTTGCATTTCCCTGATGATGTGTGATTCTGAGCATCCTTCTATGTGTCTGTTGGCCATCTGTCTGTCTTCTTTGGATAAATATTGTTCCTGTCTTCTGCCCATTTTTTAATTGAATTATTTGGTTTTGGGGTGTTGAGTTTTATCAGTCTTTTATAATATTTTGAATATTAACCCTTATTGGATATGTCATTTGCAAATGTCTTCTCCCATTCAGTAGGTTGTCTTTTAGTTTTGTTGGTTGTCTCTTTGCTGTGCAGAAGCTTTTTATTTTTATATAGTCCAATAGTTTACTTTTGCTTTTATTTCCTTTGCCTCAGGAAATATATCTAGAAAAACATTGCTACAGTCCATGTCAGAGAAAATACTGCCTGTGCGCTGTTCTAGGTTTTTTATTGTATCAGGTCTCACAGTTAGGTCTTTAATCCATTTTGAGTTTATTTTTTGTGTGTTGTGTAAAAAAGTGGTCTTTTGTCATTCTTTTGCAGGTAGCTATCCAGTTTTACCAACACCATTTGTTGAAGAGACTCTCTTTTTCCCATTGCATACTCTTGCCTCTTTTATTGAAGATTAATTGACCATAAAATTGTGGGCTTGTTTCTGGGTTTTCTATCCTGTTCCATTGATGTATGTGTCTGTTTTTGTGCCAGTATCCTACTTGTTTTGATTACTACATCTTTGTGGTATAATTTGAAATCTGGAATTATGACACCTTCGCTTTGGTTTTGTTCAAGATTGTTTTGGCTGGTTAGGGTCTTTTGTGGTTCCATACAAATTTTAAGATTACTTTTCTAGTTCTATTAAGAATGCTGCAGGAGTTTGCATTAAATCTATAGATTACTTTAGGTAGTGTGCACATTTCAATGGTGTTTGTTCTTCCAGTCCATGAGCATGGAATATCTTTCCATTTGTTTGTTTCATCTTCAATTTCTTTCATCAGTGTTTTATAGTTTTCTGAGTAAAAGCCTTTCACCTCCTTGCTGAAGTTTGTTCATAGGTATTTTATTATTTTTTGTATGATTTTAAATGGGATTACTTCCTTAATCTTTCTGTTGCTTCATTATTAATGTATAGAAATGCAATGGATTTCTGTACACTGATTTTGTGTCTTGCAACCTTGCTAAATTCATTTATCAGTTCTGTTAGTTTTTTGGTGGAATATTTGGGTTTTGTACTTATAGTGTCATGTCATCTGCAAATAGTGAAAATTTTACTTTTCCTTGCCAGTTTGGATGACTTTAACTTGAGAAAAAATTATCTTTGAGAAAATCAGAGCAAGAGAGCAATTGCCTATTATTTGTTCAGAGCACATGTCATTGAGTAACAGTGTGTCCCTCTAAATTGGCATTTCTCAACTTTAGCACTATTGACATTTCAAAAAGAATAATCTTTTGTTGTGGGGAGAATATCATGTGATTGTAGGATATTTAGCAGCATCTCTGATCTTGACCCACTAGATGCTAGGAACTCCCCTACCCACGTCACGACAACCAAAAATGTCTCCAGGCATTGCCAATATTGCCCCAGTTGAGAAACACTGCTGTAAATGAATAAATATTTTCAGAGAGGCCAGATAGCCTAATGATTAAGAGTTTGGGCTCAGGAAATGGAGTTCTAGAATAAGATTTGAGTCCTAGTTTTGTTACCTTTTCACTGTGGGTCTTGAGCAAATTACTTAACCTTTCTACACCTCACTTTCTTCATTTGTAAAGTGGGACTATTAAGAGTACCTCCTTTTTAGGGCTGTTGTGAGGATTAAATGAGATAATACATGTGAAACATTCAGTGTAGTGTATGGCCTGTGGCAGCTATTCAGTACATGGTAGATATTGTTTTTACTCCCATTTGGTGGTTACAAAAGGGCACAAAGAAAGAGGGGATGAACGTGATTAGTTATGAAGATAGACTCTTGAGCATCAGGAAGTCATGGCAACCAAATATCTGGGCCTCATTTCATGGGAGTTGTAGGAGACGTTTGCCTGGTGAATCAGCCCGTCAGTCAGCAATATTGTTTAAGCATCTATTAGATGCTAAGCTCTATTCTAATATTGAGCATTATTGAGACCTGAGCAAGACAGGCAAAAATCTTGACCTGAAAATGACAGAAAATTCTGTAATCTTGATCTGTAATGACAGAAAATTAATACATGTGACTTAAAACTAGTGTGGTATGGCAGAAACTACTAGGTATTCAGCAAAGTTCTCTCTCCCCTTCTCTTACAATAGCTTCTCACATGACCGCCCAACGATACTGAATTTCTCTATTTAAAACTCTATACTAAATAGTTTATTGGCCATTTGGGTAAGTTCTTTCAAGCAGCAGAAGTGAAGTGTGCCACTTCCAGGCCTGGCCCACACATCTTTCCTCCTATGGTTTTTAATGGCTTTTGTTTCTCGTGGGCTGGAAGGTCACAGTAATGATCAAAGTGACCAGAACAGTCTTGGAAGTCATGTGTTAAAGATGGTAGAGCTAATATCAGCCTGAGTTCCCGAATGATTGTGTGGAGCAAAGCTTCCTGTGCTGGTTGCAACCTACAACATTTACCTGGGCTAGTCAGTGAAAGAGAGATGAACTCCTTTTGTAGTTGAACTAGTACATATTGGGCTTGATTGTTACGCAACTTTTGGCTACCAAACAAGTGCAGGTGGAAAGGTTTCCATGAGGAGAGAACATTTGAGCTGAAATCTGACAGAAGAAAATAAAACAGCCACGTGTTCCTTGAGAAGATTGCTTCTAGGGGGGAAACCAGCAAGTGCAAGGAAGCTTTCCTTGATAAACAACCGACATTAGAGCCCTGACAATATAGAGTCCACACTGGTAGACAAGGCATGGACCAGGTAGATGGTGTTAAGACAAAATGAAAATATGGCCCCTGGATCTATCTGATTTATAAAGAACTCCATGACAATTGGAAGGACTCCTTTTTTTTTTTTTTTTTTTTTTTTTTTTTTTTACATTTGTCTCCTTTCTGCCTGAGTCTTTTGGGCAAAGACAGTCTCTGAAATTGTTGGACATAGGTTAATGAGGGTCTTTCCTGCTTCATCTGACATAGATTAAAAGAGAATTTATTTTGCAAGTTTTTCTGGTAATATGACCAACAATACAAGCTCTGGAGAGGTCTTAAGTGTCTTGGCAGTGAGAAGTTGTTTAAACTTCATGGACTCTTACTTGGAGCCTTGGTGCTTAGTGTCTGTGGTTATGAATTTTACTTCTTTCTGGGGTATATTTTTTCTATATATACCTATTTGCAAATTATCTTGAGAACCCAAAATGAAAAACAAATTCTTGAAGTGTTGGTGTTCTTTTTTATAACTTTTTTTTTTTTTTAAGAGAGAGAGAGCATGAGCAGGGGAGGGGAAGAGAGAGAGAGAAAGAGAATCTTAGGAAGACTCCACGCTGAGTGTGGAGCAAGATGCAGGGCTTGATCTCATGACCCTGAGATCATGACCTGAGCCAACATCAAGAGTCAGATGCTCAACAAACTGAGCTACCTATGTGCCCCAAGAACAGTCTTTTAAAATCATCAAATACTACAGTTTAATGAAACTCAAATTTCTTGCCCTGACTTATAAAGTACCGCATGTTCTGATCCTTATGTATCCTTCCTACTTTATTTTATACTATTCTTCCCTTTTTCCTTACTCTCCAACCACAATGAGCAAACCATATGAGTTCCCACTTTAGGCCCTTGTACTAACAGCCCTTTTGTGTGGAATGCTCTTGTCTGTGATCTCTGCATAGTTACCTCCTATTGTTCACTGCTGTATTCATAGTGCCTAGAATGCTCGTTACACAGCAGGCATGAAACAAATATTTGTTGAAAGAGAGTTAATAGACAAATGGATCCCTTTGTGATATGGAAGACAGTGATATAAAAGGTTGATGACATATGGTCATATACCTAAGGATTTGGGAGAATATGATTTTTCCTTTTGAATTTTATCATATGGTACTGAAGGGCTGTTGATTGCTTAAAGAAGAATCAGGAAAACTTTTCCTTTTAAAATGGTTCTGTCTGTAGATTGCATTTTCAGTTTCTATATTCTCTATTTTTCATGGCATAGTCTAAAGAAGCACAGACCCTTCAGATGGGAGTATGTTAGGGACAAATCAACTAAAAGTGATCATAATGGTCTCATTTCCTGCTCTCTGTGTATCTCTCTCACGGGTATGGAATTCTTAGTAAGTAGGATTGAAGATGAATATTTGATAAAGGATTGGATTGCAGGATGTTTTTCACTCACTAAATCTTTCACATTTTCTAATTTGAGAGTTTCCAGAAATCAAACTATATCCCAGTTCATACTTCTTATCCACAAGCACTTTCTAAAACAGCTTAACCTGTCATTCTAACTTATCTCTACAGTTTTAAATTTATTTGTTGCTGCAGAACATTTGCTTCCGTGGCTCACAATAAGTTTATATTTTGTTTTTGAGTAGTGTTAAAAATGTCAAAATGTAATGTATCAATCTGATGGCATTTTCCGGGATATCTGGAAGTCCAAAACTGACTCTTTTCAAGTGAGTTCTAAAATTAGTCAGAAAGAAAGAAACTTAAAACACTTCTTAAAGTTTCAACCAAGTGATGCAGGATATAGTCAAGATATGAATAAAACAAATTGAATCTCTTCCTCAGACTCTAAGTTACCCTCTGTGTCTCAGATAGGAAGCAAACATGCTTTCAGCACCTTTTCACACTAAGCTTCCATTCAGTGGCTGGCACTTGGTGGGTGTTGTTGAATGAAGGCTTTCTGGATTTCAATCCTAATGATTCAGCTAAAGCACATGAGAGAAGTTTACGAAAAGTGTATAATGTAGATATCCCGTTTAATATCATTAGATTTTAAAATCTGTTTAGGTTATCGATCATGTCTAAGCTCTGTTATGTAAATTCCAGAAGAACTTCTGAGATCAAAGGAGAAAGACCCAGCTCTCTCTGTAACAGAAATATAGATATTTTTCTCTGTAGACCTAGCATTGCCGTTTTGGGTTTATAAATGGCTCTTTTTTTTTATAAAGCAATTTGTATGATGATATGCAATGTTAAATATATTTTAATTGATATATTTATATTTATATGTAATTGGAAAATTTTGAATGTAACATTTCAAGCTTGAAAATTCACAGAAATGCTTATTTGAAAATATAGCAAAATCATTCTTGTAAATTATTTCAAAATAAAGTGACCTTTAAAAAGTCTGGGAAAGCTCGGTTTTCTTATGTCTGTGGTCTATGCAAAGCTGCCTGTTTTATTTTGCTCTTCTAGCATAGATGAGATGATAATATATTTTGCTCGTTAAACAAACCAACTTTATAAAAACTTTACAAACTTTATAAAAACTACATAAATTCTGGGATATGGAAAAGTGTGAAGACAGTTAAATGTAGATTTATTGATGCTCTTTTGCTAAACTCTTTTGTCATTTTATTTAACTGGGTCCCTTTTTTTTTCTAGTTCTGGTTATTAAGGTGATGGTTCAATTTTACTGAGTTCTAAACACAAGGTAGGAAAAAGGCAACTAAAAGGAAAAGAAGTTGATTCACTTAAGCAAAAGAAACAAAAATAAAAAGCTGATATTCCAACTGGGACTTTGCCCATTTCCACAGCCTCTGGGCCACAGTATCCATCGCTGTCAACACCATTTATGTGGAAAATTGCACTGACATAGTGTAATTGGTTCTGTGACATAATTGTAACACCGTGAAGCAAAATAGTCCACCCAGGGCACTCAATACCATAATTAGTCAGAGGTCCAGACATAATGCAAAACCCAGGAAGGGTACTTGACAACTCATAGAGAGGCATTTTGGAAGTGAGACAGGATGTGAGAGAAGGAAGTTTCTGATTTTTTAA
Organism: Prionailurus viverrinus; assembly: GCF_022837055.1. Taxonomy (NCBI): domain Eukaryota; kingdom Metazoa; phylum Chordata; class Mammalia; order Carnivora; family Felidae; genus Prionailurus; species Prionailurus viverrinus. The sequence goes on from NC_062564.1 coordinate 116,097,374, forward strand.
GTTTACCATGGCAATCAGCTTCTAGCAATATTTTCAAATTGGTTAAAAAGAAAGAAGCAGAGAATGATTTTGGAACCCTGCTTTTTCTTTCAGCACTTTGGGACTAGAAAGGTCTAGTTCCTCTAATATTTAATGGGCAGTGACCTAGAGCATCTGGACTTGGAACTGGTCCCTTGAAATGAACACCCTGGTGGATTGCTGCTCCTAAAGTAGTCAGAGCTGTGTCTGTTTTTCTGAGGAAAAATTGTATTTCTTCTCTTTTCGGATAAGATTAAGATAACTAAAGATTAAGATGATTAAAACCCTATGGACAAGCTTCTTTGTTCTTAAATCATTATAACCAGTGGCTCCATATTCACTAGAAGGATGATTTATTACTAACAAATAGAATCTCAACTTCAAATTTTGTCATTTCCTTCTATATATCATCTTTCATTCGGTATCTCAGCTCTTGATTCATTCTTTTATAACTCTATATGGTGTATTTCTAAATTGCTGCTTCTATACACTGGCGATAAGTATATAATTAAATTATATTATTTCCTAGTGAAATAAAATCTGCCCATTTGTAATGCCTGTGTGATTATATACAACAAGATTGTCAAACATACATAAGACATAAGATTGAGATAGATAGGCATACTCATAAATGTATACATATATTCTTTAATAAAAATATACATTATGTATGTATTTTTTATATTGTATTATATAATACTTTTACTTGGCATATTCCTTTTTACTAAATAATTAAAGGAGAAACTAAGGGTATTCTAGTAATATACAAAAATAAACATGTGTATTGATGTCAGTTACCCTATAAAATAAGTTCTTTGAAATATGGAATTTATTGATGTAGTTTTTTTGGCTAACATTTATGGGGTAATATATTTATTTGAATTTTAAAAATAAATCCTTAAGGATTCCGCTTTGGGGTACCCATTTGCTTTTAGTTAAATTATATTGCCTATCATTGAAGGAAAGGTGAGATATTAAATATGAGCAGTTATAAAGATTATGACTCTTGCTGTAGTGTTCTTAAGGTAGCACAGTGGAGGGGAGATACAGTCTACCATTTAATATAATTTGGAACTGAAATAGTTGCACTGAGGCACAATATGCTACACCACAATATCAGAAACCCAAACATTGATCTAGTTTCTATCACTGTAGAGGCCAATCTATGTGCTGCCTTTTCCTTTCTTTCCTTTAAGATGTTGATCCTGTGTGATTTCACTGCTCTACTACGGGCTCTCTGGCAACCAAAGGTTATCACTGAAGTTAACATAACCTTATTTTTCCTTCCACCACAGGGCATTTAAAGCATCCCTTCGTTAAAATACTCCAACAAATCCTGCTACTGTACAACTCTCTCTTACTTTTCTCAATGCTCAAATACTAAATCCCAACCACTTGGAAACTGCATAATCCTTTAATGGTTTAAAATATTCAGTTCTTTCCTCAAAGTAAAACAGCCTTTATTTTAACCAATTTTTGTATTCTTGTTCCTCTGACAGAGATTTACTATTCAAAGAAATTAATAAAAAAATGTAGGGAAAGGACACCCATTTACTTTAAGTTTACTGTATGTTAGGCCCTTTGCATGCTATTACAGTTAATTGTTTCAATGGTCCTGTAAGATGAAACTCAGAAAATTTAAGTAATTGCAAAACTTGTGAAGAGTTGAGCTGATTTTCCAATAAGATAGATATGCTTCTCCTTGAAATCCATGTTTTGACCAGCAGAAAGCCTGTGGTTTATAAAATAAAAGAACCACTGATGCTTTAAAAAAAAATTAAATTCAAGTGAGTTAACATATAGTGTAATAATGATTTCAGGAAGAGAATTTAGTGATTCACTTACATAAATATGTAAGTGCTCATCCTAACAAGTGCTCTCCTTAATGCTCGTCGCCCATTTAGCCCATCTGTCCACCCAATACCCCACTGGCAACCCTCAGTTTGTCCTCTGTGTTTAAGACTCTCTTATGGTTTGTCTCCCTCTATGTTTTCATCTTATTTTTGCTTCCTTTCCCTTATGTTCCTCTGTTTTGTATCTTAAATTCCACATAAGAGTGAAATCATATGATAGCTTTCTCTGACTTAATTTGCTTAACGTAATACCCTCTAGTTCCACCCACATTGCTGCAAATGACAAGATTTCATTCTTTTCGATTTCTGAGTAACATTCCATCATATATATACCATATCTTCTTTATCCATTCATCAGCTGATGGACATTTGGGCTCTTTCCATAATTTGACTATTGTCGATAGTGCTGCTATAAACATTTGGGATGCGTGTGCCCCTTCAAATCAGCAGAGCTGTATCTTTGGATAAATTCCTAGTAGTGCAATTGCTGGGTCGTAGGGTAGTTTGATTTTTAATTTTTTGAGGAACCTCTATACTGTTTTCCAGAGTGGCTGCTCCAGTTTGCATTCCCACCAGCAGTGTAAAAGGAAGAACCATTGATGCTTAAAAAACATACATTTCAGAGGATTGAGAAACAGGAATCCTAGTTTTGAGTTTATATTTACAGTTGGAAAAATGACTTAAAAATTGATATGCATGGTTGTTATATGTAAGTGATGAATCACTAAATTCTACTCCTAAAACTAATATTATACTATATGTTAACTAAAGTTTAAATAAATAAAAACTTGAAATGTTAAAAAAAAAAGATGATGCACATCTTTTTTCTTCAAACATATCGAGCAGTGTTTCTCAACCTTTTTGTTTTCTATTATCACTCCCCTAAGAAGGCATTAAAATTTTTTTTCTTCGGATTGCTCCCCTCCTTATGAAATTATAATATATATTTGTATGTACTATGACCCTTCCGAGGGCCACAAAGCATTGTAATGAGAATATTTGCCCCCTTGGGGCAGCCTCCTGTTGAGGCTGCATAATGTAGACTATTGCTGTAATATCTCACTCCTAACTTCTACCCCATTACTAATGTTTAGAGGAGCAGGTCGAGCGGAGCTAGCATAACTTTGGACCTACACAAATCTGCCTGCCTTCTGGTTCTATCACTGGTTACTTATGAGAACTAGGGCAAGTGACATAACCTCTCTGAGCCCCGGTTTGCTTTTCAGGAAAATGGAATTATAATTTCTGCTTCATACAGTTGTTGCCAGAGTTATCTGTAAAATGTTCAGCAAGAGGCAGCAGAATTCTCAAACAGTGTTAGCTCTTTTTCTGTCCTTCTAGGAAGAATTATCACTAGACTCTAAATTTTCTGAAAATAGTGCTATGAGCATCCGAGTAGAATTTGGGTGACATGGGTCCTGATGCAAACTCTCAACTACCTAGATAGGTGGGGATTTTGTTTTCCATAAAATGAAAGTACTCATTTCTTAAGTTTCATTTTGGGCTTTTCAGTGTGTAACTTTGTAAAATATTAGGCCCTCCTGGGGACATAAAAGCACTAATTACATTTTAAATTTTCGTTGGCACTTTTAATCTCAGTGCCAATAATTTTGCAAGGGTGTTTTCCCCTTCTCGTTCTTCAGGATCTAAACATCTTAATATTAAGAGTTAAAGAACCACATATAGCCATGGGTGGTACCAGTTGGCCCAAACAGAAGAAATTTTATTTGGACTAAAAACTGTATTCCCCAGTGATTTCCTAAAGATCATTTTTCTGGATACATAGATGAAAGAAACTTTGCCATGTTTCTCATTTTACTTTATTTCTGGCTATTATAGAGTGGAAAGATAGATGGTATTAGATAATTATGGCTTAATTTAAAGAATAAAAGCAGTTATCAAATAAACAGTTTCCTTTCTGTGTACTAAAGTGTTAACACCTGTCAGGGTTCAGTGCACAGGAGAAAGAAGCAAAACTTGGGGAAGGAAGTAACATGCTGATTAGAAGTGATTATGCCTCCCAGGGAGCACCAGAGAACTTGTGTAGATCTTATAGTAAAGGAAAAACATGGAGATAGTTTAAAGCTCCTCTTGAATTATAGGCGGTGTATTTTATGTGTTTATTTGTATTTTTATTTATTTGGAATTATTTCAGAAAATCAAAAATGAGTAAAGAATACTGTAAGGAACAGCCATGAAGCCACAATGAGCTGATCCAGTGAAAACATTACAAACCCTGTTGAAATCTCTCACATGCCTTTTCCTAGTTGCAATCCCCTTCCTTCTCTGTAGAGGAATATGTTCTGAATTTGACATTTATCATTTCCATGCATCTCTCTCTCTCTTTCTTTTTGCATATGCATATCTCTCTTAACGATAAGTAGAGTCTTTTTACATGCTTTACCACATAAAGCATTTTGCATGTTTTACGTTGAGACAGATATCACAATATATGTATTTTTCATCCAATGTTATATTTATGAGATTTAGTTTATTTTTGAGTATTGTACATAGTTAAGTGGTGTTTACCTAGTGATACATTCTTTTACATTATGCTATTACTTCTTTTATCAAATGATTCGTTTGATTCACATTTAGCTGCATATTTTTTTTTTAAATATGAAATTTATTGTCAAATTGGTTTCCAAACAATACCTAGTGCTCATCCCAACGGGTGCCCTCCTCAATACTCTCCCACCCCCCATCAACCCTTAGTTTGTTCTCAGTTTTTAACAGTCTCTTATGTTTTGGCTCCCTCCCTCTCTAACCTTTTTTTTTTTTTTTCCTTCCCCTCCACCATGGTCTTCTGTTAAGTTTCTCAGGATCCACCAAAGAGTGAAAACATGGTATCTGTCTTTCTCTGTATGACTTATTTCACTTAGAATAACACTCTCCAATTCCATCCACATTGCTACAAAAGGCCAGATTTTATTCTTTCTCATTGCCAAGTAGTATTCCATTGTGTATATAAACCACAATTTCTTTATCCATTCATCAGTTGATGGACATTTAGGCTCTTTCCATAATTTGGCTATTGTTGAGAGTGCTGCTATAAACTTTGGGGTACAAGTGCCCCTATGCATCAGCACTCCTGTATCCCTTGGGTAAATTCCCAGCAGTGCTATTGCTGGGTCATAGGGTAGGTCTATTTTTAATTTTTGAGGAATTTCCACACTGTTTTCCAGAGTGGCTGCACCAGTTTGCATTCCCACCAACAGTGCAAGAGGGTTCCCGTTTCTCCACATCCTCTCCAGCATCTATAGTCTCGTGATTTGTTTATTTTAGCCACTCTGACTGGCGTATTTGTGAGTCACTTTCAAGGTGAATGGCTCATGAATATCTTTTGAAATAATTCATACTGAAGTTTAATCCATCTGTTCATTTCTTCAATAGTAAAATGATATTTAAATGACTCCCTAGTCAAGGACAGTACTAGGTATTAAAAATTCCTTGGGGAGCAAAATAGACTGTCCCTTTCTTATGAATCTTACAGCTTAATGGGAAGACAGATTTTAAATTCCACAAATCAGTATATGATTCGTTCAACAAAATCTATTGATTAACTTAAATGAGTTAAAACAGTGAACCAAACAAATGAAAATCCCTGACCTTGAAGAACTCATATTCTAATTAGGTGGTTGTGGGAGGGCAGGGCAGACACAGCAAATAAGATAAGAGTAAGTAAGATAAGAAAGAAAAATATAAAGTGTGTTTAAAGATGATATGCTATAGTATAAAATGAAGGAAGAGAGGGGCTGGGCAGTCAGGGAGGGTTGCAGTTTTAAATGTACTAACCGTAGAAGTCATCTCTGAGAAGGTGACATTTGAGTAAATACATGAAGGAGGTGAGGGGTGGTGAGACTGAGCAGTGTGACATATGTGAAGAGCACCCTCAGCAGAGAATGGCAAGTACAAGGACCCAAGGTCAGAATGGTGGTGAATGTCATTTCTGAAGAATAGCAGTGGGCTGGAGTAGAGTGAATGACAGAAAGAGCAGTAGGAATTGAAATCAGGAAGAGGTGATGCAGGGCTTGATTGATTGATTGGGCATTGTAAGTACTTTGCCTTTTACTTGGAATGAGATGTAAAACCATTGGAGGGTTTTAGTAGAAAGATGGCATGACCTAGCTTCTGTTTAACTATGATTACTTTATAGGCTACATTGAAAATAGAGTGAATTGGACATAAGAGAAGAAGCAGGAAGGGCAGTTAGGAGGTTTGTGTAATAATCCTGGTGAGGGATCATGGTGGCTTGGGCCAGGGTTGCATCAGTGGCAGTGGTGAGAAGTAGCTACATTCTGGATCTATTTTGAAGGTAGATTGCATAGGATTGATGTGGGGTAAGAGATAAAGAGAGGAGTTGAGAGTGACTGCAAACTTTTTGGCATGAACAACCGAAAAGATGGCTTTCCCACTTCCTGAGATGTAGAACTTGGTTTGAGACATTCAGGTTGAAATGCTTAGGACATAATCCAAGATGAGATATAGAGTAGGCGGCTGGATATAAAAGACTGAGGTTATAAACATTTAGGTTATATTAATTTGCTAGGGCGCCATAACAAAATACCACAGCCTGAATGGCTTAAACAGTTAAAATTTATTTTCTCATAGTTCTGGAGGTTAGAAGTCTGAGATTAAGGTGACAATAGGGTTGGTTTCTTTTGAGCCCTCTCTCCTTGTAGATGACCATTTTTTTTTTATTATGTTTTCACATGGTCTTCGTTCTGTGTCTGTCTCCCTATCTCTTCTTAAAAGGACATCAGTCATATTGGATTAAGGACCACCCTAATGACTCTGTTTTAACTTAATTACCTCTTTAAAAACCTTATCTCTCTATATAGTCACATTCTGAAGTGCTGTGAGTCAGGACTTCAACATAGCGATTTGGGGAGGACATAATTCAGCCCATAACATCGCTCACAGCTGATAATAAGAGCCAGGTAACTGATTGAGATTGTCAAGGGAATGTATTGAATACGAAAGAGAAAGGATTCAGGGACTAAACCCTAGGATACACCACCATTTAGAAGTCAGTTAGCAGTGGAGGAACAGGTTAAGAATATTGAAAAGAAGCAACAACCAGTAAGGAAGAGAAATGTCAGGAGAGGAAAGAGTGGTGTTCAGGAAACCAAGTAAGGACTTGTGTCCTTGTGTGTCAAGTGCTTTAGATAAGTCAAGTAAGATGAATATTGAGAGTAGGCCATCAGATTTAGTAACAAGAGGTTTTGGCAAACTTTGAAATGAGCAGTTTTGGTGGAGTAGGTGAAACTCTGATGACTTTTAGATTTCGGACAAGAGGGGTGAGGTGTGTAGAGCTACAACTGCAAGGAAAGAGAATACTGAAGGAAGGAGTGCCACGAGTTTAGTTTTAGACGTTTTTTTTTGTTTTTTTGTTTTTTTTTTTTTTGAGATTTCTGTGGGACATTTAAGTGGTTAGACATGTTTTACCTTCCAGGGATCTTCAAATTTAAAAAATAGTTGGCAGGATTCTGTTAGGCTTACTTAAAAAAAAAAAATCCAGAGCATGAATTGTAGGCATCTTCAGCATCTACAGGGTTCTTAAGGGAGTGAAACCAGGGGCCTCAAATCATACCCCACAAGCAACTGTCTCCAAGTAAGTTAATTTTTATAAGTATGACTTCTTTCCTATGAAATTTTACAAGGAGAAAAGTAAGCCATAAACAGAGTTATAGAATATTCAGATGTAAAAGAAGATTCATTCATGTTTTATTAAAGATGTAATATTTTTGTAAAGTAGTTCCTTTAATATGGGAGAAATATCTTGAAAAATCTGGAAATCAACAGAATTTAATGTTTTCTGTGTTTTCATGGTACTTGTACAAATTAGTATGTGAGCATCTGCTACACCATATTGTATGGTAATGATTTATTTACACACCTGTCTACCTCAGAAAACTGTGGACTCCTTTGAGGGATAACATGGGTGTTTTTAAACTGTCATTATTGTCTAAAATGGTACTAGCCATATAGTAGGCATTCAATAAATTTACATTGAATGAATTCAATGAGTTAAAAAAAACCCAACATGACTTTTACTAGACACAGTTGAACTAGACATTATCAGGCATCTGTACTTTCTATATCTTTAATAGAGGGTGTTGGTGGCTGGTTAGCCTTGGGCATCTAATTGTCTCCTGGTCTGGCATTGTGGGAATGTGCTCAAGTGTATTTGTGTATTTGCTGTTATTGTACAATGTATCATCATTCCCAGGAACATTACATTATTGGTGACTTTTTTTTTTTACTACTCTCATATACTCTAGGATATGTGTCTAAGAATAAATTGTATATCTGATCTAACTTCCATTCAGGGAAGGAGTGCATCAGGACATTCCCCGAGTAGAAGGAGAGTTTGTTGGCAAGATCATATGAAAAAATTCCATTTCTCAAATGATCCCACCTGCAAGTGATTGTTATTTATCATTTGTTGAGCATAAGCTGTGTACGCAGTGCTGTTAAAAAAAACAAAAACAAAAACAAAAACAAAAACAAAAACAAACAAAAAAAACCATGGGGGATGACATGGCCAGTACCTCAGGGCTTAACAAACAGGCGTAAAGTGCAGTTCGTATATGACAATACCAGAAAAGGTGACTGCATTTTGGAAGTGATAGGCTTTTGTTTTGATGATTATTATATCTTTCATTATTACAGAGGGCTTACAAAAAACACATTTGTCTGAAAATTTTTATCAAAATGAATTTTTTTGTGATTATTATTTGAACAGAAAAGAAGTAGTTAACTGATAGATTGTAAATTTCATCTGATCCTAGAATGAACCCAAGTACTTATCTATGTGAGGATACTTGTGAATAAACAATTGTTTTAGGTACAGTAAAGAAGCTCTTATCCATAGACTAAACTATAGCTAGCATTCATTGTGTCTCCTAATATGAATCTTCATTTGAATGGTGGACTTGCCATATGTTCCAGTATTTATGGAAAGAAGTGTGACAAAATAGTAAGCACAAATAAATTAATAAGGAGAGTAAACCTAGAGAAAAAAAAGCTTTCCTTAGATTTTTCTAGCTTTAATACGCATTTAAGTGAATCAGATACAGTGGCAGAATATGTAAGATTCCAGACAAATGGCATAATGTTTGGATTAGATATGCAAAAAGCTAATGGTGTTTCTCTAAAACAGCATGACATTGGAAAGAATTTGTTAAAGATATGAGGCTTAGAAAAATGTACACTGAAAATTGTTTCCAAATCACATAACTGGGAGAACAGACTTAGAGGTTGAATCAGGTATTTTCCTCATCAGATTTCATAGGTTGGAAGCAGAAGCTACGGTCAGACTATCTGAAATATTGTTTAAAGATTACAGTACATATTCTTAGGACTGTTGTCTCAACTTGGTTGCCTTCACACTTGACTTTCACTGCCACATTCCACATTCAGGTGCTCACTATTACAGAACACTGTTATACTGCTGAGCTTTGAACTTAATGTTTTTCTTTTTTTCTCTCTGATAATACCTTTACTGATTAATTTTTCCTCTCAATTTGTAATATTCAGGGAGTCTGCTGCTTATCCACAACAGACACTACACTTCTAGCATACATTCTGTTCAATGGGCTACTCCAGTTCAGTAGAATCTTGACCCAATATGGTCATCATAGTTTGCAATTGTAATGCTACCCCTGGGACCACCATAGAGTCCTAGACCCTTAGCTTCTGCTCTGCTTCCTTAACTTTGAATTGCTTCTGGTGTTTGTTTCCTCGTCTCTTTCTGATATAAGGGAACTGATCTAAGAGGAGGTGTTAAGTAGGATGAATCCATATTAGCCATCATCATCTGTATCATTTCTGCTATACTTGTAAAATATATAATCAATTGCTGCTTATAGAACTTCATATCATTTTCCTGGTTGCAGTATTCTTTCTCTCTGACTATAGGAGACCTTGCCTTATTTTCCAGAGGTTTGGATGCGTCAGGGTGAATTCCCTAATATTGTCTCCATATTGACTTTTGTTTTCCTAAATATCTCTTTCCCTTCAGTTTTGAGAAAAAGTTGTTCTGATTCTCTAAATCCTTCTTCCTGTGTTGTAAAGACCATCTCCATCCCACGGGTTCCCCATTTTTTGTGGCTATTGCAGCTCTCTCCATGCCTCCAATACTTCTTTTCTCTACCATATTAGTTAGTGTTCAATCAGGGGAGCCAAAAACCTAGGAGATGCGTGCACACACACACACACACACACACACACACACACTTGACTATTAAACATTGTGAGGTTAGGGGCACTGACCCAAGTGCAGTTGAAAATCTATATGTAACTTTTGACTCCCCCGAAACTTAATTACTAAAAGCCTGCTGCTGATTTGAAGCCTTACCAATAAACACAAGTATTGTATGTTATATGTATTATATATTGTATTCTTACAATAAAGTAAGCTAGAGAAAAGAAATGTTATTAAGAAAATTATAAGATAAAGTACATTTATAATACTGTACTGTCTTTATTGAAAAAAAATACACATGTAAGTGGACCCATAAAGTTCAAATCTGTGTTTCTCAGTGGTCAATTATATATTCTATATTTTTATGTATATAATTTGTATAGGGCTTTGACTCTGCAACTGTAGGAACTGTTCGGTTGTATAGTCTCTGTAAAGCTGTTTGTATCCGAAGCTGGAGTTTGAAATCTTCAAGGTTGGCAATCGAAAAAGGGAAGGTAGAAGTTAAGGTAGGGGAGAGCCAGAATAAGCTAGAAACCATAAATATGAGCTGCATTCTGTAAGGGTGGGCCAAAACCTGTATTAGTTCTTTTTCCCTTTAGCCTCGGTGATGTGAGTGTCCTGCAGAAGCCAGGATCCTTCATCATAGAGTGAAACACATGTGCTTGGCCCTGAAGTCAGAGAAGCTGAAGGAACTTCCAGGGGAAGGTAGAGCAGTTGTTTATCCCTGGATGGTAGTTTTTGGCATAAACATTGTGTGCAGGGAAGGAAAATCTGTATCTAAAAAGTGTCTGTTCTATTAAGGTAAAGGTGTTGCCTCTTTCAGCATAGAAGTAATCCAATGCAATCAATTTGCTCTCAGATAGCTGGCTGATCACCCTAGGTAATCATGCCAATATTGAGAGCTTTGTGTTGGTCTCTACTGTTGGCAAATTGGACACTTACTACTGGCTGTAGCCAGATTGGCTTTGATGAGTCAAAGTCCATGTCGCTGAGCCCAGGCATAACCTCTGTCACTGCTGCCATGGCCTCTTTTTTTCACGGCCCAACTGGGAAAGGAGGCTGATAACACAGAAATGGTCATTCTATTTACCTGGCCATTAAAAAATTCCTCTGTTTGGATCACCCTTTGGTGAGTATTCACACGGGAGACTAATATTTCATACTCTATGCCTTCTCAGACAGGTCTACACACCTAATTTTTTCCAAGATCTCCTTGTCATCAATTTTCCAATTGTAATTCTTCCCTGTCCCTGACCATCCAGCCAAACCATTATTCATAGTCCAGGGAGATTTCTTGGGCCTCTTTTATGAGGGTGCTAATCTCATTCATGAACGCTCTGCCGTCGGGACCTCATCACTTCCCAAATGCCCCACCTCTTAATATCACCTTGACGGGGGGTAGGATTTCAACATGTAAATTTTGGAGAACACGAACATTTAGACCCTAACACTAATACTTATAGAAGACTTTTAAATCATTTCAGTCTTACAGGTACTGAGCTAATTTCTTTAGCTACATAATATAATATAATCCTTGAAAAACAAGAAAATAGATGTTATTATGTAAATGATTGCTCTTTTACTTCGCACCAAATTTTTTATAAGACTCTTTCTTGTGGCCCATCCTAAATGAAAACATAGGGAATTCTGGAAAATGTAGTTCCACCTAGCCACTTTGACACATTACAAAGCCACCATGTATCTACTTACAGACATTAATAGTTTATTCATGCCTTTAAAAATGACAAGACAACATATTTTGGCCTTTTCTCTCTTTCTCTCCCTCTCTTTCTTTCTTTCTTCCTTCCTTCCTTCCTTCCTTCCTTCCTTCCTTCCTTTTTGTTGTTGTTGCTGGATATCTTGCCTTAACCGTATTTCTTTTTATCCTTCAATTTAATTTCTACTTTACTGATTTACTGAAATATTTCTCAGAAAATATTAGACCAGTGGTTTAATTTTTGCCAAATCCGTTTCTCTATAGGCATTGAGCCATATTTGACATTGTTGATTAAACTTTTACTTCCAATGGCTCTCTTAAAGTGATTCTTTATGCTTTTCTTTAATTTCTAGTTACACTCTTCTTGGCTCCTTAGTTTCTTCTTATGTTCTAATTTTGACTATTTCTCAGAACAATCCTGTAACCAAATTCCCTTTTATAATTTCAGGAGCAGTCATCAATTCTCAAAGTTTTGAATTATTCCCTCTTTATTAGTGATCCCAAAGCTATAATTTTAGACTAGCCCATTATATGAATTTCTAATTGTCTACTTATATCACCAATGGATAATTTGTCATGATCTGAGATCTACCTATAATAACTCACATTAGAATGCAAGTTCCATGTTGGAAACTTTTGCTGATGGCTACATTTCCATAGTAGGTATTCAATAAATACTTGTTGAATCAATAAAGGAATGAATGTGCAAACCCAGCAAGTACAGGACTTGACACATTATTTCTTTGAATGGCCAATCTTTACTTTCTAAGTCTTTTTTAATGACACCAACATTCTCTCAGACATACACACTTATAAACTTGCAGTCATTTTCGACCCCCAAGAGGGAAATATCAATAGATGAAAAAAGTGGTATCTTAGTAGATATCTTTTGTCTGTGTTAGATAAAAATATTAAGAAAATGTACTCTAGAAAGTTTTGGGTGATTTTCCTCTCCTACACTGTAGAGAGAATCATATTATAGCATTTTGTGGAAGGTAATGTGGTGTGGTAGTTTAGATCACTGACCATTTCCAGACTTCGTTAGTTTGAAACTTGCATCTGACATTTATCATTTTGCTGATCGTGGGGAAATTTCTCAACTTTTATATACCTGCTTTCTTGTCTGTGTAATTGAGGTGATAATTAATAGTATCTAGTTCACAGGTCTGTTGTGAAATTATGATAATTTTTGTAAAGCAGTGAGAACAATAACTAATGCAGAGTATTATAAAAAATGTTTGCTTTTATTATTTTGTAATTTTAGAAGACTGAATATCTCAGAAATCAATTAAAGTGTAAGTTTAATGTATGTCACAGAAGCACTGGCTTTACATCTTTTTGATGAAGTAGAATCTTTCCACTGATTTTTCTGTTAGAGTTTTTGAGTAATTATGTAAAATATAATATTACTTAATTCAGCATATTTTACTGTTTCTCTGAAGGCATTCCTGGATCAATGATTTTTAATTACTCATTAAAACTAGACCTTTCTATTCTTTAAACAGTTTTTTTTTGCAAGAATGTTTGTGTATGTGTGTATATATGCATATGTATATAGAGATATGTATGTGTGCACATATATATGTGTGTCTAAGAGACAGGTTGTTATTTATGACTTCCAATCAGACTTAATGCTGAATATAAATGTAAAATGAAATTCTATGTCTGGCCTATTTCATCATTTACTACCAGCTATCATATATTTACTATCATGTTTATGGATAAAAGGTTTAAATCTTTGCAAGCCTAACATGTTTAAAGGGAATACTCATTAGATTTATAGAAGGGAAAAGATCATTGGCATTTTATATGTTAAAACAATTTTTTTTTACTTTATTTATTTTTGAGAGAGAGACTGCGTGTGAGCAGGGGAGGAGCAGAGAAAGAGGGAGACACAGAATCTGAATCAGGCTCCAGGCTCTGAGCTGTCAACACAGAGCCTGATGCAGGGCTCAAACTCACAAACTGTGAGGTCATGACCTGAGCCGAAGTTGGACACTCAACCAACTGAGCCACCCAGGCGCCCTTTTATAAGTTTTATATCTGCTCTTACCACAGAAGTAACTTATATTTAGGAACTACATTGCATTTGAATTTAAACGAATGAGTATCAGAATTTGGTTAAGCAAAATAATATAATTTTTAAAGATATTCATTGTAGTTTAAGAATTTTATGACACATGTCAACACATCTCATTCAACATCAGTTTATGAGATTTATGCCATTGTTATGTTAATTATGTGGTTATGTAAAAATGTTGGACACATTTGGTTCTTCCTAATTGGTGGCCAGTGAGGTCCGAAATGTTCCATTAATCCAAGTAAGCACATACGTATAAAATTTTGCCCTGGTTTTTCATTTTTTAGTTTTATAACCATGAAATGTACAATAGTAATTAGTTATTCCAGGATGTGCATTTGAAGAAGATTGTTGTCTTGGATGGCGGAAGTCTTATGGTATTTGGCTGAGAAACGGTTGTGTAATCCCTCAAAAATGTTCTGCAATTTTCACTGGAATATTTTGGAAGAGTTGCTGCACCTTGACATGTAGATTTTCTTGTATGAACCATAAATTCAGTTTTGTCTCAAACCTCAATTCAGATAAACAATGAAAAAGGAATTAGCAGTGGGCCAACTATGTTTTGGTACTGTTCTGTGTTTTCAAAAGTCTTGTGATGAGCAGTATTGCAGTGAGAAAAGATTTCTCTGGCATATAATATGTTTGACAGATATTTGAATGTGAAATTTTGCTTATTTACCAACCCTCAAGTGATTTTACGCTTTTTAAATATATTTTAAAAGGAGTTTTTCATTAATAAGGAAGATATACTCAACATAGTGCACAACTGAGGCACTGTGTTGCTCTATAAATGCTAATTCTCATTCGTTGTTATTGTATGTTTGTTCTGTATAAGGCGGTGTATTTTTCAAATATGTCAGCATGTTGTTCAACAAGACCATAGTTGTTGTTCTGCACATTTCACATTTAATTTTTTCCCAAGACTCAACTATTCCTCTTTTCTCTGCATTTTCCTTCAACCCAAATAGCTCTTAATTGTATTCTGTCAACATAGCCTTCCCTAAATTCAGATATTTATTTTCTCATTCTCTATCATCATCACCATCATCATCATCATCATCATCATCATTTATAGTTCAGCAAACTTATGGTTTTTAATTCCATGGATTTCACATGTGATTTTTTTCTCTGTAATTCTTAGTCTTGAAATTTCTTTCATCCTCGACCACATTTCCTTTCCAATTCCTTTCCCATTATTCCTCCTTTTCCTTCACAATTTTATTTCCTACTGAAGATACCTTTTCTGACATTTATTTATAGCGGCTTTATAATAAACATCTACTAACTCTACAGTCACTACTTTCCATTTGCTTTGTTCCATCTTTCTTTGTTTCAATAAATCACTATTAAATGGATCAGGAAATGAAAATACTCATTATTGATTTCTTGGCACACATGTTTTGTCTAAAGTGAGAAGAAAATATGTATTTACTCAACTATTTTGATTGTTCTTAAACTAGCAAAAATTTTCTTGAAGAAAAATCACTTTGGAAATCTGTATGTATACGTAGGTGATAGTAGTCTCATCCTCTACCACAGGCATACTGTGAGCTCCTAGTCGACAATGACCATGTCCAATTCATCTTTGTGTTTCATTCCAGTACCTAATGGGGAACCTCACACTTTGTAGACATTTTGGAAGCTGCATAAGTGAATACATTGGTTAATTTATCCTAGTCTAGGGTGTTGTGATGGGCTGCTGAACTATTTCTGCTAAATAAATAATGCTGGGTTGACTTCACTATATTTCTCTAGACAGTAGAGTTGTGTGCCCTCAATAGAGCATACAATCTTGTCAAAGTCATGACAGTGAGAATTTCTAGAATTTTCACATGATTTGTAGCACTATGCAGTGAAATGAAACAGTCGGTAACTTTGAGTTGATGCCCTGGATGCTAGACCATGAAAATGAAGAAATAGTTGTATAAACTAGACCAATTAGAACTGTCTTTGGCAAAGTAAACATTAAAATTGGAAAATATTTGGCCAACAGCTAAAGAGTAAAAGTTAGAGTGAACATCCTAGCATGGATTTGATTTCTATTGAAGTGATTACTAATTTTAAACAATGAAGACCCTAGGACAGCTAGCAATAACTATGAATTTAATTTAAAACCACCACATGACAGACTGTACTGCCAGCTATTGCAATGGAAATTTACTTAATGTTTTCCCCAGAAAGCTTTTATTTATATAGGATATCTTCCAATCATGGGAGATTATTTAGATAGGTTTTGTAGGAATATACATAGCTATTGTTCAATCAATGGAGTTCCTGGTTTTATTTTTCTTGTGAATTGTTGATGACAGCATCCAGAAATGTTAGTGTTAGGTTTCTCTGATTCTGAAATTGCCCAGAATACAAACTTCTCTAATTTAGTGAATTGAAGGAAGAAATGCATGTTTTCACTCCCAGTGGACTTCCATGTGAATCCTAAATCAGGCTCAGTTTGAAATTCTCAAATGTCATTTCATAGACCACATTTCAGCATTAAGTAAAATGATTGCATGTAGCCCTACAAAAATTTCCTAATAATTAAGTAGTACCTCATGAGAAGAATAAAGCTATAGTGCTATTTATTTATTAATGATAGTGTGTTGATGTTCAATAATAACTGGCCTGGTTTATAAACTCTTCTCTTTTACCCTATACTACCAATGTTAGTAGGGAGTGTTGTTGTTTTTCTAATGATGCTGGGAGGGGTCATAAAATGATTTAATTATAGTATCTTATCAGATTTAACATGCAACCAGTATTCTGGATTTGGATGGACACAATACCAGTTATAGTCTGCTTCTAAGTGTCCCCTCCCTCCTCCTCATCACAACAGAGAATTCTGTGGGAAAGTTACTCTGACGCTGTGCAAAAGTTAATTATTTAAAAATATTTTATAATTAATTTTAATTGTGAATTAATTAAATTATTATTCATTATAATTAATTTTAATTACAATTGTATGAATCCATGTAATTAGGTATAATGAACTTATGATACATTTTGTGACACACCTACCAGATGAGCTTCAGCTGTAGTATTTTTACTAAACATAATATTTATTACAAAAAATAATGCACCTTTCAAGGAAATAGCAACTATCAGCTCTTTGGAGCCTCTTGTTAGGACTGCTTTATGAGAGTGGGCAACTTTCAGTATCCACAAGTTCTTATTCTTTTTTTCCCCCTGACTCAATCAAAGGAAAGGCATTCTCTTTCTATATCTGAACATCTCTGAGTAAGAAAATATCATTATTAATTTTTATGTGGGACTATGGAATGAGGGAAATGAGAGAAAAAGGATGGAAATGAACCATGGTTTTCCAACTCAAAGGTCTCCTGAGCCTGAGGTAAAGAGCAGAGGAGGACTCACAGCTGACTACAAGGTCTGGGGAGATCACTGTACAGGCAAGAAATGGTGAAGCGTGACTGGATCCCAACAGGAAAACAGAGCAGGAGAAAACGGAAACTGGTGCTGATTCTGAAAAGAATGGGGGAAAGCAAGGCAGCTGGAATGAGAGAAAGAAACAGAGCCCTCCCCACCATCGCCAGTAGGGAATTGCAGGTGTATTTCATTTTCGCTTTAGTTCCCGAAGCATTGCTTATCATTCCTGTCAGCGTCTGAGCAGTTTGGAAGTTACCCATTCAGAAGACAAGCCTGGGGTTATTTGATTCTCAAAAAGAAGACGGCATCTGTGAGGTGGAAATAAAGATCGGGTAGTCGTGTCTTAATGAATGAAGAAACTTTTACAAGCTAGCTTTAGAAATCAATTGTTTGAAAGAATTTCAGGGTTTTCTGGATAAATCAATATACTGGTTTATTTCCTACTTGCACCAATTATTCAAAAGAAATTGAGTTACAGTACAGTATCTAGATTTGCTACATTCAAGCGGAACTGGGTTCTATTGCAACACAGGAAGTGATGATACTTCATTGTGTCTATGTATGAAAAAGTCTCTATGGTACAAAACAAGGCTGAACTAATCTCTGCTGTTAGATGTCAGGATATCATGAGGAAGCAGGTGAGTGGCTTTGGAATTTGAGAATGTTCTGCTTCTCAGTCTGGGTGCTTGATTACATGGGTAGGCTCCGCTTGTGACAATTAATTCAGTGATGCACATGGCGTATGCATTTTTCTCTGTGTATATTTTATATTTCAAGAAAATATTTTTGAAACAAACAGATCTAGGCAATCTAGGCCATTTTCATTGACATGAAAAATGGCTTCAGAATGTTTATGAAATATATATAATAATAACATGGGATCTAGAAGTTATCAAAATCTCTTGAAGAAGATGACATTTATTTCTAGATTTGAACTGCACTAGGGAAACATGCAAAAACTTTTTTTAAATAAATGAATTACGGTTCTCAAATCAAGTCCAAATTGGCTTAATACATCATGTATTGTTTTAATGAAGGTGCTTTTGAATAGGCCTTTGAAAATCATGTTAACCGTATAAACAGCTCAGCCAAACTGTGGAACTGGTCTATCACTTTCATAAACTAGTTGTCCCTTCACTAAAACAAATTTCAAAATGCTGCCCCAATAGGAAATTTAAACTAATTACAGATCATAGGCATCTGTATGCAAAACTTTTTGTTTAGCCAATTGTTTTCTATCCTCCTTAGTAATATGGAATACTGAGGGTTTGTTTCTCCTTTCCAAATAAATCGATGCCTCGTAGGGAGGCAGTGTAAAGGGGACCTCAATGTTACATTAGGTGATGCATAAGTATGTGTGTATTCGGGGACAGGGTGGGGATTTAGGGCAGGGAAGAAGGTTGTCGTTCTGTTTCTTCCCCATGCAGTGGCCTTTTAGTTATGCCATGCTGTGATCTTGTACATGAAGAATGGAAACCTGTAGGGATTTGCAGCTGAGCAAGATTGCTGTGTAGAACAGCAATGACAATTCTCCCTTTTCCTAGCAGATTTCAGTAGGTGGGGAACCATGCATCAGGTAGAATCCTGAAACATATTGGTATGGATTCCTCCTTCCTTAAAATAATCATGGTTGGAAGGGAGAATGACAGAGGTCTGGGCAGGTGACCCTCCTCCCTTATTAATTTCAGAAGGAACAACACCCAATGCTGTGCTATGGGAAATAGGAGTCGATAACTCAATATGTTAAATTAAGTTGCAATGAAGTCCTGAAAGCAAGAAGAGCGAGAGGCTTTTTTAGGATAAATATTTCTAAATGTCTTTTTGATAATGCAAAAGACTATTTATGGTAAGTCTAAAAACCTCTTTTGCATTTTACCAGTTCTCAATGGTCACTTAAATTCTCACCGTTTCTTTCATAATAGACAGTTCCAAAGTTTTCAGTCAAATTTTCTCTGGGTTTGGAATAAATTTGAGCCAGTGCACAGCCAACATTTTGAGTTATGTAAACCGTATTGAAGATGGTTCCATTAATTCCTTAAACTCATGTCAGGTAATGGAAAACAAATTTGCATCTCGGATCGCCTTCCAAAAATGAGATATAGAGTTAGTGATTCCAGTAATTTAGAACAGGGTGGTGCAAAATTTTCCTTCTTGGTTATTACAGATCACTGTTGTGGTGAAATTGTGTCTGTTTTAAATAATCTTGTTGATAGAAAAAAGTAGATTGCCTGGTTTTAGGGGAGGGAAAATGCCACATACAAGTTTTCATATTTGACAATTACCTCACAAATATTAATAGCTACCAGTGAATAACAACTCCGTGCTGGAAAGGATAATGACTTTAATTAAAACGAGCAGGCTGATCCTTAAATCTAGATTCCTGGAGACAAAAAGCAGCATGGAGCAGCAGGAATCAGATGTTCCTAAGAAATATGTGCTCTCCCGTAATTTCCACTGTAAACTTAATGGCAGGTTTAGAAACGCATAGCAACCCGAGGTAGAGAAAACTCAAAACATGATGCTTTTGTATTGCAATTTCAGGCTGCAGCCCACTTTTCAAAAAGTTGTAATTCTTTCAGGCACATAGTTATAAAACTTATTGTCTTATGGTTAGATTATCTAGCAAAAAAAGACCCCTGATTTTTAATGTTATGTTATATTCTGGCCATAGAGGGTAAAATGAGATAGACTCTGAGCAAATGTTAAGTTTAAAGCTGACACATCACCAAGTGACATGTGCTTCATTAAAGATTTGGTTTCTATGAGAACCGCTGCAGTGTAAGCTCCGTGCAAACAAGATCTTTACTGCATGGCTGTCTTCCTACACCAGAACAGTGCCTAGCCCATAGTAGGTTTTGAATATATATTTTGAAACAACATATAATTGAGTTCAATATCATGGGTTCTTTTGTGGGCACAGCCTAGTAGAGAATCATATATCATGATTTGTTTGTTTTTAAGTAACACATTTACTGGGGAAGTCAGGGAAATTTAAACTAAGATTTGTATTGGAAAAGAAGGACATAGTTGGTAGCTGACAGATCAGAGAGGGCAATCTAAGCAGAAAAATGGAAGGCATGGGAACTTGAAAAATATAATGTAAGGCACGTTTATGTTCTGAAGTATAAAGTCCTTGCTGAGAGTGGATGGAGACAGTCAATAGTGGAAGTAGAAGAGAACCGATAGGTGGGGAGAGGCCAGTTGATGGAGAAAATAGGGAAAAAGACATTCTACATTCTTCAATCATTATATCTACCCTTCGCCCTCATGCAGCACCCCCTCATCCACTGCTTATGCCTGGATCCATAACTTTTTGCTTCATCCTGTTACTATGGATGGATGGTCTATCTTCATACCACGGGCATCCTTTCCACTTGTATTCTAAGTCTTATCTCTTCTCATCTACTTAAGGATAACACTTCAGGGATTCTCTCTTTTCTGCATCATAATTTTTAATCTCTCATGCTGACTTGACTTGACATTCACAACAGCCTGAAAGTATGCTGTAATATCTTCCATCTTACAAAAATTCTCTTTTTATCACTTATCCTCCTCCAGCCATGGTCCCATTTCCCCTCCTCCACTTTAGAGCCAATTTCCTCAAAATGATACTGAAAGGAAGGCAGTCTCCAAGCCTTTAATTCTTTCATAAACCCATTCTACTGTTTGAGTACAGCTGTATCCAGTGAGATCTTATCTATACCACCAATGACCTCCACACTTTAAAATTAGAAATGAAGTTCGGTCCTTATTTCATGTGACCAATTAGCAGCATGACACATTTTTTTTTTTGAAATACTGGTTTTTGGAACACCATTTCTTATTTCTCCGTCTATCTTACCTGCAGTTCATTTTGCTTTCCTTTGTTGGCCTCTTGTAATATTTTCAATCTCTAAATGTTAAAATGCCTGAAAGCTCCATCCCCAAAACACATCTTAATCCGTATGTACTTTCTTGGTGACTTTATACAATTTAATGGCTGGATCTCAAATAAGTTTTTAGTTCAGACTTCTAGTATGAATGCCAGACTTTGTATATACTACTTTCAACCCGCCATTTACACTTGCATGTCATATTATTTATTTGTTTATTGTCTGTATTCCCTTCAAGAGTGTAAACCTCATGAGGGCAAAGACATCATTTTGTTCATTGCTATTCCCAACACAGGGATTGCCTGGCACAGAGTAAACTCTCAATTTTGTAGATATGTTGATGCTTTGTCTAATCAAATATATGCATATCTTATGACTGAATATGTATTCTACAGAACCTATTTCCATTAACCATTTTCCATTAACATTAATTTCAATATTATCATGGAAGAAGGAAAATAAAGACGTCTTGGATGTTTATTTCTAAGACAGTCAATGGATAAAATGTAGTAGATTCTCATTATGGTATTAGAGGCATCAGATGAGATTTTCACATAGTTATGTGGGTAGATCTTAAAAGGAGTTCTTTATGTGGATCCTGAGAAACTTAAGACCATGGGGGAGGGGAAGGAAAAAAAAAACTTAGAGAGGGAGGGAGCCAAAACCATAAGAGACTCTTAAAAACTGAGAATAAACTGAGGGTTGATGGGGGGTTAGAGGGAGAGGAAAGTGGATGATGGGCATTGAGGAGGGCACCTGTTGGGATGAGCACAGGGTATTGTATGGAAACCAATTTGACAATAAATTTCATATAAAAAAAAGTAGTTCTGAGTAAAAACATGTAAAGTTCACTAATATATACATTGTATATGTATATAATGATTCTCTTTATGTAAATTAAAAGCACACACAAAAACCAACCGTATGTTGTGCAAGTATTCATCTAAGCAGAAAGGCATACATTATACACATTAGAATGGCTGCTCATGGGAAGGAGAAAGGAGAAAATTATATGGTGAAAATGAAGAAATAGATCCATGTATGAAAAAATAAACAAAAGAGAAATTGTCCATGGACCAATTGTGATCTGTGCTTTGAGCTGAGAGGTATGACTATCTCAACTCTCTGCATCTGAAGCACACCAGAAGGAAAAAAAATTGAATAAAAAAAAAAGAGGGACAATATTGGGTCTGGAGGTGATGGGTAGAGAAGTGGAGTAATAAAATGGGAAAGAACACTATTTATTTTGTTCTTGAGTCCCTCTACTCAAAAGTTATCTTGAGAGTGGGGATTCCATGATTCAGGTTTTGGTCACTTGCATTCATCTTGATGACACCAGGTTTTGAGAGAAAAAAACTGGGAAAACAAGTCTGGAGAGAAAATGGGGGAATGATTAAGATTTATCTTCTCACAGACTAGGAAAGACAATTTCCCAAAGTAAAACCAGGGACATTAGGAAGCTATATAGTTGAACAATAAAACCACTAGAGACCATATAATATCAAAAGTTTTTTATTGATATTAACAATGACCCCAAATGATTGTTGAAAATAATACTTCCTGGAAAATTCAATATTATTTGCTTTTGAAAAAAAATCATACTAAAAAGGCTCTAGTTTTCAACTATAAATTGAATTGAAAGTTAACCCAAGTAATCTGTATTCAGATAGTGGAGACCAAAGATGCAGAAGTTGATTCCATCACTGAAACATTTGTGAACAACAAAAACAACAACAACAAAAAGACAAGAAGACACACATACATAAACATAGATACACACACACACACACACACACACACACACACACAGAGGATTCCATTAGGTTAATAAAATGGCCACGTTTGATCACAGTCATGTATTTTCTTTCTAGGAGAGTCATAAATATTTCAAAACATATTTTTTTTCTTGTAGGCACCACTTTCCCAATTTTAAGAAATGGTAACACTACTGCAGTTTACAATTTCTTATTCTGCAATTATATTTTTACTTTGTTTCTCTTGTTTTTCCATCTTGAAACTTTAAATTTTTGTGATTTTATTTATTTACTTATTGGCACCTTTCTTAGGAAATTTAGGAAGAGAAAAAAGAAATGAAGATAAAAGTTAGATTTTAAGCTATAAAGATTTTTTAGAGGTTGAATGCAATAATCTATTCTTTCGTCTATTTATCAAATACTTTCTAAGTGTTTACTCTGAGCCAAACATCAAGTTATGCATACTAGATACAAAAGAAGATAAGGCTTAAAAAATCTTTTCTAGAAACTATATACCTCTATCTATCGATTAATCAGGAGATAATGTAAATATAACTCCACTAATACAATCCACAACTCTCTATATTCTCAGTGCTTGTTAATTCAGTTGGGAAAACATTCATGATAACCTTACAGTCTGGTGTTAGGCATTTCAGTAGATTTGCCCCTTCTGATTTCCATTCTTCAGTTTTCTAAAATTAGAATTTCCAATCACTATTTCTAATCACAATGTGCTGCTATTCTCTGCAGTTGCTTTGGCAAAGTGAATCAAAGAAGTATCAGCCATTCCAGGCTTTAGCCTGAACAGATTGTCTGAATCTTCCAGCTGATTGTCAGAGAGGAATGCAGATTGCCTGCCCACCAAGCACAGGGATGCCACTCAGTGACAGAACATCGCCCTTGGGCTTTGAAATTGGGGGACCTCAGACTCTTAGAGTACAATAGAACAGGTTCTCAGAGGCAACAAATCACATTCTGACCTTTTTGCTCCCTCTGTCACTTGCCTCTGAGATATTCCGTTACTTTGTGTGGAATCCTTGATTTCTGACACCAAGCATCCATTCTGGTGATTCTGTGCCCTTGCCAAGCTAAGACAAGTGTCTTTGGATACAGTTATTTTGCAGCTTTCCATTTTAGATAAAGATAATGCATGCATTCAGATTTTGTGTGCGTGTGTGTATGTGGCAAGGTCAGTATCACTTTGCTTGTATTCTTTTATTTATTGATTTTCCTAGCTCAGGGAAGGCACAGTTCCAACTGGCCTTAGGTTCTGAATTCACCCTTTCATCCTTCTAACCTGGGAATCTGTGTCTCATGGAATATTGAGCTGAGCTGGATGTGCTCCTTTCTTTAAAAATAGCCGCATTCTGGGCATAGATTACTATGGGAACATTTTTGGACATTTCACATTCCTCCCCAGTGGGTACCATAAAGTCATGGCCATGAAAGTTAGCCAAGAACAGCTAGCAAGTATCCACATTCCAACCCAGAGGTACTGTTCTTAGCATTATTTGGCTTGATCTCTATGTTTCCCTCACTTGTTGTCATAATGTGTCCTGAAGCTATTCTAAGCGTACTCTATTTTCACAATGCCCTCCATGAGGCTTAGGTGACAGGCAATGGCGATATGTGAAACACAATTGTTATTAGTTTGTTCCTTTATTCACTTTATAAGCCCGTAGGCTTTGGGTTATCTTTAGGTGTTATTTATATAATGTTATTACTCAAAAATTAACCCTAATTGTTTAAAGAACAGGGCACTCAACCATCCAAAGACATTACGACAATTTGAAAACAACCCTTGATTTACAGTTTTGACTACACAAGGCAAATGGAGTACAGGCTCATTTAATTTAAATCAGTGGAGGCTATCCGAGATGAATCTTCAAAGTACTTTCCTTAAAACAATATATGTTTCAATGATCAGAGATATAGGGGGGCACCTGGGTGGCTCAGTAGGTTAAGCGTCTGACTTCGGCTCAGATCGTGATCCTGCAGTTGTGAGTTCAAGCCCCCCATCGGGATGTGCACTGACCATATGGTGCCTGCTTGGGATTCTCTCTCTCTTCCTCTCTCTCTGCTCCCCATTTGTGCTCTCCTCTTTCACTCTCAAAATAAATAAATAAACTTTAAAAAAGCTTAAAAAAGATATAGCAATATTGGATGCTTTCTCATCATCTCTTTTATCACCTATAGTTATCTATCTATCTCTATCTATCATCTGTCAACTATCATCAATCAATGGATGCATCTATCTAGTTTTCTATTCCGTATTATTTACCACCAACATATATTTCCATTGAGTTATATAAAATTTTATAACTGGCTTTAATAAAGCACCTTGCAATTTTCTATCAAGATTACGGCCAGAATAACTTCTCCATTATCACTTGCAACATTCTCTCATCCCATCTGATATCACGTACTTGAACACATCAAAACAAATATTTAGACACTGCCTGCTTCATGTGAGGTATGTTCCACACAGATCTGGGAAAAAATTTTTTTTCAGATTTTTTTGTAGAGTGTGGCCAGAGTATTTTTACAGATATGAAAATATCAGAATACCATATTTTTATGGTTTTAACAAATAAAAGCTACAGTCATTACCGTCAGAGTAGGTTTCTCTTAGAGGCCATGTGCTCTCCTAATAAATTAAGAGTTGGAAGAAACTTCAAGGCCTATAAAGAAAAAACTACACACAGAAACAGTAGGGGATTCTAACAGTCCTAACCAGAACCCTAGCCACAAGCAGAAATGCTGAAATACCAGTATGGTGGCCTGGTTCTAATAAAACTAAGGCAGCAGTTAACAGCTTTTTTTCCCTCCAGTGTCATCAAAGCTTTATCTCACTGAACAACTTTTGGATTATTCCTTAACTTTTGATCTCCAAAAAATAAGTGTCCCTAATAGACTGAGTGATTAAAAATCATTTATTCTTTTTTGTCATTGTATCGTTTTCTGCACTTCGGTGCACTTATATTTGGGAAACCATGCTGACAAATGACTTCTTATTACAGACTGCTCCTGTGGGCTCGCCAGTGTTTGCAGTTATTAGTGTTTTGTTCTTGTTGTTTGTTTATTTTTTCCTCTTTGCAATGAATGGATGACTTGTGGTCTGCTATTAGTTTCTCCCATTTGTTTGTTGTACTTGGTTGCTGAGCCTTGAAACCAGTGGGGGGTGTGCGTGCAGCATTTTCAAATCTCTACAACCTCCTGGAACAGTTATAGCTCAGAACTGTATGTACAACTCTTTTTATAATAAAAAGAACAATGACCACAGCTCTACTCTTAAGGCAAGTGTTCCAACAAAAAGAGGCCAGTGATGGCTGGTAATTCATCCTCCCTGAGAAATGTGCTGAGGTCTTCTGCAGTTAAAGGAAACTTTCCTCTGACCTTCCATTCTGTTCCCTCTCATACCATCTGGCTCTACAGCCTGACCACCCATTCAAGTCCTTCAAATATGGCTTACACTGTTTATATCACGGTTGCCAGTCATCTGGGTCAACTTCATTAAGCTCACCTCATCCCCACGTCTCTGTCTACCTCTTCATCTGATTATTTAGTGATAATCTCAGAAATAATTTTTTGAACCCAAGACTAATATTTTCTCCCAAATTGCCCTGTTCTTAAGATTACCTTATGTCTTATTGCCTATTTCAAATTGTCCTATCACATCCTCTGGTCTCCCCCAGCTACTTTCTTACCACACACAGACTATTAATATAAACACACAAAAACTGACAAGCAAAACAAAAGCAAAATAAAACAAATAAGATAAAATGCTTTATTGTTTTTAAAATTAATATATTCTTCCCAGGTGGACTGAATTTCTTGAGGGCTTAGATCCATTTATCTTCTTAACAGGACAATAAATATTTGTTGAGAGTTCATCGTCTTTATGTTTTTACATCTTGACAATAATGACTAGTGCATTTTAAAACAATTCTATAGCTTTCAGATTAACATAGCAGAGGTTCTTAATATGTTTAATATCAGAGTTTTTGAGAATCTGATGAAAACAATGTATTCTTTCATTAAGAAAACAAGTGCACATGCAATTCTCTCTCTCTCTCTCTCTCTCTCTCTCTCTCTCTCTCTCTCTCCACACACACACACACACACACGCACAGTTACAATACTATTTTGCATACACTTTTAGGGCATCCTTGGACTCTATGGGGTCTATATGGGTATCAGGTTAAAAGTTGCTGCCCAGTGGTTTTTATAGATAATATTTAAGTATTATGTTTGTGGGAGTGTTAAAGAATGATGATAGGAAAGAAAAGGAACCCTGTTGTTCCTTTCTACCATGACTTTCTCCCTCAGAGGAAAAGAGGAATAGGTGGTAAGAGATGAAAGGAATAGAGTATGTCGGAAAGTGGGCATGAAACATTGTTGATTCTCTGTATCAAAAAGGTTCAAGATTTAGGCTGGGGTTTTGAGACAGCTTTAGACTGAGAAGGGGATCATGGTACAAAGCAAGGTAATGGCACCCTCCACCCTCTGGCCAATATGAGCCGAGAGAGAACAATTGCTTAACAGATGTCGTGAGTGATCAGTGTTCATTTCAAGATCGTCAGACTCTAAGTCTGACTCTTACTGAAGAGTAGCTAGGAAACACAGAGAAAATATCAAGGCTGGGAGGGTGACTCAGCATTGAGTCATAGTGAGATGTCAGTTTTGGGAGAGAAAAACAAGAATCTATTGCCCAAGAAGTTCAAGTGCTCCCTGCATCCCATCCTTTTGGGTCTAACTGGAGTTAGAAAGAGGCTTTAGATGGACTAACCATGGGCCCATCATTTATATTCTTATAGTAATGATAGTGACTGTTAATATATGTTGACAGTAAGCCTGAAGCTGGGCTGAGTGCTTCATATGAATTGTTTCATCAAATCTTCACAACTTTAGAAGGCAAGAACAATGGTTCTCTTATTGTGTGAATGGAAAACCAGGGATGAAGAGATAAAATAGCTTGTTTGAGGTCACAGGGCCAGGAAGTTGCATGCCTGGGACCCACATTATCTGATATCAGATCTAGCTTTCTTAACCTTAACTTACTTTATTATTCATTCATTCATTCATTCATTCATCCATTCATTCATGAAAGAAAGAGAGACAGAGAGAGGCAGAGGGGCAGAGGGAGAGAGAAAATCTTAAGCAGGCTCTATTGAGAAAAATATGACAATAATTTCTATGGATTCAGAAATGCTTTATTTATATTTTATCATGCTCAGCATGGAGCCTGATGTGGGGCTCAGTCCTACAACTCTGGGATCATGACCTAAACTGAAATCAAGAGTCACATACTTAATTGACTGAGCCACCCAGATGTCCCATTAGCCCCAACTTTAAACTGAAGAGAACAGACCGAGTTACTGTAGCAAAGGCTGTGAGTGGTGGATGGAAGACAGATCTACCTGGCCCTAACCCGCTTTGTCCAGGAGATGTTGATACAGTTGATTTCTTCTTCTCAAATTTTGAACAGCTGTGAGGTGTTTAGACTACTGAGCCCAGTATCAGTATATATAAATAACCCTAACTTGATCCCCTTTGATTTTATTTTTGGATGTCATAGCTCTGTCCTTTCTTTATTTTAGCTAAGCCTCTACTGCATGTTCCCTGAGCAGCAGAACGATCCATTTCAGGAGCATATTTTATGTGATGCTGACACCAGCTGCTCCATGGAGACCTTCAGGCTTCTGCCAGAGTTTAATTGGCACCCAGGAGCAGATGGGCTCCAAAGCACCAAAAAAGTGATCCTGTTTCACAATAAGTCTTTATCTCAGCATGAGAAAAAGCAATAAATTGTGAAGAGTCTGAGCAGCTATTCTCTAAACACACACACAAACATTTATTATGCTAAGATGTAGCTTTTTGCCAAAAAAGAAGACAACAGGGCCGCCTTTTTAACAGCCTCTATGTAACTTGTGTTTCTATGCAGATTAAAGCTCTTTAATATCCAGTGCTGGGTAATTTAAGATACTCGATAGACATTCATTCATTGAACAGACATTTCCATGCACTTACTATATGTCAGACAATATTCTAGGAATATAGCAGTAAACAAAGATAGACATAAATTCTCACCTTCATGGAGCTTACATTGTGAATATAAACATGCTTGAAAGAAGTGGAAATGGTGGGGGAAAATAGAGTCATCATTTACTTCTTTTAAGGTTCCAAAAATTCCCTTGCATTAGGAAGTTATACTGGTGATGTCAACTGATTGAGAAAAAATGTGACAATAATTCCTATGGATTCAGAAACGCTTTATTTATATTTTATCAGTCACAATTGCATGCCTATGCATCAGAAACATTCATACAAATGTATGTGTGACATATTGATTTTGCCTAACGAAATTCCTTGCTTCTATATGCCTTGGTGCACCTCTAGTGGTAATTTCACAGCTTCCCATGGATTGAAGGAACGTAAGTTGGAATGACTAAAAAAGATGAAGGGTCTTTGCAGCTCTGAGGGCAGAGTGCTATCTTACAAGAACTAGATACTCCCCGTTGGAAGGTGTTTCTGAAAAACTGGCCACCTTTACTTGACCCATTTTTTTCTACATTAGAATATTTTAAGGTAATTCACATTTACCTGAATCTTAAAATTATCAAGATGTGATTTGTCTTTGTTCTATATCAGATAATCCTTTTGAAAATGGTCTTTTAAATAATTCTTTTAATTTTTTTCTTTCTCACTTAAAAGGAATGTATTTAGGGGCGCCTGGGTGGCGCAGTCGGTTAAGCGTCCGACTTCAGCCAGGTCATGATCTCGCGGTCCGGGAGTTCGAGCCCCACGTCAGGCTCTGGGCTGATGGCTCAGAGCCTGGAGCCTGTTTCCGATTCTGTGTCTCCCTCTCTCTCTGACCCTCCCCCGTTCATGCTCTGTCTCTCTCTGTCCCAAAAATAAATAAACGTTGAAAAAAAAACAAATTAAAAAAAAAAAGGAATGTATTTAAAGCCCTTTTACCATTGTAACTAAGAAAAGTTAGACTTTACTATGGCCAATAAAAAATATTGAACTTCTGTTATTGTTGAGTTTATGTTAAAAATACTTTAAAATAGAAAAAAATATATAACCTGTGTCATTTTTATTCTATTTATCAGATTCTTGAAGGAAGTCACACCAATGTTGAAAAAAAATTTTGGAAGGTCAAAAATAAAATAACATAGAATGAATCATTTTGCTTTCATATAATGCCTGATAAATCATTAAGCCTTCCTTAAATTTGTCCAGATGGATTATTTCCATAGTGGTTCAGTGTGATGATTGATTTTCCAATTTCTGTATTAATAAAGTCATAATTCAATAGCACTCACTAAATTGTAATCTCATGTAGCAGAAAAAAATTGGCATCATCTTGTTCTTTACTGGGTGCAGAAAGTTTCCACTTAAAATATTTCCATCTTTTCAAGAATTTGCTTTTATAGAAGACATATGAGGAATGATATCTTGGTATAAAAATGTTTTTGTAAATTGTATCTTATCAACTGGACTTAAGATTGATCTGAGGTAGTTTGAAATTAGATATTTTGATCTGATTGATTATACATAATATAATTGAAAATTAGAGAGCAGTAGCAATTTCTACTTAATTAGGATTTTGCTAATCCTTGCTTAATCCTTACTTAAGGATTTTGACTTTATTTCTTTCATTGGTTTTAACTCCTTGTCTTACAAATGAGAATAAGGGAAGGGAAGAGAATGTGGAGATATTAATTTACTATGAATTATCATTGAATTTTTAAAAATTACATCAAATAAGAAGTAAGGGTAAATCCCAAATCATTCGTAGAATACTTTCACTGGGTTCAGAGCTCTGTTTTGGGTGATAAAAAGAAGTAAAAAAAAAAGTTCCCTGTCCTTAAGAAGTTTGCTATTATATTTATATGGTGGTTGAAATGACAAAAAATAGAAGAAAGTACTATGTATTTATTACCTCCTTATTATATACCTAGATATGTTATTTAGCTATATTAACAAGAAAGGAGAGATCAAAGAGGGAAAAGTTGAATCTGACATTTTTGTATCAATAAACTAAAGAAAATATTGAAAAAATCTAAAAACAAATAAAATATATATTACTTTAATTTATGGTGGACAGGGAACAGACATCTCAGTAATAGCAGTAGAAAGCCTAGTGGAATGATATCTTTAAAAAGTACTGAAAGAAATTATTTTTAAGTTATAATTCTATACCCAGCAAAACTATGATACAGAGACTGACAGGAAAAAAACAAAAAACAAAAAAACCCCAAAAACCCAAAGCCCAAAAAACACTGAAAGAATATACTATCCTTGGCATCTTGCTTGAACGAACATCTACAGTTTGTATTTTGTGAAATAGGAACCTAATTCTAGGAGAAAGGATTGGGGAGCAAGTAGCAGTAGCAAGCAAAGACAAAGGTCCACATAAGGGTAAATCTAAACAAGCATTGATTGTAATGATGTTTTTTTATGATATGATGATAATAACCACCACCACAAGAATAATAACTAGCTGTGGCTTCAAAATCAATGTCAAATTTAAATACTAGACAACAATAAAATGTGTGAAACTGAAGTAAAATCACTCTAAGTTGCTTTTATTAATGAGGAAGGAAAGATACTTTGGGTATGCACTCAGCAAAATTCAACCTCTCCAGGATCTCAGGAGTCAAATTTCCTGGGTTCCCTAGTTGATAGCTGTGTGACCCTAATGACTTATCTAAGCTCTCTATTCCTCAGTTTCTCCATATGTAAAATAAAGTTGATAATAACAGTACCTATTGTATAGTGTTGTTATAATAATGAGTTTGATGCTTATAAAGCATTTAAAACAGTGTGTGCTTGTATGAGAGTATTATATTTTATATATATTCAAGATATACATATCTACAAATGCATACACATATAAACATATATATGAAATATTTTCTAATACCAATAGTAAAGAAATACCCAGAGAGAGGTTTGATTATTAGTTACCATGTGGACCTAGAGGGTGTTACGCTAAGTGAAATAAGACAAAGATAAATCCCATATGATTTCACTCATATGTGGAATCTAAAAAAAAGAAACAAATAAAAAAACCAAAACCAAAACCAAAACAGACTAAAATACAGTGAACAAACTGGTGGTTGCCAGAGGAGAAGTGGGTGCAGGAGTTGTCAACATAGATAAAAGGCATGAGGTACAAACTTCCAGTTATAAAATAAGTAAGTCATGGAGAAACACATACAGCATAGGGAATATAGTCAATAATATTATAATAAAGTTTTTTGGTGACAGGTGGTGACTACACTTATCGTAATGAGCACTGAGTAATGTATGGAATTGTCAAATCAATATGTTGTACACCTGAAACTAATACGATATCGTATAATAATTATACTTTCAAAAAAAGGATTAGTTATCATGGACTTTAATGCTATTGTAGATTCTTGAGTAAGAGTGTGATATGGTACTATTTGAGGGGCACCAGAAAAAAATACCAACTTTATCTTTTTAATTTTCATATTAAAGGCAAATCGGATGTTTTACTTTTATTCTCAGATTTCACAGAGTGGCATCCTTATTCTGTATGTCTTTCATCACTTAGACAATGGTTAAAACTGGAAAGATAAGTTGGATAACAAATAACATGATACCTTTACTTAATGTGGTAAATTTTTGTATTTTTCAGTTCAAGGCAATACCAATAAAGAAATTTTAAGAGGGACACCTGGGTGGCTCAGTCGGTTGAGTGTCTGACTTTGGCTCAGGTCATGATCTTACGGTTCGTGAGTTCGAGCCCTGCGTCGGGCTCTGTGCCTACGGCTGGGGGCCTAGAGCCTGCTTTGGATTCTGTGTCTCCCTCTCTCTCTGCTCCTCTCCTGCTCACACTCTCTCTGCTCCTCCTCTGCTCACATTCTGTCTCTCTCTCTCAAAAATAAATAAAGATTAAAAAATTTTTAATAAAAAAATAAAAAAGAAATTTTAAGAGACAGAGTAAAACATTAATAAATATATGTATATATTTTATATTTTCTTCTAAATTAATTTTAATGGAAGGAGCATCTAGATTGTAGGGTAGCATCAAAATGATTTGACATTTGTTTGGCATTATGTTGCCAGCTATCTTCTTTGGAATGATTTTCCATTTTTCTTCTTCAGCTATATTATTCACTATAATTATTCCTCTTGGAAAGAGCAAGGTACACTCCAATTCTATGGACCACACCTCAAATAGAAGTTTTAATCTCTCCTATATTTTGTAATATGTTTCCTCAGATAATCAGGACAAAAGACAAAGGAGGTAAAGATGGATGAAGCTGTACATAGCTTGAGGTTATTTCAATTAGAAGGAGCTCATTTTTTTTTTTTTTTGAAAGAAAATCCCCTGATTGGACTTGAACTCAGGACGTTTCTTATCGAAACTGATGTAAAACTTCCACATGCCACTTTCTTTGCTGCCAATCTTTAGAGCTGTGAACAGGGGGCTGCAATTCTGCTCCTTGTTGACCGGTGTCGGAAATGCCTGCCCTCTAATGTAACATGTAGCAAGTGCAGTAGTGTTGGCAGTTTATGGTGTTCAGCTGTGGCATTCGATAGGGTCTTCCAGGCAGTCTCTAAAACTGCCTCCTCATTCAGGCCTGAGGATGGATTCCCTGGGGACAGCTCATCTGAAGCCTCTTTATAGTGTGCCATTGGCACCAGCTGTGCAGTCCTGGCTCTGGTTCTGAAGGGCTTTAGGCTCAATAAAATCATTCCATCGGGCTCTTTGATCTGATCCCAGTTGGTCAGCTGGAGAAGTGAGCTCACTCTCTTCACTCCTCTGCAGCTCCAGGTTGGCTGCTGGCCCTCCAATGTGGTCTATTCTGATACCATGAAGTTCTAGCTCTCCTCAGCTGCTTGCCCTGGCATTGGCTCCCATCTGGCTGGTTTCTCTCTGCTGGCATGAACCCCATTCCTCTGGCTTTTGTTCTCGTCAATGCTTCTGAGTTTTCCCCGACTCCTGGTGAACTTCCAAGTGTCCCAGGATGCCTGAGATGTAATCACATTTCAGCCGCTGCCCCCGTATGAGGTACCAATTAAACTGAGATGAAAAAGAAGGAGTAGGCTCCAAGACAGAAAGCTGAAGCCAACATTTACTCATTTCTGAGCCATGTTAGCAGGAAGAAAACGACACACACTCTGAGGTTTGGATTCTAAACTACAGTTTGGAGGCGTGAGGAGATTTGTTTTAGTATGTGTGTTTAGAGTCAGTATGAGCTTTCATCTTTAAGTTACAAGGAATTGCTTATGAAGGAGTTGCTGAAAGCCTCCCATAAACAACTGGAAGTTAAATCCTATGACTGTAAGTCCACTAAAACAGAAAAAAATTAAAGCACCATGTATGAAAATCCTTTTCCCAGTCTCCTCCAAAAAATAATGTCTTTTTTTTTCACCTCACTAGGAGATATCATTGTAGTGCAAATCTATTTGTCAGATGCTGAGTATACTCTATAGTACTTCAGCATGGGATGACACATGCCATGTGGTCTTCTGATGGTATTAAAATATCTGGTCAACCAAAGGCTCTATATTGTGGCTTTACAAAGAAAGCAGGTCACATAAGGGAATTTGAGATGAAGAACTGCCAGTTATTGAACTTGGAAATGAAGTCTTAAAAGAGAGGAAGAAGCCTACCATGCACTTGTTTTCTGGCTTTTCTCATTAAAGCTGATTGTGTGGTGTTTTGTTTTGCTTTTTCTGCATGAGCTGAGTTTAAACAATCATAAGGAACTGCCGGTATTTACTTTTTAAAATCACTAACTATTTGAAGTCAGTGTGGTTGGGAAGGAGTGTATACTAATGGCAAATAAAATCCAATTTTATTAAAAAAGAAAAAGATGCTACCATAGATCAAAGCTCAAAGGAGAAAGTCAAAATTGCAGAATTGCCAAAAGATAACAGTAATGAAAAGAGAAGAGCAGAATCTGTGGGATACAACTGAATCAGTTATCAGAGGAAAGTTTACAGTATTAAATAGCTATAGGAACAAAATTAAAATGATGAGGGGTGCCTGGGTGGCTCAGTCAGTTAAGCGTCTGACTCTTGATTTCAGCTCAGGTCATGATTTCACAGTTGTGAGATAGAGCCCCACGTCAGGCTCTGTGCTGACAGTGTAGAGTCTGCTTGGGATTCTTTCCATCCCCCACCCCCACCCCCACCTCTCCTCTGCTCTCTCTTTCTCAAAAATAAATAATAAACATTAAAAAAATTTAAAAATGTAAAATAAAAACAAATGAATTAAACACCCAATTTATTTTTTTAATTTTTTTTTCCACGTTTTTTATTTATTTTTGGGACAGAGAGAGACAGAGCATGAACGGGGGAGGGGCAGAGAGAGAGGGAGACACAGAATCAGAAACAGGCTCCAGGCTCTGAGCCATCAGCCCAGAGCCCGACGCGGGGCTCGAACTCACGGACCGCGAGATCGTGACCTGGCTGAAGTCGGACGCTTAACCGACTGCGCCACCCAGGCGCCCCTAAACACCCAATTTAAAAAGCAAGAAAAAACAACAAAGTAAGTCAAAGAGACCAAAGAAGGAAGTATTATAAATAAAACCAGAAATTAATGACTTAGACAACAGAATAGTCCTAAAATCACATTGAGCTATTTCATTAATATCAAAATTAAGCAGCCATTATGTAACATAGTTGAAAGAAAGAAGAAAAAAGGAAAGGAAGGAAAAAAATGAAAGCACAAACCCACAAAATTAGACATCAAAAAGGAGAAAAAAATCCATCAAACCAAGTAATTAAAAAGTTCTACTTTGCCCAACTGTGTGCAAATAGATTTGAAAATCTTGATAAAAACGGATAATTAAAAAAATCCAACTTACCATAATTGACCCCAGTAAAGAATAAATGGAA
Source organism: Prionailurus viverrinus (assembly GCF_022837055.1). Classification (NCBI taxonomy): domain Eukaryota; kingdom Metazoa; phylum Chordata; class Mammalia; order Carnivora; family Felidae; genus Prionailurus; species Prionailurus viverrinus. The sequence goes on from NC_062564.1 coordinate 116,133,143, forward strand.
CAGTAACTAGTAAAGAAATAGCAAAGTAATTAAGCTATCCTATAAGAGTCCCAGGTCCAGTTGGTTTTATAGGAAACCATATACAATTGGAAAACTTTAATGAGTCCATGATCCCAATACATTTAAAGTATGCCAGAGAATATAGAAACAAAAGAAATCTTCTAATTTCATGGCCTGAATGTACTATAATATTAATCCCAAAAGCTGACAATGATTGTACCAAAAAAAGTACAGAAAATCTCACTTATGAATGTCAATATCTTACATAGTCTTAGTAAAAGTATTAAATAAAATATTAGCAATAGAATTTAACAGCACATTGAAAAATAATTACATTATGACCAAGTGATGAGATTAATTCTCAGGAAGCAACATGGTTCATTAATTCAGGTGGTTCACTATTAGAAATTTCATTAAACGGACACAACATATTAAGATTGGGAAGAAAAATCATTTGATCATCTTCAAATTTGCAGAGAAGACATTTTATAGCATTCAATATCTACTCATTATAAACACCCAATAAAATAGTAATTGATGGATATTCAATTAACATGAACTTTCTCACTCTCTGTCTCTCTTTCTCTCTCCCTTCCATTTTCCTTCCTTCTGAAAAGTCAGCATCAAGGAATTTAGTATCTTATTTAATGGGGAAACAGTAAAAATGTTTTGTCTAAAGTTAGGAACCAGGTAAGAACGCTAATTTTCTCCACTACTGTATAACATAGTGTTGGAAGTATTAGCTAGGACAAATAACTCAAGAGAAAAAACTGGAAGCCTAAGAATTGGAAAGGAAAAAGTAAAACTATATTCATCTGGAAATAATATAATATATATCTGTAAATCCTAAAATAAACCATGGAAAACTATCACAAATGGTAGAGAATTTAGTATAATAGGTTATTAAATTCACATACAAAAAACAAGTATCCCAGACACAAACAAAATATCAGAATCTAAAATGGAGAAGATCCCATGTCATGATATTAATAAGCAGAAATTAAATTCAGCTGTGTAAACTCTACAAAATATATTCATAACTTAGATGTGAAAAGCTATACAAAGTTTCCAAGAGGCACAGAAATAGAATTGAATAAGTAGACACACTCCATTCTTGGATGGAAGATACAATATCATGATGTGAGATATTCCTAAATTGCTTAAGTTTAATGTAATTCCAATTTAAAAATCAGGTTTTTTTCATAGATTGGGTATAAAGTATAATTGGACAGAAAACAAAAATAGACAGGAAATTGTAAATACTGTAAAGGCTATATAGTTAAGGTATTTTGTTAATGTTGCCTAAATAGACTGAACAGTGGAATAAAAAAGAAAATTGAGCAAGTGACCCAATTGTATATGAGATTTATATGGAAATTTAGTATCATATACTAGTACGGCAATGTGACACAGCATGGTGGCCTTGGCTCAACAGTGGAGTCCCCTGGGGGCCTCATGGGTATGGCAGTGGCCTGGAGGCACAGCACAGCTTCCCATCTGCTTGGAGGCATACCGCCACCTGTGGCCATTGGTAGCTGTGGTCACATGTGAGTGCATTAACCTCAGAGGCTGCCAAGCCTAGTCAACGTGGGAGGGAGGGGTCTGCGCCTGGCCTGGGAGGGGCTCAGGGCCCTTGACTGCTCCTATGTGCAGTCCCCAAGCCATTTGGGGTAGGGCTGAGTGCCAAGGGTGTGAAGCTCTCTGCGCAACGCTGTCCCATGCTCTGGGTGTGTTTCTCTGCTTCGGCCCCGAATTTTGCCCACCAGCCCCAGGCACTCGACCTGACCACCCTGGCAGCGCATAGGGCACCCTGCAAGCTCAACCTAACGTGGGTCACCGACTGCGGATGCCTCTGAGCCTCCTCAGGTTCATGGCCTCTGCACCAGTTGCCTTCCATTCAGTCCCTCACTGGAGACTAGGATGGGAAGTTGTAATAAATGCCTTTCAGGTTTTGCTGTCAACTCTTAAAAAACAAACAAACAAACAAACAAACAAGAAACAGAAAACCATGTCTAAATAGATCTGTGTATTTCAAATCCATGTTGTTTAAGGGCCAACTGTACTTATTTACTCACTTTTGGACCCTGCAAAAATACTACTTCTAGGAATCTATCCCTATAATGCATTGGCAAAATACGAAAAGATTTATGCATAAGGTTCTTCTTTGCAGCACCTAATAATAAAAGATTGGAAATAATCTAAATGTTCTGTGATAGAATGGATTGCTGTCAATCAGCATGCTGGAGTACTATGCAGCTGTAAAAAAGGAATAGAAAAATTTCAATATAGTGCTTTGAAGTGATGCCCAGGATATATTATTAAAGGAAAAAGAAATATTAAAAGTGTATATGTCATGTTATTATTTTTTAAGAAAGGGAAATTATATTGCTTACATTTAAAAATGGGGGGAAAAGCCATAAACAAAAAGACTGGGAATGCCTAGTGAGTGGGTCACTTTTGGTTATTAGAACTGGTGCTATGGATGATGAGGGAGATAATAGGCTAGCAGTGATATGGATGAACTTGGACTTTCTTAGCAAGACTTGTCCCATGTATTTGACTTTGAAACAATGTTAATATTTTGTATATTTAGAACAAAATTAAACAATTAAAAATCTCATAGTATCAAAAAGTATACAAATGAAATGAATTCTGCATCCAGTTGATGGTTTAAACATACACGTACAGACACACAGAGGAACTATTCTAAGTGACTTCAAGTCTGATAATTTAGACTTTCTTAGTGGAATATATCCTCATGATAAAAATAACAGCAAAATATTTTTAAAATCATTTTTAGTAATCATATTTTTGGTAGTAGTTTTGTATTGTTTTAATGAGGTGTTATATGTATTGTGGGATAGAACAGATGAGAAGAATTGGTGTTGAGAAGTGAGTTTTATGATATGGGAAAAGAAGATACAGTTGTAATGTATGCAAATTGAAAATACCAATATGAACTTGAGGTATTTTATCTTTATGAAAAATGTTTCATATATTTTGTTTATTAAATGGCCAAAAACTCAATAGCATAGAACATTCCAATGCAAAATTATATTCTCTATATACCACTTACCCCTAATAGAAACTAGGGTTCTTGGAGAAAAGAGTGATTCTAGTTGAGGGTGGAAATGTGTAAGGTAAACTTGGAACGTCTTGTATCAGAAGCAAGGAAGCTATTAGAGACCGTATGGGTTGCATATAAAGACCAGGAGTCAACTTGAATAATCTCCTGGTGACCAAAGATGGGACCACTTGAGTATTAATAAGGATAATAACTGACATGAAGCAATTAAAACATATCTGTGAAGTTATAATAATACTTAAAAGATCTTTAGTTGTTTTTAGAAGCTGTTAGGAAGCAAACTCACCACTTGAAAACATGTATATCATTAATTTCTGTTTTTATCTCTATTAATCCTTCTTTATGCTATGTTTTACTTGTTATTTTTCTAGTTTTTTGAGTGGAGTGTTTGCTTTCATTTTCATTTTTATTGGTATAGATATTTAATGCTATAAGCTGATAAATAAAAATTTATCAATTATTACTCTTTCTTTTCTATATGTTCTATGCCTTAGGGTACAAATGAAAAAGATAGAGGGGGCATGGATGGAACTTATACTTCTTTCCTTATACCTCATTTTAAGAATTTGACTTGGGTACAAATGGTTGGATGACCAAATAATTTATAAGGGAAGTGGTATAAAAGAAAAGGATCAAGTTTCCATATCAGTGTACAACTGAGCAGAACTGACCTGCCCAGTCTGGAGGTTCAAGAACAGCTAGCTTCTTTATGGAAGTGGTATCTGAAAGGATATCAGAAGGTTTCTGATGAATTAAGGTCCTATTATATAAGTTTTATTTAATATTACATTTTATATGAATTGATATCAATTAATGTTAATAAAAATATTAATATGTTTAGAATACAAAAAGATGGAACATTCCACATGGAGGACAGAGTATGTGGGAAGGTCCTGGAGTAGGAGGAGGGATCAAAGGAAGGAAGGAAGGGAGACCAGAGAGGCTGAGAAGAGGCCAGCAAAAGGCAGAGTGGTCAGAGATGTGAGAGAAGAGAAAGCAAGGGTCTTTTTTCCTGTGATTATGGGAGTGTATAATGTAGTAGCTCAGACTGGACCAAATGCACTGCCTGGCAGTTTTATTTATAAAATGTTCAAGTTTACCAAAACATCTGCTTTTAACCCCCAAATGTTCACATTCATGTTGACATCTGGAGCACTTACATTTTATTGTGCATTTCCTACAATCTAAATTCATGAGATAAATATTTGATAAATATTCCTATTATTTGTAGATGGCAACATCCTAATGTGTAGGCAAAGGAGATTGCCTTGGCCTTCCGGTCTGACCTTCTTACAGCCATCCCTCCCCTAGGGGGGAGAATCTGTGAGGCCAAGAGTTTGAACTCAGAGCCTCACCCATTACTCCCTTATGGAAGCCCAGAATTTTCTGTCCAACCAAACCCCAAAACTGCTGTCTGGGATAGCACAAGAATCTGATGGCAAGCTATGCTGCTGGAGGGTAGAGAGGGCCAAGGGGCTGCTGTTTGTTGGGGGTGGGAGGGCAATGGCAGACCAAACCTGAAAATAAAGCCTGGGTTGACTGCATACTTGGATGTGAAGACCCTCCTGTGTGGGTCAGGCTGGGGTGGAAAGAGGAGGGGGACAGGGTGGCCTGTAGGAGGGGGCTAAGGTGGGTCCTGTGTGTGTGTGGGGGGGTGGGGTTAGTGTGTGTGGTGACGGTGGTAGCGAATGGCCATTCAGCCAATTACAGACTAAATTCTCAGTATTGTGAGAAGTTTAAATTTGAATCTGGCCTTCTAGGTCATTATGAAGTATATTAGTCAAACAAGAAGGATAGGGTTTTTATTTAATTTAATAATTCTTTAACTTTTTAAGCATGGAGACATATGACATGTGGTTCTCCAATTGTACTTTTGTCCAGTGTGTTGATGAGGGCAGTTTTTAACCTATACCAGAAGTGCTCAGCTATGACTACAATGGCAGAAACAGGCATTTTTCATATGCATGCTTATTATATTATATCCTGAACACATTTTGAAATATCTAATGGACCCCAGCTACCATTGTGAGGAAGCTGCATTGATAACTTTTTTTTATATTTGTCAACATATTTACCTTTTTAAAAATTTCATTTATTTATTTTTTTGATTTGTATCCAAGTTAGTTATCATATAGTGCAACAATGATTTCAGGATTCCTAAATGGCCCTTACCCATTTAGCCCATCCCCCCTCCTGCAACCCCTCCAGTAACCCTCTGTTCTCTCCATATTTAAAGGTCTCTTATCTTTTGTCCCCCTCCCTGTTTTTGTATTATTTTTGCTTCCCTTCCCTTATGTTCATCTTTTTTGTATCTCAGAGTCCTCATATGAGTCAAGTCCTATGATATTTGTCTTTGTCTGACTGACTAATTTTGCTTAGCATACTACCCTCTAGTTCCATCCACATAGTTGCAAATAGCAAGATTTCATGTTTTTAATTGCTGAGCAATACTCCATTATATATATATATATATATATATATATATATATATATATATATACCACATCTTCTTTATCCATTCATCCGTTGATGGACCTTGGGCTCTTTCCATATTTTGGCTATTGTTGATGGTGCTGCTATAAACATTGGGGTTTCTGTGCCCCTTCAAAACAGCATATATGTATCCCTTGGGTAAATGCCTAGTAGTCCAATTGCTGGCTCATAGGGTAGTTCTATTTTTAATTTTTTGAGGAACCTCTATACTGTTTTCCAGAACAGTATAATAGTATAGAACAGTATAACAACAAAATGGCTGCACCATTTTGCATTCCCACCAGCAGTGCAAAAGAGATCCTTTTTCTTTGCATCCTCACCAACATCTGTTGTTGCCTGAGTTGTTAATGTTAGCCATTCTGACAGGTGTGAGGTGATATCTCATTGTGGTTTTGATTTGTATTTCCCTGATGATGAGTGATGGTGAGAGTTTTTTCATGTGTTGGTTGGCCATCTGGATGTCTTCTTTGGAGAAGTGTCTATTCATATCTTTTGCCCATTTCTTCACTGGATTATTTGTTTTTTGGGTGTTGAGTTTGATAAGTTCTTTATATATTTTGGATACTAACCCTTTATCTGAAATGTCATTTGCAAATATCTTCTCCCATTCTGTCGGTTGTCTTTTAGTTTTGCTGATTGGTTTCCTTTGCTGTGCAGATTTTTATTTAAAATTTTTTTTTAATGTTTTTATTTATTTTTGAAGGAGAGAGAGAGAGAGAGACAGAACATGGGCAGGGGAGGAGCAGAGAGAGAGACACAGAACTCGAAGCAGGCTCCAGGCTCTGAGCTGTCAGCACAGAGTCTGATGCGGGGCTTGAACTCACGAACTGTGAGATCACGACCTGAGCCGAAGTCAGACACCCAACCTATTGAGCCACCCGGGCACCCCCAGAAGATTTATATTTTGATGATGTCCCAATAGTTCATTTTTGATTTTGTTTTCCTTGCCTCCAAAGACGTGTTTAGTAAGAAGTTGCTGAAGCCAAGGTCAAAGAGGTTTTTGCCTGGTTTCTCCTTGAGGAATTTGATGGCTTCCTGTCTTACATTTAGGTCTTTCATCCATTTTGAGTTTATTTTTGTGTACAGTGTAAGCACCACTTGCTGAAGAGACTGTCTTTATTCAATTGGATATTCGTTCCTGCTTTGTCAAAGATTAGTTGGTCATATGTTTGTGAATCCATTTCTGGGTTCTTTATTCTGTTCCATTGATCTTAGTGTCTGTTTTTGTGCCAGTACCATACTGTCTTGATGATTAAAGCTTTGTAATACAGCTTAAAGTCCGAGATTCTGATGCCTCCTGCTTTTCTTTTCTTTTTCAAGATTGCTTTGGCTATTCAGGGTCTTTTCTGGTTCCATACAAATTTTAGGATTGTTTATTCTTACTCTGTGAAGAATGCTGGTATTATTTTGGTAGGGATTGCATTGGATATGTAGATTGCTTTGGGTTGTATTGATATTTTAACAAAATTTGTTCTTCCTATCCAGGAACATGGAATTTTTTTCCATTTTTTGTGTCTTCTTCAATTTCTTTCATAAGCTTTCTGCAGTTTTCAGTGTATAGATTTTCTACCTCTTTGGTTAGATTTATTCTGAGGTATTTTATGGGTTTTGGTGCAATTGTAAATGGGATTGATTCCTTGATTTCTCTTTCTGTTGCTTCATTGTTGGTGTATAGGAATGCAACCGATTTCTGTGCGTTGATTTTATATCCTGCAACTTTGCTGAATTCATGAATCAGTTCTAGCAGTTTTTTGGTGGAATCTTTTGGGTTTTCCATTTAGAGTATCATGTCATCTGCAAAGAATGAAAGTTTAACCTCTTTCTGGCCAATTTGGATGCCTTTTATTTCTTTGTGTTGCCTGATTGCAGAGGCTAAGACTTCCAATACTATGTTGAATAACAGTGGTGAGGGTGGACATCCTTTAGGGGGACAGTTCTTAGTTTTTCCCCATTGAGGATGATATTAGTGTAGTGTCTTTCATATATGGCTTTTATGATCTTGAAGTATGATCTTTCTATCCCTACTTTCTTGAGGCTTTTTATCAAGAAAGGATGCTGTATTTTGTCAAATGCTTTCTCTGCATCTATTGAGAGGATCATGTGGTTCTTGTCCTTTCTTTTATTGATGTGATGTATCACATTGTTTTGTGGACATTGAACCAGCCCTGCCTCCCAGGTATAAATCCCACTTAGTCATGGTGAATAATTTTTTTTAATGTATTGTTGGATCTGGTTGGCTAGTATCTTGAGGATTTTTGTGTCTATGTTCATCAGGCAAATTAGTTTATAGTTCTTCTTTTTGGTGGAGTCTTGTCTGGTTTTAGAATCAAAGTAATGCTGGCTTCATAGAAAGAGTTTGCAAGTTTTCCTTCCATTTCTATTTTTTGGCACAGCTTCAAGAGAAGAGAACTCTTCTTTAAATGTTTGAGAGAATTCCCCTGGAAAGCCCTGTTTGATTACTGATTTGGTTTCTTTACTGGTTATGGGTCTGTTCAAATTTTCTATTTCTTCCTGGTTCATTTTTGGTAGTGTATATGTTTCTAGGAATTTGTCCATTTCTTCCAGATTGCCCATTTTATTGCCGTATAATTGCTCATAATATTCTCTTATTATTGTTTTCATTTCTGCTGTGTTGGTTGTGATCTCTCCTCTTTCATTCTGGATTTTATTTATTTGGGTCCTTTCCTTTTTCTTTTTGATCAAACTGGCTAGTGGTTTATCAGTTTTGTTTATTCTTTCAAAGAACCAGCTTCTGGTTTCATTGATCTGTTCTACTGGTTTTTTTGTTTTGTTTTGTTTTGTTTTTTTGGGTTTTTTGTTTGTTTGTTTGTTTTGATAGCATTGATTTCTGCTCTAGTCTTTATTATTTCCTATCTTCTGCTGGTTTGGGGTTTTATTTGCTGTTCTTTTTACAGCTTTTTTTAGGTGTAAGGTTAGGTTGTGTATCTGAGACCCTTTTTCCTTCTTTAGGAAGGCCTGGATTGCTATATACTTCCCTCTTATGACCACCATTGCAGTGTCCCAGAGGTTTTGGGCTGTGGTGTTATCATTTTCATTGGCTTCCATGTACTTTTTAATTTCCCCTTTAACTTCTTGGTTAGCCCATTCATTCTTTAGTAGGATGTTCTTTAGTCTCTAAGTATTTTTTATCTTCCACATTTTTTTCTTGTGGTTGATTTCAAGTTTCATAGTGTTGTGGTCTGAAAACATACACGGTATGATCTCGATCTTTTTGTACTTGTTGAGGGCTGATTTGTATCCAAGTATGTTATCTATTCTGGAGAACATTCCATGTGCACTGGAGAAGAATGTATATTCTGCTGCTTTAGGATGAAATGTTCTGAATATATCTGTTAAGTCCAACTGGTCCAGTGTGTCATTCAAAGCCATCATTTCCTTGTGGTTTTCTTTTTAGATGATTTGTCCATTGTTGTAAGTGGGGTGTTGAAGTCCCCTACTATTATGGTATTGTTATCAATGAGTTTCTTTATGTTTGTGATTAATTGATATATAGTTGGGTGCTCTCACATTTGGCACATAAATGTTTACAATTGTTAGGTCTTCTTGGTGGATAGACCCCTTAATTATGATATAATGCCCTTTTTCTTCTCTCGTTATGGTCTTTATTTTAAAGTCTAGATTGTCTGATATAAGTATGGCCACATTGGCTTTCTTTTGTCGACCATTAGGATGATAGATGGTTCTCCATCCCCTTACTTTCAATCTGAAGGTGTCTTAGGTCTAAAGTGAATCTTTTGTAAACAGCATATAGATGGATCTTGTTTTCTTATCCATTCTGTTACCCTGTGTCTTTTGATTGGAGCATTTAGTCCATTGATATTTAGCGTGAGTACTGAAAAATATGAGTTTATTGCCATTATGTTTCTTGTAGAGTTGGAGTTTCTGGTCGTGTTCTCTGGTCCTTTCTAGTCTTTGTTGCTTTTGGTCTTTTTTTTTGTTGTTGTTGCTTTTGGTCTTTTTTTTTTTTTTTTTTTTAATCTTTCCTCCCCTCAGAGAGTCCCTCTTAAAATTTCTTGCAGGGGTAATTTAGTGGTCATGAACTCCTTTAATTTTTATTTGTCTGGGAAACATTTAATCTCTCCTTCTATTTTGAATGACAGCCTTGCTGGATAAAGAATTCTTGGCTGCATATTTTTCTGATTCAGCACATTGACTATATCCTGCCACTGCTTTCTGGCCTGCCAAGTTTCTGTGGATAGGTCTGCTGCAAACATAATCTGTCTTCCCTTGTAGGTTAAGGACTTCTTTTTCCTTGCTACTTTCATGATTCTTTCCTTGCTGAGTATTTCGTGAATTTGACTATGATATGCCTTGTTGATGGTTGGTTTTTGTTGAATCTAATGGGAGTCTTCTGTGCTTCCTGGATTTTGATGTCTGTGTCTTTCCTTAGGTTAGGAAAGTTTTCCACTATGATTTGCCCACATAACCCTTCTACCCCTTTTTCTCTCTCTTCATCTTCTGGAACCCCTATGATTCTGATGTTGTTCCTTTTAAATGAGTCACTGATTTCTCTAATTCTCAAATCGTGTTCTTTTGCCTTAGTCTCCCTCTTTTTTCTGCTTCATTGTTCTCCATAAATTTGTCTTCTATGTCACTGATTCACTGCTCTGCCTCATCCATTCGAGATTGCAGCTTAGTTATAACATTTTTTTATTTCATCCTGACTAGCTTTTACTTCTTTTATCTCTGCAGAAATGGATTCTAGTCTATTTTTGACCCCCAGCTAGATTCTTAATTCTGTTTCAGACACCTTGCTTGTACCTGTGTTGATTAAGTCCCTGGCTGCTATTTCTTCCTGCTCTTTCTTTTGGGGTGAATTCCTTCATTTCATCATTTTGAAGAAAAGGAATTAATAAGGTAAACAAAATTAAAATTAAAAAATTAAAAACAACATACACACACACACAATCAAATAAATGATGTTATATCCCAGGTGTGTTTTGGTCTGGTTGTTGAAAGGAGCTTGATAGATTAAAGAAAAAAATGGGGGAAAAAAAGGAAAACGTTTGAAAATTTGAAAACATGAATACAATTAAATAGAATAAAATGAAATACAGGCAGTAAAATAAAAGTCAAAAAATTTTTTAAAAAGGTAAAAAATATGGTAGAAAACAAATTAAAGAAAAATATTTTTAATAAAAATTGAAAATAAAAATAAATTTTTCTCTTTCTGTATTCAAAAAAAGGAAAGAAACAAAAAAGAAAAAAAAGATAATTGAATATATGGACTAGCAAACAGACTGAAATATGATTGAAATTACATTGTTTTCCCCTAGAAGTCAAAGTATGAAGCACTTTATAGTCCGTAAACTAAGCAGACAGAGAGACTTGTGGTGTTCCTGAAGAGCAAGGTTGACCCAGTTGGGCGGGGCTTAGTGTAACAGCTCTGTTCTCCACTAGATGGCACACCTTAGTTTACTGGGGTGGTTTGTTGTGGCACTTGTAGGTGTGTATGCGTATGCACCAGATGGGTGAAAATGGCATCACCCAGCTACCCAGTCTCTAGTATCGGAACTCTGTTGTACTGGATCAGCAATCGTGAGCCCGTTCTTTGTCCTTTGTCTCCAGCTTCTGTCCACTCCCTGCTTTTATGCTGTCTGTGACCAAGCCATCAGGTTGCTAGGCGGCACCTGCCTCCTAAGTTTTATCTCAGATGTGGCTCTGTTTCCCGACCCTTCACTTCTGAGGGACTGCGGCTCTGACCCACTCAGATCCTCTGTGGGAGGGTCTCACTAAGCAATGGCTGGGTGCCAGCCACACCTAGGAACGTTCATGGGACCGTGCTGCTGCCGATGCCCAGAGACTGCGGCTGGGTGCCAGCCCACCCCAGATAGAGTTCACATAATCATGTAGCAGCAGCAGTGTTTCAAGGATTATAGAAGATCACAACACACATCTGGCACCAAACTTCACCCCAACAACCTTGTTTCAGCACAGTGAATGTGGTTGTTCTCCTGGGTCCACTGGGGCCTTTGCCTGTGGGGGGTGGGGGGCACACAGCCTCTACCAGATGTCCTCCCAGCAGGGGAACCTCCTCTCCCCCATGTGGCCCCAGGATCCCCAGACCTCACTCTGCTCCTGGGGATTTGTCTTTCCTACCAGAGTATCACCAGGTATTGAGCTGCAGACTTGCAGACTCTGCACTCCCCCTGTTTATAATTTAAACCCTTTCCTTTCTCCTTTCTCCTTTCTCCCTTTTTAGTTCAGTCCCTGTGGCTGTTTCCACTTTTCCACTTTCTCTCCAGATGCTTTTGCGGGGAAAGGGGTGCTTTTCCCATACTCTCCCCCATCTCCATCCTCTCTCCGCAAGCAAAACCAGCTCTCTGCCCTCCACAGCTTCTCTCTCCCCCAGTTCATCTCTCTGCACCATGTACCTGCTGATTTATGCCATTCAGGTTGTGCAGATTGTTGTGTTAATCCTCAAATCAGTTTTCTAGGTGTGCAAGATGGCTTAGTGTTGATCTGACTGTATTTTATGGATACGAGACATAAAAAAAAAAATCCATGCTGTTCTACCATCTTGACTCCTGCACTGATCATTTTTCTTGAGTGCTGACCGTGTGCCAGGCTGTGTTTTAAGCATTTTAAATGTATTAACTCATTCATATCTCAACAATTCAGTGTGGTGAGAACTGTTATTTTCTCCTCTTTACAGATGAGAAAACAGGTTGAGGGATGCAGTGAATGTTAGAGTAGTTTTTGAACCCAAGGAGTTTGTGCAAATTTGTGCTTAGCCTACCAGGCTATTCTCTTCTTGAAGAGACATGGGTTACCTTGAATTACAATGGCCACTATGTTCATTTACTGTGGAAGGAAAATGATATAAATATTATTGTTAGATTTAATCGGCAGTATCATAGGTTGCAGTTTGAAGAAGTGGGCTTTTTAGTAATAACACTTTATTCACACAAATATGACTATAGTACTTTTGATATTTGATGTCTTTAAAATACTTCAAAAGTTAATTTTTATTCCAAAAATAATACATGCTTTCTGAGAACACAAAAAATAAAAAAGTAAACAGAAAAAAACACAAAAATATATTTATAGTCCCACCAACCAAAGACAAACACTATTAAAATTGTAGGATTTTTTTTCCAGAATTACCTTATACTTTATAAAACAACATATATAGCTGAGTTCTTATCCTATGTAATTTCTATTTTAGTTTTTCAGTTAACATTATGACATAAATTCCTGTAGTCTCAAAAAAAATGATCACAAGGTAAGCTATAATTTGTTTAATCATCCATTTATTACTGGATTTTCAAAGTGTTCCCTTTTACTTAACTCATTAATTGATTTATTTGCTATTATAAATATCACTGCATTGAATAGCTTATAACTTAGTCTGCATGTCAGTTTATCTCCTTAGGCTAAATTTCTAGAAGTCAAATTGTACGAGTGTTGTAAAGTCCTTTAAAATATATTGCCACATTTAGTTTCAGAAATTTAATACCCTTTAACACCAGGCTATGAGCATGATGACTTCAAATTTTCTCTAAACTTGAGTGGTATCACTGAAAAAAAAAACAACTGCTAGCCTGACAATTGTTGTACCATTGTTTTTGTGTGTACGTATATTATCTGTCATGGTTATTTTCAAAGTTATGAGTGGAGATTGCAGTATTTGTGCTAATTTCTACGGGCTCCTTACATGGGGATAGTGTTTTACCTCTTTGATATTTCTGTGAAAATTTCATCCTAATTTGTTGTTTGCCTTCTAATTTTGGTCAGTATAATTGACACACAAATTCAAAAATGTTCTGCAGTTAAAATTATCTTTCATATTGTAACTTTTCCATTGTTTTTAACTTTTGATCCTCCTTTATGCAGAGATCAAATTATATTCAACAGTGTTTTTATTTTTGCTATGTATGATTTTTCAGTTAACTCTTTAATCCACAAGTGGTTATTTCAGCATATGATAAAAACCTAAATTAATCCCACATTGATTTATGCCCAGTAGTTATCTGCTGCTCTTAATTCTCCTTGGTTGAGCAAGTTTTCTTTGCCCCATTGGCTTGTAATATCTCTCTTTTATCAGTTTTAAAACACAAAATCAGGCTGTATATTTCATTTCATTAATCTGTTTATTGTTTGGATGAGTATAAGAGTTTAAATTATACCATTAGTTGGTATAATCATACCATTAGTTGGTAGAACTAAGTCAATGGTCGTGTACCTCAGAGAGCATGAGGAATGGAAGAAAATCCACTACTCAACAGTCTAAACACACCATGAACTCTTCCAGGGAAGCCTCTAGACTTTTACATGTGTTTGGACTCTCCATAGGGTCCAGTAAAATGCTGTCTACACTGTGCAAGCTCAAATAATATTTTCTATCGTTTGCCTGGTCAGAAGCCAGCAAAAGCATTCATTTCAGCCAGCAAGAGCATTGATTTCAGCAGCCACTTCCAGAGAGACTGTTGAAGTTCTGCTTTGAAAGCTTGCCAGGGTGAATGAAGAGTGGACACGTGTACCAAGGTCTGCTGACTTTTTGTCCATCTGGTCACATTTCCTCTAAGGTCTCTTGGAGGAGCAACTGCTATTCTGTGCTAAGCTATTAAGTATGAACCTGATGAGATTTTCCTTTTACTTTATGTGAATGTGGAATGGGGGACAGATATCTCTATATGGAGACATGTGTAAAATATGACAGGAGAGAGTGGAATGAAGTGTGAATGGATTGATGAAGAGCTATTTGGTGCATTTTAAAAGCTTACCCGTGAAATCATAAGCACAGCCCTATTTAAACTTCCCATGCATATTGTAGACACAGTGGTAACATTCAAACAATTATAAATTAGAAAAGACTCTGAGAAATCATGTAGTCCAGATCACTTTATAGATTAGGAGACAGAGATGCAAAGAAGCTGTTTTCTTGGCTATACAATTAATTAGTAGAGGGGTTTCCTATCTTCTCTTTCAGTACTCTTTTTATTACACTCTGACTTCAATGATTAAAATGACAGCGACAGTTGGAGCCCTTCCAGAACTTCCAATACTTTCCTTTTATTATATATATATGTATATGTATATATATATATATATATATATATATAGGTGGAAATTCATGTTTAGAAAATTGCTAGTGAATTGCAGTAGACCTCTTAAGAATTTTTCCATTTTTATTATCTATCCAATCTTAATAAACTAGGTCATAAAATAAACAACTCACTAGATTTTAATAGTTTTTTTTTCCTTTTTGTTCTGAAGAATCTCATAAAACCCAGCTCTAAACTTATGCATGTGATATACTTTCTGATGTCACTTTTAAGATATAAGTCAAAAGGAAAACTGAAGCAGCTGACCCATCTTGGAATTGTAGTCTTCAGTTCTGAAGTATAACATGCTCTGCCTTCACCCCCAATACTATGAATTACGTGCTCTCATTCATTATTTGAAACTTTACCAATTTTTAAAACTCCCACCTCTTATGATAAAAAGAAAAAGTTGTTTAATTTGAAAAGTAAAATGCAAACCAAAAGTCAGGACAAATCTATGTGATTTTGAAATGTGTGGGGAGTATTGGAATCCATATTTGTTTCCTATTTTTTTTATTTTTTTTTTAACGTTTTATTTATTTTTGAGACAGAGAGAGACAGAGCATGAACGGGAGAGGGGCAGAGAGAGAGGGAGACACAGAATCGGAAGCAGGCTCCAGGCTCTGAGCCATCAGCCCAGAGACCAACGCGGGGCTCGAACTCATGGACCACGAGATCGTGACCTGAGCTGAAGTCGGACGCTTAACCGACTGAGCCACCCAGGCGCCCCTGTTTCCTATTTTTAAGAGTAATCACTTGCTCAGGATACTTAAAAACCACCTCAGAAAGCAAATAGCTAAAAGCATGTCTATTTCATATACCACAAATGGCTTATTATTTAAAATAACAGCACTGTTACCAAGTAGAAAAACAGGTTCTACATTACCTATCTGTGTATGTCCAGCCTCCTGTTGTCAGTAAATCAGATGTTAGATTGTCCGTTTGAGGAGGTTTTGGTGCTAAATTGCTTGTAAAGATTTATTTTTGTGTTTCTTATAAAGAAATTCAGTGAATTAAAATGTTCCATAGACTAATGGGGAGCTTAGGCCTCCAAAGGTCCTTTCTTTCTTTCCTCAGCATTAATGTAAGAAATCAAAGGAGGTCATAAAGACAAGTCTTATCAAAATGGTTTCTTTGGTTTTGATCATACCAGAGAAAGAATTTCTGATGTGGCAACATCAAAGTTTTAAACTAGTAGGACTTATCATATTAGCTAGAAGATGATACATTTAGTTTTTCTCTTTACAAAGGGAAGCATTTGGCTATTGCTTAACGGGCTGTATACATGCTGTCTTTTGTGCTTTGAGTCTGTTACTGCATCTGCATTTTATGAAAAGCTCATATTATGGGTTTAGCAGATGGACTCATTTGAATTAGGTTTGCTGAAAAGTCGTTCCAAATTATATTATGTAAGAAGCTAAAACAATAGACATGCCTTAATATTTTCTAGAATAATTATTAGGCCCAAAGACTCTTAGGACAAAGAATTAGTTGTGGTACGGAACACCCAGAGCTCTCTCAGGTGGGAGGGGCAATGTCCTTCTAAGAAAGGCATGGTTCCTACCTCAAAACAGGTCCATGAAAAAAAGCCCATTATCTTTCTGACTGTCTGACCCAGATTTCTCAGCTGCAAAGCAAACAGCCTATGAAATTTGCTTTTAATTTTCAAATGAAATTCATTTGAGTCAGAATCCCAACATACTGTTAAAACAGAAAGGGGTTCCATGACATCAACTATACAAAATATACGTGTGCTATAAAAATATTACAGGATGGGGTCAAATCTCTCAACAGAGAAACAGTTTTAAAGAAGAAAAGAAGACACTCAGATATTCTTAGACTTTTACAAGCTATGTAAAAGTGGTAAAGTGGTTATAGTGACCTTAGGATCCTGGTAATCCTGGCAAGACTTTGTTTTTTCAAAAGTAGATGTCAAAACTTCCTATCTTCTTTCTGCATTTTAACTGGAGGAATGTAGTTCTTGTATACAACTTCTGCAAATGTAAGATTTGAAAGAAACATTAAGTCTTAGAGGGAGCAATGTTCTCAGAAAGGAAAAAGTATGAGGGAATTGTTGGGTAGATGGGATGAAGGAGAAAAGAAAAGCTGAATGTGGCAAAATGGATAGTTTCTTATATACCCCAAGATCAAACTTCAAAAGCAGTCTAGGAAAAAATAGTTAAGCAGAACTGGCCACTTTAGTAGAGTAATATTTTTCTATCCTGGGCAAGAGAAGTAATAGGAACATGAAATAATATGATTTTTTTTCTTTTTCCCTCTCTTCTTCTCTCCTTCCCTCCCTCTTGTCTGCTCTCTCTTCCTCCCTTCCCTCTTTTTTCCCTTTCTTCTTTTTCTTCCATAACAAAGTAAGAGTACATTATCAAAGAAGGGCATATAGATGGACCTATGAAAATCAAATTGACTTACAGATACTCTTTGGTGTTAAGAAAGGGGTGCTTAGCCTGGAGACCCCTGGAGGATCTAAGGATGAGATTTGGTGGTTTATGAATTCCTAAAACCATCAACATGTGTCTATTTGCATTTTTCTAGGGAGAGGGTAAGCTCTTGCCTTCCACTAGATTCTTCAGAGATTCCATGGCCTACAAAGTTCTTACGAACCACTGATATAAAGCATTTGAAGCAAAAGCAATAGTTAGATACCATTATAATTTTAAAATGATACTTTGGTAAAACTACAGCTTTCTAAATAATTTTTTTCCAATAAATTTTAGCTTATGATCATCCATGTAGCACTACTAAAAGAGATTTTTCTTCCTATTTGAAATTTTGTACCTCATGAAAATTAGGGAGACACAGGGCTTACATAGCCTCAAATGATCTCCTCCAAAGTATTTATTACCTACAAAGTAAAGATAGTAACTTTACAGTGGAGAAACCCAGCAGACACCTCTTTATCCTTGTGATCAAGATTAACAACACCAGTAATGAGACACATTTACACTATTAATTCATTGGTAAGTTTCCCTCAGAAGGAACTAACATCCTTGATATTCATGATATTCTTGTCCAGAATGCAGGACCTCCTTAGTCCAATCAAGAGACAAAAATCAGAGAAACCCAAATTGAGAGACATTCTACAAAATAACCAGTCAATAATCTTTAAAAGTGTCAACATCATGAAAAGCATGGAAAAACGGAGGAACTGCTATAGATCAGAGGAGACTGAGGAGGCATAAAAACTAAATGCAAGGTGGGATCCTGGTAGGATCTTGAAACAGAAAAAGGATGTTAGTGAAAAAAAAAAAAACTGAACCTTGAATAAAGTCTGTAATTTAGTTAACAGAATTGTACCAGTGCTTCTTAGCTTTGATATTGCACCATGGTCATATAAGATGTTAAGAAGGGGAGGCTGAGTAAGTAAAGGGTATCCAGGAACTCTGGAAATCTGAATTAATGCCTCTTCTAACTTTAGTTCAAAAAGAAATAAAATAAAATAAAAATTTTAAAATGGAGAACAATAGATTCCTGATGACATCATCTTAGCCTTTGGTTGTAGGTCTGCTTCAAGTCTGACAATTTTCTCCTAACGTTGTTAGGTGAGATAATAAATGCCTCCCTTTTCTTAAGAAGATTTAAGGAAAATAAAATTCTCTATCTTGGCTTTGTCACTGTGGGCAAGTTACTTGAGCCCGTTAATATATAATGTCCTGAAAATATGTTAAATTACTTTGATCTTTTCTCCTTTTTTGATTTTGCTGAATTTTGAATACAATTCACATTTAACTCCTGGACTCTATTGTACCTTATTCTTGATCTTGAGGACAGATTATACCTTTGTGTTAACTTCTAGGTGTGCGCCGTTGACATAAAGTGACTGGCTATTTCTTTTCCTATATTCCATAAGTATTAGAATCTCAGTTATGATTTTTTTGGCATTAAATTAGAATTCATTGACATTTTTCTTTTTCATTATTTCCGCAGAATTCTTCTTAGCAGTAATGCTATACTATTTACTATCAAATATCCAACAACTATCTGTCCCAGAGGATGTTTGGCTATCTTGAACTCTGTTCCTTTGCCTTCCATTCTTTAAAAAATACTTGAGTGACTATTATATATTACAAACTATTTTTCATCTGGGAATAATACAGGTACGATCCTTGCTAGATTCTCTCCTTCATATATTCATTCTAACCCACGGAAAGGAAGAAAGAGGGAGTCCAGGTTAAGTGGATTTGCATTTTAGAAGTTACTTACAGGTTACATCCACCTCAGTTCTGTTCATATCCATTAGCCCAACCACAGTCATATGGCCTCATTTCCTTTGTGCAAAAGAGGCAGAGAGACCATTTTTCCACTGAGCGTCCTTATACTACCTAAGACGTAATGGTGGTGGTGGGGACTATTATTTTTAAGGAAGATAGAGAGAATAGGGAGGTGTCTGCCACAGTATATTGTAAGTGTAGGATTCATATATTCTGATATGTGTCTTTAAAAATCCACTCTAATACCTTTGTGAACAGCAGAGCTTAGTGGAGACAAAAGTGAAAATGTGGAGACCAGTTAGGAGGCTACTTGTAGTAGTTCAGGTGATGGTGGCTACTATGTGTTGGCAGGGTACATGTTCAATATTTAATCAAGAACTATTGTTAATTTTCACTTGCATAATGAAATCATTGTGCAACACAATAAAATGGAGTATTTATTTCAGTTATGATTGCCCTCACATAATCATTGTTTTGTCCACTTGGCGGTTGATCACATTCTTATGGATACAAAGATTTTACAAGTAAATGTAATAAATTACTTTGGCTTTATTTTGGCCACTAAGCTAACAGCTCTGAGTTACTTTACAACATGACATTAGCTGGGAGATGGGCTAGGATGTCTTTATGGTAGTGCCGGTGAGAGACAATAGCGGCTTAGATCAGGGTTGTAGCAGTGCGGATGGAAGAAAAAGGAACAATTCAGCGTATATATTTAGAGGTAAAGTCAGCAGAACTGACAGGTAGAATATGAGAGGTGAGAAAAGTTAACAATGACTTATAGGTTTTAGCCTTGATTGCTATGGTGAACGTTGCTGCCATTTACTAACCTGAAGTTTTATGAAGAAATGAGTTTCCAGGGTCTGGTGAGAATGAAGATTTTGGTTTTGGTTATGTTAATATGAGATCCCAAATTAAAAATATGGATGTTTAACAGATTATTAAATCTAGATGCCTAAAGTTTAGGTGTCAGGACAGGTGAAAGGTAATCTGTAAATTGACTGGGAGTTCATACTGCAAAGGTGCTCCTGGAAAGTTCGAAGGATGAAATGAGGCAAATAAACCGAGGAGAAAAGTGGAAAGTTCCAGGGGATCTGCCAGGTAGAGATAAGAATGATGAAGAGTCTGAGAATGAGTGGGCTGAAACTACCTCCTTAACTAAAAGGCCCCGCTCTTAGTGACATTCACAGATGGAGAGAGGCCTATAGTCACAAAGTACTTTCATTTTTATTGTGACTACATAGTTAAGTGGATATTGGTAAGAGTGGACAGGAATGTCCTAGACAACCTTCTTTTAAAAAGGGCTTCAAAGAATGTGCACTTCGTAAGCCCCCAACTTCTGTCTTGTGTGTAGTCTCCATTCTTTTGGCCTATGAGGTCCTTCTTAGCTCCCTTGAGTGCTCACTGAAGCCTGGCAAGCATTCAAAGTCAGCTGATATTTTCATCAGGATAAGTTTAGTAGAACTTCATAAACAAATCATAATTGTTAGAGTCTTTGCTTGTGCATCCTTGAACTTGAGACTAAGTCCAAAGACTTTAAAAGAATACTCTGAGCTTTTTGGAACCGGCCTCTCATCAGGTAATGACAACACTCTTGTTAGTCAACACCCCGGAGTAAAATTGGGAATGATGAAGTGTTATTTTGCAGCGCTTGCCACTTTGAACTTTTTATTTGGTCTCCTATAGTCTATTCTTCTGTCTCTTCCCTTCCCACCCCTTTTCTATGCACTTGTATCACTTTTTAACAGTTCATCACAAAAAGAAAGTAAGAACTGAATGGCCTCCCTCTCATTTTCTAACACTTCTGACTAAAAGTGGATCTGTGACTATAATCACTTCCAGAAAGGCTATGCATTGGGGGCCAGTAAATGGACTCTGGTTTCCAAATATGCGCATATGTAGAGACCTGGGGCAGGGGAATGAAGTTTTTTTTTTTTTTTTTTCTGCTGCCAAGACAGTGCTATTTGCCTGTGCTCCTGGTCTTTATTTTGGGGCACCAGATCTTCTATTTAATGAAACATTTTAAAATAATGCCAGAGGCCAACTTGCCTTTTATTCTGGGTTCTCTCTCTCACTTGGTCCTTAATCTCCACTCATTTACTTAGAAATCAATATAGAAAATCACATCCATATCCATCCATCCATCCCTCCATCCCTCCATGCCTCCATCCCTCCATCCATTTGTTGTTCAGTCATTTGTCATTTATTGAGTGAGTAACCATGTCTGCTCTGCACTGTACAGGGCACTTTAAGAACTTTAAGAGATGGTTTTACAGTCACTGCCTCCTGTAGCATTTATGGTTTATCAACCACCTGATGCATTAACCATCTAAAATATAATTCTAAGACAGTATTTGCTTAGGTTTGTGATGGCGTGAGCAAGTCTGAAGCTCTAAATACTTAGGAAATTAAGCATAAGGAAAAGACTATGGGGTTAGTCACTGGTAGCTTTTTAAAAGACACAGTCTTCAAGTGGCCCTTGAAGAAACTTAAGGTTTGAACAGGTTATCTCAAACCTTCACCACATTCCAGTCCTTATTTACTCTGAGTGAGAGAAGCTCTGCAAAGGTGACAGGAGACAGTTTGGGTTCTGATCTTTATTGATAGGTTAAAAGCTATACATTAATTTCTGTAGCATGTTTGCTTATTATGTTCAGATTTTTTCTCCCCATACTAAATATCTTAATGATAAGCTCTGTTTCCACCTCATCTCATGATTCCCCTTGTCAACTGGCGCAGAACTACACATGTCATAGACACTCATTAGGCATCTAGGAGAGAGGTGTACCATAGTGATGAAGAGCACAGACTTTGGAGCCAGGATACGGGGGTTCAAACCCGAGTAGTGTTAACTTTTTCCTAGTGATGCAACTGTCTCTCAGTTTCCTCACCTTGACTTGAGGATAATAATAATACCTGTTTCATAACATTGTTGTGAGAATTAAGAATGTATACAAAATGCTTAGCAAAGTGTCTGGATATCATCATCATCATCAAATGTTTTTGGGAATGAAATGGGAGCATAGGGACCATTTTGGAAAGATAAGATCAATGGGTAGTTTAGGTAGGGATAGCAGATGAAATATTTTAAGTGCTGAGTAGTTCAGTAGATAGAAATAATCAGCAATAATTGTGGGATATAGTTTCAGCATCAAATCTAGGGGCCAAATCGTTCAGACTTAGAGACTCAGGGCCACGGATTGGTCATGATGGTAGAGGAGGCTATAGTTACATATGGCAAAGAGGTCAGATAATCACCCATAAAATAACTACATATTTGGTGTGCTGAGGACTGTTATTTCAAAAGAAACATTTGTGTCCCCCTTTTATTTAGTAACATTAATTAGGGTATTCTGCTAGGTAAGACTAGCAATTAAATAACTTAGTCATTGTATCTGCCCTTGTGGAGTTTATGGTTTTGTGGGTAGCTGGATCTTAAACAACTTCAATAAAATGCGATGGGTTTGAAGATGGAGAAGCACAGAAGGCAATGGGAGGCATCTCCTTGTCTGTTTTCTCTTCCTGACCACTCCATGCTGCTAACTGCATTTGGAAGCCTTCAGAATCTTTCACCGGAATTTGTTGTTTCATTAATGTTATTTTCTCTTATACTTAATGTTCTCACTTTACAAGCATGCACTGATATTCTAAGTTTCATATTCCTCTAAATCTGTACAGCTTTCACTCAAGACGATATAGGAACAGAGTTCTGGAATGTGAGGTCTCCTCTTACTTTCCTGTGTCCTTTTCTGAAAATCCTTCTGGAATTAGGAATTGATCTCTCAAAAACATACTCATTCATATCTCCTCCCAGAGATCTTTTGAAGTCTGAAGTATCTCTCTGGAGTCAGCTTTCACTTATCACTTTTCACCCACTTTTAGTAGTCTTTCCTGTATCTTTGCACTTTGATTAATGCATTTTATCTTCCTTTTATCTGGGATAGCCAAGTCCATGATGAAAGTTGGGAAGTCGGATATCCTGGCACCTTGAAGAAGTAGCCAGTTCTGGGTCTCATTTGCAGTGCATTTTTCTGCGATGAGTGCACATATTTTTTTTTCCAAGTATGGCCAAGAAGGTAGGATGCATATTTGTTGAACTACTGAAAAATCTCACTTATTACAGAAGCAAAAGAAATAAGAGTCCAGTAGTTCCTGCAAAATGAATGAATAATATTAGTGAATATTGTCAGTAAAATCCAAGCCTTACACAACAGTCTCTTTATCTACTGAAACTTGATGTGGTATGAGATAAGAGTCACAGAGCAACAAATCCAAATGAACAACTGTAAACCTTCAAACTGCATACTCAAATTGGTTGGTTATGAGAGAACTCATTTTTACAAGATGGTGAGACAAGCAATTATCTATTGTCTCTTATACTAAGAGTAATCTTTGCACTGACTCATTTTAGACCCTTTCTCTCTCTGGAGAATACCATCTGTACATACTGCAAGGTCCAAGATAGCAATGATCTGGGAACATATGCAGAACAGATGGTTGAAGAAATTATCTGCCCATTCAATCACTACATTACTCATTTCCGCCACCTTGCTGCCCATGCAAATACAAGGTTGTATAAAGCCTGTCTTTAGGTCATTCCCCATGTTGACTCATAGAGGCCACTTGGCATGGTTGCCTGTGGAGGGGTAGAAGGGCCAGCATCTGCAGATAATGTTGCCTAAATTCCTGGCAAGAACACTTTTAGGGAGCAAGTAAAAAGTAAGATGATGTCATTCAGGTAATGTCCAAGTTACATTTTCAGTCTCCCTAGGGTGTTGTTTGGGAGCTCACTGGGAATGGACTGCAGTCAAAGCTCAGCATCAGTTTACATTCTGTGCCAGCCTCGTGTTGGGGAGTCTTGTCCTGGACTAGGACAAGATATATATGAGCAAAGAAGAGCTGAGGAGTAAGGAAAAAAGCAAATGCTGGTGATGAAAGGGCTCTAATGTTGACCTCAAATGTTGCTTCCATTGTCATCTCTATGGTATAACCAATGGCCAAAATTTGCACTTTGAATTATCTAATCCCTCAGTGAGGTAAATCACAAATAGTTGCATTTAGATATTTCATACTCTACATCTTATGTGATAGATCCAGAAAAGAAAAGGAAAAAAAAGCTCCAAAACCCAATGCTATAGAAATTGAGTTTTCAGTCCTTCAGTTGACTGAGTTTAGGTTAAGTCGTACTCAGTTTGTGCATCCTTGCATTAATTAGGCCTCATATCAGGATGAAAGCCAGGTAAGTTGAAAAGGTCATGTTGAGAACCTGTGGTCTTTACCACAATATTTTCCTGTTTCCATTTAATTGGATTTTAAGTGGGTTCACCATGAATGGGTAAAAGCACTGTACTGTTTCTGCCACTTGGTTTTAATTAGCGACCCAGCATAAAAAAATCTTGGTTTAATTTAGCAATGAAAGGGTTATTTTGAAGCTTGAGAAGAAATGAAACAGTATGCCTTATTAGGTTTTATTTTGTGTTAGGCTACTTTTGTCTCATCTCATTGAATTTATTATGCACTAGTTTTGCGCCAGGCGCTGCACCGTGGAGATGGCACCACGTCCTGTGGAGCTTACTTAGTATAAGATCACTTTATTGTTTGTACTTAAGAAATCTTTCAGAAAAGAAAACCCTCGAGAAAAAAATCCTGATTGTTTTCACTAATAGTAAAACAAATGCGAAAGCATATTAGATTTAGCATGGTCTTCCACTCTATTTTTTTAATGTTTGCTTATTTTTGAGAGGGAGCGAGAGAGAGAGAGAGAGAGAGAGTGCTCTGGGGTGGGGGAGGGACGGATAGAGAGGGGGACAGAGGATCCAAGGATCCAAGGGGGGCTCTGTCTGACAGCAGTAAGCCAGATGCAGGGCTCGAACTCATGAACCATGAGATCACGACCTGAGCCGAAGTGAGTCACTCAACCGACTGAGCCACCCAGGTGCCCTAATCCACTTTTATAAATGACCATTTTTCTGACCAACATGTTTTCCCACTCTCATTGAAAATATTGGTATATATTCTTTTAAGATATTATATAGTGTAAGGAATACCAGAAAACTCTTTCATCATCAAAATAGATAATTTTTATATAATTTGTGCAAAAAATGGCATATAGCAAAACAATACTTGTGACTTTTTTAGTTCAGGGGCAAGGAAAGCCCACAGATAGCTTTGCAAAGAACTCATAGGTACTTAAACAAAAAGAGTCTACAAATTTTGGCCTATATGGCTCTACCATGCTTGTTTCTCCCTTTTCTTCTGCACTCCATGTTTTAATCTGGAAGATGCCAGTATGGAACACATAACATGGTGAAGTAGCTTTGCTTTTTATGGTTTCCTAAGGCTATGACTCTTTTACAGAGATTCATTCCACTGGTAGTCCCAGGTTTCCTGTTTTTATTATCCACACTTCACATGGTGGTTTAGGCTAAATTGGCCATTGCAGAGTTTGGAGAGCAGTCTGTTTAACACAGTGAATCGCAGTGCTACTTCCATACCCATCTCTCACAGCCCATGTTCTGGGCTTGATCAGATACACAGTCACTAACACGGAAGAATGCATCAGTATCTCACTTCCCCTGCTTTGAAGTGAGCTCCTTTAAGAGGTTTTATGTTTCTTTTCTTAGGATTATTTGGCGTATTTCAGTGGATATCAGGAAACAGGTAGTGAGGAAGGAGAGACACTATCAAAATATAATTTCCCTTTCATCAAGAGGAGCTCCTTCACAGTTTGGACCGCCCAGCTGCTGAGCAGAGGTGTGGAAGTCTCAGTGGCTTGCCATTTCACATTGCCTGGTGAATCTGTGATAGAAAAAACAAATATCTCTTCATGCAGCCATACTGTGATAGCCAGATTTAGTCCCTAAGTAAGCTCTCCTAAATAGAATTTCTCTTCTGGATGACTGTTAGCATATTCAGCAAAAAAATCTACATGTGCACAGCAGTTTAGCTAGTCAACAACAAGAGAAATGGTAATATGTACACAGAGGGTCATTAATAACTAGTAATAAGGTAGACACAGCAGATAACAAGCAAGGTTATAGCGAGGATGGAATAGCGAGGTGAAGGAGGAGGGAAAGTGATATTTGGAAATCCTTGTGATGAGACCCTGGTGTGAGGGGAGGAGTGAATGGGGATGACACATCCTTGCATCCACCCTGGGCGGCGGCCAGCTGCACGCTGCCTTGCTCGGGGCGCAGGTTAGGTTAACTGTCCAGTGCGGTAGCTTGTGGCCGCTCCTCTGTCTTCCCAGCAGATAAGAACTGTCCTGGCCTCAAAAACTCCTTGAAACGATTACTGTTGCTGCTTTTGTTCTGTTTTCCCAACTTTGACAGTACAGTGACTTGTTAAGTCCATAGATGATGGAGAATTGGGAAAACAAAACCGAAAGCAGTGCAGGCACTTTCAGTGCAGATCTTCCAGTCTCCAGACATTTCAGGAACTCCGAGGCCAGTATATATGCATGTTATTCTACAAAGACTTTTTGCAGTTTTCAACACCTCCTTGCTTTTCCTGACTGCTTCCTCTCTCTGGTATTATAACTGGGTCATGACAATGTTCCAGAGAACCATATACCATACAGGAATGAGTAAAGAGAACACACGAAAAAGAGGGAAAAAGAGGGGAGGGGAGGGAAGGAGAGGAGAGGCGAGGGGAGGAGAGGAGAGGGGAGGAAAGGGAGGAAAGCCAGGAAACAGACTCTTAACTACAGAGAATAAAGTGAGGGTTGCTGGAGGAGAGGTAGGTGGGGTTATGGGCTAAATGGGTGATGGCCATTAAGGAAGGCACTTGTGATGAGCACTGAGTGTTGTATGGAAGTGAGGAATCATGAAATTCTGTACCTGAAAGTAATATTACACTGTATGTTAACCAACTGGAATTTAAATAAAAACTTGATAAAAGTAAAAAAAGGAATGAGTAAAGAGAAGCCAAACTGTTGTAATATTCTAGAGAAAGATGTGATCCATCTGATACATTTTGTTTGGGTTGGCTTTCAGAGTCCTCTTTTGACCCACAGCCAAAAAAATAAGTTTCAGCTGAATTTACAATTGTGCCCCTCCCCACCGCCGCACTTAAAATGGTTTTATTGCTGTGTGTGTGTGTGTGTGTGTGTGTGTGTGTGTGTGTGTGTATCCAAGTGTGGGTGAGGGTTTTGCTCTTGTAATTTATAATAGTTCTATCTATAGTAGAGTTGTTTTCTGGAAGTTCTGTGGAATGCTAATGTAGGTGATCAATTATGATTGACACAGCTGTTAATCATCAAAGTTTCTGTATCTCTGAAAAAACCAACCAACCTAAGAATTATCACAGATTCCAATGATTTGACAATAGTACGATTGGAAGGAATTGCAACTGTTTGCAATTTGAATCTCTCCATTTATTGTTTTGCTATTTTTCCATCATGGAATGGGAGATCATTGAAATTACCCACAGATGCCTCTGATGTAGGAAAACCACTCAAATCTTCACGACCTAAAGAAGTAAATAAAGATGGGAAAGAAAGTGTGCTCTTTATTCCTTCCCCTGAGTAATAAAATAGTAAGATTTTGTTGATGAAGGGGCAGGGGCCAGTCTTGGTGTGTGAACATCACCTGGGTTATGACTATGTTCATGGTTTACATTTTTTTCAAATGCACATTTGTGAAACTAAGCATCGGGCCTCTCTCCTTAGGTCTATCTACACTGAGACATATGTGGCCATGATCGGTGAGGGGAAGGTGAGAAGATAGCTTCTAACTTCCCCCACGTATATTTCTTTTTGCCCAAGACTGAGGGACGGGGGAAAACCACAAGAAATTCCAGGCTTTTGTTAGCAGGTGAGGTGGAAGGAGAAGGAAACAGGCTCCGAACTCCTCTAATGGGTAACAGGATAGGGATGAAGCAGGCAGAATCCTGGAGAATTAGTAGAGATATAGGAACAGAAGAAAATATATCCACGTGTTTCTGGTATTTGCTGCTTAAGCCATAGGCTGAAAGGTCAAGATTCCAAATTTCCATTCTTAGCCCTTGGGTATCCTTAGTCAACTGTTTTAATGGCCTGAAGCATTAGTTATGTGTACTCCATTTACTCAAGACTTATTTATTGAGAAATATTTCAGGGGCCTATTAGTTTGTTCTTGCTACCCATTATGGAAATGGTATTTTTTACTTTGAAAGGGTATGGGGAGGGGTAGACTGGTGGTAAAGTAGAAAAATGAGCGAAATATGGACAACTTAGAATTGTATTATAGTAATACTTTACATTTTTTTTGGTGTCTCCTGTATCAATTTTCTCTGTGCAAAATATGTTTAAAAATGCATTTGCTAATGTCTATATTTGTCCATATACATTAACTTATTTTAAAACTTGGGCTGATAACATCTAGTTGATAGACACCGGTGTGTCAATAATGGTAGTAAAACTATTTAAATAATTATAAATAGCTGCTGTTCCATCTCCCTGCATAACTCCTTGCTGACCCGACCTATCCAGCTTAACTAGCTCATATGCAGCTCCTCCCAGGGCCTCCTGCCTTTCCTTCACTCAGCCATTAAATAACACAAAGCAAAGCAAAGCCCTCTGGAGACCTTGTTACTCTAGGGTGGTGGAATTTGCTTGGTGCCTGCCATATCAGCTGTTAAATATATTTTTAAATGTTTATTTATTTATTTGAGAGAGAGAGCAGGAGAGGGCAAAGAGAGAGGGAAAGAGAAACTCCCAAGCAGGCTCCATGTTGTCAGCACAGAGCCCAATGTGGGGCTCGATCCCATGAGCCATGAGACCATGACTGAGCAGAAATCAAGAGTTGGCCGCCTAACAAGTTAAGCCACCCAGGCACCCTTCAACTGCTGAACAAGTATGAAAGCACCCCCGTCCCTCTACCAGAACATTAATTGGACAAGCAAAAGTGTTAAAAATCAGGGTCCTGTGCTTCCAGAGCTTTTCTTTGAAAAAAGAAATTTCTTTTTTATAAAAATTTCTTTTTATAAGTTTCTTGTAATCAATAACTCTTATTCTAATTTTTAAAGTATTTTTAAATACTAATGTTCTACCTTAAGTTAATTATTTCTTCCCAAAGCAACTCAAAATTCTTGAGTAGCAGGTATTTATATATTCTCCACGCAAGGTGAAAACAGCAATGTGTTATCCACATTACGGGGAACTTTTAGGCTCATCTTGGAGAAGTGCTTGGAGGGTTAGAAATTAATCAGGGTGCCTCCCTGGGTTTTCTGATTATTTGCACTCTCAGTACATGTGTGAAGTTATTAGCAGTTAAGCTGAACAAATAATGCTTCTATCCCCAAAATGTTTCAAGTAACATATTTTCATGCTATTGATATTTTCCACTTTTCTCCATGGTGATTACATGGAAACATTTCATATACTAAAGTCATTTCAGGATCAATTACTCCACATTGATGTTGATTAAGCTATGCAAAATATGCCTCATGATTAAGGCAGCATCATATCTTGATCTAATAATCATGTTCTTTGGCATGCTAATGTCCATATATACCTGTTCCCATAAATCCTATATCTAGTTTACTAACCAGAAGGGATTAATGGATTTTGATACTGTTAACAGTGATTAGGCGTACAAGATTAAAATCAGACAGGTCTGGGGTCAAATCCCAGCTTCCCATAATATTCACGAGGCTACTTAAATTGTCTCAGCCACTATTTCTTTATTTGTGCAATGGTAATTATAAGAGTAACTATTTCACAGGATTGTTAGAAGGCTTGAAAAAAGTGATGCCTGAAAAGTGATTATACACTGCCTGACATACTACATGTTAATTACTATTATATTTTATTTCCCTTCACATTATGTGAGAAGCGTTTTCAAATGGTATTTTCTTTAGGTATTTTCCACTAGAAAATCTTAGGGACATTCCATTTGATTCATCAGCATTTCTGAAATGTCTTTCACCAAAACTATTGGAACATTTCTTTAAGCACAATTTTCACAAGAGAAGAAGGAGAAAAGAGAAAAAAAAGAAAAACATTCCTCTAGGAATGTAGCACTTTTAACAAAACAGAAAATTTTGTTCCATCCCGGCATCTGACTTCAATCCATTGGTACAGAGTCTGTGCCTCTTTAGCCTTCAAACACACTTGAACTTAGTGCTCTCTATGGCTTGTGCTAAGGAAGACAAGACAGTATTTGCAAATCAGTATGGATTGTAAGCCTGAAATGAATTGGAACAATATCCAATCTGTTCCTCAGGCTCTAACATATTGTTAAAGCCTAGAGACAGAAAGATATACAGCTCTGGGGGCAAACAGAAAGTCAAGGGTATAGAGCCAAATAGTGCTAGGGTTTAGGCAGTCTTCCAGAGAACAAATCAAATTTAGCAATTTAGCAATTCACAACAGCAGAGAATTTTGAATGTAGCTGTGAGTTTTCCAAGCCTCTCTACTTTAAAAAAATTTTTTTTGGCTTTATCACTTTTTTCCATTATAGAATTATTTTCTCATTCCACATCACAGTTTTATATTTGACCTCATATACCATCTGTTTATAGTACTTCAGTGATAAGACGTACTATATCTTATATTTTTATATAATTTTTTAATGTTTATTTATTTTTTGAGAGAGAGAGAGAGAGAGAGAGAGAGAGAGAGAGAGGAGGGGCTGAGAGTGAGGGGGGCAGAGGACCCAAAGCAGGCACCACACTGTCCACACAGAACCCAATGCGGGGCTCGAATTCACAATCCACGAGATCATGCATGACCGGACGTGTAGTCAGAGGTGTATGGACTGAACCCCCCAGTGTCTATCTTATATTACAGTCATTCTGAATTTATTAGCCTATAACTTTTTTTGAGGACAGGTATTGTTCCTGATCCATTTTTGTGGATCAGAGTGGGCATCATGCCTTCCAATATTAAAGCTGTTGATAAATATGTTACACTGACATGAGTTGGAAATAATACCAATGAGTTCTTTGAATTCAGCAAATACCTAGAGCTCATGACCAAGTGTCTGGCATAGAGGACACATTAGTTCTTGTAATAGCTTCTGTGATGGGCTTTGCTATGTAAGCATACAGATGAATCAAGAAATTCAGGCATATGCTTCTATATGGGAATGAGAGTTTGTACCATAAATACATATTTAAGTAGAATACAAGAATCTTCTATAGCTCTAAGATGATTTATATTATTGAAGATCTTGCGGATCTCATTTCTTTAAAATATTGGAGTCAGCAGAGTACTATTTAAAAACTCATGACCACTTAAACCCAGATTATCATTTCAAATTGTAATAATTTGAAAACAGAAGACATTTCCAAGAAATATTTTTAAAAGTGTGCAAATAATTCCCAAATCCTGAGAAATAAGATATAAAGTTGCTAGTGGATCAGGGACTGGAAAATATCTGTGCTCTTATATTTTGGCAACAGCACGAATCATGGTAAAAGAATCAATATCTTAGATAAAGTGAGAAAAGGAAACGACAGCTCTCTGCGTCATTCTCATTATTAGGGGTCTTCTCATCTAATTGCCTTGCCTTTCACTTTCCTTTGTCATCCCTAATAGTTGCAGTTTCCCGGAGGGCTCTCTGTTATAGTCTTGGGTCTGATGCAGAGGCTGCAGACCCATGTACCCTGGAGGAATCTCTCAGAATTCCTTTGCCTTGGCTCTGTCACAGAACAATAGTCCTTTGGAAGAAAAGTGCTGGCTGGATCCCTGTTATCACCTAATTTCCTTTCATTTGATGAAATCCTAGATCCCTCTTTCAGGAAGCACTCCACAGACTGGAGTTGAAACAGAGAAAAATGTAACTGTAACTGAAATGTATGTGAGATTGCACTTATTCTGTGGCATTCTGGAAAGCACTGGTAGCTTTGGTCACCGTGTGTCTGAAAATAGTTTATCAGAAAGGGGTGCTTGATGACAAAATAAAAGCCCTTTGCCGTACAGTATAAACAGATTTCTTCAGTCTTGTATCAGTGAGACAAGACTTTGGGAGAGAGAAGATGTGGGTGTGAGTTGGCCGCAGGAGCTGTTGATCCCATGCCCCATGTTCCCTGGGCCCACCTGAGTTCACCTGCGTTTATCAAGGACTAACTACTTGTCACCTCCTGTTCTCTGCATCTCAGCTGAGGATTTTCATGGAGCCCTGGGAGCCTTCTCTGCTGCTTAGAAGTGCAGGGAAATTTAGGCTCCCAAGGACAGCCCTCAATCCAAGGAGGTGGGCGGTGGTAAGGAGATGCTCTTTCTTCCAGTTCTATGGTGGCGCTGTTTAGAGGCCTGTCCCACATGGTTTCTTAAACAGTTCTCAGCAAGACTGAGCCCCGGTTGCTCACAGGGCTAACTCACTCACAAAAACAACCTGTACTGGATTTTCCCCTTCCTGTCTCACTTTCCGTATTCTCTTCTATTTTGGAGGATCACTTCCTAAAGACACTACCTGCATCCAAGTCTGTGTCTTGGGATCTGTTTTGAAAAGAACCCCAACTAAGACATGGTCCTAACTGTGTATTTAACTGGCACTGAGACTATGAGGAGGTTGTTTTATTTTCCTGGGTTTAATATCTTGACCCATCAAATGAGACAGTTGGGCTGAATTGAGAATTTCCCTATTCATTTAGCTGCAGAACTCTCAAAAAATCAAATTAAATCATCAACAGAACCTCAAAATGTAAGAACAGTTAAAAGTGATGAACATGTTTCTTAGGTAATTTCAGGATTTTTGTCTGTATGTGACATTTAATTATTTATAGACCACTGAGGCATAATTTGGGTTCTTTTTTAAAAAAATTTTTTTAATGTGTATTTATTATTGAAAGACAGAGTCAGAGCGTGAGCAGAGGAGGGGCAGAGGGAGAGGGAGACAAGAATCTGAAGCAGGCTCCAGGCTCTGAGCTGTCAGCACAGAGCTGGGGCTCGGGCTCACAAACCACGAGATGGCGACCTAAGCCGAAATCGGACGCTTAACCAACTGAGCCAACCAGGCGCCCCCATAATTGGGGTTCTTATGATTCTTTGAGCACAGTTTAGAATAACTGAGCTAGATGATCTTTAAGACTCATGGAAAACTTAAAATTCTGTGATTCTAACTGTGGATAAGAGTTTTTGAGGAGGTCTCCACCTCCATCTTACTCTCTGGATTATTTCCCCAACTCCAAATCCACACAGATTGAGTTTAGAATCTTTCTCTCCCATACCATTTATCTCCCCATCACCAAATGGTTATATGTGTACATGCATGTGTGCATGTATATTTACATATTCCAAAAAAACAAATCAGAAATATGATTTCCCAGCTTGTGGCACACCTTGGCTTCCCAAGACTATAAATTTTGATTACATGCTGGATGCATACAAAAGCAAAAAAGTAATCTTCCTTGATTTTTTTTTTTACTTTGTCATAGGATTTTCAAGCTTTCCCCCTGCTATTTCATTTATAAGAACACATATAGTAATTTTTTTTAGCTTTAACACAGATATGTGACCTATAAGAAACTTCTAAACATTTCAGCAAGCTATGTGCTATAAAATATATATGTACACATATTGCTCCCAAATCTTAACTGTTGGCCATTTATATAATTCTTCAAAGTTGTTTTCCTTTCTGCACCAAGGTATTTTGACTAGAGTTTTAAAATAAGATGATTTTTTCCTAGAAGTATCCACATGCCTCTTTATTTCCTCCTTTCCCACACTTTCTGCCTAAGATGGGATCTGTACTTTCATCAGCCTGTCTTCCCCTATTATGTTGTTTAGAATATTTCAGTACATCCCATTGTCCTTCCAGGTAAACCACTAAAACTGCAACCACTTGTTTTTCCTGGAACTACTTCCAGCACATCTTTCACTTAGCCAGTCTTTCTAGGGACACTTTCTCCTCTTTTGGTTAACTTGTAGAAATACACAAGGGAAAAAAAAAATCCTTGTTTGCATTTTTGTTTTCTGGAGGAGTAGCTGTTTTCTCATTTCCATTTTTCATCAAATTTTTGCCTTTGTAATAATATATTCTTTTGCTCTTTATTTCTCTCTCACTCTCTTCCTTCCTTCTTTCCTTCCTTCCTTCCTTCCTTCCTTCTTCCTTCCTCCTCTTTTTCCCTCCCCTTTTCCCTCCCTCTCTTTTTTTGAAGGTGAATTGGACAGAGGATCCAATTTGAAGGACTAAATTTGGAGAAGAGATAGAGTAACATCTGCCCTATTTTCTGGCAAATATACATATCCATTAACATGCATACAAGTTCTGTTAGGGAGGATTATCTCCCCCAGATATGGTTATTAGTGATGATAGATTGGCATTTCTTAGTGCAGCCGAGTCAGTAAGAAAGAATAACTTATATACTCATTTTAACCCAGCCAGGGAGTCCCATATTTCCAGGACACTTGATGGTTTTAAGTTCCTTTTACAAGTTCTTCATTTACTCATTGATTTTCTGTAGTCTTCACAGCTTTGAAATACAGGACAGCGATATATCACACTTAACATTTTAGAGACCACATCTTTCCCTTTCCTCAGCAGAGCTTTGCTTGAGCTCTTCAGCTGTGTGTATTGCCCTATAATTCTGTTGTTGTTGTTGTTGTTTGTTTGTTTGTTTATTGAGCTCCATCTTTTCTTTCATAAGACGTGTACCCTACCATATGACTTCATCTAGATGCATTTCATATCAAAACCACCCAGTCTGTGGAATGTGGATCTTTTGTCTCCCACACCTGACTGTAAGTTCCTGAAAGGCTGGGGCTCATCTCCCAGAGCTAAGCAATATGTTGGGTACGTAATAGTCATTTGTATGTGCTGACTGAATAAATCATAAAATTTCTGGAACATATGATTTAAGAGTTGCTTTTGGATAAGGCTTCATTAAGAACTTTTCTGAATGGCTTGAGATTTTATGATCTGGCCTTTTTTCAGAAGCTCTGATCAGCTTTTTTTGTTATTTCCAATTCCATGTATGAATTATGTATCTGAAATTTCTCTTCTACTGTGCTTGGCTTTGATGACATCCCAAGCTTTGAGCTTGCCATCTTTGTAGGTTATAATACTTTATCTCATTCTTGGTCTGGCTTTTCCACCTCGGACACTGATGTGAAAAACAAAATTCCTTTCATTTATGTTTCTTCTGTCATGTGCGTCCCCGTGTTTAGCTGTGCACGTATCAAGTGTCAGCCCTCACCCTGTCGAGATGACCAAAGGCTCTGTGATAGATGCCAGGGTGGTGGTATATTTACCGCAGACTCGTTAGGGGGCATTCCAGTAAGGGAAACAACTATTTTCTTTCCTGTTTTAGTTCCAAAATCCTTCAGCAAATTAAGCCAGTATGTCTCTACATTGTGTTTTATATTATTTCTGGGCAGGAATCAGTACTGATGTGTTATTCCCTTTCATACCAATGCTCCTAACAGTTGGCCAACATACAGCCATAGGTATAGCAGTTGACAAGTTTCATATGTGTTTCCCCATTTTGCTTCTTTATATTTTTCCCTTTTGTGGAACTTCTCTTGGAACATTTCTTTCTAAGTTGTCTTTGTTCTTCATTTTTTTTTATTATGACACCTATCAAAAGATTTTACCAAGTCAGGATCTTGGGCTGGTGGGCATTCCCCGGGGCTCCTGAAAGTCATGTATTGTCATCATCCATTTGGGGCACTGGGAACGGAGAGGCAGCCCTGGAAGTTTTTACATTTATTGTCTTTGTGTTTTACTCATCAGCTCGGTTTGCCTGTGTAAATGGCAATAAGGTTGGACAGGACTTGTCTCTTGTTAGTTCTAGTTTTAGATGGGGGCAGACAACAACAATAAAAACAACTATTTGCTGCATGCAGACTCTGTAGCAGGCAATGTTCTATGTATGTTACATCCATTGTTTATTTAATTCCCGCAGCAACCGTATGAGTTAAGTATTACTCACCCAGCATCTCCAGAGGCTTCTGGGAACTCTTCTTGTCTCCTTGCTAACCTGGAGTTTCCTGCCCATTCCTGCCATATGTTAGTGTAACATGTGATGTCATGTAATGTCATACATGTGATATGTTGTTATATAATTTTCTGAGCCTTAATGCGAGGATTATTTTCTCCTCACTTTTAAAACATCATGTTTATTATATGCCCTATTGATTGACAAAGGTCAAGAGGGGGATCATAACTATTCATATGATTTCATTTTACTATTCAATGGTTTTGATGCTGCCTACAAATCCAAGGCGGCAAGGGGAGGAAGGAGTAACACGGCATGTGGAGCTGTTTCTTCCCATTCTAAGAATGACATACTCCTCTCTCTTTTTGCTCCCGTCAACCTAGCCCAACCCCCAGATTCACTTCTCTGTCGCCCTCTTCCACACATACCATGCTTGGAAGGTAGGCTTTTCTCAACATGGGTTTTAAACACACAACTTACTCTGAATTCTGTTGGCTAGTTGATGAAGAATCTGCGAAACAGAGTGGTGAAATGGCTTGCCAGTTCATTGAAATATGCCACAGAAGTACATGAGTTATGGGGCTTATCCTTGAGGTCTCGTTCAGATATTACTCCCTGTCTGGAATCTTCCCCGAGGCCCCGTCCACTTTCTCAGAAGGCGGAGCAATTCCCCCTGCCTCTGTTATCTCATGTCACTTTATATATCCCTCAGCACAGCATTTATCTCAGGATATTGTGACTAGAGGCTTGTTTCTCTTCCCTATTAGACTGTGAGATCCTTTATGGCAAACACTGTGCCATTTATCCACGCATCCCCTGGGCCTGGAACAGCACTTGGCACGTTGGAGGTGCCAGACGAGGGTTTGTTCTGGGAATAACTGCATCCATGCTGTGCCGTTGGCTGCTATTTTTATTCTTGTTCCCCAAGTACTGCTTCCTATGGATCCTGTCGTGTTGTGGGGACTGATATAGAAGGGTAGTCCTATTGACTCAGAAAAATATATGAGGCAATGTGGATTCCAAGTACAGAAGTTTTACCATCAAGATTCCATTTTCAAGTTAAAAACCTCAAGTCAATAACAGACCTTATTCACTCATGTTACGGAATCTCCTTTGTAAAAACTAAGAAATTATTTTAAACATGAAGATCGGATTTCAAAATAAAAGCTCAATTTTATGGTCGGTGTTTTCTCCAAGTGGTGAGAATTTTGTGTATTCACACATAAACACACACACACATACGCACATAGGCATCTGCTCCCTGAGGTAATTTAATGTGGTTATATAAACTTTCAATTTACATATGAAACATTACCAAATTGTTTACATCCATGGGTTTCCGA
Organism: Prionailurus viverrinus; assembly: GCF_022837055.1. Classification (NCBI taxonomy): domain Eukaryota; kingdom Metazoa; phylum Chordata; class Mammalia; order Carnivora; family Felidae; genus Prionailurus; species Prionailurus viverrinus. The sequence goes on from NC_062564.1 coordinate 116,170,218, forward strand.
CATGATTTCAGCTTGACCTGTGGTAAATTTCCCCATGTAGGCACAGAAAGAGACACACCTCTATCCCAGAATTTAACTCAGAGGCAGAAGTAAGTTATTAGGGGAGTCCAGAGAGAAGAAAAAGAAATAGCTATGCTTCTAATAGAAGAAAGAAAGCAAACATTGATTTAATCAATCGACTTACTTTTAAGTAAGAGAACAGATGTTTTCCGTTAGGTCCCTGGTGAAAATTCAGTAGGCGCCAGTGATACTTTAGGACCAGTGGCTTCTGATAAAATTTGAAACGAAGGTCTGGGCTGTTCTTGCTAAATGGGCTTTTGCACAGCAGGCCTGTCACTGTGGTGTGATTTTTCTCTTAAGCAGGAGTTAGCTCTCTCGTCTTTATGCATTCATGCGCTGCATTTCACTGCCCAGTCACTTTTGTTCTTTACCCCTTAGAGTAGGAAAATACCATTAGATTTGTATACGTCGTGATGTTTGACAATATCAAGTGTGAAGAATTTCGTACTCTGCCTAGAAATAGCTCTTTGAATGCTGCCTTTTCTGGCCCAGTAGAAACACCTGTGGTGTGTTCTGATGTTATGTGGGTCACAGCCTCCTCTTTGAGCCATTGAGCACAAAGGGTGGCTGAGGTACTAGTTTCCCTGATGCGGTCATCATAACATGTCCCCTAGCCTTGTTATGGAAACAGTAACCAGAACCCCACTCACTAAAACTTCAAAGGGTTCGTCCAGGTTTCTAAGATTCTGCATTCCCGAAAATGCCAGGTTTTCTTTTTCAGCTTCTTGAAAATTGCTTGTAGTAATCTGAGCCTTTTCCTTCTCATAAACACTCTGATTTTGTTAATATTCTTGGAAATTCTTTGCCAAATACAATTTGCTCCTATGTTTTCAAGCAGTATGCCATGTTTTTTGCCCGGCTCTCACCTCACCCACCACTTGACAAACAGCTCTGCCGGACTGTAAACTCCTTATGATCAGGGAATGTCCCATACCATTTTGGATCCCCTGCAGAGCATGGATCCTGGTACACAGTGGGAGTGCAGTAAATGTTTGCTGAATGAAGCCAGGCAGCTCTCTTATAATCACCTCCTGGAACCCATGGATGGCTAAGGTTATCTCAGACAATTATGAACTTCCCATTGAAGAAATTAAGATGGCCGACTCGCAAAGAAATTTGTTCCTTGTTCATTTTTTTCATAATAAATTCTCCCATTTCATCTATGCGTTTTGTATTATCTGATGATCTTGGTCTATATATCCATATGCTTATAACCAGTAATGATACTATCTATATATTAAATCTAGTCATAATATGATAATATGTAGAACTGTACCGTGACTGTGTTTGTTGAATAAACTAGTTTTGAACACTGATAGCATGGTATTAGCAGGCTAAAAAAATATTTTCCAGTCTAGTAATTTCCATTCTGTGGGAGATTGAATGAGTGACAAATCTCTGATACCTGGCCAGTAGAGATTGGCACCTACTTGGGATGGCATCTCGTTTTTTGACTAAATTAAGTGGAGGGGATGATAAAATGGATAACATTAAGACACATGGAAGGAAGTCCTTCCATGATTCCTTTCTCAGTGCAGCTGTCTCACGTCTGTTCTGATTTTCACCCCAGTGTCATCCTTTATCCTGTCCCTCAGACTAAAACATCTGTGGTAGGAGCAGGAGAGTGTTTTTGAGGCAGGAGTCTGAGGAATGCTTATTTGAATGGAGCTGACTTCTTACCCTCCCCAAGGGGCAGAGGTGTTGATAGTTTCCATCAGTATATGACCTCATAGGAAAAAGCCATGTGCATCTGAAAAGCCACCACCACAGCTGGCACTGATTCAGGGAGAAGCTGGAGCCTGAGTCTAGGTGATCGTTGAGACAGAGCTACACTGTGTCCTTTCTGGGTGATCTGTTGGCCCCATTCCAGAAGCCAATTGGGGAAAAACATGGAAGAAGACTCTTTTTTTGCTGTTGTTAATTTTTTTAAAGTTCATTTATTTATTTTGAGAGAGAGAGAACACAAGCAGGAGAAGTTCAGAGAGAGAGAGAGAGAGAGAGAGGGAGAGAGAGAGGATCCCAGGCAGGTTTTGTGCTTTCAACATAGAGCCGGATACAGGACTCAAACTCATGAAACTGCGAGGTTATGACCTGAGCCAAAACCATGAGTCAGAAGCTTAACCAACTGAGCCACCAAGGCGCTCTGGAAGAAGTCTCTTTTTAAACCATCTCTGCCCTCTGGAAACAGAGCACCTGATTTCCCTGTCTTAAAATATTTAATGTACATAATTTAGAAATATTAGAATAAATTTCCTCTTTCTTAAAAACCCATATTTGATTACTATATTAACTCATGCATTCACTCATGAATCAACCCAGACATGACGAGTACTACCATGAGGTAAACGCTTGTGAGGCAACAGGAATACAATGGAGAGCAAAGCCAGAGTTGCCCTGCCCTCAGGAAGTTTTTCAGCTGTGAGAGACAGGTCTTATTTAATTTAATTTAATTTTATATGAAATTTGTTGTCAAATTGGTTTCCATACAACACCCAGTGCTCATCCCAACAAGTGCCCTCCTCAATGCCCATCACCCACCCTTCCCTCTCTCCCACCCCCCATCAATCCTCAGTTTATTCTCAGTTTTTAAGAGTCTCTTATGGTTTGGCTTCCTCCCTCTCTAACTTTTTTTTTCCTTCCCCTCCCCCATGGTCTTTTGTTAAGTTTCTCAGGATCGACATAAGAGTGAAAACATGTGGTATTTGTCTTCCTCTGTGTGACTTATTTCACTTAGCATAACACTCTCCAGTTCTATCCATGTTGCTACAAAAGGCCATATTTCATTCTTTCTCATTGCCAAATAGTATTCCATTGTGTATATAAACCACAACCACAATTTCTTTATCTATTCATCAGTTGATGGACATTTAGGCTCTTTCCATAATTTGGCTATTGTTGAAAGTACTGCTCTAAACATTGGGGTACAAATGCCCCTATGCATCAGCACTCCTGTATCCCTTGGGTAAATTCCTAGCAGTGCTATTGCTGGGTCATAGGGTAGATCTATTTTTAATTTTTTGAGGAGAAAGCAGGAAAAATGCTCTCTGACCTCAGCCGCAGCAATTTCTTACTTGACACATCTCCAAAGGCAAGGGAATTAAAAGCAAAAATGAACCAATAGTTCATTGGTTCATGAAGATAAAAAGCTTCTGCACTGCAAAGGAAACAATCAACAAAACTAAAAGGCAACTAACGGAATGGGAAAAGATATTTGCAAACGACATATCAGACAAAGGGCTAGTATCCAAAATCCATAACGAGACAGGTCTTAATCAAATCATGACACTTTGTGCGAACAGAGATAAGTGCTCTGAAGAAAGGGTATACAACAGAACAAATTTCTATTTTTAGAAGTTTTTATTTAGATTCTAGTTAGTTAACACAGTGTAATATTAGTTTCAGGTGTACAATATAGTGATTCAACACTTCCATACAATACCAGTGCCTATCACAACAAGTGCACTCCTTAATCCCCATCGCCTATTTCACCCATCCCCCACCCACCCCTCCTCTGGTATGCATCAATTTGTTCTCTATAGTTAAGATTCTGTTTCTCGGTTTGCCTCTCTCTCCGTTTTTTTTCCCTTTGCTCATTTGTATTGTTCCTTAAATTCCACATATGAGTTAACTCATATGGGTATTTGTCTTTCTCTGACTGACTTATGTCACTTAGCATGATACTCTCTGGCTCCGTCCATGTCACTCTAAATAGCAAGATTTTATTTTTTTTTCATGTCTGAGTAATACTCCATTGTATGTATATTCTTATAGGTTGGGGGCAGGACAGGATTGTGGGGGCCACAACTTTTGAAGGCAAAACGGAAATTAGCCAAATGAAGGTGTGGGCAGGAGACCTTTCCAGGCGTAGAGAGCAGCATGGGCAACTGAAGCCTGTGGCAGGAAGCAGTGTGGAATACTCAAGAAATATGCAAACATGGTTTCTATGAATCTTGGTGGGTAAGCAGGTACAGGCAGTGCAGACACTTGTTCTCTTTGTTTCACAACCTGGCTCTGGTTTCAACTCCTCTCCAGTGTTGCACTGAACTATCCAACCCCAAGTGGAGAACAGGGCTGCTGGATGAGCATGTGACCAGGTTAAACCTTTGCTTCTTCCCAGTACACTTTAAGGAACAGTCCTTGAACATATGAACCACCAAAATTGAAAAAAAGTTTTCACAGAATTGAAGGAGACTTTTCATAGAATTTAATCATCTCAGCTGAGATCTCCCTGGATCAGCCAGTCCTCAATGATCTGCCTGTTGGCTGTAGATGCATGCACAAACCAAGACCACTTAGCTGAGTCCAGCATAAATTGTAACCAGCATAGCTGTGAGCTAAATAAATGGTTTTTTAAGCCACTAAATTATAGAATAATGTTATACAGAAAATATTTCCCAGTAATAATCTATTTTACCTTATTTAACAATTTTTTAAGTCACAAAATGTGAATAGAACAGTCAGTTAATTATTAAATAAGATAAAAATAAGCTGAACACCTCCTATATTATGTATTTATTGATCACCTTCTAAAAAGATTTTGTTATGTTCATTTATTTTTGAGAGACAGATCATGAGCAGGGGAGGGGCAGAGAGCAAGGGAGACACAGAATCCGAAGCAGGCTCCAGGCTCTGAGCTGTCAGCACAGAGCCCCATGTAGGGCTCGAACCCTCAAACTATGAGGTCATGACCTGAGCCAAAGTCAGATGCTTAACCGGCTGAGCCACCCAGGTGCCCCCATTGAGCACCTTCTATATGCAAACCAGTGTTTTAGGCTTTAATGGGATACATGGGTAAATGAGATACAGTCTTATGTCTACAAAGAAATGTGATAAAACTCCTAAGAGGAAGTAAGCAAATGCACACACAATGAAAAAAATGCTGAATTTAGCACAAGATTCCAGATAGGTGTGATAGTTAAGTACAAGTTTAAGATCCCATTTTCTAACTGGTTGATGATAGATTATCTTCCAACATGAGAAGGCAGTATGGAGTGACCCTGCACTGGAAGAAACTTTGAAATCAGTTCCACCTGGAATGGTCTGAGGGTCTTTACTAAAAGCATAGGTCACCTCAGCTCCTCAATATCCTCTACCCCTGAGGCCAGGAGTAGGTCCTACCAATAAAATGCTATCTTTTATCACGTTATGAAATTGGAAACAATGCTTTCACAGCACAAGTGAGAAGGCATACTCATATGTTAATGTACTGAAGAAGTTTTTGTGAACATTCCACTACTGTGAGTTTCTTGTCAAGTTGATTCAAACTTAAGTTATAAGACTTTTTGTCTGAGTATGTATTGACTGATGAGAAAAATGACTTTATATTTTGAACAAATGCCACATAGCTCAGCATTTCCCCACACCGTGGTGTTCTAAGGATGATTTCAGTGACCTATATTTGTTTCCAAAGCAATGTGGAGCACATAGCAGGGATTCAAAATAATTTTTTTAATGTTTATTTATTTATTTTGAGAGAAAGAGGGAGAGCGTGCACACACCAGTGGGGGAGAGGCAGAGAGAGAATCCCAAGCAGCTTCATGCTGTCAGCACAGAGCGTGTGAAATCATGACCTGAGTTCAAATCAAGAATTGGACACCTAACTGACTGAGTCACCCAGGCACCCCTCAAAATAATTGAATATTTGAATTAACTTTAAACTTTTCTTTTTGTCGAAAATGAAAAGAATGAACATTTGATTTTTGTTGGTTTCATATTTTAACAATCTCTTATGTATCCAAATGGTTAATAAATGGGATATCCTGGATTAATGAAACAGTATGAATAACAAAGTATGAATATTTATATATTTATAGTTTACCTAATATGAATGATAAGAATTCAGTAGAAATGCTAACACTAAAATAATAGTCAAATTTGACTTTCTAGTCATTAAGCTTCCTTGTATAACACTATAAACGTATTTTGGGACTTTCTGAATATTTATATTCCATAAAATCCATGTTTCCCCAAAAGTTGTCACTTATAATATTATGCCCATACAACCAGAAATCCTATAATCATATAATTATAAATAATGTTGAATTTTACACTTTTGTTTTACTCTTTTACATGGTAGCACACAGTGTTTAATTATCAAAACAGGAAGGTAACAGGTACTGTAGAATGTCTCTTCTTGTACTGAAAATAACTTATCGTCTCCAGATGCTTTTCTATTTTGTCTGTAATGACGGAGTCATACAGGGGCGTCTGGGTGGCTCAGTCGGTTGTGCATCCGACTTCAACTCCGGTCATGGTCTCACAGTTCGTGAGTTTGAGCCCCAAGTCGGGCTCTGTGCTAACAAACAGCTCAGAGCCTGGAGCCTGCTTCAGATTCTGTATCTCTCTCTCTCTCCCCCTCCCCTGCTCATGCTCTGCCTCTCTCTGTGTCTCAACAATAAATAAATGTTAAAAAAATTTTTAAAAAATGATGTAGTCATACATACCACAACGTCAGGTCTTTGTTTGTTTGTTTGTTTTTAAAGATTCATTTGGAATTAAAATAGTCTAACAGAGAAAGATTCAAATATAATTCAGCAGGAAGTCAGAAAGTCAAATCAAATTATGCATAGCCAGCTTAAAACTCAGACCAAGGTGAAGAGATTTCTACCTTTACAGCATGGTTTTGCAATAAAGGTATTTTAGTGAGATAGGTCTCTCTTCTCTGTGAAGAGTAAAAAATGTACCGTTTTCATTATTGTATCTATTCTCGAGTTAGAGTAAGTCAGAGACAGCTGGAAACTTCATTCAACTGACCAACTAACCGACCAGCTGCTCAGTGAAGTATGTTCCAAAGATGCTGACCACTGTGCATGTGTTCTTAGCTTGCTCCCAGACCACAGCAGGTTAGCACAAAGCCAAAGGCCTTCAAGCACTCAATTAATGGCAGTTGAGTTTAGTTGGATTACATGGTATGTATGAGTTAGCCACTAAATAGCTGTGTGTCTTTGGGTAATTCCTTTAGCCTCTCTGGGGCTCTAAAATGTGACAAAATTTTGAATTATAAAATTATAAATCTTTTTTGGGACCCACAAATCATCAAAGTCAAAACATGTTCTTTATTTTCCTTGGGACCAAGTATCCTTTTGAGGCAACAGAGGAAATATCCTGTATATTTGCCCGGCTGTACAGTTGTTCCATTTATTAGTGTATACCACCTGGCATGACCTTGAGGACAGGTAAGTCCTCAGGAAATGATTTCTGATTATTTGGCACCTTGTGATTTATTCCTCTTGGCAGCTAAAAGTATTATCAGACATTCCCTCAACCGTGAGCTTATCTGGCTTTTGCTTCCCTTCAAAGGTCACATAGAGCCAACACTGCTATTATTGCTTATGCACATGTCCTCTAGTGCTTTTAATTTGGATTATTTAATAGGTATATGAACTAGTATGTATAATGTGAGCTTACTTTGCAAAAAAATCACTGGGAAGCTCTTGGTATATGATATGACAAAAACTGTGTAAGAGCCCACATGCTATAGTAAATGGGGGATTAAAAATAGTGACAGCTTTTAAGATTTGAGTTTTTCCCAGATGTTATCTAATTTAATCCTTACAGTAAGCCTATTATATAAATATTATTGTCTCCATTTTACAGGAAAGTAAAATTCCATATAGATTATTGCTCATTCATTGATTTACTCAACGCACATTTATTAAATGCCAACTCTAGGCTAGACACTGTTCCGAGTATTGGGGCAAAGGCAGTGGAGGGTAGAGTGAGGAATAAGATCTTTTCATCTATAGAATTAATTGCATTCCTGTGAGTGGTGGTAGGAGGAGATATTAGAATTAAACAAGTAACAAAGACAGAAACAAATAATTCCAGATACTGTTACATTTATGAAGACAATACAAGGTAATGTGATAGACTGGCTGGGGGGTAGGGAACACAAGAGGGGGATTAGGGAGGGCCTCAACTCTGACATCTGAGTTGAGATCTAACTTGCCTAAGTGAGTAACTAGGATTCATACTTATGACTCTCCTAGTTTAGACACTCTAATAACATTTATTTTAATAACATTTGCTATGGACGTTAAAATACTAAAATGTTTACATTAATGACAAAAAAAATCTAAGAAGCCTGTAAGTGCCTGTATCTTGCCTCCCCTTGAAATGATTAGGGTCAAATAAAAAATGAAAGGAATGTAAAAGCTATGAAGAATTATGTACACGAAAACTTTCTCTTTGTGTGCCCTTACAGTCTGGCATGGAATGCACGCTGAGAGAGAGAAACAAGAAAAGGAAAGAAACATGATGCAATTTCAGTGGAGGGATGGGAAGTGTCATGATTTAGTCATAGATGAAATGGAATAGTATTTATTCTACTTCTGTCCCCCATGTGTCTTGAAGAAATGGCCTTCCAAAGATGAAAGTTTAAATCATCGTTGGGGCGCCTGGGTGGCGCAGTCGGTTAAGCGTCTGACTTCAGCCAGGTCACGATCTCGCGGCCCGTGAGTTCGAGCCCCGCGTCGGGCTCTGGGCTGATGGCTCAGAGCCTGGAGCCTGTTTCCGATTCTGTGTCTCCCTCTCTCTCTGCCCCTCCCCCGTTCATGCTCTGTCTCTCTCTGTCCCAAAAATAAATAAATGTTGAAAAAAAAATTAAAAAAAAAATAAATCATCGATAATCCATTACCAAATGAATGTGATGGTTCAAAGTTTGGTATATTTCTTTCTAAGCCTTTCTAAATTAACATTTTTACCATGAGTCTTTTCTTATATTATTTAAACTTCACAAAACATAATTTTTAATGGTGCTGGAAGAGTCCATCATATAGCCATATACAATATAACTGACCATTCCTTTATACTGACCCTTTAGCTTCATCTTTTTTTTTTGCATTTTAAATAATGCTGAATTGATGATCCTCATGCATATTTCTATGTTTTCTTGCCTCATTATGTTCCTTATACAGATAACTAGAGTGAAATGTTTGTCTAAAATAGTAACTTCTTAGTCAAAAACATAAAATTTCATTCACAAAGTTGCTGGAGTCATTTCAGGCTCTCTTGCAAAGTCAAGTTTGACATTCTATGTCATCCTGTGCTACTTTGAGTAATAGTGTAACAAGTGAAAGTGTTGACTTACAAGTAAAAGTCCCAGTGGGAGCTGATGGTCTAAACATATCAAGTCTGATAGTTATTTGTCCAATATTCTGATATTGAAGCTTTATTTTAGCCAAAATTTGAGCCCACGTCCAACAATATTGATGTTCAAGGAATAATACTGCAGCACTGCACGATCCCAATCAATCATTAAAAGTGAATAACTTATGTTCGGTAGAGTTTTGTATTATATGTTTATAATATTGTACATTATTTATATAGAACTGAATTTATAATTTTCTAAGTCTTAAAAAAATAAATTTCTTTATGTCTATCTGGTACCTTTTGATTACTCATAATAGTAGTTAGTCATAAAAGCCCAGTCCCTAAATTTAGGTTTAACAACAGAGTTTATTACACATTATAATGAATTTGTTCCTATTTAATTAAGTAGGGAATAGTATTAGGTGAGTCATGCCCTCCTTCTCCATGCCATTTTACTTTCCCCAAATAAACTTTTTACAATTTTGTTTAAAACACTCTTTATTTATACCGAAGTCTGTCAGAATAGACACGAAGCCTGTCAGATGGCCTTCAGGGATTAGCAAATTATAATTCAGCTGAAAAATGGCAATTTTAGCAGATCAGTGTTCCCCTCTAGAGGCTAAAAAATATGCATCAACTATACTAAGAAAAGGGATGTTTATTTGAAACTCATCCAAACAATCTGAAACCCCTAGATGAAAATCTTGAAGAAAAGGGATTTTCCACAGATTTCTTCTTTCCTCTTTCTCACTTTTAGATATTGTAGGAACTTAGAATCAAAGTCCATCTGGCTTTGAAACTGCCTGGGGAGAAGCAGAGCAGCAAGTGGTGTTAGTGAGGGGAAGGCACAGACAGAGAAGATGCCATTAGAAATCCTTTGAATTTGACTGACACTTATATTCAAGACAGAAAGGCAGGAAAGCCTATTGTGTCTTAAATGAGTATATTTGGAATGATTTGGAAAGTATAAGGAAATTTAGATATAGGAAATTGAATATTGCATAGAAGATGAAACAAACGCAGACATAAATTCCCCGTATCGCCTTTTCCATTTGCATTAGCCAATGTGTCTATTTGCATTAGGTAAATGTGTAATATTTCATTCAATGAGCTTATCTTCAAGTGTGGCTATAGGAGAAATTATTTCCTTTAAAATAGCCTATTTTACTTTTAAGATTTCTTTCAAAGTCCAAATTGAGCAGAAGCTCAGTTCTTATAAGGTAAGCCATATCATGTGATGGAATAACTACCGAGTGGGAGTTCGAATAGTGATTTTCCAGTTACTGATGTGGGACTTTACAAAAGTCAAATCACATTTTTGGACCCATCATTTCCTTCTCTTTAAAATGATAGGATTGAGAGAGATAATTTATTTTTAAGATTACTTTTATTACCTATCCCTTAAAGAAACTTACACCCTAAAATTTATAGTTATCTGATGCATCTTTTTCTCTAGCTTATTGCTCTGCTTACTCTCTCCTTCCTCGTATTTTTTATTTAAAATTCTTGCGTGTTTGATTCCTCTATTAGAGGTAAAAAAAAATTTATGAATCCTCTCAGCCCAATTAACTTTCAATGTACTTGAGTAGAGATGGTCTTTTGTTTCTTATGTGCCTTTACATAAACAGTTCCCAGAACTGTTTTTAACTGACTAATGTCTTTACAAGCTCCCAATGGAACAGAGTAAACAGAATAAGCAGATGCATATGTAAGATCATTGAATCTCTATTGTGTTGTTTGTATGTGTGGTGAGTTCCTGAGGTGATATATCCAGATTCTAAATGCTAGAGAGATCAGGGGCATTGTTCTCTGCTTCTTACAGTTTTTCTATCAAGCTCAACAGACTACCCCTTTTAGATTTCCACTGTGAGCTGGGAGAAGTGCTCAAGATTAAAAAAATATATATATGTAACTATAATCTCATTGGGTCCTTAGGACTGACAGCAGGGAGAACTGTTTTTCTTAATGATAAGCCTTCCCCTGGCCTGGGTGCTCTCCCTGGGGTCACTGAAGGACAGGGCTGTGATTAACCACAGTTGCCACTAGAGGTCAGTGCTGACCATTCACAGAGACAGTGAAGCCAATGTAATTGGCCTTGAAGTCCATTCAAGTTAGAAGAGCATTTGAAGTTCCTTTGTGTCACTGGTTGAGATTAAATGGATGCTGGATCCATTGGGAACTGTGTATTATGTGCAGACCTTAGTAGAAATAATTTTAGCTTCGTTGATGATTATATTCAAGAATGTTATTTAGGATTGCTTATTACCGGATGTAAATGAACAGTTCGAGAAACTGACAAATTCTTGCTTTTTGGGATATCTCAGCAGGCTCTACATTTCCTCACTTTTTCCTCTTTTAAAATGTTATGATCAGCCTCAGTCTATAAGTATATGTAGGGTAAATGCAGAGGACAGGGGGATGGTATTTGAGGTACTTCAATAAGTTTCTTATTTCTCCCACACAACCTAAAAGACTTTCATTTTTCTGATATGGAGGGTTGTCATTCTGTCAGTAGGTATTAGTTCTTTTGAGCCAAACCGCTTTCCTACAGCTCTTCCTACACAAATATTTGTTATTTTCATGTCATATGACAGGAACTGTGCCTGGATCTCGAGTTTCAAGAATTCACTTATTTAAAAAAAAATCACTTATTTAAATGGTTCCCTGGAGAGGTAATACTGGGACATAGTTTCCAGTTTATATTTACTTGACAAAGCTCATTTGGCTTTTTGATTATACCTCAATGAACTATTGTTCTAGAATCAGCCTTGGCTATAAAAGCAGGAAGAACTAACTAATCTACTTTTCATGAAGTATTTCTTATGTATATCTTCTCATTTAATGCTACAACTCCTGAGATAGGGGATTGCTTGTTATCTTTATTTTATTGATTAGGAGATTGAAGTTCAGAATTTAACTTGCTCAAGACCACACAGTTTATTAGAGAAAGAGCCAGGATTTGAATCCAGGTCTGTTTTTCTCCAAAGCCCATGTTTTTTTCCTAAGTATCAAATTGCCTGCTATGGTATACATAATAAAATTACTGCCTGTCTCCTGCCCTCCCTCCCCCATTTCTCTCCCCCTGCTGGACACCCTTGCATCAAATGTGTTCAGGAGTTGATTACTTCTAATATCTACTATTCTAGTCTGCTATTCTAATGAGAAAGTGTCCTGATCCCAATCCATTTGTTAGCATAGTTTAATCTCAATTACTGAAGGTCTGGCATTGAGTCAAGGTGTTTGATCATTGTAATGCACCTCAAGTCTCCTTATAATTAACTGAAACTGTAAAAGCTGAAAGGTCCTCATTAGTCAGGTTGGGCTGCCATAATAAAATACCATAGACTGGGTGGCTTAAACAAGAGCAATTTTATTCTTATAATACTGGAGGCTGGGAAGCAACCAATTTGGTTCCCCAGTGAGTGCTCCCTTCCTTGCTTCCATATAGTGGAAAGAGAGGAAATAACTTCTCTGGTGTCTCTTCTTATAAGGGCACAAATACCATCACAAGGGCCCCAGTCTCATGACTTCATCTAAACTTATTTCCCAAAGCCCCATTTCCATATAGCTTCACATTGGGGGTTAAGGTTTCAACATATGAATCTGGGGGGATACTATTCAGGCCATAGCAACCCTGAATATTAAATACTAGCTATTTTTCCTTTTTCAAAATAAGAGGAAGGAAACTTTGGAAAAGGAAATATTGGGTAAGCATTTTACTTTTATTCTCATAGTCCATGATTTGGTGGAAATGGTAGACTACTACTATTTGATAGAAATGGTAGTGATGTAGCAACTTTACTCCATTAGTCACTGAGCTTCTTGAGAACAGAGCCTACGTCATTTATTTATATATGACCAACAAATACATGTTAATTGGCATATGCATGTTGAATAAACCAGTGATCTGCTAAGGAACAATATCACCAACCTGCCCTTCTGGTGTGGTTTAAGGTTGTGAGGATTATGTATACTAGGCTCCCTGTAGTCTTCAATTTTTCATGTTCTTTAAAAAAATTAAGCTAAGTTTGGGGCGCCTGCGTGGCGCAGTCGGTTAAGCGTCCGACTTCAGCCAGGTCACGATCTCGCGGCCCGTGAGTTCGAGCCCCGCGTTGGGCTCTGGGCTAATGGCTCAGAGCCTGGAGCCTGTTTCCGATTCTGTGTCTCCCTCTCTCTCTGCCCCTCACCTGTTCATGCTCTGTCTCTCTCTGTCCCAAAAATAAATAAACGTTGAAAAAAATTAAGCTAAGTTTATTGAAGTATGATTTATGTACAGTAAAATTTATATTTTTATGTGTATGGTTTGATGGATTTTAATAAATGTCTATAATTATGTATATTTGATCACTACCATAGTTAATAAAATAGAATATTTTTATCACTCCCAAAAGTTCCCTTGTGCTCTTTTAAAGTAAGCCCCTTTTGTCCATACCTAGTCTCAAATAACCACTTATCTAATTCCTATAGTTTTGCCTTTTCCAGAATGTCTATAAATACAAACCATATAGTATGTAGTCTTTTGGAGCTGGCTTCTGTCTTGAGATTCCTCCTTATTTTTGCATGTATCAGTAATTTACTTCTTTTTATTGCCAAGCAGTATTCCATTATACAAATATATCACAATTTATTCATTTACCAGTTAATAATATTTGGCTTGCTTCTAATTTTTGACTATTTTATCTTTTTAATTTTTTGGAGTTATGTATTATTAACTGAGTATCTGTGCCAGCCTCCCCCCCACCTCATTCATATGTTGAAGTTCTAACCTCCAGGTAACTGTGTTTAGAGATAGGGCCTGTGGGAAAGTGATAAAGGTTAAATGAGGTCATACAAGTAGTATTCTTAAAAGATGAGGCACTAGAGATCCATCTCTCTCTCTTTCCCTGAGCAAGGACTAAAAAGAGGTCATGTGAGCACACAGCAAGATGGAGACTGCCTACAAGCCAAGAGAAGAGGATTCAGAATGAAATCGATTTTGCCAACACCTTGATCTTAGACTCAGCAGCCTCAAGAACTGTGAGAAATAAATTTCTGTTGTTAAAGCCATCCAATCTATGGTATTTTGTTAGTCTGAGTAGGCTAATACAATATCTATGCACAAGTCTTTGTGTGGACATGTTTTTACTTCTTTTGGGTGAATACCTAGGAATAAGATTTCTGGGTCATACGGTAAATTGAGCATATTTAGTTCTATAAGAAACTGCCCAACAGTTTTCCAAAGTGGTTCTAACATTTTGCATTTCTGCCAACAGTGTATGAGAATTCTGCTTGCTCCATATCTTAGCCAGTACTTGGTATGGTCAAGTCTTTTGAAGTATCCGCTATCCTAGAGAGTACTGGTATCCAGTTGTAGTTATAATTTGTGTTTACCTAAGAAACATTGATGTTGGACCTCTTTTATGGCTTATTTGGCATCTTTGGTGCAATGTCTCTTAAAATATTTTGCTCATTTTAGGAAGTTGCATTGTCTTATTATTGACCTATAATAATAGTTCCACATAGTTAGGCTTAAGTCCTTTATCAAATAAACATTTTGCAAATATTCTCTCATATGTTGAATCTTGTCTTTCTTGAAAATATGCTTTGAAGCACAGAAACTTTAACATTTAATGAATTCAAAAATCAATTTTGGGGCACCTGGGTGGTTTAGCTGGTTAAGTGTCTGACCCTTGATTTTGGCTCAGATCATGATCTCACAGTTTGTGGGTTCAAGCCCTGCATCAGGCTTCACACTTGTAGTACAGAGCCTGCTTGGGATTCTCTCTCTTTGCCCCTCTTCTGCTCATTCTCTCTCTCTTACTCTAAGTAAATAAATAAACTTAAAAAATCAACACTTTCTTTTGTCTCTCCTTTTTGTATCCTAAGAAATATTTAACTAATTTAAGTTCACAACGATTCTTCTCTTGTGTTTAATTTAGAAATTGTATAGTTTTATGTTGTACTTTTAGGTATATGATATATCTGAGGTTAATTTCTAAATAACGTGTCATGTAGTGGTCAAAATTTACTTTTTAGAATATGAATATCTCTTCTCAATTTTTAAAGAGTAAAATGTCAAACTAGGACTGTCCCTTTCTTACCACATGGTGAGTCAAGATTATTTTGATCATAGACTTGATGGAATTTAATGGAATACTGACTTGGAAAAATATTGTCTCACTGGGTTTTTTTTTTCTGTATTTATAACTGAACCTACACTTACATCTATGTCTTTTCCAAACCCTAGACAATCTTCACGTTTCATCATTTAGGGGGAAAAAAAAAGCCAAACAAATAAAAAAGAAAAATCCAGCTGTAAGAAGAAGGCTAAGAAAGAATTTCATTCCAACATACTCTAATTCATTCCAGAATCACTGAGATTCAGAACACACTGTGTTATGGATGAAAAAGCTTTCTAATAATCAACTGCAAGGTGCCAATGAAAATCTCTCAGTTGGAGTCCTTTGGATTTAAATGCTTTCAGTAAGAGAGTATAAAAATGACTTTCAGTAGGATGCATGATTAGTTGTTAGAATCTCTAATGCATGGATAAATTACTTCAGTATACACTATAAAAATAAACTATTAGCTAAAAGGACAAAATAAGAAAGGATAATTTCTTCAGTAGTTACCATTACATTAGGGCAAATGTTTTTATTGTGGGTAAGTACTTAGAGACAAGAAACAAAGGGCAAGAATAAATACGCACTTTTCTAACTGGAGGATGATAATGGAGAGATCCTCTAGAGATTGGGGTGGCATTTTTTTATTAACATTTTAGTAAATTGGCTGAATAATAAAATCTCTAATTGAAATTAATATCAAACTGTTTTGACTAAAAGATATGAGGCCCCTGGAAATACATTTAAGGATAAATTCTTAGTTATATGAATATAAAAACCACTGACAGAGGAGCTTAATACATATTATATAAGAGATCTATCTGAAGGGGGAAAAAAAGTGTAGAACTGATGGCTTCAAAGTGTTATAATCCAGGAGAATGACCTAGGAATGATTGCAGTCTGCTCCCCAAGGCACCAACCCAATGGTCTGCCTCCTGAAGGAAACTGGAAACAAATCAGAAAGCATCATCGTATAATAGTGTACGAACTGGAATACTGCATATTCTCCTGGTCACCACTTCTCAGACAAAGTAGAGCTGGAGGAGTCCCAGAGAACGAGAAGTAAAATGATCAAGGGGGCTTTATATGAACATCGATTCAAGAAATTAGGGTGCTTGAGGCTTAGAAACATGAAAGCTAGGAGGAAATATGATCAAAGTCTTAAAGCTGTCAAGTCCATGGGTAGGTGGAATAAGCTTGCTCACAAAATCACAAAATATAAGAACCAAAGCCCTTGGTGCTTGACATATTGTATGTAGTATAGCTTTTTAAAGTATCACTTTGTAGCTAAGACAGTATATTTAGTGCATTTTTAATTTAATTAAAAATTTTTAAAGTTTATTTATTTTGATAGAGACAGGGAGTGTGTGAGAGCATGAGTTGTGGAAGGGCAGAGTGGGAGGGAGAGAGAATCCCAAGCGGGCTCTGTGCTGACACAGCATAGGGCCCCACGCGGGGCTTGAACCCACAAACTGTGAGATCATGACCTGAGCCAAAATCAAGAGTTGGCCACTTAACCAACTGAGCCCCCAGGCACCCCTATTTAGTGCATTTTTTAAATGGTAGATTAGGCTGAATGATTGAATGCTTTGTGAGAATTTGATTATCCATGGTTGGTAGAGACACAGAGCAGAGAATGTTGAAGTGATATCTCTGACTTTGAACAAATTAAGTGTATTACTTTTTTTTTCCATTGAAACCATAATACGTGTTAATTATAGAACATTTAAAAGTGTAGATTAAGGGTGCTTGTGTGTCTCAGTTGGTTACAGAACGAACTTGACTTCAGCTCAGATCATGATCTCAAGGTTTGTGAGTTCGAGCCCTGCATCTGGTTCCACACTAGGACAGTATAGAACCTGCCTGGATTCTCTCTCTCCCTCTCTCTCTCTCTGCCCCTCCTGTGTGCATTCTCTCTCTCAAAATAAATAAACTTAAAAACATTTTTTAAAATGTAGATGAAAAAATAATTACCCATGTTCTCATTAAGGGCATACAAAGAAAGTATAACACTTTAATCTGTTTTCTCTCATGGCTTTCTCCGTGCATTTTTTTTTGTATCTGTGTTCATACTGTATATACAATTTTTACTGGCACACTATAAAAATGTTCATTATTATAAAATTTTAATATGATATTTTTGTGTCCATAAAATTAATTATATGGACATATTATAAATCATTCCTCTATTTCTCAGCATCTAGATTGTTGCCAAACCAAGCTGAACTTTTCTAGACTGACAGTTAAACAGTGGTGATTGTTCAAAAATAATCCTTTAAGGGGAAGTCAGACACAGAATGGAAGAATGGAAAATTTGGGGACATAAGGTTATTGAAGTTTCCTTAGAATCTGTATTTACCTCAATAATTAACTATAGACTAAATAAATAAATATCATATGCTGCAGAGATTTGGTAATATGATTTCTAGGTTTTTTTTATATGCTGCTGTGATTAATACAATAGAAATTCATTTAGAAAGTCACAGAATGCAGAGTAGCTTTTTGTTATGGATTGTCTCAAAAGTACAATCACTAGCAAGAGAGGAGTTCATAATATTTTTAATTAAAAGGAGATTTTCATGCTTGTAAAGATTAGGTAAAATTTCTCCATAGTCATCTCTTGAGTGTGAATACCAGAGCTAGTGAAGTTTTACTAAAAGTTTCATTAAAAGCTGTCAGTATGATTGTTTCAGTATGGTGTGGGACAGTTTATTTTCTTTTAAAGTACTTTATTTGAGACCATATAAGAGGAAAAATAAATCCACCAATCCAACAACTACTTTTCTTTGGAGAAATATGAAGATGAATAACACCAGTAGCTTTTCTCAATATAATTGTAATCTAATTAGGGAACCAAAATATACACAGAAACGTAAGTAAAATTTCTATAATAAGTGTAACAGAAAGTCAGAGAAAAGAGAGAAACGGAAAATTTTAAAGAGGAGGTAGGATTTAAGTTGGACGTTGAAGGATGAGTACAATTTATGTACGTAAACAGAGGATTCAAAGTCTACTAGGAGGATAATGTAAGCAAGCCCATGGGGGAGGTAATAACATGGAGTAGCTAGGGATATTAAGATTACTTTGACTGGAATGGGGAATTCATTCTAGAGGGTAGTAGAAGATGGAGATGGAAATAGAAATGGAAGATGAATGAAAGATTTTAAACTTTATCCCCATGTATAATGGGCCTTTTGAAGAGTTATTTAAAAGTAAGATGACATAATAATTATGATATTCTTGGATGATTTAAATTAGTAATGTGTATAATGAATAAGAGTGAAGAGAGACTGAAAGCAGGAATATCGGAAACAGTACAGAGATGAGGAAATAGGAAGGTAATTATCCATGCAGGTGAATGCAATGAACAGTTTGTATTTCCCCACAAAATAGGTCCACCCGTTCCATTATGCGTGAAGTTTGCTTTATCTGCCTTCTTTGGGCACCAGAAATATCACTGGGATTTCTCACTGCATTGTATTCTCAGGGTAGTCAAACTTCTTACATGGTATCCGTCATCTCTCACTCTGTCTTTTCCAGGAAAATCAGGAAGAATTTGCAAGCTTTCTTATGACCTAGCCTCAAAGCCATGCAGCATCACTTCTACCATGTTCAATTAGTTAAAAGTGAGTCACAGGTCTAGCCAAAATTCAAGGTGGGGGTACTGTACCAGGGCATGGATACTGAAATTCAGCCAGAGACTCATTACCCATTCTTTGATGACAGTATAATCCTTGTTCCCTGGGCATAGTTCTGTGTTTGTCAGCCATCAATAACGGAAGATGAACCACTATGAGTGATATACAATAAGGGATTTATTATAGGGACTAGACATTATGTTTCTGTATGGCTGTAGACATTATGTTTCTGACATAAAGATGTTTCTGTAAGGCTGCCTCTGTCTGGTGGTAGTCTGAAGTTGACACAGGTAAGTTGCTGGAAAGAAAGGACGGACCCAAAGCAGAGGAGAATTAAGATAAACTAGAACATGAGAGGACCTACTGCACCCATGAAGACAAACTTCTGTCTCTCATTTCCTCCAACCTCGACAGGATAGGTCTTTTGCAGAAGAAGCAATGAAAGACTGAGAGAAACAGAAGGACATCAATGGGAGGTAGAGGAGCTGTGGGCCCAGCTGCTGCCCTTTTCCAGCAAGATGAGCCAGCAAATTAGTGACAACATTCTCAAGTTCCAGGGATGCCTGGTGCCCACAATGACCTTCAGAGCTTCACATTTCCAGCTTCATTTCAGCCTTCCAAATCTCACACACAGTTCTCTTTTGGGTGTCTCTACACCAGAGAAATAAAAGGAAGGGGATTCTGGGAAACTTAGTTCCAGCCTAGTTATGTTGATATTAGTACAAACCATCATAAAGTTCTTTTCTCCTCCAACAATACAAAACACTTTCTGCAGCTACTGTGAATATCTGTGTATTGCCCTGGTGAAGTGAATTTCAGAGACATAACTGGTTTCTGCGAGAAAAAATGAAAAGTGTTCTTTGCAGATAGTTACCTAAGAGAGAGTCTCTTCATTGTTTATTTACTAACCTTTGATTATTCTCTTTTTCTCAGAGCATTACAAATTTCACATGAATTGTTTTATCAGGTATTTTATCTACTTCTACTTTTATGTATGTTCAGATGGAAAATATTTTTTAAAGAATATTGCTGTGGTTAGAGCTACCCTGAATGTGTTTTGAATTAGAATGTCCTGTTATGGGGAAACAATTTCAGTACTGTTTTACTTGTCAACAAGACCTAACTATAAGTGGGTTTTAATTCCTAGTATATTATAACAAATCTCTCCGAGCAAGAAAAAGTAGGTGAATCAATGATTAGACCTTCAACTCCTATGAGCAGATATAAAGAGGAAATGAGCCAGTGGGAGGTAAGCATTTTGATGGACAGAGGGAGATGGAACAATGAGGAGAAGGCCCTGCTTGGAATGTAAGGAAATCCCTTGGTTACAAAAGAGAGAGGTCTTCCATTTGGATGTCAGCAACCCAGAAATTCAACCTAACCCCTGAGTTTTCATTAAGACCAGAGCATCAGCATCAGGACTATCCAAACATGGTCCCTAAGGGATATTTTTTATGGCATCTACTGAAGGAGGAGGTAACTGGCGGGAAGTGGAGTAAGAGTGTCACTTTTTATTTTGTTCACAGTATCATTTCACTTTTCAAAAGTACCTGATGTTGAGTGATCATTTTGATTTGCCCTTATGATGGGGTAGGAGGACTCAGATAAGCTCGTCCCCCATCCTTAGTTCCTTCAGCCAGCTCAGAGGGATTTTGAGCAAGATTGCACTGAGAGGCCTCCTTATTATTGAGTTTTCATCTTTTACTCTAAGAGAAAATTATGGATTTCAATTGTTACTTTGAGAGAATGTTCTGGATTCAATTGTTACTCTGCGAGAACATTCCAGATTTGAACACTGGAAACTTTCTTCAAAAGTGTGTTGATTCTCTTTTCATTACAATGCCACAGTTGTTTCATTGAGAAAAACATGGAATAATGAGAAAATATGGCATAATAGAAAAAGCACAGGAAATTGAGTCTTGGCTCCCTAAATAGCTCTATGACTTTTTCTAATTCTGGAACTTGCTTTCCTTTTTGGAAAGCTGGTTGCTCTAATTATCTCTGTGGAGGTAGAATCAGTGAGCAGGTGAAAATTAACTAGAGGAAATTGTGGGGTTTTTTTTCCTTTCAAGCATACACAGGTTTTACTTCTCCCTCATGCTCTGTTGGTTGAGAATAAGCATGACCTGAAAAAGGATTGCTGTGCTTTTTGACACTCCACAACGTCCCATCTTGACTTATCTCGTAAACTGAACACTATCAATATGTCCACCACGGCCCTATGTCTCCATTTGTATGACTACACTTGTAAGGAAGAAGAAAAGAAAAATGAATGACAAAAATAAAATTATAAAATCATGTGCAGAACTGTAATGATGGTGATATTCTAAATGTTCTACATCTTCTATGTGCCATTTTAATTCCCTCTTTCAACCATTTCATATATATATATATATTTATATATAATTTTAATATATATATATAAAGTTTATATTCCAGTATACAGAATGATCAGAGAAAATACTTCAAGTGGATATGTAAATGACTTAAAGAATACCATAGGTGAAAATCATCCTTTCTAAATGTAATTTAACCATCCTTTCTAAAGGCAAATATAGTTTTGTTTTCTTTTGTCTGATTTCAAGAGAGTGTTCAAATTATTGTTTACATATCAGGGTTTGTGTTTTTTTTGTCCTGAAATCTTTAAAAGATTAAAACTTAGGAAAATTTTTAATCAGCATATAGCCAATGCTGTGTATTTCATCAAGTGTCTTTGTACTGTCAATTCAGGAAGATCATTATGGATTTTGTGGGCAGAGAACACTGCTGGTTGAAGGTTGGGAAGACTTAATGTGGAGGAAGGAAAGTGCAGTTGTTCAATTTATTATTATTCCCTATCCCTTCACCTTTACATATTTAATGATTACAAAGAAAACTCAATCCTAAAGAGAAAAAAAGTCAATCCTCAGCAATATGATATTTCTATTGGTTTTTTTATGTGAAACAGTGATCTGTAGACAACTATTCAGATGTAGCAAAAAATATATTTCTTTTAGGTAGGATCATCCACAACTTTTGGCTCACTTAGGTGGCTTCCTCCTTAACCATCCACAATTTTTGGCTCACTTAGGTGGCTTCCTCCTTAACCTAAAAGGTTTCTGCAGATTGAAAAACAAAATGGATAGTATCAGAGGATGACCAAATTCATTTCTATTTGACACACATTTAAAACTGAGTCCCTTCTAGGCCTTAATATTATCTTTCAATTTCATATTTTAGTCTTTGGCATCTCAGCATTCTGCTATCTAAAAGCAAAGCCCGGTCTTCTCTCTCCCAGAGCAGTAGAGTGCTGTGCTCCAGCAATAAGAACTAAATAAGTGCTTCCAAATGCTTAGATTCTCTTTCTTGCACTTGTTACAATTTTCAGTGGGGATGCCAGTCTGATTCCAGGCCACAAGAGTGTCTGGGCCATGCTCAGAAAGTCCATCAGCACTGGTGTGCATGGTGGGGAAGAACAGGTGTGGCCTGATTCTGCTCACACTGACACAGGTGGGCTACTTCTTCACCAAGGTGCATGTCAACTGTTCCCACCCAAGGGAAAGCACAGTTGTGGCCTTGGGCCAATTCTGAGTGCCGGTGAAAATGCATTATTTACCTTGAAACTACATGGGATCTCTCAGGGTTGAAAATTGTTTTCTCTATCACTTAAGGACTTTTTTCTTTCAATGTTGAGCCTAATTCTTACATTCAGTTCTCAAATAATCACAAGATAGTTTTATAGGGATTTGTTTTGGAAAAATTGAAACTCAAACATTGAAATGTGGCTGTTTTTGCTCCTTATTGACTAGTTTAACTCCTAGTTGATGCTCCAGAACTTAAAATAGATGTGTATTAGCAGAAGATGTAGTAGCAAAATTTACTTTCTTTGTGTGAGACCAACTGAGTTAATGAATAATTTTATTAAGAAAGTGATTTGAGCAGCCTTGATGATCATGAAATATTCATATGAATCTTTTTCACGGGGAGAGTAGGAGTTACAGTGATTACTAACCATTTCAAAGAAATTGGGGAGTATTTATAAAGGATTTTGGGCTCTAATAATAAATTATGACTGTGTATTAATCAGGGAAGGATATCACCTCCAAAAAAGGGTGGGTAAGCAGAATGGGATAGTAACCTAAGGAAGTCACAGTAAAACAACCTTGTCTCTATGGCTAAAGTAAGGCAGTGGGAAGCTATGGTGGAAGGAGGGATAGTTCTATTGTGTGCTCACCTGCTGGTCCTTGGTCCTTATTGGACCTCTGATACCAGTGCTGGTGTCACATTTGTGTTTGTACACATGTGTATGTGTGTGTGTGTGTGTGTGTGTGTGTGGTGTGTGGTGTGTGTGTGTGTTGGGTAGACCCAAGGAGAAAATCAAAACAAGAACAGATTTAGCATTAGGTAATGATTAAACCAGGTCAGAAGATAATTTTTCTGTGTTGCAATCTGTTGACTTTTGTGTTTTAAAGATTGCTATATGTATGGCACTGAAAGAATTGGTCATTGGAAATGGACATTAGAGTAGAAAAAGAGAGAAGTGGTCCAAAAGAACTTCTAGGAGGAAGTGATTAATGAGTTGAATTGTAAAATTATTAGGATTAAATTTGGTTAAAATGGGGAACAAGAATATTTTAGGTTGAGGAAATGATATATAAACAAATAAACACATAAAACACACAGAACGGTGAGTGAGAGTGATCATTTGGGCAACAGCAAATAGGTAGGGAAAGGGTGTGCGCTATGACAGAAAATAAGAAAGGATGTGGGCAGAAGTCAGATGATGGAAATTTGAGTGGTGGACTCCAGAACTTGAATTTTATCCTGAAAAGAATGGGGAAACGTTTAAGCAGAAGGACATAGTTGTATCCTAATATTATTTTGGTAGAAGTATGGAAAATTGATTAGAGAGGGTCAAGTTGGAATTAGATAAATTGTCATGATAATTTAGCTAGAAAATTATGAGGCAACAATGTTATAAACAAATGCAAATAAGTTCTCATAAAAAAATTTCTCCAAGTAAATAGTGGGATAATTAATTTTCTGTACTTTTTTGTCAGATATGTTGGTTTCTAAAAATGGTGGCTTAAATATCATATGCATATATACATTTCAGTCATTTTCATGTGTGTGTGAGAAATGATTAACAGGTATGCCAAATAGTTAATATTTTGAATGGTCTTGTGATTATTAGATGTTAAGTATTTACATTATTATTTTTTTGTTGACATTTCAGAAATAGTTTTAATGTCATTCAAATTCATTGAAGATGCTGAAATATTCTAAGAGACTTTTATTCTAATTCCTCTTGGTTTTATGTCTTTTGCTTAAGTTGAAAAAGTAAAGATTTTTAGAATTTCAAAAGAAAACAAAAATTAAACAAATGCAACATAAGCTTATCTTTCCATTTCCTTGAAATCTAAGAAATAAGGTTGATGTGACTATTTAAAAACAAGTTAAATATTTCCATACCATTTA
Organism: Prionailurus viverrinus; assembly: GCF_022837055.1. Taxonomy (NCBI): domain Eukaryota; kingdom Metazoa; phylum Chordata; class Mammalia; order Carnivora; family Felidae; genus Prionailurus; species Prionailurus viverrinus. Next base: position 116,194,564 of record NC_062564.1, read on the forward strand.
ATACTATTAAATAAGGCTTGACATAGACAATGGACAATTACTCAGCCATAAAAAAGAATGAAATCTTGCCATTTGCAATGACGTGGATGAAACTAGAGAATATTATGCTAAGGGAAATAAATCAGTCAGAGAAAGACAAATACCATATGATTTCATTCATATAGGAGTTTAAGAAAACACAGCCAATAACCAAAGGGGGGAAAAGAGAGAGAGGCAAACGAAGAAACAGACTCTTAACTATAGAGAACAAACTGATGGTTACTGGGGGGAAGTGAGTGGGGTGAAATAGGTGACGAGATTAAGGAGTACGCTTGTCATGATGAGTGTCAGGTGATGTATGGAAGTGTTGAGTCACTATATTGTACACCTGAAACTAATAGAACACTGTACGTTAACTAACTGAAATTTATTTAAGAAGTTTTTTTAACTAACTGGAATTTAAATAAAAACTTAAAACAAAGGACATGAGTTTTAAAAAAAGAAATAAAAGGGGCCCCCTTACAAAGTGTTTTTTTTTAGTTCTTAGAAGGTATAATTAAATAAAACTATGCTGTATCCTGTAAAGGATATTGATTTTTTAACTTCAGTATACTTTATTTCTTTGAAACAAATTTACATTTGACAGGATTTCTTTTGTTTGTTTTATGAAAGGATGAATTCTAAAAATGGTTATAGTTATACTTTATATTTAAGAAAACCTCACACAAAAAGTGAAATTGTACATTTTTGTCTACATTTTATAGGAGGAATCCTTTTCTAATATAAATGGGTTTGACCTAATGTCTAAATGTTATTATTTCTAAATGAAAGAGGGACTTACATAAACATTTTGACAACCAATAGAAGAAACAGGGGGCAAAATTATTAGAGTGTCTGGTCATGAAGTCACTTTATCTGCATGGTTCACATAGATATTACTTCTCATTTATGAAACCACCATTACGTGTAACACCAGCATATGTTTACCATATGCTTTTTTTAAAAATTTTTTTTAACGTTTATTTATTTTTGAGACAGAGAGAGAGAGACAGAGCATGAACGGGGGAGGGGCAGAGAGAGAGGGAGACACAGAATCGGAAGTAGGCTCCAGGCTCTGGGCCATCAGCCCAGAGCCCGACGCGGGGCTCGAACTCAGGGACCGCGAGATCGTGACCTGAGCTGAAGTCGGAGGCTTAACCGACTGAGCCACCCAGGCGCCCCTACCATATGCTTTTTATATCCTTAAGTTTGTTGCCTGGATATATATACGTATACAGAATGTGTATAAAATATGGTATATGGGTCATTACCATACTAATTCCATGCAAATTCTGCTAAAGGGCAACAAAATATGGCATTAACAGATTAGAAGAAGAAGAGGGATTCTTTCACCAAATTAAAACCCCATTTCCCTCCTGTCTATGTTTCGTATTTTCCTTTAAGACACATTGTTCTCTAAGACAGGAGATTTCAGTTTAACATTTTCCTGAATATTTGAAAAAAGATTATAAAAGACTCCAAATAGAAAATGTATTATCTATACTCTGTACCTTTTTCTGATTTATTGTAAACACACATGGATATTAGGGGAAAATCAAACTGAGAGGCTTGAGAGTATTACAGAAGACAATGCTGAACCAAATCTCATAAATAGGTTTGCAGCATATCTCTGTGAGCCTCATTTTTTTTTTCATGAAACCTAACTTTAAGTGGGGTTATAGCAAAATCACGTGGATCCAATCACCATGGAAATATTTTTGTAATTGTTTCCTGGAGGAGCTGCAGAGACATTGGTATTTGTATGCATAAATGTCAAAGTTTTCCAAATTTGGCCCCTTTTGGAACACGACACGAAAGGCCAAATCGAATCATCATGGATGTAACAGAAATCTCTATATAGTAAAAGATTTCTGAGATCAGCCAGTGGCTTCCCAAGAAACTATAGCAGAATTCAAACTTGTCCAAAATTTAACTTGTATTTAGGCAATTTTTATACAAAGCTCTAAAAAAGACTGTTAAACCTCCCTGGCATGATGTTCAGCATTATCGACTGAATGACTTGCTGGAGGAGTAGAATGAAGTGAGAACAAGAAAGGGCAAGTAAGAGAAACTAGAGAGTAAGTAAAGAGAAAGAGGTAAGACTCCACACTAACAAAGGTCTCGAGTGTTGAGCTTGAGTTTATCTTACTGTGGTATGAATGTCGAGCCACAAAGCAACACCCAAACCAGAAGTAACTGACTGGTAGAAGGAAACCAGGAGAATGTTCTCACAGGAACTATTTGATATTTTCAATGAAAGAATTGCCCTTTAGACTCTTCCTCTGTTTCTTTTGTTATTTGATAAAGTTTGCTCCACCTGTAACTCTGCACTGAAACAGAAATAGCTGAGATGTACAACTGCATCATGACCAAATATTTTTTAATTTATTTGCTCTTATTTCAATTGCTCTTATTTCAATTTGCTCTTATTTCAATTTCAATTATGTTGTGGTACTTAAAAAAATGTTAATATATTCCAGGCTCACCATTTCTTTTAAAACTGGATTTTGTATTATGATACCTCCAAATATTTTTCTTACGTGTATGTGAATTCAAGATCTCAAAAAATGGCATGTCCTTAACTTAGCAGGGAGCATAGAGTTTGGGGCGCAGTGGGTTAGCTGTCAGAAGGCTCGTGCTTTCCTTTAGAGTTATTCTTTTTCCTCCAGGAGTTTTTCTTGACTTGAAAGCTTTATTTTATTTAAATATTCAGAGGAGACTAGGTTTCAGTAGACTTCCTTATACTCTGAAAAACTGCATTAAATTCTTTTGTGGCCAAGGGAATACATTTACTAATTTATAGAAGTGAGCTAACTAAAATGGTTTGCTCCTGCACATCGCTACGCAGATGATAATTATTATTCTAATCCCTTTTATTATGCTTCAAGGAACTTTTATATATCTGATCTCATTAAGTTACTAAGGCAATGAAATCAATGCTCGAACAATCACTTTGATAAATACAGACTCAAAGATCCTCTCAAAGAGAGAATCCACCCACGCCATGGGGAAGCCACTGAAGTTTCCTTCCCATTCTGGGTGATTATTCTATCCAGTAAATTAAATTTGAGATCAGTACATCTCTTTCCTTCAGATCTCTTCTGAGCCTTTCCTCTCTCCCTCAGACTCCTTTGAGATACATGTGAACACCTCCATAGCATTTTGGTATCTGAGACAACTCAGACTGATAGAGTGATTTCCTATGTCTTACAGCTAGTAAATGGCAAGGCTGGGCTTAGGACTGCAACCAAGAAGAATTCTTTCTTGTTGAAATAGTCAGAAGTCCATCCACCTTTCTTTTAATTTTGAATGTCCAGTCTGGTGACCACCAGCAAGATTAAAAAAACTGCCATCCAGGGATCTTGGGTGGCTCAGTCCATTAAGCATCTGACTTTGGCTTATGTCAAGATTTCCCAGTCTGGGGGTTTGAGCCCACATTGTGCTCTGTGCTGACAGTGTGGAGACTGTTTCAGATCCTCTGTCTCCCTCTCTCTGTTCCAACCCACTCGTTCTCTCGCTCAATCTCAAAAATAAATAACAATTTAAAAAATAAAAATAAAAAACTGCCATCCTCTCGATACTTCTTTTCTATTCGTGTCATTTGACATGGTGTGAGGAACATTTCTTTACAGGCTTCCCGCTTCTTTTCGGACCATTCATAAAAACGACTATGTAGGAAAATGGTAAGACCTTGGGCGTAATTGTGTCTATATATAGTATATCTATTGTGTGGTAAATTGTATTGTTTGCTTAAAACATATGGTACTTACAGGGACCCTGCCCTGGTGCATTTCCCTCTGGGAGAAATATTCTTCCCACCCAAATTTATCAGTGTTGACCCATGTGACTTGCTTTAACAAATGGAATGTGAGCAGAATGGACACATCTCACACCAGAGCATAAGGTTTCAGAGCCACTGCATGTACTGCCATTGTTCTTCACCTCTTCCTGTCGAACATTTTCCAGATTGGGGCCACTCTTTCTGCTTGGTTTTGGGAATAAAGAAAAGCCTGGGGGAGGGCCACAGCTAACTCACAGCCAAAGTATGTGTGAATGAGAAATAAACCTTTGTTGTAAGTCACTGGAGTTTGGAGGTTGGTTGTTATCACAGTATAATATAGCAAATGCTGACTGACAACACATATTGCACGTCAATGGGGCCATTGGTTTCACACATAATGGCTTTTGATACATTTTCTGTGGATAATTTTGACATAAATATATTTCTAAGTCTGATTTCTAGACTGGATATTGTGCCAACAGCGAAAGGCATACTTCTATATTACTATTCACTGATCTGAAAAAAGAGAAAGGAGCATGAGCTGCTCTTCGAATAATGTTATATATTTACTATCACATTACAGTTGGTGAAACACTTTCATATACCAGTATCTTATATTCACAACAATTCTGTGCAATAGGTACTCTCATCTTCATTTTATAGAGCAAAGCATTGGTGATATTTAGAGAGATGGAACACATTTTCTCAAAATTTTGCATTAATAAAAGTGGAAAAGGAAGAAAAAAACAGGTTTCCAGTTCAACGTTTCTCCCCAACCCACTATTTCACAGTTGTTACCATCATGCATCGTGTTGTTGAATGATTAGTTGTCTTTTTTAATATTTTATACAAATACTTAAGTTTGCAGATGGGATTTATAAGCACCATATTTAAAAGCACTTTATATTGACATATGTGGGAGGCTTAAATTCTTCTTCCTGCCTGAAAATGAACTGTAATGGGGTTGTAGAGGCTAAAATGAAAAGAGTAGAATAAATTATATTCCTTAGAAGTTGTCCATTATATAATAATAGGGATGCCATAGACATTTAGAAATTAGAGAATACTAATACTTTGTTCAGCTCTTATGTTCATCCATCACTTCTTAGTTATGGTGACCAAATCACAGTAGTGAAATTGGATTAAAACATGCATCCTGCCTGATTCACTAGAGCTGGGGTGTGTTGCTCCATCAAGTAGCAAGAAGATGACAATGCTGGTCATAAATCTTATGTTATATTAAGACAGCCACTGGTAAATCACAGTGAGTCCTACTCTACATTTCTATAGCCGGTATATTTTTGCGATATAGGCTTTCATATAACAAAATTCAATGGAGGTTTTAGTCTTCTGTTTCATTCTTTCCCTTGTGTGTGTATGAAGGTGGGTGAGTGAAGAGGGTGTAGGGTAACTCTGCTATGGAGGTGATACAATTGTTCTTTTCTAGAAGTAAGTTGTGTGACCTATAAGTTGCCATGCGTGATAAATGTGCATGCTTTTTAAAACGTGCCTCTTGCTTCCTACTACATAAAGGTCTGTGCACAAACGTATGTGTACATGTTATGTTTCTAAAATTGCCCTGTATTGCTTTAAATTTGACCTGACTGTTGTTGCTATATGTAGTGTTTATGTGCAATTGTTATATATAATTGCAAAAGTTTGATGATTTCAAACAAACCTTATGATGTTACCAAAATTGTTTTAAATGTGGTAAAAGTTTCTTAGCCAGGCTAAAAATTAACTAAATTATTTTCACTAACTTATTTATTTGTTTGTTATCATAGACCTTCCTCCAACTCAATATTCATAATAGGGCAGAAAGATCACAGTGGCAAAATAAAGTAAATAATGGGCAAATTTTACTTGTTAAACAATGTCATTCGAATCTGTAGTTGAACTTACGTTACATAGTAAGTCCAATGGATAATAATTAATATGATTAAAAATGAGAGGCTGCAATAATTAACATATATTATTGTGCTATCTCCAAACATCCTGTTATTAAGCATTTCTTTGGAACGAGCAAATGCTTACCCTAATAAATAATTACAGTAGGGGGGCCTGGGTGGCTCAGTTGGTTGGGCTTCTGACTTCAGCTCAGGTCATGATCTCACAGCTCATGGGGTTGAGCCCCACGTCAGGCTCTTTGCTGACAGCTCAGAGCCTGGACCCTGCTTCGGATTCTGTGTCTCCCCCTCTCTCTACCCCTCCCCCGCTCATGCTCTGTCTCTGTCAGAGAGTTTTGGTTTGCTGCTTCAGTGGGGAGTGGGAAATCATTTGTTTAGGTGAATCCCACTGTATTTTATGCTAAGATAGTAAAACTCAATCAGATAGAAGCCTTCTGAAAGACTGTTTCCTCTGTGAATGAAAGCATTGGTAGACTGTAGCTTCAGGCTTCAGAACTGTTCATTTTAGTTCTAAGATCACGTTTCATCTACCAGGAAGAGCTTTTATCTTCCACTAAAGGAAAATATCACATGAGCAGTGATGGCACAACATGGTCAGTGGAAGGAATTACACAAGATATGCAGAGGCTTGAGGCTTGTGAAGTGCAAGGATGGAGAGTATGCATTAAACTGGGGGGAGGGAGCAAAACAAAATCAAATTTTAAAATGAGCTTTCTTTTTGCTAATTCTAAGATTTTTGATCTTGTAGAAATTATGAAATCCAAATCATTATAGCTCTCCATTAGTTGTGCTTTAGATTCCTAATAACAAATATAAATATTATCTTATTGTATGAAACATTCTCTTTTAACCTCAAATCATGCACATTAGTTTTTCTCGTACAAAATATTACAGAGTATAATTTCAAGTCAACTTGCTTTATCTTGCTGCCTGATTGATTTTAATCATATAAGTCACAATTCTACATGTTTGGAGATTCTTCCTGAGGTTCACAATCATTGCAATATGCCGCTAGGCAATAACCAACATTTTGTCTACCTCTATCCCATGTGCGAGGCTGTAAGAATAGAGGTATTGATCTACCTGTAGTGGTCTTGACAATAGAAAGGTACAGGAGTTTCAACTATGGACACTGGTACGATACTGAGTTTCTTGTGTTGTCTTTTCCATCTTGATTCAGCAGAGAAAGGAGTAACTGCAAACTTGCCCACATCACAGGTACCTGAGAGAATCTGTGAGCAAGGCTGTTTTTCCCGTTATAGAATGTTACCATAACTCTGAAATCTAAGAAAGATAATTTTTCAAGGAAAGACATTCCTTATATAGCAGGACCCTTTTCTCCTTTCACCATCTAAAAAATACAAATAATAACAGATTGAAGTTTTGTGATGTCATTCATGATTTATATTTTAATGGGATTTGCAATTAACCCAAATTGGAATAAATCACCATAATATATAAAACAATTCAAATTAAGATTTAATTTAAAATTTATAGAGCTTATATTTTTAAAGTGTTAGATGTCTAAAAAATTTAAAAAAGAATTAGTACAGCGTTTCCATATACCCCTTTACCCAGTTTCCCCTATTACTAATATCTTACATTTGTATGGCATATTTGTTAAAATTAGTGAGAAAAAATTGATATATGATTATTAACTAAAATTCATGTTTATTTAGATTTCCTTAATTTTTACCTAATTATATTTTTCTGTATCAAGATCCAATCCAGGATCCCATTAGGCTCCTCTTGTCTGTGACAGTTTTTTGGGTTTTAGTTGTTTTTAAAGACCTTGACAGTCTTGAGGAGTACTGGTCAAATATTTTATAGGATGCCCCTCTGTTGGAATTTGTTTGATGTTTTTCTCATGATTAGACTGAGGAGGAAGTTAATTTTGGGGAGGAAGAAGACAGAGGGAAAGTACTATTTTTATCTTATCACATCATGGGTACATACTATCGTCACGATTTATTACTGGTGCTATTAACCTTGAACACCTGGCTGAGGTAGTGCTTGTCAGATTTCTCCATTGTGACATTACTCTGTTTTTCCCCTTTTCAATACTTTACACTTCAGAAGGAAGTTCCTATGTGCAGTCCACACTTAAGGAATGGAATACCCACATAACTTATTTGGAATTCTTTTAAATAGAGATTTATATAGCTTCTCTCACATTTAAATATTTATATGTTGATTTATATCAGTATGTACTTAAGATATTCATTTATACTTTGGGTTATAGTCCAATTCTACTTCATTTCTTTTGTTGCTCAAAATGTTCCAGTTTTGGTCATTGGGATCACTTTCATCTGGCTTATGTTCCTTTGAGATACACTCACCAATGTATTGTTCTTTCTGAGGAGCATTTCCTTAATTTCTGACACCATAAAATACTGTAGGATTATCTCGTCGATTTTGTACCCAGTCCTAGAATCAGCCATATTTCCAACAAAGCCTAGTTTCTTTTATGGGAGAATAGTATTAAAAAGCAAAACCTAGGCACTAGTTTTCTTCTTTTTATTGATATGTCATTACTTTAAAGACTTCTCAGCTGACAGAGCAAGGAGGTATGTGTGTTTATACTAACCCATGTATATGCACTTATCTATATGCATATACATATATCTATAAATATTTCTATGTGTAAACATCTGCATCTATAATTAAGCTAAACATAAGTTCAGACTGATGTCTCCAAATCTAATTCAATACCATATAGGTCATTTGTAGCCTTCTCCTTTGTTTTTATCTGAACTCCTATTCTAGCAGTAAGAAACCTGGGTCCATCTACCATCCAGTTACTAAAGTGTTTTATTGTATACATGTTTTATGGCCTAGCATGTGGTCTATCATGGTGAATGTTTGAAAAGAATGTGTATTTGCTGTCATTGGATGGAGTATTCTATAAATGTCAATTGGATCTATTTATTTAACACTGTTGTTCTGTTCAACAATATTCTCACTGATTTTCTGCCTGTTTCATCTATCAATTACTGAAAGAAGAGTGTTCAAGTTTCCAGGTATAACTCTGTATGTGTCTATTTCTCTTTTCAGTTCTATTAGTTTTTGCTTTATGTATTTAGATACTCCATTGTTAGGTACACATGTGTTAAAGGTTCTTATGTCTTCTTGAAAATTGATCCCTTTATCATGACATAATGCCCCTCTTTATCCCCAATAACTTTCTTTATTCTGAAGTCAACTGTACCTGAAATTAATATAGCTAGTCCAGCTCTTTGTTAGTATTATTATGGTATACCTTTCTTTACTCTTTTACTTTTAACCTATGTCTTTATGTTTAAAGTTTGTTTTTGTTTTGTTTTGTTTTGTTTTTGCCCTTTTTTTGTGGATGACATACGGTGGGGTCTGTTTTTTATCTACTCTGACTGACTCTGTCTTTTAATTGGCACATTAAGATAGTTCACATTGAAAGCAATTATTGATGTACTGGGTTAATATCTAACATGTCTGTAACTGTTTTCTATTTGTTGCACTTCTTTTTCATTTCCGTTTTTCTTCCCCTCTTTTTCTGCTTTCTTTTGCTTTAATTGTACAATTTATATGATTCAATTTTCTCTTTTTAACACATCCATTATACTTCCTTTTTAACTTCTTTCAGTGGTTTCACTATAGCTTACAGTATAAATTTTTTTATGAACCTAAGTCTATTTTTAAATAACATTAATTACATCAAGGGTAGTGCTGGAATTTTTTTTTGGAGTTTTTTAGTTGCATTCCCCATTTCTCCCTCCTATTCCTTGAAAATTACTGTAATTCATTTCAGCCATCTATTTGCTACAATGACAGTACATTTTAATCTTACTACTTTAACAAATGTTTATCTATTAGATTAAAAGTAAGAAAAAGAAAAGATTTTATTTTATATTCATATTTCTTCTCCAATTCTTTCCCTTTCTTTAGGTAGATCTGAATTTCTGATCTATTACTTTCTTTCTCCCTGAAAACCTCTTTTTTTTAAAAGACTTTATTTTAGAGAAACTTTAGGTTCACGGCAAAATTGAATGGAAGGTACAAAGATTTCCCATGTACTCCTTTTCCTCATGAATATGTATAGTCTCTCCCATTATCACCATCCCCACTAGAGTGACACATTTGTTACAGTTGATGAACCTAGACTGACACATCATAATCACCCAAAGTCCATAATTTATCTTTTTGGTGTTGTACATTCTTGGGAAACATGTAAAATAACATGTATTTATTATTATAATATCACATGGAGTATTTTCACTTCTCTAAAAATCCTATGTGCTCCCCCTCAAAGAACTTATTTTTATGTTTCTTGCAGAACAGAGCAGGTTTGTTGGCAATTAATACTCGCAGTTTTTGTTTATCTGAGAAAGTCTTTATTTCTCCTTTACATTTGTAGGATAATTTTCCTGGACATAGAATTTTAGGTTGACTCTTTCTTTCTTTTAATACTTCAAATATTTCACTTCATTCTCTTCTTGCTTCTACAATTTTTAAAATGAAAATCCACTATAATCCTTATCTTTTCTCCTGCATACGTAAGAGGATTTTTTTCAGCCTCTGCCTCCTTTCAAGACTTTTCCCTCTGTCTTTGGTTTTCTACAGTTTGACTATAATATGTCTTAGTGTAACCTATGGCCACAGAAGCTTTAATTTCCTCTAGTGTCCTGTTTGTGTGTCCTCTGTTGTTGGGTTTCCCTAAGAACTTTTTCTTAAATAGAGTTTGAGCCTTGTAGATCTTTAAACTATAACCTACTATTATGATATTGGAGCCTTATTGATGTGACATTAAGGATTTGAGAAGGGGGAGGAGAAGTGTTTTATAAGCTTATGATTAAATTTCAGTTATTTAGTGGTAATGCGTCCCTAAGCTGTAACCTTCACAAGTGTTTCTTTTCGTACTTGCTCTACCTGTGTGAATCAGAAAAGCTGACTCCACGGGGGGTGGGAGTTGGGTAATTGTCCTTAAGCGTATGTGAGACAGACTCTGGTAAAGTCTTCTCACTTGTGAGTAGGTCTTTGTTATGGAGAACACATTGGGATTATTTCAAACCGGTTACTTCCCCCCTTATTCTGCCAAAGATGAGAGGTGATTTTTCTTGGCACCTTACCATAAGAACATGCTGGAGTTTCTGGAGGTGCAATCCAAGAACATATGCCTCTACCCCCACCGCAATCTCTAGGAGTCTCATTCTCAAGGTAGTCTACACTCTACTTCAAGCAATTCATCAAATTAGCATTTAAGTTTTCCTACCAGTTTATGGGTCTAATGGCTTCTGCTTCAGCTGAGTTGATTTCAGCTGTGTTTCTCTATATTTACGTGTCTCTCTAGATTTGGAGGTAGAGGTTTGCCCTGTGATAACAATTCTTGCATGTCCAGCAAAGCCTCTGATTTTCAGTTTGTTCAGCTTTATTCTTGAATTTAAGGTCAGGAGCCTATTACTTCCAAACTGAAATCATGTCAGAGCTTAAAGCAGAAGTCAACATTTACCTTGTTGATAAATAAAATTGTTGAATGTTTCCACTTTCAGGAGTCTTATTTTTATTAAGGAAAATAATCCTTGACGATGATAGCTGTGAGATAAAAATTTCAAAGTCCATAGGACGCTCATTGCCCTGAGAGAAAAGGCACACATACAATAAATGGTAATACTTAATGAACTAGAGTAACCAGAATCTATTCTGAAAGAGACTTTAAAGCAAGTATATTAAAAAAGGTTAGAGTATAAACGAAAAATAAAATCCATAAGAAAAGTACAGGACTATATGATAGAATAAATACATAGATATAAGCATCAAACATAATTTATGTAACTAAAAATGAAAGTTTGAAATAATAAAAACACAGTAGATAAATTAAGACATTGACTAGATATAGGTAAAGAGAGAACTTGAAAATAAATCTGAAGAAACCACTTAGAACACAGCTCAGAGAATAAAAGAGAAAAGTCAAATTACAATGGAAGGAGGATAAAATGAGAAGCTCTAATATGCATCTAAAAGGAGTCCCAGGAGGAGGAAATAGAATGGGAGAGAAGAAAAGGTCCTAATGTTATGATTCCAAATTGGTAACAATTGCAAAAGATTATGAGTCCTCTGATTATAAAAGCTTGACAAATTCCTAGTAAGGAATATAAATGCAAACCCATTCCTTAAAAACATCATAGAGAAACTGCAATACATCAGGGGAAGGAGTAAATGGAAGATTTTAAAGGCTACTAGAGAGTCAAAACAGAATACTTATAAATAAATAACAATCACAGTGACAGAAAAGTTCTTAGAAACATCAATAGATCTCAGAAGATAAAAACTAATGTCTTTAAAATACTGAGGGGAATACCTGTTTATTTAGATTTAGATATATCCCCCTCCCCCTGCTGCCCTGCCAACACACACAACTATCAACAAAATGCAAAGGTAACTTATGGAATGGGAGAAAATAGTTTCAAATCGTATATCTAATAAGGGGTTAATATTCAGAATATGTGAAGAAATCATATAACTTAAGAGGAAAGAACAAACCAATTAATAAATGGGCAGAGGAATTGATTAGACAGTTTTCCAAAGAAGACATTCAAATGGCCAACAGGAACATGAAAATATGCTCAACATCATTAAGTAGGGAAATACAAATCAAAACCACAATGAAATGTCACCTCATACCTGTCAGAATGGCTATTTTCAAAAGTCAAGAAATAATAAGTATTGGTAAGGGTGTGAGAAAAAGAACCCTTGTGCACTAGTGGTTGGAATGTAAACTGGCACAGCCAACCTTGGGAAACAGTATGGAGGTTCCTTGAAAAAATTAAACAGTAGAATTATCATATGATCCAGTAATTCTACTTCTGAACACTTATCAGAAGGAAATGAAATCACTGTCTTGAGAAGATATATACACCCCCATATTCATTATTGCAACATTATTTTTTTACAGAAGCTAAGACATAGAAACAAATTAATGTCCATCAATGGATGAATAGATAAAGAAAATGTGATGTATATAAACATACACACACACACACACACACGTGCACACACACACACAGAGGAATATTATTCCATAAAAAATGTTGCCATTTATGACAACATGGATGCAACTTGAGAGCATATTATGTTAAATGAAATAAGTCAGACAGAGAAAGGCAAATACTGTGTAATCTCATTTATATGTAGAATTAAAAAAAAAAAAAACCTGACTCATAGAGAACAGATTAGTTGTTGCCAGGGGCAGGGATGGGGTGAAATGCATGAAAGTGATAAAAAGGTACAAACTTCTAGTTATTCCACTTATAAATAAATCCTGAGGATGTAAATATATAGCTTGGTGACTGTAGTTAACAGTACTGTATTGTATATTTGAAAGTTGCTAACAGAATAAATCTTAAAAGTTCTCAACACAAGAGAATATATTGTAACTATGTGTGATGATGAATGTTAGCTAAGTTTATTGTAGTAACCATTTTGCAATACATATATATGTCAAATCATTATGTTGTACACCTAAAACTAAAATAAAATACATGTAAATTACATCTCAATGTACAAAAAATTCCACATTTAAGTGAGATCATGCCAAAAAAAGGGAAAATCTTTTCAGAATTTCACCATTTGTTTACCCTTTTTATATCTAATGGTTAGGAAGATGTATAATAATTCAGAAGTGAGTGTATATACAGTAATACTTAAAACTGAGTTTAGAGTGTATTAAACACAACTGTGCTTACGTGCATTTGAAAGATGATATAAATATTTCTTTAATATGTAATATATTTAATATGTAATATATACTATATGTTTAACATGTACTGAGATAATGTCAGTCAATGATCAAAGCTTAGTGCATGTCTGTAATCACAGACCATTTGCCATAATTACCCATGATATTTTCAAAAACTACACCTCCATAGCTTGTCATGTCTCTGTTTTGAAATTGGTTTCTTACAGTTTTAGAAGGGTATGATTTAATACTGAGTTTCAACCATACTGGTCAGCATACCTTCAAAACATATTATTTTCTAGCCTTTACACATTATAACAGATATGCCTGGACCCCAGCTGCTGTGATTTGCTCTGATGGAGATTTGGGTTGCTGTAAGAATCAGTGTAGTACTTCTGGAATGCAGGATGCACTTTGGATCTCAGTGCAGCGTGCATACAATTGGCTAAGGATCAGAGTTCTGGCTGCAATGGATAGATCAGGGCCCTCTGAGAGCAATTTTAATTTCAGGTATCTTAGATGTTGGAGGATATTGCCAAAATATTTTTTATTCCTTAAAAACATTCAGATTTTTTTTCCCTCCCCTCACTTTTTCAATATAGAAAATCCCAAAGGAATCTTAAAAATAAAATATATTTTAAAAACAAAATATTTTCTCTCAATCATCGGAGAAACAGCTGTTTATTAGTGGTTCATTTAGTCAGAATACATCCATAAAAATATATATGTATGTATGTATATATATTATATATATATACATATATATATATATATATATACACACACACATGTGTATGTTTTAAGAGGGTGAAAGTAATTGATGTGATATAGTTTCAACCAGGCCTTTGCTCTGAGATTAAAGAAAATAGTGTGATTTCCTTCATCATTTACTAGCTCAGAAAAAACCCTCATGATTACAAATCCTTGCCCATCCATCCACTTCTTCTCATACTCAGGAATGCAGTTTCCTGAGGAGCAACTTTCAGGAAAATGTCCTACTCTTTTAAGTCTTGGCTTCTTGTCTTTGAATCTCCAAACAGTTTTTGGAAATCCACAGCATGTCTTCTTTTTTCAGCTCATTAATTCGACAAATTTGGTTGATGTCCATGCCAGGCACTATGCTAGTCAGTGGGGATTCCCTGATGACTGTGAGAGCAATAGCCTGTAGCCACGCAACATTTAATACTCAATGCCCTTGATACCAGATTCTTGGCTTCAATGATAATACTCATTTTCCTTTAAAAGTATCAGAGGTCCTTCTCTCTTGTGTATTGAGCCAGATTCCCGGCACAGAGCAGTGGTCATCTCCCTATCATAGCTCAGCCCAGATCTTTCTGAAGGACTTCCTGTTGCAACTCTATAGAATGGGCCCAGGGGTATCATTTTTCTACAACGGATGAGTCAGTGATGCCCCTTTGTACACACACAGCATTGTGAACAACAGAAGACCTGTTTTGGTTAAAATGTAAATAGACCTTTTTGCAGCAAAGCTTAGTGGAAAATCTTGGACATAGAGTGTTTTCTAATTCTGTCATAGAGCTATATGATCTTGAACAAGATCCTCTTTTGGCCTCCATGTCTGCATATGCTAAATTGGAATAATATTAACTGGCTTATATGGTTAAGTGTTTATTCAGAAATGGTCCAGTGCAGCAGTAGTAGACGGTGACTATTATATGTAAATATGTACATTATATATTCCAAGATGTCATATGGAATCACTATGAATTAACTTAGGTACAACTCTAGTTGTCAGGTGCTCCCGTTTCTCTATCAAATAGCATTTTATCCAGTAATCTCTCTAAACTATGGTGCGTGTGTGTGTGTGCGTGTGAAACACATTTGCATAAAGTGTTCTAAACAACAAAGGGAAAACAATAGAGGAAATAAAGAAATCCAGCTTCAGAAAATAGCACTTCAGAGGCTTGAAAGGACTCCTTGACATATATAATTTATTGCGCAAGAGGGGAAAGGAAGATAATTCAGCAAAAGTGGAGGCTTTATCATTATGTTTGACTTTCACGCAAAATTTTTCCCTTTTACACAAAGCTGGGGTTATTTTATACCTTTTAACCTCTGATTGCCTACTCCAATAACAAACATGGAGCTATTCCCGTGTTCTTTAATGCAAATAAATATAGTAGTACCCACAGTATTTAGCATAAGCTGGTTGCCTAATAGTATGAAAATCATTGCACGTACAGTTACCAAAATTTAACTTTCCTTTTTCTTAAACGTGGAGAATTTTTTTAAAACCCATTTCAAACCTGAAAGATACCTAGGTTTTTATATCTATGACTGGCTTTTGTCCAAATGTCATGTAAGGAATTTATTAATATTACTATAATACTTCAGAGGACTGTGGAATGTACATTCTAGGCAGATTTTTTAGGCTCTGTGGGGGGAAAAGGAAAGAGCAGAGATGGTGGTGTGATGGAATTCTCTTCTCTGCAGGAGGGAGGAAGAGAATTTTCTTTCTGCCACTCTTTCATGCTGAGACTCCACTGCAGTGCCAGGGGCACCCTAACCTAATATTAAATTATTGCTTTTTTATATGAGCTACTCATATCTTTCCAATGACTCAGAGGAATTTAATAAGAATTTTAAAAATGTACTGGTGGCAATAAAAAAAAATAGAAACTAATATATTTTATAAATGTATTTCTTGGGAAGGCCAGTGCTATTTTGGTAAAATAATAAAAAAATATTTCATACTTCATTGTTAATACTTTGATTTGCAATACACATCATTCTTTGTTTTGTTTAAGATATCTTGAAATATAATTTATTTTCCCCTGTAGACATAAAGAAAGTTTTACGTAATATTTGTAAAGTCCTTAAAGTAATGGGAAAATTGACATAGGTTAATCAAAGACATTGAGAGTACTTGCTGTATTTTGTGAGAATTTGCTCCAACACTTAACTCATTTAAGAACATTTCATTTAGCTTAAACACCATATTCAAAGGTCTTTGCCTAATCTGTTCTCTTTGACCTATTTCCAGCATTTGTTGGAGTTTTCCTCCCCTTATTGAAAACTCACTGTTCCTTTGGCCTTTACAACATGTTCCTCCTAAGATGTGCTGATTATTTAGCTATTGTCTCTCAGTTCCAAGACTCTTTACTACTCAGCTCCATGAGGTTCAGCATGGAACTCTACAAATAACTTTTCCCAGAGTTCCTTATCAACTGGCTTCCTGTTAGGCTCTGCCAGTAGGGGGCCCTAGAGACAGATTGGAGGGAGAGAGGAGAGATAAGGTGTTGTTTGTGTGTTTCAAAAAATTTTTGAGTATAATTGACACATGATGTTACATTAATTTTGTGTATACAACATAGTGGTTTTCTATTTTTCCACTCCATAGAAGCATTGTTACTGCAAAAGCAGACAGTTGGATCCAGCTTGCAGCTTCTTTTGACAATTTTAGCTCCTACTGGTAACCAGAACATGCTTCCTTTAAAGGCTGGAGTAGGAGATGCCCCTGTATTCCCTCACACACTGGGACACACTCTTCGGAGCCTCTGTTAAGCAGTGCCCCCTCCATAGAGTTCCTGGCATTTGCCAGAGGAGAGTTGAGGTCTGAGAATCAGCTTTAAGCAGCTTTCCCCAAAGGACCAAACACCAGCTTTATTAGACTCCTCCTCCAAATTCTAGGTTCTAGCATTACCAACCTCTTCTCCTTGTTTTTCCAGGCCCAGAGACAGTAGCTGCTTCTTGCAGTTATTAATCTCTGTGTAACCTCAGCATCTTTTTTTCTGTTCCCATAGCTATCTAGTACCCATTAACCAATTCCCATATTAAATTACATTTCAGAAATACCTAGGGCACTCTGTTTTCCTTAGGATTCATGGTTCTCCCTTGTTCTGCTTCCTTTATTGGATTTTTTTTTCCTCTTCTGCCCCATGTTTCTCTTCTTAGTTTCTTTAGTCCTTCATGTGCACCTGAATACCAAAATCTGTATATCAAAGTTATGTCAATTTCATAACACTCTGTATATCAAATATCTGATCCATTTCTTCAGCTTCCAACATGACATCTCTAACTGATCACATTATTAACTGCTTACTGAGCATTTTTTTCTGGGATTTCCTATCAACTGAACATATTTAACATGCCCCAGGGCAAATGCCCATTTCACCTGCCATTTCCATGCTTCATCATGTACTTCTTTTCAAACTTGCTTGTTTGGATCAGTGGTACCTCAATGGTCCCAGTCAGGGAGAATCATACTTTGAAAATTTAAGACTATTTCCTATCATTAGACTCTCACATACAGACAGTAATAATATCATCTGAATTATGTTTTACACTATATTTTTAATATCCTTTTCTTAACCCACTACTACCACCCCTACCTGAATTTAGATCCCCATTACCTTCACCCTTTGATAACTTAAAGTCCATACTGGTTTACCTGTTTCCACAATTATTCTCTTTTGTACATTGATACCAGCCTAATTCTCACAAATGCTGAAATTCTCTTTCACAAACCTTTAGTGGTTCTCTGAGCCTGCACGATAAAGTTACCCTTCTGCTGGAAATCTCACCTCAATAAATGTTTGGCCTTGCCTCCCATCATTACCTCCAATTAAATCTCTACTTTAGGAAAACTGATTTTCTCAATGACTCCCACTTCTCTCTCCTTACATCTCCATAAAATGCTCTTTTTGTGAAGCCTTCCTAAAACATCTCAGACAGAACTTATCACTCCCCATCAGGGACTTTGCCTGGGAATCACTTCTCTGTATCACCTATTTAGCACTAGCTGTAAGTTGAATGCACTATTTTAAGGAGAAAGAAGAGAGTATATATTTAATAAATTACACAGTAGAATGACCATGGCTTGTCATACTGTGTATGTCAGGACTCTTAGGATGCATCTATCCAATGTCACGTCAGTAGATTAAGAGCCCCGCTCCAAAATGTCTTTGAAGTAACAATTCATTTTACTTCTTTTTAAAAAATTATTTAAGTTTATTTACTTACTTTGAGAGAGAGACAGAAAGAGTGAGCGGTTTAGGGGCAGAGAGAGAGGCAGAGGGAGAGAGGGAATCCCAAGCAGGCTCTGCACTGTCAACAGAGACCCTGATGTGAGGCTCAAACTCACAAAACAGCAGGTTCATGACCTGAGCCGAAACCAAAAGTCAGACACTTAACTGACTGAGCCACCCAGGTGTTCCCATTTTATTTCTTGACCCTAATAAAAATGTTTCTTTTTCTTTAAATTTCAATGCCACCGTATTGATCTTTTATATTGCTTTAATGTTTTGTAGAGGTAGAATTTATTAATAAACCTTGATATTTTCTGTTTTATGGAAGTATGTGCTCTATAATTCATAATTCTAAAATTCTTACTTTGCATCAAGAGATCTGGATGAACTAAGAAAATATAACAAAAGCTGATATTAATTCTAGTACTTCTTAAAGACATACAGAATATTTGGGGGAAGTTTCGTTTGAGAAAATTTTCCTGCCATAGTATATGTCCTTCCTTCCTTCCAAATATGTTCTAATAACTCTTGCTCCTGAAAGTCAAGATTCTGATAGTGTCCAATTTCATGATCAAATCTGATAATATCAAATCTCATCATTAATTTGACCCACCAGGTAAATGTCAGATTTTGTGGCATGTAGAGATCCTGAAGGCTTCAAAGGAAAAAGTCCTGCAGACAACAGTGTGTAAAGTTATATTGTGAAAAGAAAGCCAACAAAATGTGAAGCTACTCTGCCTATACTTTCTTGAATAGCTTTCCATTATCCAACCCTTACAGACAAGTTGACGGAATAGTAACATAGAGAGGGCCTCAAACTAACTGGAAAAATTATCTTGAACGCTCTAGATTAGGAAGGACTCTAGAAAGAACACAATAATCTTTTGCTTTCAGAAATGTTTATAACTGTAAAACAACAAAAGTTAATCAAGCTCCTATTATGTTTTAGGTCAGTTAGTTATAAGCAGAAGCAGTGAGTCCCCACGGATGGAAACTCTACACCTCCCACAGTATCTATTTTTACAATTAATGTTTTGAGAGTCAAGATGATCTTGTTATGTCTAATAAATGGGTAATGGAATTTTAATTTCTATAAACATATGTTTAATAATTAGATAATGAGCTCAGTGATAGCAGAGTCCTCAATAAACATATACATAAAAAAAACCAGCCAAAGTCTATTCTGCTTTTATTCTTATCTGCTCTTCTATGAGTAATGTGAGTAAATGATAAATATTTTTCCTCATCAAAATTCTTCATATACTTGAAGTTAGCACAGTCTTTTTTTTTCAATATATGAAATTTATTGTCAAATTGGTTTCCATACAACACCCAGTGCTCATCCCAAAAGGTGCCCTCCTCAATACCCACCAGCCACCCTCCCCGCCCTCCCACCCCCCATCAACCCTCAGTTTGTTCTCAGTTTTTAAGAGTCTCTTATGCTTTGGCTCTCTCCCACTCTAACCTCTCTTTTTTTTTTTTTTTTCCTTCCCCTCCTCCATGGGTTTCTGTTAAGTTTCTCAGGATCCACATAAGAGTAGCACAGTCTTTGATTAATAAAGCGGTCACGTTGCTGGTTTGCCCAAGACAGTCCCAGCATGAGTCAGTTGTCTGGGTGAAATCTGTTAATAGCCACCATCTCCCTTTTCTCTGAAAAGTTTTCCAGATTTAAAATCTGGGAATTCTGTGATCAATCTACCCATTAATCTTCTCATATTCGGGCCAAATAATCCAACATGTAAGCCCCCTTTTTAAAGGTTCACCATCATTGTTTTCCTCTAAATCATTTCTAGTGATAGTGAAGCAGGTTGCAATTTTCTCCCCTTAACAGTGTGGAGACATTTCAGTGCTCAAGGTACCTGCTTTTGGAAAATGGAGCCCCAGGTACAGTTGTTGAACAACGACAATGAAAAAGTGCAGAGGAGGAGGGCTTGTGAGTGACAGTTCTCAGAGGAAGAGAGACGGGGTGCCACTGAAGAGTTTATGATAAGCAGATGAATTCTAGTTCAAGAAATCAAACACCACCTATTTCAATTCCCATCAGAGGTTCAATTAGAAATAGAATCTTTCGTTGCTTCCTGCCCCACACTGGCGTGTTGTCACGGGCCATGCACTGTTTAAACAGCTGCAGAGTCTCACCTCAGGGGTGACTGAATTGCACTGGTGATGTTGATCCCTGTATGGAGCTAAAACTGAGAGGAAACTTGATCATTTGCAGAATGACTTAGGAACTGAGGGTGAGTTATGCTCTCTGTATGAGGATAATGAGGTAAAGACTAGAGAATGTGGAGTCGTAGTACCAGTTTTGCTCAGTAAACCTAGTAGTGTCAGACTCCTCTTTTTAGTGCAAACCAAGAATGAAAAAAACATAGACACAAATGTGAAGATGGTGAATTTGCAAAATTAAAAATAAGAACACTCAAATATGCATTTCAGTCTCTGGTATAAGCCAATGGGAAGGTGTCAGTTGCTTATTTTCTTGTTCTTCAGTATTCCTAGTATTATCACCTCACATTTAATATACTTGTGAACGAGTGATCACCTGCTCTTTATATCCATATGTTCTAGTCCAGTGGTTCTCAAGCCTCATCATGTGTTATGAACACCAGGGCCTCACTCCCAGAAATTTCCAATTCACTAGTTCTGTGACAGGTTTCTAGAATTCCCATGTGTCACATGTGCCAAGAGGATACTCTTACTGCTGGCTGGGGATCACACTTGACAACCACTGCTCTAGAAATTCTGTATTTTACTGAAAGCTTTGATAAAGGTAAACTACGAAGAGGAAAAAGGGAAATTCAAATGCAAATGTATTATTTGGGAAGAGCATATGAAAGAGAAGCACAGGCTACTTCAATCAGACTTATGAAAGTTTCATCACCATCCTTCCCTCCAATATGTCCTTCAACAACCCTGCCTCATTCATCGAAATTTGTTGCTGGGGGTCACTTCTCAAAGCATTCTGAGACAAATACTCTATTTACTGAATTTCAATGTACTGGTTAAATGAATTCATGGACATGAGAATATTAAGTAAGAGTAACTTACATTAAAATCAACTGTACGTGATGGCATGAAAGATGGTGACCTGACCTGGATTTGGTCTCCCCCAGAAACTTTGTGACATTGCACAGGAGCCGTTGTGCACTCTTTAGTGGCTACAGTACTTGAATGTGTTCACTCAAAGTATTTTGTGTTCATTCAAAGTATTCAATGTATTCTTCTCAAGAATGTAGACTTCTGTCTTTTGATGCATATTTCCTTTCACGTACTACATTCTACTCTGTATTTTTTTCATCATTTTGTCAGTCTCCTTCAATCTTACTACATATCATCCTCAAATTCTTTACTTCTAATTTCACTCATTATTACCTTTACTTTCCTCCGTTAGTGTTCTAATGATTTCTCCATCACCCTTTCTTTTCTCCCCCACTCATATCTTTTTTCAGTATCTTTTACAACACTCTGGGATATTTGGTTATTTTTCTTTCTTTTCACCTGGAACCTGTCTTGTGTAACAAAATATTTTGAAATGTCTTTCAGTAATATACCAGAAATCCAGAAATCCAGAAATACCAGCATAAATTAAAAAGTCAAGGCCATTAAAATATAGAAGAGAAAAGCAAATTCATATAAAATTTAGAATTAAGAAATTTATACTATAAAGACTTTAATAGCTTCATACTTTTAATTAATAAATTTAACTCTGAGCTTCTTGGCAGCTGAAGCAAGGAGCTATAATCAGTTTACAGGAATGGTATTCTCACTTAAAGAGAAGACACACTAGTTCTTTGTAAGGTCAAGCCCATGTCTTGAGTGGGTCTTTGTATTCAGGATTCTGGGTTATGTAGTAGACGACATTTTAATAGCTTTATTAAGTAACTATAGCAGTCTATTTCATAAAGCATTTTTTTAGGATATCCATTAATGTAAGCCAAGGGCAAAATGTCAAAGTACAGCAAAGAAAATATCTTGATAGAGGCTAAGAAAATATGGTCTAAATATGCAGCTTTTTGATAGCACACCATGATTCAGGAGTTAAAAACAAGGATGTATATAGAGAGACATGCATTTCTTTTTTTCAAAACAATCTCCAGAAATGAAATTCCTTTCACAAATGGCTTCTCATAGAAGTTAGTTAGCAAATGGTTTGAAAGTATGTTGTCTGTTAATGAACAATTCCTTGTGACTGATTAAGGACAGATTCTGCATTTAAGAAATCAGCTAACTGAACAGGAGGGTTGACGACCTCTTGTGAAAATGAGACCAAAAATCAACACTACTTTTTGAATAGATGGCCACCCAATTCCTACATCAAGGTGGGCTAATGGAGTAGGGAGATCCAAGAGTTTACTTAAGAAACAGTTTAGAGTTGTTTTTTTTTCAGCATATGAATAAATGGATTATTAAGCCTCCAAAGTTCTTCACCATACAATGTGATCAAGATGATTTAGACTGGAACATTTTCAAAACATACATTACCAGCCACCCACCATGGCTATAGAAAAAAATATCACAGCAAATGTACTGATGGAACATCTGGTTTTAAGAAACTGGTTTCCTTGGTGAATCTACCAGCATGAATGAATTACAAATGTATGCTCAAGTAACTAAATTAATTATCTTGTTACATGGTGTTGATATGATCAAGTACATTTTGGAAGATAATTGACGCAAATAATTTTGGTATTAAAGTAAATGATTTTAAGCAAACTTTTCTGATAACAGCTAGCAAGCAGAACCAATTTTCCCTTGAGAGTTCTGATAGTCTGTGACATAGTCATGTCATAAGCATGTAGAAGGAACATTCTAGTCTCAATATCAGACATATTTGGGCTTTTCAAACACATCACTGAAATATGTAAAAAGAAAATGAGTGGAATTAGAACACAGAAGCTTTTGTGTTCTTTAACATTATTAGTTTTCTAGGCCATTTTTATTATTTTTTTAATTCTAGGCCATTTTCCCAACCCTTATTCTCCCAGAAGAGCTATAGCTTGCCCACTAGATCTGTATAGGACCAGTATTAGGACTAGTACCAGGAAATCACTTAGCCAATATTGACCATTTGTTTTTGCCCAGAGTAAAAGACTACATAAAAGCTAATAAAAGTATGTTATTATGAATAGACTTTGTCATAAATGGGTTTAGACAAACACAAGATTCAACCAAGTTTCTAACATTTGTCCTTGCCCTCAATCTATTATTTCTTATCTTAAATACAGAGCCAGGAAAGATCTGTCTGTGGTTTGTCAAGGAGAAAATTGGCATGGAGTTTGAGACAGAATGTATAATTAATGATATCTCTTGCAGAAATACTGTGGCTTTGTAACTCTTTTGTTTTATATATATATATATATATATATATGTATATATGTATATATATATATATATATATATATATATATATACACATTTTTCCCCCAAGCCTAAGAATGCTATTGTTCTGTTAATGGAGCAAAGAATTCTTGGTTCTCAAAGAGTTAGAGATCTGAGTGACTGCATATAAGAACTGGAATGCTTCTCCTTTCTTATTTTTCCTTCTCTGTAGTCATTTAATGATAACCAAATGTCATTGAAGCTTGGGACACATGTAAAATGCACCAAAATAATTTTGCATAGAAGAAAATCAATTTTAGCACCTTTTGGGAACATGACACAAGAAAAACCCCACAAATAACTGTGACTGATACTGAGGTAGGTGAACATATCCTCAAAGCAACCACTAACATGGAAGAGCAGAAAAAGAATTTCATGTTTGTACCACTCAATAGAGAAATTATAAAAGACAAAAAGGATTATGCTCTTTGACTCCGAATTCCTCTTGTGTTCCTTATATGTATTTTCTGTATATCACTTCCTTGGCTTAATAACTGGTGTAAAACATGTTTTTTTTTCTTTTGAGCAATTATAAGTGTCCCCTTTTCCCCATGAGGTTGCTCGAAGTTAATTTATCTTAAGAATAAGTGGGGTGTGCTTTGTAAAAATGATCTTTTTTCTACTAATACAAATCTATCTCAGATGAAATGAGAGACAGTATTAAAGGTATGTATGTGAGTGGGACT
Organism: Prionailurus viverrinus; assembly: GCF_022837055.1. Lineage (NCBI taxonomy): Eukaryota > Metazoa > Chordata > Mammalia > Carnivora > Felidae > Prionailurus > Prionailurus viverrinus. The sequence continues at coordinate 116,219,031 of NC_062564.1, forward strand.
CTAAAAAAGAAAATAAAAATATTGCATCAGTGGTTTCTTCAAAGGTAATGAGAAAATAAATATATAGAAGACATATTCTATCATTCTGTGTTTACTAGATCTGAATGGGCTACACATGTTCTGAAGACCCCAGTAGATTTGCAAAGTTAGCAGATTTACTAAGCAGACAAAGAATTCCTCCCCCCCGAACCCCTTCATTCCCTCCTCCCAATCTTCTCAGTGAACTTTATATGAGTAGAAAAAATTTGTGTGACAGTCTTCTGGAAACTTGGGAAGACTGAGAAATCACCCCCTTCCCTGAAGTTGTCTCTTGAGATATATTTCTTTTCCTATCGTGTCTCTGAAATATAAAGTTCCTGCACAATCTTACATACCATTTTATTCTTCCTTCCTTGGATTGAAAGGAAGCATGTTCCAGCAGAGTAAAATTTTCATTTGGCATGTAGCCTATATATTGATGTTCCAAATGAAATTTCTCCTAGAATTTTCTGGCTTCCATGATTAACCATTCATTGCATTTCAGACCACATAACTCACAGTACATCATATTTATCTAAGGAATTTTTACTGTTTATATTTAGATGTAAATGGTCCAATCACCCATATATCCCACAAAAACAGTACACTGTATTCTTTCTTACAAAAATGACCTAGAATGCTTTGAATTCAAATATGGTTATTGCACTGGTATTTTGACAAATAAAGCTCAGCATTAAAGCAAGAGATTCTTAGTAACTTATATCACTCTGTAGAGTTTAAAAAGGTAAATTTTCTATCAACTGTCTCATTTGCATCTCAAAGGAGGCCACATTACTTTATTTTAGACTATATTCAACATACAATATTTGTTTGTGGCCCAGCATTACTTTAGATGGAATTTCCATGGGACAGTCATTTGGAATCAGCTAACTTTACAAAATTATTTGTTGTCTTCATCACTGAAAACTCGTTTCAAAGAGTAACTGAGGTATAAAGGCACAAACACTCTCAAGGCATAGAAATGATCCATTCTTCTCTGATGGGATAGGTAAAACTTAGTGGTCTGGCCAAGATTCATTTCAAAATTCAAAATGGTTTGATTTGTAGCTTTGGGGTCTTAGAAACATTTCAGTACAATTACCTCAGAGCAGTTATAGTAAAGGTGAATCCCACCTCATTCTCTAAAGTCATCAGTAAGAGGCACATATATAAGTCAGAGCATCCACACTGATAATTGTGTACCAGCATCATTTGGAATGGAGAACCTTAATATAAGTGCTAAAACTGGGCAAATATTTCATTTGGTACCAGTAGAGAATTAATTTACAAAGAATTATGTTAATCTCAGAAGAATATGTTTCCTAATGAGCAAAACAGAATAATCCTAAGAACAGAGACTTCTTTTTGAATCAGGTTTCAACATAACTACTACATTGGATGTAGAATTGCATTATTGGCATCTACTTGTCTTCCAGTCCCTTCTAATGATGCGAGGATCCAAGTTGAGACCTGTCTCCTTCCTATGCTGTGAATGCTCACACCTGCTAGCACAGAGATGTAAATATACCAACCGACTTGAAAAATCTTAATGTCAAAAAAAGTGGGTTCTATTAGTATCTACATCTAATTTCTTCTGTTTAACAAATGCCCATTGAGTTTCCAGGCAACAGTCTGAGGTATAAGTTATGGACATAAGTAAGCCATGGTCCTGACATCCAGTGAAAGAAACAAACATATATTCAACCAATTATAGTGCAGTAAGAGCTCTATTAAAAATGTGAATAAATTGTTAGAAGAACACAGAGAAAGAAATGATTTATTTTCTTAGATGAAAGATTCAAGAATTGATTCTCAAAGAATAAAATGTGTGAATTTCATCTTGATATGAATTAGAATTTTCTTTTATCATATGAACAAAAGTAAAAGCATTTCCAATAGGAGAAATAGAAGAAGAAAAGATATAGAAATATAGAAGTCTACCACCTTGCATAAGTAATATTGAGTATCTTAATATGGTTAGAGTGTAGGAAAAGTCATAGGGAGGGAGATGCATGAATGAATGAGTGAAGAGTAGTGTAGATTGAAGAATGCCACTCAGAGGATCCTTTAGTTAATCCAGTGCAGACCATGTGGATCCCCTATGGATTTTGATTAAGATAATGAAAATAACAGGCTGTGTTTTAGAAACCTTGGTAGACATTCTGGAAGCTGGATGAGAGAAGGAAGCTACAGGAGTAATGGTAATTCATTAAACAAGTTATTGTTTTTGCCCAAATGATCAAATAAGAAAATAACTAGTTTTGCCGAAATTATACACATAGCTGTGACTGGATGTATTTTGTTAGATTTATATGGTGTTTTTTGGTGGTGGTGGTGTGTTTTTTTTTGTTTTTTTGTTTTTTTGTTTTTTTTTCTGAAGAGAAGCCTAGGTCAGAGTCATTTCTCTTTTCATCTTTTTGGATTTTATGCCCATGAAGTAAGGAAATGGTATTTTTTCCCTTATCTGTCTTCGAGTTCATGACATATTATCTATCAGAGGCTTTGAAGTATTTGAAGGAGAATTCCATAAAGATCATAGAGTATTATGGTCTCTTTTGAACTGAGGCTTGCCATGTTTGCCTTATTTATGCCACCTTTGGATGAGGACCTACAAGATACCAGCTCTTGACCCACATTTTATATAAAAGTTTTTCTTCTTGAATAAATCAGAGCACCATTTCCTGGGACCAATTCCAGCAGAAAATATTGCCCATTGAAAAAATTTCCTGGATGTCAATAAGAATACCAATTCCTATAATGATAAACCTGGCTCTTGGAAAATTCCTGGCTCTTGGTGGTATTTTACTATGAATATCCAAGTTAATCTCTTAAAGTAGAAAGGGTCTTTCTAGAACAATTTATATTCCTTGTTAGAATGCTTAGTAACCAAAATTGCTTGAGCATCTCTACTGTCCATGGCTTTCAAATAGTGTGCTATTATAGGCATTTCCTTATTCCCGAAAACTGCTGCTCATGAAGATGTGTTTCTGGGCCCCTCCTAAATTTATGGCTCTTAAATGAAACAGACCTCTGGCAGTTTGATCTCTTAAAGTAAGGCATCTTTGATTTGCTTGAAGGAAAAACTGGAGAAGATCAGCAGGGTTTGGATCTGTTTTAATGTGACAATGCTTTGGCTAGAGTTTTCCTCCCTGTTCATTTTCTGACTCTTTAATAAAAAAATCTTTCCTTTCAGTACCCCAAATTTGAAGACATCTTAAGAATGAGATGTTTTAACCAGCCATTTTTGCTCTGCAGCAGCCCCCGAAACTTTTTTTTATTCTGTTGTAAGTAATTTAAAAGCTGGACAAATGGAGATATAAAATTTTAGTTTATTTTTTAGATATGTGTCAGTCACATGTTTCCTCAAACACTGCACGTTTATCAGCACACTGTAGTATATATTAAGAGTTTGGGCTTTAAATTATTTGATTTTATGTCACAATTAAATACATTTCAACAAATCTTAACTTTTTAGAGCTAACTGGCAAATCTTTTCACACATGTTCACGAATCTCTTTTCGATGTACATGCATATGTATGTGGTGTTTATGGTTGCTTTCAAAGTATGTAATCAACAACCTTCAGATATATTTTCCACACTTTAAGCTCAAATTACCTGAAGTAAGAAGTCATTGTGTAACGTTAGTACACTGCTTTAGCTACTATTTATTAACTTTTTTCTGTATTTAGTAAACACTTATGAGCCCCCATTTCCTCCAAGGCACTATATTGCATTTTAAAGCAATGAAAAGTTGGGTTTACTGTAGGGAATACCCTTGAAAAATTTCATTAAACCCTTCTTGTCTACATAGTTTAGAGTAAATGAAAACACATCCAAACTCAAGTTACTCTCTGTCCATGGAATTATAAACCAATAGGAAGTGAGTAACCATGTAAGTATTTACGTTGGGGTAATGACTCAACATTAGATATTTAATGTGATTTTCTATGGCAAGATGATTATAATATGAGGAGCTTATTTATAAATAAAAATTACTTATACCCAATAATCTAATATTTTGATTGCATTACTGGTTGTTATAACCAAGTCTCTGCTGCATTTGCAATATATTATTATAAAGAATGTCAAGCATAAACAAAAGTAAATAAAATAGTAAAATAAACCCTCTGTACCCACAGCCCATGCAGCCAGCATTGCTTTAAACATTATTTTTTTTCCAGAAGTTTATGTGTGTTTGTGTGTATGTGTGTGGTGGTGAGAGATTAATGGGTGTGGAGGTATTATAATATAATATTCCATTTGAAGCTCTTGGGATGGCATCTAAGATTCAGCAGCTTGAAATTGTTGGTTCAAAGTATCTGAGAAAAACATTTTAAATTTAGGTTGCAAATGCAGCCGCCCAATGGGGATTAATCCCCCTGGTAGATAATGACCTTCAACACTTATATCACCACCAACACTTGAATAGCCAAAGCAAGCAGGAAGAGGGGTATGCTTAGTACAGGATTAGTGTGATTAGAAGAAACCTGTTCTGCTTGTTTTATTCATCTGACTGTTTGTAAATGGACAAGGAAGGTGAAAAATAGCTACCATCCTGAATGACAAAAGTACATTTACCCACCACCCTATCCTTTTCCAGATTTGCGTTAAAGTGTCTTAAATGTTCATTTATTTACACATGAAGAGAATTCCAGGTTTCTACACTGGGCTTTATTCTCAGGACAGAGTTGCTCTGTTGCTCTCCTCTCACCTGAGTTCCTAGTCACCAAACACGTGACTGTGAATGACAGCTGGGCATAGCTGAGAGCACAACTTATAATGAAAATCACAAACTGCTGATCTTCTCTCAGAACCTAGTCCACTAATCTTCCAGTGTGTGACCTGAATGAGGTTCTCAGGCCATTTTAAGCCTACACTTAAAATACAGAGATGGCACATAAAAAAGTTTTATTTTCAACTTCTCTTGAAAAATTAGAAAGTTTGGTGTCACTGAACTCACAATGGCCAAGTGACATCTTCCCCTTTGGACTGGCATGTTCTCGTAATAGACCACAATTCCCACCTGACCAGAGTCATTCACCCATGTTCCTGTCCAAAAGAACTTGAGTTTGCTAACCTTGATCTGCAGCCATTAACAAGCGCTGTCCCCTCCACGTAAACTCACTGAACAAATGAGCAGGCCCTCAGGGACAGAAGACCTATTAGTGGCTTTATAATTGGTTGTAAAAAATTGGTATTTTGAGCAAGGAATCAAGGCACGATAGATGTGAATTTCTAACATGTTAGAATATGAAGAGGAAATTTCCAAATAGATGACACAGAACCAGTTTGATACAGTTAAAACCCCTGAGGAATATTTTAAAAAGAATGAGAAGGGTCAATAGTTCTTTTCAGATCTGTCATTGGTTGTTGGCCTTATTTATCTCAACGAGAGAAGGCTTAGAGTGCTTCCTTCTTCACCTCAAGCGTAGTGATGGGGACTTCCATGCGATCATTCAAAAGCTTGAAATATGTTCACTATGGTTAACTGGCATCATCAGAAGATGCTTAATTCATGCCAGAGAGGGGGAAACACATTCTGTTTGGATCATAGCCCACTTCTATTGAGCTTGGGACAAACAGTGTGTTTTCAGTGAATCGGATATGGGCTACCCATGTAAGGGAGGACCTGTTTTGACCCTCAAGGAGGATGATGGATTCTAATAGCAAGACCCTGTGTGTGAGGTGTGGGCAACCTGAAGTGCCAAGGAAGAGAGTTCAAGTGAGTGATGGGGAAGGGGGAAGCAAATAAGAAACTGACCATCTGTTCTGTAACAAACCCCATAGGTTCTAGCCAGCTAGAAAGGAGGGAATATTTAATACAACATGAAATGTAGAATTATATTACATAGGGTGTGACATTTTACTTACCACATTGAGCCTGTGTTTACAACTTCAAGTGACCTTGAGGTCTCATCAGGGTCAGAAGATTACCACCCCTGAGTACATTTTAAAGGGACCACGGTACACAAAAACAAAATCATGTTTTGATTATATTGGGAGTTGTGCTTGTTCCTTGTATTGTATACAAAACGACACCAACAGCACAGCAATGTAAGCAACCAGGGTCTGTGGGGAGATTGGCATATCGTCTTCAGGCTCTTAGACCTTCCGGTTTTCACGTATAGCTCTATAAATGTGCTGGTAGTCTGATCATCCGGGTCACCAGTATCTTACCTAGTACATCCTTCTGTTATTTTCCAAGGCTGTTGAAACTATAATTGACATGAATTTTCTTTCTTTTTTTTTTTTTTTTACTTTGCTCTGCAATTCCCTTAAAATTTTAAATTCTACCAATTTGTGGTTATTTTCACCAAAATTAACTTTACATTCTCAACAATTTTCCCTTGTTGCACAAAGTAGATATAAAGTAGAACATCTTTACTGATAGACAGTCACTTACAGGTTATGGAAAGCAGTCAGTGCTTTTTTCCTATTGTTGAAGAGGGTTCCTGTCTGTAGACTTTATGGCATGCTCTAGTGTTTGTTTGTTTGTTTCTTTGTTTCTTTGTTTTGGAGGAAGGGGGAGGGAAATAAAAGGAAATAAGTGTTTTGATACTTCTAGAAGTTTATCTGCAGTTAGAGAAAATAAGTGAAAATGAAAGGTGTTGAAATTAATAAGGTTACAGTTGAAGCACCATAATTATAAAGAAGCAAAAGAGAACCAGATTTATTAGCATGTTATTGAGTTGCATGTGAAGTATATCCTTAGCCATTTCCTGTGAGAGAAAAGCTCAAACAAAAAAAATGTAAGAAAAATGTCGGTTAAGTCACCTATGTCAGATGTAATTGATACTTAAGAATCATAAAATTAACTAATTGGACATATTTATAGGAAAGAGAGCAAAAATAAATCAATTTATAATTCCCTGGGTACATTTATTTAGACTTTAAAATATGAAGATGGACATTAAAAGAAGAAGAAGAGAGGAAAGGGACTCTGGAAGAAAGGACCTTTGGGAATCATGAAACATTCCCTGAGCATGTGTAGTTGAGTAATTTGTACATTTGAGAGAGAGTGAGACAATAAAAAATTAAAAAAATTAAACTGATTTTTAAAAAATTACTTATATATCCACTCCCGAATTATATCAGAGATATAATTACTTTCTCAAATAGTTAGAAATGCATATCTTATTTAAGCAGTCAGGTTTTATTTAGCAAAACCTCTATTAGCAGTAAGAAGTAGGAAAGCATTGTTTTAAAAATATATTCTTAGCACCTAAGGAAACAGAGGAGTCTATAAAAAATTGAGAATGCTGATTCATTAGAGTGTGAGTTCTTTGGGAATATTATATTTATACTCAGAACATAAAGAGACTGGTGCTCAAAAAAAAAAAAGACTAAGAATGAATGAATGGATGGATGAAGGAATGAAAAACTCAATGTGTAACCTCAGAACTGTTCAAAAACACACATATAAATCTGGCTTTACTCCCCTCTCAAGGTAGTTTCTTCACTCATTGATTTATTGTTTTTGTTTGTTTGTTTGTTTATGGAATGTTAAACCTAGATTAAAGAGATCTCAGGAATTTAGTCTGACCCTCTTGTCTCAAAGGAGAGAGACCTGAGGGTAAGGCAGGTTAAAGTAACAAAACAGAGACTAATATAACACTGTATGTTAACTAAATGGAATTAAAATATAAACTTAAAAAATAAAAATAGAGCACACACACACACCAAGGGACTGTATTCAGAGCTGATTCAAGCATAGGCAGTGACCTCAATTTCACTTAAAGTTTCTCTTTTTGGGTGAGGGTATGTTGTCGCTGTTGGAAAGGTAAAAGGTATAGGAGAAAGTTTCCTGAGGTCTGATGAATTCTTGCAGTTAGAAAATGTGGGGAATTTACCAAAGCGCATCTTGGGGAAAATTTCTCAAATACAGGCACGGTCATTAAAAATTTCCTTTTGAATCTTCTATTCAGAATCCTAAAAATAAAATAAGAAAAGCTTTAAGTGGAAATGGATTAGTCCATAGTTTTAAAGTAATAACGAATGCACTTTTATTCAAAGTATGTGCTTTATTAAAATTGTTTAAAAAGTACCCACATTTATTATCATCTCAGTGAATGTAATTTGGTATCTTACACAAGAATGACTTTGAAAACTATGACTCTAGCTTGCCCCTCAATGAAAGCAATTCTCATAATGGCCAAAAAATACAAGGCTAATACTACAGTATTCTTATAAACAATGACTAACAATTGCAGGATATAAATGGAAAAAATGCCATTTATGATAATGCAGTAGCTTTGAAACACTTGTGAGGGAGTCCAATTATAGTATCTCCTGCCACCCTTTCAGTATAACACTACCACCCATGAATGGGAACGTGTATCACTTCCTCCAGAACAATTCCATTCAGTTCAATCATGAAGAAAACCTCTTTTATGCAGATCCCCCACTTCCTTCCCTCTGATGTCCAGATCTTTCAAGCTGACTAAGTCACACAGCATTTCTGTGCATTGTTACCTCCTCCTCAATGAAGCTGTTGGGAAACACTTCAAAGGGTCTCTGTTCAGGAGGAAAAAACCAGCAAGGGGGGAGGGGAAGGAAGGGAAATCAAGTCAGTGTTTGCCAAAACAATGAAAAAAGTGGGAGTTGGTGATAATGGTGGTGGTGATAGTGGAGAAGGAGTAATCTTTACTGAGCCAAATGAAATGGTTACCTGAGAGAAATGTTTAATTCATTCTGAAGAGAAAAATTGATTTAGGAGTTAGGTAATTACCTTAAATTTGTGAAAATGCATAACGCAGAAAGTGGTGTTAAGAGAATAATTCGGGGTGTAAAAGGAGAGTCTGAAAAAATGGGGAGATGCCTTTGACATCCCTAAACTTTTCAAAGCCTCTGAATTTCCATTTTAACTCATTGAGACACCAGGCATGTAGCATTAGTGCAAAAAACCAAGTCTGGACTCATGTGGCTACATTTGTTCGGACATAAATACTTGCGTAGAGGATTTCTCTCCAAGACATGTTCCTGGTAATAAAAACATAGCCATACTATAGAGATGTATAGTATAAAGGCAGATTGTTTTTAAAAGGGGGATTTCAAGGTTTACTGCAAGGCGTCAGCTACTCTTTAAGTTAAAATAATGTTTGACAGGTCAGTAATGAGACATGAAAGATTTAAGACAACAACAAAAAAACCCAAGCGATTCTGTACAACTAAAGGGGCAGAAACAGAAACATCAAAGCTCAGGAACTGTATACATTGCACAAAGCGTTAGGAGTTTCTGTTCTCTTTAACATTTTGACATACGCTGTGTAGTGTGGTTAGAGCTGTTAAGGGAATGCAAGTTTCTTTCCAAGCACTTCTTTTACGGCTCATCATCTTTCCATGGTCGCGCAAAGGGCACTTTGAAGTTTCCTAGGAAAACGCGCAAGGTAATGTGCTTTGCTGGGTAAGATAAGTACCAACAGAAAATGCTGATTAAGACATGTAGTATAATAATCTGTCAAGTAGTATTTGTGTTTGATTTAAATAGAATTTTGATCTTTTCACACAGGGATTCCAAGAGAAATCTCTTATCCTCCCTAGTCATGCAGCTCTGTTAGGACTGAAAACCTCTTATAGGGGGCTGAGAAGACTTAGAAGCCAGTATTGGCAGGTTGACTGTCCAGTGAAAGGAGGATGTGTGCAGTACCTCCCAAGTGGTAGTAGTTGAACTCCGTATAGAATGATTCGGAAGGATTTTTTCATAATTCTTACATTCTTCTGCTTGATCATGTATTATTTGATTGGATGGTTTTTCATTTAGCTTCAGCAAATTATCAAAAGGATTTCTTACATGGAATAAGGTAGGTGTGATCATTTCTGAAATTGACTTTAAACATTTGGCAGAACTGTGTCTGTGGAGGAATGCTTCTTAGAGCATGTTACAGCTTCAGGGACAGGGAAACCTTTTGGTATTCTCATAACTGACAAATACCCTAAGCCTGATTTCCAGAGCCAAGATATTCCTTGATAGTCAATGTCATGGAATGGAAGAAGCATGGACTTTAGAACCAGACAGTTGTAGATTTATATGCACACTCCACCATTTACCAGCTGGGGGACCTTGAGAAAGTCTAGGCTTTCTCATCTGTAAAATTGGGATAATGATGCCAATTTAATGGAGGCTTATTGTAGGAATTAAAATGCAATTTACGGAAAGCTTTAACATTTAACAAGCACCGGTTCTCCCGTGTTACCTTCAACAGAAGGAGAATTGATTGGAAAGGCTTCCATTTGGGAACCAGAAAGAAGTATGAACAAAATTGCAAGAAGGGAAACTATTCTTTCTCTTCATATTAATTTTTATTCCTGTAGTTTCAAAGCCTATCATCCCCAAAGCTTAAATGTTGGAATCAGAACAAGTGAATGAGGGGATTATGTGGACTTATGTCTCTCTATTCCTTCTTATCATTTCTAACCTCCCGCCCCCAGCGTATAGTTTTACAAGTAAGCCATTTGGGGGAACAGCATGAGCACATCAAGGGTGTACACAGATTCCTCCAACTCAGCTTGTCTAATGCTGAACTTAGGACTTTTTCTGCCCCAACCCAAACTGAAAAGCTAGGATTTATCTTGCCCATCCTCTCTGATACTCTCTTCATACAACCCACCTGCAAGACCTTTTGTTGATACTTTTCATCAGCCCCGGTTCAGGTGCTTTCTGTTTCTCCTTTGACTCCCTCTGAGTTTTGGTACTCTTCGATTCTTTCTTTGAAGGGGCCTTGGAGGTCAGAGCCTTTTAATTGGTGTCTTTTTGTCTGGTCTCAATCTCTTCCAAATACAAAGCTAATTTTTTGTAATTCCTCTTGCTTAGAACCATTAAATGTCTGCCCCCAACCTTAGAACTTAAAAGTCTGGATTCCTTTGTGTAGTGAATGAGGCCCTTTATGACATGGTCCTAACCGGGCATTCGGCCCTATATCCTGCCATGCCTCACCTTGTTCCATAAACTCCACTCATGCAGAATAACTTGAGGTTCCCATACTGCTGCTAAACTCTGCACCTTTGTACCTGATATTCCCTCTACCTGGATCTCCTTTTATCCTATTGCCCACTGGGCAATGAGATAGTTCAAACGTTACCTTCTCTAAAACACTGCCTGATTCTTGTGGCTTACTAACACCTGACCTTCAAAACCAGGGACAATGAATCATTCCCTTCTCTATGGTCCCTCAATCTTGTGTAGACACTAGGATTGCACTCACCCTATTGTATTAGATGTATTTCCACTCCTATGGAACTCTATGAACAGTGAACATATCTTTTCCCCTTTATGATCTCAGGTTGTTCCTCATATTAATTAAGCCTGGTTGAGCAATTAATTGAATTTAGGAGACAGAATCAGGTTACAGGGATGTGGCAGCGCAGGAGAAAGATATGAGGCCACATTTACAACCTGGGAAAGAAAATAAAAGGAGAAGCTCTAGATTATTTAGGGTAGCTTTGGCATAGTGATTTTATATAATGAAAACCTATCAGTAGTATAGAAAGAAGAGTGAAAGAAAATTTAATGGCAAGTGGTATATTTGCTTCAAAATCCCAATGGCTCGACCCTTAAACTTTTAGATCTATTGCATCAGGATATGGCCCAAGCTGTTGGAAGAAATACACTCCAACTTGCAGTGGCTTACCTAAAATAGTAGTGTATTTCTCATGGTTCCATAACAAAAGTGTTTGTAAAATATCGGGAGATAGAGAAGGAGTGGTCACTTTGACAGTGGCACTGAGGGAGGCTTTGCAAAAGAAGAGGTAATTTATTTGGTTGAAACTTGAAGAATGCTTATGACTTCAACAGGTTAAAAAAAAAGTCAGGAAAAAGACCCTCTGGTAGAGAGAATAGCATGAAAAAAGCAGATTAATGAAACACATGCAGTGTCCAGGGGAATGCAAATAATTTGGTATGAAGAAGTGAGAAAGTGGTGAGAATTTATACTGATCAGGTATGTGGGAACCACATTGTGAAAGTCTTAAATGGTAAATTGGGTAGTTAGGCTTATGGGAAGTCTATATGGAATGTCCCAAATGGGAAGCCACATAAGGCTTTTGATCCAAGTGGTGACGTGATCATAGCTATAATATACAAGGATCCTTCAGATGGCAGTGGAAGGAATGGCTTATTACTATATGGTTATATGGCCCCCTGGTCATTTCTATGGCACGTAATCTGGGCAAGGGGGTTTACCATGGATACATTTTTCTAAATCCCAATAGAGAGAAGAGTTATTTTGTCTGGTATAGCATAAAAGCTGGAATGAATGCCTCAGCATTCCCATCCTCATTCAAACATCAGAATACCTGGGGGAGGAAAAGTTCAGATGGGGAAGTGTCTCCTTCTAGGCCTGGTGGGAAGAGCAGGATATAATTATCTTTATACAATGAGACACACCAAGAGTTGAATGGCTCACTTAAAATCCAAGCAAACTTAAAATGTATGACCGTAAACTACATGCCCCCCAGTCTATCCACAAAAAAAGATTTGGCTGTGTACTATTTCCTTGGGGGTGGGGAAAAGAATATAGTATATATTTCTTCACACATCTAAAGATTCCTTTGAACTCATTTTACTTATATCCCTACACAATTTTATTTGAAGGCTGCAGTGCCCACAAATCCATGCAGATAATTTACATTTTGATGTAAGCAATTTCGTAAAAATTTTTCCTGTCTGTATTTTGGGCCAAAATTTTTGGTCAGAGAGGAATGAGTCATAGGCTCATAAAAGAGAGACATTTGGGTCATCAGTGATATTAGTACAATGCTGAACCTATGACAGTTTTCAGATTTTAGTTGGTTACTTTTTAATATCCAAACCCATCTTGTATTTTCCCAGGCTAAAGAAACTGAAGAGAAGATCCCTGCTGGCTGTTTTCATATACCTAATGGAACCTTATTTCCCAAAGAAGCAGTGAAGCCCACGAGTTTATACAAAGGTGATGTCACCATAGAAAGATCACAGTGAATTTTATAAAACCAAGTCTAAAAGAAATTTAGGCTTTGGATACATAGAAGAAATGTGAAGATTTTGCTGGTTGGATGAACAGGATATATAAGAAAAAGCACACATTTATTCACAAATATTTCTTAAGTGCTTCTTACAAAATGTTAAACAGAGCTAGGTACTTAGTAGATCTTGAAGAAGGGGTATCTTTCCTGGATAGACCAGGAAAGAGAAGTGAAAAGTAGAATGTGGAGGGCCTCACACAGCTAGCTAAGGCATTTCTAATTTCTCTTGGAGGCAATAATGAATCATGCAGGAGAGCATGTTTGAAAGATTAATCTAGGAGCATTATCAGATGATTGGGGAAAGGGAAGAGAAAGAAGGCAGATGAGCAGTTGAGGGAGGCTTGCATAGTAGTCTCAGCATGGGGGAACAGAATCAAATATTGGCTTAGAGATTATTTTTTAAAAATTTCCAGAAGATACATGAATATATTCTTTGTTTGAAAAGAACTTGGTTTCTTCTCAATATATTGTTCTCAATATATTCTTTGTTTGAGAAGAACATTTCTATGCCAACTTGGTTTAATAAGGACAAAATTAATGTCAGTCAACCAGGTATTAGGAAAAAGATATTCCTGTTAGGTCAAGAAGTTCATGCCTTTCTGCTGAACTATCATTATGAACAGCTTATTTAAAATTAAGTGTTGTCTAGGATTAAAAATGTGAAAACCAAGACTTGATTTTACAAACCATAAAAGCCATGTGGGATCTGTGACCATACTCATTTGAGAAACATGGAGTTCCTGGTCTTGGATCAAACAAATGGGAAGAGAGCAAAAGAGAGAGGAAGTTGGTCAGGGAATCCAACCATGATTACAAGCATAGCAGGGTTTGCACCAAGGAAGAGTAGGCATATAAACAAGCCCAGCTCTTTTGCAGGTCTCCAGAGGAAAGCTGACAAGTCTTAAATAGCCAAGTGTACATACCAATGATGGTTCAAAGGCTCACAATGGTTGACATTTTCTCTGACACAACACCACCCTCACTCCCATGTGAATTGCTCCTTGCATTTCTTTTGCCTTTATAGCATTTATCAAAGCTAGCGATTATACATGTCTGTGATTATGTGATAAATGTCTGTCTTGCCTATTGGGCTATAAGTTTAATAATGGAATAATGGAAGGCACCGTGGCTGTTTTGCTCACCATAGTATTCCCAGCAACAATGAGAGTGTCTGGCACATATGTTATTCTTTTTCTTTTTTTAATTTTTTTTCAATGATTATTTATTTTTGAGAGACAGAGCATGAGTGGGGGAGGGGCAGAGAGAGAGGGAGACACAGAATATAAAGCAGGCTCTGATCTGTCAGCACAGAGCCTGATCGGGCTCAAACTCACAAACCATGAAATCATGACCTGAGCTGAAGTGGGACGCTTAACTGACTGAGTCACTCAGGCTCCACTGTTATTCTTAATAAATATCTTTTGAGAAGATTAATGCGTAACACTTTTATTCCTCCAAATATTAATTAAATATCTATGACTAATTGGCAAACTAGTCTCAAATAATCAGCATTAGGTACTGTGTATTGATAATTTTGAAGACTGTCAATGTTCACATGTCAGAGAAGAATGAGGAAAATGAAATGACAAATAGCAATATTTGAAGGGTTCACCAATCTATGAAAAGAGGAGCAGAAGGAATTGTGAAAAATCCACTATTCTGTTTCACTTTATGAAAATTATCAAATTATAAAGTGGTCAAGGTAGTGAAAATTAAAAATAAAAGTGGAACTAATGGGCATATACACTATGGTGAGGAAAGCAATGTCATTTTCGTAAAAGGAAGTTATAGGGGCGCCTGGGTAGCTCAGTCGGTTAAGTGGCTGACTTCGGCTCAGGTCATGATCTCGCGGTCCGTGAGTTCGAGCCCCGCGTCGGGCTCTGTGCTGACTGCTCAGAGCCTGGAGCCTGCTTTGGATTCTGTGTCTCCCTCTCTCTGACCCTCCCCTGTTCATGCTCTGTCTCTCTCTGTCTCAAAAATAAATAAACGTTAAAAAAATTTTTTTTAAAAATAAAAAAATAAAAGGAAGTTACAGCTGACCGCATTATATATTCCCCTGAAGGGACATGCATATGTGACTGTAAATAAAAGATGAAAATGTAAACCTATTTCCATTTTCAAAAGCTTTTAACAAAGTTCTGCATCAAAAGCCATTGGGGAGGGGCGCCTGGGTGGCGCAGTCGGTTAAGCCTCCGACTTCAGCCAGGTCACGATCTCGCGGTCCGGGAGTTCGAGCCCCGCGTCGGGCTCTGGGCTGATGGCTCAGAGCCTGGAGCCTGTTTCCGATTCTGTGTCTCCCTCTCTCTCTGCCCCTCCCCCGTTCATGCTCTGTCTCTCTCTGTCCCAAAAATAAATAAACGTTGAGAAAAAAAAAATTAAAAAAAAAAAAAAAAAAAAAAGCCATTGGGGAAAAAAAGGTGTGTCACTATGGAACTGGGGAAAATGTTTTGTCACAAGTAGGAAATTGGCTCAGAAATAGGAAATAAAGGGTAGTGATAAATGGACCTTTTCTTGTTGGATGAAGGTAAACATTGAGGTTCTGAGGGATCAAGGCTGATAGAACGTTTGTTCAACATTTTAACAAATGATCAGTGAGAGGAGAAAAGCTTCTGGAGTTTTCACATCTGAAGATTACAGAACTCTTTCAGGTAAGGAAATGTGGGCTGTCAAGTCACATAGTGTGTGTGTGGGCGAAAATTTAAAAGTCAGAACTTTTTAGTTTTTATTCTGGGAAAAAAGATCACATAACATAGTAAATAGTACAAACAGCACAAAAGGATAAGAAATAAAGTAAGGCTCTCAACCTGAGACTACCCTTCAACTCCCTCACCTCAGTTCTATTTCACAGGGTTAACCACAGTACATCCGGTTCCTAGACTGTCTTTCCTGAAATATTATGTGCATATGCATGCACTTATGTGTATATGCCTTTATATAATATATTTACACACAAATGGGGAGCTTACTATACACACTATTCTGAGCATTGCTGATTTATTTTACTTAAGAATAAATATTGGAGTTATGTTTTTATTAGCAGAAACCATTGCATACTTTTGATGACTGCATATATGCTGTTATATGGATTTTCCACATCTCATTTACTCAGTCCCTTGATGGTGGATATTTAGGTTGTTTCCTGTTTTTGTTATCATTTACAATGGCTATTGTTGTGATTTTTGCTTTTGTTTTTACTACAACTAATGCCACAAGGATGTTCTTGACTACATATATCTTCACATATTTGGGTGTGTCCCAGTAGGATAAATTTCCAGAAATGGGATTGCTGAGTCTAAGAGCAGGTGGAGTTATCGTTTGCTTTGCTTGCTTCTACTTTCCAGAAGTATTGTATCAATATATATTCTTACAAGTAGGAAATGAGCATTTGTTTCACAATAAAATAGGCAATAGTGAGTATTATAAAAAACATTTCACTTTTTTCAGAGTGTAATTTTCATTATTAAAAAATATTTTCCAAAAAAATTTTTTTCATTAAATTTGTATTTTTCAAATACAAGCTGTACACATACACATTTAAAATGGTCACTATTGGGGCGCCTGGGTGGCGCAGTCAGTTAAGCATCCGACTTCAGCCAGGTCACAATCTCGCGGTCCGTGAGTTCGAGCCCCTCGTCAGGCTCTGAGCCATCAGCCCAGATTCTGTGGCTCCCTCCCAGATTCTGTTTCCGATTCTGTGTCTCCCTCTCTCTCTGCCCCTCCCCCGTTCATGCTCTGTCTCTCTCTGTCCCAAAAATAAATAAACGTTGAAAAAAAAATAAAATAAAATGGTCACTATTTTCAGCATGGAGGAAATGGAGCCGTCTGTAGGCTGAAGAATGAGAGGGGAGGGGAGGCAGTGAGAACAGATTGTCTTCAGAGAGGCTGGAGGGAAGGAGGAGAAAGAAGTAGTGGGCAGGAAGAAGGGTCAGGGCCCAAGTTAGGAAAAAACATTTTATTTGTTAAGGAATTTGATTATTTAGAACTGTAGCAGTCTTTATCCTGAAGTAGTGAATTTCTTGTCACTGGAAATGGACAAGCTGGGGCTCAGGTGGCCTCTGGCAAAGCCATTCCTGCACTGGAGAGGAGGCTCTAAAATCATCTCGTCTCAGTCTTGTCAGAAGGAAAATAACTAACAGCTAATTGGATCCTTTCAGCATATGTGCTTTGTGGAGGTGCAGAATCTGCCTGAATATCACTAATAACAGAGAACTTACTACAGTCAGTAAGATGCAAACAGGGCATCAGAGGGTAGAAAGTGAAGATCTCTAGAATTCCTTTTGAAAAATTTTTAAAAGTTATTTGTTTTGAGAGAGAGAGAGAGAGAGAGAGCACACAAATAGGGGAGGGACAGAGAGAGAGAGAGAGAGAGAGAGAGAGAGAGAGAGAATCCCAAGCAGACTCTGCACTGTCAGCACAGAGCCCAATGCTGGGCTCGAACCCATGAACCTTGAGATCATGACCTAAGCCCAAGTCAAGAGTTGGACTCTTAACTGACTGAGCCACCCAGGTGCCCCTCCTTTTGAAGTTTTTATAATTAATACATTCGGAAGTATTTGTATTTAATATTCTGATTCGGGAAAAATGGTAGGACTGGCCAAATCCTTTGTAACTGTTAATTGCAGAAGAAAGGAGAATCAATAAGATCTAGTTGATTACAAATTAACATTTATTGAGAAAGACATGCAAGACCAAGAAATATTTTGAAGCAAAAAACAAGTTCACCTGATAATGCCTGCTTTCATAACTTACTATGCGTATGTGATTTTTCTAAGTATCTTCCCTATCTGTTAATACGTTGGAAGTCCCTCCATCTAGTCAATTACATTCCATATACACTCAATTTTATTTACAACTTGCCCCATTTCAAGTGAATCTCTCACATGTACACACTTGTTTTCTCATATGGGATTTATACAAATTAGAGAGATGCCTGATAAAAGGACCAAGCAGAATTGAAAAGAAAAAAAAACCAAACACACTTTACAAATATAGAAATTTAAGCCTTTTCTTTTCTTGCAGTATTCTCAGCATTTCACCAAGAGCCTGGGGTGGTATATGATAATAATTTAGTTTAGAAGATGACTATCAAGGGTGTATCAAAATATTTTTACCAATTTATATTGAGATGCTTGGTTTCAATATGGCAATCTTTCAAAGGCCTGATTAAATTCATTGGAAGTTTTGTTTGCCAAAGCATTTCACATCCTGGGAAAATAAAACCAAATATGTTGTTTTTCTTTGTTCTCCACTGAGCCATGCAAAGTTAAAGAGAGCTTTAAAAAAAGGAAAAACAAAAATATCTGTATAAATCCCCTCTAAATCAAATTGACCTTTTCTAGGCAATTTTTTTCTGCATCTTGGCAGGGATTGAGTCTATATCCTTTTCTTTCTCTAAGCACGCTCTGTGTGGCCCACTTCCTGTGGTTGTTTCATTCTCTGAAATGACAACATTTTCAAACTACAGTAGCTTAAATAATATTAATTCCCAGTCATTGGAAATAGCCTACATTTCACTCAAGACAAAGAAATTGTTCCTGCTTTCTGACACTTGAGCTTTATTGCTGCTGATTTCAGACAACCCAAACACTGGAAGGTGAGAATAACTTTCTTTTGGAAGCATTTCCTTCATGCTTTGCCACCCCGCCTTCCTTGCCACCCTCCCCACCTCCACTCGCCCCCCCCCCCCCCCCCAGCCAGGCTGTCAACACGTTCTCTTCTCAGGTTGGTGTGGGAAAAAGGCTTGAGTGTGGAGAGATTATTTTAGGTAAATTTAATCAAGCAGTGAGCTTTTATTTTTACTTTTTGTGTGTTGGAAAAGAGATCTCACTTTGGAATGACAGAATTCTGGAACTGGAACTAAGTTTTAGAGATTTTCAGTTTTACAGATGACCAAACTAAGTCTCAGACTTACCTGCTTTCCTCCTTTATAACTTGCTTCCCTTTTTTGATCCAAAAAAAGAAAAGAAGAAGAAGAAGAAGCAGCTTTCCAGTGTAGTCAAAATCAAAATAAAACCCAGTTTCCTTCAGTCTGTAATATTTGAATGGTAGGCTACTTGAAAGGGGGGGAAGATCCCAATTAAGAGCAAAACAGAGACACCTTTTGCAAACTTCATGCAAACACAGACTGGGAAGAATGTCTCTAACATAACTGGTCTAGTAAGGGAAGCCATTCCAGCTTCTTCTCTTTTCCAGACTCAAATAAGTCAGATTAACACATCATCTTGAGTATATGAACCCAGTAGTAAGCACATCGTTAATTATAATAAGCTCGATTCTCCACAGTTTATAAGTGTGCAAATTCAAAACTCACATCGTTCTACAAGCTGACACAAACACAAATCACCATCCAGGGAGTCCAACTGATAGAAGTTTACCCTGCCAAATATAAAAGAACTGACTTTACCTACTTCAATTTTAACTCAGCATTGCTCTCTATACACTGGATTGTCGAAATATCCTATTGGGCACTGTTGGGTACTAGAAATTATTTACTGAAAGTTTACTGTATGGTGAATACTTTACCCATTGTCTTATTTATTTATTTATTTATTTTAAAAATATTTATTTTTGTGAGAGATCAAGCAGAGCAGGGGTAGAGAGAGAGGGGGACAGAGGACCCAAAGTGGGCTCTACACTGACAGGCTGACATCAGAGAGCCTGATGTGGGGCTTGAACTCATGAACCACAAGATAACGACCTGAGCCGAAGGTGGGTGCTCAACTGACTGAGCCACCCAGGTCCCCCACCCATTGTCACTTTTAAACCACCTGACAAACCCCACTTACCAGATGAAGAAACTGAGGCTCCCGAGGTAAGTTAGAATGCAGAGCTGCATATTATTATGTATACTAAGTTATGTATAATATTATACACATTTCTGTGTCATATAATTACTCACAATTTTCCAATGGTTAGAGACATTTGACAGAGTGGTATAGTAAAACACAGACTTTCTGGTAATAGAGACTTAAACTCAAATGCCAGCTTCTCTTGGACAAGTTATTCAGTCCAACATAACTCATTTTACAAAACCAACTGTCTCAAGGTATATTCCTTACAAGCAGAGCCTTAAGCAGGGATTTGGGATCATGTGCTTTATAAAGGGGGTACTCTTTAGGAAAAAGTAATAAGGGAATGAAGGAAGCATACGGAATTAGAGGAACAGAGAAATTATGTGGTCTCAGGGCTAGTCTAGCCTTGGTCTGATGCACCAGACACTGAAACATACATTTTATGGTAGTGTTTACCTCATTGAGGGAAGGGGCAGGGATTTTGCACCCCTTCATCAGTCACTGGCTGACCCAAGCAAAAGCCTGGATGACCTTCTTCTGCTCAACTTCTGACAAGTTGGCTCCTGACTGCCAAGACCAGTTTTCCTGAGAAGGTTACAGGTGTCAAGTCATCATCCCAAATTATTCTCAGCAGCTGGGTGATGGGTGTTCAAGCAGGTTTAAGGTGAGTAAAGCAGGGTATTTAAAACATCTACTTTATTAACTTCTATTGAGTACCAACTAGATGTCATTGACTATATCCCTCATCCTACAGGAACTTAAAACCTAATGGGAAGAAAAGTGTGAAGGGGCCAAACTAAAGCATATTTGTAGTGTGATGGTCTGTTTTGTATGTCTGGGCATGGGGATGGGAAGATAGAAGAAGAGAAGAAGGGAGAGGGAGAAGCACTAAGAAAGATCAAATGATCAAATAGTATCAAATGATACCTCAAGGACCAACCCTTGAGGTGCTTCTTGGAGACCCTTAGAAGTTAGTGGATGAGGTGGCAAAGGGCATTTCAGTCAGTAGGAAGAACATAAACAAGAGAGGCTTGACAAATCATGGCAATTCTGCAGGGTAGCATTAAGTCTCCGTAACTAGGATGATTGGACTTTGTAAGGACATGGTGTGATGAGACTGGAAGGTGAGCAAGAACCACCTCATGAGTCGTCTATCAGTTTACGCCTCATAGTGGAACTTAATACTGAGACAATGGGAAGGTTGAAAAAAGTTACTGTGTGGTGACATAGTCTCAGGCCTACCTTTACCACATCTATTTAGTAATTATATAGCTGCATGTAATTGGATCATACAATGCTTTCAAGTTGGTTTATACTTCTTTTCTCCTACCTCCATTCTCCTGGTAATATATGAAATGTAAGATGGATAGTTGTGCCATACTAATATTATTGATTAAATACCTCAAGTATAATTCTAAGGTTGATGTTAAATAGGTCATATTGCCTTCTTCCACATGCCAGTACGTTATAAGCATACCGACCCAAGTTTGCAGAGGCTGGCTGTGTGAGTCTCTCTCCAGGCTTCTCCATGCTTTCACTCCCACTGACACTCCCTAATCTCTGAAATTGTTTTACTTTCCATTCTTTGAGCTCTATAAGTCACATGGCTGTTAGGCCACTAACTTGCTAGCTTACTTTGCTTTATCTCAAACTCAATACTCGTGTCATTGAACAGTTATAGTTTTGTTAAGGGTGTAGACTGACTTACTTATTTTTGCTTATAGTTACCATTGTTTTCTCTCCATTTTGGTACTTTTTCCTTTTCCTGTCATAGAGTCATATTGCTTTTCCATATGGCCACAGTAAGGCAGGTCCTCTGTGGGTTCTGTGGAACTTCCCTGAATTCCAGCCAAGGTGTGTGCATTAGAAATGCTCTTCAGGGCATGAGCTGGGGTGTGGAGCAGTGGGAAATAGAGGTGCAGGGTTCAGTGTTCAATAGGGGACATGTACGCACAAAAGTCTTAGCAAAACTGTTTATGATAACGAAATCTGGAAGCAACCCAAATGCCCTTTTTGGGGAGTGGGGGATGACTAATGATCGTATAGTTACACAATAGAATATTGTATAGCTGTCAAAAGAATAGATTACAGTTCCACCCAGGAATGTAGATCAAACATAACAATATAACACTAAGCATAAAAAGTCCCCACAATTTATGTGTGTCATGATATCCTTTTTTATAATATTAAAAGCCATAAAATAAAACATTTTAAGAATACAAATATAGATGGGGCATCTGCATGGCTCAGTCAGTTAAGTGTCCGATTCTTGATTTCTGCTCAGGTCATGATTTCATGGTTCATGAGATCGAGCCCTGTGAAGGGCTCTGCGCTGACCAGCATGGAGCCTGATTAGGATTCTCTCTCTCTCTCTCTCTCTCTCTCTCTCTCTCTCCATCTTTCTCTGCCTCTCTCCTGCTCATGTGCGCATGCACGCTCTCTCTCTCAAAATAAATAAATAAACATTATAAAAGGAATACAAAGACAATAAAGCCATATAAAAAAAGGAAAAAATGAACAAATGAAAGAGGATTTGAGATGGTAGTTACCTTGCACGTGGAGAAGCAAAGGGATGGACTAGGGGAGGTAATAAGGTGTATGTCAAGGTCCCGGCTTTTACTAATGGTGGTTTCATGAATGCTTATTATATAATTTTTAAAAACCAAAAAATTATAACTCAATGACAAAAAAAGATGGCCAATATGGACTAATGACGAGTGCATCATGAGCTAAGGATTATGATTAAACTAAGTCTGTGTACCTGAGATCCAAAACAAGAATCATGGATAACTATTGTAGTTATTCATGTAGATAAAAGGAAGTAGCCATGCCTACAGCATAAGTTGTTTTGAGAATTAAGCAGGACAAGTTGTGAATCAATTTGAAGTCAAAGCTTCAAATTCAGCTATGAAGAAATATGACCTCATTTCTTTATTTCTTTTAAATCAGTTGAAATTGCCTCCCAGTTTGAAGGGACTTCAGTTGGAGTTTTCAAATTGAGAACCTCTCTCTCTGCAACTTGCCCCCTGACCCAGGTTAAACCACTGGCCTTCCAGAGCAGAATGGAGTTGGGGGCATCCTGCTGGTCATCCTGATCTGAGTGACCCCTCAAGCTGTGACAGCCTCATAGCTTCTTAACTGATTTGGGAATGGGGCATGAATCTTTGTCAAGACTAGGAACCATGATCCTTAAAGTTCAATCTTGGTGAGGAGGTAGCACAGTTGTTTCTCCCTGAGAGAACTTATCACCTATATCAGGTCCCAGTTAAGTAATAGATATCCTTCTGTTCCCACTCCCTGAAAATCCCTCTCTCTTTGTCCACAGAGTAACATGCCTTGCCTCTGGAGTCCCCCCAATAAATTTAATTTTTTTTAAATGATAGGAAAACTATGACTTCAAGTAGCCTCTGCTTTATGGTCTTCCAATACGCCTAAAGCACGAAACGATGCCAGGAAAATGGGACAAGAAAAGTAGCAGAAAAAATACAAATATTTTAGTAAAGTCTCCTGCACATATATTAAGCACTGGTCAAGTGGCATTAGGTGCTCAGTAAATAGTCTTGACCTGACTCTATCTCCAAGTTAATAACAGGAGTATGGGCTTTTCTTTCCCATTTGGCTCAGGAAATTTTACACCTAAACGTGTGAAGGGGATTTCAACGGGCAAGATGTGTTTTCCTGTGTTTACCTCTTCCAACTCTGCTTTTCTTTCCGAAGAGCAAAAATGACAATCTGTGTGCTCTGGTGCTCAGAACAGTGTGACATATAAAAGGTGCTGAATGAAAATTCCCTGACTGAAAACTCCAAAATAGAAGAGGTGTCATTTTTTTTCTTAAAAAGAAGAAACCTTCTGGGATGAAGGCAGAATTCACATGTTCTGAAAGTGGCTTGTGTCTTTCTATGGAGCACACTCCAGCCCATTTCCTCTTTCCAGGCTGGAAGAAGCTGGAGGTTTCCCAGTCCAAGAGGTAGGGGTGTGCTTCCTTGGAGGGCAGTTTAGAGCATTCACATATGCCTTTAAGACAGCCCATCCTCCCAGGTCTCCTCTCACCACATAGAATAAGGTAGGAACTGAGCTTAGTGCTATTTTGCTTTACTTTCCATTGATTCATGCAGCAAACAAAATAATGCACTATTCTCCCTTAAAAGAGCAATAGTTACTCTAAATAACAAACTGTCCATACAGGAAAAATTTCCTTTGCCCTCCTAAGCAGTTTCATAGAGGTAACCTATTCATTACAGGCATCTACTGAGTAATCAGCAGACCCCAGCCAGTCTGTCCAGATGGCCCCATCCTATGAGGGTGTTGCAATAACATAAAAAGAAGCCATGCTTTGTGTTGGCTGATTTGAAAATGGATCTCTGTTATGGAGATAAATATAGAAAACTTATCAGGTTACTAATCTGCCATTGAACCTAGGCCTCAAAGGAAAGTCATAATCATGCTTGTCATATCTGTCTTCAAAGGCTGTCATAAATATAGCTAATGAATTACAAAAGCACCTGCCTCCACCTTTATCAGCTTCCCTTTATTTAGTTTTCTTTGTCTTTTGAAAATGCTATCAACTGATCTCATCAGATGAAATTAAATGATGATACTGAACAAAATCATGAATTCTGCCCTGCCTTATGG
The DNA here is from genome assembly GCF_022837055.1 of Prionailurus viverrinus. Classification (NCBI taxonomy): domain Eukaryota; kingdom Metazoa; phylum Chordata; class Mammalia; order Carnivora; family Felidae; genus Prionailurus; species Prionailurus viverrinus. The sequence goes on from NC_062564.1 coordinate 116,243,473, forward strand.
TCATTGACCTTGCATCAATGTCTGTGTGTTGTTTTTTTTTTTTTCAATAATTCAACTAAAAACTTTGGCATAATTGAATGCATACATTCATTTGTTCAAAAACATTTATAGTCAACTGTAGATAAAATAGATTTTCAATAGCCCTAACTATCTCAAAGATGTATAAAGCTGTTTTTAGTCTTATATGAAAAGTCTCCATAATTTTATTCACATTTTATTTCAAATTACCTAAAAAATCTTTTTTCTTTGTTGAAAAAGCATAAAAATAGGAGATTACTCTTTGCTGCATAAAACTATTTAATATCATTTCAAATTATTACTAAACCACTTTCTGGGCTTATCAGTTATCTCCTTGCTTTCAACTTTTTCCCCTTGATTTTATAAAACTTGGTCTCTTCTGAACAAGAATTCAAGTGATTTGTTGCTTGTAACTATTAAACTAGATCTCAGATTTCTGGTACTTATTGTCAGTTCTTAGCACAGTAGAAAGACAAAGTCACTGTGCCAATGAATTTAAGGATTATTCATACTCAAAAGTATATATGATATTAACACTTTAAAACCTATTTCTAGGTTATAAGCAAATGAGATATTTTGAAAAGGATAATTATCTTAAAATGTAAGTGTGGATACCTGATTAATTGTTAAAAACATTTGGACTAGATATTTTCACTTTTGGTGTTACATGTATCTGGCTAATGATTCTTTACTGAAGGTCTTGGCTCCTTTATCCTCTTTCCGATCTTAGGACCTCCAAGTAGTTTCTTTTTTTTTTTTAATAAAATTTATTTTGTAGAACAATTTTAGATTTAGAAATAAATTGTGAAGATAATGTAGAATTTTTCTAAATGCCCCCATGATCAGTTCCCCCATCATTGACATTTTAGTACAGTACATTTGTTACAATTAATGAACCAATATTGATATTATAAATAAAGTCCCTACTTCATTTAGACTTGCTTAGTTTTCACCTACTGTTCTTTAATGTTTCAGGATCCCATCCATGATATGACATTATATTTAATTGTGTCTCGTTAGGCTTTTTTTGCCCAAGATAGTTTCTCAGACTTTCTGTGTTTTTGATGACCATGACAATTTTGAGGAGTAGTGGTCAGATATTTTGTAGAATTCCCCTTAGTTGAAAATTGTCTGACATTTTCCTCATTGTTAGATTAGGGTTATGGGTTTTGAGAAGAAAGACCACAGATGTAAAATGCTATTTTCATCACATCATGTGAAGGAACCATAAAATCAACTTGACTTCTCACTGTTGAAGTTGACCTTTGTCATTTGGTTAAGGTAATCTTTACCAGGTTTCTCCACTGTAAAGTTACTTTTCTCCCAACTCCCCTCCCAACTTTCCATGCTGTACTCTTTGTAGGGAAGTCATATGAATGGCCCATACTTATGGAGTGGGGCTCCTACATAAATTATTTGGAATTCTTCTGCATGGGAGATTTCTCTTCTATCCCATTTATTTCTTTATTTGATAATTTATTTATATCATGATGGGCTCATGGATATTTATTTTATGTTTTTTCCAAATCTTATTTGCTGATATATAGGAAAACAATTGACTTTCGGATCCTGAAATGTTACCATACTCACTTAATAAGAATTTCTTTCTTTTCTTTTCTTTTCTTTTCTTTTCCTTTCTTTTCTTTTCCTTTCTTTTCTTTTTCTTTCTTTTCTTTTCTTTCTTTCTTTCTTTCTTTCTTTTTTGTTCATTCTTTAGGATTTTCAACATAAACAATTATGTCATCTGTGAACAATTTTATTTCTTCTTTCCCATCTGGTATACCTTTTATTTCTCTTTCTTGTTTTATTGCATTGAATAGAACTTTTCAGTATGATGTTGAATAGACATGGTGAGAGAGGACATTCTTGCTTTGTTCCTAATATTAAAGGAAATGCATCCCACTTTTCCCTATTAAGTATGATGTTAGCTTTTGCTTCCTTTTTAAGTATTTGTCTTAGTCATTTCAAGATTTTACAATAAAATATCATCGACTGGATTACTTATAAAAAACAGAAATTTATTTCTTACAGGTCTGGAGTCTCAGAAGTCCAAGATCAAGGTGCTGGCAGATTTGGTGTCTGGTGAAAGCCCAATTCCTGTTACATAGATAGCATCTTCTGTATACCTTCCTCATATGGGCCAAGAAGTGAGAGAGCTCTCTTGGGTTTCTTTTATAAGTGTAATAATTCCATTCATGACCTTCATGACCTAATTATCTCCCAAAGACCCCATCTGGTTGGTGAAGTACAACATTCACAAATAATTCTTATTTTCTATAAACACAAAGCAAATTCTATATCTACAAGTTCAAAATAGTAATTGCACATAACTGGGTTTTATGAAGCTCATGAAAACTTGGGGATTTAAAGCAAAGTTATGACTTGTATTTATTACCAGTTAGTTATACGAGCTTAACTGAGCTGCTTGAGCCAGTTATGATAAAACATTTTCAAATAATTTATTTCTCAGGAGACTAGAGTGAGCCTTTAAAATTTCTTGTACTATGTAATCATTTAGAGAGATATTTATAGTATTAAAGTCCAGGGGTCCTTTTGTCAACCTTATAAATACGTTTGGAAAATTTATCAGCTCTCCAAAACATGCACAGTATCAGCCAGCAAATTTTTTTATCAAGAGTGTCATAGTGATGAAATATCTGATAGCTATGAATATTAAGCATGGAGTATATTGGGACACATTTCAGTTTGATAAATATTCTTATACCTATGGTCTTTTAAAAGTTTCCTTAAAATCTAATGCTAATCATAAGCCTGGGTAGGAGAGTAAAGTCTGGCTTTTTATAATAGACACTAAATTATATGAAAGGGGTCTGTTTTGGATCATTTGTGTTTTTAAGTATAACATTTGCTAATCCTATTTTGATAAGCCACATTGAATGAGCAGTCTTTTATTTCATGCCTAGATAACTATAATAGATTTTACGTATTGTCTCTAGAAGTACACAAATCCAGAGCTCAACATAGTATGTGAGAAGCTCTACTTTAAAAAAGGCTATTGCTTCTATGTTGGCCCTCTGTCTGACTCTTGTTCTACATTTAAACTTTTTTCAGAAAGCTGGCCTTTCTAGTTCTTTCTACAAACTCCTGTTTCTCATACTAATGGAGAAAATTGCAAACCTTTTACTTCCTGGTCTTTTAAAAACACTTTTGTTCTGAGCCTGGGTCGTTCAGTTGGTTAAGCTTACAACTCTTGATTTTGGCTCAGGTCATGATCTTGTGGTTCATGCCTTTGGGTCCCACTACGGGCTCTGCACTGACAGTGTGAAGCCTACTTGGGATTCTTTCTCTCTCTGCTCCTCCTCCTCCACTTCCTCCTCCTCCTCTCTCCCTCTTTCTCAAAATAAATAAATAAATCTTAAAAAAAAAACCACCCACTTTTGTTCTACCCTACCTCAGGAAAAACTCCATAATTTCTATTCATAACAGTGCAGATTTTCTATCTTCTTTGGTGCATTGGCATTCACTATTTCTTATTTCATGTTTCTTAGATTTTTCATTTTTCTGGGGTTGGAGGGTTTTCTGGGGTTGGAGGGAAAGTTGGGAGAGAGAGTTTGAAGGAATAAAATTTAGGAGTCTTGATTTTTCTGGTGACTTGTACAGTTGAATTTACAAATTAAGCAAAAATTCTAATTTTCTTGATGTGCACAATAAATCTCTCATTCTAATTCCGTATATTTGAATTATTATAGTAAATATTCAGTACTTTTCTGGGTTATGATTACTTCTCATTTTCCTACTAAAATTCTGAGGCTAGATTGGCCACCCATCTAGTCCCAAATTTCTATAAATTGTTCAATATTGAGTTCACCTCTGTATATATAGATAACTAAAATTTTTATCTCTGTCAAGTGAATAAATCAATGAACAAATCAAAGAACTAGATGAATTAAGTGGTGTTCAGTCTGAACTTCAAAGTTAGAATTAAAGTCAACACAAGACACACTCATAAGTATTTAAATGATGAGCAAATAAAATATTAAAATAAAAATTAAAGATAAAATTAAAATTAGCAATGTTAATTGTAATTTGAGTTAGCCCCATACTTAGGAAAAATTATCAATCTGAGCTTAGAAATCTGTCCTTTGATCTTTGCTGTATTTCTTTCCTTTTAGCAATGGGCTTGGATTGTTTTAAAATTTGACAAAGACCTTCTGTTGTCGTTATAGAAGACAGTCACATTTCAGGAGTTAAGAGATTTCTTATTGCTATATTTGAAATAGGTACCCCATCATATATTTTAAAAAATAATATTGATTATTTACCCAAAAGGAATCATCATGGATCCTACTTACAAATAGAATGTGTTTTCTTGTCTTAGTTGCTAAAGGGAAACCATATCAAAATCAATCGACTCCCAGCTCTTGAGCTAAAGAAAAAGTTGGAGATTGCTAGAGTATGATACTGCATATGCTTAATTGCAGACAGGAATTTAACCTTCTTGTGAGTAAAGACCTCACAGTGAGGAAAAAATAAAAACAAACATGTTATCCTGTATCAGTTATCTAGTAACTGTCTAGACAAATATTGAATAAATAGAATTTGGGGAATCTTTTGCCAAGTTTGGAACCCACTCAGAAAATGTAGGTTCAAAGTTTGGAACAAATTTCAAGCTTTTTTTCTACTCAACTTCATTTACTATTGGCAAAGCAGTCATTTCCTGTTCTTCAGAAGATTCTTTTCAGAAACTTAACTGAGGAACTGAAAAGCTTCTTAGTCATTAAATGGCTCTGACAAGTAACATCTGTAACTTTTTGGAGGGGTACAATTTAGTGAGTAAATCAGAAACCAAATGAATTTCAAATGACAGATTTGATTCAAAGTTTATCTCCCCTTTCCCTCTTTAATATGCTGATGTTAAATGGACTATGGCCATAAGACCAACATGGTAATGGGTGACTTGATGTGGGAAGGCTTTTACAGGAGCAATTTACTTATAGAGACTTCTGGGAGTTAATTGGAACCCCCAAATGTTTTACCCTGTGTAGACCATAAACTTGCTACTGAAAAGTAAAAATGAAACCATCTTCAAGAATATCCAAGAGAGATGGCTTTATGAGTGGAGGTAGCAAGGAAAAAGAGAGAGATAATGGTAAATCAATCAGAGATCGGTCCTTGGGAAGAAACAGAAAGGAGTACGATGCAGAACTAGAGCTAAGTCTACAAGTAATATGAAGTATATTCTTTTTTTTGCCAAATCCAGCATGTGATATTGGGATAGATACAGACCTTTAATGACATTATACGTTTTGGGGCAGTTTGTGAAGGAGCACATGGGAGTCATGGAGAGCCTTAGGTACTTTTATGTGCGCTAAGTATAAATCCCTTATTCTGTGTACAAGGTATTCACAGTTGTAATCATCAAGAGGATAAAACTTAGAGAGGATTTAGAATCTTCATCTCCCATCAAAGTCCATGATCTTTAAAATCTCCTGCTAAAACAAGACCAGATATTTGGAAAGGAATCAAAGTCAAAGAGCAGATTGATAAACCACTGAGTAGAAGATTTGCCTTACTTTTACCAAGCCTCTAAGATAAAGAAAAGGACAATTCTAGAGGAGAAGGCATTGTTTAATGTCATCCTGACATTCTACACTTTAAAACTTGTTTTATTTTTGATTTTGGTAAGACTCAGAGGTGCATACTCTACCCAGTCAGAAAAGCTTTATTTGTTTATTATTGTGTCTCCTTTTGTGTTTTCAAAAATAGGAAAATATCCTTTACTGTAAAAGTTTTTCACTTATGTTTTCTGGTCCCTAGAGGATATCTATTATTTTCTTACTGGGTTTCTATTATTCAGAAATGGCTGATTCAATCAGATCATTCAATATGATTCTGTTGGGACTGCCAATCCTAACGTCACATTCCTTGTGATCACACACAAAAATACCACCACCCTGGTCACAGGAATGGATATGTAACCTAGACCATATTTTTCTATTCTCTTGCTAATGTCGATTGATTCAGAGGCAGGCATGTGACCCAAGGTAGGACAATTTGATATATTTCTTCGAGAGTCCTCATACTGGAGTCAGAGAATGTTCTTGCCCTTTTGGATAATGACGCTTGAAAAGTACTGTATTTGTTAGTACTGTATTTGTTGTATTCAGCTGATGCTACAAAGACCTCAACTTGGTATTAGCTTAAACAAAATACAGGTTTATTAATCTATCATATCAAAGTCTGATCTGTATGGTTAGTTCTCTTTAACCAAGTCATTAGAGACCCAAATTCACTCTATGTTGTTATCTTACAATGGTCCAAGATGCCTGCTCCAGCTTCTCCCTTATGTTTGCATTGCAGCCATGGACAGAGAGAGAACAAGGTGGGAAGGACTTCTCATTCTTTCAAAGGCATATTAAAAGGTGTTTATGCCACTGCTGCTCAGCTCAAATTGGCTATAACTTGCATGGCACACCTATCTTCAAAGGAAGCTGATTATAGTGCCATTACATTAATAAGTACGTGATTAGTTAGAAATTCTATTGTTATAAAAGAAGTGGAGGGGCGCCTGGGTGGCTTAGTCGGTTGAGTGTCTGACTTTGACTCAGGTCATGATCTCATGGTTTGTGGGTTCGGGCCCCGCATCAGGCTCTGTGCTGACAGCTCGGAGCCTGCTTCGGATTGTGTCTCCCTGTCCTGCTCCTGCTCTGTCTCTGTCTCTCAAGGATAAATAAACATTAAAAAATTATTAAAAAAATAAATAAAAGAAGTTGAGAGTGAAAATTTAAGGAATGTGTCTATTTTTTTTCCAAATATAAACATTAGGGTTTCCTGGAAGCTACCTTTTCTACCTATATGATATTTTCCTACAGTTGGTAAGAGCTGGTTGGAGTATTTGAATGCATTTAAATTTTATAGTTATGATACTTCTTGACATCTAGAATAAGTAGACCAATGAATTTATTTATTTGTGTGTGTGTGTGTGTGTGTGTGTGTGTGTTATGTACCTGTATTTTGCTAAATAAACTTAAGTCAAGCTATTGTCGTTTATGGTCCAAAGAGTCCTGACTCTTACCCTACATGCTGCAAGGGTAAGGGGAAAGTGATTCTTAGTCATTAAGAAAAAATGAAAAGAAGAAGGCTTCCACTCCTTCTTGTATGACATAGGATATGTATAAAGTTGAGTATCATAAAAACAATGGTTATTATATATTGAAAAGAGTTTTGGAATACTTGGGTGAAGAAAAATTTAAACTGAGCAAAGAATTTAAAATGTCCAAAATGGTTGAGGTTTAATTAAATCTGAAGATAAGGATGAAGAGTACAAGGATTTTAATAAGAGTACAATAACAATAAAAAAATAGCCATTTCTTTTTTTTACGTTTATTTATTTATTTTGAGAGAGGGAGAACACATGAAGGGGTTAGGGACCTTGGAACCACACACAGTCAGAAATCCACTTACAACTTTTGAATCCCCAAAAACTTAACTACTAATAGATAAAGTTGATTAACACATATTTTGTTATTATGTTATATATTGTATTCTAATAAAATAAACTAGTGAAAAGAAAATGTTATTAAGACCTTGATTTTTTAGCTGTTTTATTAAAAAATATAAATTATAAACCTAATACATTCTCACTGTCATTCATTTATTACTGAGAATAGTCTTTAGTGTCAAGCTCTAAACTTGATTTGGGAATGTAAAGGTGTTCAAGGAAATGAGACAACATACAATTGGGCAAGAAGTTGTAATGATACATGTTAAGTGCAAGGAGAGGGGAAGTGCAGGAGAAAAGGGAAGACAGAGGCACCTCACATTTTCAGGGGTGGGACAGGAAGATATCTTAAAGAAAGTGGTGTTTAAACTGGGACCTAAAAGATGAGTAGGAGATGGTAAGGGAAAGAGGAGAGCAGAGTGTTCCAGAGCAAACTGCCTGGACAAAAGCCCAGAGGCCAGACAGATGAAATTAGTGGTCATTGTGGTAGATATGGACATGAGAGGAAAGGGCTAGAACTGTAGGGGAAGTAAGTGTCAAGTCATATAAACGATGCTCAAAAAAGGTGGACTTTATTCTAAGGGCAATTGGAAGGATTTAAAATCTTGTAAGGCAATCAGAAATGTGCTTCAGAACTTCATTTTATTTCATTTTCTTTTCTTTTTATTTTTTAAAATTTACATCCATATCAGTTAACATACAGTGCAACAATGATTTCAGGAGTAGATTCCTTAGTGCCCCTTACTCATTTATCCCACCCCCCCTCCCACAACCCCTCCAGTAACCCTCAGTTTGTTCTCCATATTTATGAGGGGGACAAAACAGAACTTCACTTTAGATTGCTGCTTGCAATGTGGAGAAGAAATTGTGGGGGTCAAGACTGAAGTCAGGGTTTAGGATCATCACCAACTTGCAGTAGTCCAAGGAAAATCATCATCCTCAAGAATTACCTTACTTGACATGGGAACAGTTTGATTTCATCTATATAAAAGCAATGAGAGGGAAAGCAATTCACAAATTTAAGAAATAATTAGGAACATGACTTGTGGTTGATTTAAACAGGGACATGTGCAGAGCCTGCTTGGGATTCTCTCTCTCTCCCTCTCTCTGTTCCTCCCTTGCTTGCACGCTTGCTCTCTCTCTCTCTTTCTCTGTCTCTCAAAATAAAATAAATAAACTTAAAAAATAACCAGGACATGAAAGAGAAGAAGGATGTAAAGATAACACCACTGTTGCTGTGTGGGCAACCAGTGTTTGGTGATGTCATTCATTTAAATATGGAGGCAGGAAAGTTTTGTAGGAAAGAGAATGAATTAAAATTTTTGGTAAAAGCAAATTATGTGGAAGTAATGTCATGCTTAATGAAAAATTGCAAAGTGACACAAAGACTCTCCTGCACCTTTTATTCTCTCCTTCTTTGTAGATAAATGTAGATAGCTGATATCTATCTATCTAGATAGATAGACAGACATATAGAGGTATAGATAGATATAAGCTATTCCTTAACCATTTAAGAGTAAGTAGCTCGCATCATATGTTTTTATCTCTAGGTACTTCAGTATATATATATATGTGTGTGTGTTTGTGTGTGTGTATGTGTGTGTGTGTGTGTGTGTGTGTGTGTATTTATGAACAAAGACATTCCTTTACATAACTACACTGCACTTTTCGACCTTAGGAATTTTACACTGATACAGCATTTTAGTGTATTGTCTGTATTCCAGTTTTTTCAATTGATCCAATAATGTCCTTTGTAACATTCCCTCCCCACCCCACCCTGGAAGTGGATTCATTCTAGGATCATGTATTGTATTTCATTATATATCTCTTTAGTCTCTTTCATCTGAAATAGTTCCTGAGACTGTCTTCTTCTTCTTCTTCTTTTATTATTTTTTAAAAGAATATAGTCTTCTCCTTTTTATAATGGAATATTTTCCATTCAGAATTGTCTGACATTTTGTCCTGATTAGATTCAGGACAGATGCATCCCAGCTTATAACATCACACAAATGATGTTGTGTCCTTCCCAGGATATTACACTCAGAGGCAAATGATGTCCACCCACCTCTCATGTATGATGTTTATTTTGATCACCTCATCAAGGCATTGTCTTGTTTTCCCACAGGATAGTTACTCTTTCCTCTTTGTAATTATAAGCATTTTATGAGGAGACACTCCAGGACATACAAATAAACATATGCTCTTCATTAAAATCTCTCTCTCCCATAATGATCATCCATTGATGATTCTTGCATGAGCCATATTTACTATGTTGCTTACAAAATGATTTTCCAACCCCAACATTCCCTCCACACTTAATCGTTGTCGTTGTAAACTAAAAACCCTCCTTCTCCCCGCATGCATTTGATTTACTTTATTACACCCAGGGACTTTTAGATTTCTCTCTTTCAGTGGTTTATAATTCATTGCCATCTTTACTTATTATCATGTTCAAATTGTCCTATATTTTGCTGGCTTGAGTATTTTCTCTCAGCTATTAGATATGAATTCTAGTTTAAAGTTTGGACATTTTATCATGGGATTCTTTGTGAAGCTGACTTGCCGCTGATGAATTCAGTTGTGTACATGTTGAGTTTTAGTTGTCTGTAGGACATAAAGGAGATCTCCAAGAGGCTGTTGGATTTATAGATCTAGAAGTCAAGAGTGTAGTTTACACTGAAGTATTTAAAGATAATAATGTATGATGTGAACAACTTACTCTTAAATGATTAAGGAATAGCTATATCTGTATATACATCTATCTATCTATCATCTAAATATCTATCTATCTATATCCTACATTGATAGTAATTGAAATCTGAAAGGTAGATAAGATTGCTGAGTATCTGAGTAAGCAGCAGTAGAGAGCACAAATCTAAGATAAACAATATTAATTAAAACAATAATGACAATAACCAGTACTAAGCTTATTTTAAATTACAGAAGTAGTATACATTTATAGTAGTAATTTAAAAAAAATCAAATAATGAAACTGGAAGCCTTTAAGAGAATACTTTGTACATGTTGCCTCATAAATAGTGGACACAGTCAAAATTAGAATTTTATGTTACCTAATTCTTTCTCTCTTCTTCTTTATCTGTATTTCCCACTAAATGTTACCTTTTAAGGCAAACCTGCCTGTAATATTTGTGTTGATCCAAATTGAGTATAAACTTACCCCAAAGAATCCCATGTTAAAATGTTTAGGATTCAAACCAAATACCAACAGCAGCAGCACTCACATCTGAGAGCTGAGAGCAAATATTCCCTGGTCTGTCTGCTGAAATGCTATCTCTCGCTACTCCTTGTGGAATGGCAGAACTCCAGTGCTCTCTGAATCTGTGTTTAACAATGTCCAAGAAGCACCAGGAATAAGAGGCAATGTGTTTCATAGAAATTTCCTCTAAAGTAGGCCTCACACACACACACACACACACACACACAAAATCATTAACCTTGGTGATTATAAATTTTGTGCCTGTGTTTATTTTCTCATAGGGAGAGGAAGTGTTGTGAGCAACTTATGCTGAACGGGAATGAGAAACATGAGTTTAAGAGAGAGTAAATTCAGGGTACACACATGATAAAGCACTCTTATGGAAAATGAACTGGCTGTCAGGGTGAAAAAGGAATCATCAGAACATGTGTTTTTAGTCATGTGACTAAAAAACCACAAAGTTTTAGAAAGAGAGACAAATTATACTCCTCAGAGGAATTCACAGAATTCTTGGGCTGGTTGTCATTCTTAGATGAGTTGATGGATTGATGGGGCAGAAGTGCTATTAGATTGAATCAGCATTCCAGCTAAAACCTCCCAGAAAGTGATGGCATGAGTCAATGACAGTTGTCCTTAATGTCCCTTATAACTATCATTGAAAGTGCTTTACAATTACAGTTTTTATAGTGAGCATTTCATAATGTATATAATTATAGAATCACTAGGTTGTACACCTGAAATGAGTATGTTACGTGTCAACTCCTTCAACTGAAAATTTAAAAATTAAGTGCATTATGTTTGTAAAAAGAGATTACATTTCTTGAGCTTTCAGTATGTGCTTGAAACAGTTCCAAGTGCTTAACATGTATTAAATTATTTAATTTTCAAAACACACTTCTAAATTATGCATTATTATCATTTCAATTTTTCAGATGAAAAGGCGGAGCTATAGAGAGGTTGAGTAGTTCGCCAAAAATTGTGCCACTGGCCAAGAAAATGCTATCATGATTGATACAGCTTCTTTTCAAAGAAGTGAGCATAGAAGAATTAACTGTATATATTCTAAAATTTCTGTAAATGAATTGATTAATTCATGATTGACCAGTTGTTTTTTGTTTTTGTTTTTGTTTTTGTTTGGTTTTGCTTTTTCTTGAGCTCAGCCAACTCTCTGATAAATAGTACTGACATGTCCCATATCTGTTTTGAAAACACAAATTGCCTAATTTGATAGTGCAGTGTAAATTCATATCAAATGATTAGTGTATTTTTATTTTTGCACACTGCTGAGCATACAGAAACTGTAAATTCTCAGAGAGTGGCACTGTTTACATAACATAAATTTCATGCGAAAACCAAGGATAATTATCTTCATATTAATTCAAAAAATCTCATTTCCCTGTAGTTTTAGAAAAAATGTCACTTACCTTGTAAATATATCTTGAAGGTATGTCACATTATTTCATAATATTACAAATTTGATTTTAAAACTTTAACCGATAGAAAAAAAACCTATAATAATATCAAGTTTATTATAAAAATTAATTAAAAAATGCCTTTTAAAAATGTTTTTTGGAAAGCCCCTTCATTCCATATGTAGAATACAATATTTAAATTATTCTTTAGTATCTACATAATTTATAATCATTATTCACAGAATTATCGTTAATTTAATTGCTAGCACTGATGATATTCATTATTTTGTGGACCCTTTCATAAAGATTCTTGGAGACCAAACTGTTGCTATGCATAATGCAATGAATTGCTTAAACACCTGTTGCTACTTCTTAAAAAGTTGGTCATATACATAAATTGCCTGTCAACCATAGCCTGGGCTCCATCTATTGCACAATGTATGACATTGGGAAATGGACTTTTTCCAAGAATTAATTTTTAAGGCTTTCAAACATAAGTGACCCTTTTGGATACATTCTATATAATTTTGAACAAAACATATCCACTAATACTTTTGCATTCCTTATGAACTTTACATTATGAGCAATGAAACTTCATTATCAAACAAGATGGTTTAATCCATCGTAATCAAAATTTGCTTGACTGTAGTTCACTACTTAGTTGATTTTATCTACCTTTCTTAATGTTGCTGATTTTTCTTCAAAAGGAATCATGACTTGCAGAAGAGGTGAAATTATTATTTTTTCATTATCCTAGTTATAAACTCTTACTCACATAATATTAAATTTATTTTAGTGTTAAGTGTCCCATCATATTTTGTGATAATTTGTGTTCCTCTGTAGGAAACAACTTGATTAAAAGACTTAAAAACAAATCCAATGTTGATATTATGATTTTCAGTGTTTTTCTCTGAATCTCAGTAATATGACACACATTGGCCAATTTTATCTTTTGTATCTTTCCTGTCAGTAGTGCCTCCCTCCCTCCCTCCTCCCTTCCTTTTTTCTTTCTTTCCTTCCTTCCTTCCTCTCTCTTTCCTTCTTTCTCTTTTAAAAAAAAATCTGTGTACAAGCAACAAAATAAAAAACAAGTGGGACTACATCAAACTAAAAAGCTTCTGCACAACAAAAGAGACCATCAACAAAGTGAAAAGACAACTATAAAATGGGAAAAAAATATTTGCAAGCTGTATATTTGATGAGGGGTTAATATCCAAAATATATAAAGAATCCATAAAGATCAATAGAAGAAAGAAAGAAGGAAAGAAAGAAAGAAAGAACAAAAGAAAGAAAGAAAGAAGGTAAAAGAAAGAAAAAGAATAAAGAAAAAAAATGATTCAGTTAAACAATGGGCGAAGGTCCCAAATAGGACCTCAACATTTTGTTTTCCAAAGATGATATACAAATGGCCAATAGGTACGTGAAAAGATCCTGGACATAACCAGCCATTAGGGAAATGCAAATCAAAACCACAATGATTCTAACATCTGTTAGAATGGGCATTATCAAAAAGACAAGAGATAACAAATACTGGCATGGATGTGGAGATATGGGAATCCTAATGTACTGTTGGTTGGATTGAAAATTGGTACAAGGTTCAAAAAATTAGACATAGAACTACCATATGATCCAGTAATTTTACTTCTGTGAATATATCCAAAAAAAAATGAAAACACTAACTCAAAAACATATCTGTACTCTCGTGTTGATTGCAACATTATTTACAATAGCCACAATCTGGGAACAACCTAAATGTCCATCGATGATTGAATGGATAAAGAAGTTGTGGTATATATATAATGGAATATTATTCAACGTTAAAATAGAGGAAATCCTACCATTTTCAACAACATGGATGCACCTTGAGGGCATTATGCCAAGTGAAATAAGTCAGACAGAGAAAGGTAGACACTGTACAATCTCAGTGTAGAATCTAAAAACAAAAACAAAACCCACAAAATTCATAGAAAAAGAGATCAGATTCGTGATTAGCAGAGGTGGGGATGGGGAAGGGGGAATTGGAGGAAGATGGTCAAAGGTACAACCTTTAGTTATACGATAAATAAGTACTAGTGATATAATGTACAAGATGATGACTATAGCCAACACTGCCCTATGATATACAGAAAAGTTGTTATGTTATGAGAGTAGATCCTACGAGTTCTCATCAAAAGGGGAAATTTTTTTTTCTTTTTATTGTGTCTATATGAGATAATGGATGTTAACTAAACCTACTTTAGTACTCATTTCATAATATATGTAAATCAAGATATCATGCTGTACACCTTAATCCTACACAGTGATGTATAACTGGGAAAATATTTGCATCTGCAGAAAATAAAAATAAAATGGAAAATAGTAACAAAAATAAACAAAGACTGTTTATAGAGATGAGCCATGTTTCACTAAACTCATTCTCCAGCAATGATCATTTAAATGTATCTTAGCTTTTGCTACAAAAAGTTAGCATTATCTCAAATGTGTCGATGCAAACTTTGCAAAAATTCCTGAAAAAAGGCTTTTTGCCCCAAGGGGCATACACATTTCTTTGTATCGGGGTGGAGAGACTGGAATAGGGCTCTCACTGGTAACCAGATTTCTCAATTTCCCTACTTGTCCTTAAACCCTCATTCTCGGTAGAGCTTAAAAATACAATTTTTATTTTGAATTAGACAAAGGATGCATGAATTTACATTTTATGAAAAATTATCTGGAGAAGAAAATATCATTCCTTTTTAAATCTAAACTCTGGGAGCGCCTGGGTGGCTCAGTCGGTTAAACGTATGATTTCGGCTCAGGTCATGATCTATCTCACAGTCCCTGAGTTGGAGCCCTGCGTGGGGCTCTGTGCTGACAATGCAGAGCCTGGAGCCTGCTTCGGATTCTGTGTCTCCCTCTCTCTTTGCCCCTCCGCGGCTCACACTCTGTCTCTCTCTCTCACACACAAATAAACATTAATAAAAAAAATTTAATCTAAACTGCCAAACCGTTTGGGGGGCAGGGCATGCATACATACATACCGATACAGAATTTTCTCCTTTTATATAATGTGATTACACTATATAAATTGCGCTATGAATACGTCAATTCATGAGGTCAGATATTTTTTTAAATCAACTTTATACAATAAAATTTATCCATTTAAAATGTACAATGTGATGAGTTTTGACAAATGTTTACACCCATGTAACCATCAACACAATCAAGATATGAAATATTTCTATCACCCTACAAAGTTCCTTTGTATTCTTTAGCATTCAATCCCTTTCCCAACTCTGTCCCCATGAAACCACTGCTCTAATTTTTATTGTTTGAGATTTGCTTTGCCAGATTTTAAATTTCATCTAAGTGGAATTATACAGTAAGTAGTCTACTGTCTTTGGTATCTTTTTTGATACCGAGCATTCATTTTCTGGAGTCATTCATGTTGCATATCTCAATACTTCATTCCTTTTATTGCAGAGTATACCTACATATGCATTTGTTTATGTAATTACCTCTGAGGGACATTTGGGTGTTTCTAGTTTGGGCATTATTTTCTTAAAACTTTTTTTCTCAATTGAACTAATCTGGTACCTTGTTGAAATTAATTGGCCAGATTCATGTGGTTTATTTCTGGACTCTATTCAGTTTCGTTGACCTACATGTGTATTCTTAAGCCAGCCTGCTCTGTTGCTTATGGTAACTTTGAAATAATTCTTGAAGTCTGCAACTTTGTTGTTTTCAAAATAATTTTGCTATCCTAGATTTTTTATCTTTTCATATAAATTTTAGAATCAGTTTTTATTTTTTTTTATTTTTTTTTCAACGTTTTTTTATTTATTTTTGGGACAGAGAGAGACAGAGCATTAACAGGGGAGGGGCAGAGAGAGAGGGAGGCACAGAGTCGGAAACAGGCTCCAGGCTCCGAGCCATCAGCCCAGAGCCTGACGCGGGGCTCGAACTCACGGACCGCGAGATCGTGACCTGGCTGAAGTCGGACGCTTAACCGACTGCGCCACCCAGGCGCCCCATAGAATCAGTTTTTAAAAAAACACTGATGGAACTTGGATTTTCCATGATTGGTTTTAAAAATTTTGATTATGTGTCTTAGTATAGTTGTGTGTGTATGTGTGTGTGCGTGTGTGTGTGTGCATGGGCACACACATGCGGACATATATATCCTGCTTTGGATTATTTGTGCTCCTTGGATCTTGGATCTATGATTTATACTTTTAATCAAAATTGGTAAGGTGTTGGCCATAATTTCTTCATATATTTTTCCAGCCCACCTCATCTTGGGATTCTAATTGTACATTTTAACGGGGCGCCTGGGTGGCTCAGTCGGTTGAGCATCCGACTTCGGCCCAGGTCATGATCTTACATCCGTGAGTTCAAGCCCGGCGTCGGGCTCTGTGCTGACAGCTCCGAGCCTGGAGCCTGTTTCAGATTCTGTGTGTCCCTCTTTCTCTGACCCTCCCGCATTCATGCTCTGTCTCTGTCTCAAAAATAAATAAATGTTAAAAAAAATTTTAAAAATAAATAAAGAAAAAAATGCCTGTTAATTACTTTTGATAGGTCTTTTCCATCGAGTGTCCTGGTTGGATGATAAACTACATTCTTACTCTATAACTTCATTACTCTGCTTTCATTCCTAGTTTTCTAGGTCTTCTTGTATGTTCATTTAAAAAACTCTATGGTTTATTTTCTATCATTCCAATAAAAGGTCTGATACTTTGGGATAAAATTGATACTTTGGGATAAAACTGAATTTTAAAATACATTTTGGCATAATTATTATTTTTGTGATATTTGTCTTTTCCTAATTCCAAAAAGAGTTCTGCATTTTTAAATAGTGAAGTCTTCTCTACCCTTCAGTATATTTTAAGGCTTTTCTTTGTATGTTTTTTAAATAATTTTTGATACTTGAATGTAGCATTTCATAACATGTTTTCTCATGTAATTTTTAAAAAATCAAAAACTAATGACTATAGGATACCAGCCCCATATAATCACCACCCAGCTTCAGCTGCCATAAACATTTTCCTAACTTTCTAGTCAATTTAATGTTTTTCTTGCTATTATTATTGAAGTATTTTTTATGGATGTATTTTCTAAATAATTGTTCATATATTATCATAAATGACCACATTTATGAATTCTACTATTGTTTCAAAACTTTTTTTGCTCATGGGATTGTCAAATACAAATACTGTTAATTGCAAATGATAATTTGCAATTGATTTTCTTCTCTCACAATTTTGATTTTCTTCTCTCATTATTTATACCAGTTTTTGGCATTCTCATCTTACATTAACCAATTTCTTGTTAACTGGCATAGATTTAAAAATAGCATTGTAATAACTATCCTTATAACATTATTCATGTTTTAAGGAAATATACTGAAAGAAAAAAGTCCTAAAATTTGCCACTAAATATAAATTTGAACTTTGGTATTTCTCTTTAGCAGTTAAGTAGTTGTTTTCTTGTTATGAATCTAAAAATTTATATCAAAGTTATTAATACCCAATCATTTGAATCCAGATTGGGTACCCTTAACTTTATAAGGTAAGCAGCTTTACAAATTTTAATAGATCTTTGTAAACACCTTTTTCAATAAATGCATGCTATTCGGTCAGCTCCCTGTATCACTCGGATAGGCTATGAGCTTTGGGGGTGTTGGAAGGATCTCCCTCAATTGCAGTGTGCGCAGTGGGACCACAAAGCCGAATCACACCATGCCAGAAACCACTTGAGTAGACTCTACATGCCTGACCTTCTCTGGATCACATTCTGTTCTGTAACTTACAGTTAAATTGCCCACCAGTCTCCTACTTTTGAACTTTAAGCAGTCTCATTTATTTTTTCTATATACAAAACTGTGTTGAATATCTGTGTCCTGGGATCAAGAATGGATTATCTTTTTGTAAATGGTCTGTCTCCACAGGAATATCTATAAGGCTTCCCTGGTGGTCTCAGGGCTGGGTGCAGTAGGCTGTCCCTGAAAAAACTCCGGTGGTGAACACATTCTCCTCCCAAGCTGCAAAAAGACAACCCAGAACCTGAGCTACCCCAGAATTGTGAAGACTCAAACCTCCTCATTATTTTCTAATAGGTTCTGAAGATATGTTTATCTCTTTGATTAGAACATAGTATCATCTTTTCTGACAATTTTCACATCCAGTAGTGATCACTTATCCATATTTTCTTTGGGTAATTATATTTTTCTTATTAATTTATAGAACTATGGCTTTGAATAAGGGATACCAACCACTTTATCTTGATATATATTATCCCCCCAGCTCGTCTTATTTTACTGTTTGGAAATTATACTAATGAATAAGTTGATAAATCTTTTCCTGGACAGCAAACATTTTTGAAAAATTTTGCCTAAAGTTTCTTATTTGCTCTTAAGGACAGAGGCAGTAGAGTGTAGTGTCAGGCACGTGTATCCAAATCCTGGAGCTGTTTCTTACCAGCTTCAGCCCTTACGTAACCCCAGAGGTTCCTACTCATGGATCTTGCTCTCATCCCTCACCTCTTGCCTCCTTATGCTTTGTGCTTGGCATCCTATCCTCTATGCTAAGTTTCCACTTGCCATGAGGCCTTTGTACATTATACAACACTTTCTTCTGACTTTTCCCCTTATGATTCGTCAGGTATTCATGTACACGTACTTTTCGATCTGACAGCAAAGGGCAAGTGTTGGGGGCAGGCACTGTAAGTTAGCTCACTCACAAACCATTTTCAAACCCCTTCGGATTTGCCTGCCTTTACTGTAGAGCAGGGGTTATCAAACTATGGTTCTGGGAGCAGCAGCAGCAGCAGCAGCAGCTTTTTCTCAAGACTTGGTAGAATTGAAGATTCCCAGACCCCTTTCCGGACCCCTTCAGAACTCTGGGGGTGGGGTCCAGTAGTCGGTGTTTTAATAAGCACTCCAGGTGATTCTGATGCATCATAAGGATTGAGAACCTAAAGCTATTGAAATTGGAGTACTAAAAACCCGATTCTCAGCTTCCCCTGATGCTAAAAGTGGCCATATGATGCGGCTCTGGCTAGTGAGAATTAAGTGAACTCAGTTGCTGAGGACCCTGGGAAGGATTTTTTTGTCTTTAAAATGAATGAATGAATGAATGAAGGTGGATCTGTCCTGGGGTGGCCCTTTTCTCTTCTACCTTTTTGCTGTCTTGAATATGTTTGAAATGAAACTAAATTAGTATCTGAGAAAAGTTTACCGTGTCAAGGGCAATATAATAAAATGCAAAATTTATTGTCATCGTTTCTGTGACCCCATTGAAATTATTGCTAAAAACGCATGACTTAGTGCTGAGACCTCCTTCCATGTTAAACTAGTAATTTTTTTGTGTGTATGTTTCTTTTCTATTTATTCAGGATAAATCTTCATTGTCTTTGGAGAGAAGAATAAACCCAATAAATGTAATATTATTTCAAAAGTATCAGCTATACTTTCAAGATACACTCACTTACTTTGTATGCGTTACTCCAAACACTAACTTTTGATAGTTGATGGTTTCATTGTATCACAATGAAAGTCAGGGTGGGCTTAAGGAAAAAAAAAAGTAAAACTTTCAGAATGAACATTTGCTATTGATTATAAGAATGTGTCAGATATGTATATGGGGAAGAGGGAGGGTGAATGGTGGGTAGCTGCATGATCTATTAATAAGAAACAGTTTAATGCAGGAGATCACTAAAGCATGGATAATTCTGAAGCCAAAACCCACACATTCTTAACTTTCCCCCCAGCTTTCGAACCAGTCTCCACACACTCAGTACAGGAACTGGAACATTATTCTTTGAAAGCAAAGCCAGTGTTTAGAAATTCTGAAGTTGAGCTAACAACCCAGCATATAGAAGTCACACAGGATGTTATTTTAAACTGTAATGCAGAAATGTCAGTTCATTTGATATCTTTATTTGTTACATGTGGGCTTGAAGAAAGCATGTTATGTACATTTTTGCTTTACAGATACTCTGTTACAGGGCATATTCAACTGTCAGGGAAGTTTGAGGTCCATCAAGGATACAGGATCTTTACTAAATAGCTTTTGGAAAGCAAGGGAATTAAAAGCAAAAATGAACTTTTGGGACTTCATCAAGATGAAAAGGTTCTGCACTGCAAAGGAAACAATCAGCAAAACTAAAAGGCAACTGATGGAATGGGAAAAGATATTTGCAAATGACATATCACATAAAGGGTTAGTATCCAAAAATCTATAAAGAACTTTCAAAACTCAACACCTGAAAAACAAATAATCCAGTGAAGAAATGGGCAGAACACATGACTAAACACTTTTCCAAAGAAGACATCCAGATGGCCAGCAGACACATGAAACGATGCTCAATGTCACGCATCATCAGGGAAATACAAATCAAAGCCACAGTGAGATACTACCTCACACCAGTCAGAGTGACTAAAATGAACAAATCAGGAAACTACAGATGCTGGTGAGAATGTGGAGAAACGGGAATCATCTTGCACTGTTGGTGGGAATGCAAACCAGTGCAGTCATTCTGGAAAACAGTGTGGAGTTCCCTCAAAAAAATTAAAATTAGAACTACCCTACCACCCAGCAATAGCACTATTAGGAATTTACCCAAGAGATACAGGAGTGCTGATGCATAGGGGCACTTGTACCCCAATATTTATAGCAGTACTTTCAACAATACCCAGATTATGGAAAGAGCCTAAATGTCCATAGACAGATGAATGGATAAAAAAGACGTGGTTTATATATACAATGGAATACTACTTGGCAATGAGAAAGAATGAAATCATGCCATTTGGAGTAACGTGGATGGAACTGGAAGGTATTATGCTGAGTGAAATAAGTCAGTCAGAGAAGGACAGATATAGTATGTTTTCATTCATATGTGGATCTTGAGAAACTTAACAGAAGACCATGAGGGAAGGGAAGGAGAAATAAAAAATAATAGTTACAAACAGAGAGGGAAGGAGGCAAACCACAAGAGACTCTTAAATACAGAGAACAAACTGAGGGTGGATGAGGGGGTGGGGGAGAGGGGGAAAATGGGTGATGGACATTGAGGAGGGCACTTGTTGGGATGAGCACTGGGTGTTGTATGTAAGCCAATTTCATAATAAATTGTATTCATAAAATAAATGAATAAATAAATAAATAAATAGCTTTTGGAGTGTGGAGAAAAGAATATTCAATGACTTCTCACTTCTCCTACAACAATATATATTTTAAAATATAATTCAGAATTCATTCAGAGAGGATGTCTGGGTGAACCCACTCAACTGGTTATGCAATTTAATCATCTAACTCCTATTCTATCAACATTCTCCCTCTCCATTGCACATAATTCAAAGATTAAGCACAATTGGATCTAAAGAAAGAGGTAATGAACCTCATGCTTAATTGGTTGCACTTGACTAAAGCTTGTGCTATCTTAGCAACACTATGCTCCAGACACCTCATGTAAACCATATCCTGCATTTATATTTTCTTTTTTTCCTTCATTACAAGTTTTATTTGAATACTTCCAAAATGTTAAACTGGATGGTTAATTGCTGGCCTTCTGCTAATTCATTAGTTGGAAAAAAGGAAAAAAATGGAATGTGAAATTTTATATCAATGACATATGCTTTTATGTTCACCCAGTCTGGACATTACACAACTTTGTTTTGTATAAATAGGATAAAAAAATTAGTTGAAAATTTTGATGTCTCTATACTACAGATAAGCAGAAAATTCTTTTGGATATAACACTAAAAGCAATCCTTGGCAATCTTTTTGGAATTGTTTCCAAAGGGGTAAAAAGTTCTTTTATTTTTAGTAAAAATTAAAAAGGTAATAAAAAAGAGAAAGCTATGGAGTGAGAAAAGACCTTGCTTTTATCAGTAGGAAAATTAAAAAGAAGGTCTGCAAACTATAGCTATACCGATATATTATAACTGTAGGGAAACTAGAAAGTACAGTTTAGTAATGGGTCTTCCAAGGGGTAGTGGTGGTTTTGCATCTTGACGGAAGCCACAGTGTATGAAGGACCAGAGCACATTGGACTATAACATCTGTCCACACCAATTTCATTGAAAGGAACTGCCTATCAGTATAGATAATTCCAAGTAAGAGATGGATATTTAAAATATTATATGAGTTTTAAAATTTATTTAACAAAAAGATCTTGATAGAACTAAATAATAGTGACAACAAGCAGGAATGTAATATTTAATGTGGAGAGATTCTATAACTATGTATACTTTAAAAAGTAAAGCACACCTCTTTGCAAATGATTGCTTTGATTTAAAACTATGCAAAACTAAGGATATTGAACAAATTTTATTTAAAAAATCAGGCGTTCCTGGGTGGCTCAGTAGGTTGAACGTCTGACTGTTGATTTCGGCTCAGGTCATGATCCCAGGATTGTGGGATTGAGCCCCATGTCAGGCTCCCCACTGAGCATGGAGCCTGCTTAAGATTCTCTCTCTCTCTCTCTCTCTCTCTCTCTCTCTCTTTTATTGCTCCTTTTCCCTGCTTGTGCTCCCTCTTTCTCTCTCAAAAAAAATTTTTTTAACCTGTTAGACCGGAGAGGATGGTATTCCATACTCCTACAGGTGTATGTTGCAAAAAGCTAGGGTAGCAATCAGAAACAGTTTTGTTGATGACAGTTGAATCCTGGACATGTGTTTTGTTTTGTTTTGCTTGTAATTTTATTTTTAAAAAGTAATCTCTACAACCAACATGGTTCTCAAACCCACAACCCTGCGATCAGGAGTCGAATGTTCCACCAACAGAACCAGCCTTGCATGCTTTTATTATTGTTTTACATTTCTGTTTTTACTTGTACCCAATTATCATTTAAAGTGAAGTGGGTGGTATTTTCTTATGATTTAAAACAACAGTCGGCCATACAAATCCACTCTCAAGGATACCTTTTTGATAGTAAGTGAATATTTTGCCTAAGAATCTGAGCAACTCTTGTCTTTAAAATTATTTTGTTTATTCATTCACTTACTAATCTGACAAATATATGTTGAATGACCTTTATCCTCTTGGCACTGTTTAGGCACAGGAGCTAGAACATTCATTCATTAATATATTTTGATCAGTTTGTTGTCAGTCATTTCCTGGGATTCATGTGTTGCCTGGGGAGATTTCAAGTTGTTTAGAGGAGAATAAAATGGAACGACTGATGAGAGAGAAACATTGAACAATCAATGAGTTAATTTTTCAATGTTTAGACAGTTTGTGAGTTCCCTAGGTTGTCTATATTAAAACCACACCCTTCATTATATGAGAAATATCTAGCAATGATTGAATTTACTTTGATTTGAACAAGACATGAGTTTCCCACCTTCACTGAACATGTGGGTACAAGAATTAAGTTCAGTCAAAGGTCAATGTAAAAAAACTCAGTTTCTGCATATATGAATTTGTGACTGTAAACCATATAACCGTTACATACACATGGCAAAGAACTTGGTGGGAAGTACAAATAAGTCCTGTATAAAATCTTCCCTGAATTAGCATCTTATTATTATTATTTTTTTTTTTTTAGAAAAGTTTTGAAATTCTGGCCTTGCTCAAAGGCCTCTTTCAACAACCCAAGGGACCATGGTGTCATTAACTATGTCCTCAGCTGTTAACTGACTTTGCCAAAGCATGGAGATTTTGAGAGAGACAAGGAGACAGAGAGAGAGAAAGAGAGAGAGAGAGAGAGAGCGAGCGATAGAGACAGAGATAGAGAATTTCATATATATATAGATGTAATTTTAAATCACAAATTTAAATCACACTGTGTGTCTCAGTGGATTGAGTGTCCAATTCTTGATATCAGCCCAGGTCATGATCTTGCCGTTGTGGGATCAAGCTGCGCTGAGCACGGAACCCACTTGAGAGTCTCTCTGCACCCTGCCCACCACTTTCCTGCGCGCACGAACATGCACTCCTCCCTCTCTCAAAATAAATCAATAAACATTTAAAATAAAAACAAAATCACAAATTTAAATGGTAAACAAAATAAAGTACACTGTATTACTTCTAGAATTTTTCATAGGAAGAAAGTGAGATCCTGTTTAGAAAAATAGAGAGGACCAAAGGGTGAAAGAAGAATACATCTTCAGAAAATGTCACCCATTTCAATACAAATACAGTGTGAAGAGACGACTTTCATAAAAGGAGTGTAAGAGTCATCCCAGACTATGTTGGCATCGTCATGGCAGATATGCCCTACCACACACTTAGGATGTGGATTCTTGGCGGTCGCCATGATTGATCAGTTGTGCTGCCCACATACAGTAGGTCAGCCAGCAGATTCTGACACCAGGCTGCCTGGATTTTTATCTCGATGCCACCACGTATGAACTGTGGAACTTTAGGGAAGTTAATTATTTTTCTGGTCTCTAAATTCCCTTGTTCCCAAAGTAGACCTGCTAAAATTCTCTGACTTACAGAGCCACTCTGAGTTAAAAAACAAAATGCACTTGAAACAATCTCTAGTGCTCAACAATCATCAGCTATTGTTATTTTTGTTTACATTGGTGTTTCAAGTATTATCATTCTTCTGAGATCTCTTATTAACCTTGTCCAGTCTTATCCCTTCAACTGTCTATGTTTAATTTACCAAAATTATTGAATTCTGTGGGTGTCATCTCCCTCTACCTCCTATCTCTTATTAATGAACTTCTCTATAAAAATAAAATTTGTTACTTGCATCTGCTAGGCTTAGGGACATGGCATCCCGCCTCTTGTGGACCAGCTCATTCCTATCCTTAAATTCATCCAAGCTTTTGTCCATTTTTGGACATTTTATTCCATTTATCCTACTTCCGTCCTTTTTGGTTCTCTTGCACTATTCAAATTTCCATGCTAGTTTCCTTGTCCTCTTTCAAACCATTCTGCAAAATGTGGCCAGCCTGGACTTTCTGAGTTAGTTTGGCTCCAGCTGCTCCTCTAAGTGAATCCTTTCAATGGTATCCCTTTCTTCCTAGAATAAAATACTAATTCCATCAGATGGCCTGCGTGATCTGGGTTCTGCCTCCATCTTCTTCCACACTCTCCCCACCCTTCACCTCTGTTACCTTTTGTTTCTCCAGCTACATCTGCTCTTCTCTCTGTCACACTAACAGAGGACATCATTCCTACTCTGTTCATGTGGTCCCCTTTGCTTGGAATGTCCTTCTCCCACTCCACCATTTTTTTTTACCTGATTTGATGCAATCCATCTTATTCCAACTTCAATATTACTTTATTAAGGGTAACTTTCATGACATTCCAAACTTTTTGATCATGACTTCCTCTTAAAGTATCCTGAAATTTCTCTTCCATCCTTAAAGAATCCTGAAGTTTCCCATGATAGTTATCTAAATTGCAGATTTAATATTGCTTGTTCAATTTTTTACTAACTCAACCAGAACTTCAACAGAATGTAAAACTATGTCTTCTTGCTAACTGTTGTATTTCTGGCACAAAGTGGCTGGTCAGTTATTTTTGAATATAGTGCTGTTGGCATCACTAGGAATTTTGATGTTAGAAAAATTCCTCCACATTTCCCTTAAGGCTATCAAATTTCACAATTTACTGCATGAGTTTTGACATTAGCCTCAGCTTTAAACTGTCTGTAGCCAACAGAGAAACTCACTAGGAATTTTAGCTATTTCAAATCCAAATATGATGAATCAATTTCCTTGCCCCTCCGGAATTCTCATATGATAAAAGAATGGGACTATGTAATTTTATAATTGAAATGCACAACGAATGAGTTTGGGTGCATTGTTTGTGGCCATCTTAGAATTTTGGGCTCAACAGGTGAACCTTGATAGGCTAGTTAATCTTTCTTTGACTTAATTGTCTCATCTTTAATTTTTTTTAATGTTTATTTTTGAGAGAGAGAGAAAGAGAGAGAGAGAGAGTACAAGCAGGGGAAGGGCAGAGAGAGAGAGGGAGACACAGAATCCCAAGCAGGCTCCAGGCTCTGAGCTGTCAGCACAGAGCCTGACATGGGGCTGGAACCCACGAACCGTGAGATATTGACCTGAGCCGAAGTTGGACACTTAGCTGACAGAAGCACTCAGGTGTCTCTCCCCTTTTGTTTTTAATTTTTTTAATGTTTATTTATTTTTGAGAGAGAGAGACAGCACAAGCAGAGGAGGGGCAGAGAGAGGGAGTATTCTCTCATCTTTAAATATGAAAATATATTTGATCCTTTAAAGTCTTTAAAGGCATTCTTGGAATATAGTAGGTACTCAATAAATGATAGAGGTTCTGTATGATTCTTTTTTTTTTTCTTTTTCAACGTTTTTTTTTTTGGGGGGGGGGCAGAGAGAGACAGAGCATGAACGGGGGAGGGGCAGAGAGAGAGGGAGACACAGAATTGGAAACAGGCTCCAGCTCCGAGCCATCAGCCCAGAGCCTGACGCGGGGCTCGAACTCTCGGACCGCGAGATCGTGACCTGGCTGAAGTTGGACGCCCAACCAACTGCGCCACCCAGGCGCCCCTGTATGATTCTTATTGTTAATATTAAAACCAGATATAGCAGCTGTATCTGAAGCATATATATATATATGCATATATATATATATATGAGTGTGTGTATGTATATGTGTATATATATATATATATATACACACACATATGTGATAAGACTGTAAATCAGAGTATTTCTTGCCAGGATACCCATTGTAAATAACCAAAAAGCAAACTTGGATAAGAAAGGGTCAAGAACAGTTTGGTATACTGTAGGTATGGGGCATGTATGTGTTGAAGGAATGAATTAATAATAGAACAGTTATAATACCACAAATCTTCCATTTCTTAGAAATACAGGAAAAATGGAAAAAGCTTCAAAACTAATAGGTTAACATAGAAAAATTAAGATTTTTTTTTTAAAAAAATGAGAGAGTGCAAGTGGGGAAGGGGCAGAGAGAGGAGGACAGAGGATCCAAAGCGGGCTCTGTGCTGACAGGCTGACAGTAGCAAGCCCAAAGTGGGGCCCAAATTCATGAACCAGGGGATCATGACCTGGGCTGAAATCGAACACAACTCACTGAGCCACCTTGGTGCCCCCATATTGGGATATTTTAAAATCTTATATATCCATGTTGGTTGATAAATTTACTTTTTAAAAAAATTTTTAATATTTATTTATTTTTGAGAGAGAGAGAGAGAGAGGGAGAGGCAGAGACAGACAGCATGAGCAGAGGAGGGGCAGAGAGAGAGGGAGACACAGAATCCAAAGCAGGCTCCAGGCTCTGAGTTGTCAGCACAGAGCCCAATGCTGGGCTCGAACCCACGAACTGTGAAATCATGACCTGAGTTGAAGTCGGCTGCTCAACTGACTGAACCACCCAGGCGCTCCTGATAAATTTACTTTTCAATTTATTACTTTGAATTTTTAAGGTAATTTCAGTGCAAATAAATACTTAAAAGTGAAAAAGAGGTCTTGATAAAAAGCAATATCAATTCTTCTCAAATTGAATTAATTAAAAAACTCTTTAGTGCTTGCTAGTTGTGGTAGAACCCTTCTCAAAAGGTTTTAAGTCCCATGCTATCATTTATGACGATGAGGACCTCAAGAGGATTCGTGACTTTATAAAAGGAGGAAGAGACATGGAATCTCTCTCTGTTTATGTACACACACTAAGGGAAGGCCGTGAATGGACATAACCAAGAGGGGGACCTTCACCAAGAACTTGACCACACTGGCATCCTGATCTCCAGCTTCCAGCCTCCAGAATCATGACAAGTAATTGTTTGTTGGTTAAGCCATCCAACAGCCCAAACTGACTAAAATACTAAGTTTCTACGATTGATAGCCCAATTGAAACTATCAAGATCATTTTGAGGATACTTGTCTTTCCAGAAAAGTCACAGGAAATCTAACTGTTACAAAAACCATGGGATTTGGAATTGGTCCTGCCTGCCTTCCAAACCTGCTCCACCACTTAGACTTTATGTTGATTGAAAACAATGTAAGTGAAAATGTAAATAGCAGAGCATGGAAATTGATAGGAGGAAGGCACAGACATATTTATATAATAATTTGTCACTTCATAAAATGTTTAATTAAAGAATCCTTGTTAAAAGAGAATACAAAGAATTACAAATATTTAATGTTTTAGTAATGAATCTATTGTCTATTGTGAGATTCTTTCTTTTGTGCAAAAATATACACCTTCCGATAAAATTAAGAATGTAATAACTCCAAACAAACAGATTTCAACTCTATTCCATGAAACTGTGGAGTTCAAGTGATAACTTAAAGAAGTTCATTGAAATACATTGTGGTCACAGAAAACATGCTTTAACACTGCCACTTTTGGGGGCTTGATGTGGACAATGAACATCCATGAGAGAGAGAAATAAAACTGTCTTCTCTGGTTTGGGAAATCTGGGCTTGTGTTAGGGAACCAGTGACAAATTTATGGCAGGTATTTGGAGAAGAGGTTGTCTGTCAAACAAATGTATCTTTCTTCTCTTCTTGAGAGAGAGCAAGCTGTTTTATGGATTTCCTGAAATCCTTAAAAATAGCAGGAAGATAAAAATTTCCATTATTCATGGAATGCATTACTCCTTCAGGTTGAAAGGGCCAAATATCTATACTTGCATAGGTGAAACTGGAAAGCACCACACCACGCTGGATATTGAGCTCTTTAGGTATGATCTATACCCACAGCCCTACATCTAGGATCCCTGGGCTTCCTTACTCAAAGGACTGATGTCTGGTTTTAGTATCACGTGGATTCTGAAAATTAAGAAAGTCAGACACAGTGGGATGGAGAGCAGGGCACAGAGTGACCTAACTGTAGTTGCATATGAGTGCTTGCTGTCTTCCTGGGTCTAAAAAAGGCAGACTTTACACTACAAATTCCTTGGTCACCTTGCTTTAGACTATTTAATCTACCTGAAAGGTCCCTGCCCTGCCAATTTTTTCTTTCCCCCATCCTCATGAATTTGATCCTATGAACCTTATGCTTTTCTGAAGCTTCTGAATACAAGTAAGTCTGAGATTCAAAATTCACCCTCATCTGTAAATGGGATGTTACTTGCAGTTACCTGCAGGGATGTGATAAAGACTGAATGAAGAGATGTATAGGAATGTATAATGAAGTGCCTGGCACATAATAGACACTCGATAAATGATAGCTTTAAAGTAAAGATATTAAGACCTGCCTCTATCTTCTTTGGATTATTGTCATAACAATACTATCCTAAAATGATTTTTCCCTTCTGTGAGCACTATGTATACTTTTCTTCCTATGATAACCCATAAAAAGATTTTACTTTGAGTTTGTTCTGTAAACATACAACATATTTTTCTAGTGTGGTTGTAAGTTTAATGAGGTTGAGAAATAATTAGTCAATTTCCTTTATTTTATCCTCAGAGCCTATCTTAGGCACACAGTAGGAGAGTATGTGATAGGTCTTTGATTCTGAAAACGAATTTTGAATATTTAAAAGTATACCCATCATGCTCCTGGCCATCTATTGAAAGTGGGACAGCTTATATAAACAATTTTCACTCTACTAGAAACAAATGTGGAGGATAACTTTGTTTGATTGTATTTGGCAGCTTTAGATCCTTTTGGAAGATAAGGAGGAAAATAATGCTTCATAATGATTGTAAATTCAATTTAAAATTGATTTAAAAGTCTTCCTCTTCGGTTATTATGACTGTTTAAGTTCTGGCCCTCCTCCTCTAATTACCATGATTTCTGGCCCCTGTACTCCTCCTTTATTTCTTGCCAAGGCATAAAATCAAACCCCGCTGTGATGATCCTTTTTCATGTTTCCAAACAAGCATGATCTTTTCAGGAATATAGAGAGTGAAGTAGGGGAAAGTGAACTTCTTGAACTACTCAGCTCAGAACACCCCTCCCCTGGGAAACCTTCTTCTATACCTTCCCTGCTCCCCCAAATCCCTATAGAAGCAATTACTCTTAAATAGGAATTTTCTATGCTATCTCTGCACCCTGTGCACATTGTTAATCTTTCACATTACCAGATCATACTGTAACTCATTTCTTTGCACTTGCCTCTCTTCTGAGACTGTGAGCTACTTGTGGGTAAAAGGTTGTGCTGTAAACACCTTTGTATTCTGAGCTGCTGTTTGGATATATATGTGGCAATTATTGACTGAATCAAATTGTCGAGTTCTTGAATCATTACTATTACTTTTAGTCAACACCTTTTGAAAATGTGTTTACCTGTCCATGTCCACAATAAGTGATCAAGAATAACTATTTGGCTAAGGCATGATTTTGAAAAAGTTTTCTTTGTAATGTGTTCATAGTTTTTTATGTTTAGAAGTTAGTGCTTTTATGTTTTTCAATCATTAAGCTCTTGGCAATGAATTACTTCTGCTTTACATACAGCGTTAAGCTCTTGGTAAAAAGTTCCCAGCCTGTTCTGCCTTTTCTGATAAATGTTTTCCTGTTGAGTATATTTCAGATATCTACTTTTCCTGGAATGACACATTCTATCCAACTATATGGTGTCTCTCCATGTATAAATATCCCAGATTTAATTGCCCCTCAGGAACTAGCCTTATATTTATAAGATTTATTTTCTCTTGGTTGTTCCTCTGATAAATAAATTTAGCAAATACAGAAAGGCTGTTCTTTGGAATATTATGTACCATGTTTTGTTTAACCACCTTAAGTGTTTTTTTGAAAAAGGTGAAGGTGAGAATATATAAATTAATAACTGAATTCTGTTTATCTCTCTTCCTTATTTTCAACTTTTTTATTTTAATTTTTTACTCTATAAACTTCCAAATGTAACTGCATTAGAATATTTATACTAAGTTTTTCTTGTACAAGTAAGAGATAGATAAATAAAATAATATGTCAAATATGCATATTTATATATAATATCAAAATGATTGACATGACCACCTATTAAAAGTAACAGTAAAATAATTTTCTACATGCGGTTTGGCCAAAGGGCAGAAATCAATTTCCCTACCCAGAACTAAATTATTTCCTGAATAATAGCAAATAAGTGAGATAAGCAAATATTTTTTAAATGCTTAAAATTACATTTAAGTACAATGATCTCTGTGCCCTGTTATATTATAGAGTTTAAAGGGATATTGATGTTAACTGTCATTTTAAGGATGAAGTTAAGTCACTTGTCCAGGGTCACATACCTAGTTAGTAGCCAAGTAAGTCCTCCTGAGATGCAGACCAAGATCCTGTTATTTTTTAGGCAAATAAATCAGAAAGACACATTAAACCATGAATGATCAATGTGTTTCAGTTCTCTCCGTATTAACCATGGAAATTATATAATGGGCTATGTTTTGGTGTCACATTTTTGTGAATTTTCAATGTCTTACTATAGACATGCAAAAAAGCACTATTTAGTGTTTGTTTTCTACTTTATTCATTAAACACTTATTTAGCATCTTCTCTGTTCTGCATGGTGTTAGGAGCCAAGGATATCTTTGCGGCTGAGACACACCCATGCCCTGGGAAGGCATGGTTTTAGAAGAGCCAGCCATGTGAGCACATACTCTGAACATTAAGCAGTCCTTATATAAATTTTCTTTTAATGTTTTTATTTATTTTTGAGACAGAGACAGAACAGGAGAGGGGCAGAGACAGGGAGACACAGAATCTGAAGCAGGCTCCAGGCTCTGAGCTGTCAGCACAGAGTCCGGCGCAGGGCTCCAACTCACGGACTGTGAGATCATGACCTGAGCTGAAGTTGACCACTTAACCTACTGAGCCACCCAGGGGCCCCACCTCTTTCCCACTTTCAGCTATGTCCAGTCATGTTCCTCTAAAAGTTTTGTCTCCTTAAACATGGACCACTGTAACTGTCATCTGTCCTTGCTCGAATGCATTCTTCATCAGCTATTAAAAGGACTGCTTAGGGGCGCTTGGGTGGCTCAGTCGGTTAAGCGTTAAGTGTCCTACTTTGGCTCAGGTCATGATCTCACAGTTCATGGGTTCGAGCCCCGCTCCTGGGCTCTGTGCTGACAGCTCAGAGCCTGGAGCCTGCTTCGGATTCTGTGTCTCCCTTTCTCTCTGCCCCTCCCCTGCACATGCTCTGTCTCTCTCTGTCTCAAAAATAAATAAAAACATTTTAAAAAATTTAAAAAAAAAAAGAAAGTGGGAAAGAGGTCAGTGAGGTCTCTTGCTCAGTCCCGAGAGACTGTTTCCCTGGGATTTCTGCTTTTACAGCCACCTCTCATTCATCCCCAGTAGGTTCTGTCCTCCACCTGCCCAGGAATAATTGCTATTTGTTAAGCTCCTGCCATGCATGTGCTGTAACTCAAAGTCTTTTTTTTTTCTTTTTTTTTTTTTTTTGTTTCTGTGGCCTCTGTCACCTTCCTCTAGTTCACTATTACTATTCATTCCTTAAACCTCGGTTCAAATGTCATCTCTGCTTGGAAGCGTTTCTTGGCTCTCCAAAAGCTATTAATCATTTGAAATGCTATCTCTTGTTGAAGTGACCACTATTATAAAATTTTGATAGCTCAACTTTGTCTTATTGCAGTTTTGCATTTTATCAATTTTTTAAATTTTTTTTAACATTTTACATTTTAACATTTATTTATTTTTGAGACAGAGAGAGACAGAGCATGAACGGGGGAGGGGCAGAGAGAGATGGAGACACAGAATCAGAAGCAGGCTCCAGGCTCCCAGCCATCAGCCCAGAGCCCGAAGCGGGGCTCGAACCCACGGACCGCAAGATCATGACCTGAGCCGAAGTCAGACGCTCAACCGACTGAGCCACCCAGGCGCCCCGCATTTTGTCAATTAAATAAGAATAACTTCTATCACTTTTTAATCCTATAAAAGATATGTGGCATTCATTGGAAAAATATGCCCTCTTCCTTAGAAATTGAATTGTTATCATTTAAACAGATCCTGGGTTGTTTCCCACAAAGATTATTTGCACATTCACCTTAGTGTGGACAGACAGGTTGGTAAGAATTTACTTCAGAGGTTTCTTAATTTTCCAACGTGTCATTAGGGATGAATCAATTCCTAACTTAGCGTGGCCTCTGAAAACATGGATCTTCATGCCACAAAAGAAATTAAGCAAACCAAAGATGACATGCCATATATGCTTCAAGGATTAAGAAATTTGAAACTACTTTTATCAATGTATTTCTTAGAACTGTATCTGTCTTTAAACATAAGAAGAACACTTTTATGTTTGAATTGAACTGCCAGTTTTTTTATTAATAAAATATTGTCATAAACACCTTTACAAATTTGAAATATCAAGCAGTATAGGAACGTTAAACAGTTATAACAAGTATTGTGCAGTCTATTTTACATGGTTTGTATTATTGATTCTCCACTACGTCATTCGCCTCTTTCATCTTCTGAACTTATATCATTTACTCAATTGCCTCATCAGTGCTCATTTTAGTAGAGATTATTTCAATATGTCACACTTTAGAAAAAATATCAGATCTTGGAGAGCTTGAATTTTTTGCTTTAGTTTCCTCCAAAATTGCTTTGTATATTAGGTCATAAAGATTTCCTAAAACTAAATCAGACATATTTAATTTTGTATGGTTATAATTTCTTTGCTTTAGATAAATATTATCTATAGTAATATGAATATGTTTTAAATTATTTTATGATGTCTTGAGAAATTATGTCCATTGTAACATCAGAAACAATTTTGAAGTTCTCAATTTATCTTATAGGTTAGTTGCTGATGTTTTTCCATTTCCCTTTCCCCCTGGCCCCAGCCCCAAGATTTCCAGTGAAACCAACATCTCTAAACAATTATCAAAGTGAATGTTATCTCTGGTTTGTTTCTAAAATCTTTATTTAGTTCTGAAATATATTTGTACCACATATCTATGAATGATAAAGAGGTAATACTGTTGATTTTACTTTGTAAGACATAATGGACTGAGTAATTTCAAACATGTGTAATCAGTCTTCTAAGATATTTTAGTTTACTCTTAATACGAACCAAAGTCCTCTGTATGGAATGCAAATCATTCAATAATACTCCTGAAGTATGAATTTATGATTCAAATCATTATGATTTATTTCTTAATGCTATCTCTTATGATTGTATCCTGTTTCCCCAGTGGGAAACAATGCGTAAGTATTCCTGTGGTCATCAAAATAGTTTCTATATTACTTTTTGCAGGAGAAAAACTAATCATTACCTTCCTGCTCACATCCTTCCTGAAAAGTACCTGTTCCCACCATTATGGGGAATGGTGAACCTAGGCAGCCTCTTTGTACCAGGTAATCTTGCCCTTGAGAGGATCCAAACAGATTCTTCTGGCCAGGAATTAGAATCTAGAATGATCAAACTGAGCGAGTCATCCAGCTGACAAAAACTGAGTCCCAAGATGATAGAGAAACATAAAAGGAAGTCAGTTCTAAAACAACAACAACAACAGCAGCAACAAAACTAAATGCAGTTATGGAGAGAAGACAGCTAGAAGTCAGCAAAGAGAGGTGGTTTTCAGGGGTGGATAGGAGACAGCCCCATGGAAAGCAGAGGGAGTGGTCTGGTTCTCAGCTCTGCAGTCTGGATCTTGTGAGCAAGCTAACGCAGCTTTGTTTCTTACCCTCAGATGCCTGGAAGACTGCCTGTTGTGCTCTTACTATCAAATTTCTTTCACTACCTGCTTCAAATTGTCTATGCAAACTTGAGTAGATTTTTATTAATTGCAGCCTAATAATTCTGAGAGCTATTTAAAAATCAAAAGGTATTTTGGGGTCCCTGGGTGGCTCAGTCTGGTAAATGTCCGACTTCGGCTCAGGTCATGATCTCGCAGTTGGTGAGTTCAAGCCCTGCATCAGGCTTTGTGCTGACAGCATGGAGCCTGGAGCCTGCTTCAGATCCTCTGTCTCCCTCTCTCTGCCCCTCCCCTGCTTACACTCTCCCTCCCTCTCTCTCTCAAAAATAGACAAACATATTTATAAATTTAATAATACCTAAGAGGTATTATAACTCAAAAGAGTAAAAGAGATTATCTTACAGTTCCATTTCATATAAAACTACCAGATCCAAAGTATGTGAATAATAAAATATATGCATTTGTATCTAAAAAAGAACCTTTCAATCTTCAGTTGTATTTCCATATTAGAAAACCGTAATTACTTTTTTTCTATATGATATCTATCACACAAGACAATCATGTCAGACATTCTCTTGTAAATTCTCAAACATCTTCTTATCCCTAATCAGACCTGAACTCTGGCATGTGTTATACTTGAACTTAATCGGAAGTATGTTTATTTGCTTAAGTAATACATTTCCTGTATTTGTTTCTAGACTAGGATTTTTCTAAATTGTGTTCTTATTTATTCTAAGTTCAGTATATAGATTTTTATGTATTAGGAATCTTGTGATTCTCAGAGAAAAAAAACAAACCTTGAAATGGCTTAGATAAAAAGGGAAGTTTATCAGCTCTCATAATAGGATTCTCTAACGTAGGCTTCAGGTCTGGCTCAAACAATAACTAAAAATTTTTTCTCTCTTTGTCTGTTGACTTCGCTTACCCCTATAGAGCTTTCTTTCTCACATGGGTGCTACCCTATCTTACATCCTCTCAGTTAAGGAATCTTGGAAAAAGGAGAACTTCTCATTCTTTTCTTTTTTAAATGTTTATGTATTTATTTTTGAGGGAGAGAGAGAGAACACAAGCAGGGGTGAGGTAGAGAGAGAGAGAGAGGGAGACACAGAATCTGAAGAAAGCTCCAGAGTCGGATGCAGGGCTGGGACCCACAGACTGTGAGATCATGACCTGAGCCTAAGTCAGACACTTAACATACTGAGCCACCCAAATACCCCTTCTCACTTTTAACGTTTCTAGCAAATGTCTGACCATGCTGCTAAGAAGCAACTTCTGTGACCAGGGATAGAATGCTCTGAGTTATTAAGTCTGGGTCCCATGTCCACTAATGAAGTCACATTAAGAATAGGGCAATGGGAGTGGGTAGTTTCACAAAGGAAAACCAAGATGCTTTTACTATAAGGACAGATGGTGCAGGGAGGCATAAGCATCCCCTAAATCTACCCAAAACTTCATCCATTCCTGTCTTTATTCTGACTTCACCTGCCCACTTCAGTTATGATAGTTTTGTTGTTGTCAGTTATGGCCTGTTGACCCATAAGTTCTTAGACATGGTAATCAGTATCTTTCAAATGGGATCCACCAATTCAAAAATCATTCATCTAGCAATAGCCTTAAGACCTGAGAACTTTTATGTGATATGCTCAGAGTGCCTGAAGATTTCCTCTTTATTCCAAATATTCCCTCTCACTACTCAACACAGAGATGTGTGTGTGTGTGTGTGTGTGTGTGTATCCATCCCAGTGGTCTTGGAGTTTTCCAATTTTATTGAAACACAAATATCCCTTTAGAGCAGTAGTATCTTAAGCTATTCAGAGTTGGTACTCTAGCATGGATTGGTCAATGGCTAGTGATAAAACAGCTATTAAGGGGCAATGTCAAAGGGAGATAGAATAGTTAGATGATTTTCGTTGGCACAGCATCAAAGATTTGCTTGATCTAACATCACAGTTTTGTTTATGGTCATTCCTGCTGTAAGCCATCTTTTATACTTCTGCAACTCCAATGGCAAAACGCAGGTAAGTTATAATGGATAAAAGAGAAGAGAAAAAAATGGCAAAAGGGTTTCATATTCATAGATGTTGAAAAAAATAAAGGTATTTCAAATCGCAAACCACATGGAAGATAAGATATTAAAGCTCCCCATCAGTGTTTGTGGAGTAAGACTCGTGTCAAAGAGAGTTTGTATGTTATTCTTGTAATTTTTCAGTAGGAAAAGTACACTTCAATAATAGATACTGCAATCACTAAAAATATTATTAAATTCAAGTACAAAGCAATAATGTTTTATTGAATTGAATTGATGAAGAGAGAGAACACAGAGGATATCATTATGTATTTTCTACCAAAATGCTTTAGTAAAAATTGGTTATATCTTCTGAGGTTCTAAAAGTTTAGCTATTATATTGTTTAAAACTGTATTTTGCTTTGTAAATATGATTAAATTAATAAGGTCTGAGCTGTGGTCTACTTTGGTTAGATGTTATTTTTACTTATTTTACATTTTTCAATTTAGAATCTCATTTCATAAATAAATGTGAACTATTTTCTAAGTTGTCTACCACGTATATTAGAAGAGTGTTTTTAAAAATGTGTTTTCTTGATGGGCCCTAAGAGTGGGAAGCTGCCATATGTGACTATATGTAGCCACATACTGGATGATGATAAAAAGTACATAGCCATGCTAAAAAAATATGCCTGAACATAGATAACTGCAAACAATCTCCCTCTAGTGTCCAAGAAGGAAAATGTACAGAACTTACTGGAGTGGAATTTATTGGAAACAATGCTCAAGTGAAATCAGAAGATGGTGTTCAGTTTGGGCCTTTCTACTGATGTGCTGGGCACTGAGAACCAGTTATTGATCAGAATCTTCAATAAATGAAAAGAATTAATTGCATCATTGTGAAGTAACTTAGTAGCTGACAACATTTATTATAGATCAGTTTTTACTGTGTTTGCCAAATGGCAATTACAATTATATGTATAATATATAATATATATATGATATATATAATATATAATCATTTATTTCATAAACATTTGTCAATATCAAACCCTGTGAATGGAGCTAAGGTATTTTGGGGAAAAATTACAAAAACAGAAAATCAGAGTCTCTACTCTTGATAACTGTAATATATTTTAGCTTTTCTGTCCTGAGTATTTATTCCCAGCCCTGCCTCTGACACTAAGTGAAACAATTTATGGGTTCTTTCTTCCAGGGAATGTGAATGCTTAGAGAATAGCAATTCATTTCATGTCAGTCTAAGTAAACACAAGGAAGCAGTCTATGAAAGGAAATAAAATATTACATTCCAAAAATGGGTCTTATGCTATTACTTGTCTTTTTTAGTGGTGAAGAATTGATAGAATTTTTTTAATTGAATTTTAAATCTTTTACTAATTGCTTTGAAGTCAGATTTTTTTTTCCCTTTAGGCCTTGAGTTCTTGCTCAGTGTTTCCTGGATATTAGTATTTTTAAGCTTAATTTTTCCACCTGCTCATTAAATACTTGAATATAGTATATGTTTACATTTGCACAAAGGAAACAAAAATACAAATGAACTACACAAAAATTAAATATTATTGGAATATCTATATCTATATCTATCTATATAAATCTACCCTTCACCAACCCATTACCTTCACTCCTATTTCCTTGTCCATGGTAAACCAGCATTAGGAGTT
This sequence comes from Prionailurus viverrinus, assembly GCF_022837055.1. Lineage (NCBI taxonomy): Eukaryota > Metazoa > Chordata > Mammalia > Carnivora > Felidae > Prionailurus > Prionailurus viverrinus. The sequence continues at coordinate 116,281,809 of NC_062564.1, forward strand.
TGAGTTTTATTTAGATATTCAGCTTATGTACACATATGCCACAGTTATAGTACATTTTTCTGCATTGTGCTTTTCTCACCTAACTGTATAACTTGGAGATATTTGCATGTTATCACTATTCATTTATTTCTATTGCTCCATCTATACCTCTCTTTATATCTATTTGCCCACCTATTTATTCATCTACCTGTCCATCCATCCATCCATCCATCCATCCAATATATCATTTCTAACATCATCTAGTAAGTCTCCTTTCTCCATTGTTCACCTCCACCTCTTTCTGTTCACATGCATCAGTCTCTCTCACTAAAGACTGACTTTCTTTCCTTTCTGTCCACAACACAGAAAGTACTACCAACAGATTCTCAGTGTGCATCTTATATCAAGAACACAGATAGACTTAGTGCTAATTCCGAGTTTCACAGGGAAGGAAGGGACTCAATGGCTTTATCGGGTCACATGTGACACTAAATCCATCCACTGTAGTCTGGGCCACAGATGGTGTTTCAGCAACATGACCATCAGAGGCCTTGCCCTACAGCTATGAGAGCTGTAAATGAGAGACACTTCTCAGAGAAAAGGGGTTTCTGAGAAAGAGGTAGGGGTCTGGGCATCCAATTGAGTAAGTTTCCACTTATAGGTAAAGTTTCTCTTAAAAAATCCAATTCAATTGTAAAACCAACTCTAATACCAAGAGCATTACTTTGGACATTTGTGTAGGAATTATCTTCTAATACAACTATTTCTGGGACATCCTCTTATTTTTCTCCATCTTCTGGACTTGCATTACCATTATCTGTATCACACTAAAAATGCACTGCCTTGGGATCTGAGCTAATAAAAGTACACTGACTACTTTTCCCCCGAATAAATCAGGATGCTTTGTCTGAAGTGTTACTACTGAAATGAAAGAATAGAATTCTGAAATCAAATGCCACCTGAAAAAAAGTCAAAACATGTTTACTCTAAGCATATCTCCTAGTAAGAAATATATATGGATAGTGACACTGAAGCCAACTTGTTATTGCAGAAGAATTTAGAGGAAGTTAATTCCTCAAGAGGCCTTTAGGACACTTGCAGACCCAATGTTTCAATGTTTTCAACTTTCTTGGAGACTTTCGAGGAACATAAAATGCTATACTCAATATTCATATAGACAGTTGGTTTCAAAGGTCACCTGTTTGTATACTTAGAAGTGTTGGCTTAAAATTGTTGTTATTGTTATTGCTGTTGTTGTCACTTTTATTTATGGACATTTTCAAAGCTATAAAAATTGAGAAGAGTATAATAAAACTACATACACACATCACCCACCTTCAACAATTACCAACTTGTGACCAATCAGATTTAACTTACTCCTCAACACACTTACCCATCCCCCGGATTATTTTGTAGCAGATCCCAGACCTAAAGCCATTTCATCTTCGAAGTATTCCAGTATGTACCCTTAAAAGATAAGAATTCTCTAAGAAAACTCATTCACAGGAATCATGATCACACCTTAAAAATTAACAATAGCTTCAAAATTTATCATATATGTGTCATGTAAGTTTTCCAACTTGCCTGCTTGAATGAGAGTCATAATATGATCCATGAATTATAATTGTTTAATGTGTCTCTCCATTGTCTTTTAACATATGGGTTTCTTCCTCTATCACCTTTCTTTCCTTGCATTTTGATGTTGTGCCTGCTGCTGTTTGTAAAAACTGAGTCATTTATTATGTATAATTTTACACATGATAAGGATTTTACTAATTTCATCACCTTGGTGCTTTTGAACATGTTCCTCCATTTCCTGTATATCTGAAAATCCAAACTTTGATCTAGAGGCTTGATTAGAATCAGATTCAGTTTTTTGGCAAGACAACTTAAGAAGTGGTACTGTGTACTTCCATCAAGCAGCACATGTGTTGTGTCGTGTTGATTTCTATGATGTTATCAAACATTGATGATGATTGCCTAGATTCCATAACTCCTTAGTGATTATAAAATGGCGATATTCTAATTCTCTCATTTATCTTTCATCTACTAACCCCTATGGAAGTTAAGTTATTGACAATTTATTTGATTATCCTGAGGTATAGTAGGACCAGGAAAGGCAGAATAAATGCTTATTTTTTTCTCTTTTATCATTTTTCACAATAATAACCTGGTTGCTTTCCATCATCCAAAGGTGACCAATCGTTTTTTTAAAAATTATTATGAATTGATGGGTCTAAATCTATTTTATGAGTTTCAACACATTGCAGTTAATTTCCTTATTAATGCATATTTGTCCAGTGGAGACTCTTTTGGACTCCTAAATCATTTGGACATCCCAATCTTTCATAATGTCCTTGCTATCTGATTTTTCAAGTTGATAAAGCTTATTTTATATATTTCCTACTTCAGAATTGCAATTAGTCTTTTCTGCAAAGAGCCCAGATCCTTTTAGTTGGAAGTTAATAATGATACCGCAAATTCAAATTCAAGTATATAGAGTTTATTTGTATTTAACCTCATGGATCTTACATCTGTTTCTCCTTCCTTAAATACCAAAAAGCCTGGTACAAAAGTAATACAAAAGTAATTTCAGTCCTGTAGAAGCCACAGCAGTCTCAGGATAATGATACCAACCCTACCGCTGAGAATATGATTATTGGAGATAATTCAATAATGAATAATTATTTCACAGTTGTGTAAACTATTTGTATGGCTACATGGCCAACTCTATGAAATAAGACTAATTTATATCCATGGTCCCCTCCAACCTATTCCTATTCTCCATTTTGTTTTTGTGGTAGTTTGTCTTTATTTTTAAAAAATCTTAAGCAAAGACATGGAGATACAGTTACAGATATATATTTGTACCCTGCCCTTACTTAGTTATATGATCGTACACAGTTTTCCATCTTGCTTTTATTCACCTAGTGATATATCTTGGAGACCACACCAATGAAATATATTTTAATTTCTTTTTATAGATATAGAATTACATTGTGGATATGTCCTGAGTGTGTTCAACCAAGGCCCTGCTTCTGGACAGTTAGATTCATTTTAAAACCCTTGAGGGGCACCTGGGTGGCTCAGTTGGTTGAGCATCCGACTTTGGCTCAGGTCGTGATCTCACGGTCTGTGGGTTCAAGCCCCATGTCGGGCTCTGTGCTGACAGCTCAGAGCCTGGAGCCTGCTTCAGATTCTGTGTCTCCCTGTATCTCTTCCCCTCCCTTGCTCATGCTCTGTCTCTCTCTATGTCAAAAATAAGTAAACATTAAAAAAAAAAACTTTGATATTACAAATAGTGCCATAATAAATACCTTTGTGTCTATGTCTTTGCTTATTTTTACCAGTATATCTTTGGAATAAATTCCCCAAAGTGGGATTACTCACTGAATCAAAAGTAACATGCATGTGTAATTGTGCTAGATTGTCAAATTCCCATCCATGTGGGAAAATGCCATTTTGTATTCCTGTCAACAATATATGATGGCGCTTGTTTTCTGACAGGTCTGCTGTAGAGATATTGTCAAACATTTTGATTTTTGCTGTCTTAGAGATAAGAAATAATATATTGGCATAGTTTTAATTTGAATTTCTTTTACTATGTATAAGCATTTCTTTTTCACGTTTTTAAGAGCCATTTCATTTTTTCTCTAAACTCTCTCTTATTTCCAGGCTATATTCTTTATAGAATTATTGGACTTTTTTTTCCATTTTTAGAACTTCTTTATACATTAAGGATATTCACCATTTGCTTCTGATATGAAATGTAAATATTTTTTCCTGTTTGTCATTAATCTTTGGGCTTTGTTCAGAGTGATTTTTGCCATGAAAAAAAAATCATCTTTATGAGATCAAAGTTTCCAAGATTTCTCTTTGTTACTCCTTGATTTTAAATCAGAAGCATATTTCCCTGGTTATGGAAAAATCAGTTTATGGAGGAGTTCGTCTATTCATTTTTTTTAAACTTCTGCATTGTTTTATGCATTTATTTATTTTTACAATTAAATTTTTGTTGTATTTGGAATTTATCTACTAGAGTGTGAAGAATAGATCCAGTTTTAGCTTTTTCCAGATGACTATCTGGTTAAACCAATGATTAAAAAGTCCAACTTTTAGACCACAGATTTGGGATGCTGCTTTTATCATATACTAAATGTCTATATGCAATTGAGTATACTGCTGAGTTTTCTATTACGTCACATTGGTCTGTATGTCTGTTTATGTACCAATAACAAATCAGTGCTTTTTTTAGAGGCTTTAATTTTTGGTAGATTTATCTCCATGTCTCTAATTAGTACTCTTCTTTTTCGGAGTTTTCCTGACCATTCTTGTTTATTCTCCCAAAAGATATTTTGATTCCATCTAATGTGGTTTTGTTGTTGTTGTTGTTGTTGTTGTTGTTGTTCTTTTTAAGTAGGCTTCATGCTGAGAACAGAGCCTAGTGCTGGGCTCCAACTCACCACTCTGAGATCAAGACCTGAGTGGAGATCAAGAGTCAGATACTTAACCAAATGAACCACCCAGGTACCCCTCAATCCAATGCATTTTTAAATAAACTTTCCCAATTTCAGGGGAAAAGAAACATGATATATTTCTATTGAGGTTATATTAAATTTATTAATTAATTCAGGTACAACTGGCATCTTATAGTGTTGTGTCTTCTGTTCTGAAGATATCGTAAAACTTTTCATTTGCTTCAATCTACTTTTTTTTTTAATTTTTGGGAGTAGTTTTAGTTGTTTTCATTTCGGTTTTGTATATTTCAGGTTATGTTCATACCTAAGAATTGTATTATTTGTTTTCGGCAGTTGACAAGGGGTCTTCTCTTCTATAATACCTTCTAAATGATTTTTTGTTATATATAAGGACAATTATTGATTATTATTATATTTATTATTGGATACTAAGATTAAAAACTGCTTCTGTAGTAAATTTTGTTTTGGGGATTTTCCAGATATATGCTTGCATTATCTGCAAATAGAAATGGTTTAACTTTAAAAATTTTTAGGGCTATAATTGATTTCTCTTGCTCAATTGAATGGCAATTACCAATAACATTGCTCAATAGCAGTGGGGATTTTGGTCATCCCTGTCTTGTTTCTGACTTCCTTATTTAAACATCAAGTGATTCTCTATTAAGTAAAGATGCTAACTTTTGTGATATTTATGGAGAGAGATATATATAATATAAATTATATAATATAATGTAAGATAATTTTTAACACGAATGGTGTCAGTTGAGTGTTGCCAAATGCTTTTTCTACATTCGTGGAGATGATCATATCATTTTTCTTTTCATATTATATTGATAGAACATGTTAATGGATTTCCTAAGCTTTCATTTCTGAATAAACCCCATTTAGTCAAAGTGTATTGTTTAAAAGGACAATTGGATTTTATTACTACTTTAAGATTTCTTCACATCAGTTTTCACAAGGGCATTGGTCTGTTATCTCTCTTTTTCTTTCCCCCCCACCTCATCCTTGTGTAATTTGTTACTGCATATAGCCATTATATAATACTGTCTCTCTCTGAAGACCATCATGTAGTCTTAATTCTATATGTAATTGCATATTTAGTACCAGTCCTTATTTCAATGTCTCCCCAATCATTGAGGTTGTCTAAATCTTATTTTCTGGTAAATTTCTAAGGATAGGTTTATGTAATAATATTATATGACTGCTTGGATTCACAAACTATTTTGTCTGGAATATTGGTACCTGAAGGTTGGTTTAGCTGGATGCAACACCCTTGGTTCACATTTTCTTTCTTTAACTATTTTAAATATTGTACCTAATTGTATCCTCACATAAAACATGGTTGTTAAAATCGACATGATCTTTTTCCTATTGCCAGAGGGTATGTTTTCAAGTTCAGTAGTTTAAAACATGTTATTGTATTGTCCATTCTGGGCAGACTTTCTCCTGTGTAACTTTATGATATGTATTTTCAAATCTTCTTCATTTTGTTCATTTTATTTTTGAACATTTTCTTAAATTATTTTATTTAATGGGTTTGTTGTTGTTTTTGTTCCATTGCTTGGGTTTCTTATTTGGGGAAAACTGTTATAAGCCTGTTGGATCTTCTTTTCCTGTCTTATATATCTACCATTTTTCTTGAACTCTTTTTATCTCTTTCCTTATTTCTTTTGATTTATCAAATGTCCTCCTTTGTCATCTAGCATTTCCCTAAAACATTGTATGTTGATCTTTTGTTCTTTCCAGTTCAATCTTCATTTCTGAAACAATTTTTCTTGTTACATCTTTTTTTTCCAGATCTTTCTTTTCTTGAAGCATATATTAGAGTTTTTCTAATTCTGATTTATGATGTTCTTTCATAGAATCAAATTTTTAAAATTTCCTTTAACATGTTTTAGAAGATTAGGTTACTATTTTATGTGTTTATTGGAAATTGTTTTTTGGCTTGCTTGTAGTGATGTTATTCTAGTCCTTATTCTCTTTCTTTCACATATTAAGTTTACACAGGATTGGGCCAAAATCTTTTTTTATTGCCCATTTTTAAGTTTAATAAGTTTTTCTTGTTGTTAGAGAGAGGGTTGGGCCAGAATAATTTTTCTAGCTATGTTACCCTAGCACTCCCCTTGTACTGTGTTTATAAAGTGATTTTTTAAGTGCCCTTATATTGTTGATATCTACTTCCTCCTTTTGCTCATTTTTATCTACACTTTTTCTTCTTGTCCCAATTGTTCCTGACCTACTCAATTTGGATTCTATTTCCCTAGGTTTTCTTCATTGAGGAACTTTGTTTTTTGACTTAGAGCCTGCAGAACCCATTCTCTCCTAGTTATGTCTACTGCTTTCAGATTGGCTGTGTTCTATCAAATGAGGACTTGAGAAAGACTTGAGTGTTCTCTTCTTGAGAGCCTCAGGTTTTTCCGTCAACATCATTTTTCATAGAAACTAATATATGGGCCTTATAATCACTGGTGATTTTCATCACTCGCCTTATTGCCTTGTTTTACTCTAGATGTTATCTGTGGGGTTTGTTGTTATTGTGGTTGTGGTTATGTTTGTTTGTTTTTGTTTTTGTTTTCCCAGTGTCTTTTTTCTGGTTTTGTATAGCAGGCATTTAAAAACTATGCCATCATGTGTTCCCAGACTCTACCTTCAAACTTTTACCAATAGACTTTTTGAATAACACTAATCCCTTTGTGTTGGGGCTGCTTTATTTGATGTTTATTGCAAGCAGTAAAACATGGGACAAAGTCAGGACAGAGTGAATAAGGAGGGAAGCAGCTTGTTGAAGTAGTTTTTTAAAGAGCTGGGGGGGCGAGGGAGGGGGAAGATGCAAACATTGTTATGGGAGCGGAGAGTCACAGAAGCTAAAGGAAGGTAAGAACTGAGGTCTTTGGATTTTGTTGCCTTAAAAAAAAATGTTTATTTATTTATCTTGAGAGAGACAGCAGGGGAGGGGCAGAGGGAGAGGTGAGAGAGAATTCCAAGAAGGTTTTGTGCTGTCTGCACAGAGCCCTACGCAGACTCAAACTCACAAACCGTGAGATCATGACCTGAGCCGAAACCAAGAGTCCGAGACTTAACTGACTGAGCCACCCAGGTGCCCTGTTGCTGTTTTGTTGGTTTTTCGTTTTTTGTTTTCAAGTAACCAGAGACAGTTTGAAAATAAAGTGGTAGTAAGATTAAATGGTATGGTTCATTTCCAATGCATTCTGCACATTCGTTAGGCCGTTTGCAACCTGGTTTATCTGCCTTTGTTTCTGAGTGGTCGGGAAGAGTTTTTACAGTAGATTTGGTGCCATATGGGCAAACTGCACTGATCTTGATAAAGAAAGATCGTTCCTTGTGTGTACTTGGGTAAGGGAAATCTTACTAACTTTTAAATTGTTTTTAAAATCCTTACAATCTAGGATTCAGAAGTATTACAGCATCTTCATGGGGAGAGTAGACCTGTTGTCAGGTCTCTCCAATTCAAAAACACTGGTATAGGAAAGGTCTTTAAACACTTCTTTCCAGAAAAATTATTTTGTAATAATCTCTAGTTCTTCATCTTTCTTACTATTGATAAATGTGCATTACTGCCCTCTGCTGCATGAACTTGGACCTCTCCTAGTCTTGCAGACTAATGATAATTTTGTAAGATCATGGATTTGTTTTAAAGCCCATTTCTAAAAGTTGGCAGGAATTCTTTTGTCAGAGAATAATATCATGATGGGTTGCAAGTTTTATCCCCCATTTGTATGGATTTACTTAGAGGCATTACTTAGAGCGGTTTCCTTAGAGACATTTTAATATTAAATGGACACTGAAAAAGAAAAGCAGATGATCATGTCTGCTATATTCAGGAAGTGCTTTACAAATGAATGGCAGATAGTGTACAAATTAACTTATAATTAACAGTCTTAGACTGAATCTACACTTGGTTAAAGAGAATGAAAATTGATGGATTTTAACAAGCATAACTTTTGATCAGAACTTACAATTGTGGGCTTTTAAAATGAATCACCTCCTAGAATTATGCAAACATATAGAAAGGAAAATCACATAATTACATGAACTTGAAAGTAATACTTAGGAAGTTATAATTGTATCTTGCCTTTTCACATTAGAAAAGGTCCCAGTTTGCATATCTCTGGCCCGGTGCTAGCTCCAGTGTTAAGTGGCGGAAAGACATGCATTCAATATTGTAGAACAAAACGACAGTTTTCAAAATTTGATTAATTCTATTACATGCTAAGAGTATATTTATACAATACATTTTGATACCTAAAAGGCCAATGGATAAAATACTTGAGGATTTCATTTTCTTATTAGTTAAAATATAATATTGGTATTGGGGAACAAGGCTAACCCACTTTTAGAACATGGAAACGGTTGTTATGTTCTAGATCTTATTTGATCTTAGGTACATAAAATCTGCACATATATTCTTGATACTAACCACAAAAATAGCATCTTATGGATTTTGGAAAGAACAACAACAAAAACTGAACTAAATCTGAGTTTATTCTAACTCAGATTTCTTTATAACTTAAAAACTAAATGGTCAAAGTGCACATAATATTAAAAAATGATTTCATGAGCAGTTTCAATGAAATTAGATATTCCCTCTGCTTCCACATATTTAGCACTGCCTTGAATTAATTAAAGGTACTGTGATTCCAACTGACTATTAATTTACTGAATAAATGGAACAAATCAAATTAAATAAATGGACAAATTAAGTTAGTAACAGAACAAGTTGCTGATTGCTAGATCGATCTATTTTTGATTCCCGCTTCCTTTTTCTTTGATCTACACTGATTTCATTTTTGTATCATATACTCCTGTATTTTATTATTTCCATCTTTCATTAACGAGGTGCTGTTTTGAAATGTAAAAATGACCTTATCTTCTTGGCAAATAGCTTGTATTCATTTTCAGGGCCCCAGTGGAATCTCAACAATCATATTCAAACTCAGTCAGCTGGGTCCATAGTTAGCCATAAGTCACACACAGAAGAAAGGTGAGAAAGTTAATATCATTAACACAGGCCAGAGGTAAAATGTAATAGGAAAAATTTGAGTAACATTTGTAAGTGGATGTATGACACATCTCCCACCTTAAGTTTAGGAACTCTGGTGGACTTCCAGAAATGTTACTCCTTCCCCAAATATTTTAATATGCACTATGTCTATAAATCCATCTGTTAGGGGCTGAATTCTGTTTCCCCCCAAATTTACATGTTGAAACCCTAGCCCCCAGTACCTCAGAATGTAACTGCATTTGGAGATAAGGCCCTTTATAAAGGACATTAAGTTAAAATGAGGTCTTTAGGGTAGATCATCATCCAGTCTGACTTATGTCTTTATAAGAAGAGGAAATTTGGACAAAGACATAAAGGGACAGCCAAGTGAGGACACAGAGAGGCGTTAGCCACCTGTAAGCCAAAAAGAGTGGCCTCATAAGAAACCAAACCTACCCCCACATTGATCTTGGAATTCTTGCCTCCAGAACTGTGAGAAAATAAAATCTGTTGTTTAAGCCATTCAGTCTGTGCCATTTTGTTATAGCCACAGACTAGCCATAGACATAAGACACCATCTAAATTGATAGCAGAGAGCCTTTTTTGTTTCTCTGCTAAATGATCACTGAGTTTCCAAGAGGCTCTACTACATTGGATGAAGCTGCAGTACATGTACTCATCTACTTACATTATTGATGTTATTTGTAGCCATTTACCAAGCTCACCTCCTTCAGCGGAGTCAGCATTGAGTTCTGCTGCAATGAGGAAAATTTCTCCTTTTTTAGGTGTTCTCTACATCGTTGCCGTAACTGGGCTTTATGTCTAAAATGAGAGCCCGATGTGCTCCAAGTTACTCTTTGCTTAGTGATTATTTTAATATTGTATATTGTTTTAAAGGCATGAACTAAGGAATCCGAATAAGAGGTAATACATGTAATGCATGTAAAGTACTTAACAAGCCGGCATATAGTAAGAATTTTAATATATTTTGCTTGTTATTATTTTTTATTACTACTGTATATTTTAAGCCATTTACCTATAAAATTCCTTCAGTTGATTGTAGTTTAATATCTTGACTTTTCATACCTCAAATTGTTTTTGAGCATTGCAGCCTATTCCTACTCTATCAAAAGGTAGGATCTATTATAAAATGATCATTCAAAAATAGACCAAACACAATTTACATTTCCTATTACCGAGCCTAGTGATGCTTGAAACACAGATTTTAAATTGCCACTTGGGAACCTATTTCCTTATTTTTTGCAAACAGTTTTCACATTATTTTTCAATCTGTGCCACAATTTATTTTATAGTTAATGTTTTTCCATGGTCATTAGTCATAGGTTCGGATAACTACCAGGAAGAAACATATTGTCCCATGACTGGATTAGGTACCCTGCCCTTCCATTTTTTAATACTCTCTACTTCAAGTGACCAAATCATTTCTGACTGGATAAATTGCCAGATTTTCAATAGTTTCCCCATTTGAGTAATGTTTGTTTTGGAAATAATCTGTAATAATAACAGGGTAGAAATCAATCTATCTTGTTCTTGGCAGGTTGAGGGCTCATAGAATATTTTGCCTAACTCACTGTGGATTCCAAATCTTAGCAGTTAACAGCTGATTAAAACCAACCAATCAACTAACACATCTCTCCCCTAAATAAAAACAATAACAAAAGCAGGCATTTAAAAAGTCATCTTTCTGGATCCCTGTCCTATCAAAAATACAGCAGCTTTAACTTCCTTGTGGGACTTCTCTAGAACCCTGAAGACCTAAGGAATATAGTTTGGAACCCACTGGTCCAGATTACTGAGAAGTTGTTTGTTTTCTTGCTCATCAAGATGAGATTCCTTGCAATGAACCTCTCTTAAGAATTAAACATGTTTCTCTTTCACAGCCAAGTGTAGTAGTTTCCCAAGAAGAATCTTGAAAACAGCCTGCCAGAATTCAGCAGTGGGAGTATGTGGACCACCAAGAAGGATCTGCAGTGTACGGAACCAGCAGAAATTGTGCATCACAAAAGGAAAGGCTTGGTGTTAAACATTTGGAGAATGTTTCCAATTTCAGCTTCACCTAAGGTCACTTACACGCACAAGAATCAGTAGAATTTTGTCCACTTGAGTTTCTGACTATAATATTTGCACACCTTTTATTAGTTGGGTTCAGGTGCTAGGAGAGGGATCTGTTCAATAATTCTCTTTCATCTGAGTAGCAGATAAAGTATTGAGAAGATGATTAGTAGGTCAACGATCAAAAAGAAAAGTCATTAGCTAAGCAATTGTGTTTCTGATTGATCCACTGTGAAATCCCTGAAATCATTTCATTTGTGCGTGTTTGTGTCAAGTATAGCTAAGTGCCTCAAAAGTGACTGATGAGGCTTTTTCTCATTAGTAGGTCCTGTTGTTCATCAGATCAAGGTAGAAAAGAGTTAATAGCTGAAAATTACAGCAGGGATCAAATAGGAGATACAAATTTTTCATATCTGGTTGGAAATGAGCCCTATCAAGAAACACACACAAAAATGTTCACAATACCAGTGCTAACTTACGTTTACTGAAGATTATTTAAAATGCAATTAACAGCAACACATGATACTATTATTTCTTAGGCAGAGTGAGAAGCATGAAATGTTCATGTGATAAGATCCAAAATGTGAGCGTACTACTAGAATAGACAGCCAAGTAGCCTTGTTTACTATGGAGAGAGGAAACCCATATAACCATATTTTCCAAGTCTTTTAACATCCAACAGGAAGAAGGTCTGTCATGTCCATCCTGTGTGGACAAGAGGATTTAGGGTCCTGTGGGGCCTACTAAAATGTAATCTCCCTTCCCAATTTGCCATAATACCATATTTTGGTTCTTAGTAACTAAAATGACCACGACTAGTGTCATTGTAGGACTATTTTCTCCATGTACACTCTAAAAGTGTACATGTAACTTGTGAAGAAAGAAAAGACTGGAGGACATATCTATTTTTTTTTTCTTTCCACAGCCACATGAATTCAATCCAGTTCAGAAGTTCCAGATACCCTATGAGAGACTGAAATTGGCAGAATTCAGCAGCAGATGAGAACAGAGGAAGGCTCATAGCAGCAACTCCTGAGAGGGGCGAGAGGCAGATTTCAGTGAGGCAAGGCCTTGACAGTGGACCATAAGCCTCTCCATAGCCAAGGCACTGTCTTAGGCACCTTTGTCTTCTCAAGACCTTAAGCTCAATAAATATGCAGTGAATGCATGAACAACTGCTAAACAGACTTATGTAGGAAGTGGTTGCCATTGCGGGGAGAGAGATAACGGGATAGAAAATACGAAAAAGGCAATTATGTGTATGCACTTAGCTCACCGTGGGGCTAAGTAGTCAGAAGGAAACCAGGGTCCAGAAACAACTAGTGAGATGGTTATTTTTCAACGGAACCAAAATGACTTGAGGAGCAGAGAGAGAAGGGAAAATACGGCCAAAGGAGAAAGTGCTCAGGCACTTTCTTCTAAGAAAACCCTATCCTTACTTCTGTACAGTATTGCCTTTATATATTTACTCCCTAATGATGTTATTGCAAAACGCATTAAAAAAATCCATTTTTCCAAGTAGATTATGAAGCTTGTATCTTCATGCTTATGAAAACACACATGAGAAAACACATGTGTGGTTATGACATTAGTCCAAAGGATTATGTTTATTTGCAGTTAGTTGATTTTGTGTATGTATATCTACTTGTCTATGTGTGGGTTATGTGTGTCTGTTCTACAACTTAAAGAGAGCACTTGGATCATGAATACAATTAGTTTTTACCTCCTGTAAAAACTCCTCCTCCTCCTGTTTAACCTAAGGTGTAATTGTGTATATTTAAGCATTTGATTCCATAGTGTGATTTAGTTTCATGTATATGGGGAAGTGTTAGTGCACCTAAATGTAAACTTTGATTTTTAATTTTGATTTGCAAAAATTTCCTTTTGGAGTGTGTAGGGTGTCATGTAAACCCCTGAGATAATCTCTATCATGATACCCAGAGAAGAGGGGTTTCTTGAGAGTACATAAGTTGAGCTTCACATCATTTTGCTTTTCAGCAGATATATTGACAAGAGTTAGGAATGACCATGTGGGATCTTACTTTGGTTGGAAGTAAGGAAAGAGGGAACTGACAGGCAAAGTATCTTCAGATTTTCTCTTGATACATGTGTTCCCTCTTTAGCAGATGATGGATATTTGCAACCTTCAAATGGATGTAGAATGATTTCTTACCCATATCATTTAGCTCTCTTTTGTCTTTTCCTTTGCTCCAGATCTTGAAAAATTCCCAACCAATAGCCTCCTAACTTAAATTTCTCCATTTCTCTAATGTTTTCTAATTGGCATATCACAAAGAAGGCAAAAGATACACCTTCCTTAAGGTGTAAACACTGAACCCCAAGTACTCATTAATAACATATCAGTTTCCTTGCCCTTCACTAGTCCTGTAATGCGTCCTTTGTCCTTGCAAATACATTCCCAGGCATATTTTTAAAAAGTGGAAAAAAAAAATTGAATGTGAAAATCTCTACTCTAAGGAAGCACAAAGGCAATCCAGAGATAAAAGATTCCAGAGGTTTCCTCAGTTTTAATGACTCTTTGCTTGTGTTTTAAAAAAAAAAAAAAATCTGAAAACGAAGAATTCCACGCCAGACAGACTCACAGATCAGGGCAGAGAAACATGCAAGGCTGGTGCTGTCTGGGAGACCCCAGACATAAATTCCTACTTTAGAACTCGGCCCTTTTGTGGGGAAAAGAAAAGAGTCACTAACGTTCTCACTTAGCGACGTGTTGAACGCATACTCCTGTAGGCGCTGGTGTGCTTTAGGATCAGGAATCCTGTTAGGATCGGGTCCACAGATCAGATCTAGAGTGCAGTTCGGGAGATAAGCCTCCTTCTCTAGCTGTTAGCTGCCAAGCTGTGCTCACGGCCTCAATTTCTCTGCGCGCAGGCGTTAGAGCCTGAGAAGGACAAATACAACTCCCAAACAAGCCTTCTCATTGCAGTAGAAGCATTGGCGATTAACGGCCAAACCGCTCCAAACCCGAGCACTGAGCTTGCCCGGGACGCCTTGTCTCCTGCAATACTTCCGCGCCTCGTCCGGCTGCTGCCACTGGCGCCCCCAAGCGCCGCGCGCTGGGCGCCCCAGTCCCTCTTAAATCCTCCTAGACCTTCTCAGAAGCAAACCGGACCTAGGGAGCCTTGTGAGCTGGAAGGAAAGGTTTCCCATGGAATTCCCAGAAGCTAGGAGGCAGGAAGCTGAGGAAAGCAGAGCCTCAAAAGGCTCCCCTGCCTCCGTTCATTCCAGTTTGGGATTTCCTCTCTGCAAAAAGGGGGTAGTTGCCTGGCACGGTAAAGGTGCCCGGTAGAGCTGGGAGATTGAAACCCTCGCAGCGTACTCAGGGCACCCCATTCCTCCCAGCCCCAGAGACATAAACGTACGCTGCGTGTGTGGTGGGGTCCCAGGGTTAGGGGTGCAGAAGGCAGACACTAGAAAATCCCAAATGTCTCCTGGGCTTAAAGAATAGGAACATCTTTCCCCTTTCTCAGGTCGTCTTCTCCCCAATTCCAAAGCCCCCATCCATCTCAGTTGGGCACCCCTTGGCACACAGCATAGCGCAGCCTCACACACCGACTGGGAGGCAAAGACTAAAACCCTACTTGAGCATTCGAGCGTACACAGACCACAGCATTAACGCCCAGGTGCTCACTTCTCTAAATCTTCTGTAGGGCTTTCTAGTGCCCCAGTAGGAGTCAGGCATTGGAGGTGGGTGCTGGTGGTCCCCAAGGGCGGTGGAAACCTGCCCCTCTCCACTTCCACTTTTCTCTTGTCCTCTGTCCGTCCCCAAAGGTCTTTCCACCGTCTGGAGCTGTGGTCAGGAATTAGGAGACCTCACGTTCCTCTGGGACTGAATCCCATTTTCTCAATTGTTGTAGCGTGAAGAGGAGTGTGGGAGGGGGGCAAGGAGGAGAGGCAGGAGGGGGGGCCGCAGAAGCAGCAGCCGCATGGGGGAAGGAGAAGAGTGGGGCGGGAACGTGGGGGGTGAGAGAAACGATTTCACTCTTTGTCACTCTTGAATTGGGGGCGGAGGGAAAAAAAAAACCCACTGTGGAAAGCTATAAAAAGCAAAGGGGGCGGCGGTGAGAGAGCAAACGGAGAGAGGGAGACCGATCCGCGCGCGAGACCGCTCCCAGGGCATTGCTGCGTTCCTGGCAGCAGTAGGCTGCCGGGTGTGAATCGGGAAGCGACGCTTCGCGGCGACTGTGCCTGCGCGCGTGGGAGACCTCCGCTCGCCTCAGACCTCCAGGGTCACGTCTGGGGCGTTCTTGATCCCCCATTAGAGCGTCCGCTAACACTGTGTCCTGCAAAGGTGGAGGCTTAAAGCATAGTAAGGAAGGCAAAGAGGAGAAAAAAGCAACTGAGGCCGCGGGAGAAGGAGCTGGTGTGGACCTCCAGAGGGATTAAGAGGACGATTGGACCGCGGAGATCCGGGTCCAGAGGGATTAAGAGGACGATTGGACCGGCGGGACCACGGAGGTGCGGGGCAAGGAGCAACTGGAGCGGTGCGGTCTGTGGGGCTGGGTCTTCTTGCACCTCGGGTCACGCCTCCTTGGCGAGAGTGCTCCTCGCCTTTGATTGCTTCCAGTTACTGCAGAACTTCCTGCCCCGCTGGAGAAGAGGGTCTCGCTCTGGTCGCTCTCGCTCCAGGTCTGAAGCGTGAGACTGAGTTCACACGGTGCTGGGCCCCCCCAAGCCAAGTGGGGTTGGGGGAACAGAGCCTGAGATCCGCCTCTCCCCGAGTGAGGGGCCAGGTGTAGGGGTCCTCCCTCCTCTCTCACCCGCACCCCTCCCGGCTTTGCGCCTCCCCGGGGACCCCTCGCCAGGAAATGGCCGCGCTGATGCGGGGCAAGGACTCGTCCCGATGTCTGCTCCTACTGGCCGCGGTGCTGATGGTGGAGAGCTCACAGCTCGGCAGCTCGCGGGCCAAACTCAACTCCATCAAGTCCTCTCTGGGCGGGGAGACGCCTGCCCAGGCCGCCAATCGATCAGCGGGCACATACCAAGGACTGGCTTTCGGCGGCAGTAAGAAGGGCAAAAACCTGGGGCAGGTAGGAAAACACTCCAAATACACTCTACAGCAAGAGCGATAGGGACCAGCGCTCTTGAGCGCCTCGTTTGCCTTTGCACGCCTCAACCTTTCAAGTGCGTCCCCAGGTGTGGCGCGCACCACAGCTAGGGAGGGGTTCCCAGAACAGATCTTCGTGGGCAGGGGTGGCTGGTGGCTGCTGGTGCTGGAGGGTGTGGACCGGGCGGATTAGGGTTCTCTCATTTTTCCTTTGGGACATGGGCATGGTCAAAATCCAGAGCGTATCGGTGGGGAATGGTCCTCCAAATTTAACATGGCAATGCTGATGATAATGTTAATAGCAGCTAACACATAGCAACTATTACGTGTCAGGCACCGCTCTAAGCGTTTACATATATTTAATCTTCACAACCCTATGAGCTAGGCGCTGTTACTCCCCCCATTCTGCAAATGAAGAAATTGAGTTAAGGAGTGATTAAGCGATTTGCCCAAGGCACACAAGCTAGTGTTGAGTGGCAGAGTGGGATTCCAATCTAAACAGTCTGGGGCCAGGTCCTGGTCTCTTAACCATTACATTTTACAATGTGGAGGGGGGGATTTACCCTCTTTCAGGTTCTGCTTCCCTCCCAACCACTTTCTTCCTTCGAAGAAGTGAGGTCACAGACAGAAAACTTCAGGACAATCCATTTCTCAATTATCTAGCATTGTAAATAAATCATCCAGGAGGCAGCAAAATGATGAAGCGACATTGACAGCATCGCGTAACGCAGGCGACCAGGGTGCCTGCGACATAGCAAGGTACACGCCGGAGGCATTTTCGCAAGCGGAAACTTTTCGAGGGCGTTTGTCACATTGTCATACAGACACATTGACAGTCGCTTGCAAAGAGTTACGCAAATATTCACAAACAATAAAACTAGCGTGCACACTCAGGGCCCGCTGTGGCCAGCGCGCAGCAGCCAGGAGAGGGGGCCTTGTGGGCACTGGGAACCACGACAGCTCCCCCTTTCTGCTCCTTTTGTAGCAAGCCAAAACCGAAAGCCAGTATGCCAAACAGCACACGCACCTCTCAGCACAACTGTCAACCCGTGAAAGCGGCTCATTGCCCCACAGATCCTGGGTTTCCTTGTTTCATCGGAGGACCTTGTCGCACCCGCTGTGCGAGCTCTTCGTGTCCTCCACTGCCCCTGCTCCTAGGGCAGGCGGCAGGGTGAAGTTGAGAGCAAGGGCCAGTCCTGGATGGACAACGAGGGAAAAGTTGGCCCGGGTTTGGCCCCCTACTGCCCTCTCACGGGGACAGTTTTGCTAGGTTTACAGTTCCAGAATGCTTCCTAGGCTTTGAAATGACAAACATTTCAGCTATCTTCTCAAAGGAATACAAAGTCTACAACCACTTTTTTTTTTTTAAGGGTCTCAAGGGAAATGAACTATACATATGCATGCATACTACATGCATAAATACTACATGCATACATGTCCTTTGCACATTCTCGCATGTCTTGTGCACATACCTCCACACTTATGTGACCATTGTCATTCCCTTTTACTCTTCCCTCTGAAACACCCAACATGTTCCATAGTAATGTACTTAACAATCCCTTAGATATCCATCATGAAACAAGGCAAAGTTTAGAAGGAAACAAAGCTGTCAATCCAAATCATAAGACTTTTCTCTCATGCTCCTAACTTCGAATTCTGCCTTGTCAGTTGTTGAAGAGAGCTAGACATTTAGTTCAGCCAAGGACAGAGGAGTGGACCCAATGATCTTTTGAGGTTCCTATCGATTTTAATCAATGTACATCCTGTGAGTTTCTGTAAAAGACTTTCTGTTTCCGTCACCACTGGGCCCCAACACTTGATGTTCCTGAATCAAATTATCAGTTATGTCAGAACTGTCATTAGCCATGGGTTTACATGGACTAAACTGAGGAGTGCAGCCCAGAATCTATCTTATGCTTTATGTTTTGATATGCCTATTTTTCTCTGTGTCCAAATATCTGCTCCTTAAAGAGGTTTGCAATTCTATGTGGATGTCTTCAAATGGGAAATTGATTTATTTTTATAAATGAGTTTAATTTTCTTCTTTCTTTCTTTCTTTCTTTCTTTCTTTCTTTCTTTCATACTCTCCATAACTTAGTGGTTCTGGGGAATAGATTTCATTATATTTACTTAACTGTAATACCATATCCTTAAAATTTGATGATGGGTTTGTGAGAAAATTGTAATTTATAAGAGATAGTGGTAACGTAAGA
Source organism: Prionailurus viverrinus (assembly GCF_022837055.1). Classification (NCBI taxonomy): domain Eukaryota; kingdom Metazoa; phylum Chordata; class Mammalia; order Carnivora; family Felidae; genus Prionailurus; species Prionailurus viverrinus. The sequence continues at coordinate 116,300,625 of NC_062564.1, forward strand.
TAAAACACAGTTGAATTGAAGTAAGATAGGTGGAAACTGAGAGGATTATCTTTTGTTATTTTCTGGCTTCTTACTTGTTTAGCGGGTAATCTAAAATGTATTCTATTATGAAGAAACAAATGGAAAAATCTATCTTCTTTGAAGTAGAAGAATTCTTTGAATATTTACAGGTCTCTTTACCTTCTTTAATCTACTAGTTAGGTGGTTTCTGAAATTCTTTGTACTCTCACTTTCAATAATAGAATGGAAGTTAGAAAGACTATTCAAACAGGAAGATGCCACATCCTTTTTTGGAGAAAAAAATGTCGAATTGAAGTGTAGCCGAGCTGAATTTTTATCCGTCAGAATAGAAAAATATGATTGATTGATAAGATTGGGTGTTAAGTGCCAACTGATCAAACTAGCTAATTATGTAGTGTCATTCTGAGGCCTGATAATTTGATTTTCTCCCCCTCCCCCAATCTTGATGAATGATGCTGAAATGTATGTGTTTCAGAGTCAGGAACAGGAAACTGTAGGATGCAAATTCAAGCAGGTATATCAGAAACTTAGTTTTTGGTCTTCTTTTCCTTAAGTGAAAATTGAATAATTTTTTTTTCTGATTTACTTTCAGAATATAGAATTAAAATAAAGATTTTATTGCCCTTGCAGAATAAATTAATGAAGGAATTTAATAATTCATTAATCTACAAAAATGAAAATGAGAAAATAGGCCCGAAGCTTTTCTTGATTCGATGTAGACTGTTTTCGTATGAAGAAAACATTCTTATTTATAGGAATTCTATTTATTCTATAGGTGAGATGGATTATTTGTAAATCATTCCTGGAAAAGATGCCTTTGAAGATCAGGAAAGATTAGGAGAGGTCAAAAAGAGAACATACTGTTCTCCAGAGGCGTTACGATTCTCATTTTTAGGTTTGCTTTCAAAGACAGTTATGAGCTATGATGGAAAATGACCTACAAAATTGAATATGGCAGTATTCAAGTGATTGATACAGAAGTAGCAAAAATGATTTCGTTGAATTATTCACATTTATGTTTTAATTTGGCTTTCCATTTTCGTCTATTGCTTATGAGTTTTAAAAGATAGTGTATATGTATGTGGGATAAATTAACTTGTAGACTGTTACTAACGCATATACATGTCAAGATATTTCCCTTTCCAAAGAGATTATTGCAAATGTTCGAAGTTAAAAATAATTTTAAACAAAATCTTTTATATCATGTGGATACATATATTCTGAATAAGTACACCGTTGCTTGACATCACCTCTGGAGTTTGAAGTAATCAAGTTTTACAGGCCACTTTAAGAATAAATAAAAAACAAGCAATTTAAAAAATCAATTTACCTTTGTAATTCACTTTTTTTTTTTCCAAATGGAAAACCTTTGGATTTGTGCTTGTAATTGCTTCTTTTAGTCTTCTTTACTCCTTGCTTTGTCTCTTTGAGACAGATTAATTTGAATACAATGCTATTGGATTTTGAAATATTTTTAGAGGTTATGAGTAGAAGAGTGGAAAATAAGTACATTTTAAATGTAAATAAGCTTCCTGGCATGTGTCTCTAAAAAGAAGCTGAAAACCGGTTTAACATAAATTCGATTCCGTGATTTTATCATATAACTTGGACATTTGGGCAGGTTTGGATAACGTTGTGCTGTGAAAAAAGAATGCTTGAAATACCTTGAAACAGAAGCTTGAGGGAGTCGGTTAGAGAGCCCTAATATTTGTGTATTGCATTTTCTTTAATAAAAACTGCCACGGGTATTTATGTGTATGAATACTCAGGAAAGTGCTCATAGAAGTAAACTGTATATAAAATAGATGGCCTATTTGCTGTAGGTGATCACTTCACTTTTTGAAATTACCCATGACTTTTTTTTTTAACCCCAGCCCAACTTTCTCCTGCTAGAGAGTAAATATCTGCAATTTTTTCGAAACATCACCTGATGCTAAGTGCAATCAGGAAAACAAGTCATTTTTAAAATTTAAACTTTCTAAAATAGAAAGGTTTTGAAACAATCTGCAGTAAGGTTCATTTTTTTTCCACTGTGAATAGAGAATTGATAGTCGATGCAAGTGGAAGGTGACCTCGTGAATAGCAAGAAAAGTATTTTAACGATAATCTAAGTAGGAGCATCCATCATTTTATTTTTGTGCTAGAGTAAAGAGAGCAAGGGACAAGGGCACTTAAACTCACTCCAGCTGTGACTTTGACCCTACCAGAGTCTTTTTTAGTACTCCCCTCCAATACAAACTCCTCCCAGGATGTTTCAAATCCTATAGTTTTTAAAGTAGAGAAAGCAATGTAATAGAAGGGTAACTGATGTATTCTGTTCTAGAAGAATGTTGCCGCTTCCTCTTCTTTTCCTTGTACAATCATTTTAAATGGATATTAAAATAACTTGTTAAATTGTAGAAGTTTTTATAATACTCAACATATTTACCATTTTCGACCCACAATTTTCTAGCTGTTCATTCTTTGATATTGATGTGACATCAAAATGAATTACAATCTTTTTTCTGTCTGTGATTCCCTCACAGCCCTTTAAAGTCATTCTACTTCATTAGACCCCTGGTTACTTGTGCTCATCTATAAAAAGAAGGTAAAGCTGCTCCTAGTTACTTATCTCACAATTGAAAAGATTTATTTACTATGTGTGTCTGCCCATGACTCTCACGGAGTCATTTTTTAAAAAAATAATTTTGAAACAGAACCCAAAAGGAGAAACAAATTAATAATAGTTAATGGATAAATTTTTGCATTGTGTAGGATTGCTTTAAGATAACAGAAAGATTAAATATGGAATGCATAATGAAAATTTAGTATTATCATGGAAGGTAAGCAGAGGTTAATTTTCTTTTCCTCCTTTGTCCCCTCTTGCCAGGAGCTAGAGGACAGCAACATATTTTTCTCTAATTGTTTTGTTGTGTTTTGTTTTGTTTTTCAGGACAAATATAAACTATTCTCCCAAATGAAGAGGTCAACTGATATAAAATATGGGAGATTTTTTTTGATAGGAACATCTGTCCACAGGAAGAAAAGTCACCACCCAAATATTTTAAGTAGTGGCTTCCCAACAAGTCTCTCGTGCTAGCAGCTCTGGGTTACTGCCCATGTCTCTGGGTTCAAACCAATGATGATGGAGGCCATGAATGATACCAACATCTAATCAGATGTCCTCAGGGAGAGCTCATCCCATAAATCCTTGTCCTTGGAACGATAAATTGAGCCAGATGAAACTTTAAGGCAGAGGGATTTCAATATCAGGTCTAAAATGCTGTATTTTAACTCAAGTAATTCGTTTATGTAGCATTAAAAAACAATTATTATTTCAACACTGATTCCATAACCACTTAACCATAACAGACTCTATTTGTGGAGTCTTAATAGTAGTTGAGATTTATCTATGTGCAATAAACAATAACAAATGTAGCAATAAAATCAGAAAAAAGCACAAAAGTAGTATATTTTTTAAAACCTCATTTCTTCTCTCTCCTTCATAGATAAAAGGGACAAGTGTGCATTAGTTATCCTTTGAAATATATTACAGTGCCTAATTTAATTGGTTGATTCCACTTATGTATTATAATTTGGTATATAGATAGTTACATATTTTATAATCATATGAATTCTAACTGCTGCACCCTGTCTAAAACAAAGAAATAAAAGTAATGAGGGAATAAGTACATTAGGTGGAAAAACATCAAAGCATCACAATTAGGAGTACTGATTTCTTAAAATAGTGGATCTATGCAAACATTTCCTGAAAGATGTTGGTTCTCTGTACTATATCTTTCCAAATAAGAGTGTTCTTTTTTTCTGGGGACTGGAGGAAGTAAGTGGTCCTCAGACATATTATTTCCTTCACTGGCTTGTAAGTACTTATAGCACACATTAAATTCTAGTACAAAGTTCCATTTATTATTTACTCTGTGCCATACATTGCTCCAAATGCTTCATTATAATGAACTCTTTCGAACGTCTCAGCAGCCCTTCAAAGGGCAAGTCCTATTGTCATCCTTATTTTTATAAATGATAAAATATTTTATAAATGATAAAGCAATAATTTTTCTGAGACACAGAGAGGTTATGCAGTTTGTACAAGTCACACAGCATTAAGTGCAGAGAGGCAAAAAACACACTCTCCTGTGTTTATCTGCCTGCATCTGAGGGACACAAGGTGCCCACTGACACCAGCAAGGCAGAGGCCTTCTCAGTGACCTCCCTGCAAGGATTGTGAGTTGGTTTGACTGGCATCACTCACATCTGATCAGATAAGGGAAAAATCATCGAGGGCTAGTGCCTCTGATTGCTTTTGATTTTCCCTTGCTTTGGACTTCTCTAGCTTCCTTTTGGAGAATCAGATGATCTGTAGCAGCCCCACAGCACTATACTTTCCAAAGAGGTTCCAACTTCTGACTTGCCACTGACCAGCTTAATGTCTTTGGGAAAGTTACTTAATCTCTGGTTCTTTTTCTTTTAATATGTAAAATAAGATAAGTAACAATAGCAACCAAGAGTAATCATATTTATGTTACTGAGCCAGAGGGAAAGGGAAGTGCACTTATTTACTGTGCTGTCATTATTACTGCTACCATTACAGAAATAAGTAAGACCAAGTCAAGTGCTCATGCAAAAAACAGAAAGTGCTGCTTCATCTTCCCCACCAAACCGGGCAGGGGTAACTAAATAAATGCATGTGATGTGCATGAAGGAAACAAATGAACTCAGTGGCACCAAGGGCAAGATTGCAAAACAAAACAAGACAAAATGAATACACACACAAACATGCTATTACATTTCTTGTATCGAATGTTAACATTAAGAGGGATGGTGAGTCAGTGCTTTCTTGTATAAAGTAAGCAAAATAGCATATAATTGAGTAATTGGTGAAATATACAGAAGCAAGGGTACACCAGACATTAAAATACAATCACAGTAAGTGAGGGTCCTAACAGCCATGGCAATATTAGTTATTTAACCACAGGAACCAAAATAATTGAACAACATGTTAGAGTCTGCTGCCGACAGCATTAATTTGATATTCTCCAAAGTAAGATAGCCTCTGCAAAGGCACGTTTCTTGACACTTTCTGCACAGCCTGGGGCCCAGAGAGCTTGCTGAGAATTTGGAAGGTTTACAAACCTTTTTTGAGTGTCAGCTGTCCTGCGAGGAGGACTTAGAAATTCGAGGTTCATAATTCCCATTCCACTCCCTTCACTTTCTTTGTTTTATTTGGACTATTCCAGGATTCAGGTGATTTGGAAGTATTTTAACAATGCTACATTAAGAGTGAAAGTCTTTTAGCATATTGGAAACCAGCTGTTTGCCAATAAGTGTTTCTATCTGGTAATGAGCTAAAAGACTGGGTTCAGATGGGATGATGGGCGTGGGGATTGTCATTTAAAACCAACTGAAATGACAGCTCACATTCAAATAATGGTCTTCACTTGCTCATTCTAGCTTCACTTCATCTTAACCCTTTGAAACTTGGCTCAAGAAGCATTGGGTTAATTTGTCTCTTGAAATCTTTTCAACAATCATCCTCTATGCTCGGTAGCCTATCCTTTATACTTAATTTATCCTCTTGCTTCTGGTGTTACATGTTTCCATGTTCCTTTCTGGATCATTCCTCCCTCTTTCTTTCACTGATCCCTCTACAACCTTCTGCCCATAAATGTGGCATTTGCTCAAGTCCCTTCCTTACACTTCTTTCTCTGTTCCACTCTCTCCCCTTTGCTGAGAGGATTTCCTTCTTTGCAATCATTTGCCGCACAGGCAGAAATCTACCCTTAGTTTGGTTAAACTCCTGAGCCCCCTTACCTGCTCAACTGTTTGGGACATCTTTCCAGAAACAAACAAACAAACAAACAAGTCCCCATATCAAAAATCACACATTTTATGTCTAAGTTTGAATTGTCAGGAGTTAGGCAACCAAGTCTTTATGATTTCTCATAGCTATCAAAACAAACAAAACAAAACAAAACAGGTGAAAAGTGCCCTAGGTTAATCTAATGCAGGCCACAAGAATCAAGTCTGATTGCCCAAATTCTTCTCATGCTTTGCTCATTACTCACTGGTGATGAAATAAAGCTCTGTAGATTCCCATGAATGCTCCATATTTAAATGCTTGGGATTTAAATGGCCTCCAATTTTTTTTCTCTATGGTAGACCTGTTGTTAAAACAACTCATGTCTGATTAGAATGTGCAAATAAATCTGTAATGTATGCTTATAAAACATTACATATTATAATATGTGCATACCATTTTAAACAATATATAATGTTTATTTTTATAGCTTGAACAACTTACCACAGAGTACTTTTTGCTATTTGCTATTTTAGAAATAATTGTTAATTTTTAGTGTGAAAACCCTTCTTAACATTTCCTTTCAACCTGACAGACTCTTGAACACGCTTTCATAACTGTGTAAGAGGATTCTTCAAATGTGCTTATTTAATATTATTTAAGATGGAGAGCTTTACAGAAAGAACCAAGAGAACCTTTTATCACCCAAAGGTTTCGAGACCTTGTACAAAACAGACAAATGTAGGCATAGTTGGAGCTGGCGGATACATTAGAAATCACCTAGTTTAACTCACTCCTTTTATGTGTGAGGGAACCGCACTAGGAGATATTTCCTGACCTGTCCCCGATGTCAGTGCCTGTGACAAAAGAATTTCTGTTGGAACTTGGATTATCTGACTTCTAACACAAGTCTTCCAAATAATCAAAAGCAACACTTTCTGTCAAATCCATGGTAACAAAGCGCTATAGAAGAATTAAATTCAGTTGATTTAAAAGCTGGTGGGAGATAAATTACACGGAGAGCTCTCTTTCAGCTCTGAATTTTGTCTGTCAAAATGTATTGTCAAAGAGTACAATGTCATGATGACAACTATGTCAGTAGGATTTATACAAAATTAATGAAGGGGAGGGGCTTTGACTGTATTGTCTTTGCTCACTTTTTCAGTCATGATACTTAGTGACATGATTAGCAAGAAGTCTGGCTGGAGAGAATCTGCACAGGAACAGCAGGAACACACAAAAGAAGGGAAGGAAATAATGGTGGGCTGGCGGGAACACAGATTGCTTGACCTTTGTCCAAGCATCATCTAGGATAGAGGCCAATGGCTTTAAAACTTTTCTGACAGCGATGCACGGAAAAAATTGTATTTTATGTTGTGATCCAGAATGCACACACACCCCTCAAAACAAAGTTTCGGAAATAAATCTTCTTACAATGGGTAATGCAGTGAGACATTTTAAGAAATTTTAGTCCTTTCCTTCATGTTCTATTCTATGTTAGTCTCCTATTCTATTCTCTCTCTCTTTCTCCCTCTTTCTCCCTCTTGCTCTCTCTCTTTAAAATGCTGGTCATGATGGGGCACCTGGGTGACTCAGTCAGTTAAGCATCCAGCTCTTGATTTGGGCCCAGGTCATGATCTCACCGAGCCCTGCATCAGGGCTTGGGATTCTCTCTCTCCCTCTCTGTTCCTCCCCCCCTCCCTCCGGTGTGCTGTCTCTCTCTCTCTCTCTCTCTCTCTCAAAATTAAATAAACTTAAAAAAATAAAATAAATAAATAAATGCTAGTAATGACTCATTGAATTCATTGATCAAAATCTGAGGTTTGAAAACCTCTGCCCCATTTGATCCTGCCCTCACCCTGCACAGAACTCAGGGTACCATGCTGGGACATCAGCCATCCTTTAGGATCAGCACCAGTGAGGGGAGGTAGAAAGCAGAGGCAGGAAGGTCTTCATGGACAGAAGCATGCATTGTCTCAGACCTCTCCTACTTTCCCTTCTGCAACAGCATGTCGGCCTCTGGCCTAAATGTGGTGGACCTCTTCACCTACGATGTGCTTCACCTTTGCCTCTCTTTCCACTTTTAGGAGTAGGTGACTGATAACTATGCTGCACGTGGTACTTGGATGGTTCAGACATGTTTACTCGGAATCTGTTATCCTACGTTAGTATTGTTCTTCCTGAGTGTATGCTGTGTGCACTATCATATTTTATTTCTGAGAAAATGCAGTCAAAAATGGTTACAGTCTCTGCACAGGATAGCAGGTGAACCCCAGAGAGCATGGGATATAGATTCAGAAGCCCTGGGTAGCCTATTGAAGAAATATCCTGGCCCTTGCAGAAATCATCTGACACCTTTGAGCCTTAGTTCTCTCATCAGTAAAATGTTAGTTCATAATAATATTATATTTTCTTATCTGTTTGCAAAATATAAAATATTGCTTATTTGATTACATCATTAGAAGTTATTTTATGAAAAATAAAATTAAGACCTTTCCACCCTGAATTTATGAAGGACCAATGTGAATTAGAGTCAACTCTAATGAGTTAGAGTTAGCTAGAATGAGTTTATCTAGTTGGATTTTATGATTCTGGAATCATAAATTCAGTTTCTGTTTTAATAGATTGCCTTTTTTATATAAGCAGGAAGATTGAAAGTTGAAGGTGTTTTTTGGTTTTGTGGGGTTTTTTTCTTCTTATTCATTTTGATTTTCTTGGATTTACCCAAAAATTGCAGTGCTAGTGGTTATACTTTCACCTTTCTGATTAAAACATAGTTTTTGTTTTTGTTTCATTCCTGCAGGCTACAAACTGCTCTCTCGCCTGTTTAGAATATCCTGTCTATGATATTCAAGGAGACCTCTTTTTTTTCTATCATGTCAGAGATGTGTTACTATTTATGTATTTTCAATATATCTTGGAAAGACATGATAAGTGTCTTAATAATAGAAGTAAGTGTATTTTTAAAACTGTGAAACTAAACATGAGGGTCATATTTTGGACACATTATAGGCTATTGGGGTCAGAATGGATAAGTTTAGGGGAAAAGCCAATTGTAGTCAAGTTGTGTGGGTGTGAAATCACATGTACGGTGACAGAGGAAATATATTTTGTTAGAATTCTTCAAACAGGAAAGTGGGTATTTTCAGAGCTGTTGAAAGCATATTGTATTGCTAAGGAGGCATTTCCTAGCGAACAATGTAATAAGTCTTATCATTCACATTACAAGTGCTGGAATCTCACCCAACCATTTGTCCATGCTAAAAATAGTCTAGGCTTCCTGCTCTCTATTCCTGCTCCTAAGCAATTATTCTCCAATGTATAGGATCCTACATCTTCCTTAATATTGAGGTCTTCTGCTGCTTTATTGTCAATCCAATTGTCATTGCTTTGGCTCAGAACATAATCATTTCCGGATGGACTATTTCAGTATTGTAATCGTTTTGTACTTCTCCAAACCATCCTCCGTACTACTTCTAAAGTGAGCTTTTTAAAGTAAAACTCTTAGGCTATTCTCCATCTCACGGCCATTTCTAGAGCGTGATGTCTGAATTTCCTGAGATGGCGCACCATATCATCAATTATTTTGTTTCTCTCTACTTTATCCCTGGGGCCATACAATTATTGAGTGGAAGATGTGGGATTTATAACTAAGCAGTCTTACTGGAGTCGGCCTGCTCAATCACCGTGCTGTCCTGCCTCCTCATATAAACTGGAGGCCAGAGAAACCAGCTAGAGAACTTTTACTGGTACACTTCAGAATTCAGATGTGGTTCCATTCTTCGGGTCAGTCAATTTGCTAATTGCTTACTTACTTCTTTGGTGTATTAGATGCTGTAGTCATAGTAAACAAACATTTGTCTGACACATATGCCATGCTGGGTATTTGGAGTAGGGAGCCATAAAAGCAAATGTAGTCTTCTTGTGGAATCCAGTTGGCATTTTAAGATTAAAAGAGATAGCCAGAAATGGTCCAGTCCACGCTTCTCTTTCTAATACGATATTAAATCCGGGCAACCTGATGTGTTTTCCTTTTTCTAAAGAGTTCCAAGAATGAACACTTGAATTGCATCACTTAGTTATCTCATTATTTTAACTTTAATTATGTCAAAAACTAGAACATTCTGCTTTCTGTTTTAGTGGAGCATGAATAAAACAAACCTGGATATCAATCTGTATGTAAAATCCCTCCCTTATTAACAGAAAATGTAAGTACATTATTTTAATCATTTTTCACAAATTACACTCTGATTCCCTTGATGAACAGTCAGGCTGACCTGGAAGGGTAAGACCATCGCTATAAACACTCAAGAAGGAGGTCTGTTCATGTTGGACATTATGGTGACAATGTAGAGCAGTGGTGTCTGCTTTTTCCTTTCTAAATATTTTAGAAGGAATTAAATTTTGATTTTTTTTTTCCTTTGTAAATGCCTCACTATTCCCTGTGGAGGTCTGATCCTAATTTTACCATTTATAAAGGACTAAAGAAACATTAATGGGAAGAGGCATGCTTATGAGGAATTAGAAGAATAATAAGGAATAACAAAGTTGTACTAGTAGGAGGGTAGGAGTCTGGTGACCTAAAAATGGAAAGGTGGAGGGGGTGTGTTCAGTAAAGTAGACAAGATTTTACCGCAGGTAGGGAAGAGGGATGGAATGTGTGCTAAAATACATCACAGAATGAAATTTGATAAAGATACAAGTTTAAAATAATCTCCTAGGTTTTTTTTTTTTCTTTAAACAACCACATGCATTATTTTTTGAAATTAGTCACTGCAGAAAACTCATCCTTTTGATATTGTCACTTAAATTTTGTTTTGGAACTAACTTCATAAGTAGTTTACATGTTTATTTTAGTCTACAACTTTATGACCACAAACAATGTTATATATATTGATTAACATACCACATTTAAAATGCTAGGCCCTGGGGCGCCTGGGTGGCTCAGTCAGTTGAGCTTCCAACTTCAGCTCAGGTCATGATCTTGCGGTTCGTGAGTTAGAGCTCAGCGTCAGGCTCTGTGCTGACAGCTCAGAGCCTGGAGTCTGCTTGGGATTCTGTGTCTCCCTCTCTCTCTGCCCCTCACCTATTTTCTCTCTCTCTCTCTCAAAAATAAACACTAAAAAATTGTTTTCAGGGATGCCTGGGTGGCTCAGTTGGTTAAGCATCCAACTTAGGCTCAGGTCATGATCTCACGGTTGGAGGTCTGAGCCCTGTGTCAGGCTCTGTGTTGACAGCTCAGAGCCTGGAGCCTGCTTCATATTTTATGTCTCCCCCTCTCTCTACCCCTCCCCTGTTTGCACTCTGTCTCTCTCTCTCAAAAATAAATAAACATTAAAATTTTTTTTTTAATTTAAAATGCTTGGCCCTGAGTGATTTTATATTGTTTCCATTAACCAAATAACCAACAGAAGGTAAGGATATCAAAGAAATGTGGTGTCATTTCTGAAAGTAATTCCAAAAAGTTCCAAAAGATATTATGAGTCATGGAATCAGTATTGTGGTTTCAATTGTAAATCCTTCAATGTTGATTGCTTTAAGGTGGAAAACCATCAACTGGGTTTATAGTCTTAAAATTAAAAAAAAAAAAAAATATATATATATATATGTAATATCTTGTAATTAGGTCTTCTCCATTAGAAGAACCTGGTCAGAATTTATATAATATGGTCATTATTTCTCAGAGGATCATGGTGTTCAGGAAGCATTTAATGAGTACAAGCCAGCAGTATGTTCCCCACCCAAACCCACTCTTTTCCTGAAAGAAAAGGCAGGAACAAATCAAACCCAATGCAATTCCCTAGAGTCTGTCTGGTGATACACATAACTTTATGTGCCATTTAGTTAAAATGTGTACACTGAAGTCAGAAAAACAATAAGGTCCGTAAAAAGTTATTTTTTAATGCAAATATAGTCTATTAAAATTTTAGAGAAAAAACTAAACTGCTTTAACTCGGTAAAAATATTTTTGCAATTGTTCAAATTGATACAGTGCTTCCAAAATGGTCTTTGGAAATCCTTGTAAATTTCCTTGCTTGCCCATTTGCCCCACTGCTATCTTCTCAACACTTTTCAGAGGGAAAATTTTCTTTTTTAACCAGAAAAATCTTCTTGAAATTACATTTCCAGGGGGGTCCTGGCCACACCAGCTGCAACACATTGTAACTGAATTTTAGTCTCTGTTTTTCTTATTGTTAACAGCACAAGTGACCAGCACTCAGGTCTTATGCCACTGACATCCCACTGATTGATTACAAATTGGATTCAAGTGTGTGCTGTGAATTTTCCTGTTAGAAAAATACAAGCTTTCAACACAAAATAGCAGCTATATTTGATGGTCTGGCACTTAAAAAATTAAGTTAGACCAAAAAATATAATTCTGGTTCTTAGTAAACGTCAATAAAGAAGAATGTAGCCCAACCTCACCAGTAATTGTTTTTTCATTTCTTTTTTTTTTAATTCCACTTATGGAGAGAGTCAGAGACTGAATGAGAGAATGTTCTGATAGTTGAAACAAAGATGTTCTGAATTTTCAAGGACCATTTAAAATATCTTAGGGAAGTGGGTCACCTGAGTGGCTCAGTCTGTTGAGCATCTGACTTCAGCTCAGGTCATGATCTCATAGTTTGTGAGTTTGAGTCCTGCATCAGGCTGGTATCAGTGAGGATCCTGCTTCAGATCCTCTGTCCTCCTCTTTTTCTGTGCCTCCCCTGCTCACAGTCTCTCAAAATTAAATTAAAAAAAAATGTTTAAAAAAATAAGATATCTTAGGGAATCAAGGCAGGGCAATGTCCAGAGCAATGGACAAATTATTGATTTTGAATACATGCTATCAGATTTAAGAATCGCGTGCCCAATGACAAGCCCATTGCAATGATCATAATGAGATTTAACATAAGGATTTGAAAGAGTGATGATCTGCAGCTAAAATGCATGAAAAGGAAGAACATGACTGAAAGTTACTTGTGACTCAATCACAAAATCAAGCAGGAAAAATAGGCTGAGCTTCCAATCATAGTCATTGCTTATCTATGGTTAGGCAGTACACAATGTGAGTAGTACACAATACCTTGCTTCTAGAAGACAGGGCAACTAATATTTGTTGAGAACCTACTTCACGCCAAGAACTTTATATTATCTCAGTCTTCCCAATGCCCTATGAGCTTCTGTCATGTGCAGAGCACTCAGTAAATGTTTGTGAGAGGCAGTCAAGCAAGGAAGAAGTTGCTACAAAAGTGAGCATTTACATTATGAGCAAGCTCAACATATGGTATCTGAGGTCCTGTGATGGCCTAGCTTCAAATTCAGAATTATTTGATTGTAGTTTTAATATAGAATAGCTTTGCCTTGCTGAGTTAGTAGGGAAGCCACGTTACACTTCTTTTTAGAACGGTCATTATAAAAAAGGCAAGAAATAACAAGTGTACATGAGGATGTGGAGAAAAGGGACACTCATACACTGTTAGTGGGAATATAAGTTGGTGCAGCTGCTATGGAAAACAATATGGAGCTTCCTCAAAAAATTAAAAATTGAACCATGATATGATCCAGAAATTCCACTTCTGGGTATTTATCCAATGAAAACAAAAACACTAAATCAAAAAGATATATGCACTCTATGTTTATTGCAGCATTATTTGCAAGATATGGAAACAACCTGTCTGTTAATGGATGAATGGATAAAGAAATTGTGATATATATATATATATGCATAATGGAATATTATCCAGCCATAAAAAGAGTGAAATCTTGCCATTTGTGACAACATGGATAGACCTTGATGGCATTATGCTGAGTGAAGTAAGTCAGGTGGAGATAGACTAATACTGTATGATATCTCTTATATATGGAATCTAAAAAAGAAAGAGACCACCAAACATACAATAAAAAACCAAGCTTGTAGATACAGAGAACAGATTGGTGGTTATTGGGGGCATGGGGTAGGAGAATAAAAAAAGAAAGTGGAGAGACACAACCAATCACTGAGACTGGAAACTGGCACAACTCCATATGCAATTAATTTAGCAAGTGTGTCTGATTATTCTTTTATGCGCTTCATTTCTTGTACAACATATTTGTTAATTATACAGAAACAGATTAGCATGCTTTACTGAAACATGAACTGAGAAAGAAAATGATAGTGGCATTAAATCTGAATTGCAAGTAATTTCTGAAGTCAGTCTACATTATTGGCTTAATTAAGATTATGAGTTCTTGGTTCCTGTGCCTGAAAATTAAGGTGAATATTCTGATCTTGGTCAAATTGGAATCTATTGAATGACTCTTGTGAGATCTTTGTTATAGTTACATATTTTCAGGATGATACTGCAACTATATTTGTAATTATATTATATATTTATAATTATATTATAAAATCTGTTTTTTTCCCTATTCCTATCAATCTTTTAAACAGTGAATGAATTTGTCTTCCCCATATTGAGATTTTGTTTTGTTTTGTTTTAGGGGTTTAACAACTTTATAGAATGAACCTATAAAAATTCTAGAAACATAATCGAAGTCCTTATCTTCTTATCTCTGAGGAATAAACCAAATTGCCATAATCTTTAAAAGGAATAGATGATAAATATCTATCAAAGGAAAAAATAAACATTTAAAATATCTGTTCATTACTAATAGTTGGTGAAAGGTAATAGATGGCTAAACAAGGACTTAATAAAGATAGTTTGTGGGAAATTCAATCCCCAAAATTGCAAAGAAGTGAGTGTTAATTTATACTCTTCAAAACGTCAGTTTTATCGGGGGGTGGGAAGGCAATTACTACTAGCTGTTCAATAGATTCTGAATTGTCCGCCATATTTTCCCTGTCCAGATTTTCATTAATGATCAGGAAGTCAAGGTGTGGGCCAAATGTCTCCTTATGTTTCAGAAAGACTAGGGAAGAGAGATATTCCCTTGTTGGTCTGATTGTTGCGAACCCAGGGACAAGAACATAGAGCATTTTTGGAATGTGCACATGCTTAACACCTGGAATTTTCTGAGAGTTATAGTCATACTTCATCAGTCACCAGAATGAAAAGCCAAATGCCGATCTGAAGGAGAACTTCTGAGGCAATTCTTCTGGAGCTAGCAATATACCCTACTTGTCATCTCTCAGACATAAGCCTTTAATCCTCTCTTCCTACAATTGTTTATTTTAAAATGTGAGAAAGGCTAAGGATGTCACAGCCGAACTGAGCTTTCTCTTTAAAGAATCCCATCCTTCAAACCCATCTTAGGCAAAGGAACTGGCATTCCATGTGCTGAGCAGATGGTGTCCTACGGCACTGGCCAGCCCACATGTGCAGCTGGGCCTATCTGGCACACAGGTGTCCTGATTTGGACCTTCCTGAAATTCTGACACCACGCTTTCCTCCATGGGGAAGTATGACTTGGCTATGCTGTTTTCCAGTGACAACAGATATACTGGCCTCACAATGACAGCTCTGACTAAGGGGATAACATAACCCTCTAACTCATATTTAGCTGGGACCCAGGGCATAGGGTTTGTTCTAAGAGTTTGGGCCAACTTTTTGGTTTTGATTTCCTCTTTTGTGTTTTGTCTTTCATGTCTCCTCCCTTCACCTCTTCGAATTTTGGGTAATTCTCAGAAGGGTGGAAAAGTTCCTTGGAGGGGGAAAATGCTGTCATAATAAACAAACAAAGTTAAGCATCGTACATCAAATGGGTGGCGTTTCTATTCATGGGCCAATATCGGGCAACCACATTCCAATATTAAGTAATCTTCAGAGTTTAAAAATGAGCAAAACCAGACAAATTCATTAAACTTTTCATAGCATTTGACAAAAACTACTGTGAAAGTAAAAGGCTATTTCAAAACGCCTTTGTAGGCAACAAAGAAGAAATTCAGTTGATGTTCCTTCTGCACAATCTCTTACATAATCATTTGGGCTCACCAAAAATATTTGTCAGTGCAGAGCCCAGATGTTTTGAAGTTTGTTTGTTTGTTTTTTTTAAAAAAAGCAATATTTAAGGACTTGCCCATTTCTTTCCATCTTAGTAACAGCTGCCTCTAACAACTGATTATAATGAAAATAGCTAGGTAGGAAAAACATTCATGGAAGTAATGAGGGAAGTAGATGGTATCACAGTTTTGAGCTGCCTCTGATTTTCTCTCTTTCACAAAACATAATTTCAAGTATTGCGCATCATTTATGAAAAGCTACTCATCTTCACTCAAGTATGCCCTACAGAATGGATTGGCCCTGCCTTTAGGTAAGCAGACATAATTACTCAGCTCAAGGGGGAATTAAAGTTTATTACCCAGAGGAGATTTTATACCACTGTGTTAAGATAATTCAACCATTCCCATTGATCTAAAAGGGACAATAAAATATGGAAGAGATATTCTGATTACCAAGAAGTAAAGGTTTATTCCAGAGAATGACTGGTTTGATATTGATTCTGGACTGCCTCACAAAGCAGATTATGAAATTCAGTACTTAGGGAAATAGATATACCCAAGAAATAACACAGATTACTTAGAATAAATCATGAAAAACTAATTTTATTATTTCTTGGACAAGGAATTTGTCTGGTCTCAGTATAATACGTGCCATCTATAGTCACTCCCTTCATGATTTAATGATTTTAGGGCTTTAAATACCACCATATGCCAATGACTCCCATGTTTGTATCTCTAGGCAAAACCTCTCTTGAGCTTCAGAGTAAGATACCCAAATTCCAAGCTAACAGTTCCACTAACAGATATTTCAAACTGACCATGTTAAAATCCCATCTTGTCCTTTTTCCTAACCTGTTGCACCAATGGATTCCTTACCTCATTTGACATTAAATCCATTTTTCGAATTTCTCAAAGGACTAGGATTCATCTGCAACTTTTTTCTTTCCCTCACACTCACATTTAGCCCATTAGGAAAGATTTTTAGCTCTGTAGATCAAAACAGGCATCTCTATAAAGGTATGAATTAATAGTGGCTCACAGAAAAATGACTTAGGAATTTAAATTTGGCTGAATAAGATGCACATGCAGCAGAGCAGACCTTCCTAAGAAAATAACATCATACATATATGAGAAACATATTTAGTTTATAGTCTAGGTGGTGTTTTATCTTTATAAATTCATAACTAAAAAAAAAATAGAAACCAATTCAATCATCAGTTCTGCCCAGAGGTGTTGCCAGGGCAGGAAAAATTACTCAAGTGGCATTCATTTGCCATATCCTATAAAAACAAAACACTTTGTCAGTTCTGTTCTTTGTCAGTAAGACTGGGTTCTTTAATCATTTTTTTTTAGTGACTAGACAACATCGAAAGTCATATATCAGCTATGTTTTATTGATACCTTACAAATGTTTTTGTTTGTTTACTTTTTCTCTATGTTAGGATACATATAACTAGCAGTGGGTGCTAAACAGACAAGGATAATGATTTCTTAGATTGACCATGATGTTCTCTAATAATCTTATATAGAGATGTGACTTAGCTTCCCAAACTCAGACTTTCAAATCACTTTGCATTAATTTGACTCTTTGGGAGGGGAAGGCTTATTTATTATTTAGGGAAAGGGAAATGATAGCCCACAGGAGGTGTTATGATATTGTTATCACACTATTTATCATAGTCCCAATTTTTATCATAATATTAAATTTCTCTCCTTTAGTGTTCAATCATATTACCAATATGATTTATCTGTCATACTGGTACATAGACATTTGAGGAAAATTGTATTTCATTTCAGCAACTAAAAGTATCTTCTTTTGCCTAAATTTCAGTTATTCTGTAATCCCATTTATAGGACTTAGTATCTGTGTCTCAAGAGAGATGAAAAATACAAAATTAACATTGTGATATTGACAAATTAACGAATGAGACAGATGATAGAGCCTAGATGTAGATTAGAACATCAATCATTAAGAAAAGAAGGAACTATTTAAAAACAAATGTTGGAAAAATCGAGTATTTTCATTGGAAAAAACTGATATTGTAATACTACCTTTCTACCTATAAAAATCCATTCCAATGTGTTAGTGCTCATAACTAAAGATAAAAAAATATTAAAATTTTAGAATAAAATACAGTAAATATCTTTCAAACCCTGATAAGAAGAGATTTTTTTAGCAAGGCACCAACCAAAAGGGGAAAAAAAGGTAAATTTGACTATACTAAAAGTGGAACCCTAACCTACCCAGTGACACCATAAAGAAAGTAGGAAAGAGACCACTATCTGGAGGATGTATGAGCATTTACAGCCAGCACAAATCTTGTGTGACTAAAGATTGGTGTCTGGAATATTCAACAAATCCTATAAGTCAACAAAGAATTAAAAGGGAGATAAACTATCCTGGAAGTAAAATAAAGTTAAATAAAATTAAAAAAAATAAAAGGCAAGTAAGCAATCCAATAAAAATAGGAAAAACACATGAATAGGCAATTGACAGAAGAGTAATAAAATGGCCAAGAAATATTTGAATAGGTCCTCAGTCTTATTAGTAGTAAAGGTAATGCAAATTAAGATGTTGACCTTCCATTTTATACACATTGGACAATAAAAAATTAAGACCTTGATAATGCCAAATTAGAAAAACTTGAATATATTGTCCATGGGAGTGTAATTACTACAACTACTTGGCAATATCTTGTAATTCTGAACACTCATATATACTATAACTTAGATATTTCACTCCTGAGAATATAATCCAGAGAAATGTTTCCTTCATGTGCACCAGAAGATATGTGTAAAAAGGGCAACAGCAGTACTGCTTATATCAAAAAACAGGAAACAACCTATTTTGTCAATAAGAGAATGCATATATAAATGATGGTTGATTAATATTGTGGACTGTTATGGAACAGTGACAATACATAAATGAAAAAGCTAGAAGTGAGCATGAATGAAGCTTTGATATATAATAGTGACAGAAAAAAACAATGTAAATAACATTGAGGATAGTGTTCATATTGGAGGAAGTCAGAGAATTGGTATATGGAAGGTAAATTATAAGTAAGGTATATAGAGGCAAGTTACTGATATTGTTCTAGTTCTTGGGTTGGATGATGAGGTCACAGTTGAGTTTGATAATTTATAAATACTTAATTTGCATGTGTCAAATATATTTTAAGATATTTAAAAATAAAACAATTAAAAGGTAATTCAAAAGAGGGATGAGAATCGTAGTATAACTTAAGGATTTTCCATTAAAGTGGGATATCTGCAGATAAAAAAATTCAGGAGAGGGGTAAACATTTGGGAGCATGCCCTCTGAAAAGTGTTACCACTTTAAAAGCAATTTTTAGAGGTCATATGTTGGCAACACAATGATAAACAGAACTAGGGAAAGTTGTGTAAGAGTAGGACTCAGACCTTAGAGAATGTATTTAAAACTTTTGTGAACTTCTTTCTCAACCAATGATGAACCACTTTCCTCCTCGTACACACCCCTTCCTTCTAGAATATTCCCCTGATATATAAACCTATATCTCTCTGCTTACTCACCATCTTTGACAACATCGTGGTTTTGGATATTTTCTACCTAAAGCAAAAAGTAGAGACTTTTTTTTTAAAGAAAATAACTTATGGCTTCAATAAACACCCCCTTCTGCAAAATGTATCTCTATCTTATTGCTGTAATTTACTATGGTAGTGAATAGAGATGAAATTACTTACAATGAATGAGGAGAATAATTAATTTTTAAGATCTCAGCACTGAAACTAACATAAATACTGGATGATGTTTATTTTAATCACATTTACAAAAAACTATTGCTGAATGGTTCTGCTGGGAATGTTATTAAACTTATTCGCTCCTTGGGTACCTTGCTTGTAAAGTAGGTTATAATTCATAAGCTGCGGTAAAACAGGTTAAAATCTCTTTAAAATCTGTGTATAAACTTTCCTTTCAGCAATATTGCATGCATGGGATATGAGATCTTTCAGCAGTTTAGCTTTCCATGCATTTTGCATCTTGGACAGAGTGGTTTAAATGATTTTTGTTATTTCAATGGTGAGTTATATATAGTTAGCAACTCCCTATGCTAAAGATGATGAGGGGGTGCTATAACTCTTCTCATAAGAGCAAAACAGAAAATCATTTTTTTCTAGTTTATTGATATAAAAAATAGCCTTATGCCAATGGTTCTCCAAGTTAGGTCCATGGACTCTTAGCTATACCCAGGACCCTTTCAAGAAGTCTAAAAGATCAAAACCTTTTTTTGTAATAAGAGTAAGATGGTATTTACCTTTTTCACTATGTTGACATTTGTTATTGATGGTGCAAAAACAGTGGTGAATTGGGGCGCCTGGGTGGCGCAGTCGGTTAAGCGGCCTACTTCAGCCAGGTCACGATCTCGCGGTCCGTGAGTTGGAGCCCCGCGTCGGGCTCTGGGCTGATGGCTCAGAGCCTGGAGCCTGTTTCCGATTCTGTGTCTCCCTCTCTCTCTGCCCCTCCCCCGTTCATGCTCTGTCTCTCTCTGTCCCCCCCCCAAAAAAAAAAAAACAAAAAACCAGTGGTGAATAAAATTTCTGGTACTTCAGCATGAATCATGACAGTAACACCAATCTGTACTAATAGCCATAATATTCTTCATCAAAACACTCAGTAAAATTATACATACATACACACATACATATATATATATATACATACGTATGCCTTTCCCTTAAGAATGCCCTTGATGAAATAGTAAAAGTTAATCAATTTGATTACATCTAGACCCTTGAGAAGTCATCCTTTAAACATTCTGTGTGATGAAATAGGAAATATGCATGAAGCACTTTAGCTGCACACATGATATGACTGCAATATTTGAGTTGCAAATTGAATTAGCTGCTTTTTTCGTCTTAAGGAACATCATTTTTTTACCTGAAAGAATGACTGAAAAATAAGTTGTGGTTATTCAGATTCAGCAAGTATTTGGGAAGTATTTTCTCAGAAATGAGCAAAGTGAACCTGTTACTTCAAGAAAAACAATTCATGATATTTGTTTCCATGATAACATTAGAGCTTTCAAGGTCTGCATAACTGCACAAACCAACATTTTCTAAATGATCATTGGATAATGTTGCAAAAATCATAATGCAAAGTAGACCAAAGGGTTTTAATGTGATAGTAGTGTATGAAAGATTCATTGACATGGTTTCAGATTCCATACTGCAAGTAACCTTTAAGAAACTACCATCTGCCAAGTTCTGGTGTAGTAATCAAAGAAGAATATTCACAATTATATGAAAAAGCTTTTAAAATACTCGTCTTCTTTCAAACTATGTGTCTATGAGAAACCAGATTTTTAAAAAATCTATTTCAACCAAAACAACATATCATAAGAAATTAAATGCAGAAGCAGATAAGAGAATCCAGCTGTCTCCGACTCAGACATTAGATTTTCAAAAATGTAAAATAATGCCCTGCTTCTCACTACATTTTTATTGTTTCTAAAAATCTAGCTATTTTGCATAAACTAGAAAAGGTTATTATTACCTGTAAGTGAATTAATAAATATTATTTTTTAAAAAAACTTCTGATATGGTCATTATGAATAGATACAACAAACATAAACAAAAAGCTTTTTGAAGCCCTCAATAAGTTTTTAAGACTCCAGTAGGGTCCTTAAACTCAAAACTCGAACAACTTCCTTATACAAATTATCAGTCTTTCTCTTCCAGTGGTTAAGCAGCAAAGTAAAAAGAAAACTTTCAGGAGTATCAGAACTTAGTAGGAGAACCAGGAAGGTGACTTGATTCATTGTCTTTAATGTTTTAGTTTCTGAGACTTAATGCCTTACTAAAGTTGAACCCCACATTTATTCTCTTACCCAAAATTTACTGAGAACCTTTTATGGGATAAATATTGCCCTAGAACTGGAAATATAGAAAAAGACAAACACCCTTGTGGTCCCTTAGAAAAGATGTTTAAATTCAATATTGGATTTGGCTTGAGTTGATAAAAGTGAAAGATTAAGTTAAATATTTGATTTAGCTTAAACTGATAAGAGTGAAAGACTGTGAAAACATTGATGTGTATTTAATAGATTATTTAAATTTAGAAACTAGGAATAAAAGTATTATCTTTTTTTATTGCCCACCCACTCTTATGTTTAGCTGTGTTAATAAAGAGTTAACATATAATTGAAGGAATTCATTAGACATTTTATAGTTTTAGGTTGATTGGTCTTTAACAAAGAATCATAACAAAGAATCTAACTCAGAGAACCTACGCTGTGCCTATAGACTTCATCCAGTTACCCCTTTCCTATCTTTGTAGGAAGACAGCCTACTTGTAGGTAAATCATTGAAATGGAAGGAAAAAAACCTACAGGTTTGTTCTGTTTTGTTTTAGTGTAAAAACCAGCTCATTTAAGTCCATAAAATGATGGTAAGCTTCACAGATGGCAAAATGCATTGGGATCCTTAGGGGAAAATAAATCCTTTTGATGTACAAATTTGAAGAATTGAAGAAACTTCACCTGGGGCCAAATTCTTATTCCCTGTAATTCGAGAAGAATTCCCACAGAATTACAGAGATTTAGAAACTGGTTAGCAAGTACTCATTTAAAGAAAAATATCTGTTAGCCAAGGAGCCTAAAATTGCTTTTTGCATAACAAAATGCCTTATTCCACTTTGATGGTGATTCAAGAATGTCCCTTCCAATACTATGTCAAAGTGAGGGCTTGCATATTTTATTAAAGTGACTTACTTGAAAAATATTGCTGTCCCTTTGCCCTCCCCCAGCTGCAAGTTCCCTAGATGAAGCATGATTTCATAAATTTATTCTGAAACAAAATTTTATTTTTCCTTTGCTCTATCCCTTCCAGCTGCAAACTCCTACCTGGCTTTGTGAAATAATTAATACATATGTTTAAAATAAGAACTCATCTTCTCCCCTCTATGCTCCCAGCTGCATATTTCCAGCCCTTTTTCAACTTTTTATTTGTAGTAATATTTCATAAATACAGAACAAGTTCAGATTCTCCAGTACCTCTTTCCAAGCCCACATGTTGCCCTGAGTCTCAGTGGTTCTGATTCTTGTCAGTGGAGAATAGCCAGGGCTCTTCCTCAGTTACATTATTTTTGAATTCCACTATTTTTAATTTTACTTTTGCAATTTTCAATCCTCAAAACATTACTAAATGAGCATTAGCCATGGGTGGGCATGTTATAATATCCTAGTGTTGAAATTAAGGGGAATTTTTTTCTGTGCTTGAAGACAACGGACATCCTTCTGAACTACCTTTTGAACTAATCACTGAGTAGGCAATCTATAATTCCTTCATATTAAAAATGTCAGTATATAAAAGCACTTCAGTTGTTGAGAAGACACTCTTGGTGTCTTCGAGAATGATTGATGTTTATGTTTGTTTTCACTTATTTGTCAGATTTGCAAACAAATTCTCTATTATTTGTCAGTTTGTGAAAAGGCATTACGAATAATCAAATGTTCTTGATCATAGAATAATGGATTGATATTTGTCTTATACAATCCAGTTTTGATTATATTCATTTGTCATCTTTCTAAATATCTTGAACATTTTGGCTAAGTAAAATATCAAGGCTAGGGAATCCTTCAATATTATGATTATAGTTGACCTTTGAACAACACAGATTTGAACTACATGGCTCCATTTAGTTATGTGGATTTTTAAAATAAATACAGTACAGTATTGCAAATGTGTTTTCTCTTTCTTGTGATTTTCTTAATAACATTAGCTTTACTTTATTGTAAGAGTACAGTATATAACTCACATAATATATAAAATATGTGTTAATTGACCATTTATATTTTCAGTAAGGCTTCCAGTCAACAGTAGGTTATATTAGTAGTTAAGTTTTGGAGGACTCAAAAGTTGTATGTGGATTTCTGACTGTGTGCCCACCCCCCATGATGTTCAAGGCCAACTGTACTATTCATTTTATTTGACTTATAATTTCATTAGACTATTAACCCCTAAACATTTGGAAATAAGTTAAGCCTACTTCGACATTAAATCAATCATTCAAAGTCTAGAGAAGTTTCAACAACTCTGTGTGTGTGTGTGTGTGTGTGTGTGTGTGTTTAAGGTATTGTGTGTATGAAGATTCAAGGGGCTTTGACCTTCTCCCTTTGCTCTTCCATTTTGTGGCTTGGAGTGAGCTTTCCAAATTACAAATTCGATGGTGCCTCTCCCTTTTAAGATAAAGTTGACAGAACCCACAAGTCTATGATTTACAAGAGTGCTTATCTTTACCTAGTACATGGTGCTTTTTCTTTTTCCCTTTACATGTTTTACTTGGATAACTTACTCACCCTGCAGGCCTTATTGAACTTCTCAAGACAAAACAACATTGCTGGGTTCCAATAGCACCCTGTATTTATTCTCATTTTAACTGTTGTTATTCTGAATATTTTGGGTCACTGCCCATTCCCACCCCAGCTGAAAGATCTTATCTTTTTCATCGTTGTATACCCAGTGTCTAGCACAATAACAGACTACAAGGTGGATGTGTAGTAAATGTTACTTGAGTGAATGAATGAATGTTGAATTATAAATCCTTCAAAGTCCTTCTCAATTTTGTCAGTATGATTCTATATTGCTTTTTATGGAGTTCATTGAGCTTTTAATGGTGGTGATTAGAGAACATTTATTTTCTTTTGACCCTGTTTTATCAGAGGCTGAAATAGAAGTAGGGACATAACTGTAGAGTGCTTTGGAGTTGAATCAAAACAGTGCAGCCAGAAAAGGAGTAAGGAGCAGGAGATGATATGGGGGACTAGTTTGGGAAGTTTCTCATTCTAAGAGTTGCTGTTTCCCAAGGAATTAACAAACCTGTATACTGACATGCAATTGCCTCCTGCTGTTTACCTCGAGTTTTAACAATATCAAGTTTGCCATTACATATCTACACTTGCCATATGGCATGACTCTACCCACTGATACACCAGCTCCTAAACTTAACTACACATGAGAATCAGCAGATACCCAGGCTCCTCTTCAGACCAATTAAATCAAATCTCCTGGTGTAAAATCCAGACATTGTTAGTTTTTAAACCTCGTCAATCAATTTCAATGTGCAGCCAATTTGAGATCCACTGTACTTGACGATGACAACAGAAGTGTTGATTTGGAATCACATTAAACTCCATGAGCATGCTCCAGGAAGGCATCGTTGGATTAGAAAACCACCTCTAGCAGTGAGCTATAGCACCACCACAGGAAGGTATTTGATTTCTTCTCAAAACATTTCTTCTTTGTAGTGGTGTAATTTAAAATTATGTTTATTTTAAAGTACTAATGGAGCCTCAAATGAAGGCGCTCTAATTACTTTCAGGAGTGCTGAAATAAATGGCTACTTTGGCAAGGAAAAGCATTGCGTATGAAAAACTAATCTGCTTCCTTACTGCCACCTTCCTGAAGCCCATGCTGAAAAAGAGCTTAAATTTTTTGTGACTCTATAAAGAGGAAACAGAACCTCTGTTACTTTTGAGTCCACTGACACAGAAGGGATATTGAAGTTGCATGCAGGAGCTTCAATTTAAGCACAAACTTAAATATCAAAGCAAATCTCCTAGTTTTAAAAATGAAATCAGGATTATTTTACTGGGGAAAAATCCTTAGCCTCAAAAAAGCAAAGCTACCATGATAATCATTCTTATAAGAAAATACACCTGTTTGTTTTACCCTATTAACACTGAAAATTTGAAGTGGTTTTATTTTTAAGAATTTTTTTTCTCTTTACAATAATATTTAAAACACTGTCCCTTTGAGAAGTTTTCACTATCAACGTTTGATGTATTTATCATATTAACACTTCTTATTTCCCTCCACTTTCCCCTTCAAAATAGTTACAAAAAAGAAGGTTAAGATTTCTTTCAATTCACTCTCAAAATGCTGTACTTCCCAACCAAATTTTAGAACAATATTTTTGCCAAAAGGTTCTTATCTAACAGTTATATGTTTCCTTAATTTTCATTTGACTTTGCTGTGTACAAAAGCAAGACACAAGCCAGAGACTGTCACCTGCCCTTTCACTGCTTTCACTGAGGTCAAATTGGCAGGTACATAGTATGGATATGGGGGAGAGGATAGCAGAGTAAAAAGAAAAGTGGATACATCTTGTACTCAATTCAGCCATCAAGTCAATCACACAGGATTTAATACTTCACAAATACTGTGCACTTAACGTGATCTTGAAGTCACTAAAGATTTCAACAAGATCCTCAAACTTTGACCCAAACAAACCTTGGTTACCAAGAGATTGCTGAAGGTATTGCTTTACCCACGACCAGGTGTTGCTAAGCATGGAAAGAGGTTCTGAACCAGCAAGGACCTTCTGCCTGGGGTTTAGTTAGGTACACAGAAAATTTGACTGCTTTGAAATTTTTGAGATGTTTAAATTTCTCCTTGTGAGTCATGCCGCAACACCCTACTCACATCACCAAAATTGTGTATTCACACATACTTACCATTAATAAGAAAAACACTGCTTGTTTTGTTTTTAAATCATTTTAATACGAGATCTCAAGCCATTACCCTCTAGTCCTTTAATTTTTATTTCTGACATTTACCTTCTTGATCATTAGCTACATTCTAGCTCTTTGATTGTCTTCTTAGCTCTTTAGATTTTATTTCTGACATTTTCTCGAATGTTGGAATTGCTCTTTGAAGCCACAACTATTATTTTTTCATGCAGAAGGTGCTATTCATTTTAAACTCCTACTGGCATTATGATTCTAGTTTCTGTATAGCTGTGCTATACAGACCATGGTCTTCCCTAAGGAGCTTTTCCAGTGATTCTGGTATGCTGCCAGATTTGGGAACCACTGCTCTAGAAACAAAAGTGTTTCTTAAATGAGATTGAACAACTTCTCCTTGTAACTAGTATAGCTTAATTAGTGGAAGAAGATATTTCACAGAACTCTATTGATAATTATACGATTATGAATATAATTTGTTTAATAAGGAGTTTTGCATTTGTTAGAAACTAAGACCAAAATAAAATAAATACAAAATATCTCCCCACTTACAAAAATCTTTGAAAATACCCTCTACATCTTTCATTGCAAGTTCAAAATAATAATGCAAATGGGATGCGTGAAGTATATAGGCAAATTAAGAGAATGGTGCACATCAGATACCACATAAGGAAGAAAGAATGAAATGATAAAGCATCGTCAAAATATCTCCATATATTTTGGGAGAAATGTGTTAAAAGCATTGAGATGGAAGACACAGATCTTCTAGGTCTTTCTGCTGTTTCACAGTTTAAAAATTTCTATTTACTATTTTTTGTTTTCTTTTACTGCCATAATAAATTACTACAAACTTAGTGGCTTAAACCAACTTGTTAATTATCTTACAGATGTGGCATTTCTGACACAAAATCAAGGTGTCAGAGAGCTGAGTTTCTTCCTGGGGCTCTGGAGGAGAATTCATTTCTTGGACTTTTCCAGTTTCTATAGACTGCCTACATTCCTTGGCTCCTGGCACCTTTTCCCTCCATCTTCAAAGCCAGTAACAGAAAGTCTTCCTTTCACATTGCATCTCTCTGATCCTTCTTCCTTAGTAACATCTCTAAGTTTTATAGTCCTTCTGACTATAACCTAGAAACCGTTTCCAGTTTTAAAGACCTATGTGATTACACTGGGGCTGCCCAGATATTCTAGAATAATCATCGTATCCCAAGGCCTTTAATACCTGCAAAGTCTTTTTGGCATGTAATTTAATATATTGACAAATTCCAGGGATTAGGATATAGACATAGTTAGGGATTTTAATTCTGCCTACTACAGCATGTGTGATCTTTAGGCAATAATTTGTATGCCACATCTTCTATAATTTTATTGAATTACATGAATTATATAGTAAGGTAAATTTAAAAACTACATTACGTAAGTTTTGTCAACTGCAGATGACTTATGGCTAATGGTAGAACTGATGTTAATAGATTCTTAATTGGGGCTTTGGTCTAAATCGCCCTTGAAAATTTCTTAGGAAGACATAATTGTGAATCCTAAGCATAGGCCTATCAGTAACAACCAATATAATCTGATTTTTCTTCACTATTGGAATAGATCACTAGCATTGTGATCTAAGTACCAGATACAGTAGTTAGTAGATGAAAACTGTGTATCTTTAAACATTTTAATCACAGTGAAATGACACACCACAATATCACAATATGAGAGGCACTTTGTAACTGGGTGAGTAATTCAATAGCACGTTTACACACCCAATCCCTCACTCACTCTGATTATATGGCCTGGAATGGTGGGATTAATTTAAATTGTTCTCTGTTGCATTCTATTTTGTAGATTCTTGCTTGCTTGCTCTCCCAATCCACATGTTATAAATACAAGTTATACTGAACCATGTTGCTTCATCAATTTCAATTTTGGCCATCGTTCATAAGAAAAGAAATAAGTTAAACAAACAGGGAATATGGATTCTATCCCTGTGAGTTCCCTCACCTCCCCCTCCACCACCATCTAATAGTTCATTTTGGAATGCAAGACTTACACAACTTCTAGAACTGTGCTTCTCAAATTATGATATGCATACAAACTACCCGGAGACCTTATTAGAATACAGATTCTGATTTAGCAGATCTGGGGTAGAGCCTAATATTTCTTATTTAAACAATGTCCCAGGTGATGTGATGATGATGGATCCAGTTTGAGATAGTTTAGTACCTTCTGATGACATGCTGTTGCTATCGTAACCCTACTCTCTAGGAAAGGAAGCTGCAGATACAGGCATTTGGTGTATGTGGTTGGCTGAGGGACCACAGGGGCAAAGCTACCATCTGTGGGATTATGACTGAATGCCTCCAAGTCAGAACCCCACTAGGGCAAAACTTTAAGGCGTTGCCACCAAGCCTTGTATAACTCTTGGCTCAATGATAGTGAAGGCTGGATTGCTTGCTGAGATGGGATCCCAAAGCCTCTCCAGTTGGCCAAGAGCACATGGGTGGGTGGGTGGGGGTGCCAGGGAATGGCAGGGTGAGGGACTAAAGCATGAGTGCTTATGTTAGGACTGGGAGTGATGATAAACTATGCCTGAACAGTGTGAAACCAGAGGAAACTCTGGTGAAGGACTATAGCAAGTCCTATGCAGATCCCTCATCTGATCTGGGTTAAAGGGAGAAAGACTGAGTTGTCTACTAGCCGGTTCCCTTCAAAGTTTCCCTCAGCATAGCAGGCACCATGGAGAATGCCATGTGAAAAAGAAGGCAGAGATCAACAAGCCAAGGACTGCTAAAGATTGCCAACAACCATCAGAAGCTATGGGAGAAGCAAGGAGCAAATTCCCCATCAGCACGCTCAGGAGGAGCCAGTTCTGTCACCATCTTTTAAGTAACAAAGTTTTAGTGGACTTGAGCTATGAAGGATCTTACTTTCGATCTCTCCACACTCCTATAGAAGGTGCTGAATTATATGCTATTACTCATCTATGGAATGTGATAACTTCTCTGACCTATACTAAGCATTTAATATATATTTTCTGATTTAATCCCTACAATGGTGCCAAGAGATGGGCATTATCACAATTTTAAATAAAAGGAAGCAGAAGGTGAAAAAAGTCAATGATTTGTTCAAGACCACATAATTTGTAAGTGGCACAGCTGAATTCAAATACATCTCTGCTTTTCTAGGATCCTGAATTTTAATCACAGTGCTATAGTAAACATTTCAACAGGGAGTATACCCAGAACCCCAACTCCAGACATTAGAATATTAGAATATGAGATTGCGTTTTAATTTTTTATACCATTTTTAGGGCATACCAACTTTGTTGTCGGCTCAATATTTGTTCAATGACTGGTGGTTTTCTCTTCCTTTTTCTTTCTTTTCTTCTTTTTCTTTTTGGCAGTAGAAATCATTGAGCCAGCAAAGCAGAAGCATGTGAAGCCCTCCAGCAGATAAACATTTTCCATTCACATTTTGAAGAGAATAAAAAAGCCAAATAAAAGAACCCAAATGGCAAACACTGTAAAGCCATTCCTTCATAAAAATAAATTTTTGGTGAAGAGGTCTTTCATTTGGAAATTAGATCCAGCTTCTGCTTATGGAAAAAGCAAGTAAAAGGCAGGGAGAACCAGTAGGTCTGCTAACTATATAGCCACACGGTGATACTTAGAGTTCCAGAATGCAAAAATGTAGACTTAAAAGATTCGAACAATTTGTTTGCATATCTGTTCCCTGTGAAATCAGGCATTGCAAAGAAACAGTGTCTTGTAGCTAGCTCAGAATGATATAATTCAGGACAGATTTTTTTTTCTCCAACACATGGTTTTGAAATTGAAGATTTCTTTTCTTTGAAGGAATATGGAAAAGTCATTATGGACCAAGTGCAAAAAATTAAGCTCAGAGTAAGATTTTCATGGCACGTAACATTTCACTTCCTGCTTATCTTTGATTGGATGGGTATATTTCTTGTCAGCAAAGACCAGTAGGTTTTCCAGAGCTGAGGTCAGTGGTAGTCCAGTGATGGTAACATAGTGATAAGGCTTTCACATTCTAAAGGAAAATGATTTTTGTCTGTTGTGAATTCAAAATATTTCTTTTTATTTTAAGATTATTTATTTATTTATTTATTTTGAGAGAGAGAGAGAGAGAGAGAGAGGCAAGGAGAGGAAGCGAGAGAGAATCCTAAGTAGGCTCTATGCTGACAGTGAGGAGCCTGATGTAGTTGGATCTCACAAACCATGAGATCATGACCTGACCTGAAACCAAGAGTCGGATGCTTAGCCAACTGAGCCAACCAGGCACCCCAAAATGTTTATTTTCTCTAATTATTCTAGAAATTGTCTTTTTGCATTATCTTATGCCTTACCTTATGGAAGACAAGTAGCTTCTCCTTCCTTTAAGTTAAAAAAATAGTTCATTCTTTTGTACACATAAGCAAGACAAGGCAGCAAATGGTGTGAGAGGTGGCAAGCCATGATCTCTGCCCTGTAGAACCTTAAAACCTGGGGTTTAAATAATCTGGGGTAAGCGGGATGAAAAAGAAAGAGAATGCACTATTCTTTACTGAGCACAAGACACCTCCCACGTCTTGGGCTAGGAGCTTTAAATATATTATCTAATCTCTACAACAATCAGTACTACTAACTGATTTAAACCCCAGTTCAGTTGTCTCAAAAGGCAATTTCCTTAATTTAGTCCTGAAAGTAGAAATATCATATAAGAGTTAAACCGTTTATTTAGAAGATTCTCAGAAGACGAAGACCTTCAGGATTACCAAGATCTATTACTTTTCTAAGACTGCTGTAAGGAAGTACCCCAAACTGGGTGGCCCAGAACAAAAGAAATGTATTCACTCACAGGTCTGGAAGAGTGAAGTCTGAAATCAAGATGTTGGCAGAACCGTGATATCTGTGAAGGCACCAAGGAAACGTTCTTTCTTGCCTCTTCTTGGTTTCTGACAGTTGTTGGCAATCCTTGAAATTTCTTGGTTTTCTATGTTCCTTTGCATGTTGTTCAGGTTGGGGATGCTAGGATTATAGTGACTGCTCTCAGTGGGACTTTATGTTTCTAAGCTAACAGTAAGTTTTTATTTTTACTTTTTTGTTTGTTTTGTTTTTAGTAGAGAAAAGAGACATGGAAATATGATATGGGAGAAGTAAAAAGAGGTCGATCAGCGGACCAGTCATACCTGGGTTCTCCTCCCAGGAACCTTCAAATCTATGATCTTAGAACCAGATGCAGTTATTATACAGTTCAGATAGTTGTGGGGCTAAGAATAACGACTTAACTCACAGGTGGTGAGATCTAAACTTCCTAGTTGTATAGCCATGGACAAGTGACTCAATTCAACTTCAATTTCTTCATCTGTAAAATTAAGATAATAAACATGGCATAGGATTTCATGAAACAATACATTTAAAGAGTCTGGAATCATGTCTGGTGTATAATGGACCACAAAATTTTGTTCTCTATGTCCTTTGGCTTAAGTGGGTACACTATATCTCAAAGGGGTCACAGTTTAGGAAATCTGATACAGGGCCCCTCTATTAGCAACTAGAAAAAGAAAAGTAGTAAAATGAACCATGATTAGCATATAACACAGTAGAAGATACTGAATAGTTACCAAATAACAAATGGAGGTATGCAGGTTTAAATTGCCTTTTTGCTCCTTGAGTAGAAGCCTCAATTAGAAGCAATGTTTCAGGCGCTAAAAGTAGTCAAGTGTCCAGTACTAAAAAACGGATGGTGTAGATTTTGCTTAGATTGAAAAACCCATAAATCCAATCTAGTAAACAAAATTCTTTATTCTAAATGAAGTAAGTGCTATACTGTTGATGAGTTAAACAGAAACACTGTAATTTAATCTCTAGTCATTAACATCATTTCAAAACTATTGAACTGTGGTTTTGCCGTTTATAACACCAAGAAAAATCCATAATAAAAGCAAATTTCCCATTCAAATAGAAGGCTATTCTTCTTAAAAGAATGTATTAGATATATAACAACATATATTTGATTATTTATAAAATTGTGCATTGTTTTAAATACTTTAATCTGTTGATCTTTAGATTTCTATTTTATCACCCCTTTACACACTTTCCTTTTCTTCAGTTACATATGCTCTTATCGCCTCTTTATGTATTTTTTTTTTACGTTACATATTTCATCATCACGCTTATTCATTTTCATGGTGATAAAGTTTCTAAACATTCCCCTTCCGTTCACAGGTACCATTCTTTCTAACCATCATTATTTGAAGACTTGAAACTTTACCCAGTTTAAAATACTCCAGTTTAGGGGCGCCTGGGTGGCTCAGTCGGTTAAGCGTCCGATTTCGGCTCAGGCCATGATCTCCTGGTGAGTTCCAGCCCCACGTCAGGGCTTGTGCTAACAGCTAAGAACCTGGAGCCTGCTTCGGATTCTGTGTCTCCCTCTCTCTCTGCCCCTCCCATGCTCATGCTCTGTCTCTCTCTGTCTCTCAGTAATAAATAAACATTAAACAAAGTTTTTTTAATAAATAAAATACTCCAGTTTATATTTATATTACATGATACATATGTCTATAGAATATTAAAGTTAAAAAGATGGAAAAATACAATTTAAGCTTACATTTTTTAACTAGCTTTGTCTTTCATGTAGCCACATCCTTCCTCACTAAAGAAATGAAGTTGAATTAGAAAAAGAAGTTCTCTTAAAAAAAGATACATGTATCTGTATGTATGCTCATACACACACACACACACACACACACACCCATATCCCCACACCTGTAAACATTTTCTTTCCAAAGTAGAGTCAATCTAATGCATTTTTTTTCTTTTTAAAGTTGATATTTTCCTATTTTGAGTGAGACAGAGAGTGCGAGCAGGGGGAGGGGCAGAGAGAAGGGGAGAATCTCAAGCAGGCTCCTCCACGCTGTCTGCGCAGAACCCAACACAAGGCTGGATCTCATGCAATTGTGAGATCATGACCTGAGCCAAAATCAAGAGTTGTCAACTGCCTGAGCCACCCAGGTGCCCCACATCTAATGCATTCTTAAAACCCTACAATCTGCAGGACCCCAGAAATTGGGCCAGGTGATTCACATACTTCAGTGGTTATTCTTTTTTTTTTTTTTGTAATTTTTTTTTAAATTTATTTTTTAGAGAGAGAGACAGAGCATGAGTGGGGGAGAGGCAGAGAGAGAGAGAGGGAGACACAGAATCCGAAGCAGGCTCCAGGCTCTGAGCTGTCAGCACAGAGCCCTACACGGGTCTCGAACTCACCGACATGGGGCGAGAACACACAGACTTTGAGATCGTTGGAGATCATGACCTGAGCCGAAGTCGGAGGCTCTACTGACTGAACCACCCAGATGCCCCTCACTGGTTATTCTTACAGCAAATCTAGAAGGTAGGCACAGGGTTATCATCAAGAATGTAATTTGCCTAAGAACACAAAAGCTAAGCACTGAGGTCAGGATATTAATCCCAGTCTTTCTGATTCCAGAGTTTGTATGCTGCCCTGTGCCCAATTTTGCCTTTTTTTCCCCCTAAAGAAACTTGAAGTGTATAATTCTAAGGCATCACTTTACTTGCATATTGGTTAAGTCTATGATCCCCATTTTTAATGCTTCACTTCTTCCTCTGAAAGTTTTTCACATAGTAATCAGGAAGCTATTTTTATCTGTTGCAAAGTCACATGCTTATAATAGGATCCATTTATGTGACAACAAAATTACTTGGGATGTTTACGTAAGATTTTTAATGCGGCCCTCAACATGAACTACTATTTAATGCTTTTTGTAATTTGCGCAAATAAACTGATTTCCCTTCCTAAACAGGACATAGGGGATTTTTTCTCATTAGCTATAAGCTATTTGATATGGCCCATCTTTAGAAAAGTTGACAACAAATTTATCAAACATGTATTTTTAGGAAGTATTATTGATATTTTATGGAACTGTTCCTTTTACAGGAGAGTTCATTGAAGATTTTCATTTAAAATTATTATTTTTTTTAAATACTATTCTTTTTTGACCAGAGCTACTGAATTAAATGAGATTTGTTGTAAACTGCTTGCTGGCATCCATTCCAGAGATGGCTTTTGGAAGGAACATTGGTCGCCCTTACTGAAGTAAAGGAAGGGATGAAAATATACCTTTATGCCCCTGCATAACCAAAGTAATTACACCAATTTGACAGAAAAATATGGATACACTTTATGTTTTCTTCTTCCAGAAGAAATTTAAGCAAAATAACTTGTTTGGTGGCCAGATGGAGGGCCACCACATTGTGAGATTGAAACAGAATGGACTAGAAAAACCCAGTACATTCAAAATAGATTAGAAAATGTGATTCATTTTATTTGGTGGAAAAACAGGATGTCTTGACAAATGAGAAGAAAAGAAAGCGTCCCAAAGAAAGCATCCCTTTGCTTGTATATTTCAAGCTGTCTCTATGCCAGTTGTTTAAGCATTCTCCTGCCTCACCTACTTAAATGTTCACGGAAAGGGTGTTTCATATGCTGAAGGAGCTCCATATCATTCT
This sequence comes from Prionailurus viverrinus, assembly GCF_022837055.1. Classification (NCBI taxonomy): domain Eukaryota; kingdom Metazoa; phylum Chordata; class Mammalia; order Carnivora; family Felidae; genus Prionailurus; species Prionailurus viverrinus. The sequence continues at coordinate 116,335,386 of NC_062564.1, forward strand.
TGTTCTTGAACAGTTCTGACAGCTTTAAGACTGTAATTCTAGAAACAGGAGCCTGGTATTAAGCATCTGCACATGTTCTCCATTATTTCCTCCAGAAGAAAACAATAGCTGGGTAAGATTACACTCTAATGGAATCCATTTTCACTAAATAGGTACATTTAGTCAGATGTAATTTGGTAGACCATAAAAGAGAAGAAGAAGAACCTATTTGAAATGAGAAAGGCAAGTATCATGCCTATTAAAAAGTGTCTGAGTAACCAATTACGCATTCATGCATAATTGGAGACTTGGATACACCTGAGTCTTGGAGAGTTTTCAGAAGAAAAATCAGTATTTAAGCTACCAGGACCTTTATCAAGGATGTTTTGGTTTGTGGACTTAATACATTCCCATCCTCCAATAACTTTTTTTGAATGAAATTTATAAGGAAGCTTTTCAGTTGGCATGGTAAAGGGAAAAATGGACTCTAAAGGAAACTAAGAAATATAACTCGTGGTTATCTAGACAGCCAATTGGTCCCAGATAACCTTGTTGATACTCTCGGTAATTTGCTATATTTCAGGAGGAATTGAATTGATTTGCATATTGACATGCTATGCATAAGTGTGATTGATAAATCACCACTAAAACGTGCAGCACTCAGCTGGTAAAAAGAAAAATCTGAAAATCATTTTACAGGATGAACAAATAATTGAAACTTTTTAACCTGGAAAGAATATCTGGCAATATTTTTAGTGTTGCCGTGGGATGATTGTTTATTCATTCATTCATCCATTCATTCAGCCACTCATTTAACAAACATTTATTGAGAGCCTACTGTGTGTCAGGCCTGTGCTGGAGTTTAAGACGTAGAAATAGCTAGTGCGATGAGTATAGGTATTCTTTGTAATTGAAAGGAAGAACTGAGACTAATGCAGAGGCATTACAGATTCAAGCTTGCATTTTTCATAGATTGAATATTTCTAAAAATCAGAGATTTCATAAAAATAATGGGCCATTTTGTGTTATAGAACTTTCTAGGCACGGTCTAAAGGTAAAAATGTGCTAATTTGTAGGGAATATTTAACATATGATAGTTGGTGACACGTTCTATGCTTCCTCTCAACCCAGTGATTTATTTTTAAAGTCACATATAATTTATTATTAGTCAAATTAAAATGAGCTTTTCAGAGCTAATCTTGGCCTAAAGAGAAAGCTAAACTAGGTGTCAGACAGACATTCTTCAGAGAAGCAGGAAACAAACCTACCAATTGTATTGCTGTCACACCTGCCTAAGAAAGGAGAAAACCCATATTGTGCAGCTGTTTTCCCCCCTTTCTGCTAGTTTTTAGACTTGCAAAACAAGTCACCAAGGGAACTATGAAAACCTGTTTCCAGCCCATGACCTAGTAATTTTGTGTGTGAGGTTAATCACCAGACATTGCCCTTTCTTTGATGTCTTGGAGTATGAAGGTAGTTGTGGCCTCCACGATCTGTCAACTTCAACACCCACGTGATTTCATAGTTTACCTTAGAACTTTGGCCTCAAAAGAACTTCATTCAAAAAACTTTCTTTAGAACATACTAAACTTACAGTCTGCTCTCTATGAGAATTGTTCAGTTACTTTTCCTAGAAATAGAATGGAATCCTTATCAGGACATTTGAAACAAGAAATCTCTAAATTTATACTTTTTCCCCCCTACATTTGTAGATCGTGTCTTCCATAACTCAAATCATAGGCTATTTTTAAAATCTGATCTACAGATTATTGTAGATGGGGCCAGCTTTGCATAGGAACACTCACCACTTAAGAGATCATGTGACTTTGAAGATCCAGAATGACAAATATACTTTGTCTCTGTACATTCTATTTAACTTTCAAGTGAAAGATTTCCAAAGTAGACCTTCTTTGGTTTTTAATTCTCCAGGACTACTCCCCACACCCCTTTTAAGATCTCTCAATATCACAGAATTAAGGGTTTGGAACAGATATTCACATGGCTAAGTAAAAATGTAGAAGTAATTTTTTTTTTAATTTCTCATGACAAAAGGGTGCTTAAAGGTACAGAGAGTCTTATTCCTCAGTGACCTCATTCTATATGTGAGAATGATATGTTTTCCCTCCAACATTATGTAGGATTATGAAAATTCATGTTGGTGAATTTATTTTTTGAAGACTCGTCCAGCAAAAAGTGAGTAAGAATAAAATAAATTCTTTCTCTGTATTTTATTTCATGAAAAACAGTAGATCAAACATCCCTTGACATTTGTATCTAAACTGAAAATGAAAAAAAAAAAACTGAGACAACAAAGAGGACATTGGTGAAATTTCTGAGATAAAGTTTAATTTCAACTTATACATTCTTATAAGTAGGAAAAATATTTTCAGGACTCTAATCAATATATTTACAATAATGTCTTTAGTGAGACGAAATTAAAATAAAAGGATTAACAAAAAACTATATATTTTAATTCCTGAATCAGTAATTCTGAAAGATATAATTTTAGAAAATGAAATTAGAACTATAATTAATCTTACTATAACATTTCATATTGTTAAATTCTGGAAACATAAAAAAGGAGATAAATTGGATTATAGGAAATGAATATTTAGGTAATAGTTCTGGTATTATATATAATTAATACTATTAATGGTATTAATATCTATAACAAATGAAACGTACTTTTGATAAAATAATATGCCAGTCTTGGAAATTTTTCTGTAGCAGAATAACAGCATATTTTAGTACAAAAATGAATGGGGAACTAAGAGCTACCCTTTCCCTAAAGCCCTAAAACCTTTTAGGCAGAGTTGACTGCATGTGCCCATGTGTTGGTCAAACAGGAGCCCTTGTAAGTGCTTGCTGTAGGTTCAGATGTGCAAGACAGTCCTCAGAGGGGTTCCAGTACTTCAAAGGAGAGCAGCTGGGGGCCAGATGGGGCCAGCGGTAGCCCGGAAAGAGTTAATTTGATAGGTTCCCTAGCAAGGTCTTATTTTTCCCTGGTTATTCTCCCATTTACACAAAGAAAGTTATGGCACTGAATTATAAAAGAGAGAAAAACAGGATTGGTCTCTAACCCTGAAATTAGTTTGTATCTGCAATAGCTGGCCCACTGAGAATAACCCACTCTTTGAATTATTTAATTCAGAATTTTTATAAACTTTAATTGTGAACTTGCCATTAGGATCGTTTGTATGCGTGTGTGTGTGTGTGTGTGTGCGCATGTGTGTGATTGTTTGGAAAGACTTCTTTCTGAAAGAAACGGGTATATGTGTCTAAATCCTGGACTGAAATTGTCTAAGTGGACTTTGAAAAATTATCTTAAGTGAACGTAAGCAAAATTTCGGATGTGTCATGGCCACTCTGGTCTTTGAACGTAGCCAGCAACGCATGGGCATCGCACCGCAAGCTCTGAAAACTTGACTTTTGTCCTTAAGAGATCTTAGATGGGTTGGTAACAACTCAGAGATAAAGAAAACTAAGTGGTCCCACTTGGTGAGAAGAGAGGAAGGCATGTGAACTTAATAGTGGAGAGGCTGCTAAATACAGTGTCTGCTGGCAGTTTCCATAAACCACAAAATGCTCTTTAAGTTCTTCAAACCAAATTACCTCAACCACTAGATAAGGTTTCAATGCATGATATTATTATGCCGCAGGCTTTTCTCCCCCTTCCAAGTTAATATCTTTGTTTTGATTTTGGCTGGGGAAGTTCCTTTGTTGGTCAGCCACAACATTTCCATTAACTCACATAAATTCCCCATCTCACGATGCTTGCCAGTTTTCTCCCTGCCCAAACAGGATAGATAACATTAGCAGTGTTGCGTGAAACATCTAAAATTAAAATGATTTTTCCCACAGCTTCCGACCGCTGGATTGTGAATAACTTCGGTATTATTCACAACCTTCCTAATGAAAGCAGTGAACTTGGGAATACTTTTTATTTTAACAAGGAACTAAATCTCCATGCCTGATATTAGAAATTGTTGATAAGTTTTAAAAAATAAAAGAATACCAGAGTTACTCCTGAGATTACTTTTGGATCTTGTGAAATCGTTTGCCTGCTCTGGTTGCCTAGAGCTGTGGTCACTGAGAGCTTGTATGGCTTCCCACTTCAGCTCCTAACAGCATGGAGTTACCTTGTAGGCCCCATATGCCTAATCCAGCAATCCAATCCGTCCACAATCCAAGTGGCCAACATATTCACTAAATTTCTATTGGGTGTGAAGTAAATTGGTCCTTGTGGATACTGTGGCAGTGACTACATGGGTAAAGTTAGCTCGTATTTCGTGGCTTAAATAAACTACAGAAATGAATGTATTACTGCGATGCCTAGGAACTTCCATTTATTGAGCATTTTACCAGGTATCAGGCACAGGCCAAGTACTCCACATACATCATCTCTTGAGTTACCGACAACAAACCAGTGACATGCATATTGTTTTTCAAATTTTACAGATTTATAGGTACATCTCCTTTAAACAATCTGCCCATGGGTATATTGTAACCAATAAAAGAGCCAAGATTTAAACAAGATGCCAATGGCCGTGCTCTGAACCATTACTCCATGCTATTTAATTGAACCCCAGTTAGCCAGCCTTTGGGAAGAATGGAGGAGAATAAACTTCTTTGTACTTGAACTGGTTTCAGATTCAAAAGATCTCAAGAAGAGGTACACACTGGTTCCGATCTTCAAAGCTCCTGAAAAGTCCCCCATTCAATTTATGGGCAACTCCATTTCTTTCTCAGAGGGACAGGAACACTTGGTGAGGTCTCAGTCAGACATCTTTGTGACAACAATGATAGCAATAAACCCAAAGGGTTTTTGTCTTCTGCCAGGCACTGTTCTAAGTGCTCTCCATGCAATGACTCATTCAGTCTTCACAACAACCCCATGAGGTAAGTTCTTATGTTCTGGGGGCAGGATGTAGTAGTGGGAGACTTTCCTATTCAAATATATGCATGAAGTGCTACCTACTGTATTCTCTTTTTAATGATTCACATTTCACATCAGCCTAGTAAAGTCTCTGAGAAGTTCTGCAATAAAGCAATTTATCTTTGTTTTAACCAGCATCTCAAATTTATTTATTTTTATTTTATTTTAGAAGGAGAGAGAGCACACAAGTTTGTGAGAGAGAAAGAGGGAAGGAGAGGGAGAATCTGAACCAGACAGAATGCTCAGCTCAGAGCCCAATGTGGGGCTCCATGTGGGGCTCTATCCCACGACCCTGGCATCATGACCTGAGCTGAAATCAAGAGTCAGGTGCTTAACTGACTGAACCACCCAGGCACCCCCCCCCCCCAAATTTACTTTAATATACACTCCCATATCCACTAACACTTATTAACATCTCATAGAGTGCAGATTGAGGGTTGCTGTTCCAGATCTTCAGTAATAGCCCAAATGCAGAAGCAAACCCTTGGGCAAATGTTCAATGGCCAGGAGGTGGGGAAGAGACAGCAGGTGTGGAGAGATGTTATTCCAGCAATTCTAGAGTCCACAGTAGAGACACTGGGCTCAGATGAGCAAAGTAGCATTTGAGATGTCAATCAAAAAGTTGTTTGTCAATGCTGAAAAAAATTAGGAAAAGTTTGGCACTTAACTAACCCAAGGCACTTAACTAACCCCAGAAATAGTAGTATTTCTGCTACTACTTAATGTAAATCTTTCATCTAATAATATGGTGATTTCAGGATGTAGGGCAGACCAGCATTATACATGTAACTGCGGATAACAGGATCAATTTGTTCAAGCTGAGATAATCTTGTTACATTTACCGGTAAGAATTGTTGGTGTTTCATAACCTGCTGCTTATCTTGGAACTCTGAGGAAAGTTTGGCAAGTGACTTAGATTCAAAATCTGGTCACCTTGCTGGCTCCATGGGATCAGTTTATAGTTTAGTGTTAGGATGGAAACAAAACAGAATGATGCAAGGTTCATGGAAACAAAAGGAGAGAGGCTCCAAGGGGCAAAGGGAGTGAGGGAATTAATTGTCACTGGAGTTCAGGGTTTGGAGCTGAGGATGTTGGTCAAATGGTTATGAGGGCTTTGAAAAGTTAAAGCCCCAATGATGGATAGAATTTGGAGAAGTACAGATTAGGAAACGTAGTATTTTGATGTGTATGTGTGTGTGTGTGTGTGTGTGTGAGAGAGAGAGAGAGAGAGAGAGAGAGAGAGACAGAGAGAGAGAGAGACAGAGAGAGAGGGAGAGAAAGAGAGAGAGAGAGACAGGTCAGGCCAAAACACACACACACACACAAAAAAAAAAAACACAAAAAAATCAGTATGGAAGAAAAGCACTGTAGCAAATTGAGCCTGTGTTCTAGGGATTGCAATCACTCGACCTGGCTTCATGGAAGTGCTTGCATGAAATTTCAGACAAGTAGGTTAAAATCAAGTTATGGGGTTCTTTGAAGGCCAGGCCAAAAGAGAGCCCTTTAGGTTCTTGAGCAGTGGGATGACATAAAAAATAGTGTCTTAGGAAGAATCACCTAGTGGTTCCAGGTGGGGTTACCTGGAAAGAAAGAGAGAAGGCAGAGGGCCATGCAGCTGGCCCAGGTACCAGAGCAGCATGATGAAGACATGTATTCATATTGCAGAGGAATGGAACTAAAAGAAAAGGTTTGAAAGATATCTGAGTATAAGGGTGAAGACAGCCATGAGAGATCGCAGGTGTACAAACCTGGATGAGTCCTAAAATGGAAGCTGAAATAATTGAATCTGAACCTCACTTTATATGTTACATCAATTTTGTCAACATACTGAATAATTATACTATAAATATATATAAAGTCATTGTTTCATATCAAAAAAGTAACATCTCAATAATTGTAGAATTTCTTTTCACAAAGGAGGTTTCCTAATCCATTGCAAAAAAAAGAAATGTGCTCTCTGATAATTTGTGAGGCCACATTAACTGTTTTACCCAAGTGTTTATGCACCATGGGTTATATTGGAAGGGCATTTTTCCTCTGTATAAATTCTATACTCACATAGGACAAAATTTTTTAATCTAGAAAAGAATCTGATGCCTTTCCTATTTAGCATCCTACCTTCAAAGTCTGTGCTACAGATTTCAGCTTCCTTGTCGTCATTTTCTTCCTATATGTCCAGAAGGAAAAAAAAAAAAAGGAGACAGACCTTTTTTAATTTAAGCATTGGATATATTTTCCCCTTCTTTCTGATCCCTCATCAACCTATTCAGTGCCTTGGGAGGCAGACCTGCAAAAGTGTGTCATGGGCACCCTTGCCTGTGGTTCCCAGTTTAGTTTGACCATCAGAAAGGAGTAGCAGGAGACTGAATGATGGGAGGAGTTTCAGTGGTATGTTGGAAAGAGCCAATGTTGCCAAGTCCGCTTTCAGTGACATCATGTTGCCAGTGTGCAATCAGCCATGATAGGAGAATTTATACCATGGAAATGAGCAAATATTACAAATCAGGGTTTTCAATGTTGGAAAATCAGGTTACCAGCATACCACTAGAAGAGTGTGGGTCCAGGTATTTATACTTTTCATTCTTTCTGTTTCCCAGCCATCTAAGTTGACTATGTACCTCCACCAAAGGTGTGTGGAAGGGACTCTCTCCATATAGCAACACTATTCCATCTTCTGTAACAAGTGCTTCCTCTTCAGGCTTACAGGAAATAATGGTTTCCTGCTCTGCTCACCTCAGACTACTATACCACTTTCTGTTTCTCTAAACCTGCAGCATCCAATATGGTAGCCACTAGCTACATGGGGCTATTGGCCACCTGATGGTGTGACTAACATAATAGGATAACTGATGAATTTATGTTTTTATTTTATTTGGTTATGATTAACTAATATTAAAATTTTAGAAACAAACAGTATAAAACATTTTTTCATTAAATACAACCTTGTTGTTTTGGTAGGACTTCATTTTACTTGAGACATTATTTGAACTGAGATAGGCTTAAATATATAATACACACCAGATTTCAAAGACTTCACATGAAAAAAGAGAAACACATGTAATAACTTCTTTATATTTATTACATATTAAAATAATATTTTGGCTATGTTGGGTTAAACAAAATTTATTATTAAGAATAATTTTACCTGTTTCTGTTCACTTTTTTAATGTGGTTACTAAAAAATTCCAAATAATGCCTCCTACTATTGGCGTTTTCTTCTCTAAACCTTGCCCATACTACTGAATATAGCCCTTTTTTATTCTTTTCAAATACACAGTTTAAATATACCATCAGTTTCTGACTGTTGGACCCAACTAATACCACCCTGCCACCAAAACAATAAAAAATAAGAAAGAAGAAAGAAAGAAAGAAAGAAAGAATAAAGAAAGAAGGAAAGAAGAAAATTTTAAAAATCTGTGATTCGTTTTATTCTTTATGAGCTAAATTACCACTCTATTTTTTAAATTATTTTAGAGAGAGAGAGAGAGAACACAAGTAGGAGAGGGGACAGAGGGAGAGAGAGGCTCCCTCTCAAACAGGCTCCATGCTTAGTGTGGAGCTTGATGCAGGGCTCGATCCCATGACCCTGGGATCATGACCTGAGCCAAAATCAAGAATCGCTAAACCAACTGAGCCACCCAGGTGCCCCAGAACTCTGTTTTTAAAGAGAAAATAAACAAGTTTGTTGGAGGGATATATTTAGTGGGCACTATTAGCTAGGTGACACTTAGCTTCTAACGATGTTTCCTAAACAATTTTTATGGTGAGGTCTAGTGGAGTAATCCTCAAAAATGTTTCCCAAATGTCAGGAAATATTAATAATGCTGAGTAGCTATCATATGCTAGACAATTTTTGGATAAATTGTTTAATTCAACTCTCTCAACAATCCTGAGAGATAGGACTGTTTTGAGATACCCTCATTTTACAGACCAGGAAACTGAGGCATGGAGAAGTTACTTGCCCACGGTTCGTAAACATGGAGGCCAAAATCAAGCCCATATTTCTTGATCTTTATAGCCCAGGATCACTCTAGCACACCAAATAAGAGTTACTCCTTACTCTACGGCATCTTAAAATTTAGAAGGGCAAGTTGTTGATTATACTAGGTCTTGATCTTTAAGCTTTCCTTGCAATGTATATGGTCTTTAGCCTCCTTTTCCCTCTTACCCAACCTCGCAGACCACATTGCACTTCTTTTGCCCCAAGGGGAACTATTTTCAAACAGCCCTAGGAAAGACCATAGCTCACAACACTTCCATGAAAAGTTGCGTCTAGGGGTGGCTTGTCAGGTCACTTGCAGGAAGGAAGAGCCAGAGGTTTGGTGAAATAAATCAGGCCAATTTGCATTCTGCTGAGTCCAGCCCCATCCCCAGCCACTATCTCATCCCCTCCTGCTCTTGATCCTTATTCAGAGTCCTATGTGGACCCTTAGTCTTGCTTCCCTTTAATGAGAATGGAAAAGGGTGTAACAGAGGCTCAGAGATGGAAACTGTGCCCAAGTCACAAAAGAGACAAAGGTCTTCCATTTGGGGTTGAAGATGTCACAGTGCTACCTCCTATTCATATTTGCAGTCTATGCATAATTTGATCCTCCTGCACTGACTCCAACTTACAGTGTAATTCTTATTGGGAGTTTTAAAGTGATGTTTACACACATGTTAGCACTTGTTGCCCTGGACTTCACGTATCCTCCCTTGCTAAATGGGTGTGAAATAAAAATATTTTTTTAAATGGAGGTAGGGACTGTACTTGAACCCATGTTAATTCCGGAATTGTGCACAGCTGTGTGACATTAAACTCTAAAAAGGAAATTATAGGAGCCTACAGGATCACTGCAAAATTGGTTATGGTTTTGGACTTCTTGTTTAGTGCAAGAAATCCTTTGGGTGCATAATAAATACCGACCATCTGATTAAATGTAACAAAGCAAGGGCTGCTTCCTCTTCTACCCATTTTACTGTTTAGCCTGATCTAGGATGACTGTGTGACCACCTAGATACCTTCTCATCTAAGCTCTTCTGAAGATGAACATAGAGGCAATGTTACCTAGGATTAAAAGCTGAGCTAAAATGAGGCAGTTGTGAGTTTAGCCATGTTACTTAAATGCTGCAGGATGGTGGGCTAGCTCCTCTTGACACCCCAATTTCCTTATCTGCAAAAAGAGGGTAGTGTCATATCAGTTAGGGTTCTTCAGGTGCAAGCAACAGAAACCAACTCTTAAGTAACTGACACAAAATATTTTTTAAAAGGGAACTTATTGTTATAATACGAGGTAGCTGAAATAATCCAAGGAAAGAATGAATTAGGCCTCAGAAGAATATGAAGTGATGGAGTGCCAGAGGTCTGGAAAGCAACACTTTATGGGCATTATTAGGGCACCTTGACCAGAATGGGAGAACTCTTACCTAATTTCATCCTTTGGCCTTTCTACTCAAGATGCAAATTCCCTGAAAGAGTCTGCAGGGTCTGGTTGGGGTCCTGCGTTCCTTCCTTTGGCCAAGGGAGGGCAGGAGAAAGTAGGGTGTCTTGACCAACAAACTGCAGTAAGAGAGACTGAGTTCTTATATAAAACATCAGGGTGCTGTTACCATGGAAAGAAATGTGGTATTGAGCAAGCAAGAGAAATGAAGTGTCTTACAGACTCTTGACTTCTAGAATCATTATGCCATTCAAATGAGATCATTGACTTAGGTACACACAGTGTACATATAAGTTGTCAATTAAGATGATTTAAAAATTGTTATTAGGAAAGAGTTCATAATCCAGTATACTCTACTAAGAATGATCATGTTTTCAAAGAGCGTATTTTATACACACACACACATAGACACAGACACACACAGCAGTCCCTTAGATTTTACTAATGGGACATTGTAGCAATTTGCTATCTAACTAGATGGAGATACAGGGAAAACAAAATAAGTAGTAATTATATCCCAAATAGTTAGCATGCAATTATTTAATTCAAAAATCTGCCTTTGCTATTTCAAACACAAGCCAACAATAAATCCCACGCCATCTATTTTAGTTATGGTAAATCATAGTCGTATGTGGTCATGATTATGGCTAATTGTGGGATAAAGGATTTAATTTTAGAGTATGAATGAAGTACACTCTTGTTGACATTTATGCATGACAGTCTGAGAACAATAGGGGAAGAGCTAACAGCTATGTGATATAAATTCCCCAACAGGGAGAATAATAAAGAACATTTGAATCAATGATTCTGATTCTTAATGATGGTACTGATGATTCTGGAAGCTTGAACTCTCCATATTTAGAATATACCAGCTGCTTCAAATTAGAGAGACTGTAGACTCTTCCGACACACATTGTTGTGTGTGTGTGTGTGTGTGTGTGAATTAGTCTCACTGATATGTGCAAACAGAAAATCTAGAATACTTGCTTTCCTGAAATAGTTTATGGAGGAATATATTCTGTGGTACATTGCTATGCCATACTAAGATTGGTAATGTACATTGAAATTTGTAACTTTTTAAAGAACCTTAAGAGAGAATCTAGTAACATTTGGCCTCAAATTGCTTGGGACTGCATGACATCAGGAACTTAAAAGGAACCAACTCTGATTTTTTTTTTTATTTAAACTTCTGCTTTCACTTCACAACAATGTCTCCCATTAAAACTAAACAATTAGCGCTGTCAAAGCAAGGCCTCAAACAATTAACATAAGACTCAAAGTTATTTCCCTCATCATAAATCTTCAGTAACAGGCAAAATATGTATACAATATGAAGAGGAACAGAGTATGCCCTCTGCTTCCATAACACATCCCCATTAAGAAAAACTCCTCTACACTGACGGTAGGTATTTAGTGTCACAATATAGCTCCTGCAAAAACTTTTCAGGGAATTCTGTAAATAAATACGAGTTGAAAGAAATTTAAAATAGTACCATTTTATAATTGTACTGTGTGCAATACACTGTGGGTATTAAACTGAATCTGAGTCACCACCCTTTCCATTATGGGAAGTTCTTAAAATTCACACAGTGCCTCCATCAGGCGGTGAGGGGGAGGAGACTTAGCTAACGACTCAGGTTGTGTCCCCATCAGAGACTCCGGTTGAATTTGTATATTTGTATATCTGACTGAGATTTCTTTCCTTCCTTCCATCCTCCTTCCCACTCTCCCTTTCTCTCTCTCTCTCCCTCTCTCTTTTCTTTCTTTCTTTTGGTTAAACGTGATATTGTAGAATCACATGCAATTGTAATAAGTGACATAGAGAGATCCAGTGGACCTTTTGCCAAGTATCCCACAGTGGTAACATCTTGCAGAAGTATAGTGCAATACAACCAGGGTTTGACATTGATGTGAGTCAAGATACAAAACATTTCCATTCTGCAATTATCTATCATGTTGCCTTTTATAGTCCCGGATACTTCTCTTCTGCCCTAATTTTGTCACTTTAAGAATGTTTCATAAACAGGGGCACCTGAGTAGCTCAGTCAGTTAAGTGTCCAACTTCAGCTCAGGTCATATCTCGGGGTTCATGAGTTTGGCCCTGCATCGGGCTCTGTGCTGACAGCTCAGGGCCTGGAGCCTACTTCGGATTCTATGTCTCCCTCTCTCTCTCTCTCTCTGCTCCTCCCCCACTAGTTCTCTCTCTCTCTCTCTCTCTCAAAAATAAATAAAACGTTTAAACAAAAAAGAATGTTCCTTAAATGGATTCATGCACTATATAATATTTGGGGACTGGCTTTTCTGACTCAACATAATTCTCTGGAACTTCATTAAGAGGCTGTTGTGTGTATTAATAGTTTATATTTTCATTGCTGGATAATAGTTCATGGTATGGAATACCAGTTTGTTTAACAATTTACCCATTGAAAGACATCTGGGTTTGTTTCCCATTTTTTTCAATTAAGAATAAAGCTGTTTGGGAATGCAAGCTGGTGCAGCCACTCTGGAAAACAGTATGGAGGTTCCTCAAAAAACTAAAAATAGAACTACCCTACAACCCAGCAATTGCACTACTAGGTATTTATCCAAGGGATACAGGTGTGCTGTTTTGAAGGGGCATAAGCACCCCCATGTTTATAGCAGCACTATCGACAATAGCCAAAGTATGGAAAGAGCCCAAATGTCCATCGATGGATGAATGGATAAAGAAGATGTGGTGTATATATATATATATATATATACACAATGGAGTATTACTCGGCAATCAAAAAGAATGAAATCTTGCCATTTGCAACTATGTGGATGGAACTGGAGAGTGTTATGCTAAGTGAAATTAGTCAGAGAAAGACAAAAAAATTATATGACTCCACTCATATGAGCACTTTAAGAGACAAAACGGATGAACATAAGGGAAGGGAAACAAAAATAATATAAAAACAGGGAGGGGGACAAAACAGAAAAGACTCATAAATATGGAGAACAAACTGAGGGTTACAGGAGGGGTTGTGGGAGGGGGTATGGGCTAAATGGGTAAAGTGCACTAAGGAATCTACTCCTGAAATCATTGTTGCACTATATGCTAACTAATTTGGATGTAAATTTAAAAAAAATAAAAAATAAAACAAGTTAATAAATAAATAAAAGAAAGAAAGAAAGATCTCCCACTGACTAATGAATTAAAATACATAAAATATGATTAAATATGTAGGTCATTAAGGTTCTTTAAAAAAAAACCAGACAATACAAAGGGGGAAAAGAAAGAAAAGTCGTTGTTCACCTTTGGAAGATGCAAGGTCACCGATTCATTATTTTGAAAGCTGGTTAATACAGAATGAATTTATCCACCTTTTCTTGTACCAACGGAATCCCAGGGTAACCAAATATGTCTTGAGAAGTTTCTCCTCATAATTATGTTCTAACTTATTAAGTGAAAGAGATATAATTAGAATACCACCATTTTGCAGTCCTTAATGAGTTGATGGATTTAGATAATTAATACATGTTTGAGAGGCATCAATGCTTCCTCATGGAAATACATAAAACTACCTCTGAAGTATTTTTGCAAGGAAATATAATGTAAATATGATTAGGTCCATAGACCTAAACTTCCAGGTTTCAGGAAATACAAGAGTCAGAGAGACTCTTGCTGTATGATTCCAACAGAAAAATTCAAAATGTCATGAACTCAAACAAATGACTGTTTCTTTAACATATAGATTGTAAAGGAAATAAAAATAACCATTTAAAATTGAGAGACATAAAAAACATATCTACCAATTACAATATGTGAAATCTTTTGGTCTTTTGATTTGAACAACTTGAGACAACTGGCAATATTTGAACATGAACTGTGGAGTTTGCTAATATTAAGAAGTTTAGTTTTTTAGTGTGGTAATGGTATTATTAAGACTCTGTCTTTTAGGTATATGTAGTGAGTATTTCTGGATAAAATTATATGCGGACTGGGATTTGCTTCAAAATGAAATCTAGAAAGATAAGTATGGATATAGATGAAACAAAATGGTCCTTAAAGTGATAATTATTGAGTCTGGGTTAACAGGCATATGGCATTAAATTATATTCTTTTTATATACATATCATAATTTTATTTAAAATTATTATGTGTTATATAATATACAACATTATAATTTTATATAATCTCTTTGTATTAGATAGTCTTTATAATAAAATATTTTAATTAAAATATGAAAAAAAGAATAAAGCTGCTACAGATACTTGCATACCAATGTTTACAGCAACTTTATTTCCAGTAGCCAAGAGGTACAAACAACTCAAATGTGCACCAACATATAAACGGGTAAACAAAATGTAGTACATGCATAGCATAAAATATTATTCAGCCTTAAAAAAGAGTGAAATTCTGATACATGCTACATCATGGATGAACCTTGAAAACATTATGCTATATGAAATGAGCCAGAAACAATAGGACACGTAGTGTATGATTCCACTTACAGGATTATCTAAAATAGGCAAATTCCTAGAGAGAAAAAGGAGAGTAGAGGTTACCAGGGATTGAAGGGGAGAGGAAAATGGGGGGTTCTTGTTTAATGCTAATGGAGTTACTATTTGGGATGATGAAAAAATTCTGGAAATGGATAGTGGCAATGGTTGCACAATACTGCGAATGTACTTTATGTCACTGAACTACACACTTAAACATGATTCAAATGGTTAAATTTTATACAATTGCTGTGTAAGCACTTGTACCCAGGTTTTTGTATAAGCAGAAGTCTTCATTTCTCTGAAATAAAAGCCCGGGAGTATAATTGCTGGGTCATATGACAGTTGCATTTTTATCTTTTAAAGACATTGCTAAACTATTGTCCCGAGTACCGTGCCATTTAAATTCCCATCACCAATGTGTGAGTGATCCATTTTCTCGGCATCTTCACCAATATTTGGTACTGTCACTAATTTAAAAAAAAAATTTAACCATTCTGATAGGTGTGTGCTGATATCTCGTTATTTTTTTTTTAATTTTTTAACGTTTATTTGTTTTTGAGAGACAGAGACACAGCGTGAGTGGGGGAGGGGCAGAGAGCGAGAGGGAGACACAGAATCCAAAGCAGCCTCCAGGCTCTGAGCTGTCAGCACAGAGCCAGACGCGGGGCTCAGACTCACAAACAGTGAGATCATGACCCAAGCCGAAGTAGGACACTTAACTGACTGAGCCACCCAGGCACCCAGCTCATTGTGGTTTTAATTTACAATTCCCTAAGAACTAAAGATGTTGAATATCTTTTCAGATGCATTCTGTCATCTGTATGTTTTCCTAGGTGAAATGCTTCTTCATGTCATTTGCCTACTCTCAAATCGAATTGTTTGCTTGTTTATTACTGAGTTTTGAGAGTTCTTTTAAAAAAATCTTTTTTTAAAATGTTTATTCATTTTTGAGAGAGAGAGAGAGAGAGAGAGTGAGCAGAAGAGGGAAACACAGAACTCTAAGTGGGTTCCAGACTCTGAACTGTCAGCACACAGCCCGACGCCAAACTTGAACCCAGGAACCCTGAGATCATGACCTGAGCCAAAGTCGGATGCTTAACCGAGTGAGCCACTCAGGCGCCCCTTGAGAGTTCTTTATATACTCTGTGTACTAGACCCTTGTCACAGATGTAATTTTCACATTTTCTCCTACTCTGTCACCTGTCTTTGAATTTCATAGAACAGAGTTTTAAAAATTTTGATGATGTCCATTTATCATTTTTTTCTTTCTGTGAATTATGTTTTGGTCAAGTCTAAGAACTCTTTGCCTAGTCCTAGATCTCAAAGATTTCTCCTGCTTTTGTTTTTCTTAGAAGTTTTATAGTTTTATAATTACATTGAAATCTGTGATTCATTTTGAGTTAAATTTTGTATAAGGTGGAGGGGTTCCTGGTGGCTCAGTCTAAGTGTCCGATTTCAGCTCAGGTCATGATCTCATGGCTTGTGGGTTCAAGCCCCACGTTGGGCTGTGCTGACAGCTCAGAGCCTGGAGCCTGCTTGGGATTCTCTCTCTTTCTCTCTCTCTCTCTCTCTCTCTCTCTCTCTCTTCCCCTTCCTGCTTATAACCTCTCTCTTTCAAAAGTAAGTAAATATTAATTTTTTTTTAAATTTTGTATAAGGTGTGAGATTTTGGTCAAGGCTATTATTCCCCCCCCCCCCCCCATGGATATCCAATTGCTCTTGTACCACTTATTGAAAACACTATCTTTCTCCACTGAATTTTTTTGATTGCCCAAAAATGATTCTCTTTCCTCCCATCCTCCTTTCTTTTTGGCTACTGCTTAACATACTCTACATAATCTCATTGTGGCTGGCTTTTCTTTGTGTAGACTAAGGTTATGGCACCTTTATGCTATGAAGTTGGATGCTCAACATGTACATGGAAGGCATAAATTTACATTTTCTTCCATATTTACAAAATAACCACACCAGCATATTACTGGTCCAGTTATGTACTTTCGTAGTTGTCATGTTTATTAACGTGCAAAAGAGAGAAGGAAACAAATAGTACATTTTAGTCCTCCCTTTGTTATACAATGTACCCAGTGTCAACAGCACCAATTAGTCTTGGTTTATTCCTGTTCTGCCATATTAGGAAGCCCAGAAACTAGGGAATGAGGCACAGGAGACTTTCCAGTCAACAAAAGTGGTGATGAGAACAGTGACGTATGCAAACAGATCCTGTACCTTCCACTGTCCTTCTCTCTCTCCCTCCCTGAACAAAGTAGACAGATCTTCGCTTTTGAATAAGGTTTTGAATATTTATTGTGTAGGTTGTAATATAAGAATTACAAAATGTGTCATTAGAGTGTTGAAATTGTTGATAATAATTCATTGATTTGCCCCGTATTTATTGAGTATATCAAAATTTCCCTAATTGCTGTTATAACCCTAAAGAAAAAAAAATTGTAAGTTTTGGTGTCCAAGAATTTATAATTTACCTGAAGACATGAGAATATACCTAAAACATAAATATGTTAAATATGTGCCATATAAAGGGAATGAATGATAAATGATGGTTAAAAACAAAAATAGTTCAGTGAAGAGGAAAAGTCTCTTTGGTTGGGAATGGATGTGGGAAAGAATCACTGAGCAATGAAGATGGGTTTTGCAGTAAACTTCAAAGTGGAGACAGGATTTCAGATAGTTAAAGACCATGAAGGATGCAAAGGACAGTGAAGATGATTACCCTAACAAAGATTTGGTGTCAAGAAAACAGGGCTCCTCTGTTTGGGGGATGATAGACCAGTTTTGACATTTTGGTTCAAAAAGTAGGAGATTCAAATACAAAGGGAATAAATGCATGGTAACACAATTTGAATGCAGTGGAAAGATGCCTATTTGTACCTGGACCCTATACTCACAACATCTCCCAAAAACATTCAAAGATTTAGGCTTTAAATAGGATGGAAGAATGTTTTCATTTGTGTAATTGCTTTTAAAGATTTTAGACTGAATAATGGATAAAATGTAGTGGTTGGTAAGAAAAATCTTTATTTTCCCAATAAGAGCTAAAAATATTTGTTTGCATAATTTGTCAGCATGAAATCACAATAATTTTGTTGCTAATTCAGTTCACTTTTGAAAAAATTCAGGCCAGGGGCATCTGGGTGGCTCCATCGGCTAAGTGTCCAACTTTGGCTCAGGTCACGATCTCTGGATTGGTGAGTTTGAGCCCCCAGTCGAGGCTCTGTGCTGACAGTTCCTTTGCTATACTCTGATTCTATCCATTTCCCCCATATAGGCTGACTGATAACAGCAGAGTCAATCAACACTTTAAATAATTTTTTTAATATGAAATTTATTGTCAAATTGGTTTCCATACAACACCCAGTGCTCATCCCAAAAGGTGCCCTCCTCGATACCCATCACCCACCCACCCACCCCCCATCAACTCGCAGTTTGTTCTCAGTTGTTTTTTTTTAAATTTTTTTAACGTTTATTTGTTTATTTATTTATTTTATTTTTTTTTTTGGGACAGAGAGAGACAGAGCATGAACGGGGGAGGGGCAGAGAGAGAGGGAGACACAGAATCGGAAACAGGCTCCAGGCTCTGAGCCATCAGCCCAGAGCCTGACGCGGGGCTCGAACTCATGGACCGCGAGATCGTGACCTGGCTGAAGTCGGACGCTTAACCGACTGCGCCACCCAGGCGCCCCTAACGTTTATTTATTTTTGAGACAGAGACAGAGCATGAACGGGAGAGGGGCAGAGAGAGGGAGACACAGAATCTGAAACAGGCTTCAGGCTCTGAGCTGTCAGCACAGAGCCCGACGCGGGGCTCGAACCCATGGACCGTGAGATCATGACCTGAGCCGAAGTCGGACGCTTAACCGACCAAGCCACCCAGGTGCCCCATGTTCTCAGTTTTTAAGAGTCTCTTATGCTTTGGCTCTCTCCCTCTCTAACCTTTTTTTTTTTTTTTCTTCCCCTCCCCCATGGTCTTCCATTAAGTTTCTCAGGATCCACATAAGAGTGAAAACATATGGTATCTGTCTTTCTCCGTAGGACTTATTTCACTTAACATAACACTCTCCAGTTCCATCCACATTGCTACAAAAGGCCATATTTCATTATTTCTCATTGCCACATAGTATTCCATTGTGTATATAAACCACAATTTCTTTATTCATTTAAATAATTTTTAAATTGTTATATGCTGCATTGGCAAAATTATGAGCAGATATTTTTCACACAATTGTGATTTCAATTGAGCAACATGTACAGGACTTGGAGTCCTGACCTGGATTGAATTCTTGTTCATGTCACTTGTCATCTTTGAGTGGGGAGATAATAATAGCATTTTTCTCATATTGTTGTGATAAGGATAAAATGAAACCATGTATGTGTGTGTGTGTTTTTTTTAAAGAAAATTGGTAGACTGTTAATTTAATAATATTAGGTAATAAACTTCATGATGGTCTGGACTACTTCTTATATATCTTGGGATTTTCCAAGTGCCCTGTGTACTACCTGGCATGTAGCACCTCGTTATTTTTGGTAGCATTATTGAAAATAGCAACAGTACTACAGCACATTTATTTGCCTTTATGCATAGAATCTGGTTAACAGGCTTGTTGATGGATAAATAAATGTCCTATGAACTTATTTACGAAGAATTTAGCATACATTTATCTTATTTAATCACAGTCAATCATCTAGAATAGAGAAGTCAAATTCCTTGTGTCCAAAATTATGACTTGTTATACTTGTTATACTTCTGATATGATATATCGTGTAATGCTGAGTAAAAGTCAAATTACATTTCCTCCATTGGCTTCACTTTAAGTTTAAGCAGATGTCATGCATGATTTAATAGTCAGGATATAACACGCAGAAAAGTTAAAAAGTTTAAGCTTAGAAGGTTCAAGCCTAAACATTTAAACTTACTTTGTGATAACATATAGACAGGTATAATGTTTATATATGTGCACATAACTATATCTTGAGGTTTATATCTATATATGTAAATGTGTAGATGTATAGGTACTGTAGATACACAATCATATAGTCTAAGTTGAAATGACTCCTAGTGCCTCAGAATGTGCTGAGTTTCAAATCACATTGAAACAAAATGAACATGTGTAGCTGTACAGCAATTGTCGTGCTAAAATTAAAACTATTTCAGAGTTCATATAGCATTCCAGATGAGAGAAGCTTTCTTTAATATAGACTGGTGTAGCAGAAACCAAAATACATGCAGCAGAATGAAATTTTATGTGTAGGTCTGTGGATGAGTGATTTAAGATTTATGATAATAAATTAAAGTGACTATTTTTATGAATTATCCCCTTATGAATCTATTTGACCATTTATCAAAATCTTACATGGTTAAATGTCAAGGTTTAACAAACAAACAAACATCTGGATACTATGACGGATGAGAAAGACAGAAGTGCATCTGTGCACAAGTACGGTGAGTGTAAGTTGGTAGTAAGGCTGGGAATAGCACAGCATTAGCTGAGTGTGTGACACACTTAACAGAACAGATCCTGAACACGTGCGAGCCCTTATGGTTTCGGTCAGCAACACTGTCCAACCACGACATGGGGCCCCTTCTAGGATAAGTCACGAGTGTGTAATTTACCACGGAGTGGCCTATTTATGGTGCACAGGAGGATACCTTGCTGGGTTTTTTTTTTTTTTCCACAGTCATTAAATCTTACCAGCAGTTAGAATCCATGATACTGTACAACTTTGCACAAGATGACAGCGTGCTTCCTACAGTCTTCCTGTCTTTGAAGAAAACAATATTAAGTAGTCTGACCAGACCTTGAGGAATGAGAAAAATGTGACTTTTTGAGCCAGATGAACTTGCCCTCACATCCTGGCTCTTTATTTAATTTTTCTTGGCCCACTTTTTAGTTTTTTTTTTTTTTTTCACAACAGAGAAAACAGTATGTACCTTTCATGGGCACTTTGAGTATTAAGTGCGGTAATGGATGCAAATATACAATATAATGCCCAATGTCTATTAGGTGGTCATACTCCCTCATTGTCCAACACTCTATCTCCTCTCCATTTCCTATCATTCACGGGGAAATTAAGAAAAGAATCTTAGAGTTTTATAGATTCTAAAATTAAAACCTTTACATGTTTTCTTATGGAAAATTGATGCTAATTCATACAAGAAGAATGTGATAGCTTCTCTTATGTCAGTACCTATAAAACAAGCCAGCAATGTTCTAGGAACTTTATATATGTTAATATTTGAGTACATGTATTAATAAATACCTCATCCAGTAGATATTATTATAAGTATTTTGCAGATGCTCAAAATAATCATGAGGAAAAAGTACCAACTTATTTATGTTGGCTTTATAACAAGAATGCAAGCTCTGTTGGAAGAAGACATGTTTGCCCTACTTATATTTTAAGGCACTTTGCTTTTCACTTAATAGGCAGTCAAGATACATGAATTGATTGTTTCTTCTTGAAAAGCTTCATTGCTAAATCTAGAAGGATGGCTTTATAGAAACTGTTTCTCTGATCCAAGTACAAATCAAGAAGCGCTACATAGTAAAGATCTATCTAGGTAGTAAGTGAAAAAGCAGGAGTTTTCCTCTGGAATTTGTGAATCACTTTGGTGAATTTTGCTTCTGTGAACTGGTTTGTTCATCGATGTAAAGATGGGGGTGAAAAGGAGAGGGAGGGAAGAAAGAGAGAGAGGGAGGGAGGGAGGTGACACAATTTTTTAAATTCTCAGGTGTGAGAAATTACTAGTGAATTATCCTTGAAGTGATCAGATTGCATTTCAGGAGGTTGCACTGAAAAGGGTATATTAGCAAAAAAATTATTATAGCATTACCAGCTTGAGGCACTTACTTCTTTGTACCTATTAACTAGCATCACAAATGAACGGACACTCCATCACAATAGATTCAGAGTACTGAAGAAAGTAGTCTCAGGTTGCTACATCTGGATTTTTTTCAAGGGTGGAAAATAAAATAATGAGGATACCAACCGGGCCACCCACTGCAAAATGTGGGTGACCAAATGAGCCAACAGAACCTCTAATGAGTATTTACTCCAAGGGACTCTGCATGTAAACTACTTCCAGACTGATGTGGTGCCAAGCTTCAAGGATTAAGTCTTTCAATGGCTTTTGTTGATCAGCGGCCACAGCATCTAGGAACAAAGGAGGGGTCTCCTTATTAAGCATATCAAGAATATTACTTTCAGACAAGAATAATGCAAAGAATGGATCAAAGAACACTATAAAATAGATGGAAGACGGTAGAAATAAGTAATAACAGCATCATTCATACTCTGCATTTAGAGTGACTATAGTTAAGGCATTATTTTCCAGAAGACTTTAAAGCATCGCTTAACATTTATGTGGTCTGGCCTACATTATAGGTAGTTGTGAACATGTCCTTGGGTTTGATGATCTTGGGAGCAAGAGTTTCTCTGCTCTGTCTCATCAGTGTGCCATTAATCTTTTGTTCTTTTCCTCCTTTAGCATTAAAGAGTATAGATGTAAGTTTTTTAATAATTATTTTTGAAATATATAAATGGAACCTTGCAGTTATGATGGCTTTAATAATATAGAAAGCATGAGGACTAACATAACACGGTTTTCTTTTAGGAGAAAGAAATCTGTGAGACAAAGAAAAGATATCTGGAGGGAATAGCTCAGTATCGCTTAGAAAGTTAGTGGCTGAGTTTATCCTGACTCAGGGATCTTGCATATCTCAGACAAATCCAATCCCTCAATGCCATGCAAATGACAGGGTGCATACGGAAAATCACATTCTCAATATGTTTACCCAGAGAAAACACAAAGCAAGAAAATGTTTACGCACTGTGACAAAAGGCAGTGCTAGAATAGGTTCTAAGATGGCCACCCAAACAAATGTTTACTTCTGTAAAGCAAAACAAAACTTAATTTGGTATTTTAAAAGGTTGAAAAATAACAACAGCTATTTGATTCCTTTCTCTTCCTGTTTCTAAATAGTTGCATTATTTGAAAACCTTTATTTTTTCAGTCCTTCTCAAAGAAGTAGTCAGTTGCAGTTAACAGTAAGATTTCCTAAGAAACACTCCTGGATGTAAATTGTGGCCATGTTTCCCCCTCTTTAGGTACAAACTAGCCATATGGGTATGAGGCGTTGACTTGCAATTTTGGAACTGCGCTGTCTTGATTCAAGATTTTTCCAATGATAATCAGTACTAGTTTTGCCACAATCCTGACACATGCTATGGGTCCGACAGGCCCTGTGCTGATATAGCAATTGACAAACTAGTAATAATGTAATAAATACACGATGATCATATTGATGTTGGTGAGAATAGTAATAATAATAGTGACTGTTGAGTACCTGCTCTTTGCTAAGCACTTCGCTGAGATTTTCATATACATCGTCTCCCTGAATCTTCAGAGAGATAATGGCAAAGATAGATAACCATTACTCTTTTCTAAATGGACTGTGGTTGGATACTTGCAGTTATACATGTAGAGGGCTTCCAAAATTTTTATTTAGATTCTTAATTTAACACTCCTATAAAGTGCCAGAAAATGTTTTCATTTCTTTACGTCCACTGATTCATTCAATCCTCACAATAGCCATGTAAAGTAGATGGCAGTAATGTCCCTATTTTATAAATGTGAAAAGTGAGGCTAAATTAACTGTTACAGGTTATGCATCAGAAAAGTGGTAGAACCGGGCTTCCAAACTCAAGCCAGCCGGCTAGAGCACATTAAAGTTTGACCCAAACTCAAAAATACACGTTCTGAGGAAAATAATCACAGTGGCTGGATTTTCATAAAATTCTATCCAACTCATAATATCTCTGAAACTGTATGGTAAGCATCTCCCTCCTCTGTTCTGCAGCCAGCTCTAGAGTAGACACAGGAAGTTCTCCAGGTCTTCTGTCCCTGGGGTCGAGTCCCACACAGTGGAGCTGAGAGGAAGGTAGGAATCATGAGGGTGGGGGATATTTCTAACCAAGCTGAACTCCTGGGGATGTTTCTGTGCTCTCAAGGATTCCGTGCCTTCTTTTGTCAGCTCCTTTCCTTTGCCTCTATGAGTCATTCCAAGTTGTTTTTTTCCTCCAGGCATTTTTTAGTTTGGAAAGCGGTGGAATCTTTCTCTCACCTGAAGCAAGCATTCAAAGTAACTGTCAAAAGCTTTCAAAGGTGGTATATAGTTAAGGACCAGAAAGCAACAGAGATGGTGAAAATATATCACAGGGGAAACATATTCCTTCTTCCCCCGCGGCCCACTTACTATACTTGATACAAGTTATATAATTGATTTTCAGAGTAAAACTTCTTAAATTCTGGAGTCAGCTTGGGGCTGAATTTCCAGGGGGGCGGGGAGGGGTGGAAAGCATGGGAAGGGAGAGGTGAGGAAAAAAGGGCATCAGCACTGCTGACAGAATAGGTCCTAAGAGTGAGGAGCCCAGGAAAATAGTCCTGAAGAAGTGGGAGAACCTGGGATGACCTGGGCTATGTGGGACAAGAGAAAGGCAGGGATCCCAAACTGGAGGCTAAAATTTTTAGCAGAGGCAGGGTGAGGGAAGCCAGCACTCAACTCTAAGCAAAGATAATGAAACTGCTTCTTTAGGGGTAATTGACTCCTAAAAAAAAAAAAAAAAAATGCATAGCCTTATTCTCCAGGAACCTAGCACTCAACTTAATTCCAGAAAGGAACTGGGATTTGTTTTAGGTCAAATGCTTGAATTTCTTCTTGAGTAGTTTTGTTTTACTCCAGGAGTATCTCTACGTTGACCAGTTACGCTTCTGTGAAATCCAAATTGGCAACGTGGGAAAGGGAGGAAGAATATGACCATATATCTTGAGGGAGTGTCTTTTTATCTTCTCTTCAACGGGGGAGTCAATAATATTAACTCCTTTTTCTTAACCTGAAGGAACTACAACCAGAGCCAGCTTTTCAATTTTCTGTAAATCCCATGTGTGACAACAGCTTAGGAAGCTTGCCAATACATTCAAAGCCAAACTGCCCAGAAAGCCATATGGAAAATGAAAAATCAATTACCTCATTATGCAGTCCATTTTATGCATGTTGGGCACACTGTGTTTCACACCAACTTGAATTAAAAGTAAATATATTCACAATAGTCTTAAGAATATAAAGCATGGCCCCAGTGTTTAGTCTCTTTAAATCTTTTTTTTTTTTTTAGTTTTTTTTTAAGTTTATTCATTTTTGAGAGAGAGAGACAAAGCATGAGCAGGGGAGGAGCAGAGAGACAGAGGTAGACACAGAATCCAAAGCAGGCTCCAGGCTCCAAGCTGTCAGCACAGAGCCTGACATGGGGCTCAGACTCACAAACCGCGAGATCATGACCTGAACTGAAGTCGGACGCTCAACAGACTGAGCCACCCAGGCGCCCCTAGACTCTCTAAATCGCAATCACAATCAAGACCCGTCTCGGTAGAGAGATAGAAAATGATACATATACAAACACATATACTAATATGCTAGAGACAGGATGGATATAAGAACTGGTTATATCACCTTAAGCAAGCTATTTAACGATCTGTAGATAGGTCTTATACCTATCTACAAAAATGATGGTAGAAACCAAAATGAGACAAGCTCTGGGATAAGTTGAGGAGGCACACAGTGGATGGGAATTCTAGCTGACCTAGATAAATCCAAATCTTATGCTGCTTACTCTGTCTCTTTGATGTTTCCCTCTTGCTCCCACCCTCCTTCCCTTCTATCTTTCTTTTAACAAGTATTTGTCAACTCTATTAAGTGCCAGGCATTGCGTCACCATCCTCTTCAAAATCCTGTGCGTGACTTCCTGTTTCTTCTACAATAAACCAATGAAGTCTTAGTAAGCCTCATTTCGGTCACCACCTTGCTCTCATCCCTTGGGACACTCTGTTCTTTTTCTGCCATGCTGTCTTGTGCTGCAGGGACTTTACACAAACCATTTCCACTCTCTGGAACTTTTCCTTAGCGTGGCTCTCCCTTCAGCTAGTTAACTGCTAGGCATCCTTCAGATCCCAGCTCAAATATCACTTCTTTGGAAAAACTTTCTCTGACCCTTCATCTGGATGAGGTTCTTTTGCTATGTGCTTCTACAGCACTTCCACATTGACTCAGAGCACTTAACTCTGTTTATCATATTTATTAATCTCTACTCCACCAAACAGCAAGCTCCACAAGGAAAACATTGCTTGTCTTCTTCCACCCTTGTGAAGCCAGTGCCTCCCAAGGTGCCTGTGTAGCTTACGTGCTCAATTTTATTAGCTGAATGTGTGAGTGAGTGGATGAATGAATGAGTGGGCCTACCAACATACTTCCCTGTCATCAATTTTTGTCCCTGTCAGTGGTGGTAATGCTAAAAAACAAAACAAAACAAAACAAAAAAACAACTAACCAACAATCCTTTAAAATTAAAAGAAAAAAAATTCGTGTACTTCTGTACTACACAAATGGACTCTAACGATGATGATAATTCTTTGAAGACAGTTCCTTATTGTGATCTTTTCTTCCACTTGCAATCTATTATTAACCAGAAACCTATGACTGAAAAGCCTGGTAGTTCTGAGACAGCCTCCAGAGACTTATGACTTGCAGGCTGTTCATTAACATGCATATTGTCTAAAGAAGAAAGAACCCAGAGGCTTACAATATGTGCTTTCAAACATGACTATTTGTGAACAATGGTCAAGACATTTAGTTTACTTCCTACCAGATGAGATTTAAATAAAAAACACACGTACATTCTTGGGAAAATTAGAATGGCTGAAAATTCAGAAGGGATGGAGAGTTAGCTACTAATGAGAAAACCCCCAGGAAATTGACGAGGTCGCTATTCAGTTGCTGCTCTTGTGACTGGAGTTGAGAGTAAGGCTGCATACATTTTGGCTTGTAATGCATATTCCCATGTAAATTCCATTGTGTGTGAAGAAAATGAATGAATTACATGCTTTTCTTTAAACTCAGAGTCTGATTCCAAAGGTTGGAAACATTTGCTATTTTTCTTTAGTGAAGGAATATTATGTCATAAAAGGCAACTTTACACTAGAGTCAGTATATTAGCTACTGCTTTTTGGCAAATTATTGTGTTCAATTACTACTTGGTCATTATTTCATAATTTCAATCACCTTACATAACCTGAAGTTAATTATCCATGTCTTATTACAAATATCTAACTGTAAGTTCATTTGAAACTATGTACTTAAAAGCCTTTAGACTTTCCCAAATTATTTTTAAATCTTAAATTACTTATGTATCACTGGACTTCAAATACAATCAAGGACTTCTCAGTGGTATTAATATTCTCTGTAAGAAAATTGAAAGAAGTATATAAAAGATCAAAAGCAAGTGAAATAGGTTACATGTATTAAATCTTACTTTTGGTGGGGTGTTTCAAATAGTTTTTATTGCTTTTCAATTAGGAAGACCTGCATAACTCTTGGCTTTGACATTTTTAGGAAACTTATTTCTGCCAAATTTAAAAATAACTAATTAGGCTCACAAAAAGATATTTTACCATAGTTTTAACACAATGGTTATTAGCTATTCCAAAAAAGCCACCCAAGACATATTAATTATCTGGATAGTAACAGAACATGATAAAGGTATATTTCTATTTTGCGCCCTTAAAACTGCTTTTTAGGTGTTATTTAAATGTCTAGAAATAAAATTATATGACATAAAGTCAAAAGGACAAAGGCATATAGGAAAAATATGGAAGAGAAAATGCTTTCTCTTTTTGCCTTTATTCTATTTTAAATCAAGTTGGTTGAGTAGTAATAAACATACATCAATTAGGATTTTCCAAAGAAACAGAATAGGAGAGATACACAATATGTTTATGGATATAGAAAAATATAGATATAGAGGTATATCCATATTTCTGTATCTATCTCTGTATCTATCCATCTAGATATAGATATAAACATATAAGTCTATATTAACCAGAAACATCGATCTATATATTTATATCTATGTATATTTTGAAAGAAATTGGCTGACATGTTTGTAGACCTGACAAGTCTGAAATCCATAGGCTGGAAACTCAGAAATGATACTGCAGACTTCGGGCAGAATTTCTTCTCTGGGAAACCCTTGGGTTTTGCTCTTAAGACCTTTCAACTGATTGGATGAGGCCCACCCACATTTCTCAGGATAGTCTCTGTAAAGTCAGCTGATTATAGATGTTAATCACATCTACAAAACACCTGCACAGGACACCATGATAGATCAGTGCTTGGTTAAGTAATTGACTACATTAGTCTGCCAAAGTCAACTCACCAACACCAGGTTGCTTATTAGTCTCTAAATTTCTTTTTGCTCCTCACTGGCTATGCAATGTTTATTCTTCTTCTCCTTCACCTTCTCCTTCTTCCTCTTCTTCCTCTTCTTTTGTTTTTTAAAGATTTACTTATTTTTGAGAGAGAGAGAGCACAAGAGGCGAAGGGGCAGAGGAGGGGAGAGAGACAGAAGATCCGAAGCGGGTTCTGCAATGATGACAGCGAGCTCAACTTAGGGCTGTAACTCACAAACTGTGAAATCACAACCTGAGCCAAAGTCAGAGGCTCGGCAGATGGAGCCACCCAGGTGCCCCTCAATTTGTATTCTTAATTTAAATTTCAAAATAAAGCAATTTTGAAAACTGATACTTGTGATAGTCTCTTTTTCCCCTTTATTTGCTCACCCTTTTAGTCATTGTGTTGTGTATTTGTACATTCATCTAAGAATCAGAATGAAAAAAGAATAAAGCTCACTCCATCCAAGTACTTGATCAGTAGGTTGAGTACACAAGACCCCCTTGGCAGGTTGCTGTAACTTAAGGACTCCTTCTCAGAATAATTAATGTTTTTTAAATATTTATTTACTTATATTTTTTGAGAGACAGAGCACAAGCAGGGGAGGGGCAGAGAGAGAAAGAGACACAGAATTCAAAGCAGGCTCCAGGCTCTGAGCTGTTAGCACAGAGCCCAATGCCGGGCTCAAACCCTCGGGCACGAGATCATGACCTGAGGTGAAGTCGGTCGCTCAACAAACTGAGCCACCCAGGTGCCCCTCAGAATAGTGTTTAAATAAAATAGTAGAACTGAAAGAAACATCATTGCATTGAAATATGATTAACCAAATTGTGATGTGTTTATATATTGAATAATAAGATCTAGATCTAGGTTTAATAGCCACCATGATTTTAAAATGGTGATGAGTAGAAACAGTATTCTGAGATCTAGAAATAACTGTAATGTGATATGAACATATCTGTGATTTCTATTGTTGACAGACACAGATACTAATACCACTGTGATCCATTCGATGCATTCACAACTGAAGGGCGTGTAGTTAGAATTTAGGGAAAATAAAGATGTCATATTTTCCCAACCAATTCAGAGACATCTGGTTAAGAACCAACCAGTTATTTGATGAGGAAAACAAAATAATGGTTTGGTAACTAAGACTTGGAGATTATCTATAGATTTAATTTCTCAAGCTTCACCAGATGACAAGAATAATAATAGCTATAGTTAACACAGCACCTATCAAGTGCCAGACATTGTCCTGGGTGCTTTATATATGTCACATCATATCATTCTTAGAAAAAATTTCATGGGTAAGATTTTACAGATGCACAGAGATATGAAGTAACTTGCCCAAAATCATACAGTGTTACAGGTGGTGGAGCCAGCTCCATTATGGTCTTTTAAAATATTTTTTTAATGTTTATTTATTTATTTATTTATTTTTTTAATATATGAAATTTATTGACCAATTGGTTTCCATACAACACCCACTGCTCATCCCAAAAGGTGCCCTCCTCAATACCCATCACCCACCCTCCCCTCCCTCCCATCCCCCATCAACCCTCAGTTCTCAGTTTTTAACAGTCTCTTATGCTTTGGCTCTCTCCCACTCTAACCTCTTTTTTTTTTTTTCCTTCCCCTCCCCCATGGATTCCTGTTAAGTTTCTCAGGATCCACATAAGAGTGAAACCATATGGTATCTGTCTTTCTCTGTATGGCTTATTTCACTTAGCATCACACTCTCCAGTTCCATCCACGTTGCTACAAAAGGCCATATTCATTTTTTCTCATTGCCACGTAATATTCCATTGTGTATATAAACCACAATTTCTTTATCCATTCATCAGTTGATGGACATTTAGGCTCTTTCCATAATTTGGCTATTGTTGAGAGTGCTGCTATGAACATTGGGGTACAAGTGCCCCTATGCATCAGTACTCCTGTATTCCTTGGGTAAATTCCTAGCAGTGCTATTGCTGGGTCATAGGGTAGGTCTATTTTTAATTTTCTGAGGAACCTCCACACTGCTTTCCAGAGCGGCTGCACCAATTTGCATTCCCACCAACAGTGCAAGAGGGTTCCCGTTTCTCCACATCCTCTCCAGCATCTATAGTCTCCTGATTTGTTCATTTTGGCCACTCTGACTGGCGTGAGGTGATACCTGAGTGTGGTTTTGATTTGTATTTCCCTGATAAGGAGCGACGCTGAACATCTTTTCATGTGCCTGTTGGCCATCCGGATGTCTTCTTTAGAGAAGTGTCTATTCATGTTTTCTGCCCATTTCTTCACTGGGTTATTTGTTTTTCGGGTGTGGAGTTTGGTGAGCTCTTTATAGATTTTGGATACTAGCCCTTTGTCCGATATGTCATTTGCAAATATCTTTTCCCATTCCGTTGGTTGCCTTTTAGTTTTGTTGGTTGTTTCCTTTGCTGTGCAGAAGCTTTTTATCTTCATAAGGTCCCAGGAATTCATTTTTGCTTTTAATTCCCTTGCCTTTGGGGATGTGTCGAGTAAGAGATTGCTACGGCTGAGGTCAGAGAGGTCTTTTCCTGCTTTCTCCTCTAAGGTTTTGATGGTTTCCTGTCTCACATTTAGGTCCTTTATCCATTTTGAGTTTATTTTTGTGAATGGTGTGAGAAAGTGGTCTAGTTTCAACCTTCTGCATGTTGCTGTCCAGTTCTCCCAGCACCATTTGTTAAAGAGGCTGTCTTTTTTCCATTGGATGTTCTTTCCTGCTTTGTCAAAGATGAGTTGGCCATACGTTTGTGGGTCTAGTTCTGGGGTTTCTATTCTATTCCATTGGTCTATGTGTCTGTTTTTGTGCCAATTGTTTATTTATTTTTAAGAGAGAGAGAGATAGAGCACGAGTGGGGGAGAGGCAGAGAGAGAGAAAGACAGACACTATCTGAAGCAGGCTCTAGGCTCTGAGCTGTCAGCACAGAGACCGACGCGGGGCTCAAACTCACCTACCATGAGATCATGACCTGAGCTGAAGTTGGATGCTTAACCGACTGAGCCACCCAGGTGCCCCTCCATTATGGTCTTTTAACTATTGTGCTATGTATTGTAGTTTTCCTTTATCCATTGTTTTTGTTTTGTTTTGTTTTGTTTTGTTTTGTTTTTTGTTTTCAGTTTCCAGCATTCAACTCCAGTCCAGCAATAGATGATCCTTCTGGCTATACATCAGAAGGTCATTAGTAGCCTACCAATATGTCACAATGCTTATGTCATTCACCTCACTTCATCACATCATCACAAGTGTGAGAACAATACAATAAGATATTTTGAGACAGAGAGAGAGGGCACATTCACATAACTTTGATTACAGTATGGTTATAATTGTTCTATTTTACTGTTAGTTATTATTGTTAACCTCTTACTGTGCCTAATTTATGTATTAAACTTTATGTTTATATATGTATGTATAGGGAAAACATAGTATATATAGAGTTCTGTACTACAGCCATTGTTTCAGACATTCACAGGGGGTCTTGGAATAGATTCCCAGTCGATAAAGGGAGACTACTATAATTCATAGCTTGTTTCTTTGTATTT
Source organism: Prionailurus viverrinus (assembly GCF_022837055.1). Classification (NCBI taxonomy): domain Eukaryota; kingdom Metazoa; phylum Chordata; class Mammalia; order Carnivora; family Felidae; genus Prionailurus; species Prionailurus viverrinus. The sequence goes on from NC_062564.1 coordinate 116,367,032, forward strand.
GTCTGAATTTTATGGGAAATAATGGGACGTCAGAATTATGTGAGAAACTTGTCAATAGAAAATGTTTTAAACTATTTTGAATATCTATAAATTTGCATAAGGGGTTTACTCTTATCTATTTTATAAATTGTTATAATTAAATTGTTCATGTCAGAAGCACAAGAAATGCTTACAAAGAGTCTGTGACTGTTAACTATTAACAGACTTTCTGCTTTTCTTTTAGTACAAGCTGTTGGTGGTTGCAAATGTAAGAGTTTGAAATTTCCTTACAAGGTTAAAACATGTTAAAATTTGTTGTTATATGGTTGTTTGACTCAGAATTCTAGAACCACTTTGTTATGAAAATGTTAAGATCTTACAAATTTTAATAAGGTTAAAAATTAAGAAAAACTAACATGGTGTTAAAACATAGCTACTGTAATTTAATATTAAATATTTTTCAACTCTAAAAACTTAGTGAAAGAGACAACCCACAACATGTACCAACTTTTCAACAAGTTCAAAATACTTTTTTTTTTTCTGAAAGATTTAATGAGTTTGGGTTTACTGCTTTAGAACACATAGACATTTAGCCAACTCTTAATTTTCCAGAGAAAGGGGAGGTGAGATGGCATGAGGACTCACGTGTAGTGTGGAGCTAAAATTAGCACTTAATATAAACATTTATATTAATATCAAAATATTAGTTACACTTTTAACAAATACATGAATTATTTAAATGGAATTAATCTCTTCGTATAGTAATTGGTCAAAAGAGAAAAATTCATGGGACACCCGGGTAACTCTGTCAGTTTAGCATCCACCTTTTGATTTCAGTTGAGGTCATGATCTAGTGGTTCGTGGGCTCGAGCCCTGCATCGGACTCGGCATTGACAGTGCAGCACCTGCTTAGGATTGGTTCTCTCTCTCCCCCTCTCTCTCTCTGCCCTTCCCTCATTCTCTCTTTCTCAAAATAAATAAATAAACTTAAAAAAAATTTTAAGAGAAAAATTCATATAAAAAGAGAAAAAAGAATGAAGTACTTGGATTCCATAAATATGCATAATTCTAATAAAAAATAAACATACAATGACTATAGATTAAATCATTTACCTTACATAGAGCAGACCAATGACAATAGAATGAACAAACCAGTAGGGAAGAAGAAAAGAGGAAAAATATAAACCTGGCCATTTCATTTTTTATAATTTAATTAATCATTATTATTAAAACTCACAGGAAAGATAATTTAAATAGTTATAAGCATTTTTTCCTAATTATAACTGATATGAAGGCAAGTTTACACATTTTGTAACAATATGAACATCAATATAAAACATTTGGAAATTTCAGGCAGTGTGTTTTAAGGCCAGTTGGCCATTTATTTAATGAGACTTGAATCCTTACTTATAAAATAAATTTATCATGGATATCTAGATATCCAAGTTCTTCCTGAACAGAACTAGTTTTATCCTTTTGTCTCAGCTTGTATGCCCTCAGTTCAGTTTTCATGCCAGTGAGCCAATTGTTTCATAAATTGATGACATGTTGAGCAAACTCAGAAATCACATTTTAAAAATTACTCGAGCTCATTGTGTATGAGCTTCATTTGCCCTTCCTACTCTACACTCAAGGGTAAGAAGGGCAAACTGATTTCACAAGGGACAAAAGAAATTGTTGAATGAATGAATAAGTTTAAGACAAAGAAGAGTGAACTTCTGCCAACCATAACTTTTTACAATATCTTTCAGTTTTGCAAACTGCTACTGCCATAAATTTGCTCATATTTTTAATTTTTACCTTATTTTTTGTTAAGCACATACCATATTAAGTTTTAAAATATTCCCATTAAAATGTGACCATTCTGTTCTAGTAATGAAGCTACTTATAGGAACTTTTTATAAATTGTGGTCTAGGTCCTACTTAATCTCCGCATCCTCTTAAGAAACATTTGAAAAATTAGGCATAAAGAATCAAGTAGACTTCCAAGATAAATGAAGAGATTTACATGAAAAGGAAAGGAGTAATTTCCTTGCACTGAATACTGCAAACCAGTCATTTCTTAATAGCATGAAGACCAATTTTCTAGAGTCCCAGAGAAAGAAGAATGAGATCAATCAAGAACATAAACTTATGTGAGGCAATCAGACACTCATAAAAACAGCTTAATGTAATGAATTTTTGTGATGTGGAGACTTGGGATATTTCATTCCTAATCCACCAGGAAAGCCCTTTTATATGTTTGGAATATTTTCCCACAAAGGCAAATAAAATCTTTTTTTAAGACGTCTTGTGATTGTAGAAAGTGAAATACAGTAATTGGGCATATATTTTTGGATTTCGAAAATAATGCCTGCTTGATATGATCAACTATCAAGAAAGGAAATGTAAACATATGTCTGTATTTAATGCCATTTTTTTCATCTCTTAAATTCTTAATAATAACCTTTCTGTTCATTTTGTTTTATTTGCGGAATGGCGGGAACATGAGGAAAACTGAATCTATTAGGTAGGAGCGCAATTGGTTAAACTGGATGACAAAAATTAGAAGCAGCTGTGCTCAAGTGCATAATTTTTCCCTCTTTGGTTAATTAAAGTTTTACCAAACTATAACCTTTAAAAATGATGCTAGGCATGCATCCATGAATTCAGGCTTTCTTCACAGGGCATAATAATATATATTCAGTATAGTAGGACTTTAGCTTTTTTTAGTTTTTTTGTGTGGTTTGGGGGAGTTATAAATGGGAGATTAAGAGTCACAATGTCACACTTATTTCTTGAATACAGTTCCAAATCTTATAAATTATAGGTAATGGGTAATCCAGGTATATTCTCATAGATCTTGAGTTTGCATCTATTTTTTGATCCTTTAAAAAAGGACTGTGATTACTATATATACTTGAATTGGGGATAATTATACTTTGTTAATAAAGCTCCCAACAAAGGTAAAAGTAAGCCAATCCATTCCAAAGGCCCTGTGATATAATCTATATATAATTTATATATTTAATAAACCTTTTAATGTACATTATCATGTTGTCAGTAATTTCTATCCTAGATCCTAAAAATTACAAAAAAGTTTTGCAATGCAGACAATTGTGAATAAATTCTCAGTTCTTTGATTTCGATAGAAGTGGTCAGCTACATTTTTTTGAAGAGTTCTTGCTTCTTTTAAAAATGCTAGTAGAGTATCTCTTAACAAAGTTGGACTACATTCTCTTACTCCCTAAATTAAATTATCTTCAGAATTCCTGTATTCAATAATTATTCACTGATTCTCTTCTATGCACCAGAAACTGTATCATGAATTGGCATATATAGATGAGCCAAACACCTTCCCTTCCCTTAGGGAAACTTCTAGACAACCACAAGAGATTGTGATAAACGTGGCAATAAAGGGAACTGAGTGCTGCGGGGAACAGGGAGGGAGCTCTATTTCTGGGACTGGGGTGCAGGAGGGCTGCACAGAAGGGTAATATCCACTTACCTCTTCGCTGGGCTATGCGGTAACGTAAATGTAGGGTTTCTCTCTTTATCAGTATTCTGTAGTTAATAGCAGTGGTTTACCACCAAGAAATGTTTTTCATTTGCTCTCTTTGTATTTCTGATTATGACAAAAATAGGATCATTTGGCATATTTAGATTTAGCTGCAATTTCACCAAGGTTTCCGTGATATGTCGGATAATTGTTGATCTTTACTGGAAAAAAGGAATAGTTTACGTCTCCCTTGGTATTGTTAGGTGTGAAAAGATGAGTTGTGGTGAATTCATGGGTGCTGTATTCTATGTACTGGGTGTGATTCTACACAAGGGGAAACAATTGTCCAATAGACACACTCTGGTGTGGTGGTTCTTTTGCCTACCCTGTAAAACCTCCCCAAATTTCATGCACGAGCCTAATAAGTGAAGCCAGTGATGAGGGTTTTTTTTCAATATTTATTTTTTATATTAAATATAATTTATTGTCAAATTGGTTTCCATACAACACCCAGTGCTCATCCCAACAGGTGCCCTCCTCAATGCCCATCAACCACTTTCCCCTCTCCCGCACCCCTCATCAACCCTCAGTTTGTTCACAGTATGTAAGAGTTGCTTATGGATTGCCTCCCTCCCTCTCTGTAACTTTCTTTTTTCCCCTTCCCATCCCCCATGGTCTTCTGTTACTCTTCATCAGGGAAAGACAAATCAAAGCCACACTGAGATACCACCTCACGCCGGTCAGAGTGGCTAAAATGAACAAATTAGGAGACTATAGATGCTGAAGAGGATGTGGAGAAACGGGAACCCTCTTGCACTGTTGGTGGGAATGCAAACTGGTGCAGCTACTCTGGAAAAAAGTGTGGAGGTTCCTCAAAAAATTAAAAATAGACCTACCCTATGACCCAGCAATAGCACTGCTAGGAATTTAGCCAAGGGATACAGGAATGCTGATGCATGGGCCCCAATGTTTATAGCAGCACTTTCAACAACAGCCAAATTATGGAAAAAAACCCAAATGCCCATCAACTGATGAATGGATAAAGATGTGGTTTATATATACAATGGAATAATACTTGGCGATGAGCCTATTTTTAAAAACATATTCACCTTACATTTACCTTCAGAGAGTTTTAGCCACACAAATACTTTACTTTCAGACTTTGGAAGGATAGGAGAGAAATATGGGTAAAGAAGAGAGGCAAAAAAGCCAGCCACTCAGCCTCTGGTCTTTGGGAGGGCATAAGTATAACATTAAAAGAAAAAATAAAAACCGTTACATTTCCAGTAAGTTGTTATTTTCAAAGATAATTAACATTAAAATCTAGCACACTATGTCTTGTTCATTATTACTTGATTTATGAATAAAAAAATTTCCATTGAGAAGACATGCAAAGTTGCCTCACTGTGCAATTTCCCAAGGCTCTCCAATTGAAGCAAAGCAGTGTTGTTAATTATGAACTTGTGAGGTCATATTCCACAATGGGGAAACCCCTCCACATTGTCCAGAAACGTCTCCATTCCAGTCTCTACAGATGCGGCTTTCTATGTAACATTGATGGTGGTTTCTGTCTACCATGAACTGCCAAAGACCTGCTTTTCTCTGTTACATAAAAATGGGCATTTCTCAAATTTGATTTAGGCTGTCATGTGAAATAATGGAGTGGTATATTAGAGAATGTACTGTGTCTTGATTAAATGCAATTACACAATTCATCTCTTCTTTCTCTCTTATGTCTTATGATAAAAATAAACTTGTAGGTGGTCCAAATGGAAAAATATAAGAGAGTGATGATAATATTATGTCAGGCAAAATGGACCAACCAAGAAAACAATAATACAAAATTTCAAAATTCATATGCTCATTCCAGCACTTTTAGATAATAGCTTCCTTCCTCAATCTTTTGTCTGTTGAAATTTTAGCTGGCACAGTGGTGCCTCTGGCTTCCTATGGGAGAGGTGACAGCTTTCCATCAGAGGTGATTTTTTTTTCCATTTTAGGGTTTTTATGTAACTTATTGAGACTACTGACACATTTACAACATTTGCAATGTACTTTATTTTTTTAATGTTGATTTTTGAGAGAGAGGGAGACAGAGACAGAGAGACAGAGAATGAGTGGAGGAGGAGCAGAGAAAGAGGGAGACACAGAATCCGAAGCAGGCCCAGGCTCTGAGCTCTCAGTACAGAGCCCGATGTGGGGCTCGAACCCACAAACCATGAGATCCTGACCTGAGCCGAAGTCAGACACTTAACCAACTGAACCACCTAAGCACCCGAATTTGCAATATACTTTAAATAACAAGTTATCTCATTTGACCACTCAATGATGTAGTAAATGGAATAGTAGTTACTATTATACTCACTGCATATTTGTTAAAACCTCAGCTTGGCTGATAATTTGCAAAAGATATCCGTGACTTGGATTTTCCTCATCATACTGTACAACAGGACTTTTATACCATAAGAAAACTAGATATCAAGAGCTTATGGATAAATGGACTGGCATCATAAAATTAGTACAAATTTGAGGTCTAAAATATTTGCTTTCGTTACCTGAAAGTGATAGGGTTGTGCTGCATTATCGTAAGATCAATGCCCTATGATTCTGTGATTCTAGAATGTCAGAGAACACTGAATTCTCACTTACCTCTTTGTTGGGCTATATTGTGACTTAAATGTGGGATTTCTCTTTTTATGTGAGGTATTGTCTCACATGGACACAGGGAGAAAAAGAAACAGCCTCTGAGCATCTAAGCTAAGAGAAGGGAAGATGGGGTGGGAAACCTCAAAACTTTCCCTTTTCATCTACTGAGTGAGGCAACTCGTCTATAATGTTGAAAAGCATCACAATGTAATTGATCCTCCAAGTGGTTGTGGTTAAAGCCTTCTCTGTCTCCCATTTTTCTTTATTAAACTCATGTTACTTTGTTATTTTCATGTACAGCAGAATCACCCGGAATGTATAAACACAGTTTACCCCAGAATGGTGTTCTAGCCACCCTTTTAAATTTGTGCTACAAATATGTTTTTGTCTGTTTTATTTCCATAGAGAAAGGTGAGGCTCAATCCCCCCTTTGGAGTAGTGAATACAGTGATGGCAATGGCCAGCACTCTGCTGGTTGTCCTGGTAACAGCATCTCAAATCTTACATTAACATCTGGTGTTCTTAAGCTTAACAGCTGGTTGTCTACAGAAAAATTTGAATAAGGAGTTGAAACACAAATGGGAATACCACAAAATAAAAGTAGTTACCTAGGAGGAATACTAAGAAATAAGTAAGCTTAAAGCAGGAAATTAGATGCAACTTGCAAAAGACAGAGAAATATATCAGAGATTTAAAAAATGAATAAAAGATAATGTTGCCCCTCCTGCAAAATGAAATACAATGAAGATTGTAAGTTTAAGTTTTGTATTGTTTTGATTAGCAAATCAACCAACATCTTGGGAAGATGACAAATCCTGATTAAATTTTGGAGAATTTGGACTCATAGTAGCCGACTTGTTCGGAGTCTCTACAAATCCTAGCAGAAGTGGTACCTGTGATTATCAGTTCAGTTAAACCTCTTGAGAATTCATTGTAAGGTGTCCAAAGATTAGAAAATTCTTGAGAGTTACCCTAGAAGTGGTTGACCAACACCTTTTAACTTATTTCTATTCATGGAATTAAACATGGTGTTGTTATATTTGAAGGATTTGAGGCTATTTTTACTTTTGAGAAGATTGTTTTTACTTGAGGGACTCACTGAATACATACTGACATTGAAGGAGTACTCATTTTAAATCATAACAAGACAAATAAAAGTTTTGACATCAACAGGACTCTTCATTTTTTTTTAAATTTTTTTTTTCAACGTTTATTTATTTTTGGGACAGAGAGAGACAGAGCATGAACGGGGGAGGGGCAGAGAGAGAGAGGGAGACACAGAATCGGAAACAGGCTCCAGTCTCCGAGCCATCAGCCCAGAGCCTGACGCGGGGCTCGAACTCAAGGACCGCGAGATCGTGACCTGGCTGAAGTCGGACGCCTAACCGACTGCGCCACCCAGGCGCCCCATCAGGACTCTTCATTTTTAAGGGCACGGAATATGATTACTTACAAAAAGTTGTTAAGTCAGTGATTGTTCTTCACCTTCACCTCTTGAATTGGAAAGTTCATTAAACTCCCAATTTCTATAGGTAAAAACAATTTTTGCTGTACCTACTCTCATATTAGGTGATAGCAGAATATCCAAAATCAAAATAGGTCCTTGCCTATAAGGAAATTGACCAAAGCCAAATGGAAGTGTTCTTGTGGCTTAGGATACAGTCGCAGAAAGGTGGCTAAAACCACTCAACTAATAGGAGTATAAAACTTGCGGTGAGTAGATTTACTAGGCAGAAACAGAAAAACTGAATAGAAACAGAAAGGGAATTAGAGTTTTACTTGATACAGGGGAGAACAGTTTAGGAATTTGTTTCCTAAATGGAGTGGACAGCCCCTTTAGGTCATAATTTCCTCACTTGTCAAAGATGCTGAATAAAAGCTTCATGTTGAGTTAAATAATTGCTAAGCTCTCATCCAAATCCAATCTTTAGTTTTCTTCTTTACTCAATGCCGTACCAAATGTAGTAATTTCCAAACTTGCATTTGTCTTTAGTGGTATTTAGAAAAAAAATAAGCAAATAATTGATTACATTGCTTTCCATTTAATGCAAATATTTTCCCAAAGTGTAAACATATCATTTTTAAGAGCTATATTTGTGGGGAAAATTTTAAAACACTAAAAATTTTAAATAATAATTAAGTACCTGACTTTCAACACCTAGAATTAAGAGCTTTTTAATGTTTTTCCATGTTTGATTAAAAATAAAATGTTAGAGTTTAACATGTTTAACTTTATTATTAAGAACGCTCTGAACACTACTTCCCTTCCTTCTCTCTATGGTCTCATCTCACACTCTCTTAGTCACAGGTTTCATTGGTTTTCTTTTAAATTTTTGAGCCACTCCTTTTGCCTTTTTGGAGGATGTTTAAGGAGAAATAGGAAAGTCATGACTAAGAGACTGTACTGATTGAATTTTAGTGAGCTTATATGTAAAGACACACATAGGGTGCCAAAAGAGATCTAGAAAATGTTAGGCACTGAAGGGAAATGTCTGGAGTTGCAAGGACAAGTTTTAGTCATCATCATTTAGAATGCCATCTCCACCAGACAATCAAAGCCATAGATGTGACTAGGGTTCTGGAGTGAAAGATTCTATAAGAAAATTTAAAATCTGAGACCAGAGCTGTTTAGAATTACCATGTTGGATGAGAGAATGGAGAGGACTCATTTAAGACAAGGTGAAGAACCAGGATGATGTGGGCTATAGAAGCCATTGTCCTTTATGGATAATCCTGTCCTGCAGAAAGAGTAGAAAGTGATACCATGAACTAAGCTCTTAGAGGGTGAGTATACCCAGGACTGATGAGTGTCTGCACATTGGTAGCATCAGGTTTCAGGTTAAATGATGAATTAAAGAATGAATTAGTGGCCAGAAAGAGGAGACTGTATGTACAAACTACTCTTTCAAGAAATCTACCAATGAAAGGGAGAAAGAGCAGTTAGAGATTTGGTTTTTCATAAAAGACTTTCCTCAAGGGAAAGAAAAGTTACTAGTAGGTGGGAAGAAATGCGAATAACATTATCTCCTTTTAACAAAACTTTCACCAGTCAGACTCAGGAAAACAATTTTTCTGGTAGTGGGGCAAAGTTTTACAAGAGAAAGAAAAAACAACTGGAAGAGGGAGAGTCTTTGTAGCCTAAAATAAAGACAGGTAGGGAGGAAAAGGACCTTTTTAATGCTAGGTGTGCAACACTATGTTTATAAAATATATCCATTCATTCGTTTATTAAGCATCTGTCCTATGCCAGACATAGTTCTAGATGTTGGAGATGCAGTCATAAACAAAACAAAATAAAAATATCCCTGCCTTCATCATGCTTATATTTCAGTGAGGGGAGAGATGCTAAATAAGTAAACATTAAAACTATATAGCATGTAAGATGGTAAGAAATACTATAAATAGGGAGAAATAAAGTGGTGAAGGAAGCAAGGGACCGGTGACATGGGGTGTCAGGGAGGCCTCAATAATAAGGTGACATTGAGCAAAGATCGAAGGACAAGAAGGTGTCAGCCATGTGGCTTCTGGGGAAGAGCCTTCCAGGCAAAGAAAAGAGCCAGTGCTGGGCCCGGAGTTAGAGGATGTCTGGTGTGTAGGAATAATCGCAAGGAGACCCGTGTAGCTGTAGCAGGGTAAGCCAACGGGTGAGTAGTAAAAAAAGTAGTAAGAAGTAAGTGAGTAGTTAGATGAAGGAAAAAAGGAGAAAGAAGTAGTAAGAAAGTAATAAGAAAGTAGTAAGAAGGGCTAGCTCACGTCAAACAGAAGGGGCTCTGACTTTTGTGCCCAATGAGATGGACGGTTTTAGCCAGTAACTGATGGGATCCGACTTCCATTTCAATAGGCCCACTTGGGCTGCCATATTGAGAATACAATGGTGTAAGAGAATCCTGGGATGGAGGGCAAGGATGAGGCTTGGAGCACAGCGCAGCAGCAGTGCAGGTGGTGAGAAGGGGTTGGATTCTAAAAACGCTTTGAAGATAGAGCTGACTGGATTTGCTGATGGATTTGAAGTTAGGACTGAGAGACAGGAGTCCAGGAGAGCTCCAAAGTTTTCAGCCTGACAACTGCCACCATAAACTTGCCATTTACCGAGATGGGAAAGATTGCTGTGCAAAAGAAACAGAGTCCCATTTGTAACATTTTTTGAAGATGTGGAGAATCATTCCTACCTACCTACGTGGGTTTCACAAAACATATGTATCTGCTGGGACTTTTTTTTTTTTTTTTTGACATTCCAATTTGGAATTGCGTTGTTAAAGTTTTGCAATTCAAGACATGTTGTATACTGTGCAGGAGCCTCACACACGTTATTGCTTGTAAAGCATTTAACACAGAGAGTATATATAGTAAACTTTCAGTAAGTATTAGCCATTATTAGAATTTGTTTTGTAATGCCAGGCTGTGTTAACAGTGATGCCATTTCATATTTATCAAATGTTCTGTGTAGATATCTAGTTTGTTTCACTAGGTGCAAATGAACAATAAAAGGAAGTGTATTATTTCTGTAATGCAAAAAAAGCAGATTAATGACAAATCACCCCTGGGAAATTGGGAAGTTTTTTGATAGTTGCAACAGATAGCCTGTTAAAAACAAAAAACAAAGTCAAACATTTTTTTAGGTGATTTCCTTTATTCTACAGATGAAAAACCAGAAGACCACAATGATATGTACAAAGTCTACCTGCTAACTGATGGTAGTCAGGACTCGAACCCAGAATTTAGTCTCCTGACCACAAAATGTTATTATCTCTTGTTTGAATCAAAAAAAAAAAAAAACATCTGTACAAAGATTCTATGTGTTTTTAAGAAACTGCTTTTTTATTCATCACAGCTACCTTCCTCTGTTTCCCAATTGTTTGTGCTATTATTTGATGTATGGGAGAAAATAGAAGTCATAACAGTGTGACCAGAGCTGTCATCTTTGTCCCCAGAGTAAAAGAGTCAAAATAGCCACCCACCCACAGAGCAGAGATCTAGAAATGTGTGGGTAATTCAAGTCACCTGGTACCATAGGCTCTGCAGGTGTTTGTAACACACACCCTTTACTGGCAAATGGTTTCCTGGTGTTTCATTTAGTCCCAGTGTCACTGCATAAAGAGGGAAATCTCAGACATCAAAGGAAGAAAGAAGATTAAAGGATCCCAGCACTTTAGAAACAAGACCTTGTCAGCTCTACCGTTTACTCTCCTGCAATGCCCCTCCTCACCCAACCTCAAGCTAAGTGACCAGGAGAGAGAGTGAACAGATCTGGTAGGCAGATGTTGGAATATACGTTGGCTATATTGCAAATTGTCATCTGTACACATGTACCCACATGGGGGAGGGGAGGGCAAAGAAAGTGGTTTGGGGTTGATGCTAAAACACTGGCATCAGCTCATGCAGAGCCAGGAGAGGAGGGGGTGCCCTAATCAGTGCTTTTAAGACCTTTTCGTGCAGTTGGACTATGACATTGGCATGAAACCTGACTTGGGTAAGAATTAACCTATGTGTAAAGCTCTGTCCATAATGTCAATAATGGAGGTTTGCTTCCCAGCCCTGTATCTAGAAGTGTCTCAAGTAATACTAAAAGAAGCCCTCTTACTTTTGATATGTACACTAATTCATTCAACATTGACTACTCTGTCTGTGTGTCAGACTCATGATAGGAGATACCTCTCCCTCTGGCATTCTGGAAGTACAAACTTTACACAGTTTTCAGTTTCTCAGGCCTGCTGGGAGAGATAATAAGCTTAGCTAGTTAAAAAAGGACTGATTTTCAGCAAGGAATTAAGAGTCTAACCTACGTGGTAATTTTTAAGCAGTTCTATTTCTGGATCTGGCACTTACTATCTGCTGGTCACCGAGCAGCAAGTTTCCTCCCCAGGAAAGCTTCCTCCCTTGTAGAACTGAAAGGTAGTGATGCCTACCCAACCTGCTTAATGGGGTATTGCATGGGAGGGCTGAAGTGATGGAAATGTTTTGGAACTAGAAAGAGGGAGTGCTTGCTCAGCACTATGAATGTAGTAAATGGTACTGAATTATTCATTTTTTGATGGTCAATTTTATTTTTAAAAACCGCCTACCCACCTCATCTCCCTTGCTGATGAGAGAATGTGTCTGAAGGCTCTTTGCCAGTCAGAAGGTGCCTTACAGATGTGCGTTTGTGGGAAGGCTATTCAGAGAGTAACTATTCTTAGCTACTTTTATTTTTCCTGAAAAACAGAGAGCCCTGTCATTTCAATTAGACAGACATTTCGCAAGCGTTGCCAAATAACGTGGCATTTTAAAGAAAACATTTTATCTTTCCCTCTCAAGCAGCTGTCCTGGGATGAAACAGGGATGGGCGGAGGGGAACACCAGCTGCAGCTGATGTAGTTGGTATCAATAGATAAAATCCTTCACCTCTGGGTCACACATATACCACCAGTTATTCCAAGATCAAAACAAAAAACAAAAAACTAAGAAACTCCAGGTACTTAGAAAATTTCCACTCAGTCTGATATCAGTTCTTTCCTGTTGTTTGCCTTTTCGAAGACAATGGGGTGCCTATGTGCCCCCTGAAAAAAATGGGCTGAGAGTAAGTATATCATTAACCATGTGCGTGCCACTACCCATACAAGGAATGTCTCGTTTCTGCCCTGTGTGATTCTCTTAAGGGCAGGGACCATATCTTGTGCATCTCTACCACCCCTAAGATGTCTACAGGAGCAGCCCATCAGTAACAGTCAATGGATGGCAATGGCCTGGGGTGGGTGTTTTCCTGTGGGGTGGGTGTATTCCGGGGATAATTTTCATTCTAGAGATTGGAGCATCAGAGGCTGGAGCACTAATTCATGAATACAATGAATGCACCACCACCTCCACTTAGTAAACTGTGAACAATCCAGCTTGGGGAAGGTCCAGTTTAATCACACTACCAGAGGTCTTGTCAGCCTGATGTAGCCTTATCAGAAGTTGCTTTTGCAGCCTCTCCAAGGTGAGGATGGAGTCAGAAGAAGGAGAGAATTTTGACTCCACGTTGTCGGGGTGCTGCCTGTGCTCTGCGTATGGAACCAAGTGATTTCAGATCGTGTCTGGAGTTGGCTCTCCTTAAATATTAGAGTTGCCTATGTCTCAGGAGTTCTTTAGTTTCTTCCTGCTGGAAATTTCAAGCGTAGACAAAAGCAGAGAGAATAGTAGGAGTGAACCCCCACATGCCCATCCTGTAGCTTTGATAGTTTTAAACTCACACCTAATCTTGCTTCATGCACACTGCCCTACTCACCCCCACTTTCTGCAGCGCAATTTAAAATAAATCCTATACATCCAGATTATTTGATCCACAAATATTTCAGTTTTCTTTAAGAGAAAAGAACTTTTTAAAAATAAGTGCAATACTGTTATTAAAACTAAGGGTTAACAACACTTCCTTAAAATCATTAACTATCCAGTATGTAGAATTCTTGAATGCTTACAATTTTGGAAATTACCAAGCGGAAGTGATTACCATCAAAATTTGCAATCTGTAATGAAGACCAGCCTTTGGTCTTCATTGGTTTGTAAAGTGACATATCGATAAAGTACCTAGGCAAATTGTGAAATCATTTTTGTAAAAGGCACATCTGCAAAATATCTGTAGTTTCCATGAGCCTGTTACTTTCAGGGTCTCATGAAAATGTGTGCATTTTGTAAAGAAGCTATAGCAACTGTGGCATCTGTTAGCAGGAGGAGTCCTTTTGACTGGTGAGATGGTGAATTTAAGGATCCATGGCTCGGCTGAGGTTATGTGGAGAGTTACTGAACTCTAGTGAGAAATGTGAAAAGCTCATCCTCACCACACCCAGGTTATGCACCCAAATTCCCAGACAATTTTTGTATTATTTTCGGCAAAGTCTGTCCTCAATGAAAACCATACTGCTCTATCACTGGAAACACATTTTTGCTTTTGATTGGGTATTGGTTGAGGACTCAGCAGCAAACCAGCCAGACAGCAGGACATGGGTGTGTATTATTATCCTATCTCTGTACATCCATATATGTTTATCTATCAGTGGAAAGATTCCCCCTGCAGATATTACCAGATGAGAACACATGGATGTTAAATAAAAGTCTCCCTAGAGCTGTGTAAACATATGTTGGCAGTTGTGACAGAGGGAGTTAATTTGTTAATACTTAAGGAGTTTCCTACTTTGAAGACAGACAGCTCTAAGTACAGTTAGTGTTAAATATTAATATTAATTATTATTATATAATCAGTAACTGGCTGATTACTCTTTTAACTGATTCATTCTGTGAAGCTGTGTTTTAAAGCTCTGTGATTTCTTTTTGGAACATTCCCAGAAAGCAGAACTGGACTTCTTAGCAGATTTGCTGTTAGTTATTTAATGTCTCTCTATAAGGAAGGTATTCTAATGTTTCTTGGAATCATCATTTTCAAGTTGTAAACAGTTTTCAATGTTCCATTTGCACAAGTACAGCTCCAATTCTCATTACTATGGGATGAGCAGTCTTATTTCAAGAGCTTATTCTTGGCATTTCCAGACCATCCTGTTTAAAATCCCAGGCAGAATTTGATCAGTGTGTATTAGGCAGTGCTGTGCTCAAGGAAGGGAGATGAAAAGCAGCACATGACCAGATCCTTGTGCTTTTGATCTATCCTCAAAAAAGAGCCTGGCTAGTGCTGGGTTTGGTAATAAAAATCACTTCATCCAATGTTAATGTGGAAACAACTTGACTTGCATGTGTGAATGAAGTTCTGGTGATCTCATTTAAACCCAGGAAATGTTAGAGTCAGACCGTAATCCATCCTGTCTGATACCTGCTGTGCCCAGGTGTAGCTGTGTCCTCTCCATACAGAACAAGGGGATCCAATCACTCTAGTCTCTAGACTGTGAAGCTAAAGTGTACAGGAGTCTTATAGAGACCCAACTTTTTCAAACACACAGTGACATCCCTGCCTGGACTCAAAACATGTAGCAAACATCTAACTTAAAAAAATTTGACCTAGAAGGTAGAGATCTTATTTCTTGCCTCTTTGCCCAGGCTATAGGCCCATCTCATTGTTCTACAAATACAAATATGAACCTATCTTAGGCTGAATAAAGTCCTTTGTAAATTTCTTTAAGTTTTTAAACTTGGGAGATGGGTCTGAAAAGTATATGGGTGTCTCCAAAATTCTGATGTGTGGGCATAATGAGAAGAGTTGAATTGGTTTATACAGAAATATAGATAGGATTTGAAATAAATTTGGTTCAAAATCTAGAAGCACTGTCCACATTTTCTTATAAAAATGGACATTCCAATGATATTTAACTAATTTAACATGGCTGGTGAGAACCTTGTTTAGCTCAATTTCATTAGGATCATAAACAAGTCAGAAGCCCCTAAATGCATTGATGTGGCATTCCATGAGACACACATTTGGAAAAAAATCACTTTAGTTGTTAGGTACTGGTTGCTATTTTTCTGTGACTAAGGTGTACCAGGAAACTGAATCCCCTTAGCATTCCATCTATGTGCCTCCAAGACGTTGAAAGGAAGCCATCGTGAACTACTCACTCACCTTCTTGCATCTTTGCAATAATACCTCATAGTGGTGGTGGTTAACTAGGAACACTGTCAGGTATGATCCACCAATGAGAAAAATATTGAGAGATAAAGGCAAAGAAAAGTTAGAATAAAGTATGTAGGGTGGAGTGTCACCAGCTTCGTATGATCCTCAGAAGTACTTAGAGTCATAGTTTCTAATCCACCAATAGGCTTAAACAATTCCCTGAGGACAGTTAGGGAAGAGGTGAAATCCAGAGTCATTGCTGTGAATGGCCTCTAGGATGGCATTATTGCTCTGGCAAAGACATTGATACCACTTAGAGATGAAAGAGCCTACTTTTCACTTTAGGTAATTTACATGTGAAAAATACCATCAGCTATAGGAATGTAATGCAAAAGGAATTGATGAGAGTACTTGAAAATGTGAATCTGAGGCTCAAAATGAAACTCTTGAAGCCAAGTTGCTGGTTGAAAAATTACTCACCAACCAATCTCCTTTCTTCTTAAACATATAAGATGTCCTTAGCTATATAGTTGTAGGTTTTACTGATTTATGTAGAACTTAGCTAAGTTTTAAAAATCTATTTCAAAATATATAAAAAATCACTGTTTAATTTCTACATTCTTTTTCTTTTCTTTTCTTTTCTTTCTTTCATTTTTCTTTTGTTTTACCATCTTCTCATGGGTACTTATGTGAGCAATTTTGTCAATTCATTGTACAGATTTGCAGACACTGTTACGACAAAACTTCGTTCATTAATTCATTACTGGACAAAATGTGGAATGCTGTTATTCCAGGCATGATGTGACCACTGGGGATACAGAGATGAAAGATGGTTTCTGTAATCAAAAAGTATAAAGAAGGCAGAGGAAGACTTTAAGACAGCACACTCTATATCATGGAACAAATAAGCATGAAGTATTAACAGGGTGCAGGTGACATGGGTCGTCCGAATCAGCTGGACGTGAGGAGCCAACCCAGAAGGTTCCCCCAAATAAAGTCACTTGATATAATCTCTGAATGGTGAGTTGGACTTATCCTGATGGGGAAGTAAATGGAGGAATGGTATTCTTGGTAGAAGAATACGTACAAATGCCTAGTCATGAGGGAGTGTGGCTAAAGGATGTGCAAGTAGCCCCAAAGAACTGGCATGTGTAATGCAAATGCTGGGGAGGTAGATTGGGATCATGTGTAATGCTGAGAACAAAAATGTGTTCTGGTCATCTTTACTGTGACACAGCTGTCTTAAGTTAAAACAAACAAAACCAAACAGGACAGATTTCAGATAGCATTTCCTAGCAAAGTTATACAAAAACTCTATTAGCCATTTGGCTAATGAATTTCATTTGATTTGTTTGCCTAGACTTTTGATTAACCAACATAGCAGTGGGGTTGTCTGAGGAAGGACAGCTCTACTCCAGACCTCAGGGCAGGTGGGGTGAAGGGTCCTTGTTTTCCTAGTTGCATTCCACTTGTCTTTCCCACCCTCCCTCCCCATCTCACACTTTAATGCCCCATATTTTCTACAAGTCTGCTGGAATGTGAAGCCAGACTCAGAGGTGTTAAAAAGAGTCCAATGCCAGTACATCTGTGATTCTAGTAATGAACAAAGGCCAACAAAGGAAGCAGCAGAAATACAGAGGAGCATACTCTTTGCACAGGCTGGAAGGACCAAGGGATGGAGGGGAAGTGACTTAAGCCCAGAGACATGATTTCATTTGTTTCATCTAGTAACAAATCATCTGACCTCCCTTGCACTATTGAGAATGTGCTGGTTGCCACACCAAAGCAGATGAATGGGATGTGGGTGGCGTGGGGGACCAACGTCTTCAATGTGTTTTCTTTGGGATTACTAACACATTGAGTATTTCATCACAAGATGTACCAAATTTCTGAGGCTGAGATTTGAACAGGAGGGTCACACAAACCAAAGAATCTGTCCTTTGGCTTATAATCTCCTCCTTGTCCAATCTTCTAACAAAGCATTTAAATAGAATTTTTTGATAAAAATAGATTGTAAGTCAATGAGTGATGTCTTTATGCCATGCTGTTTGCTCGACATAAGTTTGCTTTGTCCTTGCTGACCAGCTGTCCTTGCTGTCCTCTTCTTTCTTCCACACAGTAAGAATTTAAATTGGTTCAGGGGAGTAGAAAGGCTGGTAAGTAAGACCACGTGTGTATCAAGATATCGATTGTTTTTTGGAAAATTATTCTATTTTAATAAACAACATGTGGTCATATAATTGCTATTATCAGACACTAAAAACAAAAACACTCTCCAAGCTGGGGCTTTTGAACCCAATCATCTTGCAAATGTCTGAAATAAATGAGTAGCCTTAGCTATTGTAATTTCATCCATTAGGAAGTCAGGCAACTATTCTACCCTGATGCTTTAACCCTTTTGTTACATCAGAGACTCTGAGAATGAGTTCAAACTGTCTTCAATATAGTTTGTCCTGATCTTTGGAACCCAGAAATGACAGTATGAGTGTATTTTGAGTGCTCCTTGCATGAATTTCTGTGTGAGAACTGTCCCATCAACTGAACATTCCATAAAAATAAAAATGAAGCTGGGGTGTGGGGCACAGATTCGTAACCTGTTTTACAGGCTATATAAATATTGGCTTGGGTGGCTAGGGAAGGAGTCAAGCTGGGAAATAGGAAAGAATAAGGATGGCAAAACAATAGATTAAATGGCTTCTATTCCTTTCACTTCAGTAACAGACACGTTGGCTTATCCAAAGCCCAGGAGTTAAAGTCCGTCCCCCTGCTGCACATGTAACTTGAACTTTAGTCCCTCCGTATGTCAGTAGTGTGTAATGTCGTAATGATTCTAGTCCAGGATTCTTCATACACTTACTTTTTATTTTCTTCCAAATGGCAGAGGTAGAAATAGAGGAGTTATTTCAGCAGAATTCTTGTTAGAATTGTCAACCACCTCTGCATCCTACTTTTTTAATCCAAAGGTTTTTAGTCAATTCAATATTTGTGTCTGTAACAATTAAGTAAACCCCTTGCTCCAACCATTTGGGGAATCACATGGGGCCCTGTTTCTTCTCAAGTCATTGCTTCTCCTCCCAGCACACTTGGAGGGATGGAACGCAGGCCTGCCTTCTTGCTCGTGACTCTAAATTTGAATGGTAATATTTTGTATTTTTAATCAATATTTATACAGAGCTTAAAGTGGCTCTTACATAGAAATTGGGTCTTTTCACTGCAAACAAATATTGAGGATTATATGCTGTGATTTTTTCCCCATCTTCCCAGCCATAAAAGAACAAACTTTTCAGTTCAATTGGCTTTCATCAACTGTTTCCTCATAATCAGAATAGACTGCGGGGAAGAGAAATGATACCAGAGAAATGTAAAGTTTGCATGTTCTATACTAAATGAACAATACTATAAACATCACCTCAAGGAATTGTTGGGACGATGGATTATTTGTATGTGTATATAATCTAAATGTATTAATGATCTGACTCTGCTAATAAGGTCACATCAATAAAAACAGAAAAATTTTAATCAAGAAACTTCAGCTTGGATTCTTGATACTCTTGCAAGAAATCCTGACTCTAGGAAACCCAAGCTCTTCCAAGACTTCCTAATACAAGAGCTAGGAGGCATAAATTAGCAAGGAAAAAGAAACTTCATATTGAAGCTCTTAAAATTAGTTCCTTTAACAACTGTATTAATTTTAATAGATAATACACCACGTGCAAATTAGAAAATTTTTAAGAGAGTTTACATGGAAACTAAAATTTTCCTCTTCTCAGTTCTCAGTAATTCTGTCCAACCTTCCATGGGTAAATTCTGCTATACTTTTCTTGGATGTACTTCCTGAAAAAATGCAATTAATAACACGCACACACAGAAACCTGTATACACAGATTAATATATATCTTCACTGGATTTCTTTATCGTCATTCATAAACCATGATTTTAGAAATGAAAAATGTCTCCAACTAATGTAACATTTAAATATTTTTTTAATATTTTTTTATTTTTGAGAGAGACAGAGACAGAATGCAAGTGGGTTAGGGGCAGAGAGAGAGGGAGACACAGAATCCAAAGCAGGCTCCAGGCTCTGAGCTGTCAGCACAGAGCCGGACGCAGGGCTCAAACTCACGGGCCATGAGATCATGACCTGAGCCGAAGTCGAACGCTCAACCGATTGAGCCACCCAGGCGCCCCCATATAATATTTAAAATTCACAAGCGTTTACATTCAGGCTCAGAAATATTTACCAACATTTACTTACTCTATAATCCTAAAGAAAGTATGTTAAGTTTTCATACCTACCTGGACTTCAATATTTGAAGTTTGAATGTGATTTTTCACTGGACAGGGAAATTTGATGCCCTACCAGAAATAGGAAATAATGAGAACACACATCCATCTATTTATCATACTTGATACGGGGAGAAAAAGTAGTTGTTTTGTAAAGACCCACGGGATACGAGATCCAAAGAAAACTGCAAAGCTGTGTCTTGCCAACAAGACACAGGTGCACACCACATGAGGATATGAAACAGTCCAGCTACAACGGGTGTGTTGATAGCTCTGAGTCTACACTGTGTATCTCCCCAAGTGCACTGGTATGTTTGTTATGTGTTACTTTATTTTTTCATGTAGTCTCCGAAATTCTCAAGCCTACCCCGAAGCACAGTGGCTCAGCAGTAGGAGTAAAGGTGAACCTGCCTGGAAGTAGCTGTTGTCGGCGAATCTCTTACTTAGACTCATGGTGATGTCGGGGAACCAATTCCCTGCTTAGACCCCTGTCTATCAGAGATAATATTGAGTCCATATCTCATAGAGACCAGGCATTTTCTCCATGATATATATGCAAGAAGCATCCTTAATCTTTGTAACAAGTCTATAGAGAAATGTTTCCCTATCTTACTGTATCTATGATTACCAGGACAGAATTTATTAATGATACAGGCTCCTGGACCGTATCCAATTCACAAAATTAGAATCTCTATGAGGAGTCTGTGAACAATTTGTTTTTAAAGAAACCCTGTGAGATTTTAAAGATTTGGTAAGTAGGGAAATGCTGCTGAAGGTAGAAATGCTATCTGCCTTATCAAGGAGAGAACTGAGACTGTTCTCAGTTAAGTAATTTATAACAATCAATCGTGGGGGCATAATTCAAACTGTAGTAGGACCCCAAAATTCTTCCTACCATGTTACCTTTCTGAAGGTCATGAGGTCAGAAAAATGTGTGAGGCTACATGGAAAATTTTATATTGTAGGCCTTCAATCCTGGATTTGGAAGAAAACTTGAAATTGTGTAGTTTCTTCCTCTGTTTTGGTTAGAACAATTATACTCCACCAATCACAGAACTACAAAGGGCTTTATAATGATATAAGGAGTATAAAGGGCTCCAACCATTGCTGCAAAAGCACTCCTGAGATGCTGCTTTCTGAGCATGCAAGTGTTTTCGTCCTATCTGTTCCAAATGAGAGGAAAATGGGTCAAAAACAGGCAAAAGGAAAATCAGGTAGACTACAAGGTTTAGATTTCTCTAAGTGCTGAGACCTTATGGAAAGGGTTAGCTTTCCCCACCTGTCTCCTGATCAATAGTAGCAATGAACATGTTACAGTTGAACATGTGGTCTGTGTTCCAAGTAGAGAACTCCCTGCTATCTCCTCTGCTTAATGATATACAGAGAACAGGGTGGAGCAACCCAACTTAGAGAGGACTTTGCCTTGATTTCATAGAATTATTGTTTCTTAGGATTTAAGTGAGATTTTTCTGAACAGATTGGGGAAGTTAATGGACCACTGGCAGAAATCCATCATTCCTAATTTATAATCCAGGAGGCATTAGCAGAAGTCTCTCAGCTCTGCACTTCTATGTCAAAACCAAATATCTAACAATCCCAGCCTTAAAACGAATATGTGGAAGAGGTACCCAAAGGTTTTCCACAGTGTGCACAGCATGAATTGTTTTAAGGGAATTGAATTCCATATCCTTAACTTGCATGATTTTTTTTTTCCTTACAATTGTCTGGGAATGTGCCTGTGTTTCCTTTTGCCATTTTATGTGGAAAGAAAGGCAAAATCGTCATGCATTCCAAATCTTGATATACTGCATTAACCAGCAGTATAAAACCTTTTATGGATGACAGATGAAAGTAGAATTTGGAGTATTGGCTTAACAACGATGTTCTTAGTGGTTGATTAGGCATCCTAAACATATCTCTCCTTGTCTTGTCATTAATTCTTTAAAAGTGAAGCTTCGCCGTGGTTGGAAAATTATGGATACAGAACATCCAAAATAGTTGTGATGACTTGTATATTTCAAAATTTAACTGAATGTTTTCTAAAACTAACCATTACTGTGAATTTCATCTTATAAAATATTTAGCATTATATGTCACATTAATAAAGCTAGCTAAACTTGTGCTGAAAAATTTTACATGTTACGCATGTGAGAGGATACATAGTTTTCAAAATTGTTTTATGGATAGTGCAGGCAGAACATTTGTAGATCACAGAACTAGTTGTGTCTGGATTGTAGCTGGTGTTCAATAAATAAATGCTAAACAAACAACTATTGAATATTGAATGAATACCCAAACAGCTGCCTTAATGAACCTATGGCACACATTCAGAACATCATGAAATTTCTGAACTTTTCCCCTCCAATTTAATATAGCTCAATCCTCCTGGCCTTATGTTCAGGAATCCTCAAAGATACACCCTTATCCCCTAGAGGTAATTGTGGACAAAGGAAAAGATCCGATTGCACTGCCTTTGGCATGCACCATGCGAGTGCACATTAGCCAGCTTGAGTTCTATGTCCCTGCATCTCCCGAAGCTGCAATTTTAAGGTTTGATTTTGAAATTACCACCTTAAACGGTAGCAAAGCTTGTATATTCATTGAAACAGAGAGCTATCATATGGAATGTTAGGCAAGGGAAATTATCTTTTCTCTAAGAACTGAGTTGGGGGTGGGGAGCCAGTCCGATCTGGTTTCCCAAATGTTAATTGCCAACCTTCTGCTAAGTTCCCTTTGAGACCCCAGACCTTCTAGTCCCCAGCCCTTTGCTGCTACCTCCTTCTATGCACTCGCCCCAAATGTTTTTCATTCCCACAGCTGGGTCCTCCCCCTGCAGGCTTTCTTCTTCCCGCCCAGCTGATGATGTTTTTCTGGCTCCAGAAAACTTCCGATTGTTACAAACAGTGCTTGCGGGGACAAAGGATTGTCCCGATTAAAACAACAACAACAAAACTGGGACGGTCTTGCAAGAATCCGGATGGGTGGCCATCCCACATGAACACTATGTGATGTTTCTCCCTTCCTTTTTTTTCCTACCCATCATTAAACAGGAACAATGTCATTATTTTGAAAACTTGGGAGTTAAACTAAGGTTTCGGTTGTGGCCAAAGGTCTGTTCAATAGCCAGTGCTGCTGAGATACCTAGATATTTTTCTCATTTCATTATTCGTAGGGATTTGATGATGTCGTTGTTAAGCATTTGCATGTTTTGCATTATTCGTAGGGATTTGATGATGTCGTTGCATTTGCATTTGCATTATTCGTAGGGATTTGATGATGTCGTTGTTAAGCATTTGCATGTTTTAAGGGATGGACAACTGTTGAAAACTAAGAATAAATGCAACCCTAAATCTTCCTCTCAAATTAACAGGTATTTTTTCCTCGAAGCTCTGAGAATAATTGAAAGAAAAAAAAACCAGGCTCAATTAGTTCAAATTTCGTTTTATTTCATTCATTAGAATATTATTTAATTATCATTAATCACATGAAGGGCTTTTACTTGTAACTCTGATTACCTTGAATTTAAGTGGACATAAAACCGTTGTCAAGGAATGAAATGAGAAAATGTTGTTTACGGCATTGTCTGTGTTGTCCGCCAGTATTCCGTCTTTCCAACAGCTGCACCCGGACATGCTGTTGGTATTTGGAGGCTTCTAGAGAGAGAAGTGGCCAAGTTTATTTTTCTAATCTCTAAATTCGGCACACAGGTCAGCACTGAAAACCCCTTCTCTGTGTGTGCATTAAACCGTCACTGGTAAATGCTCTCAGTCATGACACCTTGTAGGGAGGCCTGAAAGCCAGGGTAGGCCCCGAATCCCCGAATTCTCTGCTATTGAGCACATAGGACTTATTTGCAGAAATCACTTAAGCTCTCTTTACTTCATTGCTAAAATTTTAAATAATGATTCCAAATTCGCACAGAGTAAATGGAAGTAAAAAAAAAAAAATCCTTCATACTAAAAAGAAATGCTCATTTTTGATGGACTTGATTTTCAAGCCGTGCCCAACATGTTCACTCTGTTTTAGTTCAGGTCCTGGCTGTAATAATAACTAGAAAACACTCTATTTTTAGCCTGGAAAGGGGGTTGGGCAAAACTTCTTTGCTTTTTGACCTGATCATGGACAGCTCTCAAACATTCTTAATTTATGGCCTATCACCTGCTATTATTAGGAATTTCAAACGAATCTATCTCCTCATTGTGACTGACACTAAGTCAGGAATGATTTTTCATGGAGGCAAGTATTCCTGGATGATCATGCAACCAAATTTCACTGATCCTCAGACCATTCGCTTGACAAGTAAATGAAGAGCCATACAAACTCACTATTAATCATTTCCATAGAGGTAAAAAAAATCAGTCTTCTTGTTAATTTATAAAAATAAGTAACAGGCAGGCATATTATTGTTTTTGTTAAATGGAAACTTAGACTAAGATACTCAAATTCATTTTTTGTTTGTCATAAAACCATCAACAAACGGAAACAGGAACAGCCTTCTGAGTCCAAAGTAAATGGAAAATAAAGATTTTTTTTTTTCTATGGAAAAGTATCTGAATGGCACTTTCACTAATGTATGTAATTCCATTTAGTGGTCTATTAATTGCCACAGTCCTCACTTCTTCAGGATCCTCTGTAGCTACTTTATCCGTGCGCCTCTCTCCCTTTGTCCCTTTTTTTCCTCCCTCATTCTACCTCCCTTCCTCTCTTGCCTACAAGGATACCATTTCCAGATATGTTAAAGGGGGATATGTGGAGAAAAAACAATAGCAAGCTGCAGAGCCCTCTTACTTGAGATGAAAATAGTCTTGTTTCAAACTCTTTACTGAAAAATCATGTATGAGGCTGAAAATACAAGAATTGCTATTAATGGTTCAGATCCATATTTTCTCATGTTCTATGTTTTATTGCTAATGGTTATGCCAAAGGAAACCATATGGCTGAAGAGATCTGGGCTGGGTGACATTGATATCAGAAGGTAAGGCATGCCCCCATATTATTTGCTTTCCCAAAAGCCTGCTTCAGTCAATGTGTCTTATCATTTTTTTAATTTCATTTATATTTGAAGGCTGTTTATTGGAGCAAGCAGTTTTATAAGCATACTAGAAGCTGTATAACTTTGAATTTCAATTACTAAAATTTTATTTTAATTGTCAAAGAATTGCTCTTAATGTTATGTTCTGGGATTCCATTTCAAGTGCAACATCACGTTAATGATAATCTTTTATCACAAAAAATTCCGCATAGTTTTCTGCCTGTGTCATTTCTATTTAAAGCCAATTTATATATAATATATATATATAGGTGTAATATACATGCATAATAAAACTACACATCCTCCAGTATATTTTACCTCTTAGAACAACTGAGTTTCCCTCTGAAAAACTTGTGAGAATTTTATTGTGACCCCATTCAAATAAAGGACTACTGTACATCTAACTTTTTGCAATATCATCTGCATCAAATATTTTCCATTTCAAATATTTTCCATTTCCCACCATCTGAGAATGGGAAGTTAATGATGTGCCTTCCACAATTTTCTGCATAAATGAACTGCTACTTTTAGCAAAGAACTTGTTTTTTACCATATAGACTTTTTTTTTAGTAATTGAATCAAATATTATTCTATATTCAGAATCCCTTGAAGATTTGTTGCTTGTGTTGTAAATTTCACGTGATGTTTTAGGTGGCACATGTTTATTTCCATTGAAAGAACATGTCCTATTTTTGAGGAAGGGAAAAAAAAACTTGTAAGACATCAAATGTTTCTTGCAAAACAATTTGATGAAATAAATGTAAATGAATCAGAAACATGTGAATTGTATTTCAATCAAAATTAATGGGTTTAAATATGAAGGGAGTAAAGTGCTTCGGGGAGAGAGTGTGGCAAGGCGGGAAGTGACATTTGTTTTGTTTTCATCAGTCTTGGATTTTTGAAAAATGGCCTAATACTCTGAATTTACCCTAATTCATATTCTCTCTTAAGCCTGATGAGGGAGATCCAGAATGGGACAACAATATGCAAATTCACTTTATAGCTTTATCTGGCTCCAATTATAATGTAGGCATCAAGCATGGCCACTGTTCAATCCTTCAAAAGCAGTTTCAACTTGAAATTCATGATTTTTCTATTTTCTCTTGAGGGTAAACGGTAAATTGTAATAATGCTGAAGTTATAATTTTTCCCATAGAACATGTAGTTTTCAGACTCTCATGTCAGCTTCACATTTATTTCCTCTGCCAAAATGAAGAGAATCAGATCTAAACAGAAAATACGTGGGGACTGACTGTAGCCACACTTAGCAGGAAAAGAGCAGGGGGAGAAAGAGAGTATAAGAGAGGGAGAAAGAAAGACAAGGGAAAAGAAATAGACCATTCACAGGGACATGGGTCATCAAACCTCATTTCATAAGCAAAGCACTCAAATCACACTACTTATTTGAGAGTCATAAAAATTTTACCCATGGTTTTACATTTGTTCCATTTATGTGTGCTTAAAAACAACTACATGGCTTCTTTTTTACTTTTCATATTTTTCAACAACAAAAAAAAATAACCATGCCTGACTCTGAAAACAGAAAAGAACTACAAAAAAGAAAAGAAAAACAACTTACAAATAAGTCTCCCTGTCAACATGCTTCAAAATATGAGGGAGTTTGATGTGTGGTGTGACAATGCTGTTTCTCAACTCAGTCTCTGCAAACAGAGACATTTTAAGTGTTCCAAAAACTTCCAAGAGGCCAGGAATACATAACTGGAGATTATATTTTTACTTTGGGAGATAATGTGGGGCACTGCTTAAGTACCTCCCTTGGTGAGAAATGTAGGAACAGAGTCCTTTCTGCACTGAAGGTGTAGCAGCCCATAGGGTTATTTTTGTATGTAAAGAGCCTGCCTTTTTGTTTCCTGAGAACATGCTGCGATTGGAGTTGAGCATTTATTTCTCTGACCATTTGGAACTCCCCTGCTGTTCATCACCACATTTGGAATGAAGACCCTGCTCCTTGATTTCCTTGTGCCAAGCAGCTCATAACCTCAAACAGTTCTGGAAGTGGTTCTCTGCCATGGTCCTCACAGGCAGGAATTGTAGGGAGTCCCTCTTAATATATGTGTTCTATAACTGGGCAGAAGATATGTTTTAGCTTCTAGCACAACCCTTTTTTTTTTTTAACCTCCCCCTCATCCAATTTCGTGGATAAAAAACAGCATAGCTAGGCTGACTGTTTTATTTATGCCTTAAATCAGTGGCAGTATAACAATTACAACTGGGGTGCCTGGGTGGCTCAGTCGGTTGAGCATCTGACTTCCGCTCAGGTCGTGATCTCACCCTTTTTTTTTTAATTTTTTTTTATTTTATTTAAAAAAAATTTTTTTTTCAACGTTTATTTATTTTTGGGACAGAGAGAGACAGAGCATGAATGGGGGAGGGTCAGAAAGAGGGAGACACAGAATCGGAAACAGGCTCCAGGCTCTGAGCCATCAGCCCAGAGCCTGACGCGGGGCTTGAACTCACAGACCGCGAGATCATGACCTGGCTGAAGTCGGACGCTTAACCGACTGCGCCACCCAGGCGCCCCATGATCTCACCCTTTTTAAGTTCCAGCCCAGAGTCAGTCTCTGTGCTGACAGCTCAGAGCCTGGATCCTGCTTCAGATTCTGTGTCTCCCTCTCTTTGCCCATTCCCCGCTCACGCTCTGTCTATCTTTCTAAAACACAAATAAATGTTTTTAAAAATTTAACAATTACAACTATTTCTGAGCTCTCAAAGTTACCCTTAAAAGCTCCATTGATCAACACAAAATCTAAATTCCAGTTCCAAAGTTGTGTCAACAAAAGTATATGAATAGCATCAACATTATCTTTGTTACAATCAACAATCAGTATTTATAAGGTTCTCAAAAAAGTGTCACTATGTAGGATCTATGCTCAGAACATTACTACAATGGCATGTTTCCTTTGACGAGAAACGTATTGTGATTTACTTCCCATTATGATTTGTTGCAGTAAGTTTTTTTAAGTGTTACAAGATCTAATCTACTTTGCATTTGGTGTTGTTGTTCTACTTTATGACAGGCCTACCCTTGTAGCAGTGATAAGGAATGTGAAATTGGGAGATACTGCCATAGTCCCCACCAAGGATCATCGGCCTGCATGGTGTGTCGAAGAAAAAAGAAGCGCTGCCACAGAGATGGCATGTGTTGTCCTGGTACCCGCTGTAATAATGGTAAGATCTAGTTCAATGTTGATAGGCCTCTTTCTTTTTATGTGAGAGCTGCTTAGCAAATTAGACCAAATTCTCCTTAGCCAGCCCCTGAAATGTAAGGAGTCTTTCAAAACTGGCAGGGATTGGATCATGGTTTAGATATGTGTACAATTACTTGGATTACCTTCCAAATCCTAGGTTTCCTGGACTCTGATCACTTTGTATATCGTACAATTTATGGTGATCTAGGATTTGCCATGTTGAACTGTTGTATATAAATAGCTAGATATTCTATTCCACTAAACACGAGTGAATACATGCAAAAGACCAAAGAACCTGCTGTGATTTAGCAACACAGTGGTGAGTCCCTCTTCCACTTGCATATTCATGTCATACCTTAATTCTTCTATTCAAGGTGTCTTCTTTTAAAGGCTCCACCCTGCACCACACTTATAGGGAGGGAGTGATTTGTTCCTCCAAAAGGAAACACAGGAGTCTATTCCATAGCCTTTCCATAAACATGACTTCCCCCAATCTCCATGAATTTATAGGCAGACAATTCAGCATTAATGATGAAATAAAGAATCACAGACAATACATGATAAAATCATTAAATAATTATAGCCAGTGATCATAAACATAAACTTAATCATGTGAAACAATATGATCATACTCCTTTTCCTATACTTGCTCCTGACCTCTGGACAGAGTCCTATTGGAAGTACTGTGGTCAGGTGAAGGGAAGAAAGGCCTCATACCATTCAGGGTGTTTACAATGTAAACTAGGATTATATTGTTGATTGAACAAAGGAAACTGGATACTGAAGGTGTATGTCTGGTCAGACATTTTTAAAGTACTAATAGCTAATATTAATTTAATATTTGCTAAGTCACTATTGTAAGCACGTCACACATATTCACAATAACTTAATGCAATGTTTTAATTCCTATTTTTTTCCCACAGTCACTTGGTCTTGAGAGAGACAAGATTCAAATGAAGGGAGCCTAGCTCAAACCAAAAGATTTAATATTATTTCATATTAAATAATACAATTTAATCTTTATGTAAATAAATGAATGGTTCAATAGAGGAGAGAGAGAGAGACAGAATATAGCTTCATACCTCATATCAGCATCATACTTAGATAGGAGCCATACTTTATAGAATTGTAGAAGTCTAACTGCTTACCTACCATCTCCAGGCATCTGCATCCCTGTCACTGAGAGCATCTTAACCCCTCACATCCCAGCTCTGGATGGCACTCGACACAGAGATCGAAGCCATGGTCATTACTCAAACCACGACTTGGGATGGCAGAATCTAGGAAGACCACACACTAAGATGTCACATATAAAAGGTAGGCTATCTATAGTTGTACATTTACTTTTTCTTGTTTTTAAAAGAAGTAAAATTAAAACATAGGTAATTCATTGCTTTGATTTTAGAAAAAATACAAGGAAGATACTTTATTGGCAAAATTTTAACTGAATTCTTAATTTATTCTTACTTATGAGGATCCTGCAGGTTTCTAAGAGATCTTAAATTGTTACAAAATGCATAGTAAAATAACTACAGCACCCTGATCAATCATGCCATTTTCTAAACAGTCCTGCCTTTAAATGTTTGCTGTCATATGATTAAATCCCTAGTCTTTTATATCTTTTTCTCACCTTTACAGAAATTTTATTTCAATACACAACCACATATTATACTATTCATAAACCAACTTACCAAAAATAATTGGTTTCTAGTGGAATTATGTATGGTCATAAAATTCCCCTTACTTGTATCAAAATATTTGGGAAGCCTAATCACTAACAGTAAAATTTGAAAGCATGAAATTATTAAACTTAAATACTAATAGTAAAAATTTAAAGGCATGAAACATGTCTATTTTTAAAGGACGCATTTAACAAGTGTGGAGCATTACTCTGTTAAGACCTTCTTTGAATAAAAGGGTTTGTAATAATGCATATTCCCATTTTGAGAATTTTATATAATAAATATTGGTATATTGAAGGCTGTCAGAAGTCCAGCAATGAGGAAAACTGATTAAATTTGTAAACACCCCTATTTCCCCATATTTCTTGACTACAAAACCATTTCCCCACATTTGCATGCCCAGAGGAGCTAGTATTCTATAAAGTATCTGACCTATTAGACCTGGAATATTATTGTTGACATGGATAGTGATAAGGAGATGAACAACTCCTCTTCAATTATCCTCTATCTAAAATACTCTGAAGACCTACGTCCTTTACCCAATCTCCTATTTCTATTCCACCAAATTCACATACATCTGTTATTACATGAATATCCTTCGTTATTCCAACAGATATCTATGTCACAGTACAGTTTCAAATTTACTAATATTTTTATATAGTTTTATGTGTAATTTTCTTCTTTTTTAAAGTTTATTTTGAGAGAGAGAGAGAGAGAGAGAGAGAATGCATGCACGTGTGCCCATAAATGGAGGAAGGGCAGAGAGAGAGAGAGAGAGAGAGAGAGAATCCCAAGCAGGCTCTGCACTGTCAGCGCAGAGCCCCATGCAGGGCTCAGCCCCAAAAACCATGAGATCATGACCTGAGCAGAAATCATGAGTCAGACACTTAACTGACTGAGAAACCCAAGCACCCCTTATGTGTAATTTTCTGGTGGCAACTAGGAAGAACTCTTATGACAATGGCTAGTGAGTTGTGTCCATATCACAGAGGGGGATTGGTTATATCTGGGCTGACAGATAATCCTTTAGACCAGGATTGGCACATCATGGCCTGTGAGCCAAATCTGTCCTGCTGCCTTTTGTTGTAAATAATGTTTTATTGGAACACAGCCTTGCCTATTCATTTAGGCATTACTTATATTTGCTTTTCTGATATGTAGCAGAATTGAGGAGTGACAGATCACATAGCCTAAAAAAGCCTAAAATATTTACAATCTGGCAAAATTACAGAGAAGTTTATTGGCAACCCAACTGTGATATGTGTGTTTGCTCTTTGCTGACTTAGTCATTTTTCTGAGTTAAATATCCAGATTTGTTCTTCCATATGTTTTTAATGAAGCGTTCTTGGTTGACTTTGGGGCTGTCTGCCCTTTCACTACTCCACTCTGTATCACAGCTCTTTATAGACTGCATGTTCTAGGCTCCCTGTCAGGTGGCTTCTGGCCATGTGAGTTTGGCTGTGGGAGAGAAGCAGGGAAAGAAAAAAGCCAACATGCTAAGCCTGCTTCAGGTGATGCTTCTGGCAGAACTGTATTTCCCTGGGGCTTCAGTGCCTGCGAGGTGGGCCTGTTGGGATTCTAGTCATAGCTAGTGATTGCAGATTCCAGATTCTGACATGACCTTCTCCTTCGGACCCTCCAGCCTATATGTGGAAGTGGTTTCCTGCTCTGTTGCTTTACCATCCTCTGATGCTTCTTAGCCTTGCCACTCACTACCTGTATGTCTGGTTCTCTGCGTTAAACACCTTATATTTTAAGTTTCTGTTTGCTGGCTAGACATCGATACATGGTTGTAGGAGTTCCTGAGAATTTCAGCTTTCTCCTTGAATCAGTTTATTTATATTTCCAGGAAGGTATCAAATTAATTACTTTGAAAGCACTTTTTTTTTATTTACTTATTTTTCACTTGCCTAGTTAAAAAAAAAACCAACAGACATGATCAGGGAAATATCTAAAAGCAGACCATGCCAAAGTAAAGTCCTAGCTATTCATGGAACTTGATATGCAGACAGCAAATAATCAAAATGAATGATAATGGATTGACATGATTAGAGAGACACCCGATTGATATGAATCCAAGACTTTCCATAGTAATGATAACTTCATGGAAGGAAGTACAAGCACAAATATCTTATGTGCTTCTGAGTGACAAGTAGAACTCTTTTCTCAAGTGTGATGATAATATCTTTTGGTCATCATCTCTGTAGGGCATGAAGGAGACCCCTGCCTACGATCGTCAGACTGCATTGAAGGGTTTTGCTGTGCTCGTCACTTCTGGACCAAAATATGCAAACCAGTGCTCCATCAGGGGGAAGTGTGTACCAAACAGCGCAAGAAGGGTTCTCATGGGCTGGAAATTTTCCAGCGGTGTGACTGCGCAAAGGGCCTGTCATGCAAAGTATGGAAAGATGCCACCTACTCCTCCAAAGCCAGACTCCACGTGTGTCAGAAAATATGATCACCTCTGAGGAGAATCAATGCTAGCAGACTGTGAATCTGTGTATTTAATGCATTACGGCATGGTGGAAAATAGGATTTGGATCTCAGAAGAATGGCTACAAAATAAGGAATGTGATTAAGAATATAGAGCTCACAGAGAGAGAGAAAAAGGAAAAGAGGATAAGCAGATTAGAAAGGGTGACAAATGTAGTACAACCAATGTGTTTCCATTATGCAACTTGTTTATGTAAATAATGTACACATTTGTGAAGATGCTATTACTGAAAAAAGCACACAGTGAAAATTATGGATACCATGTGACTTTCCCAGAGTTTAGGTTGTGCTGGAGGATTAGTTTCCTTCAGATTGGTGATTGCCTATAGAAATAACCTAAAAGCCATATTTCTAGTTCAAAGTTATACTTTAACAAAATAGTCCCTGTATACCTTGGCATACAATAGGCTCTTATGTAAAAAGAGTTGTTAAATAGGAAATGAAGTCCTGGAACATAGTTAATTTGCAATGCAGAATCACCTTTTAGTTTGGAACACTACTTCTACTGCTCAGTGAAAGGCCTTGGTAGATAAGAAAAAAAAGTCAGTATTTTCCAAATAATTTCAAAATAATTGCAAGCCCTTTATGAAGGTCTTTAGGAAAAACCAAACTTGTTTTTCTTCAAACTGTTTATTTACGTTTTTCAAATATTTAGTTGCATCAGTAATTAATAAGAACCAGTAGAAGACAAAAAGAGTGCATTCACATTCTAAAAGAATGACATTGTATCTTTCTTGATTGTATGTAATTCCTACCCTGAATATATTTCATTTTCCAAACTATGCTGATTAATTGTGAATAGTACCAAGCAGAATTTCATAGTTTGCAAAAATTTTCAAGGTGTCCAAAATACAGAATCAATGCTAATTGTTATTTTTTGAAGCTTTGGCATTCCCTATGTTTGATAGAATTAGATTGATAAATACATTTATTCTTTACACATGCTGCAGTATAGTTGGCTAAAGCTGATAATAGAAACTTGACCTATATTTGCCCTGGACAGAAGTACACAAAGGAAATGGAAAAAAAATGGCAAATACTGAGGTTTTGGCAACATGTTGATCATACATCTGAAGCACAAAACTGACTATTCATATTTGAAGCCCAAAGCCACACAACCTAAATGGAAGTTTTCCATGGGGTTTGCTATCACAATATTTACTATGCAGATGAATTCTGTGTAGGTTGCTAATTGACCTCAGAGTATTTATTTTATATTTTTGAGGTCCTAAAATAATAGGAGGTCTCATGAAATGGATTCCCAATGCAGATTAGTATAGTGAGGTTCCATTGCCCTTGATAAGCTTCTAACTTGCCAATGGCACCATCTGAAATTTCTGTACCAGTTTCTGTCTGCAATAGCTGTTTTTTGCCAAAGATAGTGTTTCCGTTTTCTGCAACCATTGAAATTAAAAATATAAATGGAATAACTTGTAAAATCTACATATTGCTAACCTATAGGAACCACAGTCTCGAAATTCTTTGAAACCATTTTATCACTTTTTTACTTTCCTCAGTTCTAAATATTATGTCTAGAGCATAAAGCAAAAATGTTATCTTATAGTTGTTACTTTTGACCTTTTCTTTTATAGACTGAAAGTCACTCCTTAATTTTCTTTTACTTCAACCCCTTCTGCAGTCTCAAATTCAAGTTTTCTCAGTAGAAATTGAATCTGAGTCTGCATATCTATTAAAAATTTCAGCTTCCCATACACACTTACTAGGGTGATTAAGATTTACATTTTCCCCACATGTCTGCTAAAACAAAAATTATAAGCTGATCTATCCAAGAACCAATGTCTGTACAAACAGGTTTCTATAAGCTTGGCAACGTGAAAAATGGAACATTTCAGTCAAGCATTTCCTATATAGCAATTACATCTACAATCTGGTTTTTGCATTATTTCCCTTATGTACATCCCAAAATTATTATTTGAAGTAATTTATTTACAGGAAATGTTAATGAGATGTATTTTCTTATAGAGATATTTCTTACAGAAAGCTTTGTAGCAGAATATATTTGCAGCTATTGACTTTGTAATTTAGGGAAAATGTATAATAAGATAAAATATATTAAATTTTTTCCTTCGAAAATGGAATTCAAATTTCTTTGTGCTTTGCTTATGATAAAAACTTTCATAGAATCAGATTCTCAGAGTTCAAATGGGCTTACTTGATCTGATTTTACAGTTGGGTTAGGAATCCTTTGGATGACATCACCATGAGATGATCCAAGGCAGTTTACTATTACTAAAGGCAGCTTATTCATGGCAAGACAGATGCAATTGTTAGAAAGTTATTTTTTCATCAAACTAAAATATGCCAGCTTGGGCTTTGTACCCATTTATTCTTACTTAGCGTTCCGGAATATTTTGGAACAAGGGCTCTCTGCAGACTTCTTCAAAATGCTTGAAGCCACCTAGCATATTTCCTATAATCATCTCTCCAGATTACAATTTCCCAAAATAGAGATGCCAACATGCTCAGGATATTGGTTCATCTCCCTCATGGTGCAAAGAAGCTACAAAATATCTTTGTCCCTCTATGGATACAGACTGAGTTACCTGGCCCAAATCCACTTCCTGGGAAGGTCTTTCCTCTGCTTCCTAAACAGAGATGTCAGAAGTGTTTGATAAACAGTACTCACCAATTTTGAGACTGGGAGTGGTTGTAAAAACCCATGTTGTATTAGAGATGTTAAGGGGCTGGAAATGTGGAAAATAAACATTCTGTGACAGTGGAATGGATTAAGTGTAGCTATGGCAGCATAATGAAACTAAAACAGTCCCATAGCTAGAGTTCAGAGTTGAAGATACCTCAAGCATTGCTGAAATAACTCCCACATTATTCTAATTAGTCACTTAAATAGTTATTCTTAAATAGTTATCCATTTCCTCAAATTGAGAACATTTGTATTTCCTAGTTACAGTGTATTTTTAGACTATAACAGTCATATGGGTAATATTTTTCTTTTCCACTGAGCTCAGGGAGATGCTCTGAGAACTGACAAATTGTCTAGACTTCCTTTTTAGCCAAGAAACACAATGCCCTATCATAGCACTAGGATTTGAGGAAGGAAACAATCAATTGCACTTTTCTCCACCCCCAAATTCAGGCCATTTGAGAAAAAAAGTTGAGAGAGAAAGGCAGATGACAGATTACCCTAAAGCTTGTAAAGTTATCAGAGAGTGTGATGTGTACTGTGGGCAAGAGGATACTAGAAAGAGACAGATTCCAGAGCAAGATACTAGAAAGTTGCCCATTCTCAGACAACAACAGACAACGTCATTTCTATCTATGGGAGCTGCCCCTGTAAAACTTATAGCATGGATGGGCAGAATGAAATGACACACCTTCTTCTGGCAATTTGTGCCAAAGAAGAAGGGTGGGGAAGGAACAGAACTCAAGAATCTCATTTGAAATTCTACAAAACTGGGTAATTCACCGCACATGAAAGGAGTGAGTGAGGGATAGAGTGGGACAAAGATTATTATACACTCCACATTAAACTAGGAAAGAAGAAACCCCTCCCCCACATCATTCCCCATCAGAAGAATCCACCTGTGTATTCCATCTACTTTTAGAGGGTGAGTGGTATTTGAAGCATTACTGCCTTAATGTAAAACTGGTAAAGTTTAGAAATTCACCATTTGGTCTTAGCCTCAACTGGGGTTTCTTTTTTACACACCTATCATATTCAAAGCATTGCCAGTGCTTGAGAATAGGTTTGGTTTGGTGATGTGGCCTCCATATATCTTGCAGTTTGACCTTTTTGGGGGTGTGCTATGGTGCTGCCTCCACTGCTTTATGCATTACTTGTTTCCTCATCCCTGCATTTATCCAAGCTGTAGAAGCACATCAACAAATTCCTGAAATAAAATTGCTATTGATACTTCTGAAAATTACCTGAGCAAAGGATGCCCCGGGACACAGAAGATATTCCCAAATTATACCCCTTCACTCAACACACACTCACTGACAGTGCCTTCTATATGGCAGGCAGCTTAGTAGGCACAACGGTAGAAGCAGAAATCCAAACCAGTAAAGTTCCTCCTTTCATTGTTTTTACACTCCAGTTATTTTTTAGGGCAGTACAATAATTAAATAAAAATTATGTAAATACTATAGGAGACAGAGGATGAGCCCCATGAGGAAAATTGAAGCAGGGTAAAGAAACGGAGGAAGACAGTACTATTTTAGTGGTCAGGGAGATCTCTTAGAGGAGGCAACTATGAATAGAAACCTGAGTGAAGTGAGGGTCTGGGAATGGAAATTTCTGGAGAAATGGCAGCCCAGGAAGAAGAGCATGGGCAAAATTCTGACATTGGGAAGAAGCTGAGGGGGAGACTCAGATGGGATGGGTAAGGGGAGAGAGCTGGAACATGAGGTCAGAGAAGAAGGTGGGTCATATCGTGTAGAACCTTATTGACTTGATAAGTACTTTTATTTTCTTTTTTTTTAATTAATTTATTTTTTTAACGTTTATTTATTTTTGAGACAGAGAGAGACAGAGCATGAATGGGGGAGGGTCAGAGAGAGAGGGAGACACAGAATC
Organism: Prionailurus viverrinus; assembly: GCF_022837055.1. NCBI lineage: Eukaryota > Metazoa > Chordata > Mammalia > Carnivora > Felidae > Prionailurus > Prionailurus viverrinus. The sequence goes on from NC_062564.1 coordinate 116,403,901, forward strand.
TGAAACAGGCTCCAGGCTCTGAGCGGTCAGCACAGAGCTTGACGCGGGGCTCGAACTCACGGAGTGTGAGATCGTGACCTGAGCCGAAGTCGGCCGCTTAACCGACTGAGCCACCCAGGCGCCCCAGTACTTTTATTTTCAAAGAGAGATGGAGTTGGTGAGAGCTTTTGAGTGGAGGAGTAGCATGAGCTAACATGTTTTAAAAATTTCACCCAGGCTGTTGTGTAGAGAAGAGACAAGGGCATCCAGGCAAGAATGACAGGTGGCTTAGATTTTCGAGGTAAGGTGGAGGACATGAGAGACAGCTGGATTTAGGGTATGTTGGGGGTGGAGCCAACTGGATTTGCTGTTGGACTGGATGCAGGTTTCATGAGCGAAAGAATCTCTCTAGCCTAACCCAAGGATCAAGGTCATGGAGAAATTGTTGATAAGAAAAAAAAAAGGGTTAAAAAACTCTTTCTTGTACAGTGCCCTTGTATTTAATATCTAAGGGAAGAATTGCCCTCATAAAATACTGACAATTCTTTAGAAAAGTACCCTTTGCAAATTTCTTGCCAGCCATCTTGAGAGCTTGAGAAAAAATTATGCAAAGGAGGGATGGAGTCAACAAAAAGAGAGAGCTTGTTGGATGCACTAAGAAAAGCAGTTGCAGAAAAATGGAGGGTATAGAAGAGGGAATAAACAGGGACTGAGCAGAGACAGTTTTAATGTAGGAAAGAGATGCATCAGGTGGAATGCTAGAAATCTTAAAAAGTGCTAATAAGAAACTTCAATTTGATGCAGATGTCAAACGGTGTCAAGGAAAACTTACAGGAAAAGAATAGCTGACTCACAGCAGTAGGTTTAGAGAATTATTTAAGCAAAGGGTGTAGCCCAGGCACCATTCCCATTGACATCGGGCCAATGAGTTGCAGTAAAGGGCAATTTGTCAAAGCGAGTCATAGTTCTCTTTGAGTTTTAAGTAATTATATAGTGTAGGACCTGGGAATTCTAAAGACATAACAATATGCAAGTAATTGAAGTGCTTTCAGGAGAAATACCCTTGCCATCATACCGCTCACACATACGTCATGAATACCACAATGCACAACCTTTTAAAATTTCCTGGGGGTCAACATTTCTTATAGATGCCATGGATTTGTTTTATTTGCTCCACACCTTCCCACTTCACTACACCTGCTACACCAGTCATCATTCCGTATTTAATGGCCAGTCAGTCTCCAGGGGCTAGTAACAGATGGAGAACATCAGATCAGCTAATGCATATAAAATATTCTAAGTCTCACTTAAGCTTTTCAGGCAGACTATGAGCTTGAGATCATTCTATCCTCCATTCTTTTCCTACTTTGCCTATCACTTCTTACCACTGTGCTCTTGTCTGTTGCAATACCCATTTATTCTTTGTCTAATTTTTTTTAATGTTTATTTATTTATTTTGCGGGGGAGGGAGGAAGGGGCAGAGAGAGAGGGAGAGAGAGAGAATCCCAAGCAGGCTCTGCACTGTCAGCACAGAACCCCACCCAGGGCCCAAGCTCACGAACTTGTGAGATCATAACCTAAGCTGAAATCAAGAGTCCGACACTTAACCAACTGAGCCACGCAGATGTCCCATTCTTTGTCTAGTTGTACGCCACACTTAAAGCTTGTTTAGAGAACAGGAAAACCAAGCAATGTCTATGGAAATTTCACAGTAACATGCAAACTATTCAACACATACCCATGTCTTATAACTTTCCAAGATCCAAATATAGTGACGCTACCTTTTATAATGTCTGAGAGAAATACACAGCAAAACTCGTTTTTACATGTTTCAAAGGACTTTTAATTCTCTATGAAGAGTATACTCTCCAATACACCATTAGCTTCAGTTTGGGAGCATTAAAAATCATTCTTAGTGGTGGAGATATGTAGGGATGCTATGCAAGACTTTTGTTAATTAAAAACAGTAAATACAACTCAAAAGTAGTTAGGATTTATTTCTTTAATGAGTGTAAGTTTGCTCAAAAACAGTTTTAGGGCTTAGGAAGAGAAGTAATAGATATTACTTAACAGGGAAAAACAATCTCAAGAAAAACCTAACAGTGTTAAGAGTAGGATAGGTTGAAGAGATTGACCATCTGGAAGAAGAACAGGCAGAGAAAGTTCAAGAAAATGTTCAGGGAGCAGGGAAATGTGAACTTTCTTTGAAGGAACTTATGTTTTGGTAGCCTTGAAATAAATCAAAGGAAGCATTTAAAGAGAAGGATTAACTGGGGGAAAATGGGGGTGGGAGTTTCACAGAAAAAACAATGCCTTAGGGACTATCCAAACAGAATATTATGCTAGTTCAACATCCTTCTCAGATTCTTCAGGTAATCTACCAACAACCCAACTCTTATCTCCTCATCAGCTGGCAAAAAAGAATGTTCCTAGGGAAACTCTCATAGGATATAGACAATAGTAATGATTATAATCAGCTCTGTTTACTTTGCCTCAGAATGCCATCAAGTGTGATACTTTATTCCTTACAATATGCTTGAATATTTACTATGGACAAGGTGCTGGCTTAGTAGTGCTTCTACACCATCTCCTGTCATTCTTCAAAGCAACCACACTACAGCCAAGAGAGCTGGAGCCAGGATTTGAGACCGACTCTCTGAGAAGAGTCTGCATTCTTAGCCATTAGTTTATGCTGCCTCCATTGGAAACAACCACCCCTTTTATGATTAGGGGGGATTCTATGGCTTGCCTACTGACACGGAGCTCATTAGTGTCAGAGCTGAGGTTAAAGTCTATCTTTCCATAACCATTTATTCACTCTAAGATTCTCACTCTAAGAGTAATTCCAAAAGCAGTTACCTTATTTTTCCTGCAAACATAGTAGTTAGTGCTGGAATTAGGGCTAACAGTTTATCGCTCTCTCCCCAGCAGATATTCCTCCCCATTGATTTTTTTTTCCAGGGGACAAACTGGCCCATTTAGTATTTTGGACAATGTTAATAAGAACATCTTATATGTATATCCCAGTTTATAAAGTTTACAAATAAATTTTATAACAGAGTGAGGTAAGAAAAGACCATTTGTATAATGACTGTAATTTGCTGTTTACAAAAAAAAGCCACAACTTTTAGTTTGTAATTCATTCCCATAAAAATGTCCCAAGTTGGAAAGATCTTTATTGCTTATTGGTTTGGTATAAATATTAAGTTGTAATATATTTGAAATCAATTTTTTTTAAAAGGTACCCGATTGATGGCTTTTCTTTGCCCTCTTATGTCCCAGGAGACTGACTGACATCGATTGCATTAGTAGATTCCCTAAATCTCTAGCTCTTTGCTGGATTTGATGAAGAAAGGCAGTTGAAGAAGATCTGACAGTGAAAACAGAGGGTTCTTGGCTTTTCTTCTGACATGGCCTAGTCTGGTAGTGACAGTATTCTTCCACCAAAGGCCACAGAAGGGGATGAAGGCCCTTTTTGTGACTCCTCTCCAGGTTTCAGAAATGACAACTTCAGACGTAGCAACATTAACACCTATTGATCCTAGCCCTGAGTGCATCAACATCCCTTGTTGCTTTTCGTGAACACTGCCTACATCATTATAAATTCACCTTCATCAATCTCTCCCTAATGACCTGTCTCTGACACCTGTTTCTTGCCAGGACCCTGACTGACACCTTACCTAGGTGTAAATGTTAATATGTGTTTTCTTTTCACTGTTCTCCTTCACGGTCTATGAAAGTCAAGATGCAACATTACAAGATGGTAAATTATCAAGTCCAGGGCTTCATCTGGCTTCCCTACATGTTTAGTGTTGTCTACTAAAGACTAGTGTTTAATGTGATGGCTTGTATCCCAATTTTAGAAAAATTTGTATTATTTGCTAACATTTAGAAAATGGAAAGTTCTTACCTAAAAATCTGGATTTCTAGTCTCCTGAAAAACAAAACAAAACAAAACACCATGAACTATAGGAAAATGCTGGGCCTGCATTTCTGGCATCAGTAATTGACTAAAGCTAAGAGGGGCTGGAGTTCTCTAATTCTTTTTGGTTCCCACCTCTTTCTGGTATTTTGAGCATCCATTGCTTTTATTATTTTTATATATTTTTTAAATTGCGGTTGGGCTTTTTTTCTTGTACGTTTAGAAAAAAGCAAAATGTCACATGTTCCTCTGCTACAAATATCCAGTCTGCCATTACCTCAGAATAGCCTCTAAATCCAACGTGGCCTCTGCCTACCTTCCTGACCTCGTCTCCTCTCTCCCTCTCCACTTCAGATGAGTTTATTTTCTTTCTGTCCTCACCAGGGTTGTCCCCATCAAAATCACTTTTCCTTCAGTCCTTTTGCCTAGTATGGTTTCTATCTGACCTTAATTCATTGAGGTCCATCAAATGTTGTCTCTTCAAAAAGGTCTTGTCTCTAGAATGTGAATGTCTCTATTTTGAGAGGATCTGCCATGTATGCCCACAACTCTAGTATCTTATTCTTTCTTCCAGATCCTCTATTTTTTTTTATCTCCAGCACCACTGCTTCTCAGGCTCCTCCACCAGCAAATCCATAAATTGTAGCTGCAAGTGAACTAATACCACATGACCTCTCCATGGTCCAGACTCTGAATGTTGCTTTGGCCCTGGGATTAAGGGGTAGAAGACTTATTGTACAGTATTAAAACCAGATGGTGTTATTTTAATTAGAGTGATGGGGGTTCTTAATCAGGAAAAGTGCACAAACAAAGCCAGGATATATCATCATGTCCATTTAAAAAAATCGGCAGAGCATTGCAAAGTCATTATTTTAGAATGTCCCTGAAATTTTTCTGTACAAATATCTCTGTTTCCATTAACATGTATTTGTGAGCCTTTTCCAAAATTCCTTTCACAAGCTTTTATTTATTTTTTTACTCCATCAGTGAAGAGACAAAACCACAGATATCTTAAAGGGCATATAAACATGCTTCATTTGGGGGTGTGGGTGTGTATGTGTGTGTGTTTCTGTGTGCATAAGGTGTGTTCTCCTGAAAAATAAATAAAATAAAAGACAAATCCTCCCTCTGGAACCATTAACCACAAAAGATTCCTACGAGAAAAGTGAAATTTAATTTGGGAGGGATGAATGGAACAATCTGGTCCCATACGTAGTGCAATATACTTAGCTCCATTCCAATCATTTTAGTAACGCACGCCCACTCTTTATCCCTTTCACTCGCCTGTGTTTTAGCACTTCTACGTGTATCTCCAGAGACCCCAGCATTCTTTCCATGTTTCTGACACTTGTGCTTATACGTATTGGGGCTGATCCTCTCTCCTCCATTAGATTTTAAATTTATTGTGCACCAAGAACTTTATAACTCCCCACTTCACTTAGTAGCCCCACAGCTGAAGTCTTACCTCTTTCATGAACTCTCCCTTAGACCCTTCCGACCCCTGGTGAGCCTATCCTTCTCCAAAATCATATTGCATTTCTCATTGCATCACATCCCACAGCACTTTCTGTAATAACATTTACTGAGCACTTGTTATATGACACACACTTTCTCTGTATTTTATTTGCATTGCTAAATTTAATTCTCATAATAAACTTATGCGTCATTAGGTACTATCTTTATGCCAATTCAATAGACCAGATTAAGATATTTGAACAAGCCATACAGCCAGGAAATGCTATACCCACCAAGTTTTCTGAATTTAGAACATTCCTTTTAACCATTCTGCTTGATCATGTTAACTATCTCTCATGTATGTAATGTCTATTCATTTATGAATTCTGTCCTATAAATTAGTTGAACCTCAGCCAAATGTCATACTGCACTCAAACAGCCTGTGCAGCACCCAGGTCTGTATTATGGGAGGTATGCAATAAATATACTTGTTAACTAAGCAGTCCTCGTGAGAGTTTCTACAGTCCTACGTCAGATCACCTATCTGCACATAGCCAAGTGTTTAACATCTATGAGATTTGAGCATTTCTATTTTTGAGATCATCAGAATATTTGAAGGAAATGGATTTATGCTATGTAATTGAGGTTATCATTTTTAGGATCCAAGGAAGAAAAGGTGAGCCTGCAAAATCTGCCATACACCAACGTGACCAGAAACAATATTCCTTTCTGCTGTAGACTGAGTTCGAGCATAAATGGAAACACTTCATCTTAGTTTATGCTGTGGGGGGAAACACAGATGACAAGAGAGAGAGGAGAAAAAGGAACCACTATTTATTAAACTTCTCTTTATCATATTACCCAAATTGATCTTAAAATTGGGTTTTATTAAATTGACCTTTAATTGGATTTCTATCTCTGTCCTTTTGCAGGAGTCCTTAGAACCCCATGGTATCAACAGACAGACTTTGGGGCGCTCAAAAATGTTATGAAAGTCTTGCAAAATGCTGTGTGCCTGTTGTTATGTCTGGTTGAAAAGGTTTGTGATGTTTATCAGTTCCTCAAAGGAGCTTTGAATGGTAAGATCTACTGCTCTCCTGATGACTATAATACATCACACATAACCTGAAAGTTGCTCATTCGTCCACAATCAGGAAGAATAAATAATATTAAACCTCTATGAAAGACAATTTTCAGGATTTAATATAAGGAAAGTGAAAACAAAACTGTTCATATTTTAGGACAGCGTGCTTAGGGTTCTTTCATGCTCTTAAAAATGATTAAGGACCCTCAAAGCACTTTTGTTTATGTAGACTATATCTATTAATACTTGCCAGGTTAGGAAGTAAAATAAAAATTTTTTTAAGCATACGCAAGCACACATTCCATTAACCCTCAGAGTGATCGCACTATCAGAGCCACAGTTGTGCAGCCTCTGGAAAACTCTACCCCGTGATCTGGAGAGGAGGACATTGAAAAAACAAAAGATGTTTGTCTTATTACGAAAGTAGTTTCACTTCGCAGCTCCCTGAAGGGACTAACGGATCCTGAAGTATATATACTCAGATGACATGTGGAGAACTACTGCTTTAGAAAAGCTAAAATCTTGTCATTGGTACTGCTTTCCCATTTCATTTTGGGATTCTGGAATGATGAGGTCCAAGTATGAGATTCATCTCCGGGAAACAAGGGAGCTTTATGAGAGTGTTGATGCTATCCTCTCTCTATCCTCCCTATTTTCTCTTTGTCTTACTTTTGTCCTATATTTATTTCATTTTACTACACCGTGTACATAGTCACAAACGCCCTCAAGTTCTTTTGGAAAAAGATAGTATTTAAAGAAACAAAGACACACACACACACACACACAAAAGCACTAGACCACCATAAAAGACTGAGGTAGGGACAATAGTTTTTTTAAGGAAGTTATTCTGAAATGACTAAGTTCCATGTGATGACACTGTCAGAAAACTCATAACTTTTAGCAATTTAAAAAAAGTGTGCAATGGAATAGTTTTAAAGCTAGAAAGGGTTTTGGTGTTTTAATCCAATCTCATCTTTTCACAGGGGAGGGAAATGAAGTAATATTGTCGCTTCAGTTTCCGTAACTTAAACATTGATTAAAAAAAAAGTTTTTTCATCCTTGAATATAGAAATTACCTTGATAGTAGCATATTTTTATTATTAAGTGTGATGAATATTTGGTAATTCTCCTACACAAACTGTGATACCCTATATCTCATGCATGTTCAACATATAATGGCTAATGCTAAATATGGCAGAGAAATGGGGGTTCTGAGTGGGAGTGGGTACAACAGAAGCAACTAGAATCTGTGTCTGTGTATCATTCATCATTGACAACTAAATACTGTATCTTTCACGTGCAACTGGTGGCTCTCTCTTCCTGCCAGTAGCCCATTGTTAAAGATAAATGTTTGAAAACAGGAGATTTCTCCCATGAAACCATAAATCTGTGTTTGTGGTATTGTCTAATCTCTGTTGTGGGAATGGATCTGACATCACCATTTGAAAATTATGACTTCTTTCAATTCAAAACCGGGATGCAGATGACGATGAAGAAAAATTTCCTCTATATTCAGGCAAATGTCACAATTGTGTATAACTCTGTTAGCCATGTTGAGAGGCAAATGGACTTAGGGTTTACTATCCCTTAATTAGATTTATCTTCAGGAGATGTCATGGTTTATGTGCTCACTAAAGCAATTGAACTGAGCCCTTACTTCCTCTCTAGCTAATCCTGGGCTGGAGAATGCAAATGTCATCACTGTAATATTACAAGTCATGGAAACAACCCAGAAAAGAGGATTTTCATCCAAGGGTTCAAATCAAGTCCATATTTCTAGGGCCCCGATCACTTCCCCATGTTCTTTCATCAAACATTTCCAGTGTGCATCATACCTTGCTGGAAATATCCTTTAAATTCCACTTGTCAGAGTGATATGATGCAAAAGTCATGTTTTATGGTAGGAAAACAACCTGCCATCTACTTTTCTGTGCACCTCTCCTTCAGTCCTTGACAACATCCTCCAAGAAAATAGTATTGCTTTAGTTATCCTCCCTTCATTTTTTAACATCTGAGCATATGTTGGGAGCAATGACATCATGTGCTAACCTTCCTCTCAAAGAGCATGCAACACCTTTCAGGCCAGATGCTTGGAGCAAACATTAAACATGCATCCTACCTCTTTCCCAAACATGGGTAACTACGTACACATCATCACAGAGAAGCTCACTTACAGGAGGTTACTCCATGATCTGATGGCGTAGGTAGGAATAGAAGCCAGAAGCCACAGTTCCCTGGGAAGTGTCCCACTTAGAAAACACTAGGCCTGTTTCTTCAGGAAAGAAAACACACTCTGAGAACAGGCCAAAGATTTGGTTAAGGGGAGGATGGGTCAGGACTTCCCCAGCCCCGAGTGAACACCCTTCCAAATTCCATCACAGTTTTTCTTAGGCAGGTGTCACCTTTGCTGAGCAACAATTTCTATTAGCACAGAGATAATTGCACTCCATGTTTGATAGTAATATGGAGGCAATTTCCTTATTTGAGAAAAGAGAGTAAAAAACTAGAGGAGAAGTGTCACTCTGTCTGGAAAATCTTAAACACACTCCTTGACCTATAAGACAAATCTAAACAAGCAAACAAGCAAACAAAAAACCCATTGTGAACCTCTATAAACATCAGGCAAAAAACATATATTCAGTTTTCTTTCCTTGAATTCATAATTTTTTGTTCCTGTGGGTTGAATTAGGCATTTGGGGCAGCTACTTTAGGTGGTACTGCTAAAAATGGAATATTCTGAATTTATTCAGACCTTAAAATCTGAAAACATCAGTACACCCTCTCCCCCATTTTGTCTTTTCTATACCTTTCCACCAGCAGGGTTTAGCTCAGCATCACTAGGGGGGAAATATTCAGTTAAAAGGAAAACATAATTTGTTTTCTATCTGTATTTCCAACACAAAAAAGGTTCTCCATAAGCATTTATTGACTATAATAATGAAAATTGCTATCAAAACCCTTGCCTGTGAATATGCCCATTTCCCATGCTGGATTTATGGGGGAAGAGGGATATATTTTTAGGGAGAAGGGGGTAGTTTATGGGATACTGAGGAATAATTTGATAATGTGCGCTGCAAAATATTTTGAGGTATATCATTCTCATGCAGGCATAAGTGACATGTATTGAATTTAATGTGTCCTTGAACTTGATTTTACTTTCTTATCCTGCAAAATTATTCCTCACTTGGCATTACTTTAATTAACCAATGCAATGAGGCCACAGTCTCCATTTAAGATTTAATTTTTCAGTAAGGCAACACCCAAAGGAGGAGTCAGAAAGTTTTACTTATGTATATGCATCATGAGTCAGATTTTAAAGTTACTTTTTATTATTATTTGTAAATTTGTAAAAAATTTGTAAAAATTTGTAAAAAATTGTAAAAAATTATAAATTATATTTTCCTATAAACTAACCCCTATTAAGTTAAGTTTTAAAAATTTTCAACTTAAATAATTATAACCATATAGAGATAAGCAGACATTTGTCAACCAGTAGCCTGCTGGAATCCTGTAGTCTACAGTGATATATAAACTTGTATTAATAAGTGATAAACACAAGTTAATTACTAGAATGATGGGAAGGGGTCAGAGGGAGAGAAAAAGAATTGAAGTAATTTTTAAGTGAGTAACCTTTCACCTGACTCACACTGGTCAGAATCCAATATTGACCAGAGGGACAGGAATTCATTCTGATGATGTGATGGTAAAAAGTTATGAGTTCAATGAGTCTGGAGGTCTTGGAACTATTCCCAGAGAACTGGAGTTCCCAGTACGTAACTGAAGGACAACTTCAGTCTAACTGGCAGTCTTTGTTAGGTCAAAAAAGACTCCGGGTAGAAGTAGGCCATTGGGACACATTTTTTCCTTCCTACTGACAGGCTTCATCTCTGACTGAGTAGAAGGAACTCTGGTGGTCACTCCTGGAGAAGTAGTGGCCAGGACCTGATTCTCAGTCTGACCTGTAATTGTATTGGACTCTGGTTTCGAAGGAGTACTTCCCAAAACCTATTGCTGTCTTTGGGGAACACAAAGAAACATAAAATTTATCACTTGGAAAGATAGAATGATTTCATGTGCAGCCTTCATATCAGAGTCCTCAAGGAGAAGTGATGAATAAGCTGAGAAATTTTATTCAGCAGAACTTTTCCCTTGGGTATGGGAAAGAGTGAGCCACGGTCATCTTTATTAGAAATTGTGCACCTGAAGGCTCCCAGACAGAGTGAGAGAACATGCACAATCCCACTGTAAAACACTTTTTAAAAATCTTTAGGATGCATTAGTGCGTTAATACACAGGGGTTTAGCTCTGATTGCCTGATATGGAAATCCCAGCTGCTCATCTTTAAAAGCGAACACTTTCCATTATAAAGTGTTTTTTTTTTAATCTTTTGCACTGGTTTTCCTCTTTCTTTTAATTTGTGGTATTCATTTATAGAGTCCTTATGTGGTCCCTATGGTTTCTAAAATTACTAAAGGAAAAAACTCTTCCCAAAGTCCTTGTAAGTGGCTAGGGTGAATGATTCTTGTCCCTGGATCAAGCTCCAAAAATATATGGAAAAAATGCAAAGTCAGTTATGGTGAAGTGATTCTAGTCTCTATAATTGTACCATTCCATTGGTGTTCCAATCCAAATGGATTATCTACAAGAAAATGATGCAAAGCTCAGAAGTTCCTCAGAAGGGTTCAATCCCAGTGTGAGAAGAATGCGGGCAATCAGAAAAAAAATTGCAAAAGCAATTCTGTAACAGAAAGGAAAAAGAGCCCCTAGACAATATTCACACATGAAAACACCACACACTAAGCAAGAAAGTGCGAGATGAAAATCCAGTCATCTTCTCCAACTTGCATTTTATTTAACCTGCTGGTAAAATCTGACACTGTTTTTTTTTTATGCCCTTTGTCTTGAAATTTTCTCTTTTTTGTTTTTTATACTGATCTCCTAAACAGGCTGCTACTCTGTTATCTTTCTGCCTGGAAAATCTGATGTCTTTTGGGAATCAATATCTTCTTTCCTTCTGTCTGGTGGTCTTGGCACTATGCCCATCCTGGTGGTCTACAGACTCAGGGAATCCTGTCCTATCCTTTGGCTTTAGATTCCATCCACTTGACAGTAACTCCTGACTGGTCAGGGCTCATTCAGAAGCTAGTGACAGAAATACAAATGAAACCAAATTAATTATTAAAAAATGGGTATTGGGTGCCTGGGAGGCTCAGTTGGTTAAGAATCTGTTTCAGTTCAGGTCATGATCTCACAGTTTGTGGGTTTGAGTCCCACAATGGGCTCTGCACTGACAGTGAGGAGCCTGCTTGGGATTCTCTCCCTCTCTCTCTGCCCCTCTCCTGCTCCCTCTCTCTGTCTCTCTCAAATTAAATAAATAAAAACTTTTCAAACATGGGTACTTATTGGCCCAAACAACAACAAAAAACCTAGACATAGTTATGATAAAGGTGTTCAATGTATCTACTCATTTAACAAACTTTACTGAAGATCTACTATAAGCCAAGCACTATTTAAGGATTAGGGATAGAAAAGTGAACTAAATAGAAAACAATCTCCAACATCATGAAGTTAACAATAAAATAATTTGAAACACTCCCAAAATGTATTGTATGTTAGATGCTGGTAAGTGATAGAAAAATAAGGCATGGAGGGAGATTGGGATGTCTGGGATAAATAGTTATTAAGGGCAAAATCTCACTGAGGAAGTAATATCTGAGTCAAGATATGAAGGCGCTGAAGGAGTAAGCCATGGGGATAGCTGGAGAAACAACATTCTAGGCAGAGGGAATGACAAGTGCAAACACCTTAGGGCAGAGAAAGTCTAGAGGGTGTGGGACCTGCAGGGAGTCCAGGACAACTGCAAAAAAATGGAACGAAAAAAGACAGTCATAGACGGAAATAGAGAGGTACCCAGTGGGCAGAATACATAAGGCCTTTGGGGCCTTTGTAAGGACCTTAACTCTTTACTCTGAATGAAATCTGACTTGTTGCTATGTTTTGAGGAGAAGAGAATTGTGATCTAACTTATGTTTTGACAAAATTATTCTAGTGGACAGAATAAAAGAAGCAAAGTTGAAATCAGGAAGACCAATTGATGAATGTGTCATTCCAAAACTTAGGGCTCAAAACCATATGTATTAACTATCACTCGTGCATCTTCAGGTAGTCTGGACGTTTTCTTTGTGGGGTCTCAGCAGTGCCTACCTACACATCTGTGGTTGGCTCCTGGGTAGCTTAGTTGATCTTGATCATCCCACATTTTGGAAGATTGATTGATTGTAGGCTGGCCTCTGACAGTCTCAGCTGGGATGTCTGACCTCTTCTCTTCATGTTGTTTCATCTTCCACCAGGCTGACCTGGGCTTGTTCATGTGGTGCTGACAGGGTTTCAAGAGACAGAGGAGGAGTATGCAAAGCCACTGTAAGCTGGCCACAGAACTGTCAGTCACCTCTGTTACATTCTGTTGGCAAAAGCAAGTCAAAGTCCAGTTAAGATGCAACGGGTGGGAAAGTAATTCTATCAATTTATGGAAAAAGCAGTAAAATCATGTTACAGAAGGTATTCTGGGAGGCTAATAATCCCCAAGAAGGTATTGTTAAAAATAGGTAATTGAATTCTCCATATTTTGAAGGTAGATCCAGGAGAATTTTCTGGAGAACTAAAGGTAGCATATGAGTGAAAGAGCTGAGACTGACACAACTTTTGTCTCAAACAATTAGAATGATGGAGTTGATGCTAACCTGGAAGGAGAAGGTAGCAGGAGGAGAAGTAACTTGTCCTTTCTATCAAGATCCTAATTAAAAAATTTTTTTAATGTTTATTTTTCAGAGGGAGAGACAGAGTGCAAGTGGGTGGAGGGGCAGAGAGAGAGGGAGACACAGAATCCAAAGCAGGCTCCAGGTTCTAAGCTGTCAGCACAGAGCCCGATGCGGGGCTCGAACCCACGAAGTGTGAGATCATGACCTGAACCAAAGATGGAAGCTCAACCAACTAAACCACCCAGGCACCTCCATCAAGATCCTTTTTTAAAACTCTGATTTCCTCTATAATGTAGGCTTTCCCCATATCTGAGAAAAAAGTCATCAGCAGCAGCTTCAGGTATGTGTCTCTTTCTGGATTAGCAATTAAGTAGAAAATGAAAGACTTTGTCCATTGTTTTATTAGAAGTTCTGAACTGACTTTCATTGCCTTAGTTAAGTCCTTTGGCCATTCCAGAGCCAGTCATTAGGACTATAATTACTCAGGCACGAGTCACGTGTTCACCCTCAGAGCCTGCTATCAGTCTATTTGAATAACAAGGATTGAGAGTGGAATAGTGGTGCTTTCTCAAAGAAATGAGGATTCTATTACTGGGGAAAATGGATGCCAAACGTGTCCATCACAAACCAAAAGCCTGTATCTGCTACCAAGATCTCTTCTTATGCCTTGTATCTTGAAGATAATATCACTTGGATATTCCATAGGCACCTCCAGCCTGATTTATAGAAAACTGTACTCATCTTTTTACCTTCCTTGCAAACACCAGATGATCCCTATGTTTCTTACCACAGTGAATGGCACAATCATCCCTCTATTTGCCCAAGCAAGAAACTTGGGAGTCATCATTCATTTCTACTTCCCTGTATATTAAATGAGTCATGAAATCCCATAAATTCCCTGTTACTTATCTGTTATAAAATCTGTTAGATTGGGGCCATGATCCATAGGATTATTCCTGCTGCTCCCTGTGTTGTCTTTATTCTCATTCCTAGTAATTTTTTAGCTTATTTCTTTTATTTTTAGAGAGAGAGAGAGAGAGAGAGCATGAACAGGGGAAGGGCAGATAGAGAGAATCCCAAGAAGAGAAAGAATCCTGTCAGTGCAGCACCTGATGCGGGGCTTGAACCCATGAACCCATGAGGTCATTACCTGAGCTGAAACCAAGTGTGGGACACTTAAGTGACTGAGCCGCCCAGGTGCCCCTCTCATTCCTAGTTAATCCACCCTTTATTCTAATTCATTTTTTCATGTGCAGACAGCAATATTTCTACAACAAAAAATAGTTACGTGACTTCCTTGACTAACATCCTATAATCAGTCCCTATTACTCTTAGAATAATACAACTTGAAAGTTTCCTGCTTACCTCTTGTTTCCTGTTCTGTTACTTTTTGCCACTCAGACCATGTTCTCAGCATACTGAACACATTCAGTTCCTTAAGGAACTCACCATTTCCCTCTTATCTTGAGCTATTGAACATTCTGTTTCTTTTCCCTGGAATATATATATTTCAAGACAGATCTCATTTTGTCTAGGAAATATTTTCAAACCTTCCTTCCACTTATCTACTTTACCTCTATACCTTCCTTATCATAACACTTTGTACACTGCATTTTACTGATGATTTATTTGTTAGTAATCAATCATTAGATTTTAAATTTCATAAGTAATGAGACATCTGCCTTGGTTACTATTTTCTCCCTCAATAACTGGGTCATACTAATTGGACAAGGTTTCATATGCATCTATGAATAGAAGAACTCTGATTAAACCTTTGTGTAAAGAAAAATCTAATCATCACATGATAGAAATAAACCTCGCGAAAGCTTTGTTGTGGTGGCATCAGTGGTTATAGTTGTGCTGGCTGTTTTAGTGTTCTGGAATCCACTGTCAGAGAATTTTGTATAGGAATCATCACAAAGACTAATCAGAAACACTGAAGAAAGAGAAGAGAGAATGAGAAAAGGCTTATGACAGTGTGAGCCAATTTTTCAAAAAAAATTAAGAAGGGCAAGTTCCCATTTTATCTGTTAGTGGGGTAGCAGAGAAGCCATGGGTGTTATAGAAAATTCATTACAGTAATTATGCTTTAGTCAGTTGTGAGAGGAGTTGGAGAATGAAGGTCTGGAACATAGACCAGTTACGGTAGAAGCCAAGTATACCCAGCTGCTAAAGCTGGGTCAAATGGGCGGGAGTGTGTGTGCGGATTTATGGTGAGGCCTATGGAACCTCTTCTTTCTGTATAGCTACCACTTCGTGGAACCACATCCAAGTGTCAGGTGGTGGTCTCAAGGCCACTGTTGCTCAGCAGGACCTGAAGTGGGGAAGATCTGAACGTAGAGCAGCATCTCGAAATCTGCCCCTAAAAGACATCTGAGTGTAAAGAGATCTGCTTTATCTCTGATTTATTTCTAGATTTTATTCAAATTTCTAATCTGGATCCATACAGGGAAGGACATTCTGGGAATTATATTCCCCAGCTTGACAAATGTGACCAGCATCAACTACTGAATGCTAATGGCCTTGTGTAGATGCCAACAACACTTGTGGATTTCCTTTCCCACCCAATCTGAATCTGGCAAAGAGCAGAGATTTAGACATTGAGCTGCCCTGTAGAGCAGGGTGACCCTGACTCAGACTTCACATTGAACAGCTGTAGTGAAAAAGAATGGGTAGAAATGCCAAAAAACCTAACCAAGAATGGCAAATAATCTTGAAGATCAAATAAATTCATGGCATATGGAAAAAGAATGAGATCTAGTCTTAATTATAATGGTTTTAAAAATAGAAAACTTGCTGCCAAGAAATAAAGTACAAAAATGTTTAGACTGGGTTTCAATTATAGTTAGAAAATGTAATGAGTTAGAAACCTTGTATTTGTCTTATGGACTTGAGATGCAAATTAAACATCCAATAGAGATTGTCACGTGAGTCAGTAAATTTTAATATGAAATATCTGCTGCTAATGTTGAGGGAAGATGTGTGCTGTAACACTGAATTCTATGTAGCCATCTTCATCTTTGAGCCCTACGACTGACTTCTAATAAGATCTCCATTTCTTCTCTCATAAACTCCCTCCCTTAGTCTCAGAGTTTCTTGCCAGAGGATACTGGGAAAATATTTGCCCTCAAAATGTTCTCTCTGCAAAGATGATGCCTACATCAGTGATGCAGGCTTTCAAATTATTAAACACAATATCTAACATGCCAGCCTTGAACATTTGTATCCAGATGCTGTCTCCAGTGTCCTGGCCTTTCCAAACACAAGCAGTATTAAACAAGATGGCAAGGAGGCTCACCAAACCAAAAACAAAAAGATCACATCAAATATAACTTCTACTTCCCCCTCTTTAAAGCTGTACAATGTCAATTTCTGGCAATTTTAGCATAGCCATCATGCCCTGGCAGCCAGTAAATAAAGCTTTACATATATTGAGGTACAGTCTCAGAACCTTCTAACAGGCAAATGGCAAACTTTAAATGTTATTTCATAATGGGATCAAATATAGATCTTCCAAAATCATTTCCCATTTGCTAGACAGAACTTCATACAAACTACCTTAGAGAGATATCTACCAAGTAGATTCAAAATCCACTTTTGTACTTGTTTTCAAAGTCAGTGCAGGATATTTTTAATGTTTCATCCAGTTCATTCCCACAACCGTTTCCTGGTATCTCAACCCAGGAGAGTCTCCTTCTTTGTCCATATTCTATTCTTTCAAATAAATGTGCTTTAATACTGTCATTTAATTCCCTTTCAGGACTTGCCTGGCCATTTGTAGCTTTGTCTTAGTTAAGATTTTCTTTGTGGGCATATAAGAGCATAGGAGTCAGAGCAGAAGATTCCGTGGAGAAAGAACCTTCCCTACTGCAGATCATTACTCATCTTCTGACTCATCCACAAGGCTGGAGGCTTAGAACTGTCTATTTTAATTACAATTAGTTTTTAATAGAACTAAAACAACTGTGTTGAGAAATGTCATTGGCACATGACATTTCAGTCAAGTGTGTGGAGGAGGGGTGCTTGACCTTAATACAACGTAGACACTGAGAAAGCTCATGATACACAGTTCCTAAAATTCCGCTTAAAGATACTCCAAAATAAATTAGCAAGTGAACAAGCAACTTTTAAGGAAAATTGTATACTTAACTCAAGCATTTTGGAAACCATTAGAAAGTTAAATTCTGAAAGCTATTTGCAGGCCTTCAAATTCTTGAATGTTAGTCAGGAAAAAAATTAAGAATGTCCATTGTCAAAAACCTAAGAAAATTTAAACTTTATGAGACTCATAACTTCATCTTTTTAAGAATCATAATTCTTTATCTTTAAAATGGTTTATTTGTTGTTTTTTTATATCAGTGTGATTATTTTAAAAGACAATTTAGCTACTTTAGCTGAGTCATTGGCACTAAACAAAAGAAAATTTAAGATTGAAGTAGCTGCAGAATAATGAAGACATCATTCCCTAGGATTCATCTTTTCCCAGAAAACCAATTGCCACCTTTGGATGAGCCTTATATCAGAAACTGATTTAAGAAGAGGATAAAGAGCATAATGCTTTAACATATTAGTGTATAGGAGATGGGAGACATAAATTCAGATTTCAACGTTAGAATTAATGCAGACTTTGTTATTTTGGGAAAGAACAATCGCAAACCTTTCTACACAAAGAAAAAAATCAACATCACAAGCAATCATGAAACAAAAATGTGAAACTCACTACACACACACACACACACACACACACGCATGGGCAACTGAAACAGAAACTAGACTAACTCCTTGAACATATTCCATTGAAACAATTTAACACTTTCTGAACTAAAATTAGGGGGAACATTGTCATTTTTAATCCAGCGCCCAATTGTATTTAGGGGCTATACTAAGTAACACTGATACTATTTTATGAGTTAACCATTACACATGAAGTTTAACTTCATAGAGTTCATAGAGTAGTTCAGACCCTACTTTTAATAGGACACTAAACATTCATCCAGCAGAGGGCAATGGTGCATGCTTACAGTTCAGCTCCCAACAGGGAAAGGGGGAGAATGCATAACAGGGAAAGTGGCTCAGTAAACATGCAAAGCACAGTACAGTCAGACTGCATTATAAATTCTTCAAGGTTTGTTACTAATGGGAGATAAGGCATTTCAAATCTTCAAGGTTTATTGAGATGTTGTTATAAAGAGCCAAGAAGGTGGGCATATCAGCTTCTGAAATTACAGAATCAGCCTGACTTAACAGCAGTGGGAATTATGCAGCTCTCTCTTTTTTGACCTTTCTAACTCTGTTTTTACTTTGTGCACTTAACACTTTAAAAAAATCATCTTGTCATATTGCTGTCTGCAACATTAAAAATAGGGATCACTGATATTTATTGGGTATTTGTAATTTTGTTAGGTACTATCTTAAAGTCTTTACATATACTATATTCTATGGACTGAATGCTGTGTTCCTGTAAAACTCATATGTTGAGGTGTGACGGAATTAGGAGGTAAGGCTTTTAGGAGGTGATCAGGATTAAATAAAGTCATGAGGGTGGAGCCCCCTCAATGAACCCTTATAAGAGTCATGAGAGAGTTTGTTTCCTCTCTCTGCTCTCTGCTGTGAGAGGGAACAAGGAGAACTAGCAGTCTGAAACCCCAAAGTAGGTCTTCACAGACCCTGACCTTGCTGGCAACCTGATCTCGGACTCCCAGCCTCCAAACTGAGAAATACATTCCTGCTGTTGATAAACCACCCAATCTATGGTACTATGTTATAGCAGCCCAAATGGAAAAAAAATACTAGATTAACTCATCTTCTCAGTAACTCTATTTTATATGTATTCTTATTTCCTTTTTAAAGGGGAAGGAACTGAGGTTAAGTAGTTTTTGTACATCTAGTTTATTGCTCCCCACTGGTGGATTGTATTTTAGAGTGTTTCCTCCACCACATTCTATTTATATATTTTTGTATTGCAGAGCTATACATTGCCTCCAACTCCCCACTGTGGCAAGCTCTACTGCAGGGAACCCACTCAAATTTTCCTCCTGTCCAGAACTATGAAATATATATCCTCATGTGTGATTTCTTGGTCTACAATATATCAATACTTAACTTCACAAAAGAATTGCAACTTTTGGGAAGAGCCAAGATGGCAGAACAGCATGGAAGTTTTTGTGTGTCTCGCGTCCATGAAATACAGCCATACCAACACTAAACCATCCTATACACCTAAAAAACTGATTGGGGGATTAACACAACAATCTGCATAACCTGAACCACAGAATTCAGCAGGTACGTGGCATGGAGAGTTGAACTTGAGGAGCGAGAAGCCACAGAGGGCAGGGAGGTGCTTTTGCTGGTAGAGAGAGGATGGAGATGGGGGTTGGGGGGGGGGAGAATATGGGAAAAGCACCCCTTCCCAAAAGCAGCTGGAGAGAAAGTGGAAAATTGGAAACAGCCACAGGGACTAAACAAAAAAGGAAGAAAGGAGAAAGGAGAGGGTTTAAATTCCATTAAGACTGTAAACAAGGGGAGTGCAAAGTCTGCAACTCCGCAGCTCGATACCTGGCGGTGCTCTGGTGGGAAATGTGAATCGCCAGGAACAGAGTGGGGTCCGGGAGGTTCTCGGGCCACATGGGGAAAAACGGTTCCACTGCTGGAAGGACATTTGGTAGAGACTGTTGAAGCCACCTGGTCCCAGCAGACCCCAGAGAACAGCCACATTTGCTGGTGCTGGAACAAGGTTGTTAGTGGTGAAGCCTGGTGCCAGATGTGTGTTGTGATTTTCCATAATCCCTGAAAAACTGCTGCTACACAATCTCGCAAACTTGTTCTGGGGCGGGCTGGCACCTGGCTGCAGTCTCAGGGCACTGGCAGCAGCAGGGTCCAGCAAGCATTCCTGGGTGCAGCCAACATTTGGTCATTGCTCATTTGGCCAATGCTCAGTGAGACCCTCCCACAGAGGGGCAGAACGGGTCAAAGCTGCAGTCCTTCAGAAGTAAGGGGCCGAGGATAACAACCGCATCTGAGACAAAACTCAGGAGAGAGGTACTGCCTGGGGCTTGGTTACGGACAGTGAAAAAGCAGGGAGTAGATGAAAGCTGAAGACAGAGAATGGGTGCACGATTGCTGATTGGAGAGAACAGAGTTCAGATACTAGAGACTGGGTGGCTGGGTGACGCCATTTTCAGCACTCCCACGTATGCGCATAGCACATATGAGCACCACAGCATTCCATCCCAGTAGGCTAGCGGCGCCATCTAGTGGAAAACGGAGCCCTGCCCAAGTGGGCCAACCTCGCTTTTCAAGAACACAAGTCTTCCCGCCTGCTTAGTTTATGGACTATAAAGCACTTCATGGTTTGGCTTCTGGGGGAAAGTGAAGTAATTTCAGTCCTATTTCAATCTGTTAGCAGGTCCATCTATTCAATTTTCTGTCTTTTTTTTTTCTCTTCTTCACTTCTCTTCTTTTTCGTGAATACAGAAAGAGAAAAAATAATTTTTATTTTCAATTTTTATTAAAAATATTTCTCTTTAATTTTTTTCTACTATATTCTTTATTTTGTGTATTTTTTTTCAAATTCTATTTTACTCCCATCATCTCATTTCAGTCTACTTCAGTGTATTCATTTTTTCAAATTCTCAAACGATTTCCTTCCCCCCTTTTTTTCTCTAATCTGTCAAACCACTCTCAACACCCAGACCAAAACACACCTAGGATCTAGCATCATTTACTAGATTTTTTTGTGTGTGTATGTGTGTTTTTAATTTTTTAATTTTAATATTTTTTTAATTTGACTTTTTTTAATTTTAATTTTTCTCCCTCATTAATTCCTTTTCTCCCTTCAAAATGACAAAATGAAGGAATTCACCCCAAAATAAAAAGCATGAAGAAACAACAGCCAGGGATTTAACCAACACAGATACAAGCAAGATGTCTGAACCAGAATTTAGAACCACAATAATAAGAATACTAGCTGGAGTTGAAAATAGATTAGAATCCCTTTCTGCAGAAATAAAAGAAGTAAAAACTAGTCGTAATTAAATAAAAAATGCTATAATTGAGCTGCAATCACAGATGGATGAGCTGCAGCAAGGATGGATGAGGCAGAACAGAGAATCAGCAATATAGAGGACAAACTTACAGAGAATAATGAAGCAGAAAAAAAGAGGGAGATTAAGGCATAAGAGCACGATTTAACAATAAATCTGTGACTCATTAAAAAGAAACAACATCAGAATCATAGGGGTCCCAGAAGAGGAAGAGAGAGAAATAGGGGTAGAAGGGTTATGTGAGCAAATCATAGAGGAAAACTTTCCTAACAGCGGAAAGACAC
Source organism: Prionailurus viverrinus (assembly GCF_022837055.1). NCBI lineage: Eukaryota > Metazoa > Chordata > Mammalia > Carnivora > Felidae > Prionailurus > Prionailurus viverrinus. The sequence continues at coordinate 116,425,425 of NC_062564.1, forward strand.
AGACATCACAATCTAGAAGCACAGAGGACCCCCATTAGATTCGACAAAAACCGACCATGAACAAGGCATATCATAGTCAAATTCACAAAATACTCAGGCAAGGAGAGAATCATGAAAACAGCAAGGGAAAAGAAGTCCCTAACCTACAAGGGAAGACAGATCAGGTTTGCAGCAGACCTATCCAAAGAAACTTGGCAGGCCAGAAAGGAGTGGCAGGATATATTCAATGTGCTGAATCAGAAAAATGTGCAGCCAAGAATTCTTTATCCAGCAAGGCTGTCATTCAAAATAGAAGGAGAGATAAAAAGTTTCCCAGACAAACAATTAAAGGAGTCTGTGACCACTAAACCAGCCCTGCAAGAAATATTAATGGGCACTCTCTGAGGGGAGAAAAGATAAATAAATAAATAAATAAATAAATAAATAAATAAATACCAAAAGCAACAAAGATTAGAAAAGGACCAGAGAACACAACCAGAAACTCCAACTTGACAAGCATCATAATGGCAATAATTCATCTTTCAGTATCACTCCAAACGTCAATGGACTCAATGCTCTAATGAAAAGACATAGGGTAACAGAATGGATAAAAAACAAGATCCACCTATATGCTGTTTACAAGAGACCCACTTTAGACCTAAAGACACCTTCAGATTGAAAGTAAGGGGATGGAGAACCATCTATCTTTCTAACGGTCGACAAAAGAAAGCCAGAGTAGCCATACTTATATCAGACGATCTAGACTTTAAAATAAAGACTGTATCAAGAGATGCAGAAGGGCATTATATCCACCAAGAAGACCTAACAATTGTAAACATTTATGTGCCAAATGTGAGAGCACCCAAATATATAAATCAATTAATCACAAACACAAAGAAACTCATTGATAGTAATACCATAATATTAGGAGACTTCAACACCCCACTCACAACAATGGATAGATCATCTAATCAAAAAATCAACAAGGAAACAATGGCTTTGAATGACACACTGGACCAGATGGGCTTAACAGATATATTCAGAACATTTCATCCTAAAGCAGCAGAATATACATTCTTCTCCAGTGCACATGGAATGTTCTCCAGAATAGACCATATAGTGGGACACAAATCAGCCCTAAGTACAAAAAGATCGAGATCATACCGTGCATATTTTCAGACCACAACACAATGAAACTCGAAATCAAACACAAGAAAAAATTTGGAAAGGTAACAAATACTTGGAGACTGAAGACCATCTTACTAAAGAATGAACAGGCTAGCCAAGAAGTTAAAGAGGAAATTAAAAGGTATATGGAAGTCAATGAAAATGATAACACCACAACCCAAAACCTCTGGGATACAGCAAAGGCGGTCATAAGAGGAAATTATATAGCAATCCAGGCCTTCCTAAAGAAGGAAGAAAGATCTCAGATACACAACCTAACCTTATGCCTTAAGGAGCTGGAAAAAGAACAGCAAATAAAACCCAAAACTAGTAGAAGACAGGAAATAATAAAGATTAGAGCAGAAATTAATGCTATTGAAACCAAAATACCAGTAGAATAGATCAATGAAACCAGAAGCTGTTCTTTGAAAGAATCAACAAAATTGACAAACCACTAGCCAGTTTGATCAAAAAGTAAAAGGAAAGGACCCAAATAAATAAAATCAAGAATGAAAGAGGAGAGATCACAACCAACACAGCAGAAATAAAAACAATAATACGAGAATATTATAATCAATTATATGCCAATAAAGTGGGTAGTCTGGAAGAAATGGACAAATTCCTAGAAACATATACACTACCAAAACTGAAACAGGAAAAATAGAAAATTTGAACAGACCCATAACCAGTAAGGAAATCGAATTAGTAATCAAAATCTGCCAAAAAATGAGTCCAGGGCCAGATGGCTTTCCAGGGGAATTCTACCAAACATTTAAGGAAGAGTTAACACCTGTTCTCTTGAAGGTGTTCCAAAAAATAGAAATGGAAGGAAACTTCCAAACTCTTTCTATGAAGCCAGCATTACCTTGATTCCAAAACCAGACAGAGACCCCACTAAAAAGGAGAACTATAATTTCCCTGATGAACATGTATGCAAAAATCCTCAACCAGATATTAGCCAACCGGCCCCAACAGTACATTAAAAAATTATTCACCATGACCAAGTGGGATTTATAACTGGGATGCAGGACTGGTTCAATATCTGCAAAACAATTAATGTGATTCATCACATCAATAAAAGAAAGGACAAGAACCATATGATCCTCTCAATAGATGCAGAGAAAGCATTTGACAACATATAGCATCCTTTCTTGATAAAAACCCTCAAGAAAGTAGGGATAGAAGGAGCATACCTTGAGATCATAAAAGCCACATATGAATGACCCAATGCTAATATAATCCTCAATGGGGAAAAACTGAGAGCTTTCTCCCTAAGGTCAGGAATAAGACAGGGATGTCCACTCTCGCCACTGTTATTCAACGTAGTATTGGAAGTCTTAGCCTCTGCAATCAGACAACACAAATAAAAGGCACTCAAATCGTCCAGAAGGAGGTCAAATTTTCACTCTTCGCACATAAAATGATACTCTATATGGAAAACCCAAAAGATTCCACCAAAAAAACTACTAGAATTGATTCATGATTTCAGCAAAGTTGCAGGATATAAAATCAACACACAGAAATCGGTTGCATTCCTATACACCAATAATGAAGTGACAGAAAAGAAATCAAGGAATCAATCCCATTTACAGTTACACCAAAAACCATAAAATACCTAGGAATAAATCTAACCAAAGAGGTGAAAAATCTATACACTGAAAATTATAGAAAGCTTATGAAAGAGGGTGGGAGGGAGGGGAGAGTAAGTGATGGACATTGAAGAAGGCATCTTTTGGGATGAGCACTGGGTGTTGTATGGAAACCAATTTTACAATAAATTTCATATATTAAAAAAAAGAAAGCCTATGAAAGAAATTGAAAAAGACACAAAAAAATGGAAAAATATTCCATGCTCCTGGATAGGAAGAAGAAATATTTTTAAAATGTCAATACTACCCAAAGCAATCTACATATTCAATGCAATTCCTATCAGAAAAACACCAGCATTCTTCACAGAGCTAGAACAAATAATCCTAAAATTTGTTTGGAACCAGGAAAGACCCCGAATAGCCAAAGCAATCTTGAAAAAGAAAACCAAAGCAGGAGGCATCACAATCCTAGACTTCAAGCTATACTACAAAGCTGTAAGCATCAAGACAGTATCATACAGGCACAAGAACAGACACTCAGATCAATGGAACAGAATAGAGAACCCAGAAATGGACCCACAAACATATGGCCAACTAATCTTTGACAAAACAGGAAAGAATATCCAATGGAATAAAGACAGTCTCTTCAGCAAGTGGTACTGGGAGAACTGGATAGCCACATGCAGAAGAATGAACCTGGACCACTTTCTTACACCATACACAAAAATAAACTCAAAATGGATGAATGACCTAAAGGTAAGACAGGAGGCCATCAAAATCCTCGAGGAGAAAGCAGGCAAAAACCTCTTTGATCTTGGCCACAGCAACTTCTTATTCAAAACGTCTCTGGAGGCAAGGGAAACAAAAGCAAAAATGAACTACAGGGATCTCATCAGAATGGCCACTTGTTTTCTAAAATGGCTATATCTGGTCACAGAGGGAATTCTTGGCTTCCTGTATTCTCACTAATTAATATTTTAATATGTACCTTTTAAGTGTTTATCAATTTGCATTTGGTCACTTTTAATGAATTGTGTCCTTTCTCTAAAGAAAATTTTTAGCTGTTTGGCTTTTCCATGTACCATTCCAAAATAATGGATTCTATGTGGTAAAGTCCAATTTTCACCTTAAGGTTTCTTTTTTGAGATCTTATTCAAGAAGACTTCCCTCACCTTGGGTCACAAAGACATAATGTAATATTTTCTCCTTTTACCCTGTGGTTTTACCTTTCCCATTTAGATTACAAACCAGAGGAAATCCACTTTTATATATGGTTTACAATAGGAATTGAACCATATTCTTTTGCATATGGTGAATGGTTTTCCCAACACCATCTATTTCCAGTCATTCTGTAGTGACAACTCATCATCCAAGTTCTCACATACATATACCTCTCATTCTAAAAACTGACTAGTATTCTGTTGCCAGTGGCTAGGTCAGTTTTCTCTTTCTATGCTAGTTTCATAACATTTTCATTACACTATCACTTTATTATATTGTAATTTGCCAGGTGCATTAGGTGCATCATTTACCAACAGTGAAATTCAACTGCTTAGGTAGAGTTCTATGGTTTTTGACCAATATATGAGTCAATATACCACCATAACCAAGATATAGAAAATAATTCCATCACTTCCTCTCCTACCCCAACACACAAAACACCCTCATACCCCTTTGTCATCAACATATACTCCCAAAGCAGATTCTGGCAACCACTGATCTGTATTTTGTCCCTCTAGAATGCCTTTTCCATAATGTCATATAAATGGAATCAAACAGCATGTAGCCTTTTGAGAAGAGCTTCTTTCATGCAGCCTAATTCATCTGAGACAATCTAAGTTGTGCGTATCAGTGGCTTGTTCATTTTCCCTGCTGAGTAGCAAGCCATCCTTTGAATATACCACACTTTGTTTATGCATTCACCAGTTAAAGAATATTTGGGGCATTTTCCATTTTTAATGATTATGGATAAAGCTACAATAAATACTTGCATACAGGTTTTTGCATGAACAGGACTGCTGGATTATATTTTTAAGTGTGTAATAAACTGTGGAACTGTTTTCCAAAGCGTCGATATCGTATTTTCTCATCAGCAAGTCGTGTATGAAACTTCCAGGTGTTCTCCACAAACTCTAGCAGTTGATTATTGTCAGTTGTCTGTCCTTCCTTCCTTCCTTCCTTCCTTCTTTTCTTTTTCTTTCTTTCTTTCTTTCTTTCTTTCTTTCTTTCTTTCTTTCGCTCCTCTCTTTGTTCTTGCTTTCACTAGGGAAATACTGGTATTGATTGTGATTTTATTTTACTTTTCCATTATGAGTAATATTATGGAGCATTTTCTCATGTGTTTCCTTGCCATCCTTATATCTTCTTTTGTAAAGTCTGTTGGAACTATTTACTTCTATTTTTTATTGGGTTGCTTGTTTACTTACTTTTGTGTTTGAGAATTACGTATATACTCTGGACACAGGTGGGCTTTCAGATATGTGTTTTACAAGTATTTTTGGTTAGTTAATGATTTGACATTTATTTTCTTAATAATGTTCTCAGAAGCACAGAAGTTTTTAATTTTGAAGAAGTCTAATATATCAACTTTGCCTTTTATAGGTAGTACCGTTGGAGAAGTATGTAAGAAATATTTCCTATCTCAAAGTCACAAATATTTTTTTATGTTTTATTCTAAAGTTTTATAATTTCGAGTTTTACAATGAGAACCACAGTGTATTTTAAATTAATTTTTGTATCTGTTGTAAAGTATGGGTCAAGACTTATTTTTTCCGCATATGAATATCCAAATGTTCCAGTGCTCTTTGTTCAAAAGTACTCCCCTTGTTCATTAAATTTCCTCTGCACCTTTGTTGAGAACAATGGACCATATGTGTGGGTTTGTTTCTGGATCCTCTATTGTGTTCCACTGTTCTATATGACTGTACTTCTGTTGATACCACACTGCCTTGATTAATGAATCTTTAGAGAAAATCTTGAAATCAAATACTGTGTGTCCTTTATGGTCTTCTTTTTCAACATGTTTCTGGATTTTCTAATTGCTTTGCCTGTCTACTTATATTTTAAAGCTTCAATTTCTAAAATTTCTGGAATTTTTATTGTGATTACAATGAATGTACAGATCAAACTGGGGAGAATTAATGTTTTGCAACATTGTGTCTTTTGCTTTTTCCATGGGAAGGGTCTGGGTAGAGGTACTGCCTTTCCTATAGCAGATGCATGACTCTTCCTCAAACCTACACTACTGACAGTAACTTTCTTGCTTTCCTGACTAGCTTTTAATTTTTCTTGGGAGTGTCCACTTGAAATCTGTGCAGAAGAGCCTACAAATTCAGGCAAAGTCCCCTGTACCTGCAGCTTCCGACTTGCCCTTCATACTAGACCAAGGATGGTATACCTGCACACCCGCCCACATATGGCTTTTTAGCAATGTTGTAAGTTGCAAATTCTTCCTACTATTTGTATGGCAGTACTGTCTTTCTCACGTGCTTAGACAGGAGTTAGAGTATCTGTCATTCTTTAGAGTAGGGGCAAACAGGTCACCCTGCAATCTCAGTTCACTGAAGAGTTGAAAGACAATAATGATTTTATACATATTCTGGAGTTGTTTGTTTTTTTTTTTGTCAGAGTGGGAGTGAAGTTTTCTTCATCTTTCTACATTCTGGATGGAAGCCTGAAATTATTACTGTAGCTTTATAATATATTCTAATGTCTGTTAATAAGTCTCTTTGTTATTTGTATCTTCCATATAAAAGTTTGCTGGGATATTAACTGGTTATACTGTGGGGTAGAACTCATGGAAAATTTGTAAATAATTGACTCTTTCTAGGTACAGTTTTGCGTTAATAAACGTGGTTCATATCTCCATGTATTCAGACATTTTTAAGTCCTTTAATTAATTAATTATTTATTTATTTAGGCTCCACACCTAGCATGGAGCCCAATGCGGAACTTGAACTCAGGACCCCAAGATCAAGACCCAAGCTGAGATCAAGAGTCAGACACTTAACTGACTGAGCTACCCAGGTGCCCCTACTTATTTATTATTTTTAATTTTTTTTTAGTGAGGTGTAAGTCACATTACATAAAATTCCATGCTAAAACACACCATTCAATTTTGTTTACACATTCACAGTGTAGTGCAAGCAGCACTTCTATCAATTTTCAGAATATTTTCATTAGCCCAAAATAAAATTCTTTACTGATTAAGTAGTCATTTCCTGTTCTTGCCTGTCCTCAACTCGGGGCAACCACTAATCTGCTTTCTGTCTCTATGGATTTCGTTATTGTGGATATTTCATATAAATAGAATGTTACAGTATGTGACTGTATGTGTCTGTCTTCTTTCACTTAGCTAAATGGTTTCACAGTTCATTTATGTCATAGAATATAGCAGTACTTCATTCCTTTTTATGGCTAATTGGGCAAATCAGCTACATTGTGCTAATATACTACATTTTGTTTATCTACTCATCTGTTGATGGACATTTCCCCCTCACCTTTGGGCTCTTATGCATAGTGCTGCTGTGAATATTCATGTGCAAGTATTTGAGTCCCTGTTTTCAAGTCTAACTTTCTACCTTGGAGAAGTAGAATCGCTGGGTCATATGGTAATTACATATTTAACTTTTAAGGATTTGCAAATTGTTTTCCACAACAGCTGCACCATTGTACATCCCCAGCAGCAAGATATGATGATTCCAAGTTTTCCATATCCTCTCCAACAGTTGTTATTTTTCATTTTCTTTCTTATAACCATCCTAGTGGGTGTGAACTGGTAGCTCTTTGTGGCTTTATTTCCATTTCCTTAATGACTAATTATGTTGAGCATCTTTTCATTTCCTTCAAGATTTTTAATGTTTTTCTCAGAGAATTTTTGTATATTGTTTATTTTATAACTTCGTTATTTTATAATAAAAGTTACATATTTTTGATTTCTTTTATAAGTGAAATCCCATATTTAACTTATTTTCTAGCATTTGTTGCTGATGTCACTGATTTCCTGTTTAACTTTCATCCAGATAAACTTTCATATTATTATTAACAAATTTTTATTGAGTTGTCTATATAGATTTTTTCTCTTCCTTTATGATCCTTATACACCTTCTTCCTGTTTCTTAGTTTTTTTAATATAAGTTATTGTCAAATTGGTTTCCATACAACACCCAGAGCTCATCTCAACAAGTGCCCTCCTCGATGCCCATCACCCACTCTTCCCTCTCCCTGCACCCCCCATCAACACTCAGTTTGTTCTCTTATTTAAGTGTCTCTTATGGGTTGCCTCCCTCCCTCTCTGTAACTTTTTTCCCCCTTTCCCTCCCCCATGGTCTTCTGGTAAGTTTCTCAAGATCCACATATGGATGAAAACATGGTATCTTTCTCTGACTAACTTATTTCACTTAGCATTACACTCTCCAGTTCCATCCACGTTGCTACAAATGGCCAGATTCCATTCTTTCTCATTGCCGTGTAGTACTCCATTGTGTATATAAACCACATCTTCTTTATACATTCATGAGTTGATGGACATTTAGGCTCTTTCCATAATTTGGCTATTGTTGAGAGTGCTGCTATAAACGTTGGGGTACAAGTGCCCCTATGCATCAGCACTCCTGTATCCCTTGGGTCAGTTCCTAGCAGTGCTATTTCTGGGTCACAGGGTATTTCTATTTTTAATTTTTTGAGGAACCTCCACACTGTTTTCTAGAGTGGCTGCACCACTTTGCATTCCCACCAATAGGGCAAGAGGGTTCCCATTTCTCCACATCCTCGCCAGCATCTATAGTCTCCTGATTTGTTCATTTTAGCCACTCTGACCGGCATGAGGTGGTATCTCAGTGTAGTTTTGATTTGTATTTCTCTGATGATGAGTGACACTGAGCATCTTTTCATGTGCCTGTTGGCCATCTGGATGTCTTCTTTGGAAAAATGTCTATTCATGTCTTCTGCTCATTTCTTCACTGGATTATTTGTTTTTCAGGTGAGGAGTTTGGTGAGTTCTTTATAGATTTTGTATACTAGGCTTTTATCCAATATGCCATTTGCAAATATCTTTTCCCATTCCATCGGTTGCCTTTTAGTTTTGCTGATTGTTTCCTTTCAGTGCAGAAGCTTGTTATCTTGATGAGGTCCCAATAGTTCATTTTTGCTTTTAATTCCCTTGCCTTTGGAGATGTGCCTAGTAAGAAATTGCTGTGGCTGCGGTCAAAGTGGCTTTTTCCTGCTTTCTCCTCTAGGGTTTTGATGGTTTCCTGTCTCACACTCAGGTCCTTCATCCATTTTGAGTTTATTTTTGTGTATGGTATAAGAAAGTGGTCTAGTTTCATTCTTCTGCATGTAGCTGTCCAGTTCTCCCAGCACCATTTGTTAAAGAGACTGTCTTTTTCAGCAATATGCAGAAGATTGAAACTAGACCACTTTCTCATACCATTCAAAAAAATAAACTCAAAATGGATAAAGGACCTGAATGTGAGACAGGAAACCATCAAAGAGGAGAAAGCAGGAAAAGACCTCTCTGACCTCAGCCGTAGCAATCTCTTACTCGACACATCCCCAAAGGCAAGGGAATTAAAAGCAAAAATGAATTACTGGGACCTTATGAAGATAAAAAGCTTCTGCACAGCAAAGGAAACAACCAACAAAACTAAAAGGCAACCGACAGAATGGGAAAAGATATTTGCAAATGACATATCGGACAAAGGGCTAGTATCCAAAATCTATAAAGAGCTCACCAAACTCCACACTCGAAAAACAAATAACCCAGTGAAGAAATGGGCAGAAAACATGAATAGACACTTCTCTAAAGAAGACATCCGGATGGCCAACAGGCACATGAAAAGATGCTCAACGTCGCTCCTTATCAGGGAAATACAAATCAAAACCACACTCAGATATCACCTCACGCCAGTCAGAGTGGCCAAAATGAACAAATCAGGAGACTATAGATGCTGGAGAGGATGTGGAGAAACGGGAACCCTCTTGCACTGTTGGTGGGAATGCAAACTGGTGCAGCCACTCTGGAAAACAGTGTGGAGGTTCCTCAGAAAATTAAAAATAGACCTACCCTATGACCCAGCAATAGCACTGCTAGGAACTGACCCAAGGGATACAGGAGTACTGATGCATAGGGCCACTTGTACCCCAATGTTTATAGCAGCACTCTCAACAATAGCCAAATTATGGAAAGAGCCTAAATGTCCCTCAACTGATGAATGGATAAAGAAATTGTGGTTTATATACACGATGGAGTACTCCATGGCAATGAGAAAGAACGAAACATGGCCCTTTGTAGCAACGTGGATGGAACTGGAGAGTGTGATGCTAAGTGAAATAAGCCATACAGAGAAAGACAGATACCATATGTTTTCACTCTTATGTGGATCCTGAGAAACTTAACAGAAACCCATGGGGGAGGGGAAGGAAAAAAAAAGAGGTTAGAGTGGGAGAGAGCCAAAGCATTAGAGACTCTAAAAACTTAGAACAAACTGAGGGTTGATGGGGGGTGGGAGGGAGGGGAGGGTGGGTGATGGGTATTGAGGAGGGCACCTTTTGGAATGAGCACTGGGTGTTGTATGGAAACCAATTTGACAATAAATTTCATATATTGAAAAAAAAAAGGGACTGTCTTTTTTCCATTGAATACTCTTTCCTGCTTTGTCAAAGATTAGTTGGCCATACATTTGTGGGTCTAATTCTTGGTTCTCTATGCTATTCCATTGGTCTATGTGTCTGTTTTTGTGCCAATACCATACTCTCTTGATGATTACAACTTTGTAGTAGAGGCTAAATTCTGGGATTGTGATGCCTCCTGCTTTGGTTTTCTTCTTCAATGTTACTTTGGCTATTCGGGGCCTTTTGTGGTTCCATACAAATTTTAGGATTGCTTGTTCTAGCTTTGAGAAGAATGCTGGTGCAATTTTGATTGGGATTGCATTGAATGTGTAGATTGCTTTGGGTAGTATTGACATTTTACCAATATTTATTCTTCCAATCCATGAGCAAGGAATGTTTTTCCATTTCTTTATATCTTCTTCACTTTCCTTTATAAGCTTTCTATAGTTTTCAGCATACAGATCTTTTACATCTTTGGTTAGGTTTATTCCTAGGTATTTTATGGTTCTTGGTGCCATTGTGAATGGGATCAGTTTCTTTATTTCTCTTTCTGTTGCTTCATTGTTGGTGTATAAAAATGCAACCAATTTCTGTATTGATTTTGTACCCTGTGACTTTGCTGAATTCATGTATCAGTTCAAGCAGACTTTTGGTGGAGTCTGTCAGTTTTCCCATGTAGAGTATCATGTCATCTGTGAAAAGTGAAAGTGTGACTTTATCTTTGCCAATTTTTATGTCCTTTATTTTATTTTGTTGTCTGATTGCTGGTGCTAGGACTTCCAACACTATGTTAAACAACAGCGGTGAGAGTGGGCATCCCTGTCGTGTTCCTGATCTCAGGGAAAAAGCTCTCAGTTTTTCCCCAATGAGGATGATATTAGCTGTTGGTGGCTTTTATGATGTGTAAGTATGTTCCTTGTACCCCGACTTTTCTTCCTGTTTCTTAAATGCTTGATATTTTGGTCCATTTGGGCTGCTGTAACACAATACCACTAACAGGGTTGCTTATCAACAGAAGAAATTTATTGCTTATGGTTCTGAAGGGTGGGGGTGGGGGTAGTCCAAGATCAGGGTGCTGGCATGGTCAAATGGTTCTCTTCTGGGTCACAGAATGGTTGTGTCTTCACATGACATAAGGAGGCAAGGGAGTTGTCTGAGATCTCTTTCATAAGGGTATTAAATGTCATTCATGGAAGGTTCTGCCCTTGTGGTCTAATCACCTCCCAAAGGTCCCACCTACTAATACCATCACATTGGGCATTCTTCAAAATGTGCAATTTGGGGGAGGGGAAATGTATACATTCAGACCATAGCAGTTGGTGAGAATCTTTAATATTATGCTAAAAAGTAATTGTGATAGTGGACATCAATCTCATACTCCTGACCTTATGCATCTAAATTCATTTATATTTCCTAAATTAGGAAGGATGCTTTCTTTATTTTTTATTTTTTTAAAAAAATTTAATGTATATTTATTTTTGAGAGAGAGAGAGAGGGAGACAGAACATGAGTGGGGGAGGGGCAGAGAGAGAGGGAGACACAGAATCAGAAACAGGTTCCAGTCACTGAGCTGTCAGCACAGAGGCCGACATGGGGCTCGAACTCACAAACCGTGAGATCATGACCTGAGCTAAAGTTGGTCCCTCAACCGACTGAGCCACGCAGGCGCCCCAGAAAGGATGCTTTCTGTAGGTTTAAGGTATACAGACTTTTATTTTTAAGAAAGTTCAGTCTAGTCCTTGTCTTCTGAGATTTTTTAAATCTTATATTGGTAATTAATTTATGAAATGCTTTACATGCATTGTTGTAATACTCAAATAATTATGTCATAAAAATGAAGGTGGTTTTAAAAAATAATAAGTTTGTGATGTTGAGACATCCTTAGTTTCCAGCAGAGTTTGGACTTAATTAGATAAAGCTTATCTAAGATATTTACCTCTAGATTAAAATAAAAATGGCCTACCATATATTTTTCTTATATTATTCTTAGCTGGTTTTAGAGTGTTGTGCTAGCCTCATGAAACCTATCAGTGAACTTTTCTCTTGAAATAAAATGAGTAAAGTATATATTTATGTTTATTGGGAACTTAGCAAAATTTAGCTATAAAGCAATACAGTGCTGGGCTTTTGTGGGACAGCAGGCCTAGGAAAAGAGGAAAATGGTGGATCTTTCACTTATCATTTCCATTTCTTTCATTACTTCAAGTTTTCTATCCTGGGCATGGCTTTATCATTTCTAACATTTAAAACACATACACACACACACACACACACACACACACACACACACCCCTTATACACACCATTGGTAATGTTGCTGTCAGTTTGTAGATGAAGGGATTCACGTCCTCCGGTATATTTCTGGGAAAAAAATCACTTCTAGATTGTGGTAATAGTTTAAATCCCTGGGATCAGAGCCCGGAAAATGGACAGAAGCCTCTGTAATTGTGGTTTTCAGGGCCAGTTCATTTGATTCTCACAACCAGTGTTGAGGCATATATGGTAGAGTTTAATGTTCTTCATTTTTAAAGGAGAGAGAGAGAGAGAGAGAAAGTGACTTGCCCAAGCTCACAGAGCTGCTTATTGAAAGACTGAAAAATTTGTCCTCAGGCTTTCTATATGTTACTCATTTCAGTAAATATTTTCTTGGCCTATTTGGAGCCATTGCAGAGATGAGATGAGTATTAACATATTGTTCAAAGAACTTTTATATTGTTTTTTAAATCTTTCTTGTATCTACCCCTTTCCTGGTAAATTTTTGATTTATATCTTCCTTTTTTATCTTAATCAAATGCCAACGTTTTGACTTTTTAAAATTCATCTTCCTCTTTGATATTTGTTTTCTTCTCTATTTCTTTATTTTAATGATTTTTGCCTTTAATTTTCATTGTATTCTTCTGGTTTCATTGGCCTTCTTCTGTTGCTTTTTTTCAAAATGAAATTAGCATGATTTCAATATTTCTTGCTTTATGAGTAGCAAGAAATATAGACTTTATATAGTACAGTCTTTCCAAATTCTGCTTTAGCTGGGTGCAATAAATTTCAACTGCAGTGTTTTCATTTTTGTTTGGTTCTTACAATTTTGTAATTTCCCTAAAGATTTGTTCTTTAATGCAAGGGAATTTTTGATAAGACATTGTTTAGTTTTTTCCAGACATTAGGGATATTTTTAAGTTCCTTTTAAGTATTAATTTCTAATTTTATTGTTTTGTGATCAGAGAACACATACAGTATAATATTCATTCTTTTTAATATATCAAGGCATCCATATATTGTCAAAATTTAATTTTTGACAGCTTCATGTTTAATCATGCAACAAATATTTAATAAATACTCTGTGTCCGGCACTGTTTAAGCATTTGGAAAAATTAGTAAATAAAACAGATAAAATCTCTTTCCTTATGGAGCTTTCATTCTAACAGAAAGAGAAAGATAATTACCCATAGCTAATAGATAAATGGAAAGTGAGATAGAGATAAATGTTATATGGAAGAAAAAACATAGAGCTGGGTAAAGTAGATTGGGAATGCCAAATAGGGTAGGATTTCAATTTTATTTTATTTTATTTTATTTTATTTTATTTTATTTTATTTTTTAAAGATTTTGTTTTTAAGTAATCTCCATTCCCAGTGTGGGGCTCGAATTCATGACCCTGAGACCAAGAGTCATGTGTTCCACCTACTGAATCAGCCAGGTGCCCCGGATTTCAATTTTAAATAGAATGATCAAGGTTGGCCTCAGTGAAAAGATGACATTTGAGTAGAAAACAAAAGGAAATAAGAGAATTAATCATTGGTGTAAGGAAATCATTCCTGGGAGAAGAATCCCATGCAATGTCCTATGGTAGAAATATATGCAGACTCTCCAAGGAATGTGTGGAAGTGGAATCCAAATGATGGGGTCTTATACACCATTATAAAGACTTTGGCTTTTATTCTCACAGATGCCAACAGAAGTTCTGAAACCCAGGAGTGATATGATTCTCACTTACATGTTAAAGACTGGCTACTGATTGGGGTCAAGGATGGAAGGAAGAAGAGCTATGAGACTATAGATAAAATCAAGATAATCAGTGAAGAGGAATTGCATTGTGGATATTGCAGTAACAGTGGTAAAATGTGGTTGGGTTGTGAATATATTTTTAAGGCAATGCAAACAGGATTTTCTAATAAATCAGATGTGAAGAGTGAGAGATGAAAAGGAGTATAAGATGCTTCCAGATTGTGGGTAAGGTAGGTTTAGGAGCAATAATAAGTTTCAACAAGGTAAGTTTGAGATGGTCACTCATAACCTAAATACATAGGTCAAAAGAAAATGCAAGAGCTGGAGAAAAAAATGAAGGAGATGTTTTGTAAGACTGTATGAGAGTTAAAATACATATACATCTTATTGGTGAAAGTGAAGTTCTCTATGTATGTATTCAGTAGCCTTACTTATTATTTAAATCTTCTATGTCTTTGCTTGCATATTTGTTCATGATTAGTATATTTAATAGATAATATTAGGTAATATGCAACCATGGTACCAGGATTTCATTCTGGTTTTCACACTTTTTGGTTGAGAGCAAGTTACTGAATCACTCTGGGCCTAACTTTTCACATCTATTAAATATGAATAACAAGGTACCTGTAAGTTTGGGTTGTTATGAGAACTGTATGTTATATAAAGTGCTTAGAACAGCACTTGACATATAATAATCACTTTATATGTATTCTTTAGTATTAGTATCACCAGCATTATCATTTTACCATTATAAACATCTTTTTCCCTAGTAATAGTTTTCATTTCAAATTCCATTTTGTGTCAGAGTATAATCGCTACCACATATTTCTCTGTGCTCAGTACATATTTCTACTTTTCTTTAGCTTATATTTTCTTTTGATTTAAATATATACTCCTATTGGGGTGCAGGATGGCTCAGTTGGTTAAGCGTCTAACTCAATCTCAGCTCAGTTTATGATCTAATGATTCGTGGGATTGAGCCCCACATCAGGCTCTGTGCTGATAGTACAGAGCCTACTTGGGATTCTCTCTCTCCCTCTGTCTCTGCCCCTCTACCGGCCATGCTCTCTCTCTCAAAATAAATAAATAAATTTAAAAATGTATATATATATATATATATATATATATATCCTCCTATTAACAAGATATTGTTAAACTTGTTTGGCCTAGATTCTATTAGACAGTCTTGGATTTATTCTGATGTTTCATTTAGATTTCTTGTAATGTATTTTGTCATAATATAGTTAATATATTGTAATCTTGTAATAAGATTTACCTGTAGAATCATACTTTCATTTACCACTTTCTTTTTCTTTTCTATTCTTTCTTTTTTTTGTTTACTATTTTCATTGTGCATATTGTATTTTCTTATTTCCTCTGGTTTAAAAGTCACGTATTTTATTTTATTTTGCTATTGGTTACGCCAAACTTAGTAAGACCATTTTTCACTTACCAATTGTTTAAACTTCTCATGACCTATATATTCTACCTAAACAAATCAGCTCCTATCTTTTTTTTGTCAACCACCCTCTCTGATGATTAGCCATGTAGGTATTGTTTGTTTTTTCCTTATATTTTGTGTTACATAAATTAATTTTCTTTCTTATTTTTTATTTTTATTTTTTGCTTTTTTAGACGTGTGTGTGTGTGTGTGTGTGTAATTAATGCTCACTATTACTTCTCACAGATGTCATAGTGACCTCCTGAGTTTATTTCTCTTCTTAATAGAGAGTGTCCTCACCAAAGTTTTTCAAAGTGGGTGTTTGCATAGTAACATTCCTGGTAATATTTTTATATTGACTGTCTATTTAAAGGATAACAGCTAGGCAATGTACTGAATAGAAGAGGATATTTGCAAATGATATATCCAATAAGGGGTTAATATCCAAAATATATAAATAACTTATACAGCTCAACACCAAAAAACCCCCAATTCCAACTTAAAAATGAGCAGAGGACCTGAATAGACATTTTTCTGAAGAATACATACAGATGGTGAACAGACACTAAAACATAAGCTCGACATCACTAATCATCAGAGAAATGCAAATTAAAACCACAATGAGATATTACTTTATACCTGTCAGAATGGCTATTATATATATATAAGGCAAACAAACACACAAACAAGAACTAATAAGTTCTGGCAAGAATGTGGAGAAAAAGGAACCCTCATGCTCTGTTAGTGGGAATGCAAATTGGTGCAGCCACTGTGGAAAACAGTTATTTCAAAAACTTAAAAATAGAATTGTCATATGATCCAGTAATTCCACTGATGGGTATTTATTTTTTTAAAAAAATGAAAACACTAATTTGAAAACATATATGTACCTCTTTGTTTACTGCAGCATTACTTATAATAGTCAAGATACGAAAGCAACTCGTGTCAATCAATAGATGAATGGATAAAGAAGATGTGGTATATATATGTTGTATGTGTATAATATATATACATATTGTACATATATAATATATATACTATGAAATATGACTTATCTATAAAAAAAGAATGAAATCTTGTCATTTACAACAACATGGATGGAGCCAGAGAGTATAATGCTAAGTGACGTAAGTCAGTCAGAGAAAGACAAATTTACTGTATGATTTCACTTAATATGTGGAATTTAAGACACAAAACAAATGAACAAGGGGAAAAAAGAGACAAAAAAACACAATCTCAAACACAGAGAACAAACTAGTGATTGACAGAGGGGAGGTAGTGGGGGGGATGGGTGAAAAAGATAAAGGGGATTAAAAGTACACTTTATTTTGATGATCACTTAGAAATGTACAGGATTGTTGAATCATTATATTGAACACCTGAAACTGTAAAACTGCATGTTAATCATACTTGAATAAAAAAATAATTTAAAAAATTTTTAAAGGATAACAGCCAATTATGTAATTCTATATTTGGTACTCTTTTCCTTTACCATTTCATTTATGTTATTATTATTTTTTTTGAGAGAGAGAGAGACAGAGAGAGCACACTCTGGGGGGCGGGGGCGGAGAAGAGCAGAGGGAGAGAGAGAGAGAGAGAGAGAGAGAGAGAGAGAAACTCAAGTAGGCTCCACGCTCAGCACGAAGCCCCATGCAGGGCTCAATCTTATGACACTGGGATCATGACTTGAGCCAAAATCAAGAGTCAGACTCAGCTGACTGAGCCACTCAGGCACCTCTATTTAATGTTTTTACTTAATCTTTTTGGTATCCTCCAACACATGGTTGACAAGGCAACTTAATTCTCATTTTCTTTTTAGTAATCTGCTTTTATTCTTTGAAAGCTCTTAGAATGTTCTCCTTTTCTTAAATTTTACCATCATGTATCTGTTTGTACTCCTACACTTAGGACATAGCCCTTGGTCCTATAGCATGATTCTAACTCCTAGGTTTTAGCCCTTACTTCCAGGGTGGAGCATTTCTGATGTGTTCATTGAAATAAAGTTATGTGCATGGAAGTTCATAACACTCATAAACAAGGGTGGAGCTTGAACTATAATCTTTTTTTGGTAACACCACACAGGTGAACTCTCCCATAAGCTATTTATCCTCCCCACTGTTATTTTCTACTAATTTTTTTTTTTTTTTGCAGTTTTGCCTTGCACATGTGAATCTTGGAAAACAGCAAAAGACAGTGAATGTCTACAGAGAGTTTTAGTCTTCATCCCTGCTGTTTTCTCTTCTCCTCAGTGTTGTTCCTCCAGCAGCAGCCACTTTGGTTGCACCAAACTCCAACCTCTGTATCTTCAGCCAATAAGATGACCTTCTGCTTAGGCTCTGTTCCCCTGCCCCACAATGTGGAAATTGTCTTCAAAGAATAAGTGAGGTTAGTGTGGAGCTTACTTGTGTGCTTCTCTTTTCTCAAGCACTATCATCCCTAAACTCGTCCTGAGTTGGTTGCTTTCCAATGCTTATATGTACCTTGTCCAGCATTTATGGTGCTTTTCTATAAAAGGCCTAATTCAATAAAAATAAGCCATTCATTGTATTATGACCAGAACTTGTCAGTATGTTTTGTTTGTTTGTTTGTTTGTTTGTTTTTAATCTACATAGCTTCATTGTGGTTTGGAACTCTGACCCAAGCTGGACCAATTATAAGCTCATGCCATGCCACTCCCCCTCATTTTTAAGGCACCTTTACTAAAGCATTTAGCAAAGGGTGAAATGTACTTGATATGAGGGAATCCAGGGATTTCCACAATGTTATTATGACACAATTTCTTTTCATCTTCTTGTCATCTTTCCCTCTATCTTGACTTTATTTTTAGGCAGATATTTTCTTAATGGCAACAACGAGTCCCAATATCCATAAGCTTATAATATTTTTTAAACTCATTTTCCCAGTTGGAGATAGCATACAATTCTCCCATCTATCATTTGTATAAATCCTCCTCCAAATAATTCTGATTTGTACTGATTGGGTTATATGTTTACTTAAGACTAATCACTGTTTCTAGAAAGATGGAGTACACTGATAGGTCAGCCTGATTGTATACCTACCCTCGTGATGTGAAAGTATTGCCACAAATTTCCCATCTACACCAGAATTCCAGAAGCAGGAAACAACAAATGAAACAAGATTATCTTCTTACCTTAATTTGCTAAGTAGGCAAAACAATAGATATGTCTCTCACACAACTCTATCTTGGGACTACTGATGTGAAATGAAAGAGGAGATTTATCCCTGCAGGTGTTAGCCTTGGAAACAACCTTCTGTGGAATATGAACTTTGAGAACTGTTGGGATCTATGTTACCAGCCTTTTGGGGAAAGCCATTGGGCAATGTGAGAAAAGGAAGCTAATGAAAGCCATCAAGTTCCATATTCTATGGGTTCTTGAGTCCTCAACTACATTTATTGTTTCTTTGTTTCTTGAACTTTTCCTGGTTTTATTGAGCCAATGAACTCCTATTTTGCCTAAATTATGTCACTTTCAAGCCAAAGTCCTAGCTAAAATGTCTATGCCTATACTTTCCAATATGGCAGCCACTAACCACATGTGGTTGTGAGCATTTGAAATGTGGCTAGTCCAAATTAAAATATTTTGTAACTATAAAAAACACACTGGCTTTTGAAAACTTAGTATGAAAATATAGAACATAAATATAAGTAATTGTTTTCATAAGTACATGTTGAAAATTACATTTTTTACATATTAGGTTAAATAAAATGTAGTATTAGGGGTGCCTGGGTCGCTCAGTCAGTTGAGCCTCTGACTTGGCTTGGTTTGTGGGTTTGAACCCCATGTCGGGCTCTGTGGTGATATCTCAGAGCCTGGAGCCTGCTTTGGATTCTGTATCTCCCTCTCTCTCTGCCCCTCCCCTGCTTGTGCTCTTTTTCTGTCTCAAAAATAAATAAAAATTAAAAAAATAAATAAAATGTAATATTAAACTAACTTCACCTTTTTAAATTATTAATATGACTAATGAAATATTTAAAATTCTAGATGTAGCTTACACTGTAGTTTTATGGACAGTGCTGATATAGATAATTACCAAAGATAGATTTCTTTTTTTAATGTTTATTTATTTTGGGGAGAGAGGGAGATAGAGTGCTGAACTCTCAGCACAGAGCCCGATGTGGGGCTCCAACCCACGAAATGCGAGATCATGACCTGGGCAAAAGTCGGATGCTTAATCGACTGAGCCACCCAAGCGCCCACCTAAGATAGATTTCTAAAGATGTACTTTGTAAAAGTCCTTATTTCTAATTTACAATGTCCTTAGAAGGTTAAGTAGAAGTATGTATGGGGCAATGGGGAAGTATATGGTATTGGGCAAATGATATAATTTCTAATAAGAATGACATTTACTTCTAAATATATGCCAGGAGGTTAAAAATCAGTTACTTGTCGGGGCGCCTGGGTGGCGCAGTCGGTTGGGCGTCCGACTTCAG
This sequence comes from Prionailurus viverrinus, assembly GCF_022837055.1. NCBI lineage: Eukaryota > Metazoa > Chordata > Mammalia > Carnivora > Felidae > Prionailurus > Prionailurus viverrinus. The sequence goes on from NC_062564.1 coordinate 116,445,667, forward strand.
CCAGGTCACGATCTCGCAGTCCGTGAGTTGGAGCCCCGTGTCAGGCTCTGGGCTAATGGCTCAGAGCCTGGAGCCTGTTTCAGATTCTGTGTCTCCCTCTCTCTCTGCCCCTCCCCCGTTCATGCTCTGTCTCTCTCTGTCCCGAAAATAAATAAAAAACATTGAAAAAAAAATTAAAAAAAAAATCAGTTACTTGTGATTATTTCACTAAAACTGAAGAAAAGGAATTTAATAAATATAATGGTAAAGTGGAAGTCACAAGTCAGTCATCCCTCCACATTTATGGAATGCTTTTTTTTTTTTTTTTTTTTAAATTTTTTTTTTCAACGTTTATTTATTTTTGGGACAGAGAGAGACAGAGCATGAGCGGGGGAGGGGCAGAGAGAGAGGGAGACACAGAATCGGAAACAGGCTCCAGGCTCTGAGCCATCAGCCCAGAGCCTGACGCGGGGCTCGAACTCACGGACCGCGAGATCGTGACCTGGCTGAAGTCGGACGCTTAACCGACTGCGCCACCCAGGCGCCCCTATGGAATGCTTTTTGAAAGCATTTCAAGAGTTTCAAGGGGTGGAAGGGGTGCGATTATGGAAGCTAGTATGGGTGAGAAATAGATGTAAGTAGATGAAAAGGCTTTTGTTTCTGGATTTTCTTCAGCTTTGTAGCACCCTGTGAATTTTACTCAGCACAACCATATAGTCTCATCCAGCTACAGCCAAAACCCCACACCAGACAGTGATCAAACCTCATTTGCATTGTTGGACTCTTAGGTAAGCAAACCAAGGAACATGTGAGGGATTCATGCTTTTGTGTGTTCTGCATAGTGAACTTAAACACTTATTTCTAAAACCTATAGTCATAGTTCTTATTATTGAGGAAGTCTTAAATTCACTTATTGTCATTTTGCCTGTAGAAGATCACAATTACAGAGATTAAAAACAAAATTAATTTCCTCTATGACAGTATAGTGCCGTAGCTAATCATGGACCCTGGAATCAGACGAACCTGAATTTTAATTGTGGCTTTACCACCTTCTAACTGTAATTATGGATTTGTTACTTCTCTAAAATTCATCTTCCTCTTTGGCAAAATGTGGTGGATGACAATGGCATCTACATCAAAAGGTTATTAAAAGGAATAAAGAAAGAATTCAAGTGCCTGGAATTTACTGAATCAATGATAAAAATTATTAGTTATAATATAACTAAGGAAGCAAAATACTACCATTATATTATTACTATTATAATAGCAGTCTCAATTTTTATAAAAACTAAATAAAATTGTTCATAAAAACAAAAAAAAATTAAAATCAATCCAAATCTCAACATTAAAAATTCATACTTATTAAAAAACCTAAAGATGTAATAAATAGTATGGAAATAAAAGCTGATTTTCATAATGAAGCATTTTCAGGATGCATTTATCCTTACTTAAATGTTCCATAAACTACATTTCAGCAAATTTCATCATTATAAAGGTTACCATCAATTACACTATATATGTTAAAAATATCTTAGAAACAGAAGAAAACAAGATAAAAGAGGGGCTAGAAAGTACTTATGCCACAATATATACAGTTTTATCATTGATTGCATCATCCCTTTGTGGCTTGACCACCCAGATGCAATTTACAGTCAGCACTCCTTATTCCAGTAAAAACTTCATTATGCTCCAGCCCTTGCACAATTTGTTTATTTATCCCTTTATTTATTTTTTTCATTACTTTATTCTTACCATACTTTTACTTCTAGGAAACAGATTTTATTAAACATAATCTGCTCTGAGAGTACAGACTTGAGTAGTTTGAAATTACTTATTGAAAAGACAGAGAGTCCATATATTACATTTCAACAGATACATCACACTTTGTGGACTAAAAATGGTATATTTTAATTGGTTTTGAAGCAAAAATTGTTCTAAGGAATTTACTAACTTTATTAGAATAAATAAAACATATTTTATTATACATAATTGTAACAATTAACATGATATGTGTTATAACATAGATTCTATAAAATGTTCTTATATCCAGCCTTGCTGGATTCTATCATTCAGAATAGAAAGATATTCTATCATTCAGAATAGAAAGATAGATAAAGAGTTTCAAGACAAAAAAAAACCTAAAGGAATTCATCACCACTAAACCAAACCTATAAGAAATGTTAAAAGGGATTCTTAGAGTAGAAAGAAAAGATCATAAGTAAGAATAAGAGAAGTAGGAAACACAAAGGCAGTAAAATTAAGCATGTCAATAAAAATCAGTCAAGGAATTTACAAAATTAAAGGATGTAAAGTATGGTAATATATACCTAAAATGGGGAGCGGGAGAGGAAGAGTAAAGAATGGGTCCCAACTTAAGTGGCCAATAGCTTCATATAGTTTGCTATATGCATAAGATGTTATATACACACAGACTGGTAATCACAAATCAAAGCCCAGTAATAGATATGCAAAAATAAAGAGAAAAGAATCCAAGTATATCACTAAAGAAAACCAGCAAACTGAGAGAATACAGCAAGAGAAGCCACAAAACAACCATAAAACAAGTAACACAATGGCAGTAAGTACAACCTATCAATCCTTACTTTCAATGTAAACGGACAAAATGCTGCAATCAAAAGACATAGGGTTATGGAATGTATAAAAAAGCAAGATCCATCTATATGCTGCCTATAAGACTTAAAGACACATGCAGATTGAAAGTGAGGGGATGGAGAAGAATTTATCATGAAAATTGAAGTGAAAAGAAAGCCAGAATAGCAAAACTTTTTCAGACAAAACAGACTTTAAAGTAAAAACTGTAACAAGGGACATAGAGGGACACTATATAACCATAAAGGGGAATAAGAAGATATCCAACAAGAAGATATAAGAATTGTAAATATTTATGCAGCCAACATGGGAGTACCCAAATGCATAAAGCAGCTAATAACAAACATATAGGAAGTAATTGATATAATACAATAATAGTAGGAGACATCAATGGATAGATCATCCAAAAGAATATTAGCAAGGAAACAGTGGCTTTGAATGACACAGTAGACCAGATGGATCTAACAAATATTCTGAACATTCTATCCTAAAACAGCAGAATACACATTCTTTTCAAGTGCACATGAAACATTCTCCAGAATAGATCACATATTAGGCCACAAAACAGGCCTCAACAAAGTAAAAAGGATTGAAATTATAACATGCATCTTTCAGACCACAACAAGAAATAAACTACAAGGAGAAAAACCTGGAAAGAACACAAATACATAGAGGTTAAATAACATCCTACTGAACAAGGAATGGGTCAAACAAGAAATCACAGAGGAAATCAAAAATACATGGAGACAAATGAAAGTGAAAACACAATGGTCCAAAATATTTGAGATGAAGCAAACCTGTTCCAAGATAGAAATTTATAGCAATTTAGGTCTACCTCAAGAAGTGAGAAAAACTCAAGTAAACAATCTAACCTTATATCTAAAGGAACTGGAGATAGAAGAACAAACAAAATCCCAAACCAGCAGAAGGGAGGAAAAATAAAGATTAGAGTAGAAATACATAAAATAGAAATTAAAAAAAACAATAGAACAGATCAGTGAAATCAAGAGCTGGTTCTTTGAAAAGATAAATATAATTGATAAATCTCTAGCAAGACTCATTGAGAGAGAGAGAGAGAGAGAGAGAGAGAGAGAGAGATGATGTAAATAAAAAGTATCACTAATGAAAGAGGAGAAATAACAACCAGCATCACAAAAATATAAATAATTGTAACAGAATATTATGAAAACCTATATGACAACAAATTGAAACATATAACCTACCTAGAAACTAGACATATAACATATAACCTACCTAGAAACCTAGAAACATATAACCTACCAAAACTAAAGCAGGAAGAAATAGAAAATTTGAACAGACCAATTACCAGTAATGAAATTAAATCAGAAATTAAAAAACAAACAAATAAACAAAAACTCCCAAAAAACAAAAGGCAAGGACCACACAGCTTCATAGGCAAATTCTGCCAAACATTAAAAGAGTTAATACCTACTCTTCTCAAACTATTACAAAAAATACAAGAGGAAGGAAAATTTCCAAATTCATTGTATGAGGCCAGCATTACCCTGATACCAATATCAGATAAATACACTACAAAAAAAAAGAAAACTACCAGCCAATATCTCTGATGAAAATAGACACAAAAATCCTCAAGAAAATATATTTTACATTAAATCCAACGATATATTAAAAAACGAAATCTAACAATACATTAAAAAAATATTTACCACAATCAACTGGGATTGATTCCTGGGATGCAAAGTTGGTTCAATATTCTCAAGTCAATTAACATGATTCATTACATCAACAAGAAAATGGATAAAAGACATATGATCATTTCAATAGATAAAGCATTGACAAAGTACAACAACCATTCATGATAAAAACTCCCAATACGGTAGGTTTAGAGGGGACATACCTCAAGGTAATAAAAGGCACCTATGAAATACTCGCAGCTAACATCATACCCAATGGAGGAAAACTGAGTTTTCTCTAAGATTAGGAAGAAGACAATGATGCCACTCTCAACATCTTTTTTTCAGCATAGCTACAACAATCAGATAAGGACAAAAAAGGCATCCAAATTGGTAAAGAAGAAGTAATACTTTCCCTATTTCCAAATGATATGATACTCTATATAGAAAACCCTAAAGACTCCACCAAGAAACTACTAGAACTGATCAATAAATTCAGTAAGGTTGCAGGATACAGAAGTCCATTGAATTTCTATATACTAATTATGAAGTAGCAGAAAGAGAAATTTTAAATAATCCCATTTACAATTGCACCAAAAATAAGAAGATACCTAGGAATAAACTTAACCAAGGAGGTGAAAAACTTGTACTCTGAAAACTACAAAAGATTGATGAAAGATATTAAATATGACATAAACAAATGGAAAGATATTCCATGCTCATGGAAGAATAAATATTGTTAAAATGCCATTCTACAAAAAGCAATCTACAGATTTAATCCAATTCCTATCAAAATACCAACAACACTTTTTCACAGAACTAGAACAAATAATACTAAATTTCATATGGAAGCACAAAAGACCTTGAATGGCCAAAGCAATCTTAAAAAAGAACAAAACTGGAAGCACCACAATCCCAGATGTCAAGATATACTACAAAGCTGAAGTAATAAAAACAGCATGGCACTCACACAAAAATAGACACACAGATCAATAGAACAGAATAATTGTTGACAAAGAAGGCAAGAATATGCGATAGGAAAAATTCCCTTCAACAAATGATGTTGGGGAAACTGGATAGCTACCTGCAAAAAAAAAAAAAAAATGAAACTGGACCAATTTCTCACATCATACACAAAAAACAAACTCAAAATGGATTAAAAACCTAAATGTGAGACCTGAAACCATAAAAATCTTAGAGGAGAACACAAACAGTAATTTCTCTGACATTGGCTGTAGCAACATTTTTCTAGATATATCTCCAGAAGCAAGAGAAACAAAAGCAAAAATAACTCTTGGGACTGCATCAAAATAAAAAGCTTTTGCACAGCAAAGGAGACAACCAACAAAACTAAAAGACAACCTACTGAATGGGAGAAAATATTCGCAAATGACATATCTGATAAAAAGTTATTATCCAAAATATATAAAGAATTTAACACCAAAAATACCCCCAAGTAATATGATTTAAAATGGGCAGAAGGCACGAACAGACATTTCTCCAAAGAAGACATATAGATGGTGAACACATGAAAAGATGCTCAACATCAATAATCATCAGGCAAAGCAAATCAAAAAACCACAATGAGATATCACCTCACACCTGTCAGAATGACTAAAAGTTTTTAAAATTTTATGGGTATTTAAATTGAGCAACCTTATAAGGTCTGGAAATAAGCAACATCACTACACATACTAACATATGATATTTATTCTGAGATTTTATTTAAATAATATCAAAGATATATAGTTATTTATCTTCTTTTTCTCTTTCCCCTTCTCATTATCCTTCTCTTCCCTTAATTTGCCTTTCCTTCTTTTCTTCCTCTCTTTGAATAATTAAGCTCAAAGCTATTAGGTAAGGCTGAGCCAGATGGGTGTCTGCACTGGGAAGATGGAATGAATCATAGTGGTCTAGGTTAAGGTGTAGGTGCCCAGAGTGAGGAAAGTTTCTACATAAAAGAGCTGCCAGGCCTGGGTGTTGAAGCCCAGGAAGGGTAAAGGGGTTGGAGGAGATCTATGTATTAGTACATACTGTTGTGTGCAAGCACAGTGACTATGGCATCCCCACAAAGTCAGAAAATCAGAGCCTAAATGTGAACAGGAGAACTGTCCAGAGCTGGGTGTCAAAACCCAAACTGTCTTAGAAAATCATCCATCTAATGGAATGTCCTGCTATAGAGCATCAGAACCTGAAGACAGAGAAGAGGGAATTCAAGCAGGAGGGCCTGACATGTATTGTCAGAGATTGAGTGAGATAAGAAGGTGTTCATGCATACCAGCTGCCTGAAATAGCATTCCGGAAATCAAGTAGGGTGAGGATAACATCCATATGGAAGGATGATCTGACCTGGAGTGACAGAATCCACCTGAGGTGAGTAGGGTATCCATATGGGGGCAGGGGAATGGGAAGCCTGACTTGTGAATTCAAATTTCACTTTGGTAAAAAGAATGTCCATGCTATCTGGAAGAGATGGGGGAGGCAGAGAGGGGAGGCATTAGTAGAGGTTTGGGGCAGTATATCAGAACCTGAGTGAGACTAGGACAGTGTCTATAAAGAGGAAGGTGCAGTAGCAAAAGGAGATTAGTTACATACAGGGAGATTGATCAAATATGTAAATATTATGGATAATGAGACCTGGGGCCCTCACTTTTGGCAAGGGGCTACAAATGGACAAAAATACAACTAGATTGAACCTCACAGTATTATATCAGAACTGGAGGCATTGAGGCATCAGTGTGAACTTAGTTTCCAGTAGATGTAGATGGATACGTATATATAGTGACCTTATGACATCCAGATAGTGATGAGTACACATTGAGCCCAAATTTTGGTTTCTAAAAACTATTTTCCACTCAAGAAGAACCAAGAATTCGTAGAGAAAATATCTGACTCCAATTGTAGGTAAGAGAAAGTATAAGATAATCCGGGAACATCTCATTTTTGCCAGAAAGCAAGGAGGTAATCAAAAAACGATGGCACATGTCAAAAGGACACAGAAACCCAGTTGAAGGGGTTCATACTGGCCAAATCTGGGAAAATATGAGCATCAAAATAAATAATGACGGTAAAGAATAAGAAACCATGAGTCAATATTGATGTAAATAAGTAAATAAGTAATTTGACAGTTTGAGAAATGTATGAGTTTTCTGTTGGTATATCAAAAGTTACCACAATCTTAGTGGCTTTAAGCAACACACATCTGTTCTTACACAGTAGGGACTTTACAGGGTAGGTCAGAAGTCTGGGCACTGCTTAGCTAGGTTCTCGTTCAGGGCCTTGTCAGGCTGTAACCCAGCTGTCAGCCAGGGCCATGGTCTCATTAGAAGCTCAACTAAGGAAAAATAGGCTTCCAAACTCCTCAGGTTGTTGGCAGAATTAATTTCCTTGCAGCTGCAAGACTGAAGGTAGCGGTTTCTTGCTGAAAGTCATCCTTAGCTCCTAGAGGTCACTTCAACTCCATTGCTATATAAGGAGTTCTCCAACATTGCCACTTTGCTGCTTGTTTGGAAGAAGCAAGCTGACATGAGATAGAGTCTCTAGTCTGCTAGAAAGAAGGAGTCTTATATAACAAATGTAACAATTTGAGTGATATCCTATTGTCTTTGCCACATTCTCCTGATGAGAAAGCAGCAAGTCTTAGAGCCCACTCATCCTCAAGGTGGGGAGATTAAATAGGGTGTGAATTCAAAATCAAGGGGATATTGGAGTCCAGTGAGGGTATATCGCTCTGATTTGCTGTTTACCCTCTGATTTCCAATTACTCACTCCCCTCCACAGGCAAATGTGTATGTTCATATATTATTAGTGGGATTATAAATCATTAAAAGTTTTCTGGAGGGAAATTTGGCTGTTGGCCTATTTTGCATTAATTTCTCTTCAGGGAAACGTATATGAAGGCAACAATTAAGGATGTGTGCAAAAATTTAGATATAATGGATGTTCTCTGTTTCATATAATAGCAAAAACTGGAAAAACTAAACTTTTACATAGGTCGGCAGAAATATTTAGCCATTGGATGAAATGCCACAGAGCCTCTGAAAATAATATTCTAGAAGCATCTATATTTGCATAGCCAAATGTGCAAAACATACTAAGTGAAAAAAGTATGTTGCTATATAGTATTTATAGTATAATATGATTTTTATAAAATCTATATCAATCCATATGCATAGATGGAAAACTAAGAAATATATATTCCAGAGTACTAAAAACTATTTATTTTTGTTCTGTTTTTATTCTTTTTCCTTATATACATTTCCTTATGTTTTGAAAAATAATAGTTTACTTTTGAATGTTTAAAATTTTAAGAATACTCTAGTTAAAATTTGATTAATTCAACCTTTACAACAATGTAAAAAATGATAAATTCACTGAAGGTTAATAAATTATAGCTATGAAAATTATAATAGTTAAACAGCAAAAACTTAACACCAACTTATTTATGTGAGTAAAATTTCTAATCAATTTCACAACACAGCATTATCTTATTGTAATGTTCAGGAATAAGGGATATTCCCCAAACATTTATCCTGTTTGAGACAGTGCAGGTCAGAAACAATCATGAAATATATCCACACCAAGTTTTCACGTGGATTTTGGCACAAAGTTCTTATTTTCTGTACTTCACACATTCAATCACTCCGTTTCCTTTTTCCACTCACCAAACCATATCTCTTTCCACTTCTTTCTTCAATCCCACTAAATTATCTTAATGGGGCAGAAAATCCAGAGCCTGGAATTTCTTTATGAAGTAAAACAACCCTTTCCCCTTTGGATCTTCTGTATTTAAAAGCTTCTTTTAAATTAGCCTCAATTTCCTCCTTTTATTTTCTTTTTCCATATACTTATGACCCATTTTCCTTTTTCCTGTTTGTATAATTTTACCCTCTATTCTCTTCCTGCCAAGCCATTTCTGCTCAGTCTTCCTTTGCCACCTTCATTTTCCTTGTTATTGGAGAGCTGGTATCCGGGTTGCCCATAATCCTCAGCTATGCCTGATTGATGTGTGATTAACTTTTGCCCAGATGCAGTGTTTTAGGGGCTCAGGTGTCCAGAGCAATGTGAAGTTGAAGATGACCATGACAATGCAGGGAATGGTCAAAAAGCTTGCCTTAATTATTTTTTTTTTTATGGTTAATATGTAACATGTCATAGCTTGGTTCTGAGACACAATGGCTCTTAAGCCAGCTTCACTAAAGTTATCTCTAAAGGTTCTATTTGCCTCAGATAGTGTGATGTTTAATGGGTTATCCCAGAATAAAGCCCAGAACAAAATGGACCCATAAATGGCATAGCTAAGGATAAAAGTGTCATTCCTTTAATTCTCCCTTGAATGAGCAAGAAATTCAAGGAGATATTTTCCATGTATGATATTTAGGACAAAAAGAAAGAGGGAAAAGAAAAGTTGGAGCATCGTTTACTCCTGAAGCCATAAAAGAATCATGTTGAGATTGACAGACATGTAGTTAGCAAATGGTAGCCAGTTAACTTCATTGGTTTCTACTTGATCCTGTGGCTCAAATTGTGGTAAACAGGCATTTAATGACTTTCAGGAATCTGTTGATATTAAAGCTTTTCTTTCTTTCTCTTTCTTTCTTTCTTTCTTTCTTTCTTTCTTTCTTTCTTTCTTTCTTTTTTCCTTGAGGAAATGTCATCCCAAACAGGCCTCCTAGCACCATTTTATTTCACTAATTCCATCAACAAATTAATATATATGAAGCAGTTGATATATGTGGGGCAAGATGTAAAGATTCCAATGAATGTTAGTAATTATTACTTTTATCTAATATTTATAGCATAGTATATACATATGACTGCTTAATAGTCAACAAGTTTTACTTAATATTAAGTTAAGATGTTAGAGCTAGCTCTGTTTTTTCATGGCCTAATCTTCCCAAAATACTTCCTAGTAACAAAAAATGGTGAAGCAGTAACAGAAAGCAATGCATTCCAAAATTTTCTTTGATGACTTTCCAGATATTTAAGTTAAAAAGCAAAAAAGTCCTTTGAGAAAATAAGCTACAAATAATAATCAGAGACCATTCAAAAAATGTTTAGAGGGGCGCGTGGGTGGCGCAGTCGGTTAAGCGTCCGACTTCAGCCAGGTCACGATCTCGCGGTCTGTGAGTTCGAGCCCCGCGTCAGGCTCTGGGCTGATGGCTCAGAGCCTGGAGCCTGTTTCCGATTCTGTGTCTCCCTCTCTCTCTGCCCCTCCCCCGTTCATGCTCTGTCTGTCTCTGTCCCAAAAATAAAAATAAAACGTTGAAAAAAAAATTTAAAAAAATGTTTAGAAAACCTGAGGGTTTCAGAATTGTAAATAAATGCTAATTAACTGATAACATATTATCTTTTTCAAGTCCCTGAGCATTTTTTTTATATATTTTTTAATGCTTAATTATTTTTGAGAGACAGAGAGAGTGAGTGAACGCGCACGTCCCAGCAGGAGAGGGGCAGAGAGAGAGGGGGACAGAAGATCCAAAGCTGCTGACAGCAGAGAGCTGTCTGCTCAAACTCGCCAACTGCAAGACCATGACCTGAGCCCAAGTCAAACACTTCACTGACTGAGCCACCCATAGTGCCCCTCAAGTGGCTGAGCATTTAAAAATTAAAAAAAAAAAAAAACTTAATATTAATAAATGTTTATTTATTTTAGAGAAAGAGACAGAGAGATAGAGCATGAGTGGGGGAGCGTCAGAGAGAGAGGAGACACAGAATCCAAAGCAGGTTCCAGGCTCTGAGTCATCAGCACAGAGCCCGAGGCAGGGCTCAAACTCTCAAACCGTGAGATCATGACCTGAGCCAAAGTGGGATGCTTAACTGACTGAGCCACCCAGGTGCCCTTCCAGTGCCTGAGCATTTTAAAAGTTGACTCCAGATAAGCTGTTATTTCTGACCTATGGCTTTTATACCCTCTTTTCAGCATCATTCTCTCATCAGCATTTAGGAGAATCGGAAATACACATGAGGCGCTAGTAAAGCCCCCTGTTCTTTACAGTTCCTGAGCCATTAACAAGAAGGACCCTCCTTCAGTTTACACAACTTACCTCACATAATTGCCTGGCTTCTCAATTAATCCTTGCTTCTTAGACTTTGCCCTTTACCCTTACCTGGACTCTGTCCCTCCATTAGTACCTACAATAGGTCCAGACCCACTAGGTTTTATTTTCTTGGCCTACCTTCAAGATTCAGAACTTTTCTCACTGCTGGCCCACTGCTAGCTGATCAAGGGCTCCCTAGTGGACATGGATCTAGATGCCTGTTTAACTTCTGTCCTCAGCATTTCAAAATTATTAGTCAGGATCTGGACTGGGGCCAAAAAAATATGAATATTTTCAGATGTACAGTTACTCCCATACTTTCCCCACCTCCCCCACCCCCCCCCCCCACATCTGGAAAGACAGATAATGACTCCCCAGAGTCTTGCTTATCCATACTGCATATTAATTTTAGCTATGATCCTAAGTTTTTTGTCACTCCTGGCTATTGAGTTCAGTAAAACTTGATGGATCTGGAGACTTCTGGCATCCTGATTTACCACAAGGTGGCTTTTGGACATATGGAGAGGCTAGAGGAACCAAAGACTTGCACCACGGAGTACTTAAAGCTTAAAGCACACTGAGTCTTCCCCCACTTCAGTTGATTCTGTCACTTTCATTCCACTAGGATGGGGCCATGACAGTCCAGATTAACGGTAAGATAAATGCAGCTCCAAGCCAGCTTGTTGTCAGTGCAAGCTTCCATTCCTGAAACCTGCTCAGTCCCCAGGCATTTGCACCTCTGGCTGCATCACTATAAATACAAGGTCCTTGTTTCTGAAGGGTCCAACTGTTAAACTCATCTGCAAGTATACAGTGTCTCATGGAAGCCCAGTCCATATGCAGTCTTTTTCTCTTTAATTTCTTTGGTCTCAAGTTCTTCTTCTCTAGGGAAAGATAATCCTGACCTCACAAGACTCTCAATGTCTAGAGGTATCAGAACACAAGCTGAATCTATAAACAGAATAAGGGCAGCAGCCAGGAATAACTCTTCTGCCAAGATTGGACTGTGAGCCTCTTAATTTCTTATATTGCCCCTACATTCTCCACCACTGCATAGTATTTGTCTTTTTCTTACTGTTACATCTTGGTCATTCCTTTGATCACTTGATTGTTCTTTCCCTCATCTTAACTTAACTTTCCTGTGAACACCTAATTCTACTCTTGCCATTTTCCTTCTTGACACACATTTTTATTTTCTTTCCTTTCTTTAGAAGACTTTCCCAGAAGATTGCTCCTATTTTGTATCAAAGTCTCTCTTCTCCTTCCTTCTGATTTACACTTCAAGAATATTACATAAACTTAAAGAAAAAAAAAGAAATTTGTCTTTTTTAATACTAAATATTTACCTTAACTAAAAATATGTTGCCCTTATAACAGAAAAATTTATCACCTGATTACAGGGTATACCTTAGGTATACATCTCAAGTCCATGAGAGAGATCTCTATTTACTTCCTATATTTCCAAAAGAATAAAAAATTAAAACTAGTAATTGCCTATAAATACACAGTTATTTTAAAATATTATATTTAGACTAGGAAAATATTTGCATGAGATGCAGAAAATATCCAGTCTGAGTATCAACTTGACTGAAATGAAATAAAATCTTTCTTTCCACAATCTGTCATGAGAGAAATAGAATCTTTTAAGAACTACATATAATTAAAATTTAAGTAAAAATTGAAAATTGGATATGAAATTATTAGCTTTATATAAATAAGAAAAGCCCATTCTGTTTCTTATAGTTAGTGGAAAAAATGTGGGCTGACAAAATGCAATTTTCTATTAATTCCAAATTGTTAATGATGTACCATATATATATTTGATCATAGAATTTTAATCACAAAATATGCTAGTATAAAATTTTTGCATAAACAGATGACAAATGTTATATTGTACATATTTTGCAAAAAAAGGAAGATATTTTATTTTTCTTTTCTTTTTTTTTGAATGGCATGTTTATTTATTTTTTTTTATTTCATTTTTTAAAATTTACATCCATATTAGTTAGCATATGTTGCCACAATGATTCAGGAGTAGTTTCCTTAGTGCCCCTTACCCATTTATCCCATCCCCCCTCCCACAACCCCTGCAGCAACCCTCAGTTTGTTCTCCATATTTATGAGTCTCTTTTGTTTTGTCCCCCTCCCTGTTTTTATATTATTTTTGTTTCCCTTCCCTTATGTTCATCTGTTTTGTCTTTTAAAGTGACATATCATATGAGTGAAGTCATATGATAAAAAAAGAAGATATTTTAGAGTTTCTGTACCATCAAATGAACAGAATAAACTCTGAAAATTAGGCATTAAAAAGTGGGATAAATTAAATTTTCCTTATGTATCTATAGGTTATAAAGCACTGTTCTGATTGTATTAAAAAAAAAACCCTCCAACTGTTATAGAACTCATTGTACACAAAAGAAAATACATCAAATATATAATGACATGCATGTACATATTACAAAGGGTATTAACTTTTGATTCCATATTTGTTACTTTATTTTGGACAAGAGAATGTATTGAATTTATCGTATTAGAGCAGAAATAGCTGCAGAGATTTAAAAATAACCCAAAGTCTAGTTAAATCAAATAATAGGAAGAATTTGCAAACAGAAGTGGGCATCTGTAGTCTTACAAAATAAGCAAAGACACAAGATATATCATGTTGAAATGTGGGAAGTTGAAAAGATGATTTGGGTCACCAGATGATACCCACATTGTTGAATGAATGAAAAAGGAATGCATAGGGTATGAAAAACATTAAATTGGAAGAAAACATATTAACATATTTCAAAAATTTCCAGCAGTACACAAGTATTAATTTCATGCTGAAAAGACTTTGGCTATATAGGTTTCCTAAATGATAATGAAAAGTGGAAAACAAAACAAGATTATTACTAAAATTTTAAAATATAGTTTACAGAGCCTATGAGACCATAACTAATTGAAGACCCAAGATTTTCTTAGCCTTGATTTTTAATAAAGGTAACCTTGGTAATTGTCTCTTAAAAAAAAAAAAATGTGACCAGCAGATGATCTCTTTAGGTAGCTTCCATTGTGATGTAGTTTTGAGAACAAAAACTGTCATTCACAGAGAAAATATCTAGTCCTGCAAGAGTTGGTGTGTAATGTTTACTCAGTATTTGGAGTCAGTACAATGCCATATTCTTCTGATGAAACTAGATAGTCACTGTAGTTTATTTATTTATTTATTTATTTATTTATTTATTTATTTCTAATATAATTTATTGTTCAGTTGGTTTCCATACAACACCCAATGCTCATCCCAACAGGTGCCCTCCTCAATGTCCATCACCCACTTTCCCCTCTCTCCCACCCCCCCATCTACCCTTAGTTTGTTCTCAGTCCTTAAGAGTCTCTTATGGTTTGCCTCCTTCCCTCTCTGTAACTATTTTTTACCCTTCCCCTCCCCCCATGGTCCTCTGTTAAGTTTCTCAAGATCCACATATTTAGTTATATAGTAAACGATAAGAGAAAATGTCTCCCTGCCCCCAACTGACCAACACCATGACTCAAATCAGGAGCATTGATGGCAATAATATTATTTTTTGTAGACTAATGACTGGAATTTAATGAAAATATTTCACTTTTCAAAAGAACCCTTTCACATATGAAATTACAGCAAATCAATTTATTTATTTATTAAAAAAAAACATTTTATGCTTATTCTTGAGACAGAGACAGAGACAGAGCATGAGAGGGGGAGAGGGAGTGAGAAAGGAAGACACAGAACCGAAGCAGGCTCCAGGATCAGAGTTGTTAGCATGAGTCTGATGTGGGCTCGAACCCACGAGCCGTGAGATCACGACCTGAGCCGAAGTCGGTCGCTTAACCGACTGAGCCACCCAGGCACCCACAGCAAATGAATTTAAACATGGCAAAAGAATAATGATATGATTTTGTGTATTAGTTTTGGTTGGAGAATTTATCATGATACTTAGCATTTGTATAGGATTTTAAACTCTTGTAAATCATGCTCAAATACTTTATTCTGTTTACTGTCTTTTCATTTCACTCATTCAGCAAATATTTATTGAGCATGTACTCTGTGACAAGCACTGGATGAGGTACCAGAGACAGAGATGCAAACAAGGACACAAGGCCCTGGCCTTGTGTCATCATAGAAGCGTAGGAGGTAAAGCGTTAGTGGCCACCTTACAGATTAGGAAATTAGAACTCAGATTATGTGATTTGCCAAGAGTGACACATTTAATAAACTTATAAACCAAGACTTAAAGGCTAGTTTATGCATTTTTATTTTTTTCTAATCCAACAAACCACTTGGCAATAGGTGTAAGAAGACGTGCAGTGGTTTTGAGTACTATTGGTGGAGAAATTCCACCTGCACATGACTATCTGGCTACCCGAATGGAATGAAAAAGCTGAGCAAGTCCATTCTGCAGCCACTTGAGGGGCTGTTCTTGCTCCCCCACACAACAAAGTAGATCTCTGTTGCTTTTAGGTCACTAAGAATGTCAGGAAGGCTATATTTGTGGGACCAACATTGCTCTGTTCCCTAGCTGCTTCTTGAATCTTATTTCCATAGTTATCTTTCTCCTTTCTGATCCATTCAAAACAAGACAAGCTAAGTTTAGTGTCACTTCCTGGTAACATCACTGCATTCATCTTATATTTTTTTAAGGCTTTAATTCTCCTCTAATTTGTTGGCCAAATTTCCTTAGAAATGTAAGTAACTTTTGGCATACATTCTCTGAGTTAAGTTATTTTTCTTTTTAGCATGGAGTAGTTTCGAGGGATTCCTTTCACATATGCCTTGTGACTGAATTTTAAGGAGGAAGAATTGAATGAATATCAAGGTAGCTTGAGACTCATTTGGCAAGTCAGCATTCTCTGTACTTAAGCTTCATACCAAGACTTAGAAGCATTGAGACAATTACTTTAAAATCTATGGCATTTTTGGCTTTTAAAATATCAAGTTCCAGAGTTAAAGTGAAATCCTTTTAAGTTTTCAAAGCTGGCCTCTGGTTCCCGGTAATAGATCAAATGCCATCAGATTTAGACAGATAGGGCTGAAAAACGCTAGACCTATACTTATGAAAATTAAGGAATGTTATGCCATATTTTTCCCAGAAAGGGCCATATCCCTTTAGCATTTCACTCATCTGCTGCGTTCTTGGACAAAAGCAATAGAAGAGAAGAGAGGAAGAAGTCTTAAAAATCTGATTGTCAGAGAACCTCCTAATAATCTCTTCAAAATTACACCTTGAAAGTGAGCTCTCCCAACACAACAGGGCATAGAAATATAAAGTCAGTAAATGACAGTTCTTCCATTTACTTACAAAAGAACGAAGACTATCTTAGATTACCGTTTCCTAATCAGTAACAATAGAAAAGTCCTAAAAAAGAAAACTTTTGGAAAACAAACCGAAATAAGCAAAAGTAGCTAGATCTCTAGAGTAGCTAAATCTTTCTTAATTTTGAAAACTTTGTCCCTATCAATACTACCTCCCTGCCTCTGCAAAGAACTACTAATTATCTCAAGAGGAACGGTAAAAGCCCCCAAACAAAAAGGACTTTAACTTAATATCCGATAGAATATGTGTTACAGAAAACACTGGAAGTGTAGAAGGGCAATATCTTGTTTATTACAGTACAAAGAATGGCGAAAGCCATAATGTAGGCAACCAATATATCTTTAAATGAATTAGTTGTTAAATAAAGTAGGAGAAGCTGAAAAAGGTAGTTAGCCCCCCCTTTTTTTTTACAGCATATTGATCCAATTTTACTTTATATTTGAAATTTCCCAAAGGTCAGTTTGATCCCATAACAATGGAAATGCAACATATCATAACAAGAAAGATACCAAATGACAGGGTGAGTTAGAGACTTTCCTTAACTTGGCAAGTATTTATATAATGGAGATTTTACAATTTGTGCACATTTTACTTCCATGAAAATATACACAAAAATTTTCTTACACAAAATTTATATTGATATGTAAGATGTGAATAATACAGTAGAAAGATAAGGAGCTTTGGAATCAAAGAGTTGGATGCAATTTCTAGCACCATCAGAATCAACATGTGTGATTTTTAGTAAATCATTAACTTTTCTGTGCCTCATTTTTCTCATCTGGAAAATGATGATATCATACCTACTCAACTACATGTTTGCATAAATTACAGGTAATGTATGTAAAACCAGTGTAGCTAAGCAATAAAGTTCCATGTAGATTATTTGAAAGCATATTTTTATAGCTATTTGGCCAAATTTAATTACACATAGGATATAGTTGTATTAGCAATAAAACATACACATCTATATAATATATAGGTAAATCAGTTTTCATAAAAGTTATGCCATATATGTTTCACTAGTAAAATAAAATCAATGAAATCAGCATTTGTCTACTTTTAAAAATGTTTATTTATTTATTTTGAGAGAGAGAGAAAGGAGAGAGAGAATCCCAAGCAGGCTCCTTGCTGTCAGCACAGAGACCGACATGGGGCTCAAACCCATGAACTGTGAGATCATGACCTGAAGTGAAACCAAGAGTCTGATGCTTAAGTGACTGAGTCACCCAGGTTTTTTAGTTCTTAAAACTACCAAAAGTTCAAGTATACTTGTTTTAACATTAGAACTGCAATACCTTTGTCACATTTTAGCTACTTGACAGCTTGAAAGAAATACCACCTCGCTGAGTAAGATCTGCAAACTGGAAGTCGCGATGGCAGGAAGTAGATGAACCTCGTAATGATAGCTGCTATTCTGAGGTGTTTGCCGTGTGGTAGGAATTATTTCAAATGTATTTTCTATGTTTTAGACCAGTTCATGTTTATAACTTAATATACATATAGTTTTATTCTCATTTTAGTAACCAAGAATAAATGACTTGTCTAAGACAACATAAATTCTAAATGGAAAAACAAGAGCTTAAACCCAAAGCTTCCACCTCCAGATTGCATGCTCTTCACCACTGCTCTAATAGCTACTCATGGAAAGAAGAATGTATATTAAATAAACACAGGTTATTTTTATTAATTATAATAATTTACATTTATCCATAAGCTCATAATACTTTCTTCACACAACCAATTTTGGAGTTTAAGCCTTTTTCTTTTTTTTTTTTTTTTAGAAAAAAATTTTTTTAATGTTTGTTTATTTTTGAGAGAGAGAGAACATGGACTGGGGAGGGGCAGAGAGAGAGGGAGACACAGAATCTGAAGCAGGCTCTGAACTCTCAGCACAGAGCCCGACACAGGGCTCGAACCCACCAACCGTGAGATCATGACTGAGCTGAAGTTGGGACACTTAACTGACTGAGCCACCTAGGTGACCCAGGCCTTTTTCAAATTTGGAAGCTAACACTATTCTGAATCATTTTGGCCACTGACAGTTGTACACATCATCAAAACTAACTTTGCATGCTGTTGTGGATTCCTTTTTCACTTTTGCTACTGATCATTTAATTTTGAGTCAATCTGAATTATCTACTTTTAAAAATGAAATTAATTAACACAGGAAGTTAAGTAGCTTCTCTTTGTAATCAGTGAAATTCTTTTTGAGTTGGATATTCACTTCCTGAATATCAGGCATTTAGAGCTGGCTTTTTTAAAAAACTAAACACTTTTTTAGTGTTTATTTATTTTTGAGAGAAAGAGACAAAGCATAAGCAGGAGAGGGGCAGAGAGAGGGGAGACACGGGATCTGAAGCAAGCTCCAGGCTCAGCACAGATGGAGCCTGACTCAGGGCTTGAACTCCCAAGCAGTGAGATCATAATGTGAGCTGAAGCTGGAGGCTTAACCGACTGAGCCACCCAGGCACCGCTAGAGCTGGCTTTTGACAATACTCTAGTCCTTTTAGAATTAGGAATTTCTTTCTTTTAATTCTGTCACTTTATCTTTAACCAAGTATCTTCCATTTATTCAGAGATTTTTATTTCAAAGCTAAATGAGAATGTAAAATGTGTAACAACATTTAAAGGACAATTAGAAATCACATTTACCCTTATTTAAGCACCCACGTGTCAGGAAGAAAACCACTTTGAATTTTCAAAGTTCAGACAAAGGGAGAAAATTCTACCTGCTCTGTCTAGAGCCTTTTGATTTGCTGCAATTTGGGTATGAGGTACTTAGCTCCTTTGCAGATACTGCTATAAAGTCCAAAAGCCTTATGCTATAGAAAAGTTACAGAATCTTTCCATGTTACAATGCTGTCACTTATTAAATAAAAATACTAATAGTAACTACTATAGCAAATTGTTATGAGGAGTAGATGAGATGATGTATGTGAAGCACTCAACACAGTGCCTGTCACAATACAAAAAAGCCAACTGCTTTTATTTTTGTTACTGTTATTATGCTATTATTAATATTAACAGAATTTCACAACCATTATCATTCCATATAAAAGCAGGGTGTCTTGATTTGTAACGCAGTAATGTCAACTAGCTAGCGATGATAAATCAACAAGCATCTCTTGGTTGATAAGGGACTGCCAGCTTCAACCAAATTACATTTTTTAAGTTAAAAAATTTCATTTATTTATTGTTGAGAGAGAGAAAGAGAGTGTGCATGAGCAGGGGAGAGGCAGAGGGAGAGGGAGAGAGAGAGAATCCCAAGCGGGTTCCACACTGCTAGCCCGGAGCCCAACGCTACGCCCAGCTCAACTTCAGGAACTGTGAGATAATGACCTGAGCCAAAATCAAGAGTCTAACTGACTGCCTAACTGACTGAGCCACCCAGGTGACCCCCAAAAATTATTTTTTAACTGTGAAGAAACAAAAAGCCATAAGCCTGAAGAAAACATTTGCAAAACACGTACACAATAAAGAATTTGTATCCAAAATATGCAAAGAACTCTTAAAACTCAATAATAAGAAAATTAACAACCCATTTAAAAATGGGCAAAAGACCTGAGCAGACATCTCACCAAAGAAGTACATGCTACACAGATGGAAAATAAACATATTCAAAGATTATTAACATCATATGTCATCAGGGAATTGAAAATTAAAATGAGATACCACTACACATGTATTAGAATGGTCAAAATCAGGAACACTAACACCAGATGGTGA
The DNA here is from genome assembly GCF_022837055.1 of Prionailurus viverrinus. NCBI lineage: Eukaryota > Metazoa > Chordata > Mammalia > Carnivora > Felidae > Prionailurus > Prionailurus viverrinus. The sequence goes on from NC_062564.1 coordinate 116,466,010, forward strand.
CAAGGATGTGAACAGGAACTCTCATTCATTGCTGATGGGAATGCAAAATAGTACAGTCACTTTGACAACATTTTGACAATTTCTTACAAAGCCTAACATACTCTTACCATATGAGAACAGATGGAGCAGAGAAAATTTTTAGCACAGTGAAGTGACTCTATATGATACAGTAATGGTTGACACATGACCATTTATCAAAACCCACATAAGTGTACAAAACAAGGAGTGAATCCTAATGTAAACTATGGGCTTTAGTTAATAATATCAGGGGCACCTGGGTGGCTCAGTTGGCTAAGCATCCAGGTCTTGATTTTTGGCTCAGGTCGTGATCTCGCCATTCGTGGATTTGAGCCCCACGATGAGCTCTGTGCTGACAATGCAGAGCCTGACTGGGATTCTCTTTCCCCTCTCTCTCCACTTGCACTCTCTCCCTTTCTCTCTTTCAAAATAATTAATAAATAAAAACTTAAAAATAATAACGTATTAATATTTAATTATAGCAAATATAATTTGCTACACGGTCATGCAAGATATTAACAAGAGGGGAAACTACATGGAGTGGATGTTTCATTTTTGAATGTGCACTTGTAGAGTGATTACTTCATCAGCCTCAAGCAGTTTGGGAAAGATACCTGAAATCAGAAAACAGAAAATTACAAGCTAATTTTGCTCAACTATAAGAAGGGATATCCATTACATAGAATACATGGAAAATTAATGGTATAATAAATAAAACTGAAATAATGCTTCATATGTTATGTTTTGACCCCTATAAGAACACACCTTCTTCAACTTTCATGGAAGGTGTGTTTCATGGAAACATTAAAACTGATTACATTATTAGGTCAGAAAGTATGTCTTTCAAAATTCCCAGAAATATAAATTGTATAAGCTACGTTGTCCATCCACAGTGAAATAAAATTAGGAAAGAATAGGAAGAGCTAAAAGAAAAAGAAGCATCCAGAGTATGTATCCATTTGGAAATTTAATAGCACTCTCTTATCACTCTCTTATCACACTCTCTTATATAAGTCCTGTGTCATTGAGAAACTGAAAGTTGCAATTGCAGACTAGTGAAATATTGTAACTGTGCTACAAGTTACGGGATTCAGCCCAAGAAAAAAAAATACAGCCTTAAATGCTCTTCGTATTAATCAAGAAAGAATGAAAACAAATTCAATATTCAACTCAAGAAATTAGTAAAAGCCACACTTAAGAAACCCATCAGGAAATAATAAAAATAAGAGCAGAAGCTAAAAGACAAGAAAGCAGGAATACAGTGGAATTTCTAACTGTATTTAAAAGCTGGTTCTTTGAAAAGATCTATGACATAAACAAGTCGCTGGAATGGGTAGCAGATGAAAAGACAGAAGTAAAGCATAACTTCAGGAATGAGAAAGGGTATATGCGCACAAATGTAAAGAATATATTATAAAAAATATATTAAAATGCATAATAAATAAGCTATAAACTTGGAAATTTTAGATTGCCTTTATGTTTCTCTAGAATATATGAATGACCAACATTGGGCAAGGAAATATAGGCTGCTCAAAACATAAAATAAATGGAAAATATTATCAAAGAACTACCATCATCTTGGCCCTGGGTCCAAGGCCCATATGATTTTAGGGATGAGTCCTTAATTGATGAAAAATTGAGAATTATTTTTAGTACTTAAGTATTTGAGCCCACAAAAAAAGGCAGATATATTTTACATTTATTTTAAGAATCTAGCATTAATATATTTTATTGTGTGTAAAACATGGAGAACTCTTTCAGTATTCAAGTATTTTTTCCCACTTCATAAAACAATCTCTAATATGTAACTTTTGATTATTGTTTCTTTTTCATTTGTTCTAATCTTTTCTCTAGAAGTATCAATTTTCAACTCCTGTCTTTTGCAAACACACACAAACTTATTCTATTCATTACTGATTAAACTGTATGCAGTATCAGTATACCATATATTGTGGATTTTAAATCTGATACTGAGTTAGATTTTCTTGAAATACTTTCTAATCTCCCGCCACCCTTTTCACTCCATCTAATTGTCTTCTCTCTTTTTTGCCCTCACTTAGTGATTTTAGGTTTTCTTCTCTCTTCAGACTTGATATTAAAGCTTCCATATAATTTCTTAACATTTTCTTCTGGGTTTCACAGGAAATAATTTTCTCAGATGGCTATTGCTCTGGTTCATCAGGATATTTCTCTCCTCATATTCTGTCACATATTTTTTATTGACTTCAATGATGTTTATTTCTTTACAAATTTTAAAGTGGTGCATCTTTTAAAAAATATTTTTAACGTTTATTTATTTTTGAGACAAAGAGAGACAAAGCATGAATGGGGGAGGGGCAGAGAGAGAGGGAGACACAGAATCGGAAGCAGCCTCCAGGCTGCGAACCGTCAGGCCAGGGCCTGATGCGGGGCTCAAACTCACAGACCGCGAGATCGTGACCTGAGCTGAAGTCGGATGCTTAACCGACTGAGCCACCCAGGCGCCCCAGAGTGGTGCATCTTTGAGGGAGGTCTGGTGCAGACTTCCTTTCTGTATTGCATTATGATTAGGAGTCCAGACCCTAGAAACAGATTCCCTGGGTTCAAATCCAAATTTTACCACTTACTAGTTTTATGAACTTTTCTTTTCTTTTTTTTTAAGTTTATTTATATTTTGAGAGAGAGAGTTAGGGGAGGACAGAGAGAGAGGAAGACACAGAATCTGAAGCAGGCTCTAGGCTCTGAGCTGTCAGCACAGAGCCCTACGGGGCTCAAGTTCATGAGCCATGAGATCGTGACCTGAGTTGATCGGACACTCAACCGACTGAGCCACCCAGGCACCCCCTGAACTTTGTTTTTCTATGCTTCAGTTCCTCATCTGCAAAGTACGGCTAACATGATAACAATATGTCCCTCATAAGGTTTCTAGGAAAAAATAAATAGGTTAATATGTATAAAGGATTTAGAACAATATCTTACATATACTGCACTGCAGAAGTGGTAGCGAATTTGACTTAGTTGAAGGTGGACCTTCTCTGATCAACAAAAGAGCAGGTTAATGTCATAGTTTCTTTTTCACCAGAGAGGTCTGCCCTTTAGGTATACTATTTCCTTCTCTTCCCACACCTGACTCCTCATTCAGGACTCCAAATTTTTTTAATTTTTTAAATGTTTTATTTATTTTTGAGACAGAGAGAGACAGACTGTGAGCAGGGGAGGGGCAGAGAGAGAGGGAGACACAGAATCCGAAGCAGGCTCCAGGCTCTGAGCTGTCAGCACAGACCCTGACGCGGGGCTCGAACTCACAAACCACAAGATCATGACCTGAGCCGAAGTCAGTCGCTTAACTGACTGAGGCACCCAGGCGCCCCTCCAAATTTTTTTTTAATTGAGAGAGAAAGAGTGTGAGCTGGGGAAGGGCAGAGAGAGAGAGGAAGAGAGAGAATCCCAAGCAGGCTCCACACTGTCAGTGCAGAGCTCAATGTGTGGCTCAAACCCACGAACTGTGAGATCATGACATGAGCCCAAATCAAGAGTCAGATGCTTAACCAGCTGGGCCACCCAGGCACCCCTCTGGCACTCGGAATTTTTTTTAAATAAGAAAATAGTATCCTTTGGCAACCAATATTCTTCATATGTTCTTACTATAACACCATCAAGTTTATACAATGCCATTGACATATCCTCTCCTTTCTGTTCAATTATTTGCCTGGAGTTGCCATTCCTTATGAATGTGAAACAAATAGAAGTATCTGGAGATACAGATTATAGACAGATTCTGGCCTTCTCAACAACTAGAATGTAACTGATGATAAGAGGGGTCCCCTAGGCTTTTTATTCAGTGGGGGAAGGCTGTGTTAGAAACATGGAGTCTTTCCCTCTTCTATGGGTCTCTATTGCATGAGGAAACATCCAGATGTGCTGTGAGATCAGGATGCATTGTTTTTATCCTAATTTTGTCTGCCTCATAGTGGATACGTTAACCAGTTTCTGGCATCCATCATCTTGGTGTTTAATAGTTTGTTTTTGTTTTTGTTTTGTGGTAAAAACACCTGAGATCTACTCTCTTAGCAAATTTCTAGTATACTATGTAATATTATTAAATATAGTAATCATGTTATACATTAATTTTCTAGAAGTTATTCATTCTGCATAACTGAAACTTTGTACACTTTAACTAACATCTCCCTATTTCCCCCACCTCTCCACTCTTGGCAGCTCCATTCAACTCTCTTCTTCTTTATGAATTTGATTTTTTTTAAGATTCCACATGTAAGTGAGATCATGCAGCATCTTTCTGCCTGTGTCTGGCTTATTTCACTTAGCAAATTTGTATCTTTTTCTTTGTTATTTTATAGGTATTTTACAGAGAAGTGAGGGATGATACATCTGGGGCTATCCAGCAGATACAATTTTAAACTTTATATATATTGTTAATGTAATGAGATACTATATGCAAACTCTACTAGTATGCCTTTCATAAAAAAATAAACATTTTTCTCCCTTCAATGCCCTGTCCACTACCATTTCTTTTTATCACAAACATGTAATGATTAGATGTTTATCCACGATGTATTTGTTGGACTAAGAAGGAGGAAAGGTCTCCCTTTTATGCTTATTCCTCAAAATTTAACATTAATAAAATAAATAACTCCAGCTGAGGAATACAGATATGCTATATGTAACTTCATACATCATTAAGTACATTGGGAAAAATAGCCACAAACTAGCACAGTCATGTCTCCTGTGATTAAGACTAATACTTTCTCCAGGAAAGCCTCCTTCATAAACATGCGTTTTTGCAATAATTTATCAATATTTTTCATCGTCTCCCAGGCTTTTGAATGAGACTTTCCCACTCTATGTTCCAGTGTCATTTAGTGTAATTTACCTCTTTTCTCACAAGTGGTTTTCTCTTGATTTCAGGATATTTAGCAGATTTTCTCTCGGGAAAGTTAAATTAATTAATTGAAGTCAGTTGAAAAAAAAAAATGAAACAGCTTTGGAAACTTCATGACATCTGCTACCCTTTTTGGTCAAAAGTTCTTTTTTAACCATCCTCTTTTAGCATCTAACTGTTTTTTAGCTAAATAGAGAGAGGCTAAGGAAACAAAAGAATGTAATGTCTTGGCTACTTTGGTTAATTCATTTAAATTTAAACTACAACCATGTGTAAGAAGGATCTCAACATTAAGGCAGGTGTAAGACAATACAAAATCAAGGGAAAAGTGATCATTTATGAAATTATTGACTCCCTTTTCTCTTTCTCATTGAACTTTGAGCAATCTCATACTTGGATCTACCAAATATTTTTCCAACTCCAGTAGTTGGATCGCTTGCTAATTAAAAAATAATGTTTGTGGTTGGCTGGTATTCCAGTCATGTAGCAGATGACTGTTGTGCACAAACAAGGCAGGAGTTCCATAGTATAGCAAATTTCATGGCTTTTGCCTCTCCTGTACTTAATGCCATAATCTGATTTTCTTTTAGAAAAACACTGAAGATAGCTGGTGTTGATAGCTCCTCACACTGACAAAAAAGGTCTTAGTTGCATATGTGGTACATATTTTTAAGTAGCTGTGAAGAAAAGTATTTTGTTTATAAAGATCACTGCACATATGGTCAACAACTGGAATTCATACAGAGGCTTCATCAGTGTAAACAATCAGTGAAACAATGAAATTGGCTATTTTGGTCCTCTAGGCTTCTTTGTGAATCAGAACAAGCAATTAATCATTTTTACCATTCTCATTAAGAAGAATGTACTAAAAATTTGAACCTCTAAGATATGTACATTGTTCCATTGGCCCTTAGCATGGCTAACTGTTACATTTAAATATGAAAAATAGCATTAAAAATGTTCTATATGTAGACAGTCTCTTACTCTAAGATTGCCTAGCATAACAAACAGATCACTCGTGACAGTAGTTTTTCATGATACTTATGGTTTAATTACCACTCTACTGAACTCAGTGGGAAAGCCACATTTTCATATCAGAATTCAGAAATAATTAACGAGAAATAAAAATTTGGGATGTGCAGCAAGAACATGGCTGCATAAGGCCGTTTCTTCTTTTACTCCTGAAATGATTAAAAAAATCAACAAGATAATGACAGAAAATCTGCAAACAACATTTTCAACAAAACTAAGTGTATAGGTATGTATGTATGTATATATGTATGTGTACACATACATACACACATTATTTTCTATGAAAGCCTGCCAAAACAGGCAAGAATATGCAAGAGGATGTATATAGAAGAATCTCATAGAGGTTAGTATATGCCAGAACTTACCAATAGATGAGGAATACTTATCAGAAAAAAAAGGTTGTTGTTGGAGGAGATAAGAATGACTACATTTCCAGACTCAAAATCAAAATGACACAATTTTCTCTGAAAAGAAAACTAAAATTGGAAAATCTCAGGGAAGAGATGTGAAGTAAATAAGATCATTCAAAATATGAGGAGACAAACAGGTTATACATTACCTGATTCCCTGAACAAGACGCATATTTGAAGACACTGAAATAAAAGAACTTGAATTTACCAGTTGAAAAGGCACATTTGTGCACCAGAGGAAATAGACCACGAGTATAACAACCAAAAATGTTGGGCAGCCAGACAAAAAGATCATCTAAGAAGGAAAAAATCAGGCTGTGGAGAAAAAGGGTTTATTAGAGTAACATACCTTCACTATAAGGAAATGAATAAATTATGATCCAAGGTTTTTATATACAGCCAAGCTCACTTTTTATCCTTTTTAAAAATTATTTGTTTGTTTTCACAAAGAGAGTGAGAGCAGGGAAGGGGCAGAGACAGAGGAAGAGAGAGAGAATCCCAAGCAGGCTCTGCACTAGCAGTGTGGAGCCCAAAAAGTGGGGGTCCAACCCACCAACCATGAGATTATGACCTGTCTGAGCTGAAACCAAGAGTTGGATGATTAAGTGACTGCGCCACCCAGGCGCTCCCAAGCTCACCTTCAAATAAGAAGATTACAAACAGTTTTGAAAAGACAAGAATGCAGAAAATATTTTCTCCTGGTATCCTACTGAAGAAACTTCTAGAGGATGAATTGCAGCTAACCAAGAAATAATTGCAAAAATAATGCAAAGGACTGGGATGAGAATTTAATATATTTAACGGAAGAACCAAGAGCTAAGTGATTAGTGTAATAGAACGGATAGTGAATGTTTATGCAACACATTGCCCAAAAGTTAACAAAAAATAACAAAACCTGGGAGAAGGGAGAAAAAGAGGGTAGTAGGTAGAGCACATGTGTTGAATTTTTGAAAATCAAAAGATACCGTTTAAACTTGATAAATCATGTAGAAATAGAAGCACCTTTAATACTACAAAGGTAAGAAAGAAAACACTATTGGCTATATACAAGAGGTAGAGAAGGAAGGGATATAAAAATTCTTTAAGGTACCGTTAAGTAAAAAATAGGTAGGTGCAAAACTATGTCTAATATTCATCTTTTGCGTAAAATAAAGAGAAAATAATAGCTATTTGTGCTTGTTTTATTTACGTGAAAAAGAAATGGAGGAATATACCAGAAACTAAAAGATATGGTTACTAATAGAGGAAGTACCATGCAGACTGGGGACACACAGGGGAAGGAAAATTTATACATATTTAAAACATTATAGTATTCTATTCTTCAGAAGATTCAAATAAAAACTAGAACAAAACCGATTTTTGGGATTAGTATGTATTTCTATGACGGAGTATTGTCAAAGTTGATTTTCTTCTTCTTTATTCAAGATAAGTCTCTTAACTCGGCCTCAACTATATTGTCACTTTCAGATCTTTCATTTTTATTAAGCTCGCATATTCCCTAGGAATTTTTTTTTTCTTCTAAACCTACTTAATAGGCCTGTTCTAAATATCATCTCCTCCATTAACTTTCTAGTATTCTTACCCTGGTTGATTTGTACATCAATCAGATTTTACCCTTTTTTTTTTTAAATTTTAAAAATTTTTTGAAGTACTTCTTAATGTTTATTTATTTTTGAAAGAGAGAGAGAGAGAGAGACAGAGTGTGAGCAGGAGAAGGGCAGAGAGAGAGGGAGGCACAGAATCCGAAGCAGGCTTCAGACTCTGAGCTGTCAGCACAGAGCCTGATAGGGGCTCAAACCCACAGACAGTGAGACATTGACCTGAGCCAAAGTCGGATGCTTAACTGACTGAACCACCCAGACGTCCCATACCCTTCCTCTTTTTAATTTGGATGGAAAGCATGAAGCTTTGTGTCTTATGTCAGGGCTTTGTGTCTTATGTTTGGTGGAGAATATCCACCAAAGACTTAGCACCCCAAAACCAGTGGGTGGGATGACTCATCTGGTGGATTTCAGTCACTTATCATCTGTCTTCTGTGTTAGTGGCACAAAGAGGTTATGCCAGCCACCACTTTGAAAACTCAGTGGAGAAAAGCAGGGTAGAATGTTCCAAATGGTCCCAATATCCCATACTGCAGCTCCTTGGCCAGCCTCTGATTCAGCCACACATGTGGTTGACAGTAGCATACAAGTGACCTTTTCCTCCTCAACAGTACACAGTGTACCCCTCTGTTTCTCCAAAAGTCTTCGGAAACTATAAGAGCCCACTTAACTTGTTTGTAAATGCAGAAGGGGGAGAATTAATACTTCTGGGGCCACCCTCGATAATGGGAGGCAGGAGCTAGTATATAAATGCTTCATTATCCCAACCTTTAAATGGAAAATTTCTGAAGGTATTCTGATGGCTTCCCAGAAAGATCCTGGTAGAATTGAGCCCCATTGTCTGTAACAGTGACCTCAATAACACACTCTTATATTGACTCTTCTTCTTGTCCTGACTTAATCTTTTCATTTCTCTCTCCTTCTTCTACGATTACCTCTCAGATGTATTTCCTTTGCCTTAATCCTTGTGTCAGGTTCTGCCTCGGGGGAAATAAAAACTAAGTTCCTTGTCATCATTTGAGATAAAGAAAAGGAGTTTGGGGTAATTTTGACATATATATTGACATCCAAATATAGGTGTGAAAAGACAGTTATATTTATATGAGACCAGTATTTAGGAGGATGGTTTGAACTGAACAAATAAATTCCTAAGTGGTTACCAGATAGTGTTAAAGCCACACAACTGAATGAAATCACCAAGCTAGTGATATATCCGGTGAGATTTAAAAGAACGTTTGTTGGATAAAGTAAAATCTGAATACCTCTAAAATTCCACTATTCACTTGACATATACCTAAATATTCTGTAAATCGATTAATTTATCTCCATGATAATTTTATCTCCATGACAGGCCTCTCTCTGCTCCTGCCAACCCTTCGACCATAGTACATGTGCTCATAGGTTTTGAATGTAGGAGTTCACATAAGATTTCATTTGCTGTTGGGGCGCCTGGGTGGCTCAGTCGGTTAAGCGGCCGACTTTAGCTCAGGTCATGACCTCACAGTCTGTGAGTTCGAGCCCCGCGTCGGGCTCTGTGCTGACAGCTCGGAGCCTGGAGCCTGCTTCCGATTCTGTGTCTCCCTCTCTCTCTGCCCCTCCCCTGCTCACACTCTGTCTCTCTCTCTCTCTCAAAAATAAATAAACATTAAAAAAATTTTTTTAAAAAGATTTCATTTGCTGTTTTCAAAAAGTAGTTTTATTTATTTTTTTATTTTATTTTATTATTATTATTTTTTTGCTTTTCAAATCACTGAATTAGACAAGCAGTTTTAGGAAATAAAACTAACATTTATAGGGGTGCCTATGTGGCTTAGTCAGTTAAGCATCTGATTTTGGCTCAAGTCATGATCTCATGGCTCATGAGTTCAAGCCCCACACTGGGCTCTGTACTGACAGCTCAGAGCCTGGAGCCTACTTCTGATTCTGTCTCCTCTCTGCCCCTCTCCTGCTCACACTCTGTTTTTTTCTCTCTCTCAAAAATAAACATTAAAAAAAAGCTTAAAAATATCTTTAAAAAACTAACATTTATTGCAAACCTAATATGTTCTGGACATCACATTATAGATATTCAATATATTTTTTTCCTACTTATTCTTCCTGTCAAGTTAGGTAGAAATCTATAGAAGTTTAGTATCTTCTCCAAAATTATATGTCTCTTACATGTATTTGTATCTTGAATATTACTTCTCAATACTTGTGTTTTCCAATGTTTATGCATATTAAAAGAACACTACGAAGTAGTTTGAAGTATGATCTATTCTCCACATTTCTTGCCTTTCAAGCATCAGTCTTTTGAAGCTTTCTATATTCCATTAAAGTAAATAAGATGTAATTTGAAAACATAAACAGATTAAATACAAAAAAAGTCTAAAATAAGCTAAAATGTAGCAGAGGTCAAAATAGTAAAACAATTTTACTAGAGAAATAAAAAGAAAACAGATATACATTTATATCACTATGGAACATGCAAAAGCATTTTGCTATAAAATAAAATGTCTAAAATAATTAGCAAAGGATCTGTATATAAATAAAGATGAAGCTAGGATTTTTGTGATGAAAAACTTCCTAAGGCAATATCGAATATTATTTTTCTCATGACTACATAAAATATAGCCATATTGACATGAATTTCAGAGTAATTCTAGATTAAATATACTTATCTCAAATATTTCTAGGATAATATGTTTTCTTGGCCATAAATTATTTTCAGCTCAATTAGTGCCTCTTGAAACAGCTACTTTAAAACAGGTGCATATTTCACATATATCCTAAGGTTTGTACCCGTAAATAGCTTTATGAATTTTAGAATATGTGAATGTCTTCATAAAAATATGATTTAATTATTCTAAAAAAAAAAACCTTTCAGGGTGCCTGGGTGGCTCAGTCGTTTGAACGTTGGACTTCGGCTGAGGTTATGATCTTGCGGTTCATGGGTTTGAGCCCCGCATAGGGCTCTGTGCTGACAGCTCAGAGCCTGGAGCCTGCCTCAGATTCTGTGTCTCCCTCTCTCTCTCTGCCCTTCCCTGCTCATGCTCTATCTCTCTTTGTCTCTCAAAAATAAACAAACTTAAAAAAAAATTTTTTTTAATCCTTCAGTTTATTCAATTCCTGTGAATCCATTAAGCCGATTGTAATTCATGAATGAGATAGTACAGTGCCTAACTGGCAGCTACTCAATGTGTGTCTGTTTTGAATAAGAGTACTTGTACTTTTTTGAATAAATCAGCAGTGTTTCTTCTACATACACATACCCTATTCAATGTAAATGTATTCAACTGTCTAGAAACATATGTAAGAATGTACAATCTTATGGGTCACTAAGGGTTTGACTAGTTGGATCTCTTAGAAAGAATTAGTTGTCAAGAGACTTGGACTTAATGAAGTCACTTAGTAAAAAATTTAAACAGAATTTTCTTGACCTACTCAAATATGATGTCAAAATAAACTATATCTGCATTCCCTACTATAAATTCTTCTAGATATCTCACAAATGTTGCTATTTAGAGGCATCTTACTCATTCCCCTTTCACATCCATGCAGAGAACCTGATGTTTAAAAATTATAAAATCATGGAATAATGTCTCCTGAGAAACTATACAATAGAAGTTGGGCACGAACACATTGTTCTTGGACTAAATAGATATTGGAAACTTCCTTTTCTCCCCATTAATATCAAGTTCTTCATCTATGATGACAAAAAATATAGAACAAACTGAATTAAGGTTTATAATATAATTCTGGAACTTTTTACTGGCAGATCAGTGGTCCATACTTATTTATGAATGGTAGGAGACTTTGGTAAACTTTTCTAAATAATTTCTGTGGTCAGATAAGCCACCTTTGACGTACAAGTGAAAATATGAAAAGTCATAAGGAAAAATACACTTGATGAAATATTTGGTAAATTATAATATCTTTATTATAAAATTGTATTAAAATAGACCTATACACGTATGTGTATGACGTATATAAACAGCTTTAACAAGGACAAATATCCTACATTTGTTGAGCTCAGACTCTAGCACTAGATATCCTAGTTCCAATAAAAGTGTGGCAAGTCATATGACTTTTCACATAAATAACCTTGCAACTCTTTGTCCGCAATTCCTTCATCTGTACAATCAATGGGGATAGCACTATTTCCTACATAATTGTGTTTTTATAAAAATTGCTTAACTATGCAAATAAGGTGTTCAGAACAATGCTTAGCACTAGTAAATGCTAACCAAGTATTAGATATTATCAATAGATTTAAAAAATTATGTGTGGAGGGGCACCTGGATGGCTCAGTAGGTTAAGTGTCTGACTTCAGCTCAGGTCATGATCTCATGGTTCATGAGTTTGAGCCCTGCTTCAGGCTGTCTGCTGTCAGTGCATAGTCTGCTTTGGATTCTCTGTCTCCGTCTCACTCTCTGCCCCTCCCCCACTAGCACTCGCTCTCTCTCTCTCTCTCTCTCTCTCTCGCAATCAAAAATAAATAAACATTTTAAAAATTATGTATGGAATATTGTGCTATGTTCTAAAACTTTTGCTTTGCTCCCAACAGAGTCCCTCACATAAAATACTTTTTTATGGGAGGATAATACATTTTTACCCCAATAGCATGAGATTTGGCCATATGACTTGCTTTGGTCTGTTGAATGTGAAGTGACCTATGCTACTTCTAAACCAAAACTATAAGATCTGTAGTCTTGTCCATTACCTTCTCTCTTATTTTTCTGCTATGAGATCAGCATGCATGTTCCAGAAGTGGATCAGTTCTATCAGTCTGAGTCCTGAAATGAATAATATGTGCAGTTGACCCCAAATAAATATGTAACATGACAACACATGTATTTTTTGGTAGATCACTAAGATATTTGGATCATTTGTTATCACAGCATAACTTAGCAACACTGATTAATAAAGAAATTGGTGCCAGAAACAGGGTTCTAATAAAAAAAATACTAAATGCCATGTCATGTCATAATTTGGTGCTGAACAACAGGTACCAAGGACATTTCTATAGGAGTCTGGAAGGATGACAATCCATAATATTCTATGCAAAGGTGTCGTCTTTAATAACCTGGAAGGCATGTAATGTATTGAGTGTGTGTGTGTGTGTGTGTGTGTGTGTGTGTGTGTGTGTAACGTAAGCTCTATGGCCAATGTGGAACTTGAACTCATGACCCCGAGATCAAGTCACATGCTCTACCAACTGAGCCAGCCAGAAACCCCTAGTTTATGGTTTTAGATAAAGAGATTAGGAGGCAATATTATTAGTGTGCCTTGGTTGCACATAAATAAGGTCATACAAGAAAGATATGAGCTAAGACATAAATTGGCCAGTTTTCAGGAATAAAAGGAAACCAGATACTTGAAATATTCCAATATTTTCTGGAATAAAGGATACAAGCTTCTTATCTTCGACAAGTGAAATAAAACTGAGAAGGCCTTGAGCAATGAAGGCCAATTAAAACTCATACTGGGGGGCAAAAACCACATCAAGAGTACAGGATTCATGCATGTAATGGATTGAATGTGTACCCCCTCAAAATCCATATGTTGAAGTCTAATCCCCAATATAATGGTATTGGAGGTAAAGCCTTTTGAAGCTAATTGGGTCATGAGTAAGAAACTCTCTTGAGTGTGATTACTGCCCTTATAAAAAGAGGCAAGAGAGTTATCTCACTCTTTTTCCACTATGGGAACACATAGCAAGAATTTGGCCATCTGCAACCCAGAAGAGGGCTCTCACCAGAACCCAATCATGCTGATACCATCATCTCAACTTCCAGTTTCCACAACTGTGAGAAATACAGGCGTTCCTCATTTTATTTCATTTTGCTTTGTCATACTTCACAGATACTGCATTTTTTAGAAATTGAAGATTTGTGGCAAACTTGCATCAAGCATGTCTATTGGCACCATTTTCCAATAGCATTTGCTCATTTCATGGCTCTGGGTCACATTTTGGTAATTTTGGCAATACTTAAAACTGCTTCATTATTATTATATTTGTTATAGTGATCTTTGGTGTGACTATTGTGATTATTGGGGGCACCATGAACCACACCAATACAAGAAGGAGAACTTAACTGATAAACGTGTGTTTTCTGACTGCTCCTCCAACAGGCTGTTTCCCCATCTCTCTCCCTCTCCTCAGGCCTCCCTATCCTCTAAAGAACAACAACAAAAAATATTGAAATTAGGCCAACTATTAACCCTACAATGACCTCCAAGTATTTAAGTGAAAAGAAGAGTTATATGTCTCTCATTTTAAATCAAAAGCTAGAAAAGGTTAAGCATAGTGAGGAAGGCATGTGGAAAGTCAAGATAGGCTGAAAGCTAGGCCTCTTGTGCCAAGCAGTCACGTTGTGAATACAAATGAAAAATTCTTGGAGGAAATTAAAAATGCTACTCCAGTGAATGATAAGAAAGTGAAACAGATTTAAAGAGAATGTGGAAAATGTTTTGGTGGTCTGGATAGAAGATCAAATCAGTCAAACCAAAACGTTCCCCAAAGCCAAAGCCTAACCCAGAACAAGGCCCTAACTTCTATTCAATAAAGGCTGAGATAGGTAAGGTAGCTTCAGAAGAAAAGTCTGAAGCCAGCAGAGGTTGGTTCATGAAGTTTAAGCAAAGAAACTCTCTCCTTAACATAAAAGTGCAAGGTGAAACAGTAAATGATGATGTAATTTGTTGCAGCAAGTTACCCAGAAGATCTAGTTAAGATAACTAATAAAGGTGGCTCACTAAGCAATACATTTTTAATGTATATGAAACAGCTTTTATTAAAAGAATATGCCACCTAGAACTTTCATAGCTAGAGAGGAAAAGTCAAAGCCTGGCTTCAAAGATTCAAAGGCTAACCCTCTTGTTATGGGCTAATGCAGCTGATGACTTTAAGTTGAAGCCAATGGCCATTTGCCATCCTGAAAATTCTAGGACCCTTCAAAATTATGCTCCATCTACTCTGCCTGTATGTGCTCTATAAATGGAACAACAAAGTCTGGGTGACAGCACGACTGTTTACAACATGGTTTTCTGAATATTTTAATCCCACTCTTAAAATCTACTGCTCAGAAAAAAAAAATTCTTTCAAAATGTTACTGCTCATTGGCAATGTATTTGGTTACCCAAAAGCTCTGATGGAGATGGACAATAGGATTAGTATTGTTTTCATGCCTGCTAACACAACATCTATTCTGCAGTCCATGGATCAAGGAGTCATTTCAACTTTAATTATTTAAGAGATACATTTTGTAAGGCTATAGCTGCCATACATAGTGACTCCCCTGATGGATCTGGGCAATATAAATTGAAAACCTGGAATTCGCCATTAAGAACATGTGATTTGTGGGAAGAGAACCAAAATGTTCTTGTTGACAAGAACAGGAGTTTAGAAGAAGTTGATTCCAACACTTATGGATGGCTTTGAGGAGCTCAAGACTTCAGTGGATGAGGTGGCTGCAGATGTGGTAGAATTAGCAAGAGGACTGGAATTAAAAGTGAGGTTTGAAAGTGTAACTAAATTGTTGGAATCCCATAATAAAACTTTAATGGATCAGTTGCTTCTTATGAGTAAGCCGAGAAAGTGGTTTCTTGAGATGGTACCTATTCCTGGTGAAGATGCTATGAAGATTGTTAAAATGACAACAATGGATTTTGAATATTATATAAACTCAGTAGATAAAGAAGCAGCAGGGCTTGAGAGAACTGACTCCAATTTTGAAAGTTCTATTGTGGGCAACATGCTATCAAACAGCACTGAATATTATAGAGAAAAAGTTTATGAAAGAAAGATCCAATTTATGTGCCAAAATTTATTGTTGTTTTAAGAAATTGTTACAGCCACCCCAACATTCAGCAACCACCACCCTGATCAGTCATCAGCTATCAATTTCAAGGTCAGATTCTCCACCAGCAAAAAGATTACAATGGACTGGAAGCTCAGATAATGGTTAGATATTTTAGCAATATTTTTAATTATGTTATATATATTGTATTTTTAGACATAAAGCTATTGCACATTTAATAGACTACAGTATGATGTAAACATAACTTTTATATGCACTGGGAAACCAAAAATTTCATTTGGTTTACTTTATTGCAATATTTGGTTAATTGTGGTGGTCTGAAATTGAACTTACAACATGTCCAAGGTATGCTTATAAATTTCTGTTGTTGTTAAAGTACAAACTTTATGATATTTCATTATAGCAGCCCAAGATGACAATACTTTTTATCAAAATCTTTGAATCTTCAAGTGGCACTGAGTAAATCCTTTCAGTTGGACAAAATGGCACAAGTTTAAGAAAGTAAGAATGTGATTCTCCCTGGTAAGACTGATAATCTTAAACTGATAATAATTAAGTAAAGAAATAGAAGATTATCTCCCTCAGAAAAAAAAATTGTGGGCATGGCCATTGGCATACATACATAGCAGGCATAAAACTGGTAAACAATAACTAAGGCTACAAATGACCCAATTTTTGGACAACAGATATCATGATGCTAAAATCCATTAAAGACAATTAAATAGCTTGATTAATCATGATTCTCAGGTAGGATAAAAAATATAACACATTAATATTTTTATAACTAACCAGATAGCTGAAAAAAAGTCTGTCTTGACTATTAAATTCTTCCTTGTCAGAGGGACTTCTTGGTGAATGTGATTATCTTTTTCAAAAAGAAATATATCAAGCTGCATATTAGAGTTGATGTCTGGGATCCTAATATTACTATCACTGAATTTTATTTTAATTTTGTATCATGTCATAGTGAATAAAATCGTTTTTGGAGAGTACCATTTCCTAACAGTACTGACATTAAATGCTAAAGTTCTAAGCACACATAACATCTGAATCATGCTATATGCCTATTTAATTGATGCCTATTTTTTATGGATATTATTCCTTTTTATAAAAGGAAAAAGGAAAAAAAAATAACAAGCTCTTCAAATAAATGTGGGAGGAAGGCTCCTAACTAACTTTCAGAAGGAGACCATTTCAGGCAACTACATATGATTAAAAAACATAACAAACCGAGTGAAAGAAGACATATATTATATGTCTCAGGATTTTTATAGAAATGATGATATTTTAAAACTGAAAGATGTTACAAAATTGAAAGGTAGTGCAGTAAATTTAGACATATCTTACCTGATTTCAGCATAATTTGGAATGCTTTTGAAAGGTGTGATGGTTAATTTTATGTGTCAACTTGAAGGTATTTTTGGATGAGATTAACATTTAAATCAGTGAACTTTGGGTAAACAGATTGCCCTCCATAATGTAGGTGGGACTCATCCCATCTGCTGAAGGCCTGAATAGAACAAAAAGGCTGGCCTCCTTGAGCAAGAGATACTTCATTATCAGACTACCTTCAAACTTCATCTGTACCATTGGTTGTCCTGGGTCTCCAATCTGTTGGTCCACACTTAATATTTTGGATTTTGAGGCTCTATAATCATATGAACCAATTCTTTATAACAAATTTACTTCTCTGTATGTATACATATATCCTATTGGTTCTATTTCTCTGGGGCACCTTGATTAACACAGATTTCAAAATCTGTCTTAGCCCACTTGGGCTGCCCTAACAGAATATTACAAATTAGAGGGTTTAAACAACAGAAATTTATTTTCTCACAATTCTGGGGGCTGGAAGTCTAACATTAAGGTGGCCACAAGGCTGGTTTCTGGTGAGATTTTTCTTCCTGGCTTACAGAGAGCTGCCTTCTTACTGTGTCCCCACATATCCTCTTCTCTGTGTGCATGAGAAGAGAGGGCTCTCTGGTATCTCTTCCTCTTCTTATAAGGACATCAGTCTTATTAACCTTAATTACCTCCATAAAGATCTTAAAGTTACATTGAGAATTAGGCATCGACCTATGAATTTGATGGGGGAGGGTGCACAAAAGACATGTGGAAAGAGGTCACATTTTACTAATTTTTGAGCACTGACAGGGGTATTTGAACCAAGAGGAAATACAAATTTGGGAAACAAATACTTCATGGGGCCACCGAGAGCTCTGTTTTTCCAGAAATACTCTTTAATCTCTTCAACATAGACATTTAAGAAATTGGAATTCCATAAAGTCTGATATATTCTATCAGAACATACCTAAAAATGCATCACATTTTTAAAAGAGAATTATTTTGTCAAGAGATAACTCACATTTCCCAGGATTCATGGATTGGTATATCAGAAGTTTGATGGCTCACTTTGAGGGTTTATGATGTTTCTCTTATGCTGCTTGAAAACCCAATTACTTATACCTGGAAAGATGGAAAAGTGGTAATAAGATACAGTGGTAATAAGAGAAATTATGAAGAAGAGGGACATAGCATCTGTGAAGAGATATTTGGTATTTAAAAAACCTTTCTGAATGAATATCTTGACTGGCTAAACCAAAAAGCTTAATTTTAATATTCTTTCTAAAGAAATTAAAGAACAGTTATCTTTTATCCAAAGAAAATACCATGAACTTACACGAAAACTCTTTTAATTGTTTTATGGAGGTTAGCTAGCCTGGACATTATAATAAAGTATAAATCAATAGGTTTGAACCATAAAGTTCACTCACCTCAAATTATTCTTTAGGAACTAAACTACTGAACAATGTTTGCACTATTTTTTTGTTTATTTATTTTTGAGAGAGAGAGAGAGACAGAACACTAGCAGGGGAGGGGCAGAGATAGAGAGAGAGAGAGACACAGAATCCAAAGCAGGCTCCTAGCTCCAAGCTGTCAGCACAGAGCCCAACCTGAGGCTTGAACTCATGAGCTGCGAGATCATGACCTGAGCCAAAGTAGGACACTTAACCAACTGGGCCACCCAGGAGCCCCTGCTTGCACTATTCTTAAGCATAGTTCATTATAAATAAAAGAGTAAATACATTTTGAATTTAATTCTTTATAATGGTAAATACAAACAGTTATCTTACTTGCTTCATTTTCTTAAGATGGGAGCTCTACTATTTTCCTGTATGACTGTCACTAAGCCAAAGTAATTAGGCAAGAACACTAAATAAAATGCATTGAAATTGGGAAGAAAGAGGTAAAATTTTCCCTGTTTGCAAATAACATATAATGTGTGGAAAACATAAGAATATTAAGGATATGAAGAAGACAATATTGTTAAAATGTACACAATACCCAAAGTGATCTACAAATTCAATGTGATCCCTATCAAAATTCCAATGGTACTTTTTACAGAAATGCAAAAAAAAAAAAAAAAACAATTCTAATTTTCATATGGAGGCACACTACCTCCAAATAGCTAAAACAATCTTGACAAAGAACAAAGCTGGAAGCTTCAATACAGTGGCTATCTCAAGAATTGTGTTTCTTCCCAATAACACAAGAAAAACAATGAAACAAACAAACAAACAAGCAAACAAACAGATAGAATGGGGGAAAATTGACTTCCTTTTAAAAGTCACAGCCTAGTTCTCCTACCTGCACTGATGAGGAATCTGTTCTCTTTGTTAGCCCACTTTGAAATTAGCAAATTCAATCACTATGCCTATTACAGGACTCAATTTGGTTTTCCTGAAAAATGTCAGATGACTGTCCAGAACTCCCCCATTTCTAATAAACATACACCTGAAATTAAGTTGTTGGGGTTCCTGAAAAATCATTAGATTCCAAGGATGCATAGATAATCTAGAGCCCGTTGGCTGAAAGATCATTTTAATCAAGTTTGTTTTACTGTTGATTCATAGTTCAACATCCACCAATTTTTCTGTGATGTTGAAACTATGCTATGGTATGAGAGGCAGAGAAATTATCCATGTCTTGTCTTTTTTGCCCTTGCTGATCCTCCCACTTGTACCCCACATTGGTTCTTTTTTCTCTTTCCTTCTTCTTGAAGTTATCTTCCCTTGCCCCATCCTCAGAAGCACTCCACAGTGACTATTCAACTCTTATTTCCTCTAGGTCTCCCTCACTATGAACTCAGGCTCTAAACCACAGGTATCATTCCTATTGCTTCATAGCTAAGTATAATTATTCCATTTTTACTCTTGGAACTTCATTACATGATACAGGATTTATAGATTGGTTTCCTTTTAGATTTTGTGTGTAAATTTCCCTCACATCATGCTTGACTTGCATATATAGGGAAGGTATTTGTATAGATTTAGAGGAGAAGAGGATCAAACTATTCTTAAATTTAACTTGACAAAATGATTAAAACCAAGGGTCCTTAGTCTTGTGTAAATATAGCCTGGATTAAGAAATAATTACAAAGCAACTGTGTACATGGTACTCTTCTGGTTACTAAGAATCATAATATTATATGAAACAGTAATTAAACAAGCATTTGTTTCATTCTGATTATATAGTAATGAATGATTATGTGAAATATGTTGCCTTACAGGGTAGTAAAATTAATACTAAACGTCCAGATTTATACACTACTTTTCCTAAAAGACTTAAAAACATTCATGCACTAATTCAATTACTTATAAAGAAACCAACTAAGCTAATACATTCAACAAAGTTGCAGGGTACATATTAACACACCAACATCAGTTGTGTTTCTGCACACCATCAATAAATAACCCAAAAAGGAAATTAGGAAAACAATTCTATTTTCAATAGAATCCAAAAAATAAAATAGCTACAAATAAATTTAACTAACGAGGTAAAAAAGTTGTGGTATGAAAACCATTAAAACATCACTAAAACTATGAAGAAATTAAGAAAGACTTCAATAAATGGCAAGCTCATGCTCTTAGATTGGAAAATTTAATATTATTAAGATGACAATACTACCAGGGTGCCTGGGTGGCTCAGTCCGTTAAGCATCTGATTTCAGCTCAGGTCATGATTTCACGGTTCACGAGTTCAAGCCCCGCGTTGGGCCCTGTGCTGACAGCTCGGAGCCTGAAGCCTGCTTTGGATTCTGTGTCACCCTTTCTCTCTGCCCCTCCCCCACTCATTCTCTCTCTCTCTCTCTCTCTCTCTCTCTCTCTCTCTCTCTCTCTCCCCCCCCTCTTTCTCTCTCAAAAATAAATAAACATTAAAATAATTTTTAAAAAGAAAGATGACAATACTACCTAATGTGACCAACAGGTTCCATCAAATTTCCAATGGACTTGTCAAAATAGAAAAGCTGTTTCCCAAATTCATATGCAATGCAGAGTACCATGAATTGGCAAAACAATTTTGAAAAAGAACAAAGTCAAAGTGTTCATACTTCCTAATTTCAAAACTTACCACAAAGATATAGTGGTCAAAACAGTGTAATACTGGCATAAGGATAAACATATAGACCAATGGAATACAACTGAGAGTCCAAAATAAGCCCATACATCTATAGTCAATTGCTTTTTACAAGAATGTCAAGGCCATTCATGGAAGAGAATAGTCTATTCAATAAATATTGTTGAGACAACTGTATCACCACATCTAAAAGAATGAAACTGGATCTCTATGTTATACTACATACAAAGTTTAACTCAAAATGAGTCAAAGATCTGAACATAAGAGCTAATAAAACTCTCAGAAGGAAACATAGGGTTACATTTGTACAACCTCTAATTTGGAAGTAGGTTCTTCTTAAATATGACCCAAAAGGCATAAACAACAAAAGAGAAATAGGTAAATTGAGCTTCATTAAAGTTAAAAATTTGTGCACATCAAAATACATTGATCAAGAAAGTGAAAAGACAACTTATAGAATGGGAGAAAACATTTGCATATCATATATCTGATAAGATCCTGGTACTCACCTTAAAGATTTTTACAACTCAACAACAAAAGACAGACAACAAAAGTACTTGAATATATATTTCCTCAAAGAAGGTATACAAATGACAAGTAACCATAAAAAGATGCTCAGTATTATTAGCTATCAGGAAAATGTAAATCAAAACCACAATGAGATACCACTTAACACCCACTAGGATGCCTATCATCAAAAAGACAGACAATAATAAGTATTAGGATGTGGACAAATTGCAACCCTCATACACTACTGGTAGGAATGTAAAATGGTGCAGCTGCTGTGGAAAAGTTTGGTGGTTCCTCAGAAAACTGAACATGGAATTACCTTATGACCCAACAATTCTTATCCTGTGTATGTACCTCCAAAAATTGAAACATCATATATGGATGTTCATAGCAGCACTACTCACAATAGCCAATAGGTAGGAAAAAAGCCAAATGGCCATCAACAGATGAATGGATAAAAAAATGGATAGATACATAAAATGAAACATTTCTCAGCCATAAAAAGGAATGAAGTGATAATACATGCTACAATGTGAACGCATCTCAAAAGTATTATACTAAGTCAGAGAAGCCAGACACAAAAGGCCACATGTTGTATGATTCTGTTTATATGAAGTATTCAGAATATGTAAATCCATAGAAACAAAAAGCAGATTGGAGGTTGTCAGAGACTGGGGAAAAGAAGGATGGGTGAATAATTGCTTAATGGTATGAGGTTTTATTTTGAAGTAATAGAAAATAGTTTGGAAGAGGATAGAAGTGGCAGCACACAGCATTCTGAATGTTAGATGCCAATGAATTGTTTCCCTCAAAATGCTTAAATTTGTGATTTGAGAATTTCACCTCAATCAGGAAAAAAATGAAGAAAAAAAATAATGCATTTGTCCTTCATAATTTGCACTTCAAAACTTTTAATTTTGTTTTTCTTGTTTTTAATTTGATGAATTTATTTCATTTAAACTCAATGTAAGACTATAAGGAGATGCGTTTAATTTTTATTCCCACTTGCTTGTTTTGTGAGCTTTCCTGTGGATCTGAATGGTTTTATTTTAGTAGAAGAGTTCCTTAGAATCAGACATTTTCTGTGGAAAATTAATGTACTTAAACTAAAGGAGTTGAAAAATTTTTTTAAAGTTCATGTTACTTTTTGTTACTGCTCTATTTAGTCATATAATGTTTGCTTACCCTTTAGAAAATCGTACCAGGAATTTTGAATACATATGATATTTGAAACTTTAAATATTGCCCACCAGAGGGCTCTCATTTTTCTTCTATTATGGTTTTTAGAAAAATAAAAATTATATTTTAGTAGATTATACCCCATTGAGTAAATCAAATATATTTTCTGAGTATATGAGGCTCCCTGAATAGTACATTTAAAATAAACTTATTATGATTTAGGTGCAAATAAAGAAAGCATATTTGATATGTACATACAATGTTTTCTACATCTCTTTATAAAGCTCTCTATGAAGGGAGATTCATAGAGTGAACTATTATGATTTGAACAAGAGGGAAATGAAACATGTTTTTTTAAAACTTCATAGAACACAATGTCCAGAACAATTTAAAGGTACAGTTACTTTTAGGTATTAATCCCTGTCATGATGGAAATAACTTTTCCCAACCTTTTTCAGAAATAGAATCTCAATCTGAAAATTGATAAACTGAGTTTATACTTAAAAAGTAATTTTATTGCAGCTATATTATGTATGGGGGAAGTGTGGGCAACAAAAACACAGTTCCTTTTCTTGAGAAGCTCAGTCTATAATGGGAAACAGGCCTGTGGATAAATAACAATTATATACTTTAACTGCTGTAAAGAAGTATGCCAATCAAAAGACTTTATCACTAATTCTCAGGGAAAAGTAAAGGTTGGGAATGTTGTACTTTAGAGAAATCCCTCAAGAAATTCTCATCCTCTTCCACATTCCACTGCTGTGCCAAGTGAAATTGTGGAGAAAGAAACTACCTAGGAGAATCAGGGAAATTTCCTAACTAGAAATTCAAGATAAGAGTTCAATCCAAGGATCAATCCAACGAGAGGGAAAAGAGTGGTCAATGTCACAGAACTAAGAAATGAAAACCGAAACACACAAAAGATCATGTGAGGCCTTCAGGGATCAGGGCATGATCCAGGGGTCTGGGGAAATGATTAGGCCACAGGGAATGGCCAAAGACACCACTGGAGAGTTTGAGATCACATTTTGAAAAGCCCTGAATTCACGTAAGAGAGTGTGACTTTATCTCCTAGGAAATTTAGACTCAGATATTTTCAAGCGGGAGAGTGACTTGAACACACCATTAATTTAGTTGGCTAATTTTGAGGGATCTGGGGAGGAAGGTAATGGTGTGGAAGAGCAGAAACAGTAAAATGTAAGACAGAGAATCTAATTAAGAAGGAATTATAAGTATTGAATAGATGAAGGCCTTAATTAAGCTTGGACCAGTGTGGATGATGAAAAGACAACTGAATAAAAGACATTTCAGCAAGCTTCAAGCCAAGCATACAACTTTGTCTATGACCTTAAGCTTGCTAGAATTTTATGCAACTCATCCCAGAACTCTTTGAGAACTATGCCTGGTTTTGTGAGGTAAACCAGAGAAATGACCAACCCCTAATGATACATTACTATTATCTCTTCAACCAGTCAAATGATATCCTGCTTTATTTCAGGAACATTTCCTCTACTTATCCTGTTAAGAGAGACATGGTGAGGTAGGATCAGTGGGTGCTGGGGAGGTACCTTTTAAGATGAATAGCTTAAAGCATATTTATGAGCAGAAGAGAAAGTAAGTGATGATAGATACAACAAAAACCAGGTCTAATTCAAAAAGCCTCTTTCTAGAACCATAATAACATTTAGATTTGTTGGCTAATATTATTGAGAACTCAATATACGGCATGCACTAATCTAAGTATTTTGCATTTATTAACTCATTAAATCCCCACATCAATTTTACTGAAGAAAATTGCATTATTGTTAAGTCCATTGTATAGGTAAAAAAAAAATGAGGCAATGATTGGTTAAGTAACTTGCCAAGCATACACAGCCAACGATGACAAAGTCAGGATTTGAATCCAGGCGAAGTGGATGTAGAATCAATGCTCTTAAATACTACCCTATCCTGCCTCACCTTCCAGCAGGAGGCCACATAGGACAGAGAAGAGTTAATAGCAGGCATGAGAAAATCTTGATTTCTATCTACCAAACTTCCTTATAAACATGCCAATGGTAGATTCTGTGGAGTTCTTATATAAGAAATGATTTGAGCAGGATGTGCCTGTCTATGCTGATTACTATAAATAAATCTGGAATTTATGCAGTAAGGGGATATGGTGGCTAGAGAATGTAAATTAGTTCTTAGTTCTGTAACATCTTTGCCCCTGAATGACTAACTATATAAAAACTAAGAAGCTCTAAACCTAAGTGGCTGAGCTGACATGCATACCGCACATTGTTACTGCTTGTTTGTTACTCCCAGTGTGGGAAAAGGGACAATTAGGAAGCTGGGTTTGAAGGCTCAGGCCCCTCAGGAAAGGAATACTACATGTGTGCCTGCTTCTTGCTTGTATCTTTTAAATCATTAGTAGTTTGATGTTGGGCAAGACCTATGATTCATGTGAGCCTGTTTTGACAATTCTACCTTTTGAGGCAACTCATTGTGGGAAGAAAAGGAGCATAGTTGTGGTAGGTATTTTGAACAGCTTTGGTCTTGCCATAATTTAATCTATTATGGTACAGAATTGACGGTTTTATGCCTATACATATACCTACCATGTCAACAGTCCCCAAATTTCTTTCTGTGAGTTGTAGATTGAGGTCTTTCATATGGCAGAATGCAGAATAAAAATTTAGGGGCTGGTATAAATGGTATGTAAAAATAAAAATAGCTAATATTATTAAGCAATTACTTTTTTTGCTTATTTATCTTCACTGTTAAGTTGTTTACTTCTCATAACAAAATTAAGTTTGTTACTTCTCATAACAAAATTATGAGGTCAGTGCTGTTTTATAAATGAAGAAATTTAATAAATGTGGCCCAATCATTTGGGTCTCCTTCCCACAGAGGAGTGAGGAAGCTTGTACAAGGCACGGAGAGAAGCATTTGCCCCTGCCCTTAGAATTAGTGCAGATTTCTCCCTCAGGTTCTATTCTCTGTTTGGTCAACCCATAAGGCTGTATTTTTCTACTCAGCCTGTGGTCACAGCATACCACAGACTGGATGGCTGAAACAACAGAAATTTATGTTATCACAATTCTGGAGGCTAGAAGCCTAAGATTTAGGGTTGATTTTGGATAATTTTCTCTTCCTGGCTTGTAGACTTCTCACTGTGTCCACACAAGCCGTCTTTCCTGTTTGCTCAAAGAGAAAGAAGGATCTCTGGTAACTCATCCTCTTATAAAGTCCTGTAGGAACTACACTGATGGCCTCACTTAACCTTAATTATTTCTTTAAAGGACCCATCTCCAAATACAGTCACATTGGGTCTTAGGGCTTCAATATATAAATGGAAGGGGGCACAATGTAGTCCATAACAATGGTTCCTCTATGTCCCATCATGTTTCTTTTTCCAATACTCTGTATCTGTCTCCTGGACTTTCACCTTCTAACACTTTTGAAAATATTTCCTCTTGCTTTGACTTCAAGCCCATGGGACTCACAGAGATGAGATGAGTTTTCTCCATACCCCTGCTGAGAGTGGGGAAATCATAGACTTGCTTCTGACTAGACTCCCTTCGGGGCTTCAATCTCGGCTTCTCCAGTTAATTTTTCACATGGCCATCAGAATATCCTTCTAAAAATTAACTGACTGTCTCTTAGTTAGGTAGGCAACAAAATAAAAATTCCTCCGAATGGTTTTGCAGCCTTGCCAATCTACTTTCCTTGCTTTATCACTCTGCTTCAGTCAAGATCTAAACCCCACTATTATGAATCTGTCACTTTCCACAATTCAATGCACTGCATATTCCTCTGCTATGAGACTTAATTCCTTTCATCTTGCATAAATGCTAGTTGTTTACATCACTTTTACAAAATTAGAAACCTCACTGAGCTAGAAACAGTATTTATTTATCTCTGTATACTTACACTGACAGGTATATGTAGGCCCTCAAGAATGGATTTTTAAATTATATGATCACTCACTGAACAAATATTTATTCAATGCCTACTCTGTGCTAGGCCCCCTGATTCAAGATGAAAGCTAAAAATGTTATTAAATTTCTTTTCAGCAGAAAATTATTTCTTAGTTTAGGTGACAGTTCATTGGGTATAAACAAATGTTTTAAGATTCTAAATCCTTGGTCAAGATTTCAAAGAATGCTATGGGTTCTCTTTTCTACCCATTAGAATTAGGCTTAGCTGGGTGTAATAATTCAAAATGGAGTGGTTTAAATAAAATACCCTTCTCACACAAAGTAAGCCCAGAAGTAGGCATGCCAAGAGCTAGGATTGTCAGGGGCTCTGAGATTACCAGGGATCCATCTGCCTCCATATTTGCACCCCATTTCCCTTGAATAATGCCCTGCCTCCACGGCACTCCCAACACCACATATGCTTTCCTAGCTGACAAGTGGAATATGAAACTTCAAGAAATTCCATAAAACAATTCCATTAAATCTCACTGGCCAGTGCATAATCATATGGCCCAACCTGTGTGTAGAAAGAGGATAAGAAATACAATCTTTTAGCTAGGTACTTGGTCACCTTGAATAAAATCAGAAATTCTTATTAAAGGAGAGAAAATAAATGGATATTTGGGTCTTTGTTAGAAGTACTTGTAAACTTCTTCAACCAAAATAAGCAAATCTGTAGATCTGAAGTGAACTGGGATTGCAGAATGAGCTTTAACTGAGCTGAACTTGAACTTTTTATATTCAGTTAAATTATAGCTTAAATAATACATGATTAAAATGGAAAAAAAAACATTGCCAAGTAAAATTCAAAGTTTACTTGGCCTGAGGCCCACCTATTATCCCCTTTCACCTCCTGATAATCTACTCACCCACACTCACATCCATTTCCTTTATGTCCTAAGGATGATTTCCCTAAGTAGTCTCCTCCACAATCCTTTTCCTTAATCTGCATGGTCTCTTACCACTCTTGAAGTGCATGTCTAAAATAGCTTGCCCAGACAGATTTGGGGTGATGAAGATGCATTTGCTAAACAGCAAATGTCTTTTGGGAACAAGGAACGAACTAAAATAGTCCTCTTCGAATACCACAAAGTAACAGTTGTAGGAATGGTGAAAGGAACAGAAGAATAGAAGCAGAGCCTAAGCAAATGGCTACAAATTCCTGCACTGGTAAGTGTTATTTGAGAGAGAAGGACAAGAAAAGAGTTTTAAGTAGGAAAAAACAAAAACTAGCAAACAAACAAAAAACTCTAGTAACTAGAGTTGTAGCTACAATCTATTTCATTTTTATCCTGTCTTGGTCCAGAAACATCAGTGTTGGTCTTCCTACAAATATAGCTAGAAACATCTGGAAAATGTACATGTACAGTTTTATAACACCACTCCATTTGAATGTTTTCCAAGAAGAAAATGGGTAACAAGAAGACTACTTTTAGAAGAATTAAATTCTCAGTAATTATTCCAAATGTTTTTAGGTGATGATTATCCAAAATCCTCTATCTTATTTATGTCTTAATGGTAATATTTCCACTAAACGTGTTTAAAATGGAAAACCACAATGTCTTTTTTTCTTATTGGTCATCCTGAAATATAAGCAACCAGTTAAATTTTCTTAATAGCTCTAGAACAAAAAAATAAAGTGGAAATAATATCTGAGACTTTTTACTAAGCATGGAAGATTAAATATATATGCTTATCTCCAATACCTCTGAAAACCTCCTTTAAATTATAGCAAATACATTGTTCAAGGTATAAACCCACGAAAGCCTAGAGAGGTAACATCAGAGAAAAATCACCCAAATTTTTGGAAGCTGCCAAGTGGATTGATGAATGATAACTGATGGCAGAGTGTAGAAAGGCAAAATTTAAATGTCCACTGAGGGAAATATCATGAAGCAAGGTTCAAGATTGGGGGAATATGGTGTCATAGAGGTAACAATAAGGACATAGAAGTGACAGAAGAATGAGTTAAAAGTCTGTATAGGAGAAGTTGGACCCCAGATACCCTTTCACCACCTTTCCCCCTATAACCCTCTGTGACTACAGCCAGAAACTGAGATTTATTCCCTGGAGAAAGTCCACAAAAGGGTCTCTGTGTGCAGAAGTAAATGACTGTACTGAACATACAGGCCTACTGGGCTGAGAAACAGGGAGACTACCTGAGGAAATCCAATAGACCAGCATAGGAAAATCAACACACAACTCCATTCCCTATTTTTGGTCCAAAGCCTAGGCAGCAGACCTCATTCCCAGTTAGAATTATTCACAGGAGAAGCTTACTGGCTAAAGAGGAGGACTGACATTTGTGGAACAGCTCACAAAACAGACTTGGCTCCATCAGTCTACATGAAATGAACCAGTTGACCAAAACCCTTCTACCCACAGATAGTTTCCAGTGAGCCTTTTAAGGCCTCCTTCTTGAACATCAAAGGGCAGCCAAGATCTCCAAACATATTAGGAAATCCTCCACATGAAAATAAAAGAATAAAGCAATCAAATAGAGGAAAACTTTAAATGAACACAGAAGGAAAAAGGGATAAAGGGAAATAAAACTTTTTAAAAAATTAAATACTCATGGTGGGGGGCGGGAAGGAAGATACAGTTGGCCTAAAATTATTTTTATTTTCTTTATTTTTATTTGTTTATTTATTTATTTTTAAAATGTTTTTATTTATTTTTGACACAGAGACAGAGTATGAGCAGGGGAGGGGCAGAGAGACAGGGAAACACAGAATCTGAAGCAGACTCCAGGCTCTGAGCTGTCAGCACAGAGCCCGACACGGGGCTCGAACTCACGCACTGTGAGATCAGACCTGAGCTGAAGTCGGACACTCAACTGACTGAGCCACCCAGGCGCCCCCTAAAATTATTTTTAAGAAACCAGATCAGAAGACAAGAAATATTTCTTAGTGATTAAATATATGTGTGTGTGAGTATATATGTATATGCATATACTCAAGGTATGGTACATTAAAAATGCCTACAAACTTTCGTTGAGCGGTATAGAGTTTGGCCTTACTGGGCCATAAAATGAAGTAGAAGTGACATTTGTGAGTCACTTCAGTTAGGTCATGAGAGTCAATTCCTACAGCTTCCACTGAAGATTCTTGGCACATACTTTCTGGGTGTCCACAGTTACCATGTAAGATATTTGACTACCTGATACCACCATGTTGAAGGGGTTACTTGTAAGCATACTGGTCAATAGTTGGCCTCCTGTGAAGGCTCCAGACATGTTAGTAAAACTATTTTAGACTATTCAGACCAGTCCATCTACTAGCTGAATATCACCAAATAACTTTCATCAGCATCACTTGGAACAACTAAGTGCTACCTAAATTCTTGGCCCACAAAGTCATGAAATATAATAAAATAGTTACTACAAGGCACTATGTTTATGGCAGTTTATTATACAACAGTAGATAATTGAATAGGGTTGAATAATAAAGTTAAAGAAATGTCCTGGAAATTAGAACAAAAAGACAAAGAGATCAAGAATGAAACTAAAAATACATAATATCTGGGGCACCTGGGTTGTTCAGTCCATAAGCATCTGACTTTTGATTTCAACTCCTGTCATGATCTCACAGTTCATGGGTTCAAGTCCCACACTGGGCTCTCTGCTGATAGCGCAGAGCCTGCTTGTGATTTTCTCTCTCCCTCTTTCTGCCCCTCCCCCACTTGCTTTCTCTGCCTGTCTCTCAAAATAAATAAACAACAATTTTTTAAGAAATACATAAAATCATTAATTTGGAGGTCCAATACCCAATAGGAGCTCTTTAAGGAAAGACTAACAGCCAATGGAAAGAAGTCGATTATTGTTGAAAATATAACAGGTTTTCCTTGAACTGCAGAACATTGAGTTTCCAGACTGAATGGATCCAGTGTGTGCCCAGCACAAGAAATAAAAAATTTAAAACAATAAATAGGGATAAAAGGAAAATTCTGAATGTTTTTAGAGGGAAAAAAAGTGACTTATCGAGGACTGATGTCATCAAATGGCATTAGACATCTCCATAGTTGTACTGGAGCAAAACAGGAATGCTTTTGAAATTCTCAGGAAAAATGGTTTTCAATCTAGAATTCTATATTTTTCAAACTACAAATTAAATTTGATTATAGAAAATAAATATTTTTATTTTACAAAATCTCCAAACATTTATATCCCAGGGATCTTTTCTCAGGAAACAAATGGATATGGCCTATCACCAATATTGGGAAAATCATTTGTACCAGTTCTGTGCCCAGCTAAAAGTTCACTTATTATAGAAGAGAGGGTTAAGGGATATTAGAATACAACATTTTATTACATCCATTTTACAAATAAAGAAGTGGAGGCATGGAGGTATTAAGTACCTTGTTAAAGATCTCAAAGCTAGGGGTGCCTAGGCATTCAACTCTTGGTTTTGGCGCAGGTCATGATCTCAAGAATTTTGATTTCAATCCCTACATCAGTCTGTGCTGACAGTGCAAAGCGTGCTTAGGATTCTCTCTCTCTCTCTCTCTCTCTCTCTCTCTCTGTCCCTCTCCAACTTGTGCTTCTCTCTCTCTCTCTCAAAATAAATAAATAAACTTAAAAAAAAAAAGATCACAAAGCTGGTACATAGAGAATCTGGTTTAAGAAGTCAGAAGGATGGGCTTTAAACCCGGAGCTACAAAACTACATGATTTTCTGCCTTTCAAATTTTCATACATTCATTAGTATTTTGCATTTGTGCTCCCTTTTCTGTAAATTGTGTCAATGAGCTTTGCCTATTTCTAAATCAAGGACCTGAATCAAGAATTAGTTTAGGGATTAGGATAAAGCAGGAACAAGTGACCTGGACCTCCATGTCCCCATCAAGTTTGTATTCACACTTCTTCGTCTCACACCTATGGCTTTATGAAGTTCCTGATGACCAACTGGAGAAGGAAAAAGCCCAAGCTTGCTTCAAGGATGAGTTTCTTTGGTATGTGGTGGCAAGCTGGAAATGAACTGCTGTTGCCTTATAGCCATTTCTGATAGCTCTGAAATATGTAGAAATGAAATCCTCCCAGGGGAAGAGCTTTCGGCAGTGCACTTGATCATCCAATTTTTATGGAGAGGGAAGTGCCCTGATGTAAGATTATGCAAGCAGTCCTCACTCTGCACAGTTTTCAAATGCATAGATTTCAGTTACTATGGTTTGGTTAAATAACACCAGTTGTCTAACAACATGGCTCAAATTCCAGTTACCATGGTGTATTAACTATGAGTAATCCTGTAAAGGACAAATTTTGCTGCTAATTCTTCAGTCCAGAAGCCACTATGTAAATAATAGATGTGCACCATGATCAATGACGAAACACATCACTTCCTTCAACATATGACTGTGATTGGTCACTGCATTCTGTTATTCAGTGAATTCACCAATAACAAGAGGCAGTTGTATTGCCACTTTGTCTCCCAATGATAAACCCATATGACATTTTACTAAATTGAATCACTGAAAAAGGGCATCATGAGCAAAGATGGAAAGGGAAGCAAAGAAATGAAATGTGATGACACTTTATGTGAAATCAGATGTGATTATAAGATTTTAAAATGGCAAAAGAGGGGCTCTTGGGTGGCTCAGGTAGGTAAGCATCCAACCCTTGATTTTAGCTCAGGTCATGATCTCATGGTTCATTAGTTTGAGCCCCACGTTGGGCTCTGCACTAACAGTGTGGAGCCTGCTTAGGATTCTCTCTCCCTCTCTCTCTGCCCCTCCCCTGCTTGTACTCTCTCTCTTTCTCTCTCTGTCAAAATAAATAAACTTAAAAAATAAATAAAAATAGTAATAGCAAAGGGAACATAGACTGAGACATAAACTACATGAAGCTACAATATGAGCAATGTTGAGAAAGTCATATTGATATAACAAATAAGACTAATTCCTTTCAACATCTTTCAGTTTAAGTTTCACTAGGAACAGAAAGACACTTATGGTTGAAAAGGAGCATTTACCTGTACGTTAAATTATGTGTAGTATGGTAGAAACCCTTACTGCACATAGAAATCACTTTGCAGGCTTCAAATCAAAGTGAAATGGAGTTATAGATGGAATCATTAGCCATGGAAATGTTGACCCTGCTAGCCATTGGCCGAGTGTAGACATGATGTAGCTAAAGAAACTTAGTGAAGGTAAACTTGTGACCACAAATAACATGAAGAAAGTGGTTATGATGAGAAGGATGAAGATGTTCCTGAAGTGACCCCATTAAAAAAAAAAAACTTCCCATTAATGGGACTCCCGGAAGCATTTCATGACATGAAAGAACAAGATGTTGGAAGGCAAGACAAAGAAAAATTTCTTGCTCCGTATTTTAAGTTATGTGACAGGACAAAGGCAAGCAATCTTCAAACTACTCTTAATATTCATCAAAAAAACCCATGATTAAAAGATAAATAAGTTCTGAGGATCTAAATACAGCATGGTGACTATAGTTAATAATACTGTATTGCATATTTGAAATTTTCTAAGCGAGTAGCTTGTAAGCATTTTTATAACATGCACTGCCCATGTAAAATAATGTATATGTTAATTAACTTGATTTTGGTAACTATTTCACAGTGTTATATGTATATCAAATCCTCACATGGTACATTTTAAATATATATGATTTTGTTGGTTAATTATACCTCAAAAAAGCTGGAAAAATTAAATGCAACCCCCCCCAAGAATTCTCAATGTTCCCAACATTTTAAATTACAGTGTACTAAGTAAATATTAGTTTTACTTTTTTCATTTTCATATATATATATATATATATATATATATATATATATAACCAGCAGTTAAGATAATTTTTACTTTAGAGGCACCTGGGTGGCTCAGTTGGTTAAGTGTCCAACTTTGGCTGAGGTCACGATCTCGAAACCCACATCAGGCTCTGTGTTGACAGCTCAGAGTCTGGAGCCTGCTTTGGATTCTGTCTCCCCTTCTCCCTCTCACTCTGTCTCTCACTCTGTCTCTCTCAAAAATAAAATAAACATTAAAAAAATTTTTAAAGATAATTTTTACTATGTTTTAGCTATCTTCAAAAGTCACTGAGTAATCATAACATTTCTTATTGATTATTCAGATGGCATTGCATCATTTCAGCTGGCATTGTTGTTATACCAAACAAGTAAGGACTGTCTTTAGGACTAACAGGCAATGGCAAATGGATTGAATGGTTGGTCATGAATGGAGAAAAGGAGAAAGATTAGAAAACAGGAATGAAGATGCTTGGGAAAGAGGCATGTCGCTGAGCCTCTGGGTAAAGGAACAAAATGGGATCTTTATACAGCAGCTGAATGCCACTGGGGACCATCCACTATAGAAATGAATGAAACTATCTCCAACAGAATGACTCTACCAGTAGATGTCAGCCAGACTCTATCCTTGGCCACCCCAAGTGCTCTGGCCAATGGGATCATAGAGTAACTGTATTGGCAGAGATGGATGGTATTGATGGGCTCAAAAGCATGAGCTCCCTTTCATCAAAGCATTTAGCTATTGTCACTGAGCAGTATCTAACATACAGGCAAAAGAATCTAATGCTGGTCCTTTAATATAGTATCATTCTTTCTGAAAATCAAAGTTACTCGGTATTAGCTATAGATGTTTTACAAATGCCATATGTCAGTTTAAGGTCCCTGTATTCTTAGTTTTTTTATAATGAATGGGTGTTGCATTTTGTCCAGTGCTCTTTTTCATCTATTGTGATCATATGGATTTTCTTATTTAGTCTGTTGACCTGTTAAAATAAATAGATTGGTTTTCAACTGTTAAACCAGTCTTGCATCCTGGGAATAAACATCATTTGGTCATGATTTGACTTATGAATATTATTTCAATAATAATTTTGCCATTTATAGTCATGAGGTCTATCAGTCTATAGTTTTCTTAATTTGGTATCATGTTTGTAGCAGTCACATGAAATAAATTGTCAAGTGTTCCCTTTTTCCTTTGGGTAAGGCTGGCCTTATTCCTCCTTAAATGCTTACTAGATTTCAGCAGTAATGGCAGGCCTGGAATTTGTTTTGTGGGAAGGATTTTAGTCCTAAATGTCTGTAGTACATATAGGACAATTCAGAATTTTTTTCTTGAGTCAATTTTATCAATCATTCAAAGAATTTGCTTATTTTATCTAAGTGATCAATTCATTGACATACAATTCATAATATTTTATCTTCCTTTTTAATGTAGGATTTTTGTGATGTCTTGTCTCTCATCTCTAATATTGGAAATTTGTGTCTGTCTCCCTTTTCTTCATCAATCTAGCTAGAGGATTAACAATTTTGTTGATAGTTGATTTTATGTAATGTTTGTCCATTGTCTATTTAATTGATTTCTGATCCTATAGTTATTATTTCCTTTATTCTACTTATATTGGCTCTAATTTATTCCTTTTTTTTTAGCTTCTTAGATTAGAAGCTTAGATCACTGGTATTAGATAACTTACTTTTTCTAATATAAGCACGTTGACGTTATAAATTTTCCACTAAAAATTGATTTAGCTATATTTCACATATTTTGATATGCTTGCTTTATTGTATTTTCATTTTCACTCAGTTTAAGATATAATTTCCTTTATAATTTCTTCTTTAATCCATGAATTATTTAGCAAAATATCACTTAAGTTCCTAATATTTGGTAATTGCTACATATCTTTCTTCTCTTAATTTCTAATTTAATTCCATTGTGGTCAGAGAACATCCTCTGCATTTTAATTCTTTTCAATTTATTGAAACCATCTTATGGCTTAGCTTGGAGCATATTTGGTGAATGTCATTGGCACTTGAAAAAATGTGCATTCCACTGTTGAGTGAAATGATATGTTAATATCAATTAGGTCAAATTGGTAGATAATTTGTTCAATGTTCTTATCCTTATTCATTCACTGTGTACTCATTCTACAAATTATTATTTAAAAAAATTTTTAATGTTTATTCATTTTTGACAGAGACAGAGCACAAGCGGGATGGGGCAGAGAAAAAGGGAGACACAGATCCCAAGCAGGCTCTACGCTCTGAGCTATCAGCACAGAGCCTGATACGGGGCTCAAACTCATGAACCATGAAATCCAAGCTGAAGTTGGACACTCAACAGACTGAGGCACCCAGGCACCCCTTATTCTACAAATTATTGAGAGAGTAACATGAACATAATAGCATATTTTTTCTCTTTCTCCTCTCAGATCTGTAAATTTTTGATTCATGGATTATGAATCATAATCCAAATATGTCTTCTAGTTTAATTGATACACCCATTTTTATAAAACATTTTTCTTTATCTCTGGTATTGTTTCTTGTTCTGAAGCATGATAGTAGTATGGTCTTTTGGTTTTCTTATGATTAATGTTTGCACGGTATACATTTTCCAAGCTTTTAACATATTTGTATTTAGATTAAATTGTGTGTCTCATAGACAGTATAAAGTTAGAGCTTGCTTTTATCCACTTTGACCCACTGACTTGTTTTCAGAGTGTTTGCACTTACATTAAAGTAATAACCAATATGAACTGGGTTTCTATCAACTATCTTGCTATTTCTTGTCTATTTTTTAACCTTTTCAATACTTCCTTTTTCTGACTTAGTTGGGATTAAGGTGGGTATATTTTGTTATTCCATTATTTTCTAGTTAATTACACCTTCTTAAACTTTTAGTGGGCTATAATATGAATATGTAACTTATCACAGTCTACTTTGAAACAAAATGTTATGTCTTGTCACATATAATGCAAGAAACTTACAGAAGGGCATTCCAATCCTTCCCTCTTACAGCTACTGTTTTCATACATTATACTTCTATGTGTTATCAGCCTCCAGATACTTTCTGAAACAGTTAATTGCCTTTTGAGAAATTTTAAATTGATAAATAAAAGGTATTTTATATTTACCAATTTTTTAATGATTTCCAGCATTCTTTTTCATTTTTAATAGGCTCAAGAATCCATTTGGTATCATTTTCCTTTAGCTTGAAGAGGTGTTTTGTTGTTTTTTTTTTTAATTTTTTTTTTTCGACGTTTATTTATTTTTGGGACAGAGAGAGACAGAGCATGAACGGGGGAAGGGCAGAGAGAGAGGGAGACACAGAATCGGAAGCAGGCTCCAGGCTCTGAGCCATCAGCCCAGAGCCCGATGCGGGGCTCGAACTCACAGACCGCAAGATCGTGACCTGGCTGAAGTCGGACGCTTAACCGACTGTGCCACCCAGGCGCCCGAAGAGGTTTTTTTATATTTCTTTTTGCATGGATCTGTTGATAACAAATTCTCTCAACTACTATATTTATGAAAAACAGTTGGCCTTCATTTGTGAAGGTTATAGTCACTTGGTATTCCCTGGCTATTTTCACTGGGAGGCAAATTCCTGGTTGGCAATTTGTTTCTTTCAGCATTGTAAAGATGTCATTCTAATGTCTTCTGGTCACATGATTTCTGATGAGAAGCCTAGAATCCTTCTTACCTTTTTTTCCTCTGTGCATCATGTGTCATTTTTCTCTGGACATTTTTTAAAAGTTTATTTATTTTTGAGAGAGCACAAGCAGGGGAGGGGCAAAGAGAAGGGGACAGAGGATCAGAAGCAGGCTCTGCGCTGATAGTCTGACAGCAGCAAGCCCAATGTGGGGCTCTAACTCATCAACCATAAGATCATGACCTGAGCAAAGTTGGATGCTTAATCAACTGGGTCCCCGGGCCCCCCTCTCTGGCCAATTTTAAGACTGTTTCTAGAAGCTCACTTTCAGAAATTTATTATAATTTGCTCTGGTATGATTTTTATGCATTAAGCCTGCTTTAAGTATGTTGAGGTTTTTTTTTTTTTATGTATAGGGTTATAATTTTCATCAAATTTGGAATATTTTCAGCAATTATTTCTTTTTAGCACCAATGTACCTTCCCATCAACACAATTAAAGAACCTGGAGTTCTCCATCTTAACCAACTTCATCATCAACATCATCAAACCCATGATAAACTGATAATCACATGGCTCTTAATAAGATGCACTAAGAAGGGTATAATATTACTTAAGTGGTATTTCTATCAAAATATTTATAAGGTAAATCTAATCATGAGAAACCAGGAAAAAAAAAGAAAGAAATGAACTGTGGGACATTTTATAAAATAATTGGCCTATACTTTTCAAAGATGTCAGGTCAAGAAAGATTAAAAAAGAAAGGCTGAGGAACTATTCCAGATTAAAAGAGACTAAAGAGACATGAAGACAAAAGATAACACATGATCCTAGGATGTGAAAAAAATAGCTATACAGGATATACTTGCAATAATAAATCAAATTTGAATACTAGCTTGGATTGGATAACAGTGTTGTGCCAATGCTAAAGTTCCTGATTTTGATAGTTAAACTGAGGTTACATAAGAGAATGACCCTATTTTTAGGACATATACACTGAAGTATTTAGAATAAAATGCACACCTCACCAGCTTACTTTCAAATGTTTTAGAATAAACAAAAAATATATGTGTGCATAGGTGTGTGTGCATAGAGAGAGAAAATACAATAAAATAAATGAGGTGAAAATAAAACCAATTGGTAAATCTAGACAAAGGCCATATTTGAGTTACTTGTAAGTTTTTTAGAAATATTAAAGAATAGTAAAATAAAATTTACCAAAGTTTAGCATGAAAACTTTAAAGAGTTGTAGGATTGTATTTGTTAGGATGTATAAAGTAG
Source organism: Prionailurus viverrinus (assembly GCF_022837055.1). Taxonomy (NCBI): domain Eukaryota; kingdom Metazoa; phylum Chordata; class Mammalia; order Carnivora; family Felidae; genus Prionailurus; species Prionailurus viverrinus. The sequence goes on from NC_062564.1 coordinate 116,504,498, forward strand.
CAGTTGAAGACAGACATGGCTCTAGTTTAACTCAAATGTTCCATGAATTAAAAGAGTCTAAATAGCACTAAGTTAACACCCAATGTATAATAAAAATTAAAATGGCCATTATTTATTAAGATCTATTCAGTGAAGGTATTGTATGAAGCATATTACATGCATAACATTTATCTTACACAACAATTCTGTAACATCAGACTATAATGGTGCCCATTTTATACATGAAGAAATTAAGTGATGAAAAATTAAGGAGGCAGCTTAAAGTCATACAATGAGTAAGTAGAAATGTCAGGATTTGAACCTGAGACTGTATCACTTTAAAATGTGTGTTGTTAAGGGGCGCCTGGGTGGCTCAGTCAGTGAAGCGTCCGACTTCAGCTCAGGTCACAATCTCACGGTCCGTGAGTTCGAGCCCCGCTTTGGGCTCTGGGCTGATGGCTCAGAGCCTGGAGCCTGCTTCCGATTCTGTGTCTCCCTCTCTCTCTGCCCCTCCCCCGTTCATGCTCTGTCTCTCTCTGTCTCAAAAATAAATAAACGTTAAAAAAATTTAAAAAATAAAATAAAATGTGTGTTATTAAGCATTGCATTTCAAATTTGCACTGACTTTCAAATACGGTGTAAAGTGTTTGGAAGTTCAGTCCATTAATTACTTGAAGTTGGTGTATTGAGGTTTTTGGGGTTTTATTTTCCAAAAGCAAGACACAGAGTGTGTTTGTTTTTCTCTTTAGCAGAGGATCTGCTCAAACTTGTCTAAAACATTGTGGTCTTTGGCTCACACCATCTTAATAAAACCCAGGTGTATTTAGCTAGATTATATGACACATGTTCAGGTTCATGTTTGATTTCAAATTAAGTATCTAGATGATTTATGGTAAAGAGTTGATTTCCTTCTTTCCCATGTGGATTTTAATTCTAATCTTCAATCTGCTCTTCCAACACTTCCAGCACTTAGAGTTCTCCCATTTAAATCCTTCATTGTTATTTCTAGAATCATGAGAGACTGTTACCTAGCCCAGCACCTGTTATTATTTCCTTGATTTTTTCTTTTAGGGAAGAAATGAACTTACATTAATGTGACTACATCATATTTTACCAAACTCCCAGGAGAAAAGCATCATTTCTTGGTCTCTTAGAAGTATTTGATTACACCACTACATAATTTTATAACAATGGGAATCATTTAAGCAGTTTAAAATTTTAATTTCAACTTCAATTTTTATATATGTAAACATATGAAATTTCTTCTCCATATTTCTTACATTTTGAAGACAAGGCATAAAGGCAAACAGTTACATTTTAGGGACAGATAATTTTAATTCTAACATGGTTGATAAATCAGATTACATGAATTCTCAACATACTGGAGTTTTCATCACTAAGATAAACTGCAACCCAAACCTACATGAAGGTTCAAAAGCACTTCATGATTAGCTTATTTTATTCATTTTAGTCTTTCTACAGTTCTTGATTAGTCTAACACCAGACTCACTATTTCTGCAATTGTGTAAGACCAGTTTTTGAGCTGACTAAAGTTAAGAATCAGAGAAAAGTCTCCAGCCAAAGCCTGTTTTCCATTGACTTTCTTTCAATGTTTATTTCTTTTTGAGAGAGAGTAAGACAGAGCATGAGCAGTGGAGGGGCAGAGAGAGAGGGAGACACAGAATCCGAAGAAGGCTCCAGGTTCTGAGCTGTCAGCACAGAGCCTCACATGGGGCTCAAACTCATGAACCATGTGATCATGACCTGAGCTGAAGTCAGACGCTTAACTGACTGAGCCACCCAGGTACCCCTCCATTGACTTTCTTTTATTGCAGTTTTATATACTTGAAAAACCAACAAAGAGAAAAATCCTCTTTCATGAGATTTTTAGATTTTTTTACAGATAAAAGTTTGGTAAAATAGTAAAGACTGGCATTGTTACTAAACTCTTGAGTTTTTGAGTGTCGTTTTGATTCATTATATATGACCTAACAATTTCAGATAAAGTGCCAGCCAGCAAGTTGAATTACCTCCAATGCATAATGTGGTTGAGAACATAGGTTTTGCTGGAACAGTTGCCCAGTTACTATAATATTGAAAGGGCTGGTTGCATCTGTATTAAACTTAGTTTCTTCTTTTAATGGGGAGGGCAGTCTTGTCTTAAAGTCCTTTTGGAAGATGAGCTGACCAGCCATTAATAGGACCTGGTACAGTCACTGCTATTTCCAGCTGGTGCCACAGCTAAATTTTGTTGTAATTTTGGACCCAGATGGAAACTTAAAGATAAACTAATCTATAATTTTGAGTTTATATATAAAAAAGCTGAGGTTCAGTTGGATTGATTGACTTATACACAGGCATTTTGTAGTCAAGCTAGAACACAAAATACCTATTTCCTGATTTAGGACATATTTTGGCTCACTGGTTGTTTGTGGACCCAACAAAAGCAATTGATTTTGAAATTTTAACTCATTTCCTCTCTGCAGAAATGTGAGATGCCTGTAGGAATTGTCAAGATCACTTTTTCTATCCTTCTCATCTGGAATGGCCCAGAAGCATGCAAGATGGAGAAACACTTACATTAATAATAAAATATCCATTCATTATGCACTTACTGTGTTCAGGTGTCTATGATTGCTTTGGTGTACTCCTTCAGGAGCTCAATCCTCACATAGATAGTAAGAACAAGGAGAACCATGTAAGCAATGAGCCAGCTCAGGAATAAGGTAACACCAAAGTGAGCCTCTATGTTTATTCCATCTTGGTGTCTTCCACGCAGGGACATTACTCAGTGACACAGAGAGGTGACCTGTATTTCAATTACATGATTTGTTAATTACACTAACCTGAACAGAGAACGCTTGTGAAGCAACTGGTCTGTAGTTCCCCAGATACATATTCTAGTGAATAGACTCTGAGTAAGTCTTCTTTTTTCTGCTCACAAACCTGTCCTTCACACATCTTTCCTCAAGACACAGCTTACTACACCATTAAGTGCTTTATGAATTACTCCATTTAATTTTTATCAGAATGCTGTGAGGTAGGTATTATTCTTTCCATTTTACAGTGGAAAAAAAACTGAGTCTTAAAGGGGTTAAACAAGCTCTCACAGTCCCTCTGCTTATACTTTGTGAAACTGCCAGTTCAAAGTCCTGGTTCCCAATCAGTATCTTATATCTTCAAATGTGATTTTAAAGTACCAGGAATGGAAATATAGTAATAACTTTAGGATTAAACTTCCTTTTGGTTAGGATAATTTCTAGGTAAGGTATTGACTTTGAAGTGTAAGGAACATAGTGTTTTTAATCTCAGACCTGAAAACAGAAATGTGAAGGAAACAAACTAAAATGTTTCAAGAAAAGATTAAACTAGTTGCTACCTTCTAATCTAAAGAGTGCTTTGGCACCACAAAATAGCTAGACAGGTGGTAATTCATCAAGGATTTCTGTACAGTTAATAATACAAACAAAAACGCTATAAAGATCTTTTTCCAACTCATTTTTGTTTTATCCCAAATCAAGCTGCATATTAAGTATGGGGAAACCCTTTAGGACGCAAGTGGTCTATTTGTTTACCCCATTAACTAAAATCCACTTAATTGAAGGGAAGTGTGTGTATCCTGGGGGAGGGGTGGGAATAATAATACACATGTTAAGTGTACTAAGAAACTAAAAAAGTGCTTCTTACACAACCACAATTGCAATAGACAGTATATTCGAAACGAATGAGAGAGAAAAACCGGAAAGGTTGTCATGTATATTTTAGATCACAGTTGCTTTAAAAACAAAGACCAATATCAGGGTTCTTTCAGTATAAGAGCAGGAGAACAGGGGCACCTGGGTGACTCAGTTGGTTAAGCTTCTTACTTAGGCTAAGGTCATAATCTCATGGTTCATGAGTTGGGAATCCCACGTCCAGCTCCACGCTGAGTGTCCAGTGACAGCTCAGAGTCTGCTTGGATTCTCTCTTTCTCCCTGTCTCTCTACCCCTCCCTTGTTCACACACCAGCACTCTCTCTCTCTCAAAATAAAGGAATAAACTTGAAAAGGTGTGGGGGGGCAGCAGAACATTCATCTTAAAACACAGTATCAGTGCTTCATCTTTTTTTCTTTTTTAGATTTGTTTATTTTTGGTAGAGACAGAGCACAAGTGGGGGAGGGGCAGAGAGAGACGGAGACACAGAATCCGAAGAAGGCTCCAGGCTCAGAGCTGTCAGCACAGAGCTCAACGTGGGGCTCCAAGTCACAAACCTGGAGATCGTGACCTGAGCCAAAGTCGACCGTCGGAGCCACGCAGGCGCCCCAGTATTTCATCTTTGTAAGAACACCATTAGGTTAACTGCTACGCTGTCCTGCTCTTGCTCGCATAGTAGTTATGGGAACTGCATGGCTGAAGGTTGCTAAATCCAGTACTGCTCTTTAAGACCTCCCTTTTGGCTGATAGACCTAGGTTATTTGAATGGTAACTGTTGCCATAATTTTATTGTTGAGGTCTTCTCCCACTATTATCCTTTAAAAAAAGGATCTCTGTACAAACACAAACTGCCAATTCAAAGAAACACAGACAACTTTTATCTGTTCATTGAGAAATTTTACATGCTTCAAGTTTCTATCTATGAGGACCTACACATCACCTGGATAGCTTGCAAAATCTTGTTTTAATGAAACACATTTGAAATCTGATTTTAATGGAACACATTTTTACCTTTATGTCATGCTTTCTGAAATAAAATACAGGTTTGCAGCGCTACGTGCTGCTCATCAATAAACTGCAAGCATTCTTGGCCTTTATCAACCACCTGCAAGCCTATCTCTCTCATCAACGCTTTCATTTCCTTTTGGCTTATTATAAGCCTCTTCACATTTCCCAAGATGAAAAGAAAAGGGAAAAGGCTTCCTTACTTTAAATTCAGGGTTTAATCTTCTAATACTAGTGTTTTATATCTATGTATCGCTTTTCTTTCAAATGTGACCTACTTGTACAGTAATTAGAACTTCTCCCTGCTCTAACATTATTTTTCAGTCAATAGACAAAATGTTGAAATGATGGCGTGTTGTTGGAAAGATCTTGCACAGAGGAGCTTAGGCTCAGGGAAGTGTCCTAGGGTATATCTAAGAACCCAGAGAAAGAGATCAGACTATCCCTTCAGAAATCCATGATGATACAGAAATCACAATATAAAAGTAAAAGTTTAGTCTTTTACGTAAAAGAATGTTTGTTTTCAAAAATGTAATAAAAAGTACATCCTCCTCATATGTTAATTCTTCAAAATACATCAGGAGGAGTGAATTATAGATTATAGCATTCATATAAGCAGTCTTTACATTTCTTGTAAGCTGAGCTTGAACAAACATAGTCTTTAAAATATCCTCCCTTTAAAATCACATTATAATATATTGAATGAAATGCCTGAAGGCAGACCAGATCCCAACTGTGTATGACAAGGGTATCTGAATGGATGTTGTTCCACCTGCTCATTTTTGCAGCTAGTCGATATATTTTTTTAAACTCCAGTTGATAGTAATTAATGGTGATAGGTCACTTTAATTTTGTGATCCATGTATAAGACCTATTGAGGATATCTGACATGACATCACTACTGGATGACCAGATTTTGAAACTCAGACACCAGATACTTTATTCTACACTTTTTATAGCATTTTAGAATTTTCAGCTACACCAGAGAAAATCCAAAGCATGCATTGAAATTAACACCAAAGATTACTTTTTTAAGTATACCTATTTCCATAGGTTTTACAAATATTTCAGTTTTTTTAATTATAAAATTATTTACAAAACTTGAAAATAAAAGTCATCAACTTGCTTTAGGGAAGAAAAATGGATATAAATGGATACACCCATTTATACTAATCAGCATGCAATATTCTAATATTAATATGAAGCCTAGGTAAACTTGAAGTGCATGTTGGATTTGAAATAATTTTCATTTCTCTGGTTATTATTGGTCATTTCTTCAACCTACAGGGCAGTAATTTTTACATTATACACCTTAATTCTAGTTGTTTTTTTTACTCAATGGACCTGATATAGTCATATAATTTTCCAAATTGAATAATAATGCTAACTTTCCACCACAAAGACTATCAAAATGACTAACACAAAACCAAATATTTCCTGAACCTAGTGTATCTTTTACATTCTTTATTTTTTGTGCAAATGGTTAATGATGACCTACTAGCAGTATTCCAATTATATTCCAGTCTTGTCTTTTAAATATCACTTGATGGCTTGAACCATCATCTAATGCCTTCTGTGAAGTAAAAAAAAAAAACAAAAAAAAAACAAAAAAAAAAAACAAAAAAAACCCCGCAAAACTCAAAATATTTGAATGCTTGCTGCTGAACATGCTAAATGAGCTAAATAATGGGAAACACATTTACAATATACTTTAATAGTAAGCCTATCCAATTTGTGATTTAAGAGGTCAAAGTATTGGTTATTTTTGCATTCTTAGTAATTTAAAAAGAAGCAGGCTGGGAAATATGCACTCACAGGTCTTATAAAACTGCCGCAGTTATTTTGACTAATAGACATTTATGGCCAATGTTCTGCTGGTAGAAAAACACCCTTGTAAGCTTGTAAACTAGTAGGAGAGCTCACAGAACCTTGAAGTGTCCCATAGCCACAACTGTGCAGGCAAGGCCATGCAAGGGATAAAGCAATTTTCTATACTAGTGAATTTACAGAAATGTGGATAACCCACTAACAAGTGAAGGCCAAATGGTGTGTGTGTGTGTGTATGTGTGGGCGTGCACACGCATGCACACATATGTGTATGTGTAATCTTGATCACCCAAGTCAACAGATGAGATTCAATCAGTAATTTTCTATCCCCTATACCTCCCTTTATTTCACATCATTCTTGTCTGATTACTAGAACTCTTCTTTTCCCCACTTGCATCCTGTGCTCCAGTATGGGAAAAACCTATGATTAATAAATGAAAAAAAAAAAACCCAAAATACCATTATTTTTGCTACGCTAAATGATTTCTTCAAATAGCATGATCCAATAAAAGAAATTTCTGTTTCAGTAAAATTCCCACAGAAAATTGCATGCCAGAAATTACAACTGAAAAATAGATTCTTTGGTACAGACACATTCATGTTTGCCCAAAGGCTTTCATTTGAAGAGTGAGAAAGAGACAAAAAGCAGAACATTAACTTTTCAACGATTGATGAAAATTATAATTTCCGCCCATACTATTCCCATTCTTAGTCTTTCTGTGGGAAATGTGATTTGTTAACATGAACATTTTCAACTTATGTAAATGTTGTAATTGCTTCCATTGCTTCCTTTATTAGGAATTTTTCAACATAATGTAGTATATACTATATGAATAGTTAAAGCACTCTTTTCCAACATTTTTTTACATAATGTACTCAATAAAATCATTTTCGTGTCTGCCTACAGTTAGGATATATAGATAACTGCAAAGAATGCCTGACAAACAAAAACTTTGGTATTTCTCTCTCCCGGAATCTGCCAACTTTATTTTAATAAAGTTATCTATGTAATTATGAAATCATACTGTTGATATACAAATCTTCATTGATAATTTATTGGAGAATATAAGGGTAAAATGTTTAAAAAAGAAATAGAATGAGGAAGAATAGAGATGAAAGACACCATGCATAGATTTTTTGAAATATATACAGAGCATACAGAAGCTGTAAAGACAGTTAAAGTTGGCATGACATATCTCCAAGCCCAGGAATAACAGTATTTAAAATTTGATGAGCAGTTATTACATGCCAGCTTTACAAGTATTAATGTTTTATTTTTATAGTAATCCTATGGGCAGGTACTATCATTACTCCCTGTTGCAGACGTGGAAACTGAATCATTGAGAAGTTAAGTAGGATTTGCAAGATCATAAAGAGTTGAAGGGGTCAATGGTGGATCTCACAGTGATCCCTCCCTCTCTCCTAACACTGCTTCTGAAGATATACTTTCAGCAAAATCCTTAGACATATAGTATGAATAGTTTTTTAATATGTACTTATATTTTGACGTTTTCAGACACAAAACACATTATTACTGAATTTATAGAATGTCTTGTTGGCACATTTAGTCACAAGTTGCTTGACTAAACTTCCCTTCGCTATACTTCTACACAGATTTCAAAGATATTTTTTATCCACTAAATTTTGACTTTTCTCCACTCCATTCTGCTAACACTGTACTTTAATGGAAGAAAATGTTTTCATTTTTGTTTTTTTTTTTTCCAACAGGTTAGAGCTTTGGGTACATATCTAGAGTTTTATCATAACTGTCCTCTTTCTTTTGCTCTTTAAGGAATTTATTAATAAGATAAATGCCCGTGTGTTGTTTGGCCCCAATGGTCTGGGCTTTATAAAAATATTATAGATTACTGGCAATGAGAGGCTTGAATTCACAATGAATAGAACTGATATATTAACGAAAAATCAAATGAGTAAATACCTATCAATTCACCCAAAAAGAATATCTCAGGGTCACTTGGTTGGCTCAGTCTGAGGAGCATATGGACTCTTGATTTCAGGGTCCTGACTCTGAGCCCCACATTGGGTGTAGAGATTATTTAATTAATTAATCAGTTAATAAATTTAAATAAAAGAATATTTCAAATATTCCAAACTCACAATTCAACAATAAAAAGACAGACAACCCAATTTAAAAATGGGCAAAGCATTTGAATAGATATATTTCCCTAAAAAAAAACATTCAAATTGTCAATAAGTATATGAAAAGATGCTTAACATCATAAGCCATCAGGGAAATGCAAATCAAAACTACAATTGGATGTCACATCATACCCATTAGGATGACTAGAATTAGAGATGGAAAAAAAAGAGAGATGGATGATAGTAAGTTTGTTTCTTTCTCTTTTTCTTTCTCTTTCTTTCTTTCTTTCTTTCTTTCTTTCTTTCTTTCTTTCTTTCTTGGGATGTGGAGCAATTTGAATCTTCATACATCACTGGTGGAAATGTAAAATACTGAACCGCTGTGGAAAATATGGAAGTTCTCAAAAAGTTAAACATAAATTGCCATCTTACTTACCCAGGAATTCCACTTCTAAGTTTATCCCCAGAAGTTACGAAAGCAAATTTCTACACAAACTATACATCAATGTTTATAGCAATTTAACATTATTTATAATAACCTAAAGATGGAAACAACTGAAATGCTCATCAATTGATGAATGGATAAGAAAAACATGGTAGATTCATAAAAATGGAATATTATTTAGCTATAAAAGGGAATGAAGTAGTTATACATGCTACAACATTATGATAGGGAAAAGATAGGATAAAATAGGCAGAGAGGGAAAGGTTAAGACCTGAGGTCCCTGGGTGGGAAAAATATTTTGGAATAATACTGGAGGGTCTGACCACAGCAAACCACACCACCTACTCTCCCTCAGGCTCCCCTCAGGAACGTCACAATTAACATACCCAACTAAGATAAGTAAACCATAAACTTATGTTATACAAGGAACAGCGTGACCACAGTCTGACTCCTCACACAATGGAATCGAGCCAATCAGGAATGGACAACCCAGCACCTAGAGTGATCAAGCCAATAAGGGTAGAACCTGAGAAGAAACAAAGGGAAGGAGAGGGGCTGACCAAAACCCTATAAAATAAAGTCTCTTGTCTGTAGTCATGGGCCTTCACTTTCTAATGCCCTCTCTGCAAAGAGAGCTTTCATACTATTCTTACTTTCTTATACTCCAGTAAACTTTTGCCTGCTGCTCATTTTATTGTGTGTCCACCTCTGCATTCTTCGAAGCGCCAAGGCAACAAACCTTGGGTATTGAGGTAAAGAATCCTGCAAAAACATGATGAACCTTGAAAATGTTATGACCAGTGAAAGGGCTTAGACACAAAAGGCCACATATTGTATCATTCCATTTATATGAAACATCCAGGATAGGCAAATTCATACAGACAGAAAGTAGATTAGTGATTTTCAGGGACTATTGGTAAGGGGCATGGGGGATGTGAGTATGGAATTCCTTTTTGTAGTGAGGAAAATATTCTGAAATTTGGGAGTGGTGATGGTTGCACACATTATGAATATACTGAAAAACATTTAATTGTACACTTTAAAGGGGTGAACTTTGTGATGTGAATTTTATCTCATGCATTTTTTGAAAAAGAATAAAGTTGTATTATGTTTAAAAAATTAACCACTAAGTGAAAAATGATGCATGTTCTAAAATGTAACTGGCTTGGTATGATTTTTTTTAAATTATTAGCAATTCAAAAAGCTCTACATCACCCATTATTTTATCAATTTCCTCGGTATTGATCGTTCATAGTTAACATACCATTCAATATAATTGGTATTACATTTTTGGGGCATTTACATTTGTTTTTGACTCAGCTAATCACAATAGCAAGTATAGACCACTTGTTTCCTATCTTAAATCATCAAATATCACTATTGAGCCAGGATTAGTAATCAAACTACTGAAAGAAGAGCTCAGTGGGATTGGGAAATAATATTTGAGTAATTTGATGCTTTTTTGGCTAATTTCCCTCTTACAGGAATTTTGCTCTTCATAGTAACATTATAATAATTGTTTGTGCCAATCACTGTTCCCAATACTGCATACATCAACCACTTTAATCTTCATAATGACCCAGTGAAAGAGGAATTTTTGCTACTCCATTTTTACAGGTGAAAATGATATACTAATAGGTTAGGTCATTTTCCCAATGTTGCTTACTTAATAAATGATGAAGCTGGCACTTAAACATAAGCACATTCTCCCATGTTCTTAACCACTATGCCATGTTTCCTCTCTGTGTTATTATAGTTTACATTTCATTCTTAAATTTATTGGTTATTTTGAATGAATATTTTAGGATAAAAAGGAAATACTTAAAAAATTGTTATTATTTTGGAAAATAATTCTTTATCATTAAAAAATAAACCAAGGGGGATGAGTAGGTCAAAGGGACAAAGAAGCCAAATCAGAAAAGCTCCCAAAGTCAGAGCTAGGATAAGTTGAGCTACAAAACAACAACAAAAAAAGTGGCATTGGATTATGACTCAAAGCATTATAAACCTATCTATCTATCTATCTATCTATCTATCTATCTATCTACCTATCTATCTATCTATCTATCTATCTATCTATATATATCCATGATTCCATACTGATATAAAAATCATTAAACAAATAAATGGAGAAGAGTCATATCTCCCATGCAGTATTCCAAATACTTTTAGATACTTTTGCCCCCAAAGCAGTTGAAGCATAACTCTCCCTACTTGTGGGCTGTGCATGATAATTTCCTAATAAAAGTATGGTATGAAAAGGGTGGGGGAAGAGTAACTTTTCAGTAAAGAAACCTAACAAACAGTACCTTAGTCAGGTGACCCAGGTTAACATCATCAGTCATAAGTCATGTTGATGCAGATACCCACTGCAATGTGATGGAAATGTCGCTTCACCTGTGTGGTTTTCTTCCCCCAAACTTAAGACCCTAGTCTCACTGAACTTGAGGAAAAGTTCAGGCAAACCCTAATTGAAAGACATTCTATAAAATATTGGACTTGAACTCAAAATTGTTAAGTTCATCAAAAACAAGGAAAGTCTATGAAACTATCACAGATCACAGGAGGCTAAGGAGACAGGATGACTAATGTAATGTAGTATCTTAGATGGGATACTGGAATATAAAAAGACATTTGAGAAGAGCTAGTGAAATTCTAAAAAAAACTGTTGTACTAAACATATCCTAATAATTAATGCAAAATGTTAACAAAGGGGAAAGTGGGTGCAGGGTATACAGGAACTCGTGGCTACTATCTTTGTAACTTTTCTGTAAACTTAAACTGTTCTTTTAAAAAGTGCATTTTTTACTTATTTAAAAAATAGTTCATTTGAAAAGTATAAAGCTTAAAATTCTGTAATGACATGTACCAACTGTGGAAGACACCAGCTTGGCTCAGCCAGCATCCATTTTCTCTCAATTCCGCTCCTCTAGCCTTATTGCCTGCTTCCCTAGACTGCTTAGTATTCATGCATGGCTGTGTTAACATTCTATCCAGTGAGACCTACAAGTCTGCCGCTGTCCTTTCTCCCTTACCATTTTTCCTGCCTGGAATTTGGAAACGTGACTGGTGCTACAGCAGGCAGGTGTTGACTGTGAGAAAAATGGCTTAATGTCATTAAGCCCTCTTACCAATTAAAACACGGCTTCAAATGAAGAAAATAATGCTATTATGTTTAAGCCATTGTCCTCAGGTCAGAAGTTGCCTGAAGTCAAATAAATTCCTAATTCACTTCAATTGCTACTATCTCTTAGTGATCTCTATTAACTTTAATACCTTAGCTATTAGGCTATTTTTTTTTATTTCCATGTTTAAACTACCAAGGTCATGTAACAAATTCTATTTTCTCTAATTAAGGGCGTAGTTTTGGATACCCTAAAAGCAGTAAGTGGTAGACAGATATTAGAGGACAAATATTATGGGAGCTTCAGCATGTTATTCACTATCAAAGATAATAGATGCATTTTATTGTGTGCTAACGCTCAGCTAAGACTCTGGACTCTACTGGACTCTAAACCTTAACTATGTTTAGGATGAAAAAGGGTCCACCCATGAAACTACAATTTTCCTAAATAAACATTAGCCATTTTTATGCATACTATGTTTTAATTAACTTCAGATGCATATATCTAAAATTGGCACACTAAGAAATATATCATAGTCATGGATATTTTTAACTTCATGAACTTCTTACTAGTTATGATCAATATGGCCCAGCTCCATAGGGAAGGTCTTAATTAAGAACTTAGAAAGGGTATAATAATTTGGGTTTCACATTCAATGTAATAACTTTTAAATTAGTTTTGTGATTCTAGAACATCAAACCCAATTTATAAAGTGCTGCATGATGGTTAAATAAATAAAACCAAGTGAGGGGCGCCTGGGTGGTGCAGTCGGTTAAGCGTCCGATTTCAGCCAGGTCACGATCTCGCGGTCTGTGAGTTCGAGCCCCGCGTCGGGCTCTGGGCTGATGGCTCAGAGCCTGGAGCCTGTTTCCGATTCTGTGTCTCCCTCTCTCTCTGCCCCTCCCCCATTCATGCTCTGTCTCTCTGTCCCAAAAAAAAAAAAAAAAAAAAAAAACCAAGTGAAATATTTCCATTACAAATAAAACACTTATTTGCTAATGTAGCCATAGGGATATTTGTATATTTTATGGCCTACATACAATTATATAATAGTAACATTATATTTCTTAATATAAAATAAAAATATTCTTTTTAAAAGGTTGATAAATACTAACAATTAAAGAAAAAATATAATGTATATGCATTTGTGTGAATTCTGTATATGTGTACATATATACACACACATGAAAATTTGAGTGTGCCCATTTCCCAGAGAACCACATGTGACCTTAGTAAACATTTTCAAATAAAGCTCCTACTCTTTTTTCTTTTTACTTGCTCCTTTCATATCTGTTTATTTTTTTTCAGATTTATTTTTCTTCTTTTGGTTTACTTTGGGTATATTCATAGTAAATATTGCAATAAATCATGAATGACTGATTTATAGTCTTTGAAATAAACTCATTAAATCATTTATTTATCTGAAAATCTCTAAGTGAATTCTTATCCTGGCACAAGGGGAACAAAAGCAAACAGTGAAAATAGAACAAATAATTCTGAAAATATCAAGTAAAATAGTTATTTTATTGTGATAGAATAAAAATTAGATATTTGACAACTTCTTGGATGAATTCCAGTGGCCAATAACAAACTTCAGAACTGAAAACATATAGCACTTAGGCAATCTCTCTGATGCGCTTTGCTTGTTAAACCAAAAAGAAAGTTAATATTTAGAGGGAACCAGTCTTTAATCTCAACCCTCCAATCTAACACAAAGAGATATTTTAATAGCCACAGAAAGCATATGCTTAGAAAATGTCTTCAGTTTGGTTTTTAAAATTTTTATTTTTCTTTTTCTTAAAAAATTTTTTTAATGTTTATTTATTTTGAGAGAGTATGCATGCATGTGAGCAGGGGGAGGGGCAGAGACAGAGGTAGAGAGAGAATCCCAAGCAGGCTCTGCATTGTCAGTGCAGAGCCCAATGCTGGCAGAGCCTAATTGAGGCAGAGTCTAATGTGGGGCTCAATCCCACAAACCATGAGATCATGACCTGAGCAGAAATCAAGAGTCGGATGCTTAACCCTTTGAACCACCCAGGGACCCCTATTTTTCTTAACCTACTTCTTTATATTGACTTCACCTTGGCATCATGGAATATGGTTTTGAAATTTCTAAATGAAAAATTACAGTTAAGATGTGAAAGGCAAAACAATAAAGCTTCTAGAAGAGCATCTTCATGGGCTATGGAGTTGTTAAAAATTTAACAGGGCATAAAAATGGATTCACCATTAAAAGTTTTCAGGGGCGCCTGGGTTGTTCAGTCAGTTGAACGTCTGACTTTGGCTCAGGTCATGGTCTTGCAGTTCATGAGTTTGAGCCCCGCATTGGGCTCTGTGCTGACAGCTCAGAACCTGGAGCCTGCTTAGGATTCTGTCTTTCTCTCCCTCTGCCCCTCCCCCACTTGTACCCTGTCTCTTTCTCAAAAATAAATAAAACATTAAAAAAAAAGTTTTCAAAACTATGGCACAATAAATTGAACAATTTCTTATTTGCTAAAAGATGCCATTAAGAGAGAAAACTTGTCACCAACAGATTGGGAGAAATATATTTGTAATGCATTTTACTAGCCAATGTTTTGAATCAAGAATAAAAATAAAGAAATTTAAAAAGGGGAAAAAAAACAATAGGAAAAATGGAGGGTATTTCACCAAAATAAAAAGTTTATCAAATGATTAATAAACATCTAAAAAGAAGCTCAGTTTCTTTATCTGAGAAATGCACATTAATCACTATGAAATACTATTATACACACACACATATACACAAGCATACACACATTCACAATAATGGATAAAATTAAAAAGAAATAAAATACTAGGTTCTGGCAAGGGAATGGAATAAAAAGATATTATATACTCAATCAGTTAATCGCTTTGAAAAAAGTTGTTGGCACTATCTATTAAAATTGAAGCAGGGGCACCTGGGTGGCTCAGTCTGTTCAGTGTAGGACTTCGGCTCAGGTCATGATCGGTTCGTGGGTTCAAGCCCCGCATCGGGCTCTGTGCTGACAAGCTCAGAGCCCGGAGCCTGCTTCAGATTCCGTGTCTCCCTCTCTCTCTGCCTCTCTCCCACTCACACTCTGTGTCTCTTTCTCTCCCAAAAATAAATAAACATTAAAAATTTTTTTTAAATAAAAAAAAAATAAAATTGAGGTAAAATATACCCTATGACTAAAAATTCCTCTTGTAAGTGTGAATATGGATGGCCTTTGACAGCAAGTATTCCTTCAAATTAATTAATGTTTTAGATTTTTATAGCCTAGACTTTGTATATGCTGACCTCATAATGACAAATATATAGATGTATACTTTTATTATGTATCCAAAAACAAAGCCTATAATAAAATGTTAAAACAATCATGACTGAATCTTAACACACTACCACACAAAACACAAGAAATGTGTATTATGTTTAGTCAAGACATGTACGAACTGTCCATAGCTGCATTATTTGTAATAACCTAAAACTAGAAATAACACAAATGTCCATCAATGGTACAATTGATAAATAAATTGTGGTATATGCATATAATAGGCTATCACATGGCTATGAAAATGAACAAATTAATGTCGCACACAAATACTACATGTATTAACATTGATAAATCTCATTAATGAAAGTAGCTACACACAAGAATACATACTCTATGCTGATTTCATTTTTCTAGAGCTCAAAACCAAGTAAAACTAATCTATGGCGTTAGAAGAATATTGGTTAGCTTTGGGATGAAGAATGAGAGTAATTATGGGGATAAATATTAAGGGGGCTTCTCAGTTCCCGATGTTCTATTTTTTTTTTTTAATTTTTTTTTTTCAACGTTTATTTATTTTTGGGACAGAGAGAGACAGAGCATGAACGGGGGAGGGGCAGAGAGAGAGGGAGACACAGAATCGGAAACAGGCTCCAGGCTCCGAGCCATCAGCCCAGAGCCTGACGCGGGGCTCGAACTCACGGACCGCGAGATCGTGACCTGGCTGAAGTCGGACGCTTAACCGACTGCGCCACCCAGGCGCCCCTGTTCTATTTTTTTAACCTAAGTGCTAATTATATGTCTTTTTTCATTTTGTGATAATTTTTGAACTATGCACCTACAAAACTGTACTTTTCTGTATAAATATCATACTTCAATAAAAATTATTAAAAATGAAGTTATGCCCTAATTGTTTTCTAGTTTCAAAGCATTGACACATATATTTATTTTGCCTAATACGTACAATATTTGATGCAAGTATGCAAGTTATATACATACCTTTAAAATTGAGACTAGGAGCCATTTTATATTTTATTTATTATCAGATGTTTAGTACAAATTTTAAAAAGAAAAAAAGAATTCATATATTTATTTTATTTTTATTATTTTATTTTTGTTATTTTTGTATATGTTTGTGTGTGAGAGAGGAAGAGACAGAGAGAGAGGAGTAGAGTGACAGAGTTCTTTTTCCAATTGTGTGGCAATATATTGTGAAATTATTTCCAGGGTCAGATTTTTCTTTTTTTTCTTTCCAATTTTTATTTAAATTCTAGTTAGTTAACACATAGTGTAATATTGGTTTCAGGAGTAGGATTTAGTGATTCATCACTTGCACATAACACTCAGTGCTCATCATAACAAGTGCCCTCCTTAACGCTCATCACCCGTTTTTCAAAGCCTTTGCTTCAGTTATCAAAGCCAAAGTTAGTTTTCAGACACAAGTGGCCTAATTACAACTGCTGGAGAAACACAGAATTTAATGCCATTAGCAAATTTTTTCAGAATGAAATTTTGTGACAAGATTAAATTTGGTCACCAATAACTCACTTTAAAACAATTAATATGGAATGCATACCTCTTAAAGAAACAAAAGATCTTCAAACAACTTCAACTGACAAATCAGCAATTATAAAAAAAATAAAAATTGGGGCGCCTGGGTGGTGCAGTGGGTTAAGCGTCCAACTTCAGCCAGGTCGCGATCTCGCGGTCCGTGAGTTCGAGCCCCGCGTCAGGCTCTGGGCTGATGGCTCGGAGCCTGGAGCCTGTTTCCGATTCTGTGTCTCCCTCTCTCTCTGCCCCTCCCCCGTTCATGCTCTGTCTCGCTCTGTCCCAAAAATAAATAAACGTTGAAAAAAAAATTTAAAAAATTAAAAAAAATAAAAAAATAAAAATAAGAATAAAATAAAAACAAGTAGGAGAGTCACAGAACTTCATCTCACTTAGTCCAAACCTTCTATTACACAAATGAAGCTCACCTGTTTTCCTGCATAGACAGTATAAATCTAGACAGTATAAATTAATAACTAACTTTGGCTTATTGTCTGTGGATTAGGGATTCCAGGGCTCCTGGGATCTAGAGGAGTGTTCTTTCCTAGTCCTCATTCAGCATACCTGTACTGTCATAGACCTGCGGTTAGAATAAACATTTAGCTGTAAGTTCCAATGAACCTGTACCTCAGTTCACAGTTTCAACCCCCATGAAGAAAACAAAAATAACAATAACAAAAACATGCAAATCACTGTGGTACCTGAACCAAATCTGAGATTATTTCTCTCTATATGACAAATCACCACATTGGTATGGGCTCTGTTCAAAACAGAATGAATGAATGAATGAATGAATGATTATTAAAGTGACAACTCATTGTAAAGTAAGATTCAAAGGTATCTTGTCATGGTGATTGAGAATAAATGTCCTGACACACAGGTGAAATGAGGGCATCTCCCCAATTACTAAAACCAATAAAAGTAGGTAGTTTCTTAAAAAAAAAAAGAAAGAAAGAAAGAAAAAAGAAACCAGGAATAATGTTTATTTCTCTAAATTTTGTTTTAAAAGATAAAATGGTGAGATACATTGCATTTACCAAAGACCACTGAGCATTTTTTTTTCAAATATAAATTGCTACTTTAGTTTTAAAGATTTCTTTCTATGGCAAAATTAAATTTTATTGTAGGCTAAGACATAATTTTAATCGAATCATGTCATGTAGATGATCCACATTTATCTAAACCTTTAAAAATAATTTTTTCAAAGTGCTTAATCCTTTCACTTAACAAACATTATTGGGTAACTATGATGTAGAAATTAGTGTGCCATTTTTTTAATGTACATAGCATTCACTCTTCCAAAAGAGTTCCCAACTACTTTACAAGATTTTCCAACCACTTTGCAAGATGCATTATTCCCCTAGCTAGTGGTATATGGTGCCTTACAACAGACCAATCAACCACTGTTAGGGAGCTAAGATTCCTTCAAAAAGTATGTCATCTCTACGATGCAATTTTCTAATACTTTGGCTTATTCACCTTTTCATAGCACTACGCCAGGTAGACAGAAGTGGTGTGCAAACTATACCTGTGCTATCAAAAAACTTCAAACTTAATTTCAGTGAACTTCCATATTAAATAAGTACTGTGTCCAAGGCAATGTCAGGTATTCACACTGGCAAGTGCATCTTCCCAATACATTCTTATTATTCAGCATACATCGGCCTTGTGAGAATTTTGTATTTATAATCCATGTTAAATATTTTTTGAAGTGTTGCAGAGGTCATACTAGTTTTCATTGATTTTAACCCTGCTGAAATATTAAGAATGTGAAGTTAGTTTCTTTAAAGTATTTGAAACATATTTCTTTTATAATAACAGCAAGTGCTGGCTCTTGAAAGTGTTCTGTTGACATTATCCATATCTGAAATGAAATTGTTGAACTCAAAGTTCATTGAAAATATATTGCAGTTAAACACATGATAGGCAACATATTAAATCCATGGAATCCATTATAGCTCAGATGACCCAATATTAATGGTACTGAAACAGAAACCAAGAGTGTTCCCAACTGTGGAGTAGAATAAGTTTCAATGGTATTTCTTCAGCTGAATACCTGTAAGTTGATAAAGTGCTCATTCCTAAAGTTCAGTCCCATGCTGTACGTATAATGCCTTGGAAAATCAAGGAAGTCCTGCTTGCATCCTTGATTTTTTTTTAACCACATCATTTTATTATTCCAAACTGTATGTCAAAATACAGATTTGCGAACAACAGGCACCTGAAAATTATTTTTAAGTGGTCAGAAACTTTATGGTGTGAAGATTATATTGATTATAATTTATCTTTGTGAGAACAGATACATAGACGCATCTGCATCAGCATAAGGATGTTGATTTCCACGGAGTACAGCAAGTTTCCCAGCTTTTTCTAGATATAACAGGTATCCAAATTTTAAAATGTGACCCATAACTTGTTTAATATTGACAAATGTTTAATGTTTATTGTCTGTCATTTAACAAATGTTAAATGTTTAATGTCTATGTTCCATAAAAGATTTTATTTTTTTATTTATTTATTTTTTTTTAACGTTTATTTATTTTTGAGACAGACAGAGACAAAGCATGAACGGGGGAGGGGCAGAGAGAGAGGGAAACCAGAATCGGAAGCAGGCTCTAGGCTCTGAGCCATCAGCCCAGAGCCAGACGCGGGGCTCGAAACCTAAGCTGAAATTGGACGCTTAACCGACTGAGCCACCCAGACGCCCCTCCATAACAGATTTTAAACCACTGAGGAAAATACCAAATAAAAGAGCTTTTTTTGTTGTTTTTTTGTGTGTGTGTGTGTGTGTGTTTTAATGAAAACAACTGCATCAAACTCAAAATTAAATATTTCAAAAATTCATGGGAAGTTCTAGAAGTCAGGCTAACAATTGAAATGGCGCAGAATTTATAGCATTTCTATATCAGAGTTTCTGGATAGATAGATATTTTCACTTCCTACATTTGATTTGCATGAGGATAGTCTATAACCCTATTTCTCTGGTCATTTTAATGCAAGCATTATAAAGTTGTTGAAAAGGTATTTCATATATTTTTAATAAAATAATTATAAAAAATAAAATGATCATGAGTAATGTAACAGAAAGAGTATGGAAAAGGGAAATAAAATATATAGCCGGGGGCACCTGGTAGCTCAGTCCATTAAGCGTCTGACTTCAGCTCAGGCCATGACCTTCCGGTCCATGGGTTCCAACCCCATATTGGACTCTGTGCTGGCAGCTCAAAGCCTGGAGCCTGCTTGGGATTCTGTGTTTCCCTCTCTCTCTGCCCCTCCCTTGCTCACGCTCTGTTTCTCTCTCTCTCAAAAATAAGTGAACGTTAAAAAAATTTAAAGAAATACATAGACCTAACAAATCACTAAAACTTTTTAAGCCTCAGTTTCCTAATTTTATACAATTAGGAATACTAATATCTGCTGTGGTCTCCCCATAGGGTTATTATTGGGGAAGCAAATGTGTCCATGTAATATGAAGGCACTTGGCAAACTGTAAAGTGCATTAAGCCTAAGATTTGAAGGCATCTGTTCAATTACATGAGAAAGCCTTCAGCCCATAAAGAAATAAATAGCTAGTGTGACATCTTCCTTGGCAATGAAATTTCTCCCCTAGGACTCTCCCTACAGGCTCAATTCCAGAAGACTGAACGGAACTCTCTGGGAAAATGCGGAACCAAATTTGAGCTGTTTCAAGGGCGGCGAGAGGCTGCATGGCACCACAGGCTTTTAGTGGATAGCCTGCACTGGTGTCTTGGGGAGAGCTGCACTATGGTCCAAGGAAGAATCGAGATTCCCACGTGCTCAAACAACCTGGGATTGGGGAAGAAATGTTCATGACCAGAGGAGCACTGGGTTATTGGAAATATATATCTCACTTCTAGGTCTGCTTTCTCTCACCAACTGTTGTGCCTATTAGCACTAATATTTTCTCTCCTCAGCTCTTCCTTCCTTTTTCTTTTTCATTTACTCCAAGTGCAGACAATTTAGCAAACTGCAGATGTTAGCCAAGAAAGTTACTTCATTTTGGACCTAGGCTTATGGTTTTTAAATTAATATTTATTTTGGCCCACATTTTACTTTTGTTTATATTTTTCCCTGACAATCTAAGTTACACTTGAAAAGAGTCATTTACAATGCAGCATCTGATGCTGGCCTCCAAGAATAATGGGAATGAAACTTGACATTAGCAATAATCAGATATGCTGTGTACAGGACTCTAGAACAGCCCCTCAGAATTGATTCCTAAGAAACTCTTTATAAAATGTACTGACACAGAAGCACATTGAAAGCTGAAGAGATTTTCTTCTTATCCACCCCCTCCTTTTTATCTTTTTATTTTTATCTTTTGTTAAACAATCTTTTTGATAAATAGGTCTATAAGGGAAACTTTCCAAGAAATTTGTGAAGAGGGTTGGAATCTCTAAGATGCTTATCTACAGAGTTTAATGCCTGTAGGAGAATGTGACAGAGTTCTGTGTTTCAGAAGAGATTTTTGCACAATACCCACTGGAGAGTGTAGACTTTAGAGGTAAAAGAGAATGTTGTGGAGATTCTTCATAATAAATATTCTAATTTTCAAAGCACTCTCAAGGCTGTCTATCAAACAAATGTGTACAAAGAGATCTAATCTCAATACAACTGTAGCATTAAGTGTATTCGATTTCCCTTTGCTTTAACTTTCTATAAAAGAGAAAACTTGCTGCAATCGTGGACAATTTCACCTCTCTTTGTTTAGACAAACAATTAAATTGAACCAAGGAGGTACAAAATCCACACATTAAGTATCTGATTGCTTAGTTAAGCCTTTGGCTTATATCCTATCAGGCAGCTCTAGGCATTCTTATTTCCACTTCTCAGCTCCTTTCTGACCATAGCTTCCTTTGGTTATCTTAACTTCTCTCCCAATTTTTAATGACTGATTATCCAGCCAATAAGTTGACATCTGTAGATCCAACCTTATAGTCACTCTTTTCTACTTGGATGCATTGAAGCTCTCCACAGCATTTCACCAACTCCTCCACTGAGTTCTGGATCTTTCCCATGGACAGTTTTCTCTTCGTCTCTCTGTATAAATTTATAAGAGAAAACACAGAACTTCCACGCCCCCACCCCCACCCCCCACACAAATTTACCAGGTGAAATTCTCAGAATATGAGAAGAGGGTCTCTAAGCGGAATGAGATTAAAGGTGTCCTTACAAAGGAAGAGAAGTAGGCATTAGGGTAGAGAAAGAAAAAATATAATTTTCATTTCTAATATTATAGCTCCTATGCTGTATGTTGAAGTCTGGGCTAGGTAAGCTGTTTGTCTGACCCAATGTGGAATTTCTTATGATTTTTTATATTCCTCCAAAGCACATAACAGATGGTTATTGAGTTGAAACCTAACCAGTCACTGACCATTAATAATGGCATCAAGCTCAGCTCTGGGAGCTGAACCTTAGGTTCGGGGCATGGGGAATGTGTAGACAAGAACAGCATTCTGATTCCTATCCCTTTGTTTGCTACTCACTCCCTTCAAAGTCTTGTCTTGGACTAAGAAATGAGTTCCCACTTAGTGATGAAACCATGAAAAATGAATTGCATTTCTGAGATATTTCTTTTTTTTAATTTGAAAGAGGGGGAGGAGTGGGTGAAAGGCAGAGGAAAAGAGGGAGAGAGGGAGAGAGGGAGAAAGGGAGAGAGAGAGAGCGAGAGAGAGAGAGAGAGAGAATCTCAAGCAGCCTTCATGCCCTTGTGGGGCTCGATCCCATGACTGTGAAATCATGATCTGAACTGAAATCAAGAGTTGGAAGCTTAATGGATTGAACCATCCAGGTGCCCCTTTGGGAGCAAAGGGCAGTAGGAATGGGGATGATGAGGCATGGGCAGAATATTCTTTTTTTAATCTAAGAGTGGACTGATTAAGTACACAATAAAGAGCAAGAGGCCCTCTCACCAGTGGAACAGAGACTGAAATTCCTAATGACTAGAGTTAACTCAGGAGAGTTGAGCTTGTGAATGGATTAGATACCAGGGACATGGGGGCCTGAAACAGTTGTTTTATGGGACTGCAGAATACAAAGGGTAACATCTCTTTCTTTCTCTGCTTCAGACTCTTTCCTCCCTTAGGAAATCTCAGTAGTAGAGGTTGAACAGCTCTTTTTATTTAACAGTTATGTGTGCTGGGGGTGCCTGGGTGGCTCGGTGGGTTGAGCATCCGACTTTGGCTCAGGTCATGATATCACTGTTCTGAGTTCGAGCCCTGCGTTGGGCTCTGTGCTGACAGCTCAGAGCCTGGAGCTTGCTGCAGATTCTGTGTCTCCCTCTCTCTCCACCCCTTCCCCACTCGTGCTCTGTCTCTCTCTCTCAAAAATAAAATAAACATTTAAAACAAAACACAATTATGTGTGCTGCACTTTTCTGCTTGTTGAACAGCAAGCTGGCTTTTCTCTAGGGGCCATGCAGCAGTAAGTTCCAGTGTGGTTCTGAATTACCTTCAATTGCACTTCAAGGTCAAAGATCATAGCATTACAGGTAATCCAAGGTTGGAGTTGGGTTTAACTTTGCAGACAAGCATCTTCTCTATCCTTCACCCATGTCTACTGGCCAGGGCAACCAGATTCATCTAACTTTGGCTTAGATAAGACATGGAGCTAGATCACAGTGAATGTTTTCTCCTCCCATGATGAATAATGTTAGTTTCATAGTTAAAGGTCATAAATGAGATATATACACTTCAACCTTAAAAATAATTTTTAACAGGGGCACCTGGGTGGCTCAATTGGTTAAGCATCTGACTTCAGCTCAGGTCATAGTCTCGCCATCCATGAGTTTAAGCCCCACGATGGGGTCTGTGTTGACAGCTCAGAGTCAGGATCCTGCTTCAAATTCTGTGTCTCCCTCTCTCTCTGCCCCTCCCCTGCTCACACTCTGTCTGTCTCTCTCTTTCAAAAATAAATAAACATTACAATTTTTTTAAATAATAATTTTTAACATTCATTAAGCAACTAGTTTTACTGGGTGCCTACCTTGTTTGAAATTCTCATCCAGGTCCTGATAAAATAAGAAAATGAAGGGGTTCCTAGGTGGCTCAGTCAGTTAAACATCCAACTTTGGCTCAGGTCATGATCTCACAATTTGTGGGTTTGAGCCCCACGTCGGCCTCTGTGCTGACAGCTCAAAAACCTGGAGCCTGCTTGGAATTCTGTGTTTCCCTCTCTCTCTGTCCCTCCCCTGCTTACACTCTGTCTCTCAAAAAATAAATAAACATTAAAAATTTTAAAAATAATAAAATGAATAAGATAAAGTATATGCTCTCAGTAGGATCTTATAATTTTCTGGGCTCATTTAGAATACTCAATATATAGTTTCTTTTTTTTTTAATGTTTATTTATTTTGAGAGAGAGAGAGCACGCATGAGCAGGGGAGGGGCAGAGAGGAATTGAGAGTAAGCAGTCTCCTCACTGTCAGCACAGAGCCTGATGCGGGGCTGAACTCAAGAACAGTGAGATTATGACATGAGCCAAAACCAAGAGTTGGACACTTAACCGACTGAGCCATTCAGGCGCCCCTAGAATACTCAATACATAGTTTCCCATTATTTCCACCTTAGTGACAATGCCCTCCCACCCACTCTCCATCTCAAAATTATCCATGGCTATTCTTTCATACTGGTTAATGTAGGAAATGGAACAAACATTTATAGAGTGCTAAATGCTTTCTATGTGTTATCATTCTTAATCTTTATTGATACTAAGATTTTTATCGCTATTATATAATCAAGTCTATTGATATTTAAAAACCAGTATGTCACTGGTTACACAAAATAATTAAGTGGAAGAAATATGTTCACTAGGTCCAGCTGACTCCTATGTGCACATTTTCCTACTAGCAAACATTTTTTCTACATGGCATCTGTCTTGGGTAAATTTAACAACAATCTCTTAAAAAGCACAAAGCCCATGGGAAATTATGTAACTAGAAAATATGCTTTATCATTTAATTTTTCATTCATTTTCATTCATTCATTTTTCATTCATTTTGTACCTAATATTTATTAGATTTGATCCCTGCTTTCCATTTAGTCCTCTATTTCATTTAGTCTTGATGAAGGAGCATAAGGCAAGCTGACAGGCAGCGAACAACTCCCTCCACCCCCTCAGGTGGGATATGTATGACCTTCCTCAGGCACTCCTGGCTTCCCAAGGCAAAGGAAAAGGGAAAACAAGTGGTTAACTGATAGAGGTCACAGTCATGCAGGACCTGAGTCTCCATCAGTTTACATATGTTTTAGTAAACTACAAGAAAAAGGCAATCTTACCAATAGCCTAATCTCCAGAAACCTATAGACTCAGTTTCCTGGAGCCCCAACATCACTCTCCCCTCCATAGTGATGTGGGCAAAAAAGGCAAGAAGGAAATGGTAGGTAAAATTAAATTTCTTTATAACCTGTAGCCCACTGACAAATACTTGATAGGCAGAGTATATAACATTTCTCCAGGAACTCCCTACTGTCTAAATGTTAATGCCTTACAAGAGGATAAATCAACCTCTGCTTGACAATAGTCAGGCCTCCAGTATCTTATATGAGTCTTCTTTAGTGTATAAAAGTTCTTCCTTTTGGAACAGTCCCTTTTGACTTTCCTCCCCCAATTCCATAGTATATAATCAGTCACTCCTCATAACCCCAGTGCAGCTCTTTCTGCCCACAGGTCCTGCCCCCATGCTTTAATAAAATCACCCTTTTACACCAAAGACATCACAAGAATTCTTTCTTGGCTGTCAGCTCTGGACCCCCACCACTCCGGAATCCCTTTAGTCTCTAGACAAATTAGTCTCCATTTCCTCTCTATGATTTTCAAATGTACATGTTGCAGTATTAATGAATAACCATAAAATATATATTTTTTTTATTTTACCATGCCCCTTGAACTATAAATGCCTTGAGAGTAGAGAATGAACTCACATTAAACATGAAGCCTGGGGCAAATAAGCCCTCAAAACATAATCAGCAACAGAAACTTATCATATAGTGTTTGTCTTCTTACAACTGAAAAATTATTCCTATATTATTCTTTTGCTATGTAATCATGAAACTCTACATGTAATCATGTAGTTTCTATATTATTCTTTTGCCATGTAATTTGTATGAGTGTACAAAGACTTTAAGTAAGCAGGTCCCCTGATGATTTCTTTCTGGTACCTCAGATGCATTATGTGGACTTTTCTAGATGCAAACAGGTGGATAAAATTACTTCTCCAGACTCTTTTCAAACTTCCTGAGGAATCTATGTCTAATATCTCTCACATTAGCACCTATAACAGAGTGCCTGGTTAACAGAGAGTTAATACACATCCCTCACACCTGGTTTCTGTCTGAGCTGTGACAGTAATTACAGGTCCCTAGCCAAAGATAACATCGAAAGTTGGACAGATGCTCAGTTCCTCCAATGCTGAAATGAAATATTACTTTTCAACCATGATAGTCCCTGATACCATCCCAATCCTCTTTTCACTAAAATGTCAAATCCACGAGCAGAGTATTAGGAAATAAAATGGATGTACTGTCTGACTCTATAGTGTATCTACAACATGAGGTTGTCAGTATTCTCAGAAATACTTACACTCTTAGGAAAATAGTATTAAGTGGCCCTGTTACACACGAGACTCAAGTGTCTTTTGTATCTTTATAAACTAGGAAGATGAATCATTTTATGTTTCACATAGATCTAAGAAAGAGAGAGTATAAGCTATTTCTTATAGGCAAAGAAATGCTGTTTTTAAGGAGTTAGTGCAAATTTTGATGTTGGTATTATTATATTTGGAAAAAGTCCTAATCTCTTAGATATACATAATGGAGCATTTATACATGAAAAATATGAATCTAGGATTTGCTTTAAAATAACTGAAGGCAAAAACCACACTTGATGGGCGCAATAGGCAAAACAAAAATGGCAGGAAATGTATGATTGTTGAAGCTACCGGAGGGTAAATGATTGCCCATTGTGCTTCTTTCTCTACTTTTGAGTATATTTTAAATATTCCAAAATAAAAAACTAACAAATGTTTTCTCCTCCCATAATGAAAAAAAGTTAGTCTCATAGCGAAACGTCGTACAAGATATATAAACCTCAAATACAACTAAAGGGTTTCTTTCATAATTTTTTCCCAAACAGCAACTATTTCCTTGCTTATTTTTTTTTACTAACTTGACTAATTGTTAGATCAAAGCATAAAACACAGTTTAAGAATTCTTTAAAGTCCTAAAGCTACATGAAAAGAATGGAAGGAATGTGAAATAGTTTCTTCTGCAACATTATATTTCATGAAAGTAGCACTTCCCACCCCCATGCTATTTTCCTTCCACAGGCTTTTGTCACTGACAGACTCCTCCAAAACATTGCTAGTTCCCATTCTTTGTCTCTCACTCTTTGTCTTTAATCTTTGTTTCTTGATCCGCCTGGATCTTTCTTAGCAACTGACCCTTCTTCCACAAATTTAACCTCTCAAAAGCATTTATTTGAACCAGTTCCTCAAGGATAAATGCAAAAGTGGCTTGCTTTTCCTAAAAAGATATTTCTTGCTGCGTGATTTCTGTGTGCTACTTTGTACTGACACCACTGTTTGACTGACCTTTAATTTTCTGTATTGCTTCTCCCTCTGCTAGCAATAATCTATTGATCCCTTTCCGCTAGGTTTTGAGTTGAGCCTTCTGCTCATGCTTCAACTCTAGATAAACTGTTTGGTCCAAGACCCTTTTCCAGCTTAGATTTCGCTTCCTGGCATTTAGCTCTACCAGTCCATTCTGGCACTTGCGCTTAGCTAAATGTTGCTAGCTTGCTCCTGGTCCCGACTCACGTCTGTGACTACACATCTCCCCTCAGATAATATATTCAGAGAGAGGTGTTGGCATTTTGTGGAAATGCAATCCACCAATTTCGGTGGAAAACATTGTTTCATATGGGTTTTTACATAAAATGATCACACACACCACATACATGCAAACGTACTCATAATTTCCTATTTTATGCATTTGCATCATACATAGAAATTGTATCATACATTAATACTAAAGACACCTTCACAGTATGCTGATTCTTCTGCATCTAAAATATATATCACTACCAAGTCAATTGAGGCAAATTCTTCACATTTTCAGTTTTTCCCCAAATGAGTCCAAGGACCAATTCATTTCATATCAGCCTCCTCTAAAACTATAGTCCATATGAAGAAAAAAGATAAAAAATACAGTATTTCTTGTAAAAAAATTGTTCAATAGATGATTTCAAAAAGAAGTCCTTGCATGTCTTAATAAATCATTTAAAACATAGTATATGGTACACAATGATGTTTGTTAAAAATAAAGAATATTTACATGTGGTGAATAGATCCCTTCTTTGAGTTTATATTTTATATAAACTTTTAAAATTATGAACTTTTAAAGTTAAAAACTTTTCGGTGAAGTACGACAAAAAAACATCAGAAAGGATAAAATATTACAATAAAAGTAAAACAAAATACATTAAATTATGGCAATCATAATTGGTTAAAGCTCATCTATGAAAAATTCAAAATAGATCAAAACACAAAAATGAAATATTACATCTATTTTCAAAAATGACATTGGCTCATAACTTGTCCTGGTGTAGGAGATATTTGTCAGTTTGGGTCATCCATCATCTATTTCCCTTCTCAAATAGAACCACAATTTCCTCCCTTCGTCCCCAGTGAATGATCTACACTTTTACAACTGGATACTATCTTCTAGGATTTAAATACTGAAATCATTACACAAGGATGGAAGAAAAATCTGTAGTTCATACAACCCAGTGGTGGCGCCCAGTCTGTACTGCTACAGAGATCTTCCTGGCTTTTGTGCATCTCCAGAATTCCTTGGTTTTAATTCATTTTTCAACCCTATTCTCCTGCCTTTCTCAGAATTCTGTCAACTCTCAGTGTTGCATTCTTATGTTTTCAACAAATTTGCTGCGTGTTCGCCAACATCGGTTTTGTCTGTTTGCCGAGAAAGACTCCAATTCATATAAATAATGATACAAGAAAAAGAACTAATCATAGACACTTAGAAAATTATAGGGCATTTGGGACTGTGCTGTTGAGATGGGGTAGAAGAGCAATAATGTCATACATATGTATTCACGTATACATATACAGAGAGAGAGAGAGAGAGAGAGAGAGAGAGAGAGAGACATAGCTGTAGCTATAGGTACATACACACTTATATTGTACCCTAGGGTGGAAAATTTGGAGGCCTACAAGAAAATAGCCAATTAAAGTATTAACTTAATATCACCCAGAACAAAGTCTCACTGAGAGCAAGTTACTGGTGCCATAAAACATTTTGAAGAGCATGGGGAATTCAAGTACCTTTGGTAGGGTAGCTGATTTCCATGACAATGCAAAAGAATGCCAAACCTCAAATTACTACCTTAAAGAATAAACTGATGCTCATAAAAGACAAAGAATTCAACTGATCCTGTAGTTTAGTAATGTACAACTTAATTCTTTGTTTGCTTTTCATTTATGGCCATAAGACAATGATCACAAAGATGGAAAGGAAGAAATGAGTCACTCATTCTCTCCTAGGAAGCACTCTCCACTGACTACAATTGCCTAAGGGAGTTCTTTCCATTCTTTGGAAGTTGCCCTTTCTCACTGGCTTAAAAAAAGCTATTATTTCCTTGCCTGAGGAAGCTCCCTTAGTAGAGGTAGTTAATAATTCTTCACATGCTTTAGTCCATCATTATTATACCAGTAACTAAAACCAGACTCCAGAATACCCCAGGGTATCATATGTAGGATTAAACTTGTGTAGAGAAGACTAACAAACCATAAGAATGGCAAGAATTTGCTGATTTATACTGTCAAAATCTGTTATTTTGGACTTTGAGAGTACATGACAAAGGAAGGCAAAATTAAATCTAGATTGGTATAAATTTGTTAAAATCAATGTACTTACCAGAAAATATATTTATAACGTGTCATCTGAAACACCTAGTATGTCCCTCAACTTTATTGGTATGTATAATAAACCTGGACCTAACATTGACTCTCTAAAGGAACTTGATATGCCAGAAATCCTTGGGAAAAATATAGGCAGAATTCAGTCTTCAAGAAATTGGAAAAATGGGGCGCCTGGGTGGCGCAGTCGGTTAAGCGTCCGACTTCAGCCAGGTCACGATCTCGCGGTCCGTGAGTTCGAGCCCCGCGTCGGGCTCTGGGCTGATGGCTCAGAGCCTGGAGCCTGTTTCCGATTCTGTGACTCCCTCTCTCTCTGCCCCTCCCCCGTTCATGCTCTGTCTCTCCCTGTCCCAAAAATAAATAAACGTTGAAAAAAAAAAATTAAAAAAAAAAAAAAGAAATTGGAAAAATGGAGTTTTGTTGCTACCATTCATAAATATCTCCTCATTTTTCCCTAAAATTGTCCTCAAAGAGGATTAAAAAAATTCCCTTTATTAAAATGTTGTGACATACATTGGTACAGGTTGCATCAGTATCTGTAAAAGTCCAATTTGTTGACTGTCTCTCTAAACTTAGAATCATCATGATAGACACTATAGTTAAAATAGGCTCCACCATCTCAGTAGGAATAAAAAAATTCCATAGAGAAAGAGTCTAGGACACGATACCAGAAGTCTGAGATGACTATACACCAAACAGTAATTAGAATATTCTGATTTGCAAAAATCTCTGGTGGTGGTTAATCATGACATCCCTGAAAATGAATTATATATGCAAAATATCAAGGTTTTATTTAATTTATATGCCAAAAATACTATTTTAAAACTTTAAAAAAAAAAACAAAGAAAAAGTTCAATCTGGGAGCAGAGAACTAGAAGGTAAAAACAAAAACAAAAGTGATAAATTGGCATTGATCCTTTTTTGCCATGGTAAAATTTGTAAATATTGGCAAAAAAGAACTTAGGTTTTAATGATTTTAATACTCAGTTCAGGAAAAAGAAACTCTGAAAGCCCAATAAATATATGCCTAGGTAACCAATCCCACTTATAATTCAGAAAGTGCAAGGTAAAACAAAACTGAGGTAGTTTGGTACATATCAGAAAAGTCTGATAATACTAAGGCTTGTACACTGTATTTGTGTTGTAAATGTATACAGCCATATTTAAGAATTATTAATACTGTCTAAAAAGCTAAAACTAGATTGACCCTAAAACCTAGAAATTCTACCTCTAGGTATGTAGAAAACTGTGTACAAAAAGACATAAAGAATGTTCATGATAATATTGACTAAATAGAGACAAATTGGAAATCATCTAAATATCTGTCAAAAAGTGGAAAGATAAATTATGGTATACTCATACAGTGGAATAACATACAATTATTAAAATAGAATTACCTCTACCCATATACATAAATATCAAAAATGCAAAGTTGAACTAAAGGAACATGTTACTTAAGAATACATAAGGTATGATCCCTTTTAAATGACATTTTTTAAAAACATGAAAACGAGTGTTTATTGTTTGTACAGTGACAAGACAACATGTGTGTACTTAATCTCTTAGATACTGAAATTTCTAAACTATCAGATCAAGAGTATCAGATATGGTTACAAATTTTTTTATAAATCTGTCAAAATGTTCAACAGTGAGAAGAAACACTCTCACTTCTACATCTTTGTTTTCTAAATCGATGACTAGGAGAAAGTCACTAAGTATACATATATATTGGTCACTAAGTATACATATATACTGAATTTTGTGCCTCAGTCATGAAACTGAGTGTTTGCTATTCCATTTCTTAATACTATAAAAACAAATCAGAACATCCCATGTTGTGTTACTACAGTATATCAGGGATTTTGAAAGTCTACATAAGCTAAAACTTGCAGACATGTAATAATTAGGGACAACAAACCCAAGTCTAGAATAACTATTCCAACAAGGACAAATTTTAGTTTTCTTTCCAAGATAAAAATGGAGAATAATCCTGGTGCCTGGGTGGCTCAGTTTGGTTAAGTGTCCGACTCTTGATTTTGGCTCAGGTCATGATCTCAAGGTTTGTGTGATTGAGCCCACTATGGGCTCTGTGCTGACAATGTGGGGCTTGCTTGAGATTCTCCTTGTCTCCCTTTCTGCTACCCACAAATAAATAAATAAAATTTTTAAAAAGTGGAGAATAATCAACTTGAAAACAAGTAAATGACAACTGACTTCAAGATATGATATCATCAAATATCGCCACAAAAATGAATTCTTCCACAAAGACTTCCTTATCTCCTATGCTAGGTTAGTGCTCCAAAAGGTGTTCCTATAGCTTCCATTGTACAGTGTTTACCATGCCTTCTTATAAGTATGGTTAAATGTCTATTGCTACCATGAGACTAAGCTCCATTGAGAACAAGAACTTTACCTTGTTTACCATTGAACTCTCAATTCCCAGGATGATGTCTGGCATGTAGGAGCTGCTCAGAAATACTATTGAAGAAATGAATGGTTACCTAAAAATTTATAGATACTAATGAATATTCATGTGAAAATATAATGTATGGAAAGATTATATTTCCAATGAGCAAAGGAAGGATTCTTGGGTAATAATAATAGTTAGCATAATAGAATGCTTACTCTTTTCCAGGCACTATTTTAAGTCTCATTTAAAACTCACTCAAGGATCTCATATTATTTTTGTCCTCAAAGGTTAAGTACTTCAGCTTTTGAAGCGCATTTGCTCCACAGACGTATCTTGGGGGTCCACTCAATACAATTTAAAATTTTTTGAATGAAATTACACAAGATGTAAGAAGTTCAGGATACATCCAACCACAACCACCTATTGAATTTCACTTGCCAGCTTGAGTGTGTGTGTTTTTTTTTTCTTTTTTGTCATCTGCATGGTTCCTGAAAGCATTTAATTAGTCACCCATGCCATAACAAGTAAATGTAATTATTACTTCTTTCTACTCACATGGTAATAATTTTCCAGCTTTCTGCAAGTAGGTGAGTGACTACATGTAGTGTTCCCCAGTGGATTAGAAGTGGAGGAACCATCTGATTTTCTGTGTCCCTGAGGGAGCCAATTAAGTATTTTTTTTGAGGACAATTTAAATTACTAAATATGGAGGTAGGGAGTTTCAGAGGTCAGCCTGTATTGAGTATGATAAAATTTCAGACATTCGGAAGCATGTCAAATAGATTAGTAGGGTAAGACAGCTGAAGGTTTTGCTTGGAAACTGGCAAACCTTACAGAAATTAGATATTCCTAAAGGAAGATAGAGTAAACACTCACCACACTGGTCTAAGAACAATAGTTTGGCATAAACTTGGTGGAAGGATTTTGCATTTAGTAACTTTCTTCCAGCAAGCTCCCAGTGGCTAAGTACAGAAAAGGAAACTATGGCAAATATTATATCACAGTCAAAGGTAAAACCTTAAGAGATTTTATTAATACTTGATATAGCTCATACCATGGGAAGTCAAGCAATGATCCTTTCAAATCCTTATTTGAAAGAGAAATCTTAACAGCACCAATAATTATATAATTTCCCAAGTTCCCTCCTAATTCTTCCACTTCCCAGCAAAACCTAGTAAATTTACCTAACCATACCATACCCAACCTCAGATGTGGGTGGTGGAGAGGCAGAGGGAAAAGTAACTAGGAAAATAACTTTTGATTTTCTCTGGAATTTCTCCTTTGGTTTTCTCCTGCGAGCTCATGTCACCTCTAAGTTTTGGCACACACCAAAGAGTCTAAGTGTCACCCCGACCTCTTGGACTTAGGTTTCTGAGTATCCAGCATCAGGTGAGCCAGCCAAGACCTAAGATTATCTGGACCACAGATTAGGGGTGGCTCCATTAACTAGATAAAATGTAATCTTCGGAGCCATACATCACCCAACTCTGAAGTAACCAAGACTCTGGACACTAGAATATTTCCTCAATAGTTTTGAAGGCATCCTAACACCCACATCTGCCTGAAAAGTCCTAGGCACATTTAAAATCACTCTTCAAATGCCCTTTTCTCAATTAGACCTTCACAATGCAGTTCATCATAATTTGCTTTTCTTCCTATATTCCTTCAAGACTTTAATTTTACTCCTAGGACTGCATTCATTGCCATCTTTGCTGAACACATTGTTTGTATCTGTTTCCTCCACCAGGCTGTAGATTCTGGGAGAAAAATATACATTTTGAATATAGTTTCCTATTGAATAAAATGGAGTTCACAGAGCCATGAGGCTCTTCAGTTTGGACAAGTAAAGCATTTCATATTCTTTCACTCTGTTCTAGTTAAAAGTTCTTCATTATATTCTGGGCCTAAACCAACCTCAATGTTAGAATCTGATAGTTGGCCAATGAAGAAGAAGAAAAAGATCTAAGTGCTCAGTGTTTTCTCCTTCCTTATTATCATCACTTCTATTTAATAATGGAGGCAGTTGATAAAGTGCACTGAGATAAACTGTTCATATGGGAGAGGGCTTGAAACTGGGGAGCATCATCTCCAAATTAGGATACAAGGGAAATTGCATCACACAAATATCACCACACTCAAGAATTGTTTACATCAGGAATAAAGCTATTAAAGAGCATAGGTGAGCTCAACTAACACCTACTTTGATTTTTGGACCCAATCAAGAAAATAAAATAAACACAAATGAGTTCCTCCAAGTTGGAAGATTCCAATATTTTAACAACTTAAGAAAAAAAAGCTAACTAAAAATTCTGGAATCTTTTCATTTCTAAATAGATACTCAAATTTCTCCCTGTTTATAAATCTTCAAATATGGAGCAGATTTACATAATGAATGTGTTTTCCCAAATACCATTTTATGAGATGATTCCATTTCTTGTTTCTAAATTTAAAACTTTTTAGGGGGAGAAAGCACAAATTCTAAGACTATAAAATTATAAAATGTTACATAAAAATGATAAGGATACATAATTAACAAAAAAGGGCTATTTCTGTTTTTTTTTTTTTTTTTAGTGTTTACTTATTTTTGAGAGAGAGAGAGAGAACATGAGAAGGGGAAGGGTAGAAAGAAACACACAGAATCCTAAGCAGGCTCCAGGCTGTCAGCACAGAGCCTGATGTGGAGCTTGAAGCCACAAACCATGAGATCATGACCTGAGCTAAAGTTGCATACTTAACCGACTGAGTCACCCAGGCACCCCAGGGCTAATTCTGAAATAATTAGAATTAGCTTTCTACCCTAATGAGGAAATCAAATACCTAAAGCTTTAAACTCAGCTAGCCTGTCAAAATTCAATTCATGATTGTACTGAACAGAAGGGAACCTTGGTAATGAGCATGGTAATAAGCTTATTATTGGTGTTGAAATGCTATATTTTTAATTACGAGATTTAATTAATAGATCTCAATGTTAGTTCAAGTTAAATTTTTGTACCATAAATTTATGGGTGGTAATAAAAAAAAACCTATATGGATTTAAGATGTTTAAAATCCTGAAACATAGGGCAGCATATATTACTAGAGTAAAGCCCTCTTCTTCTCCCCTCCCCCACCAAAATACCTCATTTCCAGAATTGTACCTACTAACACCTGCTAGTTTAATTTTGTTTTATCATCATGACTAAAATTTTAGTGAAAGTTAAACTTAAGTATCCATCTCTTCCAAAATCATTAGAGTGTCAACCCTCCTCTAAATAAGTCATACAACTATTTTATAGGTTTTAATGACCAGATGTACTTTGCTTCCTCAATCATCTGATAGCATAGAAACATCTGTTACCTTTTTCAGAGAAAAATTAATTATTTTTCTACTTTTCATTCTTTCTGAAGCTCATGGGAACCTGTTCACACTAAGCAGCCAAAACAGAATAGAATTTTTCTATGTTTATTTGAACCAATCAACTGGAGGTCAATTATACAGCAGTAAAATTGACCAAGACCCAGGAGCATAGGTTGAAATTCAGCTAATAAGTTCAACCTACATCATCACTACAATTGTCTTATGATCATCTTGGCACTAAGTCATAGATTCAAACACATGTTGCTATGCAAAGCTGTCTCTTCTCAAAACTCAAAGACTTCAATTAGAGTTTTATCCTATATGCTACTTTCTCTCATCCCCTCCAATTTTTTTTTTCAATTTTATTGGGGTAATGACACTTAACATGAGACCTACTATCAACAGATCTTTAAGTGTACAACATATTATTGATACCTCTACTCACAGCAGGTACTGTACAACAGGTCTCTGGAATTTGCTTATCTTGGAACTGAAATTTTATACTCATTGTTAGCAACTCCTCCTTTCCTTCTCCCCTCCATCCACTGGCACCAACATTTCTATACTTTGCTCCATCAAACTTGACTCTTTCAGATACCATATATACATAGAATCATGTAGTATTTGTTCTTCTCTGACTGGCTTATTTTTCTTAGTATAATATCCTCAGGTTTCATCCATGTTGTCACAAATTGCAGAATTTCATTCTTTATTAAGGATGAATAATATCCCCATATATATATATATATATATATATATATATATATGGGGATATTATATATATTTTATATATATATATATGTATATATATATATACCATATTTTTTATTTGTTCATCTGTTGATGGGCAGTTAGGCTCTTTCCGCATTTTGGCTATTGTAATAGTGCTGCAACGAACATGGGAGTGCTAATATCTCTTTGAGATCCTGATTTCAATCTTTTTGGATAAGTACCCAGAGGTGGGATTGTTGTGTCATATGGTAGTTCTATTTTTTTTTTAATTTTTGTGGAATCTCTGTACAGTTTCCCATGGCAGTCGCACCATTTTGGATTCCCAACAGTATTCAGGGTTTTTAATTTCTCTACAACCTTGCCAATACTTGTCTTCCCCCCGCTTCCTTTTTCTTTTAGTATATAATGGCCATCCTACTGGTGTGAGGTGATATCTCATTGTGGTTTTGATTTGCTTTTTCCTGAGGATTAGTGACACTGATCATTTTTTGAGAAACCTGTTGGCCATTTGTATGTCTTCTTTGGAGAAATGTCTATTCAAGTCCATAACCTATTTTTAAATTTGGTTAATAATATTTTTGCTTTTGAGTTACAGAAGTTCCTTACTTATTTTGGAAATTAACCTCTTTTTTTTAAGTTTATTTATTTATTTTGCAGGGAGGAGGAGGGGGAGAGAGAGAATCCCGAGCAGGCTCTGCTGTCAGCCCAGAGCCCAACGTGAGGCTTGAACCCATGAATCCTGAGATCATGACCTCAGTCAAAACCAAGAATCCATCACTTAATAGACTGAGCCACCCAGGCACTCTGGAAATTAACCTCTTAACAGATATATAGATTGAAAATATTTTTTCCCATTCTGTATGTTGTCTTTTCATTCTATTGTTTCCTTTGCTGTGCAAATGCTTTGTAGTTTGATGTAGTCCCATTTGTCTATTTTGGTCATCTCTTCCATTCTGAAAATAAAATAAAGACACACTATAGCTTCTGACTTGCCAGTCAGGTAAAGAGTATGAACTAACCAAGTCATCACTTTTTCATTTCATTCATTGTTCATTTATTGAGTACCCATAGGGTGCCAGGCACTGTTTTAGACTCTGGGGATAAGAGTATAAAAGACAGACCTTGCCCACATGGAGCTTACCTTCATGGGGGAAAGAGACAGTAAAGAAGTAAAAAAGTACATATATATATATTAAAATGTCAGTGATTATTGAGAAAATGAAACAAGGTAAAGAAATAAAGACTGAATCTTTTATTATCTGTGTTCTAACCCATTTAATCCACTAAGTCCACTAAATTTTAATTGTTTTACAAGATAAATAATAAAGTAAATTAACTGGAAGCATGGGGATCTAAAGAGCTTGGTCAACAGTAATCAAACACTTTAATATGATGTATTATTAATTAATCTACTTCTTATGTAAAATTTGCTATTTCTAAACCAGAAAATTGAAAGGTATTTATAAACAGTTATAATCCCAAGGCAATTTTAATAGTATTAGAGTCTTAAAAAAGGAAATTAACTTTCCATGGCTTACTTATATAAATGTAAATATCTAAACTTTTCTAACAGTTTTAAAACTGTTTTCAATATCATATATAGTCACTGACATATTAATAACACCTCTTATTTTATTTTTACCTGATAATTGTCTAACAGTTAAATATGAACTCAAAAATTCTAAGAATATCACCTGTAGAATTGAGGTAGATAACAGTAAATAACATGAATGAATGGATCAAGAACTATTACTATTTTTAATATCTTGATTTATTAAATGAATCTTGGCAACCAGAAAGACAATTATCCAAATGTGGTAGCTATCAGTTTTGAGAAATGACCATGCACTCTGTAGACCTGGATTTTTGGTTCTTTTAGTATTAAGCATTTTGGATGATTCACCATCACATACTGAAAACATCATACAACTGTGATTCACTGATAGAATGATTTAAGTTCTCCTTTGGAAGACCACTGAATCTGTCTTTAAAAGAAAAGTTTAATAGAAATAAATTTCATTTAGTTAATTTTGGTGAATGCTAATGTATCTCACTGTCCTTAGTGCATAAGCCCATTCAAGAGACATTATTCAGGGGGTTGACTTTCCCATGGTAACAAGGTATCTTTGACTGCCATCATTATAAAGAGACCTTTGGGCAGGCTCAGACAAAGGGAAGCACTAGACCTGGTCTTCATTTTCCTTCTTCCCCTTACCAATTCCAATGTTCTCTTTAAAGACGTAAGCTCAGTGGGGTACCTGAGTGGCCGCTCAGTCGGTCAAGCGTCAGACTTCGGCTCAGGTCATGATCTTACAGTTTGTGGGTTCAAGCCCCACATCAGGCTCTGTGCTGACAGCTCAGAACTTGAAGCCTGTTTTGGATTCTGTGTCTCCCTCTCTCTCTGTCCCTCCCCCACTCATACTCTGCCTCTCTCAAAAATAAACATTATTATTATTTTTTTATTAAAAAAATAAAGAGGTAAACTCAACATGAGAAGAAAATCATGAATGAAGTCAAAGGGATCTTCAAAATGATTCAATTTGCACGTTTTGCAGAGGAAGGCACCAATGGTCATTGGGTAATCTATTGTAGAAGTAATTACTTAGAGAACCTTAATCTGAAGGAAATCTTCAAATACATCTCCAAAATACACTAACAGTTTACATGTGCAGAAGATTCTCAATGTTACAAAAATGCTAGGAGAAAAGAGCATTACTGTAGCAGAATATCGTTTTATATTTTTTTCTCTATTAATAAACTACTCATAGACTTGTTCAGGGGAAAACAAAGTTGTTGCAATTTATGTCTTTGCAATATTTTTATCAAGGCTAATATTAATGTCACTCTTCAAGTTCTGGACAAATACTTCTGAAAGTACTGTACTAATTCTATGCTGTGTAGATTTTCTTCAGTGTGGCTTGATCAAATAAAATTTCTGATAATAATAGCTATCTTGTATTAACCAAAGATAACTCTTATACATTATCTCATTTAATATTTACATAAACAAAGTTACTGAGAGATATTAAAACCCCAGTTATAGATGAGGAAATTGAGGCTTAAAGAAGTTAAATGCTTTGTCAAAAATCACAAAACTAGTAGGAGTTGGAATGGATTTTTGAACCAGATCTTCGATTCCCATGTCTTGCCATAATATTGCTTTATTATAACACTAATATATATATATATTGTAATATATTAACTAATATGATATATTATATATTATGTTACATTCCCTCAAAGAAGAGCTAGTTTTAAAAAATAAAATATATATGTGCTCACTTCAGCACATATATCAAAAAAGTAAAAGATATGGGATTCATTATTTTTAACATTCAATGGATCTGGTATTTAAAAATGTTTAAATAAAACTTGGTGGAAAAAAAAAGAAGCATATGGGAAGAGCCATATGAATTTATTGAGAAAAAAATCCCAAATTAAATTTTTGTAAATTGTATCTAGAAACATAGAGTAAAAATATATCCCATTAAGTATATCTTCTGTGCAATCTAGTAATAAAATATATCTTAATGTTAAAAAAAATAATGACAGTACTAATAGTAAATTTGGGTGGGGGGGAAGGTACCTGGAGGCAGGTATATTAAAGTGCTTCATTGTATTCAGCCAAGAATAATCAGTGAGGTGGGGGAATTTGTGAATCATTGAAAACAATAATTTATCCTGAGAATATTTTGTTGCAACCATTTCCTCCCATTGTTCTAACTATACTGCTCTTTGTATTAGACAAGAGAACAGCTGGTGTTCCTTTTCTAAAATAGTACATTAAAATCCTTGAAAGACCACATTTTTTTTCTGCTCTTTATCATTACATATTTGAAAGTGGATATGCAAAAATTTGATTACAGGTCATTCTACAAATTTTCTAGGAACCAAAAAGTAATAAGACTGGGGAAGTTGTTTTTTGGCCACCCCTTCTCATTTATTAAATTTTCCTTATCATTGCACCCCACTGTTAAAAACAATCAAACAACACAAAAATAAAACCCAAAACACCACAATATTAAAATTCAAACTGACAATACAGATGATTATTTAGAGAGTGATAATATGTATTACTTAAGTGTTTACCACATCAAGGAAGTATTAGTCTACCATGGTTACCCTAGTGTAGGGAAATGTATTCTCAAGGGATGAATCAACTGAGAAATGAGATTTTGAAAGGTGAAGCCTGGAGTTACATTATAAAGTGAAGCTAGATAATTAGAGGGTGAGGCATATTTAGAATTATGTGAATTAGTAGGTAAATGTGATTCAATTTCTTAAAATTCCTAAGGAAAGGGAAGTAGAAGGGTATCAGTAGTGGACAATATTCATTTACCTTTACAACACTAGAAGCAGGAGTCTGAAGAGCAAGCCAGTGAAACTCATCAAAAGGTAAAAAGGATTTCTGTCCCGGATTTGCAACCTGGCATGTTCAAGTTATGAGGAAATCCATGTGGAAACTTGGCAATAGAAAAAGTATGCTTTTCACAGGGTTCCCTGCAACCAGCATAGCTGACTAGATTTGTCCCTGGTCAGGGGTTAACTTCAAAGCATCTTGTCTTCTTTAGCTCATTTTCTAGGCTGAGCTTTGAAATGTTCATCAGTCAGTGAACTTTTTATCATTTTATAGTAGATAACTTGTCACGTTCCAAGATGCATTTTGTCTATTCAGTGGTTTTATAGTTATTTCAACTACCTCTTATTGATTCTTTTAGAATTATACTGTTCTATTCAATCTCAATTTTAAACCCTTGACCAGCATTCAGGGAATTATTGAATTATATTATAACTTTATGTTTTTAAATTTATTATCCTTTTCAACACTAGAGTTAAGATGTTTTATAATTAAATATATGGTATTAGCTCCTAAGTGTTATTTTACATAACTTTATTCCAGTGCTAAGAATATTTTAAACTGCTTTCAGTGTGGACCCCAAACCTCTGATCTATCCTCCTCACTAAGCTACAGAATCATATATTAACTGCCTTCCGGAGAAATCTAGTTAGACACCAAGAGATACTTGAAACTCAAGATGTACAAAACAGAATTCCTTGATTCTGTATCAGCTCTGACACTCCTATCTCCTCTTGCTGGAAACCCAGTATCCCAAGATAACAAATGTGATTATCATCCTTGACATCATTATCGTCATTTTTCCTGCAATTTCTGTAGCCAATTAGTCCTCTAGTTTTGCCAATGCTACTTCATAAATCTTTCTCAATTTACTCTTTTATCCTACTGATAATACTGTTATTATCTCATTAGTTCTAATGATAATCCTGTAGTTTGGTTTCTCATTTTTTCTCTTCTGGACATGAATTCAAAACATATCTTCACCATATTAGTTGTGATCTTGACTAACTTTAATCAATCTGAATGTTGGTTTCCTTATCTGTTCAATAAGAGATATTAGATTTTGCTTACTACTTTGTTTTGACTATAAAATGTAATATGCCATAGAGATAAAGTGCCTAAACAATTCCTAGCTAATAAGTACTCATTAAAGCTATATTGGCGGTAGATTTATTGATTTACTAAAACAAAACTAAACAAAACAAATAAAAAACAAATACCAATACTTAAGAGTCTATGTTTCAAACATCTGGCAAAACCCTGAACAAACCAGAGTCCTGTAGTTTATAGTGCAGAAGAGACAAGTAAGTTATTAGACAATTTCAATAGTGTCCCACGTACTTCAGTAGGCATGGGTGCAAAGGAATACATAGGTAGGACACCTGACCAAGTCTTCAAAAACTTTGAAGGATGTTGGCTAAGATATAAACTGAGGAATTAGTAGAAGTTGAAAGAGAGAGAAGAACTTTTAGGAAATAGAAATGGTATGTGGCAACCAGCGAATGAGAAAGAAATTTATTTGTGGATCTTCAAATTTAGTGTGGTTGAAGCCCAGGAGTCATAAGAAATAGCAAAACGATTATTGTTGATATGAACATTTCCTGGAAACCCCAAAGGAACAAATGAAGAACCTTAGAGTATATGAGTATAAAATAAGATAAATTCTTTAAAAATACATGAATAGTTTCCCTGCATTCTCCAAGTAATTAGTTAATATAGGGGTGCCTGGGTGGCTCAGTCTGTTGAGCATTCAACTTTGGCTCAGATCTCATGGTTCATGAGTTCGAGCCCTGCGTCAGGCTCTATGCTGACAGCTCAGAGCCTGGAGCCTGCTTCAGATTCTATGTCTCCCTCTCTCTCTGCCCCTCTGCTGCTCGCACTCTATCTCAAAAATAAGTAAACATAAAAAAAATTAAAAAAACATAGTTAATATAGTAAGTAAAAATCTCATGTACAAAAATGAAAAATTAACATAAAATATGTAGTATTATAAAAGAAATATAAATGACTATATGAAAAATTAATTCATAATTCTAAGTTGAGATAATTAAGAAGTTTTGAAAGAGTAAATGAGGTTTTATACTAATGAAAGAGAAAGCTCAGCACTGTGAGCACATCAACTCTGTCTCATCAACTTTAAATTTAATGGAAAACAATCAAAATCCAAGGAGCATTCTGTATATTTATTTTAATACTGAAAAAATATTTTTTAGAATTTTTTTGAAGAAATAACTTTGGATGAGAATAGCCAGGGAATTTCTGAAAAAGAAAGTTAAAAAAGAATGCTTAAAGTTTAAAAAGTTAAAAAGTTAATAATAAGTTAAAAAGTTGCCCAGCCAACTGTGAAAGCTACCTCAAAGATAAAGCAATAAACAGGAGAAATATTCAAAACCCAAATATATCACATTTCTATATTATATTGCATACACATAATTTTTGTTTTTAATAAATTTGGACTATAAATCAGTAAGAAATAGATGAATTATTCAGTAAATAATGTGGATACTTCATAAAGTTATGTTCTACTTCACATCTTAAACAACAGTAAATCCAGGAGGAAGAAAGCATGGAAGTATTTTTTTTTAATTTTAACATTTATTTACTTTGCCACTAGATGCATTTTTAAAAACAATATCTGTGTGGGATAGGTACTTCTAAGCATAGCACCAAAGATAGAAAACATAAAAAATACTGATAAGTTTGCATAAATCCTCCTTTAAAAAAATGAAAGGCAAACAAACTGAGGCTGTGCTATTTGCCACCAGTTCTGAAATCACATGATGA
The DNA here is from genome assembly GCF_022837055.1 of Prionailurus viverrinus. NCBI lineage: Eukaryota > Metazoa > Chordata > Mammalia > Carnivora > Felidae > Prionailurus > Prionailurus viverrinus. Next base: position 116,548,046 of record NC_062564.1, read on the forward strand.
TGGATTTTTGTGACTGTTTTCTTGCATTGTACAGAGTGCTTGGCAAGGATATCTGGAATGAGTTAACATTAACGAAAATCATGTCCTTCATTTCTAGAAAATTTTCTGGAATTATGTCTTTGATTATATTCCCCTCTTCCATTTTCTTCTGTTCTCTCTTTTCAAATTCCTATGATTTTAACATTGGACTTTCTGTACTTGTCACCTAACTTACTTTTCTTTATTTTCTATCTGGTTATCATTTTGCTCTGCTTTCTTGGGAGGTACCTCAGTTTTATCTTCTGTCTCTTCAAATGAATTTTTTAATTCTGCTATCATATTTATAATTTCCATGAAACTATTTTGTTGGGCCTTTTCAGCATCTTGTTATCAACAGATGAGTATATTCACTTTCTACCTTCATTGTATGTTTCCTCCAAGTTACTTTTGCTTTGGCCTCTGTTTACTTAAATATCTTATGTTCTTTTGTTATTTCTTCATAATTATGCATGAAACCTAAAAAAAAGCTACAATCTCCAGGGTCATTTTAATTAAACAAACAAACAAACAAACAAACAAAACAAACAAAAAACCTTGGCTTTGTTGTCCTTAGATCTTTTCTGTTGTGCTGTTCAGAATCCCAGAAGCTGTACTATGTATCTGCTCCCCAGAAGGAATATCCCTACTACCTAACATTTTGTGAAGGAATATGGAAGAAGGTTGGGGAATCTTAACATTTATAACATAAACCTACACTTAATCTACCTTTGCACTACAATGCCCTCTCCCAGCTGGAACTAGGTCTCCTAATAAAAGGAATAAACCTCCAGTTGTCTCTAGGGAGAGATAGTCTCTAAAAGTGCACAGAATAGAAGAGGAAATCAGAAAGTCCTCTCATTCTTAATCTGATTTTCAAAGAATTCATCATATTTACTCCTATACTTCAAAGGTAACTCGAATTTCCAGTTTCTGAGACTTCGAGGTTCTCTACTATAATTTGGCATGCTTTGGACTTTCTCTATAGCAGTCTTAGAGTTTAACTTTTTAAAGTTAAACTAATCCATCTACTTTCAAACTTCCAAAAATGTTTTCCTGGTCATCCTAACTTTTGCCATTTTTCATCATTTAATATCATTTTGGGTTTCAGAAAGAAGCAGAACCAAATGAAAACTTAATGATTACTTGAACATACTATCTTCAACAAGGCAGATCTAATGTTGAACACTTGAAAAGCTGAATTCCATATGTGATCAGTGATCTGGAACCAACTGATAGAGATAAATTTCTCAGCTGCAAAGGGCCAAAAAAAAAAAAAACTTAGGGTCAAGAATACAGATAGATATTTCCTCAATATGTAACAATGAAAGGATCACAATATTGTTCAATAGATACCTAACTACATACAGAAATCATATCACTAGAGACAAAAAAAAGTTAAGAATTCTATTAACTGCCCCTTCTTAGAAGCTGTGTTTATAACATTGATAAATTATATTATGAAAGATTAGAAGAATGGCAAAAAATATTTATATTGCTGAAACTTTTCAAATAATATGGCAAGTGACTATTAGCAAATGCTGTACATCAGTGCTTCTCAAGTTTTAATGTGTATATGAATCACATGAGGATCTTGTAAAAATGACAATTCTGATAAGTAGATCTGAGGAAGAACCTGAGAACATTTCTTAACAAGTTCTCAGGTAATTCTTTTTTTTTTTAATGTTTATTTATTTTTGAAAGAGAGAGACAGCATGAGTGGGGGTGGGGGGAGGGGGGGACAGAGAAAGAGGGAGACAGAATCTGAAGCAGGCTCCAGGCTCTGAGCTGTCAGCACAGAGCCCGACACAGGGCTTGAACTCAAGAACCACAATATGATGACCTGAGCCGAAGTTGGCCGCTTAACCGACTGAGCCACCCAGGAGCCCCAAGTTCTCAGGTAATTCTGATGCTGCTGGTCTATAGGCCATACCTTGAGTAGGTACCTGGACACTGGTATTTTTAAAAGCTCCTCAGATGATTCTAAAGTGCAAAAACATTGGAAAGTTATTAATCTAATTCATTTCCTTCAAATCAGCAGTACTAATAAAGCCAGGTATAAATAACTTCATCAAACTGACTTTGTTATAGGTAAGTTGAGTCATTTAAGAAAGCAAAATTTCCCTATAATTATTCTTCCTCCTATTTGATTTCCTCTCTTAAAAGAACATTCATTCACTCAGACAAAAACCTTTATGGCATTCCCATGGTAGTTACTGCTATAATGAGAAAAAAAAGAAAAATAAGATTTATCAATTGAAAGGACAAGCAAGCAAATAAACTGCCATAGAAGTACTATACTAAAGGTTCTGACAAAGTACTAGGAGATTGCAGAGGCACCAGTGATTAGGTGAAGCGAGAAAGGCTATTCCTAATAAATAATACCCGAAGAAAATCATGTAGAAATTCACACTGACCCCTTATCTCATTCAATCCTGATGCTCCTTCTTTCCACCTAGATTGTAGTCCCCCTGACATGCTCTCTCTCCCCTACAGGGTTCAGTTGATTAATGCATCCTTCCACTATATACCATATGCACCATTCTCTGAATAAGAACAACTTGCGTAGTCCCTAAAAAAAAAAGTACAAATCCAAAAAAAAAATAATTGCTGTTAAATAGTACATTTGAATTATGCTTTGAGCCAAGCAGAGGTGAAATGAGTCGCATTACCTACATGTCTTTAAACAACATGCCTTTAAAAATGTCTCTAAAGCTATGTAAAGGCAATTTACAGGAAGAAATGAATAGGTACCTAGCAGGGGTATGGTGCATTCTGGGCTGTTGGTTACTTGGTATCATCTTGATACCTGTATTAAGGGGGAAGACAGAAAAATTAATAGGACCGGTGTATGTTGGGAATATATACTTCTTTATATATTACCTCATTTAGAGAATAGCTTTAATTTCCTTCTGATCTTAGAGTACTCAAAATAGAAAGATCCCGAATCAGTTCTGAAGACTGCATTACATAAAAGCTTACTAAAAAATAGCCATGGGATATGCACATTAATCCTCCTTGTCCAGATCAAAGAGTATGAATGGGCTGAGAGACTTAGACTTGTGCATACCACTCCATTTAAGACAAAAAGAGTCATGTAATAACCAAGAATCATGTTGAAATCCAAAGGAAAAAGAAAACTTGTGAAAATATTTTTCTGTAAGAAATTCAAGAATATTTCAGATAATGCCATGAAATGTACAAAAAATTTTATCACTTGAAAAAGAATGTATGACTCTCATATTTATATACTGTAGGGTACAGAGTAGAATAAAATTTTTAAATGTTTATTAATTATATTATCCAGATATACCATATCCTTTGTCCATCACACTTCTCCCTTGTTATGCTTTCTGTCATTAATTTGTTTTGCTATTTTTTTCTATTTTATGCAATATGGAAACTATTATTTTTATTTTTTACTTTCAGCATCAGCAGCATTTTTGAACTAATGCATTGTTGCTTTTTCTCTGAAAATTTTTTTACCATTTTTTATTGTGTTAAAATACATATAACAAAATTTATCACTTTAACCATTTTTAAGTGTACAATTCTGTGGCATCAAGTACATTTATATTGTTGCACAATCATCACTGCCATTCATCTCCAGCACTTTTTCATCTTCCCAAACTGAAATTCTGTACCATTAAATACTACCTCCCCATATTCCCCTTCCTGTAGCTCCTGGTAACAATCATTCTACTTTCTGTCTCCTGAATTTGACTGCTCTAGGAACCCAATATAAGTTGAATCATACACTATTTGTCTTTTTGTGACTAGTTTATTTTATATAGCATAATGTCCTCAAGGTTCATACATGTTGCAACATGTGTGAGACTTTCCTTCCTTTTTTAAGGCTAATTAATATTCCATTGTATATATATACCACACTTTGTTTATCCATTGACAGACATTTGGCCTGTTTCTATCGGCTATTGTGAATAATTCTACTATGAACATGGGTGTGTAAATATCTGTTTGAGTCCCTGTTTTCACTTCTTTTGACTATATCACCAGAAGTGGAAGTTAGGGATCATATGGTAATTCTACATTTAAGTTTTTAAAAATTTTTAAATTTAAATTTAAATTCTACATTTAAGTTTATTTATTATTGAGAGACAGAGAGAGACAGAGCATGAGCAGGGGACGGGCAGAGAGAGGGGAGACACAGAATCTGAAGCAGGCTCCAGGCTCCGAGCTGTCAGCACACAGACCAATGCAGGGCTCGAACTCACAAACCTCGAGATCATGACCTGAGGCGAAGTCCAACGCTTAACGACAGGTGCCCCTTTATATTTAACTTTTTGAGGAACTGTCATACTCTCTTCCCCAGTGGCTGTATGATTTACAGTCCCAGCAGCAATGTGCAAATGTTCCAATTTCTCCACATTCTCATCCAGCACTTATATCCTGTTGGTTTTTTTTTATATATAATAGCCATTATCACAGTTATGAAGTAGTATTTCATTGTGATTTTGACTTTCATTTCCCTAAAGAATTAGTGATAGTTGTTCTTATTGGCCATTTGTATATTTTTGTGTGTGTGTGAAATGTTTCTTCAAATACTTTTCTCATGTTTTAATCCAGTTGTTTGCTTTACTGTTGTTGAGTTATAGTTCTTTACATTTCTGAATATTAGTCCTTTATCCAATACATGACTAGCAAATATTTTCTCCCATTCTATGGGTTGCCTTTTCACTCTGTCGATTGCGTTCTCTAGAGATCAAAAATTTTTAATTAAAAAATTTAATTTTGATAAAGTCCAACTTATCTATTTTTATCTTTTGTTGCCTGTGTTTTGGTATCATATGCAAAAAATCATAGCCAAATCAAGTGCCATGAAGCTTTTCCCATATGCTTTCTTCTGAGAGCTTTCTATTTTGCCTATTTATTCAGGTCTTCAATCACTTTGAGTTAATTTTTATATATGATGTAAGGATCCAACTTCATTTTTTTTTTTGCATGTGGATACCCAATTTTCCCAATACTATTTGTCAAAAAGACTTTCCTTTCCCCATATTATGGTCTTGGCATTCTTGCTGAAAATCTATTGATTATACATGCAAGAGTTTATCTCTGAGCCCTCTATTTTATTTCATTGCTCTTTATGTCTGTCTTTTTGCCAAGGCAATACTGTTTTAATTAGGTTTTATAAGTTTTGAATTTAAGAAGTACAAGATATCAACTTTGTTCTTTTTCACAATTGTCTGTCTGTTGGGGTCTCTTGAATGCCATGTAAATTTTAAGAGGGATTTTTTAACTTCTGCAAAAAACTTTTAGAATTTTGATAAATATTGCATTAAATCTGTAGATTGTTTTGGGTTGTATTGACATCTTAAAAATATTAAGTCTTCCAACCTATGAACCTGTGATATCTTTCCATATATTTGTGTCTTCTTTAAAAGTATAAAACATACTTTCAGCAATGTTTTATACTACCAGTGTATGTTTTCCACCTCCTTGGTTAAATTTATTTTTATTATTTTATTTTTTTGATGTTATTGTAAATGGAATGTTTTAATTTCCTTCCTGAGTTGTTCATTGTTAGTATATAGAAATATAACAGATTTTTGTATGTTAAATTTGTATCCTGAAAGCTGGCTTAACTTATTAGTTATAGTGAGGATATTTAGGGGTTTTATACATATAAAATCATGTTGTTTGCAAACAGAAAATTTTAGTTCTTTCTTTTCAATTTGGATACCACTTACTTATTTATTTAGCCTAATTGTTCTGGCTACGACACTCAGTACTATGTTGAAGAGAAGTGGCAAAAGCAGGCATCCTTGCCTTGTTCCTGATTTTAGAGCAAAAGCTTCAATCTTTAACCATCAAATGTGATGTTAGCTGTGGGTTTTCATATAGGCTTTTATTATGTTGAGACCATTTCCTTCTATTCATAGTTCATTGCATTTTTAAAATCATGAAATGGTGTTGAAATTTGTTTCATGTTTTTTCTGCATGAAATGATCATTTTTCCCCTTCATCCTGTTAATGTGGTATATTACATTAACTGATTTTCTATGTTGAGCCATCCTTGCATTCCAGTAATAAATCCCTCCTGGTCACAGTGTGTAATCTTTTTAATATGCTTTCAAATTCCATTTGTTGATATTTTCTTGAGGATTTTTGGACCAATATTCATCAGGGATATTGGTCTATACTTTTTTTCCTATACCGTTTTTGTCTGGCTTTGGTGTCAGGGTAATGCTGGCCTCATAAGAGTGAGTTAGGATATAATCTTTAATCCTTAATTTTTTAGAAGAGTTTATGAAGGATTAGTGTTAATTTTTCTTTAAAGGTTTAGTATAATTCATTAGTGAGTCCATCTTGTCCTGGGCTTTTTTTGAGGGGTAGGGTAGGAATTTTTGATTCCTGATTCAATTTTCTTGCTAGTTGCAGATTTATTCAGATTTTCTATTTCTTTATGTTTCAGTCTGATCAATTGTGTGTTTCTAGGACTTTGTTCATTTACTCTAATTATCTAAATTTTTGCCTTACAATTGTTTACAGTACTCCCTTATAATCCTTTTTACTTCTACAAAATTGGTGGTGATGTCCTCTTTTTCATTTCTAATGTTAGTTGAATCTTCTTTGTTCTTTATTCAATTTAGCTAAAGATTTGTTAGTCTTGTGTAGCTTGAATTATTGCTGTTCTAATCAGATTCACATATTTTTCTTGTTTCTGTTTCTATAATTAATAAATATAGGTTATTATTATTAAATTTTATTGTCTTATGAGCTTAATTTTTTTAATTTTAAGACTAATGGTTGAATTTGTTTTTTATCCAAATTTTTAGCTTTCATTTATACAGCTTCATGTTTAATTACTGTCACTGCCCACTCTCAGTCGTGCTGTAGCAAACAGAAGTCTTATTTTTTTCTTAAATCTCTAATCTATTTTTTATGTAATAAAATACATTTATTAAAATGGAGATAGTATATGTGTGTGGTATATTTTCTGGCCCCTTACATCTGAAAAATTAATTCTGTTTTCTTCACATTTTCCTTTAAATCTCTGTAGCTTTTTTTTTTCCTTCTAAGTGCTAAGTGTTTGACAGAAAACTGGTTAGCTGAACTTTTTCTCTATAGGTGTAATGTTTGACTCTGATTCACCTGACTAAATACTTGCAAGATTTTTTTTTATTCTTACTACATTAATAAAAAATTTGTTGAAGGTTTTGCTTGTTAATTTTTTTTCCCTAAAACTTCATAAGTCCTTTTGTCTAGTAATTAAGGTGTGGTATTTTAGCTCAGAAAAGTTTTATTTTATCAGAGATTGGATAAGAGGCCATATTCTCTTACAATTTTTAGGGCCTCAAAACTTTTAAACACTAAAAAAATATATACTATATAATACTTATTTATGTACATATTTTATATCAGGCCACACAAAAATTAATAATAATTCCTAAAAGCAGAAATTGTACAAGTCCCATTAATTCATTGAATTTAAAATTAATAAGAAACTAAATATAGAAATAGCTAACCACTAAGAAAATTTAAAAGCCTATTCTAGGGGCACCTGGGTGGCTCAGTCGGTTAAGCAGCTGACTTTGGCTCAGGTCATGATCTTGCGGTCCGCGAGTTCGAGCCCCGCGTCAGGCTCTGTGCTGACAGCTCAGAGCCTGGAGCCTGTTTCAGATTCTGTGTCTCCCTCTCTCTGACCCTCCCCCGTTCATGCTCTGTCTCTCTCTGTTTCAAAAATAAATAAACGTTAAAAAAAATTTAAAAAAAGCCTATTCTATAACTCTTGCATCAATGACAATATTAAAAGCTAACAATATGATCTTTTTACAATACAATATACAAAGAAATAGAAGTCTTGAGTAGAATTATAATCAGGACAGAAGCTAAATTTTTTTCAAAAACCTTCATTCATAAAGTGTACTCATCTCAACAGTTTTACAAATGAGTTCTCTTAAATTCTCAGGGAACAGATAATTCTTATATATAAAATATTTGAAAAAATAGCTATTATTATGATAATGCCAAAACAACAAAATTAAAAAAAAATAACTGACATAAGCCAGTCTCTGATGGACTTAAGTGCTAAATTCTAAATAACCTTATAGCAAATTGAATCCAGCAGTCTCTCATAAAATAACACATATCCAGTTTTATTTCACAAATATAAGATGGACTATAACCCTTATTCTCAGTGGTTGATCTTGCCTCTCCTCTCAGAACTTTCCTCTTTTAATAGTGTCTGTGCACTACTCTGAACTTTCCTCTTTTAAATACTCTGCAGTGTAAATACTCTGAACTTTCCTTTAATAGTGTCTGTGCACTGCTAACCTTCCAGATGGCCTTATTTCTGTCAGTACTTTTCCCATCATTTTATTCCCATTTCAATTTCCATATCTTCAGTGAGTCCTCTCCCTTGCCTCATTCTTTTACATCTGCAACTTTAAGCTAAAGAATTGCTCTGAGCAATTCTTTTCACAGAATTAGTTTTCTACTCTACTTTCTTACTATATACTTATTCCTTAGCCATCTGCACCTTATATTCTGCCCCACCTTTGTCACATTTCCCTCAATATCTCCAACTTCTTACTAGTCCAAACAAGTAGATTTTTCTTGGACTCTGCACTCATCTACTGAGCTACAAAATTAATGCTGTTGACCACCCTCCTTTGGCCTGTAGTGACTCTACTCTTTCTTGAGTCTCCTTCTACTCAGAATGTTTTTCTCATGCTTCATTGAAGGTGTCTCTTCTCTAGTTATCTATGTCATGTGTTTATCATTGGTCCTCTTCTTACTTATTTCTCTTCTTCTAGGGGACCAACTCACTTTTTTGACTTTGTAAAACACTACCTGTGAATCTATGTTGCTATATAATAAAGTTATGGAAAGTACCAAGAAAAGGGCCTGAAGATAAAAAGCGATTTCCATACATCCATCTACTCCATTCCTCCCACCCTTATATAATTCTTCCTTCTCCTTGTACTTTCATTTTCCAAGTCCTTTTCTATTTTGACTTCTAGATCCAAATTTCAGTTCTCGTCCAGAGACACTGATAGATAGCATGCCTTCCTCTCAATCTCAAGATATGCAATACATGAAAATGCATCTTACTGTTTTCATTTATATTCTCAATCCTCCCAATCCTCCCAATACTCCAATACGTCCTTCACACTACTGCCAAAGTTATTGTCCTAGATCATAAATAAGATCAGGACATATCTCTGCTCATAAACCTTCAATAGTCACATTTCTGTCATGTTGTTTCACATATATCTTACTCGGTCTTATAGTTAATTTGCATGTATTTTTTTTCCTTTACTATTCTGTAAACTCTTTGAAAACAAGTTTTATGTTTTGCTCACGTATATCTCCATGAATTTCTGGAGATTTATGTAGTAGAAGCTCAAAAAATTTGTGAATGGATGGACGAATGGGCAGATGGGTTTGAAGAATGAAATTAAGACAAACATAACATTTTCCCTTATAGATAACTTTGCATATGACCTCAATATCCCCCCCCTCTAACAGTGTTAACAACATGCATTTTAACATTTGCTGGGTCTATTTGTTATATTAGAAAGCAGAGAAAGTGGCAATGTAATGTCTGATTTTAGGGAGAAAATTATGATCTGTTTAACCCCAAATCGGGGTCTGCCATCTGACATCCTGTGATAAAGTAACTTTATCAGAAGCTGAGTAAACATAAAGAAATATTTGGCTAATAAGAAATTTTTCTGGGGCGCCTGGGTGGCTCAGTCGGTTAAGCATCCGACTTCAGCTCAGGTCACAATCTCACAGACCATGAGTTCGAGCCCCGCGTCGGGCTCTGGGCTGATGGCTCAGAGCCTGGAGCCTGCTTCCGATTCTGTGTCTCCCTCTCTCTCTGCCCCTCCCCCATTCATGCTCTGTCTCTCTCTGTCCCCAAAATAAATAAACGTTAAAAAAATTAAAAAAAAAAAAAGAAATTTTTCTTAGTTGTTTGAGGTGGATTATTAGAGGAGAGGCTGATTAATCATTCAAGACTCTTGCTACAACTACATTTGTAGCTGCTAAGGACTGTACATTTACTCATTACATTCCCCTTCAGTTTTTCAAAGCAAATCCCACCTGATCCACTGATGTTTACTTCCATGATGTTACATAGCCTGCCTCCTTCCTGTGGAAAATTAATGATAAAAAAAGAAAACACCTACCAAATACTCTCCTACATAAAAATAAATTGATATTAGACAATCTGAAAACTAATGAGGTAAATTATGTAATTTTGACAGAATCCACAGGTCATATTCTAGAATTTGGATAAAATATACCTATCAAATAAATATATGAAAATATATACAAGATTCTGAATGATTATATATTTAAACTGAAAATTACAGTTCCTTTGCCTAGACTCTCATAGCTTGGTAAAAAAAAATTTACTATGGTAATCATTGTCTTTCTTGCAGAAAAATAGACTGATAATCTTTATTTATGAGAAATTATACACTTATTGGTAACACATATTCACTGAAAACCTCGAAATCCTTAAAATCATGTGGGAAAAATATCTTTTCTTCTCTTTAAGTTTATGACTGATATAATACCGGACAAAGTTAAACATGATTCTGTAAGAAATTAAATCTAAGTTACCAGGCTCTTTAAACTGAGAATATAGGATAAGTTGTTTTTGAATCCATTTGCCTAGAGGTCAAATCCAAACACTGCCCCTGCCCCTCTGCAGGTCATTATTATGCAGTGTGTTCATCTAGATTGCAAGCTGATGTCACGAAAACTTGGAAAACTTTAGACCCAACAGATGTGCAGTACATTTTACCCACTAATCTGGCAGACCTAGAAAAATTGTTTCCCATAACACATTTTGTATACTGTGGAGATTACAGTGCCAGAATTGGTGTTGGCTCATTAAAACCTGTGGAAAAATCTAAAAAGTATATATTAGCCCAGCAGGCCTTTCTCTGGAATGAATATCTCAGGATAAGCACATAAATTTGGTATGTGGTTGTTCAAATTCCTATTTTCCTACCAAATATACTGTCTCCATAGAACCAGATAAAATAACCCCTGTGGAATTTAAATGGTTCAAACAAGTAGAGGGGCCAGTACTAAGCACAACATGAAACTTCTCCACATTCACAAATGTTATTCATAACATTATAATTAACAAAAGAACTAAAAGCAACATCTACTTACTAGTTTTGATACTTGGAATCCCTGATGGTCATTCCCATTCTCCTCTATTTATTTTGAAGTTGCTAAATGTTTGCTAATTGAAACTTTAAAAAAGTATACCCATTCTATTAAGATACAGTAGAAATAGAGGAGACTGCAGAAATAGTAATTTTCTCAGACCCTCATATCTGATTGATCTCGAAGGCCTGACAAATGTGCTCTCCGTGATGGATCCCTGTTTCCATTTGCTCTTCTATCATTCTAAAGAAGACCCTTATTGCTTCCTTTGCATATATTGCAATGGTATTACAATATTGTAATAATGTGGTTTATTCTTTTCATTCTTTCTTTCACAAGTCTCTAAGTCTGTAAGTCAATCAATCTTGTTACTGGAGTCATTTCACTATGTTTGGGTTTTTTTTGGTAACAGTCATTTCCTTGCAAAACACTTTTAGTGGCTCTCTGCTGCCCAAGAATAAACTTTAAATTCTTTAACCTAAACTTCAATCCTCTAAAGTCAAATAAATCTCTAAAGTTCTTCTGTTATTTTCAATAACTTATTTACTCACTTAAAAAACTAGGCTTCCAAGTACCCAAATTGCCCCCTTTTTTCTTTTGCTGTTTCTTTAACTTAAAAAGTTTTCTCTTGGGGCGCCTGGGTGGCGCAGTCGGTTAAGCGTCCGACTTCAGCCAGGTCACGATCTCGCGGTCCGTGAGTTCGAGCCCCGCGTCAGGCTCTGGGCTGGTGGTTCAGAGCCTGGAGCCTGTTTCCGATTCTGTGTCTCCCTCTCTCTCTGCACCTCCCCTGTTCATGCTCTGTCTCTCTCTGTCCCAAAAATAAATAAAAACGTTGAAAAAAAAATTAAAAAAAAAAAAGTTTTCTCTTTCCTTTCTACCTAGCTAAGGCCTACATTTTAAGAATCAGCTGAAATACACTTACCTAAATACAACTTCTCTATATTATAATGATGTTCCTCTTGCTGAAATAGAGAAATTATAAGCTATATAATTTATTAAAGATTTTTCATGGTGCCTAAGTCTCTAATTATTCTCACAAAATTTTATTTAAATTTTGTATTAGTATTTCACTTTTTTTTTTTAATGTTTTGTTTAATCTTGAGAGAGAGAGAGAGAGACAGAGCATGAGTGAGGGAGGGGCAGAGAGAGAGCAGGTCACAGAATCCAAAGCAGGCTCCAGGCTCTGAGCTGTCAGCACAGAGCTGTCGATGTGGGGCTTGAACTCACGAGTGGTGAGATCATGAGCCGAAGTTGGACACTTAACCAACTGAGCCACCCAGGTGCCCCTGTATTAGTATTTCACTTATAAGAGTTTTTGTTTGTGAATGGTATTTTTCCCAGCTGGATTATAAGGACTTTGGGGTCAGGGTTTTTGGCTTTTTGTATCCCCTCCAGCAATGAGTGCATATAATATTTGTGCCCCCACCAACTGCTGACTTAGTTGAAAACAAAATTTACCATTCATATGGTTCAAGAGTTTATGGTTAAAAGTTAAAGATGGATACACACACACATGTACACACACACACACACGTACACACACACCTCTAGACACACAAATCTAAAAGGATACACATTATAATTTTTTTATTATGGAAAACCCTAAGCATATACAAATATATAGGATGGGATGATGAATCCTCATTGACTGATTATCCAGCTTCAGCAATTAGCACCACATAGTTTGTCTTTCCCACTGTCAACCCACATATCTCTTTCCTTCCTGTATTGTTTAAAACCATATCCCAGATATCATACCATTTATAAAACACATTACTAATAATATATGTAATCAAGTACTAAGTGGGTTATTGGACTGGCTGTTATTAGAGCCAAGTAGTAGGGCACATGAAGGCAAAGGAAATTGCCATTTGATAGACCAACATAGTGGTAGACACAGCTACATAAAATGCTTCCTATTTCTCAAAGAAGCTAGACACTCTAGCTGTCTTCTCTATAGGATAAGCATCTATTTGGCCACTTGTATGGATTAATGGACATTTGAGTTCCTCTTGTAATACAGCTCATTTACTTAAATGTGTCTTTGTATAGAAGGTTAAAATATCATTATTTTGACAAATCATTATTTTTAAAACCATTTGTCTTTCTTCATTCCCATTTCTTTGTTCTGCAAAATGCATTATGGAGGCTTTCTAAATAGCAGTGATTTATACTGGTCATGCTAATAGGGAGGAACTAAGGCTCAGGACCCTGGTCAAATGCAATTAGCTTGAGAACTTCAGGTCTCAGATTTGCTGAAGTATTATATCTACAAAAAAGAAAGCTGCACAGAGATTCACAGTAATGAAATCCACAGATTTCCTTTACAACTATAGAAATAATCTGAAATAACTTACTGATATAGTTGCATTTCTTGTGCTGTTTTGGGATATCTATACTAAGAAATGTACTTTACCAAGTATACCTTTAAGACACAAACCAGAATATAGGGACTACAGATTTGAAAACAGGTTTTAAAAAAGAATTGTACAGCAAAAGAGTGAACTTTGAGATCTTGTACAAAAGATGGATGAATTGGGGAGGAAAGAAATGTTAAAGTATATGTCAAATCAAAGTCGGTGGCCATGTATTTTTGAAGTCTGAATGCTTTTTTATTTTCTCTGTCATGTTTGAGAATATTTTTCAAAGAATGGTTTTCATAAATTCCCTTCTTTGCCATTAATTTCTTACTTTCGGTTAGTTATATTTTGTAAGTTTTTACATGCATCTCTGTGTACAGTCTTTTACTATCAAAATAGTACCATTGCAAGGAAACTTATTCCAAGACCCAACAGAAGTGATAATAGTTTTTTTTAATGTGTTTCAAATAATGTCTTGGTGGTAAGAAGTGGGCACAAAATACATGTAAGACCATAAAAATAATCTTTTTAAATTTTTTTAAAATGTTTATTTATTTTTGAAGGAGAGAGAGAGAGCACGAGTCAGGGAGGGGCAGAGAGACAGGGAGACACAGAATCGGAAGCAGGCTCCAGGCTCTGAGCTGTCAGCAGAGAGCCCAATGCGGGGCTCAAACTCACAGACTGCGAGATCATGACCTGAGCCGAAGTCGGACGCTCAATCAACTGAGCCACCCAGGCTCCCCAAAAATAATCTTTAAAGGTAGAATTTTAGGGGACGGATGAGCAAATGAAAGCAATTCTGGAGCTGAAAGGCCTTTCAGAGTGTCTCCTCCACTTACTGATGAAACTATCCACCCCTATTCAACAGGGGAGTGCAAGGATGGATAAAATTGTGACTTGTGCTTGATGTGTGAAATCACACCTGGACTGCTACTGTAGCATCTCAACCGAGCTCCTTATTCAAGCCCTTCTTCTCTTAACAATCTTTCCTCCACATGCAGCAATATTGTTCACGTATCCTTTGACAAAGGTGGAGAGCACAGTCCAAAGAGGTCAAATCACTTACCTACTGATAGAGCTGCTGGGTCTCACACCAGAGTGTAGGTTTTCCCATTTCTTCCAGTACTCTTCCTGCTTTGTCTTGTTTTTCAAAATACTGCTCAAATCCTGAACACAGAAAACATAATTTCTCAATAAACTTTTTTAATAAAAATTATATGCTCCTTAGATTTCACTGTACAGGAATTTTACCTTTTGCTGCAGTATCCCTCACACCCAAACATAAACAATATCATTGGATATTGAGAACACTAGTAATAGTTTCTCTCAAATGTGACATGGATAGGGTGATTAGTCTTTAAAAAAATATTTCTATGTCATGCTCAGGAGAGGTACATTTAGTACAAATTGATAAATACTCTGCAATGAAATAATCTTTCACCAGCATTTCTTATGTCTTTTGGATGCTATTGCATTCATTATTTAGCAAATCTGTATCTAATTTGGAAACAAATGTTATAGACTACTGTAAATCTGGCCAAACCCAGTTCTAAAGAACTTCTCATCTTCTGGACTCTAATACATTTCACAATGACCAGTACAACTTGGTGTGTATTATCATTTTAAAGTGTAATGAAACTGACAAAATGAAAGCCTCATATTGGACAACTATTTAATAATAGCTATACTCTACCTTTTGGAATATGAGGGAATTAACTGCAAGGTATTCAACTGTAAATGAATTGAGTGCCATTTATGAAAGCACCAAGAATGTGGTATTTAAAATAAATGAGTGCTAGGGGCGCCTGGGTGGCTCAGTCGGCTAAGCATCCGACTTCGGTTCAGGTCATGATATCACAGTCTGTGAGTTCAATCCCCATGTTGGGCTCTGTGCTGACAGGTCAGAGCCTGTAGCCTGCTTCAGATTCTGTGTCTCCCTCTCTCTGCACCCCCCCCCCCACCGCCCGTTAATGCTCTGTCTCTCTCTGTCTCAAAAATAAACAAAAAAAAATTAAAATAAATGAGTACTAATATTCTAATTTAGATTTTGTGATAAAAATTGAATGTAATTTCCAGAAGGCTTTGCTAATAACTCTAGCGGTCAAGTCTAAGGTATTATAGTCTAGGAAGCAGAAGATATAGTCAACTCCTGATTGATTGTGACAATATAGGATCGGAATGTGTTAGTTATTTAATAAGCACTCAGTTCACTCATTGTGCACCAGGCAATGTTTTAAAAGCTTTACAAATATTCCATAATCAAATCCTCACAACAAACCTATGAGATGTATGCACTTATTTTATCCTCATTTTACAGATGAGGAAGCAGAGCCATAGAGAGATTAAGTAACTTGCCCAGGTCATACATCTAACAAGTACCTTAGTGCAGTAAATAATACTGTATTGGACTGGCAGTGCAAATAATATTGTATTTGACTGAACATATTCAGGTGACATAGGGGAAGGGAAAGGGAAGAGAAGCAGAGTTGTAAATAAGAAATACCCAAATGAAATTAGGAGCAAAATACATGCAGTGAAAACCAGGATGACATGCTGATTAATAACCTGAGGCCAAACTTGAAGCGAACTTGGAGTTCTATGTCAGCCTCTCGGTGTGCAGATCAAATATTGTGGCCAAGCAAGATCAGGTGTTGTGTTCAAACTTCCACAGCTGACTAACATCAGGGTTTGGAGTGGGACTCTAATGGACATTCTCACTGGGCACTATCTCTGATGCAGGCCTGCCCTGAGCACTTAGGATAACATCAAAATTAAACAGGAGCCTGGCCCATCAGGAGATCACCATTAAAAGGAAAAAACAATCAATACACAAATAATACACAAACTGTAGTGTAAGAACTAATGGGCCTCTGGGCAAAGAGAAAGGATTGATTAATAGTGTTTGGGAAAGACAGAGAATATTCTACAGCATAACTGACTGTTAAATATCGATGTAAAGAATAAGAAAGCTTTTGCCAGGCAGTGGAGAGGGAAGGCCATTATAGGTAAAAGACTTAGCCCACAAGACAGACTCAAGTTCTGAGGTAGCATGCCATGTCCTGAACACCATGCACATTAAGCCTATTCATTTAAATACTTTTTATTCAACTAACATTTGTTGAGAGCCTACTATGTGTCAGGCAATGGTATTTCAAAGATGAATGATAAAAATGTTGTCGTCTTCAAATCTGAGAGAGTTCACAGTCTAATTAGGGGAGCCAATTAGACTGAAGGGTAAGCAAATTAGACTAAGTGTTAAGAGAGAAGTCTCAGTCTATTCTGGAGCTCAAAGTCAATAGAAGTCATTTCTATCTGGAGAGAACATATTGATAAGGAAAGGCTTGAGATTAAACAACACTTGTTTTGAATCCTGAAAAATGGATAGGGGTCTAGAAATGTAAGGGGAAAAATCCAAAATAAATAATATCTTGCTGCTTTATGTCAAAGACTGTCTAACTTGATAAGAAAGCAATGTTGGTCATTGCCTCATAACTGGCTCCTGAAGGCATCTGGTTTCATATCAATTAGATGGATTTTGAAGAGAAATAAATAACTCTAAATCTATAAACCTCAAGCAGAACTCCTCATCTCAAATGGCTCTATGTGACACCAGACCATATGAGGTGGCAAATTCCCTTTTAAAGCACTCTCTAGATGAATGAATCACAAAATAAAATGACCATGGCTCTGGAAAATAAATAGAAATTCTTGTCTATTTTATTCTTTTACTTTACACTATTGGAAAAGCTCAAACAAGCAGTATAGTTTCCTAAACCACATAGGCCTCACCACAGACCCAGTCAGCTTTGTGTTGGTGTCCAAACACTTGGAGCTGGGGTTTTGCCTTCATCTCTTTGGGTGGCAACTGAGAAATGGGTCATGGAAAATAAGAGGAACAGATGTGGAAAGAAACCAAACTGTGACCCTTAATTTTGCAGGTTGGAGAAACCAGATCATCCTCAGACCTGTGCCACGCATGGGGAAGAGGTTAGTGATGGGATCAAGCAGGGACAGTGTTGTGGTTTGCATTGATTAATATATTGGCTCAAAAGCAAGCAGGTTGATGACTGGATCTGTAGTCAGGGATCAGTCAGCATTTGATGGGAATTAACTGAATGCAGCAAAGACACTTCTCAGCAATGTGCTTACCACCTGTTAATAGGGTCTAACCAATCCTAGACATCTCCAAGTTTGCCTTAAAAATCCAAATGATTTGTCAAACTCCACGCATGTCTGAGAGCATAATGAGTCAGGCTGCACCAATACATGCCCTGGGATCTCAAACATTTTTGAACTGAACATCACAGGGGAAGAAAGAGAATACCAAGAATACATAAGCCTAAAAAAATGAAAATGAACAGAAGGAATAAACATTTTGAAACTCACTTCATCAAGCTAATCAACCAATGTCTAAAACCAGCAATTCCTCTGAAGCCTCTTTAAGAAGGCCACAAATCATCCTTGTTGACACAGCACAGCTGGCGTGCCTTTGCTGGATGGGATCCTGAAGACTGGACATCAGTTGTTCAAATCTTTTTGAAAGGGGCCGGTCCAGTGGACAATAAGCTAGACTCATCATCTTTTACAGCAGATTTGCATTTTAAAGGGAAAAAATGAGACTGACATGGTCTCGTATAAATAGAACTCTCATCTTTTTATTGTTCCCATGGGCTTTTCATAAGTGGTCCATGTTTTCAGTAGAGTATAACGTCACCAAAGTGACTGTTTGCTTTGTTGACTTGTATGAGATACAGTTACATACAGTGAATGACAGATCATATCTGTAAGGCACATGAGGTCAGAAATAAACAACCTCATCATTTTATCCTAAAGCTGGCTGCAGTATTCTATGGACCTTAACTAATTAAATTTGTTTACACTGAATAGATTATTTTCAGTTCTTGAGGATCTTTGCTTCAGATAATGTTTTTAGGACAGTGGATTTTAAAATAAAATATTTTTCCCAAAATACTGTATCACAAATCTATTTGAAAACTAATAGGACAGAGAGAGAGGGGGGATTTTCAGAAGAAAAGGGCTAATTTTAATTAAATGGGATGGTTTGCATCTATATATACCTCATTGGCTGTCATTGCATAACAGATGATTGGCTTTCATTTGCTCAGTGATAAAAGAAGACTTCCAGGCCCCAGGGTAAAAACCCACATGAGATGTTTTATCTTCTCATGTGAATAATTACTCAGTAGTCAAGAAAGGACAGACCAGTTGTCCACAAGTGGCTACCAGACTAAATCAGAATCAAGAGCTCCAATAGATTCTGATGTGACTTCCAACAGAACACGTCTAGCCTTAATTCATTCTTTTCTTCACTTTTTCAATCAATTTTAACTAGGCAGTGAACGAATCAGACAAAAATCCCTTAGATTCTGGTGTGTGAAGATAATCAACAAAATATATAGTACATTACATGTTATATGTGTTACACATTAAATAAATGCTAAGGAGATTATTAATAAAGTAGGAACCAGATGTGGGAGAAGGTTGCAAATTGATTGATTGATTGTTTGATTGATTGATTTTGATTCGTTTGTTAAGTAATCTCCACACTCAACATGGAGCTCAAATTCATGACCCCAAGATGGAGAGCCACATACTCTTCCAACTGAGCCAGCCAGGCACCCCTGTAGTTATAGATAAGCAGAACAGGGAACACTTTGTTGAGAGAGAGTCATTTGAATCAAGATCTCAAAGAGGTAAAGGGGGTGAGTTTAGGGAATAGCTGGGAAGATAAAATACCAGGAAAGGGAACAAAAAGGGCCAAAGGCCCTGAGGGTGAAGTACGTGATATGTTTAGTAACACCAATGAGGGCAGTGTAGCTGCACTTCAGTGAAAAGAGGTTTGGGCATGGAAAAAGAAATTAGCTCTCTGGGAGGCAAGTTATGGAGTGTCTGTCTATACATTAACAGGAATTTCTTTTTCACTCTGATTGTGATAGGAATCCATTGAAGAATTATAAGCAAAATAGTAACATAATATGATTTATGCTTTATAATAGGATCTTTTGAGAAGACTGTTAGCCAGGCCATGTATGGTTATAACATTTAATTCCAAAAATATGTGAATTTTGAGAATCTTCATCTAAACTGAACTAAATCTTGATCTGAAATGAACTCCAAATTCCTCCTTTTATACTGATGAAATTAAAGTCCAGTCATGATGAGTGATTTTCCCAGGGTTATGCCAGTAGTTGGTGGTTGAGCCAAAATTTTTCAATCTGAGTAGACTGTAGACTGGAAATAGAAGTGATGAGTTCTGTTGTTCAAAATAGGGAAAAAGTTGATTTATTTTGGAAGAGCCCATATGCAGAAGACTAAATGACATGATCTAATCACAATTTGTTTCTACTTGATTTGGTAATTTACGGAGTCATAGCTTAAATTTTTGTCCATTATTAGTTATCCCAGTGAGAATGATGTCATTTCACTTTTGCCATGTTCTAAATACTCATCACTTTTAGTGAAACTGGAAACTGAGGTACAGGTTTACCACGGAGTAGAAAGGGCTAATTTGACCTTACACTAGATAAGTAGACATGACTCTAGGTTTGGTAAAAATCACATTGGCTAAACAGAAAAGTCTTCAGCAGGACTAAGAGCTCATTTCAGAGAGCTGTTTCAGTGAGTAACATTTGAACATACAGACCATGACCACCTTCAATATATTCATACAGCCATGCACCTGAATATAACCTTCTAGTTTTTCAAGTTATACCATCTAAGGCAGATAGATCTTCCTTGGGGAACGTGGTCCTTTTTATCTAAAGTATGGGGTGTCTTTGAGGCATGGTTTGATTAACTTCTAGTGCAAGAAACTATATATTCTTCAAAGGTGTCATCCTTCTCCTCATATATAGAGTTGTTGTCCTCCTGCAGCCTGAGTTTTGACCACGTAGATCATACTTAGTTTGGACAAATTCCCACCCAGGGGGAATCTGAGTACCTTTCATCATACCAAAGTAATGTACAGTTTTAAAACTTAAAGCACTCAAGGAGCGAGTATCACTAAAAATAAGCCCAAGAAAATTTTAAAAGCCCAAACAAATTCTGAGTTAAATAAACACTGCCAAAACCCCAAGGATATGTCAGTCTTTTGAATATTGCCACCATAACCACATCAAGGCATGCAGTAAAGGCTCGAAATGAATCAGAATATGAAATAGATAATTAAGCATCCACATATTCTTTTGTCTTCCAGTTTAAAGAGAAGAGAGAGAAAAGTGGTTAGTGCTTTCAAACAGGTCTTATCAAAAAGACTAAATTGTCAGTATTTAGAGGTAGCACTGCTGCAACTAAGTTGGTGGGAAGGAGGATTAGGATTGTAAAATGGATTATAGAAAGAAAAGACTAGAGAAAGGAGGACCCCATGGAAGCTTCTGTGATCCAGACATGATGCCACAAGGAGGGTACAAGGGGATTGGTTCCAAAGTCAACACAACTATAATAGAAAGATTGGTCTCTGTAGGGATTTCAAATGAAAAACTGATAAAACATGGTGACTAGTTAGATCAATAGAGAACCTTAAATCTAGAATGTTAGAGTAGGACAACTGGCAGATGTAGGCAATTGAAAAAGGAATTTGAATTGAGGAGAAAAGAATAAAAATAAAAGCTTCTATTTATTGACCACTTCCCAGTTCTAAGCCCTGTGCATTCATTATTTCATTTAGTCTTCTCAACAACCAAGGAAACTGAAATTCAGACAGTTAAAGCAACTTGACTGAGGTACCATAGCCAGTAATTGGCAGAGCTGGAATGCAAAGCCAGGTGTGACAGATTTCGTTTTCACTATAACTACTAGATTAAATTGATGTGAGTTTTAGTCTTGGATTTGTTGAATTCAAAAGATGACAAGCAAAAAAAAAAGAAGAAGAAAGAAGAAAGAAGGAGGAGGAGGAGGAGGAGGAGGAGGAGGAGAAGGAGGAAGAGGAGGAGGAAGAGGAGAAGAAGAAGAAGAAGAAGAAGAAGAAGAAGAAGAAGAAGACGACGACGACGACGACAGCCACAGGTTAGTGGCAATAGCTGAATGAGGAAGGGACCAGGACAGTAGGACCTGCTTGTGTGTGCGTGTGTGAGTGTGTGAGTGTGTGTGTGTGTGTGTGTGTGTGTGTGTGTTATAAAAGGGACAAACAGCCTTATTACCTGAATACCTCATTAAAGGCACTGACCTTGGTTAATAGCACAGAGGGTCTAAAGGTAATTAAACCAGGTGCAGCTGCCACTGGATTTTCTAGTCTTCAGAACAAGAAAGGATGCTGTAGATGTGAGCTGGCCCATATCACCTCTGAAATTCAAAACAGAAACTCACAGGTCTTAAAATATTGAACACATAGTAGATAAGCCTGTGTTATTCGTATTCTAAATTAGTACCATTCTGGAGGTGCCTGGGTGGCTCAGTCAGTTAAGCATCCAACTTCAGCTCAGGCCATGATCTCCCAGTTCATGAGTTCGAGCCCCACATCAGGCTCTGTGGTGACAGCTCAGAGCCTGGAGCCCGCTTCAGATTCTGTGTCTCCCTCTCTCTCTGCCCCTGCCCTGCTCACACTCTGTGTCTGTCTCTCAAAAAGTGAATAAACATTAAAAAATATTTAAAAAATAAATTAGTATCATTCTGGGTTGAACTGTGTCCCTTCAAACTGTGTCCTTTGTTGATGTCCTAATCCCCAGCACCTTTAAACGTGACCTTATTTAAAAATAGAGTTATTGCAGATGTAATTAGTTAAAACAAGGTCATATTGGAGAAGGGTGGGCCCTTCTTCCTTATAAAAAGAAAAGAAGAGATGAAGAGCCCCACCAGGAGATGCCATGTGATTATAGAGGCAGGGACTGGAGCGATGCATCCATAAACCAGGAACCACCGAGGATTGCTGGCAACACCAAAAGTTAAGAGAAAGGCATGGGACACATCCTCCCCCAGAGCACTGAGAAGGAACCAACCCTACTGAACATTTGGTTGAGACTTCTAGTTTCCAGAAAGGTGGCAGAATAAGCTTCTATTGTTTTAAGATACCCCGTTTTAAGATATTTTGTTACAACAGCCCTAGGCAACAAATACAAGTACTTACCCAACCAAATCCTAAATCATATTCATGATGTCCCAGGAACTGTTCTAAGTGCTACATACAATTAACTCATTTAATCAACCCAATATGCTAAGTACTATTATGTCCATTTTACTGTTGAGGAAACTGAGGTATAGTGAGTTTAGGTAACTTGCCAAAGGGAGACCTGGGAACTGGAACCCACCCAGTCTGACCTGAGTCTATGTATCTATCCTCCATGCTCTCCTATGTGCCATTCTTCCAAGAATTCTTATTGTCCCTGCTTTTCATGATGTCATCCCAGGTCCTCAGTCTCATTCCCAAAGTACTGGTAATATTGATTACATAACATTCAAATGATGACAAGAAGGCTTATTTATGCATTGATATAGCATTTTGGCCAGTGTTTTTCACAGACAGTATTACATTTAGTGCTTGAAACACTCCATGATTGACCTAGTTACTGTCTCTATTTTATTAGTGAGGAAACTTGGGCTCCAAGAGGTTACAAACTTCGTCCTACCCCCCCAACTGGATCTGGATATCAAACTCAGGTCCTGTGACTACACTGTATCCACTCTTTCCTCTACACAACCCTCCCTCTGTAAAACCTTCTATGATTCCATCTTCCTCTCACTTATACTCTCCAAACCCACTGAAATGACTATGCCTTTTCACTTATTGTCATCATATTCTGCAAAGCCACAAATGTATACTATCTTCCCTGTCACCTGAGAAAACAAACAAGGAGAGCAATTTTATTAATTTGTGTACCCAATGCCTAGCACAGAGCAAAAGGTAATCATAAAATAGGTATTTGTTGAATGCAGGGATGAATAAACAATCAGTGGTACTGAAAACAGGTGTTCCTTCATTTGTCAATAACAGAATGAAGCGCATGAGAGCAATTACTTGATAACTTTATTCAGTACTTTCACAATAGACAGTGAAGAAAGTTTGAGATAAACACGTTCACCATGCCTACTATGGAAAAATGCATCACTGTGGATTTTTACAAAAAACAAGCATCAGTAGACTAAACATTAATTTTTGTATACTTAGTCTCTCCTCCTAGCTAATCTAATTTCATTCTCTAGAGGTCCAGATCCCTGCGAAAACTATATTTGCTGATCATGGAATCTTCTGTTTTGTGAAGTTTGTTGGTAAGATGGAGCACAATGATTTGAAAGACAATTATATAGTGGTGGTAAATGTACGCATATGGTGCACACCAGTTCTGCAGGATTAATATAACATACACTAACCTTTTAACTTCGATGAACTGTTCACAATATTGTTATAAAAGAAAACAGAGTACAGAAAAACATGTCGTTAACTGTATGGAAGACTGATGAAAGATTTCACAAATCTGCCCAGGAGGAGGTGTATGTATCAGAGAAGAACTGGACGGCATCCCCTTTGGTGGTGGCCAATTCTCCTTTGGAGTCATCTTTTTGCTTCATTATTAAGAAAGACAGGATACTCCCTTCCTCAAGGGGCTAAAACAGACCCACTCCGCTAGAGGCCAGGACCAATGTGCCTTAACAAAGAAGCTCAACTAGATTTGCTTCAGGGCAGCACACTCCCGTTAGTCCCATAAACTTTCCAGGAATCCACCAGATTAGCCAAAAGAAACAATACTGTGAAATTGAAGAAAAGGAAAGAAGAAAAAAGACAAAGAAAAGAATCCATATGCAACTAAACCATCTCTTCATGTAATCCCCAGCTGCCTCAAATTGGCAGTTCTGTGACAGCAAGAGTAAAGACAAAAGAGCTATCAGAAACTTCTTTTCCTGATGTGGGAACCTTGCATGTAAAGGTCCAAACCAAGTCATAGAACAATATGGAAAACACATGTAGGTGTTGTTGATTGACTATGAGGACAGTCAACTTCTGGTCAACTTTGTCAGCTGCCTATAGGACAGCTGTTTGACTTTCAATTCCTACTTGCTTTCTCACCTCCTCTGTCGACTTATTCCATATGCAGACTACAGGCAAGGAAGGAAATTTGAAGTCTACATTGCCAGGCAGCATTTGCTGTAGTAAATGAAATGATTTCCATTTCCTAAAAGCTACTAGAGAAAACCATTTAAAATGGCGCGCACACACACACACACACACACACACACACACACACACACAAACACATACACGCCCTGTATTTAGTGGCCTGAAATACAATGAGCTTGAATTGATAGGAGTCATTCTGTTAAGTAGTGATTTATTGATATTAAAATTGGAGACCAAGGAGTTCAGCTGACAATACATGGAACAAATATTCCATAGGAAGAGCAATGTGGCTTCACTGTTTTCTTTGAAAAATGTGGGTTCTCAAACAACAAATAGAAATAATTAACCTACATTATAAAATGTTCTTTGCTCTTAAGTGTTTTATAAATATCCAAGGGGATAGACGATTTTAAGTTTATCAATATATAGTGCATACACATCTTTTCACTTATGTTCATTGTGTTTGGTGAGAAAAAAATAATTTAAATAGCAGAGGCTACTGTACCCTTCATTCCATTCAATAATTCCATGAGCTCATACCCTGCACTAAAACATGAACCCCTAGGCTTTCTGTAGTCCAAAGATCTTGCCACAACAGGCCAGAGCAGGGCCCAGAACACAAGCTAACCAATGTATCTGGTGCTCAAATGGAAAAAAAAAATCACCTACTCCAACACTGCTGGAAGACTTACCTGTGTTGGACTTAATGAAAAACTATGTATCAGAACAAATTTGTATACATAAAATCATGTATGCTGAATAAACCAAAAATTCCAAAAGATTTATACATGTAATTTTAGCAATAGTTAAGTTTTAAGTCCATTACTTATTATCTAATCCAGCATAAAATGTAACCTCTGTCAATATCTATCTATTACATAGCTTTGTCAAAATCTATCTATTATTTTGGACTGTCCATACTATTCCTCTTCTGTATGCATAAAGTTAAGGACTAATCGCAATCAATAGTTAATAATAGATATTTCTGGAAGTCAATAAAACTCTATTACTTCCTCCTTCCAAATCATGTAAACTACCAAATAACATACTTTTTTAGATGAGTCCATATTAATGAAGATTATTTGACAGAGAAAAGTATATTGTCTATATGCTAATATATCTGACTTTTAAATAATGAATGTCATTATTCCAGAGATGATGTCACAGAAGAATACACAGAAATGAAAATGAAATGGAAAATGAATGCAGCAGTTGACAATACAACTGGGAAATAATTTTCAATTTAACAGATGACAACACAAAATATGTGCTATTTTTTTAAATGATGCAACTAAGGACAGAAGCCCTTATATAATTATGATAAACTGCTTAATTTTAATGTAGATGTGTATGTATATTTCTTTTTTCTTTTTTCTTTTTAAATTTTATTTAAATTGAAATTATTAACATATAGTGTAATAATAATTTCAGAAGCAGAAATTAGTGATTCATCACTTAGATATACACCTAGTGCTCATCCCAACAAATGCCCTCCTTGATGTCCATCACCCATTTAGCCCATCCTTCTACCAAAAACCCCTACATCAACCCTCAGTTTGTTCTCTGTATTAAGAGTCTTTTATGGTTTGCCTCCCATTTTCTTTTTATTTATTTTCCTTCCCTTCCCCTATGTTCATCTGTTTTATTTCTTAAGTTCCATATATGAGTGAAATCATATGATACTTATCTTTCTCTGACTTATTTGGCTTAGCATAACATGCTCTAGTTCCATCCACATTGTTGCAAATGGCAAGATTTCATTCTTTTTGATCATTGAGTAACATTCCATTGTGTGTGTATGTGTATATATATATGCACATATATATATACATATATATATAGTTTATATATATATACACATATATATGTATATATATATACACATATATATGTATACATGTATACATATGTATATATATGTATATATATAGTTTATTTATATATTAAATATATATATATATAGTATATATATGTGTGTGTATATATATATATATATATACACCATATCATCTTTATCCATTCATCAGTCGATGGACATTTGGGCTCTTTCCATAATTTGGCCATTATTGAAAGTGCTGTATAAACATTAAGATGCATGTGCCCCTTCAAATCATCATTTTTGTATTCTACATCAATGAATGTCATTATTCCACAGATGATGTTACAGAAGAATACAACAGAGACCAAAATGAAATAGAAAATGAATGTAGCAGTTGATAATACAATTGGGAAGCCATCTTGAATTTAGGGGATGACAATGCCAAAAACATGCCATTTTCAAAATGATGAAACTAAGGGCAGAAGCTCTTAAATAATTATGATAAACTGCTTAATTTTAGGTATACATATTCATATATATATACTAACACACACATAATTTAAATCTTTTACCCACTTTCTATCATAGGCATGACAAAGATTGTCACAGACACAAAGAAGTTAATAAGCCTATACACAATAACACAGCCAGTCATGACATCATGTCTTATTCCAATTCCAGGCCTTTTCCCTGCAATAGGTTGCATTGCCCATAACCAAATATAGAAAAGTAAATACCACCCAAAGAGTTTAGAAGCATCAGGAGTAAAGTGTAAAGGGAACTAAAGGTAGATATTGAAATAAAAATGAAAATCATATATAACACTCCTGAGCAAAGTAGGTAAGAAAAAAAATCATTTATATATTTAATAAAAGCTTTGTGCTTTATTTTGATACATGAGTAACAGCTGGAACTGCATCTATTACACTCATCCCCTTCATTTATATGTGCATCCACTTAGTCACTAAACATCATCAAACACTCACCAGACAATGCTTGGGTACTAAGAATACAAAGAAGCAGCAAATATGGATCCCAATCCTTGACTAAAAGGAGTTTTGTGATATTTTAAACTGAACCAAAAGGAACACACGGTAATCATCACTACAAAAAATGAGAACATCTTTGTTAACTTGAAGAATGGGGAAGCAGATGGTAAAGACAAAGCAAATGTCAAAATCTGTAGACACATTGCCAGGCTTTGGTCTTTTTTTCTAAGTTCAAATTGGAAGAACAAAAAGGTATGTGATAGTGGAATACAGCAAGCACCATTAATTGCTTAAAGAAAGAATTCCAAATAAATATTTCTGTGGGTACCTGAGTCAGGCTAATAGTTTGTTGTTCCTTTAGACTAATATACTTTAAATATTTAATATTTATTTAGACAAGATTCAGAGTATTGTATGGGAAGAGAACAGAAAGGTAGCTCCTTTGTGGATTAACCCAGTTTCTCCTCTAATGTGTTAAAGAATTAAGTTCTAGTCCCAACTGTACATCCTACTGCTAGGAAAATGGTAGCCCATCAGTTAATTCACACCTTGTTTAGATGGCAGACTTGAGAAAATATATTTCATGCCCCCAAATGACTTATGAAAATATTACTTTCAACTACATTTTTACTAGAAATGCTATAGAAATGTAGTTTTACATATCTTTTTACATATTCCATAATACTTTAGTAAACTAATGATGCCTTAGCCTCCTTCACAGCTTAGCACCCTCCTAAGGTGAGTACTTTTAATCCATCAATATTCCTGTACCTATTCCACAAACTCAGAATGGACTTAAAAGCTCTTAAAATGTGGGTGCCTGGGTGGCTCAGTTGGTTAAGCATTCAGCTCTTGATTTTGGCTCAGGTTATAATTCCATGCTCATGAGATTGAGCTCCACACTGGTCTCCAGACTGAGCATGGAACCTGCTTGGGATTCTCCCTCTCCCTCCTCTCTCTCTCAAAATAAATAAATAAACAGTTCTTTAAAAAGCTCTTAAAATATACTTTCACATCTGAGATCAACAAAATAATGTCTTCCACCAAAGACAGATGTTTCCCTAACACTTCTTTAATCTTAACTAAGAATTTGAATTAAAGCTACTAGTTGGCTTCTTTTGCTGATTTCAACCAGTAAATGATAGGTATATGAGTAGGCTTCAAAGTTTTAACATGGAAGTGTTTAATTAAATATAAAATACTATAGGCAGAATGAAAATATGATATTAAAAAATAATATTTGAAATAATACAATCAAATGTAAATATTCTCAGTAGATCATCAGTTTCAATCATTCCCAAAGCAGAGAAATTATTCTCCTAAACATGGTTGTTTGGTCTACTACGAAAACTATCTAATGAAAAATGCACTTCATCTTCTTTAGAACAACTACTCCTATGTTCCTAACCTCTGTACACAGAAATTACTCCTTTATATTATGAGTTTTATTTTTGTATACTTAAACTTATGAACAAATAAACTCTTTAAAATCTTCATTGGCAGTCCTTCTCCAGACTAGAATGATGTGTGCCATGATGATCTTGTTATCATGAAATGGCTTAGCATTATTACCAGAAAATGGCTAATGAGGCCATCCTAGCAATAACAACCTCTGTTGAAGCAGAAGCACATATTTTCTGGTAAAATAAGGTAACCAACTGATTTCTTTTGGTTCAACCCACCTTTTCATCTGCAATATCATCACAAAATTCTTAAGTGTTGAGTTTTTAGCCATAGATGCCTCGTTCAAATGAAGTAGGCATGCAATACAATGTCTGCTTTTGTAGAAGACACTACCAAATTTGTACTTTTTCATATTGAGCTCAAAATCATTCTGAATGTGATTCTCTGCTCTCCTCCTGAGCATGGGCTTGATCCATAAAGAACATTACCCAAATAAAATTTATTTCCATGTAAGACTAATTGACTGACTGACTGACTTATTTGGGAAGAATTATTTTCCAAATAAGTTTGGGAAAACCATTTCAGGACATCTAATCAAACTGGGCTGACAAAAAATAAAATGCTGGAGATTATGGCTTGAAATTTTTGCTTCCAAAATTAATAAACTCATTAAAAGGAACTGTACCATGCAGAAATATTGTAAAACATGTGGGAAGAAGGATATTAAGAAATATATGTATAATATATGTAAAAACAATTATTCAATTTGGCAACAAAATTATACTTCCAGTAGAGAGGATAGAACGGCTATAAATAGGGAAGTGTGAAAATGAAATTCCTGACACCAATTTTTGTATATACCCTAAATTCAATCAAATGTAAAGTAGAAAAATATCCAGACAACTTAAAATCAATAACATGATGAAGGGAAGTGCAGTGTCTTAAATACACAGTAATTTAGAACTGGAAAGAACTTCAGAAGTAGTTTAAGCACATTGACTCATTTCATCAAAAGGAAATTGAAGCCGGGAGCTGCTACAGATCTTGCCTAATTTCTAATTAAGGAGACAATCAGGACAAGGTTCTCATGCCTCTTCAGTACAGGTCCAATACTTTCTTCCCACTGCCATTGAAAGTAAATCATAGCAGAAGATAAACTTTTAACTTGCTATAGTATAAGAATTGTGTGTACTTAGGGTCTTCTTTTTTTGTGTACCAAATTGTGTGTACTTTTGGTCTTCTTTTCCTCCTTACCTTTAGTCCAGCTCAGGTCAGCCCAACCTGAGGCTAAAGAAACAGGCTATAGAAGCAAAGGAGGGTTCTCTCCTTATGTATATTTGTGGCTGTAACTCAACATGGAAGAGTAGCAGCCACCCTCTTGGATGGCAGCACTAACATGGGGGGATGGTGAGGCAGCATATCAAACATGTTGTCTTTCCTTTGCTACAATTTAATTGATTCAAATTATACACTTTAAATGCTTGACAACTACAGTACTACTCCTATTTCTTTAAAAGAAGAAAAAACACTTCATATATTAACACAAAAGGAACTAATCATAAACAAACAAGGCACAACTGATGGAGTTTTGCTCTAGCAAAAGGATAATAATTCATTGAAGCCAAGCATGGGAAATGGGCGGAGATAGCTACAGGGAGGCCGTTTGCATAATGTTAAGGGTGCCTGCTATACTTCAGGACTTGTCACCTGGAATGGAGAGCATCTAAGTTATGTCAAAGAATCTTTCTAGTTCAATGGCCTACTTGAGTCCTGCAGTGAGGTTACACACACAAACGCAGCTGCAGCTGAGAAAAAACAATCAAAGGAGGGTGTGGATGGTTCTCCACATGGAGTTGTATTTTTCAGACCATATTTTGTTATCTTTAAGTTATAGTGTGCACAAGAGATAAGAAAGATTAGGGAAGAGTGGCATCCATGCATCCCATAATTCTAGCACTGTACTAGTCTATGTAAAATAGAGGAATATATCTTCCAACATTGTATTTTATGTCTTATATATAAAGGAGAAGAAAGATTGTGTCATTCATAATCAATGAGACCATGTGAGTCATCAAAGGAACCAGAGGCAGCATCTTACCAAAAGTAGGATAGGCACAAATAAAATTGCAGCAAAAACTCAGACATTTTGTTTTCAAACTTTCTGATGTTAAAATTGATATTGTGACCCACAACACTGGCGTCAAGAACATTATTACTTATGTTGTTATCATTTTTATTTTTAATTTTAACATGTTTGAAAAATTTAAAACTAACTGAAGGCAATGAGCTAAATATTTGATAGAAAATCTGCATTATTTTTTCCTGTCCTCTCATGTGCCTCATAGCCTTTCTTGTGAATTTCTCCAAGATATTTTTGCTTCTCAGTAGCCTTGATATTTCAACTATCCTGGCAAAAATCCTATAAGAACCAGACTGTACTGTCAGTTTGTGCTGTAAGATTGAGGGCTATAGTAAAACATTTTGGTGTTGTGGGTTTTTTTTGTTTGTTTGTTTCTTCCTGTTTAGAGTTTTCCTTTTAGGAATTGCTCCCCTCTGGTAGAGATGTCAATCACACATCCCTACCTCACCTGGGGCCTGTTGAAACATCCCATCTTACTAGACATAGTAATTAGGCCATAAGTGAGCACAAGACCCAATAAAGTCAATCAAAAATTTCTTTGAAGTTTTTATATAAACAGCAATTTTAAAAATCCCCTTTTTTATCTTTGGAGACCTTGAGCATGAAGGACTATGTCAGCTTAAAGCTTCTAGGGGCCCTGTTTGCTACAACATATTGGCATACAGGACAGTGTTCCTTTTGAAAACTCTAGGGTAAAACCTATTCTCATGCCTTTTCTAGCTTTTAAAGTCTTTCCTAATTTTTTGGTCTGTGCCTTATCTTCCAGATAGAATCTAGAAGCAAAGTCTCTTAAAAATCTCTCTCCTTTTTTATAGCAGCATGTTCCTCCCTCCCTCTCTTCATCTCTGTGTGTGTGTGTGTATACCACACTTTTCTTATCCATTCATTTACCAGTGGACTCTTAGGCTGCGTCCATATCATGGGTATTGTAAATAATGTTGCAATAAACATAGGGTGCATATGTCCTTCCAAATTACTGTTTTCATTCTGGGGGGCAAACGCAAAATTACACAGCCTTAAAAGGGTTAAATTGTGCCATTTTTCTACAACATAGATGGATATTGCGCTAAATGAAATAAGTCAGACTTAGAAAGACAAATACCATATGATTTCATTCATATGTAAAATCTAAAACAAACAAACAAACAAACAAACAAAAAGAAGAATCAGACCTGTAAATACAGAGAACAAACTGACAGTTGCCTGAAGGTAAGAGGATGGTAATGGGCAAAATGGGTGAAAGGGAGTGGGAGATATAGGCTTCCAGTTATGGAATAAATAAGTCACAAGAATAAAAGGCACAGCATAAGGATTACAGTCACTGATATTGTAATATCCTTGTATGGTGACAGATGGTAACTACACTTGGGATGAGCATAACGTGTTTAAAGTTATTGAATTACTATGTTGTACACTTGAAACCAATGTAACATTGTGTGTCACCCAAATAGGAAAAAAAAAATCTTTCTCTCCATTGCTTCTGTCATCACATCTCTTTTTCTCTCTTATTCTCTTGCCTTCCCCTGCAATTATGTGGAGTCTACCTGATTATCTAGGATTAGCCCCCATCTCAAAATCCTTAGTTTAATCACATTTGCAAAGTCACTTTTACCACATAAGGTAACATATTCACTAGTTCCAGGGACTAATATGTGGAAGTGTCTTGGAGTAGGGTGGGGACATTATTCAGCCTGCCACAGTGCTATAGTTCAAAGAATATAAAGGATGACAATCGACCATTGGGTTAACAATGTGGAGGTCATTGGTATCCTTGACCAGGGCAATTTTAACTGAGTGATAGGCTGAAAAACTAATTAGTGTGTGAAAAGAGTTGGAAGGTGTTGCAGTTAGAGTCCAAAGATTGGAGACCAGGAAGAGCTGATGTTGTGGTTGGAGTTTTAAAGCAGCTTGCTGGCAGAATTCTCTCTGGCTTAGGGGAGGTCCACCTTTTGTTCTAATCGAGTTTTTATTTGATTGGCAGAGCCCCCCACCACACCCCCCCCACACACACACCATTATGGAGGACAATCTGCTTTACTCAAAGTCCATAGGCTTAAATGCAAATCTCATTTCAAAATACATTCGAAGAAAAATCCAAAATAATGTTTAATGGAATATTAAACTACTGCCAGTGCAAGTTGACCTATATAATTAACCATCACAAATGGGAAGGAGAAAAATGGCATATTACCTTTAATAAAAAGTGAGGACAAGAAAAAGAAGTTTTTGAGGTGGCAGAAATCAAAGCATAATTACATACTGAAAGGACAGATCAAGTAGAGTTAAAAAATAGAATGCCCTTGAAATAGGTAGAAGGGATAGAATTTGATATACATGGAGAGGGATTGACCTTAACAAGGAGCAGGGAGAGCTCTTTTCAGTAACAGAAGGGAAAGTATAGACATGGAGGGCACAGGTGCATCTAAATTTTAATGGAAATGGAAGTTTGTGGAATTTTTTTGATTACTCTGATTTTCTAAGTGAAATAGGAAGCTAAGTAATCAGCTGAGAATAAGGATAAAGGAGAGAGTTTAGAGGTTTCAGGAAAGAGAAGGAAGCAATACCTGTAAAGAGAGGAGAATAAATGATGCAGGTGATTCTGCAAGTAATAGAAGTGCTTGGTGGTATTAACGCTCCATTTATGAATAATGATCGTGAATTTAAAGTAAGACTAGTCGTAAAGTTTTTTGTTTTTCTCCAGCAGACTTTACCAGGATGGCCACAGGCATAGAAGAGGCAGACAGCTTTAACTAGAGTGGTGGTTTAGCCAAGTAAGTGCAACTCAGGTGGAAGGAGCAAAAGAATTGAAGGTATATGCAAGGACCTGATTAAAATGATAGCCTATGGAATCTGAACTATAGAATGACGTGTAATGATGTAAGTAAAGACAAGGAAGGGATAATGAAAATGAGAAATTATCAATTAAATTAAAACCTCCAGGAGATAGAAGAGTTGTTGAACTTGGGCTACTAGGAAGAATAAGCTGGAAATATGGGAGGAAGCAGTGTGAGAGTGAGGTAAATGAAATCAAGGTTATGAATGGACAAAAGCTATTGGTAATTACAAAGTCAAGAACATGACAGTGAGATGGTGTCTGTGGCAAAACAGAAGACAGAAGTCATTGAAGGAGAGGAATTTAAAGAAGTGAGGGTTAGGATGTTAGAAGGTAATGCTGATATCACCATGAATTCTAGACAGTGTTAATGTTCTGCAGACAAAGATCACCAGGAACACTCTAGATTTGAAAAAATTGGACCTCTTACTCATTGCAGTAAGGGAAAACCCATATCATGGGGAACCATGAAATATCTGAGTAAAAGCATGTTAGCTAGAAGCAATAATAGAATCCGGATTTTGGTTGAAGGATTTGGGGGAGGATCTCAGGAAGATGGGGTCACTGTAGATTGGATGCTATAAGAAAGTGGGAAGAATTTGATAATTGAGTATCCTAATACATTGTCTTTTAAGGAAGGGCAGACAAGACCCAGGCTAAAGCTATAATTGATAAAGAAGCAGCAATTACTCATTTTAGCCAAGAAAATTGAATGTTTAGTATGGACGATAGTGCAGTAATCTAGGTTTTGTTTATGCTTAGACAAAATAATGAAATAGTCTTATTTTTTTCTCCTTTTATCATAGAGTCAGAGTCTGAGGTTGATATTCTGTGATATTATTTATTGTCCAATAAAAAAGTAACATGGTCTAGTTTACAGATGTCAGGGAAGATGTCCGGGGCTGATATTTCATTGGGTTAAAATTACTTTCTCAATGGGAATAATTTTAAAGAGCATCCATAATCTGGGAACTGGAATCTTCAAAGAATAAAAGGTAGGAACCCAGGAGTATAGATGACTGCAAACAGAGGTATAGAGGAGGTAGAATCTGATAACACGAAATACAAAGATTGTTTGTTTGTTTTGTTTCTTTAAATAGGAGGTTTGGAGGATTGTCTGGAAGCAGCAATAAGAAGTAAGGTGGGTACTTTTTCCATTTCTAGGCACAATGTTAAGGAGAAGACCAGTCACCATGTAAGAGGACAACAGGTAAGAAATGTCATTAAGGGACACTTGGTTTTAGTTATAGCAGAAGATAAAGGAACTATTCACAGAAGAAAATGAGGATATATGCACAATGAAAGGTTTTCAGAAAATGGAGGAGGTAGGGTTAGAGAAAAAAGGAAGTACAGAACCATGTCAGGGATTACCTGATTCTATGGCAGATAATGGTGGTAAAGTTGTGGTGTTAAGGGGAAAGAGAGTAGGCTGGAAAATACTCAACCTTTGGGCCTTTCCTTGAATCATGGTGACAGAGGCCTAGAGTTCTGCATAGGAACAATCTTCACCATTGCATGGACACTATTGTAACTCTTGCCAAAGGTTGGCCTGCAGGGGGATAAACTTACTCTGAACATGTAGGCTCCCAGTCAAACAAAATATTATTTGCCACTAGTTCATTGAAATGTTACTACTTGAATTTATTTTATTTTTAAGTTGATTTTTTTCAAATATAATTAACGTAGTGTCATATTAGTTTTAGGTGTACAATACAATGATTCAAAAATTGTATACATTACTCAGTGTTCATCACTCATGTAGTTTTAATCCCCTTCATGTATTTCTCTCATCTCCCCAACAACCTCCTCTCTGGAAATCACCAGTGTGTTTATATTTAAGAGTCTGTTTTTTTTTTAAGAGGGAAAGGAAATTACTGGATCATGATGGGAGAATTAGGTAATTAAGTGATTCCATGAAATGAAACAATATCCATATCATAGGAGTCCCAGAAGAACAGTGTGAGAAAGGGGCAGAAGGTTTATTTGAACAAAGTATAGCTGAGAAGTTCCCTAATCTGGGGGAGGAAACAGGCATCCAAGTCCAAGATGCACAGAGAACTCCCTTCAAAATCAACAAAAACAGGTCAACACCATGACATATTATAGTGAAACTGGCAAAATACAAAGAAAAGAGAGAATTCTGAAAGCAGTTAGGGACAAAAAGTCTTTAACTAACAAGTGTAGATACAAAAGGTTAGTAGCAGACCTGTCTACAGAAACGTGGCAGGCCAGAAGGGAGTGGTGAGAAATATTCAATGGGCTGAATAGGAAAAATATGCAGGTAAGAATCCTTTATCGAGTAAGGCTGTCATTCAGAATAGAATGAGAGATAAAAACTTTCCCAGACAAAACAACAACCAACCAACCAACCAACCAACCAACCAACCAACAAACAAACAAACAAAACAACTGAAGGAGTTAATGACCACTAAACCAATTCTGCAGGAGATGCTAAGGGGGACTCTGTGAGTGGAAAGCATCAAAGACTACAAAGGACGAGAGAACATCACAACAAATGTGAAATCTACAGACAATATAATGGCACTGAATTCATATCTTTCAAATATCACTCTGAATGTAAATGGACTAAAAGCCCCAATCAAAAGACATAGGGTATCATAATGAATAAAAAAACCAAGTTCTGTGTATATGCTGCCTACAAGAAACTCATTTTAATACTGAGGACATCTGCAGATGGAAAGTGAGGGATGGAGAACTACTTATAATGCTAATGGATATCAAAAGAAAGCTGGAGTAGCCATACTTATATCAGAAAAACTAGATTTTAAAACAAAGACTGTAATAGGAAATGAAGAGGGGCAAAATATCATAATTAAGGGGTCTCTCTATCAAGAAGAGCTAACAATTATACTTATTTATGCCCCCAACGTGAAAACACCCAAATATATAAATCAATTAATCACAAACATAAGTAAACTTAGTGAAAATAATGCCATAATTGTAGAAGACTTTAATACTCCATTTACAGCAATGGGCAGATCATTTAGGCAGAAAATCAACAAGGAAACAATGGCTCTGAATGACACTTTGGACCAGATGGACATAAAAATATTCAGAACATTTTATCCTAAAGCAGCAGAATACACATTCTTCTCAAGTGCACATGGAACATTCTCCAAAATAGATCACATACTGAGTCACAAAACAGCCCTTAACTGGTACAAAAGATTGAGATCATACCATGCATATTTTCAGATCACTACACTATGAAACTTGAAATAAGCCACAAGATAAAATTTGGAAAGCCCCCAAATACATGGGAGGTTAAAGAGCATCCTACTAAAGAATGAGTGGGTTAACCAGGAAATTAAAGAAGAAATTAAAAATACCTGGAAGCAAATGAAAACAAAAACATGACAGTCCAAACCCTTTGGGATGCAGCAAAGGCAGTCCTAAGAGGAAAATACATTAAAATTAAGCCTGAACCTTACACATAAAGGAGCTAGAAAAAGAGAGGCAAATAAAGCCCAAAGCTAGCAGAAGAAGGGAAATAATAAAAATTAGAGCCGAAATAAACAATATAGAATCCAAAAAAGCAGTAGAACAGATCAATAAAACTAAGAGCTGGTTTTTTTAAAAAAAATAAACAAAATTGATTAATCCCTACCCAGACTTCTCAACAAGAAAAGAGAGAGGACCAAAATAGATAAAATCACGAATGTAAGGGGAGAGATCACAACCAACACCACAGAAATACAAACAATTATAAAAGAATACTATGAAAAATGATACACCAAAAAACTGGACAATCTGAAATAAATGGACAAATTCCTAACCATTCACATACTACCAAAACTCAAATGGTAAGATATGGAAAATTTGGACAGACCCATAACCTGCAAAGAAACAGAATCAGTTATCAAAAATCTCCCAACAAATAACCCAGATGGCTTCCCAGGGGAATTCTACCAGACATTAAAAGAAGAGTTAATACCTATTCTTCTCAACCTGTTCCAAAAAATAGAAATGGAAGGAAAGCTGCCAGACTGATTGTATGAAGCCAACATTACCTTGGTTCCAAAACCAGACTCCACTAAAAAAAGAATTACGGGCCAATATCCCTGATGAACTTGGATGCAAAAATTCTCAACAAGATACTGGTAATCGAATTCAACAGTATATTAAAAGAATTATTCACCATTATCAAGTGAGATTCATCCCGGGCTCCAGAGCTGGTTCAAATTCACAAAACAATCAATGTAAGACACCACATTAATAGAAGAAAGGATAAGAACCATATGGTCCTGTCAGTAGATACAGAAAAAGCATTTGACAAAATACAGCATCCTTTCTTGATAAAAACTCTCAAGAAACTTGGGCTAGAAGGAACATTAACATCATGAAAACCATATATGAAAAACCCACAACTAATATCATCCTCAATGGGGAAAAACTGAGAGCTTTCCCCCTAATATCAAGAACATGACAGGGATGTCCACTCTCACCATTGTTGTTCAACATAGTGTTAAGGGTCCTAGCCTCTGCAATCAGAAAACAAAAGAAAATAAAAGGCATCTAAATTGGCAAAGAAGAAGTTAAACTTTCACTTTTCACAGATGACATGACACCCAACACGGAAAACCCGAAAGACCACCAAAAAACTGCTAGAACTTATACATGAATTTAGCAAAGTCACAGGATATAAAATCAATGTACAGAACTCGGTTGCATTTCTATACACCAATAATGAAGCAACAGAAAGAGATATCAAGGAATCAATCCCATTTACAATTGCAGCCAAGCCATAGAATATCTAGGAATGAACCTAACCAAAAAGGTAAAAGAGCTCTATGCTGAAAAGTATAGAACACGTATGAAAGAAACTGAAGAAGACACAGAAATGGAAAAACATTTCATGCTCATGGATTCGAAGAACAAATATTGTTAGTGTTGCTACTACCCAAATCACTCTAACATTCAAAGCAATCCCTATCAGAATACCACCAGCATTCTTCACAGAGCTACTACAAACAATCCTAAAATTTGTATGGAACCAGAAAAGACCCAAATAGCCAAAGTAATGTTGAAAAACAAAAGCAAAGTTGGATGCATCACAATCACAGACTTTAACCTGTATTACAAAGTTGTAATTATCAGGACAGTATTGTATTGGCACAAAAACTGACATACAGATCAATGGAATAGAATAGAGAACCCAGAATTGGACCCACAAATGTATGGCCAACTAATCTTTGACAAAGCAGGAAAGAATGTCCAATGGAAAAAAGACAGTCTCTTCAGCAAATGATGCTAGGAAAACTGGACAGCAACATGAAGAAGAATGAAACTGGACCACTTTCCTACACCATACACACAAAAAAAATTCAAAGTGGATGAAAGACCCAAATGTGAGACAGGAAACCATCAAAATCCTAGAGGAGAAAACAGGCAACAACCTCTTTAACCTCGGCTGAAGCAAATTCTTATTTGACATGTCTCTGGAGGAAAAAGATAGAAAAGCAAAAATGAACTACTGGGACCTCATCAAGATAAAAACTATCTGCACAGCACAGGAAACAATCAACAAAACTAAGAGGCAACCAACAGAATGGGAGAAGATATTTGCAAATGACATATCAGATAAAGGGTTAGTATCCAAAATTTATAAAGAACTTATCAAATGCAACACACAAAAAACAAATAATCAAGTGAAGAAATGGGCAGAAAATATCAATAGACTTTTCCAAAGAAGGCATCCAGATGGAAAATAGACACATGAAAAGGTGCTTAATCTCACTTATCATCAGGGAAATACAAATCAAAACCACAATGAGATACCACCTCACACCAGTCAGAATGGCTAAAATTAACAACTCAGGAAACAACAGATGTTGAGGATGTGGAGAAAGAGGAAAGCTTTTGCACTGTTGGTGGAAATGCAAACTGCTGCAGCCACTCTGGAAAACAGTGTGGAGGTTTCTCAAAAAATTAAAAATAAAACTACCCTATGACCCAGCAATTGCACTACCAGGAATTTATCTTAAAGATTCCAAAATGCTGATTTGAAGGGGCATATGCACCCTGATGTTTATATAGCAGTGCTATCAAAAATAGCCAAATTATGGATAAAGCCCAAATGTTCATTGATTGATGAATGGATAAAGATGTGGTGTATATATATATATATATACAATGGAATACTACTCAGTGATCAAAAAGAATGATATCTTGCCATTTGCAACAACATAGATGGAACTGGAGGGTATTATGCTAAGCACAATAAGTCAGAGAAATATAACGTAATTTCACTCATGTGGAATTTGAGAAACTCAGCAGATGAACATAAGGGAAGGGAAGAAAAAAATAAAAACAGAGAGGAACCATAAATGACTCTTTAATACAGAAGAGAAACTGAGGGATGCTGGAGGAGGGGGATAGGTTAACTAGGTGATGGGCATTGAGGAGGGAACATTTTGGGATGAGCACTGGGTGTCATATGTAAGAGATGAATCACTAGGTTCTACTCCTAAAGCCAAGACTACACTGTATGTTAACTAACTTGAGTACAGATTAAAAGGGGGAAAAAAAAGAATCTTTTTTTTTGTGTCTTTTTTTCTTGTTCATTTGTTTTATTTCTTAAATTCCACATATGAGTGAAATCATATGGCATTTTTCTTTTTGACTTATTTCACTTAGTATTATATCCCCTAGATCCATCCATGTTGTTGTAAAAGACAAGATTTTATTCTTTTCTTATGGCTGCGTAATATTCCATTGTTTGTGTGTGTGTGTGTGTGTGTATCACATCTTCTTTATCAATTTATCTATTGATGGACACTTGGGTTGCTTCCATATACTGACTATTGTAAATAATGCTACAATAAACACAGGGGTGCATACTTTTTTGAATTAGTGTTTTTGTTTTCTTTAGGTAAATAGCAAGCAGTGGAATTTTTGGCAATCCTATTTTTAATTTTTTAATATTACTTTTAATTTTTTGAAGAGCTTCCATACTGTTTTACAAAATGGCTGCATCACTTGCATTCCCACCAACACTGTACAAGTGTTCCTTTTTTTTTCACATCCTCACCACATTTGTTATTTTTAGTGTTTTAGCCATTGTGACAGGTATGTAGTGATATATAATTGTGGTTTTGATTCTCATTTCTCTTGTGATTAGTCACATTGAGGATCTTTTCATATAGCTGTTGACTATCTGTATGTCTTTGGAAAAATGTCTGTTCATGTCCTCTGCCCAGTGTTTAATTGGATTATTTGTGTTTGGTGTTGAGTTGTATAAGTTCTTTATACACTTTGGATATTAACATTTTATCGGATATATTATTTGCAAATATCTTCTCCTATAGGTTGCCTTTTTCTCTTCTTGATGGCTTCTTTTACTTCTTTTGTACAAAAGCTTTTTATTTTGATATAATCCCAAGAGCTTAATTTTGCTTTCATTTACCTTGCAAAGGAGACATATTTAGAAAAATGTTTCTACAACAAATGTCAAAGAAATTACTGCCTATCTTTTCTTCTATGAGTTTTATGGTTTTATGTCTCACATTTAAGTTTTTTAAAATTAATAATTTTAAGAGAGAAAGAGAGAAAGAGAGATGGAGAGGAAGAGAGAAAGGGAGATAGAGAGGGAGAAAGAGAATCCCAAGCAGTCTCCATGCTGTCAGTGCAGAGCCCAAAGTGCAGAGCCCACGAACCGTCAGATCATCACCTGGCTGACTCTTGATCTCAGGGTCAATGTATTGTTGGATTTGGTTTGCTAATATTTTCTTGAGGATTTTTGCATCTATGTTCATCAGAGATATTTGCCTACAGTTCTCTTTTTTGTAGTGTCTTTATCTGGTTTTGTTATCAGGGTAATGGTGGCCTCATAGAATGAATATGGAAGCTTTCTTTCCTTTTGTATTTTTGGACTAGTTTGAGAAATATAGGTATTAACTATTGTTTAAATGTTTGGTAGAATTCACCTGTGAAGCCATCTTGTCTTGGACTTTTGTTTGTTGGAAGTTTTTTGATTACTGATTCAATTTCATTGTTAGTAATTTGTCTGTTCAAATTTCCTATTTCTTCCTGATTCTGTTTTTGTAGGTTATGTTTCTAGGAAGTTATCCATTTCTTTTAGCTTGTCCAATTTGTTGGCATAAAACTTTTCACAATATTCTCTTATACTCTTTTGTATTTCTGTGGTTTGGGTTGTTATTTCTCTTCCAATTTTGTTTACTTGAGTCCTCTCTCCTTATCCTTATCCTCCTTCTCCTCTCCACCTCCCCTTCCTCCTCCTCTTCCTCCTTCTTAAGTCTGGTTAAGGTTTCATTAATTGTTGATCTTTTCAAAGAACCAGCTCCTAGTTTCATTGATCTGTTCTGTTGTGTTCTTAGTCTCTACTTTACCTATTTCTGTTCTAATCTTTATTATTTACTTCCTTCTGCTGGCTTTGGACTTTGTATTTTCTTCTTTTTCTAGTTTCTATAGGAGTAAAGTCAGGTCATTTATTTGAGATTTTTCCTGGTTCTTGATGTTGGTCTGTATTTCTATAATCTCCCCTCTTAGAACATATTTTGCTCCATCACAAAGATTTAGGAAAAAGTAGGTTTTCATTTTCACTTGTCTCCATGTATTTTTTTATTTCCTTTTTGACATTTTGGTTGATCCATGAATTGTTTAGGAGCTTATTATTTGACTTCATATATTTGTGGTCTTTCAAAATTTTTTCTTGTGGTTCATTCCCAGTTTCATACTGTTATGGTTGGAAAAGTTGCATGATATGATTTCAATCTTTTTGAATTTCTTGAGATTTGTATTGTGGCCTAACCCTAACATATGATCTATTCTGGAGAATGTTCCATGTGTCCTTGAAAAGAATGTGTATTCCACTGTTTTGAGATGAAATGTTCTCAATTTATCTGTTAGATCTATCTGGTACAATGTGCTATTCAAAATCACTGTTTCCTTGTTGATTTTCTGTTTGGATTCATTATCTACTGATGTAAGTGGGGTGTTAAAATCCCATACTATTGTATTACTATTGATTTCTTCCTTTATGTCTGTTAATAGTTGCTTTATGTATTTTGGTACTTTCATGTTGGGTGCATAAATATTTACAATTGTAATGTCTTCTTATTGGATTGTTCATTTTACCATTAGGTGGTGGCCTTCTGTCTCTTGTTATAGTCTTTGATTTAAAGTCTAATTTGTCTTATATAAGTATTGCTACACCAGCTTTCTTTTCTTTCCATTTGCATGTTAGAGGTTTTTCTCTCCCTTCACTTTAAATCTGCATGTATCTTTAAGTCTGAAATAAGTCTCTTGCAGGCATCATATAAATGTATCTTGTTTTTTAAATCCATTCAGTCACCCCTTGTCTTTTTATCCATTGGAGCATTTAATCTATTACATTCAAAGTAATTATTGACAAATATGTACTTATTGCCATTTTGTTATTTGTTTTATGGTTGTTTTTGTAGTTCTTCTCTGTTACTTTCTTCTCTTGCTCTCTTCACTTATGGTTTGATGGCTTTCTTTAGTGATATGCTTCAATTCCTTTCTCTTTATTTTTGGCATATTTATCACAAGTTTTTGACTTGTGGTTACCATTAGGTTTATATATAGCATTCTGTACATATAGCAGTCTATAAAAGGATGACGGCCATTTAAGTTTGAACCCATTCTAAAAGCATGAAATTTTCA
The DNA here is from genome assembly GCF_022837055.1 of Prionailurus viverrinus. NCBI lineage: Eukaryota > Metazoa > Chordata > Mammalia > Carnivora > Felidae > Prionailurus > Prionailurus viverrinus. The sequence goes on from NC_062564.1 coordinate 116,591,497, forward strand.
CTTTCCCCTCCCCAAGTTTTATGTATATGATGTCACATTTTACATCCTTTTGCTTTATTTTTTTAATTTTTAATGTTTATTTATTTTTGAGAGAGAGACAGAGCACGAGTGGGGGAGGGACAGAGTGAGAAGGAGACACAGAATCTGAAGCAGGCTCTAGGCTCTGAGATGTCAGCACAGAGCCTGACAAGGGGCTCAAACTCATGAACCATGAGATCATGACCTGAGCTGAAGTTGGATGTTTAACCAACTGAACCATCCAGGTGCCCCTACATCCTTTTATTTTGTGAATTCCTTGAATGTTTTATAGATAAAATTGATTTTGCTGCTTTTGTGCTTTAACCTCTGTTTTGGTTTTTATAAATTCTTTTTTTTTGTGGATTTTTTTTATGAAATTTATTGACAAATTGGTTTCCATACAACACCCAGTGCTCATCCCAAAAGGTGCCCTCCTCAATACCCATCACCCACCCTCTCCTCCCTCCCACCCCCCATCAACCCTCAGTTTGTTCTCAGTTTTTAACAGTCTCTTATGCTTTGGCTCTCTCCCATTCTAACCTCTTTTTTTTTTTTCCTTCCCCTCCCCCATGGGTTCCTGATAAGTTTCTCAGGATCCACATAAGAGTGAAACCATATGGTATCTGTCTTTCTCTGTATGGCTTATTTCACTTAGCATCACACTCTCCAGTTCCATCCACGTTGCTACAAAAGGCCATATTTCATTTTTTCTCATTGCCACGTAATATTCCATTGTGTATATAAACCACAATTTCTTTATCCATTCATCAGTTGATGGACATTTAGGCTCTTTCCATAATTTGGCTATTGTTGAGAGTGCTGCTAGGAACATTGGGGTACAAGTGGCCCTATGCATCAGTACTCCTGTATCCCTTGGATAAATTCCTAGCAGTGCTATTGCTGGGTCATAGGGTAGGTCTATTTTTAATTTTCTGAGGAACCTCCACACTGCTTTCCAGAGCGGCTGCACCAATGTACATTCCCACCAACAGTGCAACAGGGTTCCCGTTTCTCCACATCCTCTCCAGCATCTATAGTCTCCTGATTTGTTCATTTTGGCCACTCTGACTGGCGTGAGGTGATACCTGAGTGTGGTTTTGATTTGTATTTCCCTGATAAGGAGCGACGCTGAACATCTTTTCATGTGCCTGTTGGCCATCCGGATGTCTTCTTTAGAGAAGTGTCTATTCATGTTTTCTGCCCATTTCTTCACTGGGTTATTTGTTTTTCGGGTGTGGAGTTTGGTGAGCTCTTTATAGATTTTGGATTCTAGCCCTTTGTCCGATATGTCATTTGCGAATATCTTTTCCCATTCCGTTGGTTGCCTTTTAGTTTTGTTGGTTGTTTCCTTTGCTGTGCAGAAGCTTTTTATCTTCATAAGGTCCCAGTAATTCACTTTTGCTTTTAATTCCCTTGCCTTTGGGGATGTGTCGAGTAAGAGATTGCTACGGCTGAGGTCAGAGAGGTCTTTTCCTGCTTTCTCCTCTAAGGTTTTGATGGTTTCCTGTCTCACATTTAGGTCCTTTATCCATTTTGAGTTTATTTTTGTGAATGGTGTGAGAAAGTGGTCTAGTTTCAACCTTCTGCATGTTGCTGTCCAGTTCTCCCAGCACCATTTGTTAAAGAGGCTGTCTTTTTTCCATTGGATGTTCTTTCCTGCTTTGTCAAAGATGAGTTGGCCATACGTTTGTGGGTCTAGTTCTGGGGTTTCTATTCTATTCCATTGGTCTATGTGTCTGTTTTTGTGCCATATAAATTCTTAATTTACTACTTTTATTATATTTATACGCACCTGTGAATTTTTTTCCTTTCCTAATTTTCTTACTCCCAATTATGGCCTTTTCTTTCCAATCAAAGAACTCCTTTAAATCCTTGTTTTAAGGCTGGTTTAGTGGTGATGAATTCTTTTAGCTTTTGTCTGGGAAATTATTTATCTCTCCTTATATTCTGAATGATAGCCTTGCTGGATAGAATATGCTTGTTTTCAGATGTTTTTCATTTCAGCACTTTGAATATATCATGCCACTCCCTTCCGGCCTGAAAAGTTTCTGCTGAAAAATCAGCTGATAGCCTTATGAGGTTTGCCTTATATGTAACTGTTTTCTTCTGCTGCTTTTTAAAATTATATCTTTGTCATTACTTTTTGCCATTTTACTTATTATTTTATTTTTTGCCATTTTACTTATTTACTTTTTACTATCATGGTGTGAACCCCCTGGGTTGAATTTTTGTGAGCTCTCTGTGTCTTCTGGATCTAGATGTCTGTTTCCTTCACCAAAATAAGAGAAAATTTCAGCTATTTTTTCTTCAAATATATTTTCTTCTCCCTTTGCTCTCTCTTTTCCTTCTGGGATACCTATTATGCAAATGTTATTATTCTTGATGTCACTGAGTTCCCTTATTTTAGTCTCATTTTTTATTATTCTTTTTTTCTTTTTGTTGTTCAGCTTGGTTTCCTTCCATTACTCTATCTTCCAGTTTGCTGATCTGTTCTTCTGCTTCCTCTAGACTACTATTTATTCCATGTAGTATATTTTTTATTTGTTATTGAGTTCTTCATCTCTGATTGGTTCTTTTTAATATTTTCTATCTCTTTGTTGAAGGTCTCACTGAGATCTTCCACTCTTTCCTCAAGTCCAGTGTCTTTATGACCATTAGTTTGAATGTTTTATCAGGCCTACTGTTTATCTCCATTTCCTTAAGCTCTCTTGCTGTGATTTTGTCCTATTCTTTCACTTGAAGCATATTTCTCTGTCTCTTCATTTTGCCTAACTCTCTGTGATTGTTTCTAAATTTTAGGAAAGTCAGCTATGTCTCCTGATGTTGAAAGTAGTGGCTTTCTGAAGAAAAAAAAAGGTCCTTAGTACCCTGTAGTGCAATGGCTTCAGAGGTGTCTTATATGTGTTTTGCATTTGCCCTATTGCTGTGGCTGAGTCATGTTTGCCATTAGTCCATTCAGCTGCAAAGGCACTCTTTGCCTGTTGTGGGCAGGGTTTGGTCTCTGCTGTTAAGGGGCCAGTCTGGGACTACCTAGGGCTTACAGTTGGGCCAGACCAGATGCCTGCTTTCAGCCTATTTGCCAGAATTTCAGTCACATCAAACTGCAGGGTGCTCTCCCTGAATTGTTCCAAGATTTTGTTGGTGGGTGAGGCCTGCAGTCAGACCAGATGTCTGCCCCAAGTCTGTCTGTTGGGGGTTCAGTGACCCTGAACTACAGGACTCTCTCTTTGTGTTACCTCTTGTGAGGTTTTTTGTTGGTGGGTGGGGCCACCAGTCAGATCAGGTTTCTGTCCCCAGAGCACTACTGCAGCTACAGTGGAACTGGTGTGTGTGGTGGTATCATCCCCTCTCCCCACTGCAAAAATCACTTTTACAAGGTGCTTTGTCACTGTCAGGGCTGCTTGCAGAATGAGACTTAGCCAGAGCCACTTTGGAGGATGACTGTGAATGGGGCATTGGATGGTGTGAGTACACAGGAGAACTTGGGGGTGGGACATGCAGTGTTAGCAAGCTAGGTTCCAAGTGTTTATGCTGGTTCCCACAGGTATTCAGGTATCCAGGCTGGTGGGTAGGGGAAAGAAATGGCACCTACAACCTCTTTTGTTCTTGGAGAACTCTCCTAAAGATCCCTGCCCCTCCAGCACACATTCTGTGGTCCTATATACCACAGGACATCCTCAAACTGCTGTTTTTATGCTGTATATTGGTGGGGTTGTTTGTTATGCTATCTCTTTAAGTGTAGGGACTATTTCCTATCACCCTCATGCTCTCCCAAAGTTTAGTCTTCCACTGATTTTTAAAGATCCCACTGATTATAAACCAAAAGATAAGCTCCACTGATTATAAAACTCATGAAGTTAAGCTCCTCTGGTTTTCCAAGCCACATGTTTTGGGGACTCATCTGACCAGTTCGGGTCCCCTGTGTTTGGGGTGGCTGGTGTGGGATCCGTTCTACTTACTTCTCCATATTTGTGGTATTCCTCCCATTTGTAATTAGTTTCTCAGGTTATTTTGATACCTGACCAGGACTCCATCCTTCCTCCCAGTTTTGATGTGACCCCCCTCTATGATTAACTGTGGAGAGTCTTTGGTTCATTTTCTGGGTTAGTTACACTGATGTAGCTATTATCTAGGTGTATCCGTGGGACAAAGTGAGCTGAAGATGCTCCTATTCCACAATCTTCTGAGGCTCTTAACCTCAGTTGAATTTATTTCAGTGATTCATTAAAGCCAAGGAAATTATTCAGTTAACCCAGTATGATATTGTATTCACTTAATGTTATATATATATATATATATATATATATATATATATATATATATAGGAAAAGTCTCCAAGTATCTCTCATATTTTTTTTATCGTTCTTTAATGGTAACTAAATAATTAAGGGCGGACCTCATTTACTTATTTTTTTACATCTTAGTATTTTCTTCAGTTATGCATTTGTGTATTTAGTTGCTTAGTTTTAAAATAGGCATTATTTGTCCATAAGTAACAAATGAATTTGTGTATGGTATAAGAAAGTGGTCCATTTTCATTCTTTTGCATGTGATTGTCCAGTTTCCTCAACAACATTTGCTAAAGAGATGGTTGTTTTCCTTACAGCATATTTTGTCCTCCTTTGTTGAAGATTAATTGGCCATATAATTGTGGATTTATTTACGGGTTTTTTCTTTGATTCCAATTACCTATGTGTCTTTTCTTACATCAGTAACATACTTTTTTAATTACTATCACTTTGTATTATTATACTTTTAACTCTGAAATTGTGTTTTGTTTTTCTTTTTTTAAGATTGATTTGGCTGTTCAAGGTCTTTTGTGGTTCCATACAAATTTGAGAATTGTTTGTTCTAGCTCTGTGAAGAATTCTGGTGTTATTTTGATAGGGATTGCATTAAATGTGTATATTGCTTTGGGTAATATAGACATTTTAACAATATTTGTTTTCCCAGCCCATGAGCATGTAAGGTCTTTCCATTTCTTTGTGTTTTCTTGAATTTCTTTCATTAATGTTGTATAGTTTTCAGAGTACAAGTCTTTCACCTCTTTGGTTAGATTTATTCCTATATATATTATTGTTTTTGGTGTAATTGTAATGTGATTGTTTTCTTAATTTCACCTTATGCTGCTTCATTATTTATGTATAGGAAAGAAACAGATTTTTGTAAATTAATTTTATATCCTGTGAACTTTACCAAATTCATTCATCAGTTCCAGAAGTTTTTTGGTGGAGTATTTAGGGTTTTCTATATATAGTATCATGCCATCTGCATATAGTGAGAGTTTTACAGTTTTACTTCTTCCTTACCAATTTGGATAATTTTATTCCTTTTTCTTATCTGGTTGTTGTGGGTAAGCTTCCCAGTATTATGTTGAATAAATGTGACGAGAGTGTACATCTTTGTCTTTTTCCTGACCTAAGGGGAAAAGCTTTCAGTTTTTCACCAATGAGTATGATGTTGGCTATGGGTTTTTCATATAAGGCCTTTATTATGTTGAGATATGTTCCCTGTAGAGTTACTTTGCAGAGGATTTTTTTAACATGAATGGATGTTGAAATTTGTCAAATACTTTTTTTGCACTTATAGAAATGATCATGTGGTTTTTATCTTTTCTGTTATTGATGTGAGATATTACATTGATTGTTTTGCAGACATTAAACCACACTTGAATTCCAGGAATAAATCTCACTTGAATGTGGTATATGATTTTTAAAAATATATTGTTGGATTCTGTTTGCTAGTATTTTTTGAGGATTTTTGCATCTATATTCATGAGAGATATTGGCCTATAGTTCTCTTTTTTTGTAGTGCTTTTACCTAGTTTTGGTATCAGGGTGATACTGGCCTCATAGAATGAATTTGGAAGTTTTCCTTACTCTTGTATTTTTCAGAATAGTTAGAAAAGAATAGGGATTAACTCTTCTTTAAATGTCTGGTAGAATTCACCTGCGAATCTGCCTGGTCCTGGACTTTTCTTTGTTGGGAGTTTTTGATTACTGATTCAATTTCATTGCTGATAATCAGTCTGTTCAAATTTTCTATTTCTTTTTGCTTTAGTTTTGGGAGACTATATGTTTCTAGGAATTTAACCATTTGTTCTAAGTTGTCCAATTTGTCAGAATATAGTTTTTCAATTTATATAACAGTACAGTCACAATTTGCTTGTATTTTGTGGTATTGGCTGTTATTTATCCTCTTTCATTAGTAATTTTGTTAATTGGGGCTTCTCTCTCTGTCTCTCTCTCCCCCTCTCTCTCTCTTTAAATTAGTCTTGCTAGAGATTTACTAATTTTGTTGATGTTTTGAAAGAACCAGCTTCTGGTTTCATTGACCTGTTCTATAGTTGTTTTTTAGTTTCTGTATCATTCACTTCTTTCCTAATCTTTATTATATCCTTTCTTTTGATGAGTTTAGGTTTTGTTTGTTCTTCTTTAGGTGTGCTTTTAGGTTGCTTATTTGAGATTTTTCTTGCTTCTTGAGGTAGACCTGATTTGCTATAAACTTTCCTCGTTGAACCATGTTTGCCGCATCCCAAAGATTTTGGACCATTGAATTTTCAGTTTCATTTGTTTTTGTGTAATTTTTTATTTCTTCTTTGATTTCTTATTGACTCTCATTGTATAGTATCTGTTATTAACCTCCATGTTTTTGTGCTGTTTCCAGATTTTTCCTGGAATAAATAAACTCAAAATGGATTAAAAACCTAAATGTGAGATTTGCAACTATAAAAATCCTTGAAGAGAGCATAAGCAGTCATCTCTCTGTCATCAAACATCAGCCATAGAAACTTTTTTCTAGATATGTCTCTGGAGGTAAGGGAAATAAAAAATAAACAATTGGAAGAACACCAAAATAAAAAGCTTTTGTATAGCAAAGGAATCAATCAATAAAACTAAAAGGCAACCTACTGAATTGTAAAAGCTATTTTAAAATGACATATCTGATAAAGGGGTAGTATCCAAAATATATAAAGAACTGATACAACTCAATACCCCCAAAACAAATTATCCAATTAAAAAATGGATAGAAGACATGAACAGACATTTCTCTAAAGAAGACATCCAGATGACCAACAGGCACATGAAAAGATCCTCAACATCACTCATCATCAGCAAAATGCAAATTAAAACCACAATGAGATATAACCTCACACCTGTTAGAATGGGTAAAACACAAGAAGCAACAAGTGTTAGCTAGGATGTGGAGAAAAAGGAACCCTTGTACAGTGTTGGTGGGAATGCAAACTGGTGCAGCCACTGTGGAAAACAGTAAGGAGGTTCCTGAATAAAGTTAAAAATATAACTACCCTATGATCCAGGAATTGCACCACTGGGTATTTACCAAAAACAAAACAAAACAAAACAAAAACAAAAACATTAATTCATTAGGGAAACATTGACATCTATGTTTATTACATCATTGTTTACAAATAGTCAAACTATGGAATCAGTATATATATAGTATACACACACACATATACATACAATGGAACATTATTTAGCTATAAAAAAAGAATAAAATCTTGCCATTTGCAACAACATAGAGCTAGAAAGTATAATGCTAAGTGAAATAAATCAGTGATAGAAAGATAAATACCAAATGATCTCACTCATATGTGGAATATAAGAAACAAAACAAATGAGCAAAGGTAAAAAAAAGAGAAAAAGAGAAAGACAAATCAAGAAACAGACTCTTAACTGCAGAAAAAACCTAAAGTTTACAAGAGGGGATGTGGGGGAAGGAGATGGGGGAAATACAGGATGGGGATTAAACAGTATACTTATCATGAGGAAAAAAATAAAATGAAATAAAATAAAATGGGGGAAAAAAGGTATTATTTGACCACCATAGGCAAAGCACTATGTCAGCTATTCTGTTTACTCCATTTATTTAGCCATGAGTGTGATGTACTACTAGGAAGTAGAATATCATTGTGTTTAAACATGGGGGTTCAGTCAAAGTTTATGGAATTGATCCCCAGTTTTCCTGCTGATAGTTGGGCAAGCTTGCATAACTACTTTTAGCATCAATCTGTGCATCTGTAAAACAGGGTTTTTAATAGTACCCAGCTCCTAGGTTGTGTAAAAATTAGTGAAACAATATATGCAAAGTATTCAGCATAGTAATTTCTCATTATATAGATGATTTATCTTAATATATTATTTGCTGTGGTTATATTTACTATATAATTAAATATATATATAATATAAGATGATTTCATAATTTTTATTTCATCTGAGACACCATGGTTTAGTGAGAAAAGCCATTGATCTGTATTTAAATGTCAGCTGGGGAAGCTGTTCAATAACTCTGAGACTAGATTTCCTTACCTGTAGAATGTATACAATAATGCTAACTTCAACAGGAAAATGAGAGGATTAAATATGACAGTGAATTGTAAATGGTGAATACATACTAGGCACATCATAAATGTTCATTTCCTTCCCTATCTCTTTTCACCATCAATTGTGAAACATGGATAGCTTTCCAAAAATAGCACTCTCCTTTATTGGTTGTTTACTCTTCAGAATATTATACCAAGTACAGACAAGTACCTGATATTACTTGTACTCATCCAAGAGACAAGTGTCTCTGAGCAAAGAGGAAACTCTGTAAGCATAACTCTTCCCTTGTTACAAATGTCTCTTAGTACACAGAAGTAGAGTAATATGAACCAAGGTAAGCTCTGGAATTATTACCTGTTTTGCCCACTTAGAGGCCAAGAGAGAAAGAGCAGAATTTTTGAAAATATCATTCAATGACCTCTGCCAGAAACCATATAACTCTCCACCCTTCACTTTCTTACTTTAACCAATGAAATTTCTTCCAATTTCCAACCAGTCCTTTGACATTGCCATTCCAGAATGGTACTCTCAGCATCAAGTATCATGAATGCTTGGGCCAATTAAGTGAAACCAAAATGGATGGATGGATCTCAGTACTTACATTCTAAATCATGATTTTCAAAAGAAAAATGATGTCTACAAATATTTACTGGGTGACTAATGTGGCAGGTACTGTCCTGGCTATTGGACACAAAATTTATATCCAGTGAGTATTTAGACAAGGGGGTAGTGATGGTAAAGGAAATGAAGTGAAGAAACAATTAGAAGTGAATATAGTACCAAGCTTGAAGATTACTTGTACTAGGGGATATGAAGAAGAGATTTTAGGACAATTTTTGGATTTCTGGCTTGGTGACAGGGTAGGTAATATGATTTACCAACATAAGGAGAACAAAATGAATGTATGCTTGAGTTTTGTTTTGTTTTGTTTTGTTTGTTTTGTTTTCCTTTGGAGGAGATAAAAATGGAGAGATAATATATTTGTTTTGGTATAGCTGAAATTCTGAAATTCAAGGGAAATTATTGGCACTGTTTTTTTTTTACCATTAACATGTTATTATGCTTCTTAAATTATTTATTCCATATTTAATTTTTCTAAACCTAGAATAAATAGTATTATAGGAATAATGTGGAATTCTGTTTTTATCACATATTTTTATACTATGAGCATGTCTCATACAATTTGGTATTTTTACAAACATCATTTTGATGGGTACAAATATTTTAACTGTTCTAAATTTTTTTAATTTTATATTTTTCAAATGATTTTTTAATTAATTAATTTTATTTTATTGATTTACATCCAAATTAGCACATAGTGCAGCAATGATTTCGGGAGTAGATTCCTTAATGCCCCTTACCCATTTAGCCCATCCCCCCTCCCACAACCCTCCAGTAACCCTCTGTTTGTTCTCCATATTTAAGAGTCTCTTATGTTTTGTCCTCCTCCCTGTTTTTATATTATTTTTGCTTCCCTTCCCTTGTGTTCATTTGTTCTGTGTCTTAAAGTCCTCATATGAGTGAAGTCATATGGTATTTGTCTTTCTCTGACTGACTAATTTTGTTTACATAATACCCTCTAGTTTCATCCATGTAGTTGCAAATGGCAAGATTTCATTCTTTTTGATTGCCGTTTAATACTCCATTGCATATATATACCACATCTTTTTCATCCATTCATCCATCGATGGCCATCTGGGCTCTTTCGCTACCTTGGCTATTGTTGATAGTGCTGCTATAAACATGGGGGTACATGTGCCCCTTCGAAACAGCACACCCTTGGGTAAATACCTAGTAGTTCAATTGCTAGGTTGTAGGGCAGTTCTATTTTTTTTGAGGAACCTCCACACTGTTTCCCAGAGTGGCTGCACCAGTTTGCCTTCCCAACAGCAGTGCAAAAGAGATCCTCTTTCCCTGCATCCTCGCCAACATCTGTTGTTGCCTGAGTTGTTAATGTTAGCCATTCTGACAGGGGTAAGGTGGTATCTCATTGTGGTTTTGATTTGTATTTCCCTGATGATGAGTGATGTTGAGCATTTTTTCATGTGTCAGTTGGCCATCTCGATGTCTTCTTTGGAGAAGTGTCTGTTCATGTCTTTTGACCATTTCTTCACAGGATTATTTGTTTTTTTGGGTGTTGAGTTTGATAAGTTCTTTATAGATTTTGAATATTAACCCTTTATCTGATATGTCATTTGCAAATTTCTCCCATTCCATCTCCTCGCATGCCTTTTAGTTTTTCTTATTGTTTCCTTCACTGTACAGAAGTTTTTATTTTTATGAGGTCCCAATAGTTCATTTTCGCTTTTGTTTCCCTTGTCTCTGGAGACAAATCTAGTAAGAAGTTGCTGCAGCCAAGATCAAAGAGGTTTTTGTCTGCTTTCTCCTCGAGAATTGTGATGGTTTCCTGTATTACATTTACGTCTTTCGTCCATTTTGAGTTTATTTTTGTGTATAGTGTAAGAAAGTGGTCCAGGTTCATTTTTCTGCATGTTGCTGTCCAGTTTTCCCAACACTTGCTGAAGAGACTGTCTTTATTCCATTGGATATTTTTTCCTGCTTTGTCAAAGATTAGTTGGCCATACGTTTGTGTGTCCATTTCCGGGTTCTTTATTCTGTTCCATTGATCTGAGTGTCCATTCTATACCATATATATATGAGATAGATCAATGGGAATAGTAATACATAAAAGTAGCCAGGAGACTTTGCCTTCCACTTCTTTCTTGACTTCCATTGCAAAACATAGTAGGAATGCTGAAACAGAGAGTAATGTTCAAACAATACTTCATTCTCATTAATGCACCCTGAATGCTTGCCAAGAATTAACTAGTCTTTTTGAGCACTCTCTTAGCCTAACTCTGTGCACTATTTCTCTCCTATATTCTTGAGTTAGTAAGTGGGAGTATACATTTCAATATTATATACCATGTACTTGACAAGAAAATATTTTAAGGCCTAAGCCCATTATCTCCTAATAAGAGAAGATCTTCCCTCAACATTTCCAAAGATTCTTCTTTATCACATCCAAAATTCCCAACAGTGGTGGATCAGTAGACTAATCCAGCAGAAAGTGAAACTGAGGAGGAAGTAGGTCAAAAGTTTAGTACTATTCCTTTTGGGTAGAGGGATTATGAGTGATTTTTCCCCAGGTTTTTTTCTTACTTTTCTATATTTTAAAAATAGTCATAATAAATATCCATTGCTTTAATAATCAGAGAAAAAAGTTTAATGAAGTCAGTCTGGCAAAAGCTTCCAGATGAGCTGAAGGCTCTGGCATAGTGAATTGAAAGGGGGTTTCATGAAAATCACAGTGGGATATGCTCAGCTCTGAATTACTGGTTGGATGAAGAAGACTAAAGCAGGGAACATCATCAACTAGCAAGTGCTCTCAAGGTCCTTTTGGCTTATGAAAAATGGTCTAGACCTCCCAGAAGAGCTTGTAACAAACATAACCTTCAAAACAGGAATTATTCATCTAATGATTTCTGCAGGCAGCAAAAACAAGCCTATCCTCTGCAGAAGTAATTTTCAGAAGGCAAGTTAAATTTATGACATGATGTCAGTCTCATAAGGCACGAATTTTGAGTCTATCTAGAGGAGACAACGTAAGGGCTACTTCACATCCAGAAGAAACTCAATGCCCTCACAGTGGAAAGAGCTCTTTATTTTTGTTTTCAAGCACAGTCATGTTACATTATGGAAATGAAATGGCTTGATAATAGTTCTTTGGACTCAGCTGTCATGCATTACCAATAGTGCAAAGCAAAAGCAAAAAAAGAGTCACAATTTCTATGGGTTTTCTCAGAATTATTAGAAAAAAGTCATTGCCCATTTGTTCGAGCTTTTTTTTTACTTTTGAGACACAGTGCAACATCAGTTTTCAAGTTAAAATGAACTGTGACACTTCAATAAAAAGAAAGCTATGGAAACCAAATACTGAACTTATAGTACACAACAGAGTTAGCAGCCTACAGATGGAAGAAAAATAATAAATTCTTTTGCCTATATTTGCCAAAAAAAAAGAAAATCAAAACCATCAGGTACTTATACACTATGTCTAGTGTTTAATACAATATTTGCACATAGCAATAGAATAAGTAAAAACATAATTTTGGGTACCACTGAGGATTGTGTAAAACAGTACATTTCTACCCCCTCATCAGATGCCCTAATCCACCAGCATTTCCTACCAATAAACCAGGACGTGGCTTTGTTTTGACAACCAACAAACTCGTAAGAGATGTCTTCAGTTCCTAAGAAGGTTTTACTCAAATATCAGATATGGTTACTGAAAACTTGCTATTATAAAGAAAAGTAGGTTCAGTTTTTCTCTATAAAGAGATCCATCATAAATGCTAGAAGATGTCTTAATTCTTTTCATTTAATAGGAACAAATTATAATTCAGGAAGCATTCTTTTTCTCAGACACATTTCTTCATGCTTCTTAAACTGCATTAAGAGAACAGTATGGCACTGTCTACAGAAATCTCAGTGAACAAACTATGTCCAGTCTTACATTTTTAGCTTTCTTTGTTTGTTTAGCCACACATTTATCCAGAGGCCTATATATTACTCTGTTCTCTTTCCAAGATGTACTTACAAGCTTATTTGGAATCATTTCAAGCCCTGATAAGGGCAGTTAAATTTAAGTGAAAAGGTTTGGAGAAAGGTTTGAAGAATAAGTCATGAAAGAAAATCACAAGCTGTTTTTAGAAAGAGATTACTTGACAAAGTTGAATAGAGATATCTTGTCAGTGGTGAACATTTCACCACATTGTGAATTGTGTGCTTTAATGGTTAAAATGGTAAATTTTATGTTTTGTGGATTTTACCACACACATACACACACACACACACACACACACACACACACACACACACACACACACAAAGGCCCACATAAAAGAAAAAAAGTCCTTTACCACAGACTCAAAGCATCTCAGAATTATAAATAACCTTAAATGTTGTCTAGACAAATATTTTTAAGCTGTTGGAAGTAACTATTTTGTGGGTCATGAATCAGTTTACATAAGACTAGTATTTTTAAATAAAATAATCAAATAGAAGAGAGACCATCTGAGTGTGTCACATATAGTAAAGGCAAATATAGTTTAATATAACCATGCTTCAATTATGTGTCTGTGCATGTGTTTATGTATTGAGTTTTTTGGGGTTTTTTAAATGTTTATTTATTTTTGAGAGACAGAGAGAGACAGAGAATGAGCAGGGGAAGAATAGAGAGGGAAGGAGACAGAATCTGAAGCAGGCTCCAGGCTCTGAGCTGTTAGCACAGAGTCCAATGCGGGGCTCGAACCCACGAACCATGAGATCATGACCTGAGCTGAAGTCAGTTGCTTAACCAACTGAGCCACCCAGGTGCCCCTATGTATTTAGTTTTGCTGTAAAATATACTTCTCACCATATGTTATAGTTTAAAAAGTTAAAGCCATGTAGTCTGGCCCAACTTTTCATCCTATGAAAGTACCCATTCCACAAAATTCCTGACCCATAATTAAAGGGGCAAATGTAGAAGATTCTACATTTAATAGTAATAAATACACAAATTAAAGTAGACTTAACAAACAAAATCAGATATAGACAAACACCAAGATTATAGGTATGTCCAATTTTGAAACAATTGAAGCATAAAACTGTAGAACTGTCTACTAGTAAATAGTCTTTGTGATATTTATAAAATGTCATTTATAAAAATGACTCAGGATATAACCCTGAAAACTGTAAGATGATTTATTTCCATGCCAAGAAACACAATAGGATAGAAATAAAGTCATGAACCTTTTGAACATTTAAGCAACAAAACCTTACAGGGAAAAGGCAATTTGAATTCTGCAGAAACCATTTCCAACTAATCTGTAAGTATGTGACAAATATTCTGGCATTTTCTAAGGAAGGAAAAAGGTAGTAGGGCAATATAAAGACACTAGAAGTGATTTATCTAGATTTATATGAGATTCTGCCAAAAACTATAGGAAAATTTTTTGTCTCCATAGAAGTAGAAAACAAAATAATTTGTCTAGTGAAACAGCTAAAAGGAAAACGAAAAATAGAATAAAATAGGCACTTCTTTGCATAGAGGATATAGAAGAATATCGGATATAGAAATAGAAAATTTCTTCTAATAATCTTAGGTAAAATTTTAAAAATAATAATAAATAAGGTAGAAGAAGAAAGAAAAGTCAATGGTAATTTCCATATTTACAGATGGTACTTAGGTCTTTCAGATAATGAAACAGCCATTAAGGAGCTCATACGCATCAAGCAGCCACAGATGACACTGAAAGTGGGCAAGATAAGGTGACACAATTGGGGAAAAATGGTTAAATTCCACTTAAAATGATGATAGGACCTAAGTTTGTATCTATATTCCCTGTGAAAAATACAGTAAATCATTTCATTTGTTTCCCTGAAAAAATGTACAGCAAAGGTCTTGTTGAGAAAATAATTCACAAGTGGTTGGAAATAATCAGTTCAAATACTGTAAACCAAACAAAAAGCATTCTACCCACTTGCAAAGTTATGGTGAATATAAATTCAGACTATTGTCGTTCTGGCCACAGGGATCTAAGACACGTGTAATGAAATTTGAGACAATCTAGGCAGTTGAACTGAAACTAATTAAAATTTGATACAATTTAAAATAAATATTTTTAAAAATGGATCAAGTATAGTATGATCTTCATCTCCAGTACCACCAAATATTGATTGCCTTGTTCGATTAAGCCTCTCCATTGACAAAGTTACCTTAACTCAAATTTCTAGTGGTTTGTCATAGTCAACTAGGGCATTTCAGTCAGCAATAAGGCCAATTCTCCAAAATTCACCTCTTTATGTATAAGATGTATTAACACATGACCCTTTTTCCTAATCTTCTGAGATAAATCAGGCTTAATATGCAGAGCAAATAGTGACCTTATTCCTAGTCTAAGACACTCATCAGTGCCTGCCAGATGCTTTCCTGGAAGATAAGACAAAAGAGAAAATGCAACCACATTCTAAAATGACATTTACTTTACACATAGTGGGATACCAATAAGAACTTCCTGATAATCTTGACTTAAAATTTTCTGCTTGCATAAATGCTGAAAATAAAAATCTAAAACCAAAGGCACCTATGCAAAATTACCTCTTCTCAAATATTAAAAATAGTTTCTAGGGCAACACTGATAAACATTTCAACAACTTTTCACAGACGAAGGGGGGAGGGGGGAAGGGAGAAACAGTCACTTTCTGAAGACTAAACTGATAAAAATAATTTAAATGACAAAATTGGCTACCTAACAAAGTAAACAAAATGACTGTAAATGAGTAACTGACAAATCTAGAACACTCAAAATTCCAGTTTCAATAATTTAGTGATGCAAAACTGAAATGTGACTATAACTGGAAAAGGTGAAATCTAAACCATTACCACCCTCCGAAAGAACAAGTCCAATCTATAATCTTGATTTTTATGAGAGTTATTTTATAATAGAACGATAACTCACATGGAGTCTATTTAAAAGAAAAGAAGTACACCATGATATGTCAAATGTTTTTCCAGTAAAATCTAACAGGCAGGATATTAGCATATAGCTATGACAGATAAATAGGATAGGCCTCAGGCTTAACCTTCAACTGTAAACAAACTATAAAACTGAACAAAATACATAAAAAAAAAACCTTATCCTCAGACAATAGAGGACAGCATAGGACTGAGATCCCTAAACGAAAAGAAACAATGTAAATCCTAAAATCATCTCAATTTTTGTACAGAAACACATTTTAGCAAAATATGCAAAAACAAAACAAAACA
Source organism: Prionailurus viverrinus (assembly GCF_022837055.1). Classification (NCBI taxonomy): domain Eukaryota; kingdom Metazoa; phylum Chordata; class Mammalia; order Carnivora; family Felidae; genus Prionailurus; species Prionailurus viverrinus. The sequence goes on from NC_062564.1 coordinate 116,607,676, forward strand.
AAAGCAGAGCACAGAAGTTTCACTAAGTTGACGAAGCAGAGGTTGCAGTTCAGGGAGAGAGGCAGAGGCAACTGGAAGTTGCATAAAAGGTTCCAGAGGAAAAGGAACAACACAGAAAATGAATTCTATAAATCTGCATGGGGTTCCACTTGAGGCTTTGCTAAGTATTGACTTTTGCATACCTGGAGTGAAACTGCACAAAGAACCAAAGAGTTGTTGTATGACTCCCAGAGCTCATATCAGGCAGGGATGTATTTAAGCTACAATCTACCAGAGTGGAGATTCTGTTTTGATCACCTAAGGAAATTAGTAGACACTCAAAAGGATCAAACATTAGCAGTGCAGCTAAGCTGTCCCTACACCAAAGCCTAAAGGTCTGTTTTAACACAATTTAAAAATAAATATTGAAATAATCAAGTTAATCTGCATGTAGCTTAAGTGCTTGCCAGAGCAAAGGCCAATACTCTTTTTTTACTTACTTACTTACTTTATTTATTGATTTATTGATTTATTTATTTATTTTTGAGAGAGAGAGAGAGAGCGCATTGGCAGAGGAGGATAGAGAGGGAGAGAGAGTGCAGAGCCCAAGTGGGGCTCAAGCTCACCCAAAGCAGGGCTCAAGCTCACATGAAATGGGACTCAAACTCACGAACCGAACTCAGGAACTGTGAGATCATGACCTGAGCTTAAGTCAGACGCTTAACTCACTGAGTCACCCAGGCACCTCCTCAATACTCTTTAAAGGAAGACAAAAAGATCTGACAATATAGTAATATTAATAATGCCCAGTGTCAAATAAAAACATCCCAAATATGTCAAGAAGCAGGCAAATGTAACCCATAAGCCAGGAGAAAATTTAGTCAATAAAAACAGACTCAGATATTACAGAATTAGCAGAACTCTTTTTTTATTTAAATTCAAGTTAGTTAACATATAGTATAGTAGTTGGTTTCAGGAGAATTTAGTGATTCATCACTTACATATAATACGCAGTGCTCAACCCAACAAGTGCCCTCCTTAATGCCCACCACCCATTCAGCCCATTCCCCCATGCACCTCCCCTCCAGCACTCTTAGTTTTCTGCATTTAAGAGTCTCTTCTAGTTTGCCTCCATCTCTGTTTTTATCCTATTTTATTTTTCCTTTCCTTCCTACTCTGTTTTGTTTCTTAAAGTCCACATATGAGTGAAATCATGGTATTTGTCTTTCTTTGAATGACTTATTTCACTTAACATAATACATTCTAGTTCCATCCACATTGTTGCAAATGGCAAGATTTCTTTTTTTTTTTTGATTGCCGAGTAATATTCTATTGTATATATATAACACATTTTCATTATCCATTCATCAGTCAATGGACATTTGAACTCTTTCCATACTTTGGCTATTGTTGATAATGCTGCTATAAACATTGGGGTTCAAGTATCCCTTTGAATCTGCATTTTTTTAAAAAATTTTTTTTTCAACGTTTATTTATTTTTGGGACAGAGAGAGATAGAGCATGAACGGGGGAGGGGCAGAGAGAGAGGGAGACACAGAATCGGAAACAGGCTCCAGGCTCTGAGCCATCAGCCCAGAGCCTGACGCGGGGCTCGAACTCACGGACCGCGAGATCGTGACCTGGCTGAAGTCGGACGCTTAACCGACTGCGCCACCCAGGCGCCCCTGAATCTGCATTTTTGAGTCCTTTGGATAAATACCTAGTACTGCAATTTCTGGGTCATAGGGTGGTTCTATTTTTAACTTTTGGAGGAAACTCTACACTGTTTTCCAATGTGACTGCACTCTTACCAAGAGTGCATCCTCATCAACATCTGTTGTTTCTTGAGTTGTTAATTTTTGCCATTCTGAGAGATGTGAGGTGGTATCTCATTGTAGTTTTGATTTGTATTTCCCTGATGAAGAGTCATGTTGAACATTGTTTCATGTGTCTGTTAGCCATCTGGATGTATTCTTTGGAAGTATTTATTCATGTCTTTTGTCCATTTCTTCACTGGATTATTTGTTTTTTGAGATGTTAATTTGGTAAGTTCTTTATAGATTTTGGATACTAAACCTTTATCTGATATGTCATTGCAAATATCTTCTCCCATTCAGTCTGGTTGCCTTTTAGTTTTGTTGGTTATTACTTTTGTTATGCAGAAACTTTTTATCTTGATTAGGTCTCAATAGTTCATTATTATTTTTGTTTCCCTTGCCTCTGGAGACATGTCTAGTAAGAAACTGTTGCAGCCAAGGTCAAAGAGGTTGCTGCCTGTTTTCTCCTCTAGGACTTTGATGGTTTCCTCTCACATTTAGGTCTTTCATCCATTTTGAATTTATTTTTCTGAATGGTGTAAGAAAGTAGTCCAGTTTCATTCTTCTGCATGTTGCTGTCCAGTTTTCCCAACATCATTTGTTGAAGAGCCCATCTTTTTTTCCCATTGGATACTGTTCCCTGCTTTGTTGAAGAATAGTTGACTATATATTTGTGGGTCCATTTCTGGGTTCTTTATTCTGTTCCACTAACCTATGTGTCTGCTTTGTGCCAGTATCATACTATATTGATAATTAATAGATGCAGAAAAAGCATTTGACAAAATAAAGCATTTTTTCTTGATAAAAACCCTCAAGAAAGTAGGGATAGAAAGAACCTACCTCAAGATCATTAAGGCCACATATGAAGGACCCATACCTAATATCATCTTCAATGGGAAAAAACTGAGATCCTTCCCCGTAAGAATAGGAATATGACAGGCATTTCCACTCTCACCACTGTTGTTCAACATAGTACTGGAAGTTCTATCCTCAGCAGTCAGACAAGAAAAAGAATTTTCATGCATACAAACTGGCAAGGAAGAAGTCAAACTTTCATTCCTCAAAGATGACATCATACTCTTATGTGGAAAACCCAAAAGACTCCACCAAAAAAAATTTCTAGAACTGATACATGAATTCAGCAAAGTCACAGAATATAAAAATAAAGGTACAGAAATATGTTGCATTTCTATACACCAATAATGAAGCAGCAGAAAAAGAAATCAAGGAATGGATCCCATTTACAATTGCACCAAAACCCATAAAATATGTAGGAATAAACCTAACTGAAGAATAAAAAGCTCTGTATGCTGGAAACTACAGAATGCTTATGAAAGAAATTGAAGACACAAAGAAATGGAAAAACATTCCATGTTCATGGATTGGAAGAACAAATATTGTTAAAATGTTAATACTACCCAAAGCAATCCAAACATTCAATGTAATCCCTGTCAAAATAACACTTGTATTCTTCACAGAGCTAGAGCAAACAATCCAGAAAATTGTATGGAACCAGAAAATATGTCAAATAGCCAAAGTAATATTGAAAAAGAAAACCAAAGGTGGAGGCATCACAATTCCAGACTTCAAGCTGTGTTAAAAAATTGGGAGAACTCTAAAAAAAAAGTTATTATAAATATGCTCTTCATGTTCAAGGATCTAAAGGAAAACATAAAATACTGATGAAAGAAACAAAAGACATAAAAACAAACAAAATGAAAATTTTAGAGAGGAAATAACAGTTTCATCAATCAAACTGCAATAACAGTTTTATTGAAGGAGTTTAAAAGCAGATCAGGGGTGCCTGGGTGTCTCAGTTGGTTAAGCATCCAACTCTTGATTTCGGCTCAGATCATGATCCCAGGGTTGTGAGACTGAGCCCTGCATGGGGCTCCTTGCTGGGCATGGAGCCCCCTTGAGATTCTCTCCCTCTTCCTCTGCCCCTCCCCTGGTCACACACACACTCTCTCTCTCTCGAAAACAAAACAAAACAAAACAAAACAAAATAAAACATAGATCTGACACTGCAGAAGAAAAGTTCAATGAACTTGAAGTTATGCCACCAGAAACAATAGACAATCAAAACAGAAGCACGGGGGCACTTAGGTGGCTCAGTCGATTGAACATCTGACTCTTGGTTCCAGCTCAGGTCATGATCTCACATTTTGAGTTTGAGCCCCACATGTGGCTCTAAGCTGACAGCCCAGAGCCTGCTTGGATTTCTCTTTCTCTCTCTCTCTCTGCCCCTCCCCTGTTTGTGCTGTCTCTGTCTCTCTCAAAATAAGTAAATACATTTTTTAAAAATAATAAAAAAAACACAGAAGGACAAAAAAAGAAAAGAAAAGGTAGACTGAACAGTCACAGTGACTTGTTGAACAAAGAAATATACATGGCCAAAATTTTTTTAATTTGATGAAAACTATAAACCTAGAGGTTCAAGACACTCAGTACCCCCCAAAAAAGGATCAGCATAAAGCACACCCAAAAAAGATACATCAAAATCAAATTACTAGAAACAGAGATAAAGAAAAAAATCTTAGAAGTAGCTAGAAAAAAGAGAGAGAGAGATTATACACAAAGAGAAGAATGATCAAAGAATTTTTGTCAGCAACTTTTCAAGTTATAAGACAGTGGAACTGCCATCTTTAAATGAATGCAATTAGAAAGGAAAAAGTACGGGTGCCTGCATGGCTTGGTCAGTTAAGTGTCTGACTCTCAATTTCAGCTCAGGTCATGAACTCATGGTTTGTGAGATCAAACCCCACATTGAGCTCTGAACTGACAACATGGAGACTGCTTCAGATTCTCTCTCACTCTCTCTCTGTCTCTCTGTCTCTCTGCCCCTCCCCTGCTTCTGTGCACTCTCTTTCAAAATAAATAAAATAAAAACTTTAAAAAAAAGAAAGGAAAAAGTAAAGCAGTCTTTACTCTCAAACAACATGATTAAGTCTTTAGAAAATCCTAAGGAATGTACAAAACACTATTAGAACTAATGTATGAGTTTAGAAGTATTGCTGGATATATGGTCAATATGTAACAATCAATTGTATTTCTTTTCATCATCAAGAAAAAATTAAAAAATAGTTTTCTAAATTAAATTTCTTTCAAAAAATAATTAAATACAATGAATTTAATAAAATATATGCAAGTCCTATAAACTGAAAACTACCTAGTATTGATAACAGAATTTAAATATCTAAAATAATATACTCATGTACTTAAAGATTTATTGTTATTAAGATGGAAAATCATCTCCAACTGATCTCTAGATTCAATGTAATCCCAATTGAATCTTGTCATATGTTTCAGAGAAACTGATTGTTGATGCTAAAATATATATGAAAATGTAATTCTGGGGGCGCCTGGGTGGCGCAGTCGGTTAAGCGTCCGACTTCAGCCAGGTCACGATCTCGCGGTCCGTGAGTTCGAGCCCCGCATTGGGCTCTGGGCTGATGGCTCAGAGCCTGGAGCCTGTTTCTGATTCTGTGTCTCCCTCTCTCTCTGCCCCTCCCCCGTTCATGCTCTGTCTCTCTCTGTCCCAAAAATAAATAAACGTTGAAAATGTAATTCTGAAATAAAATCACAGGACTTCCACTACCAATTTTCAAAACTTCCTATGAGACCACAGTAATAAAGACAATGTGATATTTTTTTATTTGTATATTTTAAATTTTTTTAAATGTTTTTATTTATTTTTGAAGGAGAGAGAGAGACAGAGCATGAGCAGGGGAGGAGCAGAGAAGGAGACACAGAATCCAAGTCAGGCTCCAGCCTCTGAGCTGTCAGGACAGAGCCTGATGCAGGGCTCAAACTCACAAACTGTGAGATCATGACCAGAGCCAAAGCCAGACCCTCAACCAGCTGAGCCACCCAGACGCCCCAACAATGTGGTATTAATAGAGGTATCAGTGAAACAGAGTAGAGTCCAGAAGACTCTATCTTTATAAGGTCATTATCATTATAAGGTCAATTGAGTTTTTTTTACAAATGTAGCAAGGTTATTCAATGGCACAAAGGATATATTTACAACAAATAGTGCTAGAGCAATTGGATATCAGTGTGCAAAAAGTAGACCACAGACTTTATCTCACATCATGGGCAAAAGTAACTTGAAACATATCGTTGATCTAAAAATGAAATTTAAAACTACAAAGCTTTAGAAGAAAATACAGAGGAAAATCTTCAGAGTATGCAGTTTCCAGAAATATGACAACATAAAGCACCAAAGGATAAAAAATGATTACAGTGACTATAATATAAAAATTCTGCTTTTCCAAAGAAACCATTAAAAAATAAAAATGAAGTCACAGAGTAGGACAAAATATTTGTGATGCATATAAATGACAAAGGATTTCTATCCAGAATATATAAACAACTTGTAAAGCTCAATAAGAAATTAAGGAACAAATTTAAAATGAGCAAAATATTTGAACAAAAACTTCACAAATGAAGATATATTAATGACAAGCAGATATGTGAAGAGATGCCATTATCATTACTCATTAGGGAGATGTCAATTGAAAACCACAATTAGACTAAAATTTGGAAGATTGATAATAGCAAGTGTTGATGAGAATGTGGAGCAACTGGAACTGTCATAAATTGCTGTTAGCATTGTAAAATGTCACAAATTCTTTTGAGAATAATTTTTCAGTGTCTTCAAAGAGTAAAGCATACACTTACCAGTCTACCAATTGCAACTTTAAAATTTTACCCAAGACCAATGTAAAGATATAACAACACAAAGATATCATACATGAATTCTCAGAGCAACTGGGTTCATAACGTGTAAAATCTAGAAATAATATAAGTGTATACCAAGAGATGAATGAATTAATAGAGTGTAGTACAATCCATACAATGGAATACTACCTGGCAATGAGAAGGAACAATTTACTAATATAGACAACATGAATGACTCAAAATCATTGTGCTGAGTGAAAGTAGTCAAATCCAAAAGAGTATATACATTATCATTCCATTTATACAAATTTTAGAAAATGAAAATCTAATTTATAGTGAAAGGAAGTGTATCAATTGTTGTCTAGGCCAGGAGCTGGCTGGAATATTAACTAGGGTAGGGGCCTCAGGGAATTTGAGGAGCATGGATATTTTCTATATCTTGATTGTGGTGGTGGGTACACAGATGTATGTATATGTCAAACTAATCAAACTGTACACTCAAAATGGGTGTATTTTACTCTATATAAATTATACACCAAAAGAACTAATTTAAAATGCATTTTTAAAATGTAAGCTCTATGTTCAACATGGGGCTTGAATTCACAACCTTGAGATCAAGAGTTGCATGTTCTACTGACTGAGGCAGCCAGGTGCCCTTGACTTAGGAAACATTTAAAGAGACCAGATCTGTATACCTAACAAATGATTATTTAAAATGTCTGAAAAATAGGAGAAAGTTAAATACTTCAGCAAATGCTGCCATATCTATGATCCCTAATAATATATATTCGTATATATTCAGTGAATTAGAAAGTAGTATAGTAAATTTCATACTGTAGCTGTGCTAATTGAAAGTTTCTCTATAACCCAAAACCCCTTTAACAATATTGTGGTGTGTTGAGGTCACTCATTTTTATATAGAGGGATTATTAATATTGTGTTAGAGAAAATTCAGGCATAGATAATTGGGTTCAATACACTTAGAAAGTAAATGTAAACTGAAATAAAGCTATAATGTAATCAAATATTATAATTGCATAAGTAACTTTGTGTGTATGTGTGTGTGCACCTTTTTCAATTTTTAAGAGCTCACAAGTTGCGTTCCAAATAGACTGAAATTCTGCAACTTACTGACCCTACAATTAATATGGAAATGGTCAAATTGTTTTATAAAAAGATGAATTATGAGCTGATATTATTTTGTTTAGGTCATCTAGTTCTCACATCTAATAATGTAGTTTTTCTCAGTGAAAGTATTCTAGTACCAATTTCAATGTTTGTGGGGGCAGGGTAGGTAATGGTTCCCGTATCCAAACAATATCTGGATACCTGCTGGGTGTCCTACAATTTAACTCAATTCTGACATTATCTACCCCTGATAGAAGAGCAGCAGATTCCACAGGTAAAGGGCTCAGTCCCAGAAGACTACCTTCTGCTTCAGATGTCAATCAGAAGCCTAAATTATCACCTGTGCTTCTGACTGACTGGCTATAAATCAGAGGGTCCCATAACACCCTTTTGGGGTTCTATTAATTTCCTAGAACTACTTGCAGAACTCAGAAAACCTGTGTACTCAGTCGGTTACTGATTTATGACACAGGATATTAAAGGATATGAATCAACAGCCAGATAAAAAGACACATAGGGCAAGATCCCAAATGAAGAAGCTTCTGTCCTTGAGTTTGGGACTAGCATGGTGGCACAAGGAAACATTTGGTTCCTCAACCTTGGAGCTCCCTGAACCCCATTTTTTGGGTTTTTATGGACACTTTATGTAATAGGTATGATTGAAGAAATCATTGGCCATTGGTGATTGAACTGAATCTCCAGGCCCCTTACCATCCCTGGAGGTCAGGGGGGATGGGAATTAAATCTAATCATATGGTTGGTTCTTTTGGTAACCCCCTTTCTTTGGGGGGGGGGCGCGGAGGATGGTCCAAAGTCACCACATTAACATAACAAAAGCACCTTCATTTCTCTAATCACAAAAAAAGTTCAAAGGTTTTAGTAGCTCTGTATTAGAAATGAGGATAGAAACCAATTATATATTTCTTATTATAAATCACAATGTCACACTGTTCTCAAAGAAAGCAAACTATAAAATTTTACGTCTAAACATTTAAAAACCTCTTATATACACAATGGAATATTACGTGGCAATAAGAAAAAATGAAATATGGCCTTTTGTAGCAACGTGGATGGAACTGGAGAGTGTGATGCTAAGTGAAATAAGCCATACAGAGAAAGACAGACACCATATGGTTTCACTCTTATGTGGATCCTGAGAAACTTAACAGGAACCCATGGGGGAGGGGAAGGAAAAAAAAAAAAAGAGGTTAGAATGGGAGAGAGCCAAAGCATAAGAGACTGTTAACAACTGAGAACAAACTGAGGGTTGATGGGGGGTGGGAGGGAGGAGAGGGTGGGTGATGGGTATTGAGGAGGGCACCTTTTGGGATGAGCACTGGGTGTTGTATGGAAACCAGTTTGTCAATAAATTTCATAAAAAAAATAAATAAATTTAAATTTAAAAAAATAAATAAATAAACATTTAAAAACCTCAACATTTCCTCCATATAGAGCACATCATGTCTATGTATATCTCTTTGGCTTTACTTTCTATCTTTTAATTTTTTTCTTAGTAAATACATAGTTATGTGTTGTAGTTATGCTATCAAATAAAAGGCAAAAAGACATCATAGAGAAGTGGTTTTTCAAATTGGTCCAGACCATCAAGTACAACAGCCAAGAAAGAATTCTTGAGACTTTGTATGGTGCAACTTTTTAACTCCATTTAAGTAGCACGGGGACAGGAGCCATGAGCAGACAAAGAGCTGCACATCTGCTGTATGAAGCTGGTGCTTATATGCTTAGTGCTCCAGGGAGAGGGGACGTGCAGGGACTATTAGATGATAAATGTTTTTTTCCGAATTTCTACTCATAAAACTACTTTCACGGATTTATCTGGTGCTTACTCATTTGGCTTGATAGTAACTCTCAGTGAGATGTACGGGCAGTTAAGAGACACTTTAAGAAAGTAGTAACCAGCACATATTTGATCCTTATTGGAACTGTGCAGGCTATAGGTCAGCCTTCTGGGCTAAAGGTGAATATTTTTCTGTTTCTCTCTCCCATCAAAAGTGCAGAATTAATTCATTATCTTTATTTCAGATCTGCAGTTTAGAGGCAGAATCAGCTAAATGTAAAGGTTCAAAAACAGGCTTTTTGACCACCTAGCTTCAGGCTCTATTGATTGTGTCATTAATTCTTTTATTTTACATTTACTGAGAATGTGCAGTGTGGCAGATGCCACACACACTGATATTGGTATAAAGGTAAGGCAGGATTGGTAATACCAGAGAGCCCATTGGAGAACACACTTAAAGGGAATAGATTCTTCCCTGGATCTTTGGAATTCCATCTACAAATATTTTAATACTGGCCATAAACTACTTGAAAAGCTCAAGCATTTCTCTTTCATCTGTGATTCCATTCAAACTCAATATACATGTAGCCATTTGAAAAAAAATTAAAATTAATCACGAAAATGACTTACTCCATAATAAATCATAAGCAGAAAGATTTATTTTATTTTAAATTATCTTCTTGAAGCTACCTCTTCCCCCCTGGCCAAACTAGTAGTCCTTAACCTTTAGCAAACACGCTTAGCCCACATGATTGATTAACTAAGATTTCTTTGTATACTTATAGATCATGCATTCTTTCCTAGAAAGAACAGAGAGCACTTCTGCACATCACAAAAAAGAAACCAGACCACGTTGCACAACCTCTGGGCAATAAGGAACCAGAGCCTTATTGCCCAAGGATTGCACAACCTCTGAGCACTGTGATAACGTCTGTAGCTGGCACCATCGAGTCTGCACATAATCAAGAAATGTTACAGACCACTGTCCTCTTTACTGATTAACTGCTTGAAACCCCTTTGAAAATCCTTGGGCCAGGCAGAACCATCAGAGTTGGACTTTGGACAACAGTCCTCCTTCTGCCCAGGTGACAGGCCTCCTGAATAAAGCTCATATTCCTTTCCAATTAAAATTCATCTCTTGAGTATTGGCTTTTTGAACGATGGGCAGCTGAACGTGGGTTTCAGTAACATTCTGATGCAACTCATCCGTGAACATGGGGATCTTGTTTTATAGGTTTTGTTAAACACTTATTTTACTTGACTATCTGTAAATATTAGTATTACAGCATGTAGTTTTCTATCCATCACGAATGGGAATATATTAGATGAATTCGACCTTTGCTTCCTTTTTTGCATATCACCTCACAGTTTTGTCTTAGCCACCTGTGAGTGACGTAGCTTTTAACCAAAAATGAAATAATGGGGTTCCTGGGTGGCTCAGGCGGTTAAGTGTCCTACTCTTGACTTTGGCTCAGGTCATGATCTCCGGGTTTGTGGGTTCAAGCCCCAGATCTGGCTCTGCACTGGCAGCACGGAACCTGCTTGGGATTCTCTCTCTCTCCCTCTCTCTGCCCCTCCCCTGCTCATTCTCTCTCTTAAAATAAATAAACACTTTTTAAATAACAAATTAATTAAAAATAAACAGAATACTACAAAATAATAATAATAAAATACAGTAATAAAAAAGAAGCACTAACAAACCATTAGCGCACTTTAGCAGCCAAGGAAAACATTTGTACCAAAGACTGAAAAATTAGTCTCCATCACATGAAAAGATCACTAAAATCAAATTCAGACATTAATAATTGATCAGGATGTCTCAGAACTCTATCACCTATGGCTGTCAAGAATCACTCTACAATAAAAAAATACCAAAACTATGGTTGTATTGCTAAGGATAGGGATGGCTTTTCAAGGTAATTTGGCAAAGCAAAGCTATGAAAGGATTAAAAAATTAAAACTGAAAGAACCAAGCAAAAACTAAGTCAAAACACCAACTGAATTATTTATTTATTTTTATTTTGCAAGGCACTTGAGCCAATTATTTTTTTTTCTTTTAAAATGAGAAGGGCACCTGGGGGCTCAGTCATTAAGTATCTGACTTCTGCTCAGGTCATGACCTCACGGTTCATGAGTTCAAGTCCCACATCAGATAAGCTCCTGCCCCACTTCGGATGAACAGGAGACCCAGTTCTGGTGAACACAAGCCCCACTTCGGATGAGCCCCACTTTCTTTCTCTCTCTCTCTCTCTCTCTCTCTCTCTCTCCCTCCCTCCCTCCCTCTCTCTGCCCTTCATGGGATTCTGTCTCTCTCTCTGCTCTTTGCTCACTTGAGCCCTTTCCCTCTCCCTCTCTCTCTCTCTCTCTCTCAAAAATAAGTAAATACATACATACATACATACATACACACACACATACATAAAATGAGAAGGAAACATTGATCATTGAAGGTGCATAAGAGCTGGGGTTTTTTTAATTAAATTATGCCAAAAAGAAGAAAATCTTCAAACAGTTTTAAAATGTAAATGCTCAAGAGGTACTTTCAGAAGGTCAGTTGTTTGGTCCTGAGGGTCCTTTCCTCCTTTTCCAAATGTCATGTAACCTAGAACCATTCTGAGAGTCTTCACAAAGTGATGTACTTTGCGCACACTTGAAGATATTTCATAGGTGATATTGTTAGGGTTTTTTTTTTCCACAAATAGATGAGAAATCAAAGTAATGTATTCTAATTTCAAGATAGCATAATTACATAATAAAAATATAATATCTACACATTTCAAAACATTACATATGTGGTTTCTCCATTGGGAAAAAATATCCCTCCAAAACACTCATGCTCACGTCTCTACTTTCTTGCTTCTTATCCCCAAAACACCTTCCCTCACATAGTGGTAATGTGTGTTTCCAGAATGCGGTTCATGCAAAATATAATAGTTATCTGGTTAAATGCATGTTAAAAGGAAAAGAGAAAATCCCTTATTTTACACATTTTTCCAGGATCATTTTTCTGCAAATGTGAGGTTATTGGTAGACTTGTTTTTAAGTTTCTATGTACCAAGCATTGTTCCAATATTTTAACATATAACAATTTGTTTAATTTTCAAAACAACCTTAGGCAGTATTATTATTCTCCCATATTACAAATGAGGTAACTGAGGCACTTAACAGAAGTTAAGTGACTTACTCAAGGAAAGTGGGATTTGAATACTGGCAGTGTGACCCAAGTCAGTGTGCTTATAAATCTGCTTTTAACAATAAGGAATGAAAGAAATATGAGTTGTTATAGAAGACAATGTGCATTTTGCAAATGTACATTTGCCTAATATTTGTGTTAGTCACCATTCTCCAGAGACACAGAACCAATAGGGCATATACAGATCTATATCTACATTTATATCTATATAAACATATCTATATAGATACATATTCAGAGAGATTTATTTTAGAAATTATATATATAATATATTTTGTATAGAATAACATGTATGTGTATATGTATAATATATATATTTTATATTTACATAAACACATTAATTCTGATCCAAAGGCCTGAGAACTAGCAGCTCTAATGATGCTCCAGGACAGGAGAAGCTGGATGTCCCAGCCTAAGAAGAGACAGAATTTACCCTTCCTCATTTTTTTGTTCCACGTTGGTGAGGACATGTCTTTACCTAATCACTGATTCAACTACTAATCTCTTCCCAAAACACTGTCAATAGACACACTCAGAAATAAGGGTATCCTTTAGCCCCCATCAAGCTGACACATAAAAGTAACCATCCTAAATATACTACTCAAACCATTTTTATTTATTTATTTGCTTGTTTATTCTGGCAAGGAAGAGAAACCCATTCAGACTACCTCATATAAAAAAAGCTCATTCAGGGCTGCACCAAGATATCTCAAAGACACAGAACAGAAATATAGCCTGAATTGAAGTTGAAAAAAATATTAGGCATTAAGGAAGAAACTTGTTGGGATGAGCACTGCGTATTGTATGTAAGTGATGAACCACAGGAATCCACTCCAAAAACCAAGAGCACACTTTACACACTGTATGTTAGCCAATTTGACAATAAATTATATTTTTTAAAAAAAGAAAAAAAATATTAGGAACAGAAGCTCCTTTCTTCACTTTCAGGACCCACATAATCAGTCCATTGGTGGCTCCTTTGTGCGTATAGAGTTCATGTTTGTAAATCTATAAGGAAGGTCTTCAATCTGGTGCAGCCCAACCTGATCACTTAGCACACCTGCCTAACCCCCTACAACTATAGCACTTACCATCCCTTAGCAAGCTCTCTTCTCTCCTTCTTTTCTGTCTCCATGGCTTTCTTCACACTTTAACTCTGCTCAATCTCATTTTTCCTTTTATCTCTGATGGTTGAAGGACTGTCCATACTCAGTAGTCCACCAAAAACTCATCTCCTCCAAAAAGTTTATCCAAATCTCCCTAATTAAGATTAATGTTCCCTTCCCAATACTGCTGTATTATATAGTCTATATCTTTATAATGGTGATCAGTCTCTCAGAGAAAAAACAGACAATACAAGGAAAGGCTTTTTGCAAAGAGGACCCTAAATCTCAAGGGAAGGACCCCATATTCAAACTCTCAAACAAAACTAAAGGCCCTGGATAACCTTCCTTGTTAGAAAAAAACAGATAATAAATGTTCTTCACATAAAGCTTTTAATTGTTTATTATCATTTTAGCTGAAAAGTAGCAGCACAAGTTTAGCCAAAAAAGAGGAAAGGAAAGGAAAGGAAAAGAAAGGAAAGGAAAGGAGATTTCATATTAACTCCCATACATGCTAGTGGAATCTTCATAATATTGAATTATATTCTCAGTATTGTGTAGGATATCTCACATTAGAAAATTAAAACAAAAAGAGAGAGAAGTAGGCAAGATGGCGGCTTAGGAGGACGCTGGGCTCACCGCACGTCCTGCTGATCACTTAGATTCCATCTACACCTGCCTAAATAACCCAGAAAACCGCCAGAGGATTAGCAGAACTGAGTCGCCGGAGCCAAACGCAGACGGGAGGCCCACGGAAGAGGGTAGGAAGGGCGGAGAGGCGGTGCGCGCTCCACGGACTGGCGGGAGGTAGCCGGGGCGGAGGGGCGGCTCGCCGGCCAAGCAGAGACCCCGAGTCTGGCTGGCAAAAGCGGAGGGGCCTGACGGACTGTGTTCCCACATCAAGCGCGACTTAGCGTCTGGGAGGTCATAAGTTAACAGCTCTGCTCGGAAAGCGGGAAGGCTGGAGGACAAAGGGAGGGAGAGCTGCTGAGCCCCCTGACAACAGAGCTCAGTTTGGTGGGGAACAAAGGCGCTCGCCAGCGCCATCTCCCCTGCCCATACCCCAGCCAAAATCCCAAAGGGAACCAGTTCCTGCCAGGGAACTTGCTCGCTCCGCGCAAACACCCAACTCTGCGCTTCTGCGGAGCCAAACCTCCGGCAGCGGATCTGACTCCCTCCCGCTGCCACAGGGCCCCTCCTGAAGTGGATCACCTAAGGAGAAGCGAGCTAAGCCTGCCCCTCCTGCCCCCGTGCACCTTGCCTACCCACCCCAGCTAATATGCCAGATCCCCAGCATCACAAGCCTGGCAGGGTGCAAGTAGCCCAGACGAGCCACACCTCCCCACAGTGAATCCCGCCCCTAGGAGAGGGGAAGAGAAGGCACACACCAGTCTGACTGTGGCCCCAGCGGTGGGCTGGGGGCAGACATCAGGTCTGACTGCGGCCCCGCCCACCAACTCCAGTTATACACCACAGCACAGGGGAAGTGCCCTGCAGGTCCTCACCACACCAGGGACTATCCAAAATGACCAAGCGGAAGAATTCCCCTCAGAAGAATCTCCAGGAAATAACAACAGCTAATGAGCTGATCAAAAAGGATTTAAATAATATAACAGAAAGTGAATTTAGAATAATAGTCATAAAATTAATCGCTGGGCTTGAAAACAGTATACAGGACAGCAGAGAATCTCTTGCTACAGAGATCAAGGGACTAAGGAACAGTCATGAGGAGCTGAAAAACGCTTTAAACGAAATGCATAACAAAATGGAAACCACCACAGCTCGGCTTGAAGAGGCAGAGGAGAGAATAGGTGAACTAGAAGATAAAGTTATGAAAAAGGGGAAGCTGAGAAACAGAGAGATAAAAAAATCCAGGAGTATGAGGGGAAAATTAGAGAACTAAGTGATACACTAAAAAGAAATAATATACGCATAATTGGTATCCCAGAGGAGGAAGAGAGAGGGAAAGGTGCTGAAGGGGTACTTGAAGAAATAATAGCTGAGAACTTCCCTGAACTGGGGAAGGAAAAAGGCATTGAAATCCAAGAGGCACAGAGAACTCCCTTCAGACATAACTTGAATCGATCTTCTGCACGACATATCATAGTGAAACTGGCAAAATACAAGGATAAAGAGAAAATTCTGAAAGCAGCAAGGGGTAAACGTGCCCTCACATATAAAGGGAGACCTATAAGACTCGTGACTGATCTCTCTTTTGAAACTTGGCAGGCCAGAAAGAATTGGCACGAGATTTTCAGGGTGCTAGACAGAAAAAATATGCAGCCAAGAATCCTTTATCCAGCAAGTCTGTCATTTAGAATAGAAGGAGAGATAAAGGTCTTCCCAAACAAACAAAAACTGAAGGAATTTGTCACCACTAAACCAGCCCTACAAGAGATCCTAAGGGGGACCCTGTGAGACAAAGTCCCAGAGACATCACTACAAGCATAAAACATACAGACATCACAATGACTCTAAACCCGTATCTTTCTATAATAACACTGAATGTAAATGGATTAAATGCGCCAAACAAAAGACATAGGGTATCAGAATGGATAAAAAAACAAGACCCATCTATTTGCTGTCTACAAGAGACTCATTTTAGACCTGAGGACACCTTTAGATTGAGAGTGAGGGGATGGAGAACTATTTATCATGTGACTGGAAGCCAAAAGAAAGCTGGAGTACCATACTTATATCAGACAAACTAGACTTTAATTAAAGGCTGTAACAAGAGATGAAGAAGGACATTATATAATAGTTACAGGGTCTATCCATCAGGAAGAGCTAACAATTATAAATGTCTATGCGCTGAATACCGGAGCCCCCAAATATATAAAACAATTACTCATAAACATAAGCAACCTTATTGAGAAGAATGTGGTAATTGCAGGGGACTTTAACACCCCACTTACAGAAATGGATAGATCATCTAGACACACGGTCAATAAAGAAACAAGGGCCCTGAATGACACATTGGATCAGATGGACTTGACAGATATATTTAGAACTCTGCATCCCAAAGCAACAGAATATACTTTCTTCTCGAATGCACATGGAACATTCTCCAAGATAGATCATATACTGGGTCACAAAACAGCCCTTCATAAGTTTACAAGAATTGAAATTATACCATGCTTACTTTCAGACCACAATGCTATGAAGCTTGAAATCAACCACAGAAAAAGTCTGGAAAACCTCCAAAAGCATGGAGGTTAAAGAGCACCCTACTAACGAATGAGTGGGTCAACCAGGCAATTAGAGAAGAAATTAAAAAATATATGGAAACAAACGAAAATGAAAATACAACAATCCAAACGCTTTGGGACGCAGCAAAGGCAGTCCTGAGAGGAAAATACATTGCCATCCAGGCCTATCTCAAGAAACAAGAAAAATCCCAAATACAAAATCTAACAGCACACCTAAAGGAACTAGAAGCAGAACAGCAAAGGCAGCCTAAACCCAGCAGAAGAAGAGAAATAATAAAGATCAGAGCAGAAATAAACAATATAGAATCTAAAAAAACTGTAGAGCAGATCAACGAAACCAAGAGTTGGTTTTTTGAAAAAATAAACAAAATTGACAAACCTCTAGCCAGCCTTCTCAAAAAGAAAAGGGAGATGACCCAAATAGATAAAATCATGAATGAAAATGGAATTATTACAACCAATCCCTCAGAGATACAAACAATTATCAGGGAATACTATGAAAAATTATATGCCAACAAATTGGACAACCTGGAAGAAATGGACAAATTCCTGAACACCCACACTCTTCCAAAACTCAATCAGGAGGAAATAGAAAGCTTGAACAAACCCATAACCAGCGAAGAAATTGAATCGGTTATCAAAAATCTCCCAACAAATAAGAGTCCAGGACCAGATGGCTTCCCAGGGGAGTTCTACCAGACGTTTAAAGCAGAGATAATACCTATTCTTCTCAAGCTATTCCAAGAAATAGAAAGGGAAGGAAAACTCCCAGACTCATTCTATGAAGCCAGTATTACTTTGATTCCTAAACCAGACAGAGACCCAGTCAAAAAAGAGAACTACAGGCCAATATCCCTGATGAATATGGATGCAAAAATTCTCAATAAGGTACTAGCAAATCGAATTCAACGGCATATAAAAAGAATTATCACCATGATCAAGTGGGATTCATTCCTGGGATGCAGGGCTGGTTCAACATTCGCAAATCAATCAACGTGATACATCACATTAACAAAAAAAAAGAGAAGAACCATATGATCCTTTCAATCTATGCAGAAAAGGCCTTCGACAAAATCCAGCACCCTTTCTTAATAAAAACCCTTGAGAAAGTCGGGATAGAAGGAACATACTTAAAGATCATAAAAGCCATTTATGAAAGGCCCATAGCTAACATCATCCTCAATGGGGAAAAACTGAGAGCTTTTTCCCTGAGATCAGGAACACGACAGGGATGCCCACTCTCACCGCTGCTGTTTAACATAGTGCTGGAAGTTCTAGCATCAGCAATCAGACAACAAAAGGAAATCAAAGGCATCAAAATTGGCAAAGATGAAGTCAAGCTTTCGCTTTTTGCAGATGACATGATATTATACATGGAAAATCCGATAGACTCCACCAAAAGTCTGCTAGAACTGATACATGAATTCAGCAAAGTTGCAGGATACAAAATCAATGTACAGAAATCAGTTGCATTCTTATACACTAACAATGAAGCAACAGAAAGACAGATAAAGAAACTGATCCCATTCACAATTGCACCAAGAAGCATAAAATACCTAGGAATAAATCTAACCAAAGATGCAAAGGATCTGTATGCTGAAAACTATAGAAAGCTTATGAAGGAAATTGAAGAAGATTTAAAGAAATGGAAAGACATTCCCTGCTCATGGATTGGAAAAATAAATATTGTCAAAATGTCAATACTACCCAAAGCTATCTACACATTCAATGCAATCCCAATCAAAATTGCACCAGCATTCTTCTCAGAGCTAGTACAAACAATCCTAAAATTCATATGGAACCACAAAAGGCCCCGAATAGCCAAAGGAATTTTGAAGAAGACCAAAGCAGGAGGCATCACAATCCCAGACTTTAGCCTCTACTACAAAGCTGTCATCATCAAGACAGCATGGTATTGGCACCAAAACAGACACATAGACCAATGGAATAGAATAGAAACCCCAGAACTAGACCCACAAACCTATGGCCAACTCATCTTTGACAAAGCAGGAAAGAACATCCAATGGAAAAAAGACAGCCTCTTTAACAAATGGTGCTGGGAGAACTGGACAGCAACATGCAGAAGGTTGAAACTAGACCACTTTCTCACACCATTCACAAAAATAAACTCAAAATGGATAAAGGACCTAAATGTGAGACAGGAAACCATCAAAACCTTAGAGGAGAAAGCAGGAAAAGACCTCTCTGACCTCAGCCGTAGCAATCTCTTACTCGACACATCCCCAAAGGCAAGGGAATTAAAAGCAAAAGTGAATTCCTGGGACCTTATGAAGATAAAAAGCTTCTGCCAGCAAAGGAAACAACCAACAAAACTAAAAGGCAACCAACGGAATGGGAAAAGATATTCGCAAATGACATATCGGACAAAGGGCTAGTATCCAAAATCTATAAAGAGCTCACCAAACTCCACACCCGAAAAACAAATAACCCAGTGAAGAAATGGGCAGAAAACATGAATAGACACTTCTCTAAAGAAGACATCCGGATGGCCAACAGGCACATGAAAAGATGCTCAGCGTCGCTCCTTATCAGGGAAATACAAATCAAAACCACACTCAGGTATCACCTCACGCCAGTCAGAGTGGCCAAAATGAACAAATCAGGAGACTATAGATGCTGGAGAGGATGTGGAGAAACGGGAACCCTGTTGCACTGTTGGTGGGAATGCAAATTGGTGCAGCCGCTCTGGAAAGCAGTGTGGAGGTTCCTCAGAAAATTAAAAATAGACCTACCCTATGACCCAGCAATAGCACTGCTAGGAATTTATCCAAGGGATACAGGAGTACTGATGCATAGGGCCACTTGTACCCCAATGTTCATAGCAGCACTCTCAACAATAGCCAAATTATGGAAAGAGCCTAAATGTCCATCAACTGATGAATGGATAAAGAAATTGTGGTTTATATACACAATGGAATATTACGTGGCAATGAGAAAAAATGAAATATGGCCTTTTGTAGCAACGTGGATGGAACTGGAGAGTGTGATGCTAAGTGAAATAAGCCATACAGAGAAAGACAGATACCATATGGTTTCACTCTTATGTGGATCCTGAGAAACTTATCAGGAACCCATGGGGGAGGGGAAGGAAAAAAAAAAAAGAGGTTAGAATGGGAGAGAGCCAAAGCATAAGAGACTGTTAAAAACTGAGAACAAACTGAGGGTTGATGGGGGGTGGGAGGGAGGAGAGGGTGGGTGATGGGTATTGAGGAGGGCACCTTTTGGGATGAGCACTGGGTGTTGTATGGAAACCAATTTGTCAATAAATTTCATAAAAAAAAAAAGATCAGACAGAAGTATAAACAAAAAAAAAAAAAAAGAGAGAAATAGCAGTTTTATGTAGCATCTCAGGTCCCAACTTACACCTCCATTTGAGCACTGCTTTATGTCAAATACCTTAAAGGTAGTCAACTTAGAGCAAACTCCTATGGACCCCTTTTGGAAATTCCAAGGTGTCATGAAGAGGTTGGAATAGAAAAAAAGATAAGATGAACGTGCATGTTTTGGCACTTAAGCATATAAATGCTAAAGCAATGCTGATTTTCCATGAATTTCCAAAAGACACTAAATAGTTTTTTAAGGCTCTGTGATAAATGGATCAAATTGAGAATCAGCAAATAGTTACGGTTTATTTCTCTTTTTATCTACTCATTCAACAGATATTTGTAGATTATCCAATGCACTAGTTACTCTGCTAAGAACTGATCTTTTAGGGGACATAGGCTTTATTCTAGGAGACATACAGACTACTCTAAGGGACACACAAGTTATTCTTGTAAAATGTGACTAGTATAATGTTAATATTTTTGTCTATTAGATTTATTTATGGAGTTTCTACCATACAGAAGTTGAATTTATCATTCTTTTTCTTTTATGATTTTATGTTTCGTATATTTAGAAAAGATTACAAAATCATTCACCCATTACATTGGGTTCTTACTTTTGGGGGGAAACTATATAAAGCCTCAGCAGCACATAATAATAAATAGTTTTACCATCTATTGCTTGCCTCATAGTATTTCTCATATTCATAACTACAAGAAGGTTGTGATATTTCCATTTTACAAATAATGAAACTGAGGCTCAGACAAATCAAGGCCACAGAGCTTTCAGGTAGTGGTTCCTAAACTTGTGTGTGAATCACACACACATTGTTGGGTCTCATCCCCATAGTTTCTGATTTGTTAGGTCTTGGGTAGGGTCTGAGAATCTGTGTTTCTAGCAGTTTCCTAGGTGAAATACTAATGGTTTTAATAAAATGCTATATGGACAAGAAGGAGGAAATTTATTTACAGAAGAGATTATACTGGTGCTAGACTTCTAATTAGGAATTTACCTAACAGAAGGAGATGCCTGAGGCAGGCCCATTGATGCAGACTCAGAGGGTAAAAAATGCAAGAAATATTGTTTGGGAACTGAGTAGGAGGGGACATGGAGAACTTTCTTAGGCAATAATACTATTCTATACATTTTTCCCTTGAGATGGGAGGGCAGAAGAAAATGATTAAAGATAAAGAATGAATAAAATTAAAGAAAAATGAGGGGGATGTTGAGATAATTCATATTTGATAAAATCCAAGTTGCCATTCTGAATGACCAAATTCAAGAAAGTTATGTTTTAGGACTATTACTGTAAGTATCTCCGCATTTCTGTGTTTCTCTAAACATCATTACCTGGTACTCCAAGAAGGTTCTATTTTTATATATGTTTCTACTATTTTTACCACATCTGTTTTAAATTTCTTGCTTTCTTTAAGACTCTTTCTCATACTCAATTTTCATTCACTTTGTAGAATGAATCTGAGAAATACCCTTTGCTTGGTAGTTGGATTATACATACACTATTAAGCGTACAAGGATCCACAGTGCATACAACAAAGCTCACACTTGTTTGATACTAGAACTTTTTCAAAAGGAATCTGTACTGGTTGTTAAAAATTGATTTTTATTAGTAGAGACAGTTAAATTTCAAGAGCTGTCACAATCTAATGCTTTGTGGTTGTTTTGGAGTGCAGTTTAAGCACATTGCACAATGCAAAACCCAGCTGCTTGTCTTTCCTGTGCAATGAAGTGTAATTCTTTGGGAAGCCGGATATCTGGTTGTTAGTAGATATCCATGCTCTGGTTCCATTCTCACAAATAAAATCTTTGTCTGACAGATGTTGTGCAATCTTCTCCAGACCATAACCACATCTGGCACACAAAGAAGGTCATTGTCAATATTCCAATAGAGTCATTATGTTTGCCCCAAATATTCTCTCACATAATCACAGTTCTACTTGAGACAAAAGTTAAGACATTTCTTAGTCCAGAAAATATTTCCAAGGTATTCTTTCCAAGGAAAGGAGAAGAGCATAACTGGAGTTTCTAGTAGTCATGCCATTGCTTACTTGAGTAAATAAATATCAGTGTGACTTTGAGAAAGTATCTTAACCTCTCTGTGCCTTACTTTTCCTATCTATAAGATGATAGAAGTGGCACCCACATCATATGGTTTTTGGAAATATTAAATCAGTTATTATGAATATTAATATATGTAAAGCATATACCAGTGACTGGATCTCAGTGTGACATGTCCATTTTTTTGTTTTTTATGAAAAATTTGCAGTAAATACATTTAGTCTATTGTTTTCCAA
Organism: Prionailurus viverrinus; assembly: GCF_022837055.1. Classification (NCBI taxonomy): domain Eukaryota; kingdom Metazoa; phylum Chordata; class Mammalia; order Carnivora; family Felidae; genus Prionailurus; species Prionailurus viverrinus. Next base: position 116,630,243 of record NC_062564.1, read on the forward strand.
AATTAGGAAAAAAAGTGTTAATAACTGTAGAAGATTTGTATTGCACCAATCTGGCTGTGTTTTTACAAAGTTAAGAAACAACTTGAACTTGTACAGGATGTACCTTTGTTTCCATTTTGGTTTGCTGACCTCTGGGCATGTTGGATTTGAGGGTGGCAGAAAAAAGAATGGTCCCTGGAGTTTAAAATTCACCAGGAAAAATGAGGAAATTTTATATGAAGAGTTGGGAATACAATTCTGGATGTGAACATTTTTTATTTTGTGAATTCAGACCAGTTAAAAAAATTGCATTCTGGATGTGTCTAGGAATTTTTTCTATTTCCAATCTTGCCAAGATGTGTATCCTCTAGGCTTATAGAACCTTAAGTACATAATATGGATATTAAATGACTCTTGTGACCAAAAACAAGGTAATTTTTCAAATGTGTTTATTGGTGGTGATGAAACTATTCTGTATGGTACTGTCATGTTGAATACATGACATAATGCAGTTGTCAGAATCAACAGAACTTCAACACAGAAAGTGGAACCTTAATATATACAAATATATAAAATAAATAAATTAGGAAGTCATGGAATCCCACGAAGGAGTGACAACTGTGAAAATAGAAACTAATTCTATTCCAAATATGTGGGGGGAAAAAGAACTCATTGAATGGGTTGGGAGATTTGTACCTAAATAATTTTGGGAATGCATGGAATGTATAAAACTTAAGATAAAATGAACTGCACATAAGCACTGTTCCCTATTTATTAAGTTGTTTTCCAAAGAGATATGAGTTAACAAGCCTGATACTATTATACAGGTGGACTGGATATCAAACAATGAAGTAAATAGGTGATGGATGGTAGCCAGGTTTCTCACTCTTGGAGTAGGAATTTATATATAAGTAAGGTGGAGAACTTTGAATTATACATGGGTAGCATACTGGAATTGGAGACATCAACAAAAACAGTAATGTTTAGCATTGTATAGATGTAGATGATTACATATAGAAATATTTATAGGTATGTGTATATAGATGAATTAGTATATACACATATATTTCTTTGCTTTTAGGCTTTTAGAGGGCCTAAAAGAAATACCGCAGAGATAAAAAGCATGCATAGACTCCAGATCTTGGTTTCTAATTGCATTCTCCAATAAAAAGAAAGAGGGCTCCTTGGTTAAATAGCTGATTCTAGGACTGAGAGAGGAAATATACAAGATAAGCCTGCCTATAACATCTTGTGGTGCCATGAAGTAAGAATAGGCTTTAAAAAAGAAAAAAGAAAAACTCACATTGATGGGGTTATGTCAGAGGCACAGGAACCAAACAAAAGAGATCCCAGTGGCCAAAGCTGGAACAATCTGAGCAACATAAAGAAGTATTGGATAATTACCCAAAATATACAATAAACATTCATAACTCATATTTACATAAATAAATAACTGGACTAATAAGTATATGGGGGATAAGAAAAATTCACTTATACAGGAAAATTCTAAAAGAATTTATGTAGATATTTCATTCTCAAGAGGGAGACTGTAAGCCTCCAGTCCCTAAGTATGAGTTGTACACATAGTGACTTTTTCTAGTGAGTATAGTATGACAAGGGGGAGGAAATATAGAAATCTTGCAGTGGAGAAACTTGACCTATACTGCTTCAGCCAGGTGATGAAGGTCAACATCAACAGTGATAAATCATGTTAATAGCACACACCCTTAATATGATGTGATGAGACTAGCATTTTACCTTAGTAAAGTGTATAAAACACTTACAACTACTGTCTAATCATGCGAATAAAACATGAGACAGATTCTAATAGAGGGGCCTCCTACAAAACACCTTATTAGCCACTATGCAATCAATTAATTAATTAACAATACCATGATGAACATGATATTTGAGTATTATTAAATCATAATAATGTAATAGAATTCATTGATTTCTATCAACCTGGCTCTCTAATCTTGGCTAGACTACGAGTTTCACTGAGTCCTTCCAGTGGTTAAAAGCTATTTTTAGAGACTGCTTCCCTTGTTTTATAGGAACAAAGGAAAAATGTTTATCCTCTAATCCATTCCAGGGCACATCATCCTGTCTTGCTAATACAATACAGAAAAGGAAAAGGCTGCTTTCATTAAAATCCTTCCCATTCTTCAGGGCCCATTTCATTAAATGTTTACTCTGTGTCAGACAATATACTAGATACTGGGAGCACAAAGCTGACCAAAGCATCTCTGACTTAAAACATCTTATAATCTGGTGGGTGAGGAAGACATGACAGTCAACCACTATACGTTATAATACAGCAATGTAGAAATACAGTGGGACAGAGTACTCTCAGGAGACAGGAGAACAACATCACTTACTTGATTGGTGGAGGCCACAGGAAGGCTTATTGGAGATAAGAAAAGAATAAAGGAATTTTGAGCAAAATCATACTACTAACAATTTGCTGTTGCTAAGCATAAATTTTTATGCAATGGTGGTTAAGAGTTGAGGCTTGAGAGTTAGACAAAAACAAGATCATAAAGAAACTTAACACAGAATGTGAAGGAATGTGACTATCCTGCAGATGTTAAGTCACTGAACAATTTCAAAAAGAGAAATACATAACTCTTCCTGCATTTTATTTATTTTTCTCCTGCATTTTAACTAGATCAATCTGATTGCTGTGTGTCATATGAATCAAAAGTCAAAGATAGGAGGCAAGAAGTTCAATGAGACAATTGTTGTATGCAACAAGGCAGTAGTAGTAGGATTGGTGAGAAGAGATTCAAGAAATGTTAGAAGGTAAGTCAATTATTGGTTGAATGCAGGCCTAGGAAGAGGGAATGCCAATGGTAATTCCCAGATTTTCAGTTCAAGGAAATGAGTACAAGATTATTCCACCAAAGAATATTGAAGAAGGAACTAGTTTAAAATGGGAGGTTGTTGATTTAACATTAGATTTTTTTTTAAAGTGCTTCTGGAACATTCATGTAAGTTGTTGTAAACAGTCAGATGGTGTGGTTACAAGTCTTCTCTGATTACCCTAACCAGATGAAAATTCTCCACACAGAGACTCTTTATAACACTAGTAAGAGATGTTAGTAACTCTCTCATGATCTAAATCTAATTCTCCCTTATAATCCAGTTCTTTCATGTTTTTGTTATATGTTCCCTATAATGGTAGTTCCCTTGATGTGGGAAATTTGTCTCATAGTTGTATTTTTACCTAAAATTTCTAGCAAATATCCAACAAATAGAAAATACCAAAGTGCCAGGCTAGTAATGGGTGCTCAATGTTTATTCAATAAGTGAATAAGTGAATAAAATATTTATGGATTTGATGTTAATAAATAATAAATATGCAGGTTGCACAAGTTTTGCTAATTATATTTACATTTGAAAATATATACTGTTGTATATGATTATCTCTTTTACTAAGTGTTGGCATATCCTAACAATGTTAATAATAGCTGACATTTTCCTTCTTTTTCCTTAAGTTCTTATTAGCTCAGCCAGAAGGCTCACAAGAAAAGAAAGTACAGCCGACTGATAAAAAATATTTAATATTTATACAGAGTATTTGTTTTCCCATGAGTCTGTATATCCTATCTCTTGGCACTATCACAGGCATATCTATCTATTTGATACAATGATAGCATCCCTACAGTTCATTCTCTGGGACCATTCTCTTAGGAACTAAAACAAAAGGTCCTGATATCAAAATCCATATAGAAAAAAGTTTAAGTCACTTTGTGCATGCTATTTTCTAGATACCTAAAATGGAGCTTAGAGAATGATAAAAGAAAGTACAATAAGGGAGACATGTTAATCATTATTATCAAATAACCAAACTTTTAAAAATTTAAATGATTGCTGAAGTCCCTAGTGGGGGGAAATGTCTGCTTGCAAGTCGGACTTTACAGACCACCCCTTAAAGAGAAATAAACAAATACGATTGGGATTTAATTTGAGGATCTAGCTTAATTGATTACAGATGTAGGTAAACTACTAATTGGAGCCATGAGCACGATGCCATTTTAATAATTTGCTGGTTCAGCTAGTGGTTTTCTGGCCTTTTGAAATTTTTGGTTCATTATTTAATGCCTACTATTGAACCCATGGATTCTATGAAGCTCAATTTATTTTTAAAGAACAATCCATCTCAATGTGTACTTCTAATAAGATTAATTTAGATGACCCATAATACACTCTTTTTGAAGACAAGAGGAATTAAGGAACAAGCTTCAGTTGAATGCCTGCTTTGGGGTTAGGTACAATTGGGGCAGATTTTGACTTAAGTGACACTATTTCAGCTCCTTTCCCTCAAAATATTCCCACCAGAACATGAGTATGATGGAAACAGAGGTAAATAATAATAATAATAATAATAATAATTTAAGAAATACAAATAAAAAATAAAATAAAAAGCAAAGAATGGGGAACCATGCAATTAAAAAAAAAAAAGATACAGTCACTAAATTGACAGAAAACAACGCTCTATGAATATTTCTTAATTTTGCCTATAAAGGGCTTTCTGAACAAAACAACCCTACCAGCCACCGGTATTAAGTATGACTGAAGGGTAGACAAATCTTGAGAATTAGAGACCACCAGTAACAATTAGGGACATCTTCCTTGGAGACATTTGCTTATATTCCAAGGATTGTAAGCCTAAAGAACATCCCTTTTTTTTCCTAGAGAGAATTCATTTATATTCTAGAGCATAGGTCTCTATCTATGAAGGGGAGAAGAGTCAATTGTGCCCACTGCCCTATGTAAGCTTCTAGGTTTATAACATCAGGGTCTGTTTTCTGTTGGACAAACTCCACTGTGTGCTCAGGTGACACCTGCAATCATTGTTTCTTCCCCATGAGGTACTGCACCAGGAGGAACTGATGATGCAGAATTTTCCATGAGTAATTAAAAGTCTATCTCTGGTCTCGAGGTATTGCGATTCTGTGTGTTTGTGTGTGTACACATGCACATGCATGTAGATATAGAGATATACGAAAATGTGCAACTCAGACCCTTCAGAGTTTCGGATTCAACATAGCTTAATTCACTTTCTCAAGCCCAGTATTTCCACCTGTACCTGTTTTGAATCTGTGAAGATTTTGACACTACAAAGAATAGTAAGGACAGATGTGAAAAAAAACACATCAATTTTAACAAGTGACAGTACACCCTTTGGAAAGTCTATGCATGCATCAATTTGCATACCATAGGACACTTAAACTGGAGCTAGTGAAAAAAAAACCAAATTGCAGACAATTAATTGAAGATGATTTTATTTACACAAAGTAAACATTACAAAATTAAATTCTATATTTTCAGAGTTGCATTATGTCTGTGGTTACATGAGACAAGTAAGGAAATGATAAACAAAATTCAGGTCAGTAGCCTGAGGGAAAAGGGGGATATAGTTGTGAAAGGCTAAACAGGAGGCTTCAGAGAAATGAGTAATATTTTATTTTCTAAATATTTATTTTATTATTTTCTGTAAACTATACAGACATTACTTTATAGTTACGTGTATGAATATTTTATTACAATTTTTAACTTACCAAAATTTTGAGTTAACTGCCATTGCCACAGCTGGGTGATGAATGAGAAGATCTTAGTAACAACATGAGTGCCTATGTTACCTAAGGCACAACAAATATGGATATTTCATTTATTAATTCACTCATCCATAAGTATTTATTGAACACCTATTATGTGTCATTGTTCTAAGTGCTTATGAAACTATTAGGAAAACAAGATGGAACAAAGGTGAGCAGCTAAAAGGCTATTGCAATAATACAGACGGAAGATGATGGTGGCTTTGACAGGGTGGTAGCAATGGAGGTAAGTCATATGATACTAGTTTTATTTTAATAGAAGAACAAGACTTCCTGATAGTTTAGAGATAGGATGTAGAAAAAAATTAGTACAACTCTGAAGTTTTGACATAAGCAACTGGAAAGATGGAGTTTCCGTATATGAGGGAGGTTAGAAGGTGGGTGAAGCAGGCTTGATGGAAAAGGAAATTTGATATCTCCATCAGATACCCAAGTGACACTGGATGTATAGGTCTGGAGTTCAAGAGAAAATTATTTAAACACCATATGTTATAGCTTCCCAGGTCTATCAACTAAAAGTATCTTATTTTTGCTTGAAATTTTCATTTGAGTTCTTTTCTTACTAAGGTAACACTGTTAACATTACCTGCAGTTGTCTTTTGACTTAGAACTATATTTTTAACAGTTATTTTTAATGCTAAGGTATATAACATTTAACTTCAACACAAATATATAAATGTGCATGTGTGTGTGGATGTCTGTGTGTTTAATAAACTACAGTGCTAATATGTTTTTGGCACTGATTTTCAAACTTCCCCACTGGGAAACTTTGAAACATTAGCCAGTGATAGCTAAGGAAAATGTCTCTGTCACCTTCTAGCTCTCCACTGTCTTTTCACAGACCTTTATGGTGACCCATAGCATTCTGGACTGAAATAGACATTTCTTTCTTTCATGATGTTAAAACCAATTACAAAGCTGTTTTTGTGTCTTTGTTTTTATGTGATCAAGTGTCAGTCTTTAAATAGAGAGCCTAATAATTTATCTGGCTTTAGTTATCTCTGTTTTAAACTATAGGTCCTTTGATTAGTTGTATCCCCCCACACTAAACATTCTGATTTTACAAGAAAAGTTGCAACTCAGTCTCAGTTTGGAATGCTCTCTCATATTCACTCTAGATTTTTGAACCCTGTCTCTGACTTCTGCAGCAACAATGGGACACATTTTACAGATATTCTTATTGCTTTTTGTAATTAAAACAGAGTAGCTTCCAAGTGGCTCAAATACTAACTGGAAAAAGTCTCTCTCTTTATGGAAAATCCATGATTGCTATGTAACTTCATGTATAACACTAGAAAATATGCCCTTGGCTCTAGAACTTGAAAATTTACTACTTGATTATATTATATTATATTATATTATATTATATTATATTATATTATATTATATTTATTATATTATATATTATATTATATTATATTATATTATATTATATTATATTATATTACATCCTATTTTGTGAGGCTACCTCAAGCCTAGGGTATGATTTTCAACTTTGCTATATTCAGAAATTTGATTATCAGTTGGCCCATTGCATCAGGATAGGCAAATTTAGAACACTAATTTATTGTTTTATACATAAAATATAAATTCCAAAAGGGTAAAACTATAGTGCTCACTTGACTCTTATTTTCCCGTCCATAGAAAATTTACATAAATAGCCAAATTTCTACCGGAATATTGTTTAGTAGATTGAGTAACATTATTCTCAATAAGTAATTGATTGCCTTTAATACCTAAGGTTTTCAAATTTAAGAAATATTTAATGTATTTAAGAAATAAATTACAATTAGAGAAACTTTCCTCTAGATTATATTTTGCTGCTGACAAAGTTTTAATCTTTGATACTCCTTTTTCTAGGACTCACAGCGACCCTCACTAATCTTGGTATGTATTATTTTCTCAGATGTGTAACAGTACTCTTTCTTTATATCAATTATATTGAAGTAATATCCATTCACTCAATATATTTGTTAATATCTACTTTGTATCCTATACTATATTAAGCACAGAGACATAATTTTTTTAAAAATGGCCCCTGGCTAAAAAGTACAATTAATATAATACAGAATGAAAATTTATTAAGTAAATAGTTTTATTTCATTGTGGTGCATGTTTTTTCAGATTATTAATTTATAAATTAAACTATTAATAGGCTATCCTAAGTTTGCTTTAAAAAGATCTTAGAAATAAACCTCAAAGAGTTTTAGCTAATCTGCAGGTAACTTTATTTATAAGCTAATACATCAGAACAAAATCCAGACATTCACCAATGAAACATTCACTATGTCCTAAACTCAATAAAAAAATAATAAAATATGCTAATAAGCATGCCAGGAGAAAAATCTGAAAATAAAAACATTCTCAATAATGAAAGAAAAGATGATAGAATTACCTGAAAAAGGTCTTAAGAGAGCCATTATAAATATGTCCCATGTGCTTAAAACTTTGAAGAAAAATATGGACATAAGCCACATGGGATATGGAAAATAATTAAGAGGAACTTCTAGAGATCAAAAATAAAACATATTAAATGAAAATTTTACTGGATGGCACTAATAAGAGTTAAACTTTGAAGAAGAAAAGGTCGGTGACCTTGGCCCACAGAAACAAAAACTATCAAACTGAATGACAAAGAGAAAAAACTGAAAATAAAATAAAAAGATTCTCAGTGACCTATGTGACATGTTAACAGGCCTAATACATGTGTAATTGGAGTTGCAAAATGTATACATGTGAGGGGATGAGGGACAAAAAACTATGTGAAGAATAATGCTGAAAATATCTCATAATGGATGAATTTTATAATCCCACAAAATCAAGACACTAAATGAAACCAATGCAGGATAAACATGAAGAAAAGTACACTAAGACATACTGTAATCAAACTATGGTAAGCCAGCAATAAAGAAAAAAAAAAAGAAGAAGAAAATGCTAGAGAAAATAGACATCTCACCTATGCTTGATAGTTAATTTATGTGTCAACTTGACTAAGCTAAGGGATGCCCAGATAGCTGGTAAAATATTGTATTTGGGTGTGTCTGTAATGGTGTTTTCAGATGAAATCTGCATTTGAATTGGTAGACTGAGTAAAGATCACCCTCACCAATGTGGGTGGATATCATATAATTGATTGAGAGTCTGAATTGAACAAAAAAATGGAGAAAGAGAGAATATGTCCTTTGCTTGAGTTGGAATAACCATCCTTTCCTGCCTTCAGATACCAGTGACCTTGGTTCTTAGATCCTGGGACTCAAATTGGAACTTAAACCATTGACTCCCCTGGTTCTCAGGCCTTCAGATTTGCACTGGAACTACACCACCTGCTTTCTTGGACCTTTAGTTTACAGACAACAAATTGTAGCACTTCTTGGCCTCCATAATCATGTGAGCCCATTGCTATAACAAATACCCTCATCTATCATCTATTTATCTATCTCTCTGTCTTAAAGGCTTTGTTTTTTTGTTGAACCCTGAATAATACGCTACAAAAAAGAGAAAAATTATCACAGATTTCTCATTACAAAATATGAGACATTGTTTCATACCAAAATAGAGATATTATTACATTACAAAATAGACACATAAAATAGAGATATTTTAATATTTTAAGAGATGATACAGAAAACTCTTAGAAAATGGTAAATTCTAAGATGGAACTTTAGAACTCTACAAAAGAAATAATAATGCTGAAAATGGTAAATAAAAGATGTTTTCTCATTTTCAATTTTGTTTTAAATTATACTTTACTGGGGGTGCCTGGGTGGCTCAGTCAGTTAAGCATCCGATTTCAGCTCAGGACATGATCTCGCAGTTTGAGCCCCGTGTCAGGTTCTGTGCTGACAGCTTGCTCAGAGCCTGGAGCCTGCTCCGGATTCTGTCTCCCTTTCTCTGTGCCCTTCCCCTGCTCACACTCTGTCTCTGTCTCTCTCAAAAATAAATAAACATTAAAAAAAAATAATAATAATAATAATAAATTATACTTTACTGAAAAAAAGTATTACATATAGTTTATGGCACATATAGAATAAATTTCATGACAATAAGAGCACCTAAAATGGAAGGGGATAATGGAAATAGACTATTGTGGAAGTGATATATAATATTGAAGGATAAATTATAATAAGATAAAGATAAAATTTTAAAACAAGAACAACCATGAAAAAAGCAAGTAAACTAATATTGGAATTAAAAACACATGGAAACTTCATTTCAAAAGAAGGAAATAAAGTAGGAAAAGGAAAAAGAATAAAATGGGATAAATAGGAAAAAAATAGCAACATTGTAGATGTAAAGCCAACCAGATTGATAATTACATTAACTATGAATTGTCTAAATACTCTAATTAAAAAGACAACTATTGTCAGACAAAATACAAAAGTAAGACCCAACCATATATTGTCACTCAAAACTATTTTAAATATAAATACTTCAATAGGCTAAAAGCAAATTGATGATAAATATAGATCATACAAACACTAATCCTAAGTAAGGATTACATTAAAGAGTTTAAATTTCATTCTATAAAACATATCTCTAAAGTTGAGTATGAAAGACATTTCTACGTGTATAGAGAATATATGAAAATTTCTATTTTTATTTATTTTCTTTAAAAATAGGGAAAATGAAGTTTTAATTTCAATGAATATAGATCTCCACCTCATACTATGTGAGATGATTAAAATATCCCACATGGAACTCACAATAACTCCAAGGAAGAAAGAGAAAGTTCCCAAATGGAGAAGTTTATATGTATGCTTTTTGAGTATTTTGAGTATACACTCTGTGTTCAATTAAATTTATTCATGAACTACATTTCTAATTTTATCAACATTAACTAAACTAACCTCCACAACACAGACAAATGGTTTAAGAAACAACCTTCTAAATATAACGCTAATAGTGCAAACTTACCAATGAAACCATAGTAAAGCTAGCATTTCATCAGCCACATTATGAGGTTAAAAATAATTATTTAAGATCTAGGTCAGAATCATGCCAGCATGAATCATTCCTTTTTATTCTCTTCTTTTCAGTGTACAACTAAGTAGACATCCATAACCAAACAAAAGTTCCTCTGGATGGCACACCAGTACACCCCAGAGATCCATCCATCTGTGCATTGGAAAGTGGATGAATTTGACCTCAGTGGATACTTCAGACCCAAAGGAGTTGAGGCAGTGGTGGCAGCATTCTCTCTACTAGAAGAGGTAGAAAGTGAAAGAAGAGAGAGAAAGTCTGGTCACAAAGGCTACAGGTGAAGGGTCACCTTGTTCTTCAACAACACCTAGATTTCTAAGGAGAGACCTCTATGTCTGAAGGTAGGAAAAGGAAAGAAAGAGAAGAAAGCAAAAAGAACTGAAGGAATGTGTTTACTGCTCTCTCCCCTGGGATTTTAGCAAGAGATTTGCCAACTCACCTCTGGGACTTCCCCAATTGAGAATTCCCCCCCACCCCCCCCACACACACCAAGCCATGGACATACCCAAAGCCCCAGGTGCTAAGTCCACAGCCCCCCCCCCAACTCTGAACCAGTGGCTTTTTTGTTGGTTTATTTGTTTGTTTATGTCAATGTATGTATTCCCAACTTTAAAGGAAGATCAGCTCTAGTAAGCTAAACCAAAAACTTATTCTATAGTAGATTCTTCTATAAAACAAATGTTTCTAATTGCCAACCTGTTGAATTTTTACAATCAAAGTAAACAAAACTTCCCTAAATAAGAAAGGTGTTTGTTCCTTTAAATCCAATTGCAGAGACACATTTCATCAAAAACATGAAAAAAAAAACCCAGGGTAATATAATATCAGAGAAAGAAAATTACAAATCTTTAGCAACCAAACTCAAAGACATAGAATGTATTGTCTAACTTATAGAGAATTCAAAATAGCCATTATGAAGAAATTCAGTAAGCTCCAATAAAACTTATAAAAGTAATTTAATGAACTGAGGAGTAAAATTACTCAGTGATGAATAATTGAAAGCTCTTCCTCTAAGATCAGAAACAGAACAAGGATACCCTATGCCACCATTCCTATTTAACACAGTACTGTCCCAACTAAAGCAATTAGGTAAGAGAAAGAAATAAAAGGCATCCAAATAAGAAAAGAAGAAGTAAAACTGTTTCTATTTGCTTATGATATAATGTTATATATAGAAAATTCCAAAGAGTCAGCCAAAAAAACTTTTGGAACTAGTCAACAATTACAGTAAAGTTGCAGGATACAAAATCAGAATACAGAAATCAGTTACATCCTTTTAACTAATGATAAAACATCTGGAAAAGAATTTTAAAAATGATCACATTAACAATAGCATAAAAAACAATAGAATACTTAGGAATAAATTTAACCAAGTAAGTGTAAGATCTGAAAACTACAAGACTTTGCTGAAAGAAATCAAAGAAGATGCAAACACATGGAAAGACAACCCATGTTCATGAATTGGAAAAACCAATGTTAAAATATCCATACCACTTAAAACTATCTACAACTTCAATGCAATCTCTAATAAACCAAAGGCATTCTTCACAGAAATAGAAGGAATAATTCTAAGACTTGTGTGGAAATACCAAAGATATAAATACCCAAATAACCAAAGTAATCCTGAGAAAAAGGTAACAACGCTAGAGATATCACACTTTATTTCAAACTATACTACGAAGTAATAAAATCAGTATGTTACCAGCACAAAAATACACACATAGACCAACAGAACAGAATAGAGAGTCCAAGATTAAATCTCAGCATAAACAGTCAACTAATATTCAACAAAGGAGCCAAGAACAGACAATGGTGAAAGGATAGTCATCAACAAACAGTGCTGGGTAAACTGGAGAAATGCAAGCAGAACAATTAAATTGAACCTCTACCTCACACTACTCCTAAAAATTAACTCAAAATTGATTGAATACTTAAACATAAGACCCAATACCATAAAATGAAAAAATTAAAAAAAAATTGGTTTACCTCAAACTCAAGAGCTTCTACATAGCAAAAGGAACAATTAAAAGACAACCTATCTAATGGGAGAAAATTTTGCAAACCATAATCAGATAAGGGGCTAATATCTAAAATATATTAAGAACTCAGTCAACTTAATAACAAACAATCCAATTAAAATGAGCAAAAACACTAAATAGAGATTTCCAAAGAGAACATCAAAATGACCAACAGGTACATGTAGGGATGCTCAACGTCACTAACCATCAGGGAGATTCAAATCAAAACCACAATGTGATATCACCTCCCACCTATTAGAATGGCTGTCATCAAGAAGACAGACAATAGGTGCTGGCAAGATGCGGCAAAAAGAGAACCTTTTTACACTGTTGTGAGGATGTAAATTGGTCCAATCACTATCAAAAACAATTTGGAGGTTACCCCCAAAATTAAAATAGATCTACCTTATGATCCAGCAATTCCAGTTCTGGGTATATACCCAAAGAGAACGAAAACAGGACAATGTATCTGCACTCTCATGTTTACTGCATTATTCACAATAGCCAAGACATAGAAACAACCTAAATGCCCATGAACAGATAAAAAAGATGTGATATATATAATGGAATATTATTCAGTCACAAGAAAGGAGAATATCCTGTTGTTTGTGACAACATGGATGGCCCTTGAGTACGTTATGCTAAGTGAGGTAAGTCAGACAGAGAAAGACAATTACTGTAAGATATGATATTTTACCTACATGTCAAATCTAAATAAATCAAACTCATAAAAACCAGAGTAAAATGGTGGTTACTGGGAGATGGGGGATGGGGAGGGAAAGAATGATGTTTAAGGGTACAAACTTGAAATGAGTAGTAAATAAGCCATAGAGATATAACGCACAGTACAATGAATGCAGACAACATTGTCCTATAATTATGTACTGTGATAAATATTGCTACAATGGCAACCACATTACAATATATAAATGTATCAAAGTAGCATGCACATCTTAAACTTACACAATATTATATGTATAATGTGTTCAATAAAAAAGATTTGACACAAAATCAAATAAAATAAATGGAAATTAATAGTTATTTATATCCACTATCATTGATGTTTTGTTCTTGAGATATTAGCTTTTGAGAGTGACAGAGCATTTAAATTTTTTTCACATTTAAGTTTCATCCTCTTATTTTTCTATATGGAAATATGTCTTATCTCACTGACAAATAGGATTGTGCAATCAGAAAAGAATGGAAGATAATGGCATAAGAATTACAGAACCATTGAAGGTTCTTTCAATGAACCTTTCTTTCAACAGGACAGTAGCATGGCCATATTTTCACTTAGAAAGCTGGGAATGGAATAAAATACAGGCAAAAAGTTGAGTTTAGAGGCTGTTGTAGTAATTCAGCCAAGAGATTATTAGGACTTGAAATAAGGAAATAGTAAGAATAGAGTGGAGTAGGCTGTTTTGTCAGTGATTTGGCTTACAAAATTAAGAAATGTGATGATTGATGCACATGAGGCAGGTGCAATGACAAGACTCAGGTGGAATCAAAGACAACTTTCACCAATGTAGGTTTGGTGAAAGTGTGGTGTGCATCCCAGTGTGCCTTAGGAAGATGTCAAAAACTCCCCCGTGCTCCTTCGTGAAGATTTCAGAACACATTATTTTATTAGTATTAGTATTAGCATTATTGGGTTTTAATTGACATATAACATATTAGTTTCAGGTATACAACATAGTGATTCAATATTTGTATATATAATAAAAAAAATCACAAGTCTGCTTAACATCTGTTACCATATGTAGTTATAAATTCTTTTTCTTGTGATAAGAACTTTTAAGATCCAGAACATATCCCATACACTGCTAAATTATTTGTTTTCATATGGAGTTATTAGGTATATTATAAAGATATAATCCCTGACTTCCAGATCAACTCAGTTTAATATAAATTTATTAAATATCTAGTGAATATCTCTGTTCATCAGCTCCATATGAAATTTGAGAAGCATGTTCCACTTGATGTTCACATTATTAAATGATAATAAATTTGCATGTTACAACAGTACCATATATTTATTATATATCTATCCACATTTTCCACTTATCAATCATTCCTTGAGACTATTATATAATAAGGGGCAAATATGAAAAAAAGACTGATTTAACCAGAGAATCTATAGTCAAAAAATTTTTTATACAATGACTTCACTGTTTTCCTTGCATTTTGCAGTGTTGTCATTTTCCTGTTCTGAGTACTTTTATCTGCCTTTTCTCATATCCTCTCTCTGAGATTGGAAAAAGCTACAATTATTAATGATACAGTGATAAGTGACTCTGAACAACAGAATGAATTTTAAGCCAAAACGAGTGAAAAATTACACTATTGCTGCCAGTGAAAATCACAGCCTGAAAATATATAACTGCATGGCTGAATGAGAAAAACAGAAAGAAGGGAGCACAGTAAGAACGGAAATGGGGCAAAGGAAAAAGAGAGGTGGCATGTGCCACAAAGAATAAAGACATGGGTCCCCAGTCTTCCTGAACTCTGGCAGTGACCTTGGTAAAGAAAACACAATCCTTGTCTGACATTACATACTTTCCTGATATGTGGAAGGAAATGATTACAGGGGCTTCATATTAATACAAAAAGAAAGCAAAAGATTTTAACTAGTTTTGAAGAATACATGGAGTATATTCTCTGAAAACTGGTGGATCATAGATACTCGGCCTGCAAGTATTTAACAAAGAAGAACACTGGGAAAGTTTTACTTTTTATTTTTTTACCTTCTTCCCTTTTTGGCTCCTAATTGTTTAGAATTCCTGACACATATAATTAGACAAAAATAAAATGCAAAAGAAATTCCTACTGGCATTTGGCAATATAAATATTATGTGTATGGGGATGATGTTTTGTTAACATTCTGCAATACCCTGTTTTCAATTTCCTCCACTCTTTTATATAATAAAATTTTAGTTATGCCTCCGGATACAGGGTAAATTAGGCAAAGTTTAAAGCCCTGTCTTCCTAATTAATCTTCTTGTAAAATATCCTAAAAGTCCATTTAATTGGTTCCTTCAGGAGTTTAAATAGAAGGGCACTAAAAAATTCACATGTGACAAAATGTTTGACACAAGAGTCTGAAATAGTGAAATTACACCATACCTATCTGGTCTTACTTAGATTATTCTCTAATCTATAGGGGCAAGTATTTATTTTCCAGCTCTTTCTTGATTAATATTCCTAATGACCTCCAGATAAAGGCTCTTTGCAACTCTCAGAGAGATTAGTTTACAGTTTCTTGTTAAATTCTTATTTTCTGGTTTTCACTCTCCTTTAAATTTTTTATCAGAATGTCACCCATTGTCCACATTTTTATTTATGCATTAAAGTTAGTTAAAATATCACTTTAAAGACATTTACATAATACATAAACAGAATGTGAGGTATGTAGCTGTGTGAATGCACATACACCCAGACACAATGGAATATTATTCAGTCTTGAAAACGAAATAAATTCCTTTTTTTTAATGTTTATTTATTTTTGAGAGAGAGAGTGAAAGCAGATGAGGGGCAGAGAGAGCGGGGGACAGAGGACCTGAAGTGGGCTTAATGCTGAGAACAGTGAGCTGACAGCAGTGAGCCTGATGTGGGGGCTCAAACTGAGGAACCATGAGAACACAACTGAAGTCAGATGCTCAACCGACTGAACCACCCAGGCTCCCTGGAAGTAAGTTCTGACCCATGGTCAGAACATGGATGAACCTTGTCATCAACAGCATGGATGAACCTTGACGACGTGACAGAGACTCAGGACATTCTGAGTGAAATAAGCCAGCCACAAAAAGACAAATGCTGTATTATTCCACTTACATGAGCTACCTAGAGTAGTCAGATTCATAGGAGTAGTTAGCAAACACTTCCAGCTCAGTCTGGGTGCAGGCATGGGTACCAGTGGGCCTCCGTTCATTCTTTCCAGATTAACTACAATACTGCAACTGTTTTTGTAAGGAAACTGCTGATTTTTGCTGTGAACCCCCTCCTACATCTGAGTCCTTGTACAACTAACACCCTGCACACTGTCCACTTTCCTGCAGGGACCCCCGCCCCCAGGAGTTCCAGTTTGCGCAAAGTACAGCACAGCAGTAGTTTCACTTCTCTCCAATCTCCAGGTGCCATGCCTGCAGTCTCCTGGGATTAAAGACCAAGTGGGTCAGTAAGGAGCACTGCAAGGACTGTTACTGAGTGAAGAGGTGAGAGCAGCAGCTCATCTACTGCAAAATAAGCCCAAAGCACAAGCAGAAACAGATGTAGTTCCTTTGTCTATGAAATAGTGTGCAAAATTGTATCATTTTCTTGGGAAATAGTGTCAGCTTATAGGAAGAAAAATACAATTTACAGATTTTGTTTTCTTTTTTTAAGTTTATTTGTATATTTTTTTGAGAGGGAGAGAGAGAGCACCAGCAGGGAAGGGACAGAGAGAGAGGGAAAGAGAGAGAAAACCCCAAGCAGGATTTGCACTGCCAGCATGAATCCCAATGTGGGGCTCGAACCCATGAACCTGAGAAATCATGATCTGAGCCAAAACCCAAGAGTCAGAAGTTTAATTGACTGATCCACTCAGGCACCCCAAAACATTTTGTTTTCTAAAACAAATTTGTTGGAGTAGAAAGAAGAATGATGGTTGCCAGGAGTTGTAGAAGAGAGGAAATTGGGAATTATTGTTTAATGAGTACAGAGTTTTAGTTTTGCAAGATGAAAAGTGTTCAAGAGATGGATGGTCATGATGGTAGCTCAATACTGGGAACTGCTTAGTGCCACGGTACACTTAAAAATGCTTAAGATGTTAAATTTTTGTTACTTAAATTTTATAGCAATTAAAAATATTTTTAAAAGATTTATGTTTCCTTATCTTACTCCATTTATTTGTTGTCCATTCATTTTAAATTTAATGTAATTAATTTGTTTAAATGTTTATTTATTTAGAGAACATGTGCGTGCAAGTGGGGAAGGGACTGAAAGAGAGAGGGGAAGACAGAATCCCAAGCAGGCTCCACGCTGTCAGTGCAGAGCCCAACATGGGGCTTGATCCCACGAGCCATGAGATCATAACCTGAGCCAAAAACAAGAGATGGACACCCAACCAACTGAGCCACCCAGGAGCTCCATCCCATTTTTTTAAATATATAGGTGTAAAACAAGAATATATTCTTCTAAGAGATTCAAACAATATAGAATTTGATACAGCAAAACAATATTCTTTGTTGACTTATACCAAACTTCTCCCTTTCCCAGGGTCACAGGTCATGTTTATTCTTCCAGTTTCTATTGTCTATGGGATAGATATAAATTTCTATATATATTGTGTATGTTTTACATATGCATATTATATATGGATTTCTTTTAACCTTAATGAGTCATGCCATATACATAGTTCTCAGACTTACTTTTGCCATTTAATATGTCTTACAGATATTTCCAACTCAGTTCATGTGGCTTTTCTTCATTCTTTTTAACAGCTGTACAGCATTCTATGTAGCAAATACTATCATTTATTTAATCATTTTTCTATTGAAACATCGAAGTTTTTCTTCTTTCATTTTCAAATGTTTGACATGGGTAAATGCCTACTCTGTGCTGAACAATGTACTAAAACCTTTGAATGGAATACACCCAGCACCATCTTAGATTTAGATTCTCTGAGGTGGGGCACCTGGGTGGTTCCATTGGTTAAGTACCTGACTCTTGATTTTGGCTTAGGTCATGATCTCATGATTCATGAGATTAAGCACTTCATCAGGCTTTGGACTGACAGCACAGAGTCTACTTGGGATTCTCTCTCTCCCTCTCTCTGCCCCCCGCCCCCTCTCAAAATAAATAAATAAACATTAATAGAGTCTCTGAGGTGATGGGCCTTGACGACAATGATGACGATGATGACGACGACGACTACTACTATTACTTCTTCTTCTGCTTCTTCTTGTATTCTTCTACAAGTTAGTAAAGAAAATGTATATACATGCATACATGTCAAATATATAAATGTGAATTATGACAAATGAAAGTAAAAACTTTAAGAAATTAGGGGCACCTTGGTGGCTCCATCAGTTAATCTTTGGCTCAGGTCATGATCTCATGATTAGTGAGTTTGAGTCCTGCTTCAGGTGAACTCAGGCTCTGCTTTGGGTGAGCCCAAGCCCCTCATTGGGTGAGCATGAGCCCCACTTCAGGTGAGCATGAGCCCTGCTTTGGGTGAACATGAGCCCCGCTTCAGGTAAACATAAGCCCCACTTTGGGTGAACCTGCTTCTTTCTTTCTCTTTCCCCCCACCCCATCCCTTGTGACATTCCCTCTCTCTCTCTCTCTCTCTCTCTCTCTCTTTCTGCCCCTTGCTCACTTGAGCCCTCTCTCAAAAAAAAATTAATAAATTAATAGAAATGTGATATCCAGAGGACTTGTTTGGCATTGCTAAAACTGGAGAAGAATAATTTTTTTTTCCAGGCAAAGTATTGCTATTCCAGGGCTTGCTATAGTAAAACTAAGGAATTAAAATATCATACTTCCCTCTCTCAATTCCTTGCCTTGCCACCACAGAGGATATTTCAAAAACACATTTTTAATCCTTCTAAAAGGAGGATAATATGGTAGTATAACAATCCCTGGGCTGCTGAAGCCCAGATAAAATTAAAAGCATTCTTTTTGGGAAGGCAGTCCATAACAGCTATTGATCTATTGGTGTTACAGAGGAATCTGAGCTTTCAAACCAAGACAGTAAGTTTAATATTAGTATATTAGTTATAAATGCTACAATTTTTTAAATGCTTGCCCTAGGTATAATAAGCACATGATATTATTGAATTATATGCTTAGTATCCCTCAAATCTATGAGGTAGATATTATTAGATTATTATTTCACAGATAAGGATATTGCCATTTAAAGTCACTATTTCCTGAAGGTTATATGATTTGGAAGAACAGAAGCAGTACTAAAGCCCAAATCTGTTGGACCTTCAAAACAAATATACTCAGAGAATTGTGCTCCAAGCTGAAACAGCTTCATAATCACTAGTGAATATTTTTCAAAGCTTTTAGCCATGATATCTTCATAACCACAAGGTTTCAGTTTGTTTGTTTTTCTAAATTCTTTTGAAAAAATAGATGAAAGCAAACAAAATATCATAGCAAAAGTTATCTCCTGACTCTCCATTTTCCCTCCTCCCAAAAGGGAAAGAAAAGATCAGCTACAAAATCTTTTCCCAGCAACAATTTAAGATAATCTAACCCCAGATGCCATTTGTGATGCTCATTTCTGCTATCTTCCAACTCCCTTTGAGCTCCAGCCTACATTCTACCAAGATAAACTCACTTTCCTGGAAAATATACATCATCAATCACTGACTACTACGTTGGTATCCTTCCCCATTGGCTTCCTTCTCTGTTCCTAAGAACTAAACTCCAAAGAGAAAACTCAGGTTTAAGAAGGCCAGTTAACCACTTAGGGGATTTGTGTGCACAAGTGGAACAGGCTGAAGTAACCCCTATAACATGCAAGTATCATGCCTGAAACAATGTTGACCCATGTAGTTTTACAATATAAATTAAGACGATATATATTGCCAAAACATTTCTAAGTTTTTAAAAATTTCTTTCAGTAGGGGTGGGGAGGAAGATGGCAGAACAGAATGGAGGTTCTTGATTTCTCTCATCCTCAAATGCAGTTAGATCAGCACCAAACCATTTTGCACACCTAGAAAATTGACCTAAGGATTAACACAACAATCTGCATAACTTGAGCCACAGAACTTGGCAGGTATGCAGTGTGGAGAGGTGAACTGGGGAAGAGAGAAGCCATGGAGGGTAGGGAGCTGTTTTTGTGGAGAGAGGACAGAGAAAGGGGGGGAAAGGGGTAGGGGGAGAATGCAGGGAAAGTACCCCTCCCAAAAGTAGCTGGAGAGAAAAAGAAAGAGTGGAAACACAAGGAACTGAACAAGAAATCTGCTCCCCAAAACCATTAACGGGGATAAAGGAGAGGGTTTCAATACCATTAGGACTCTATAAACAGGGGAGCACAGAGTCAGAAACTATAGAACTCAATACCTGGTGGTGCTCTGGTTGAGAGGAAGGGCAAATCCCCAGGAGCAGGCAGAGAGGTCCGAGGGGACCATGGGCCACATGGGGGGAAGCAGTTCCCCTGCTTAGAGGGCATTTAGTAGAGGACATAGGGCCTCCTCTCAGGCAAAGGTCCTAGCAGACCCTAGAGAGCAGCCACATTTGCCAGTATTGGAACAAAAATGCTAAGGTTCAGCAAAATCTGGCACCAGTTGTGTGTTGTGATTGGCCATAATCTCTGAACGTCTGCAACTGCATGATTGCAGGAACTTTTTCTGGGGTAAGCTGGCACCCAGACACAATCCCTGAACTTCTGCCACAGTGTGAGTTTACGAATGCTCCTGGGGGCAAGCCAGCACATTTTTCAGTGGTAGCCTCCCCCAGAGGGTCAGAGCAGGTCTAAGCCACAGGGTTCTCAGAGTGAGGGAGGTGCCTCCTGGCAGACTGATGACTTGGACATGAACAGTGCAGAAGCAGGGAGTGAATGGAAACCTGAGACAAAGGAGGGGTACTTGATTGCTGATCAGTGAGAGTGCAGAGTTCCTCTGCCAGCAATTAGAAAGCTGGTTGAAGCAATTTTCACCTCTCTGCACAAGGTCATATATGCTCACATGCACCACACTGATCCATCCCAGTAAGTAAGCAGTACCACCCAGTGGAGAATGGAGCACATATACCAAGCCCTGCCCAACTGCACCCTCCAAGCACATGCCCTAGAGGACCACCACAAATCTCTCCACCTGCTTAATGTGCAGACTTTAGAGTGCTTCATAGTTTGAGCTCTAGGGAAAACTGGATGTAACTTCATTTGGCTTTAATTCTGTTTGCTGGTTTATCTATTTAGGGATTTGTTGTTTTTGTTTTTGTTTTGATTTTGTTTAAATTGGCGTTTTTTTTTGTTTTTATTCTCCTTTCTTTTATTCTTCTTGGATACAGAAAAATAGAAATTTATTTTTATTTTCCTTTTTTAAAATTTTTTTCAAAAATTATTTTTATAAGGCATACAGAGAAAGACAGATACCATATGTTTTCACTTTTATGTGGATCCTGAGAAACTTCAGAAGACCATGGGGGAGGGGAAGGGGAAAAAAAGTTAGAGAGGGAGAGAGCCAAACCATAAGACACTCTTAAAACCTGAGAATAAACTGAGGGTTGATGGGGGGGGTGGGGTGGGTGATGCACTCCCTTTGAGGAGGGCACCTGTTGGGAGGAGCACTGAGTGTTGTTTGGAAACCAATTTGACAATAAATTTCATATAAAAATTTCTTTTTAAAAATTATTCTTACTTTTTTTTATTTTTTATAAATTTTTTATTCTACTTCACTTTCTTCATTTAATTTTATTCTATTTTATTATATACATTTTCTTTAATTTTTCAATGTTATTTTTATTTATTTTTGACAGAGAGAGAGAGAGCATGTGTGAGCAGGGAAGGGGCAGAGAGAAACAGAAACACAGAATCTGAAGCAGGCTCCAGGCTCTGAGATGTCAGCACAGAGCCTGACATGGGGCTCAAACTTATGAATCACAAGATCATGACTTGAGCCAATCTGAAAGCTTAACTCACTGAGCCACCCAGGAGCCCCTTATTGTATACATTTTTTTTAATTTTTAAACTATTTCTTGGTTTTT
This sequence comes from Prionailurus viverrinus, assembly GCF_022837055.1. Lineage (NCBI taxonomy): Eukaryota > Metazoa > Chordata > Mammalia > Carnivora > Felidae > Prionailurus > Prionailurus viverrinus. The sequence continues at coordinate 116,652,540 of NC_062564.1, forward strand.
TTCTTTTCTTTCCTTTTTATTTCTGTATTCTATCAAGGTTCTTTCAGCAACAGACCAAAACACAGTTAGGATCTAGCTTTCCTTATTTGACTTTTTGTGTTGTTTTTAATTTTTAATTTTAATTTAATTTTATTAATTCTTTTTCCTCCTCCAAAATGACAAAATGAAGGAGTTCACCCCAAAAGAAAGAAGAGGAAGACATGACAGCCAGGGGCTTAATCAACGGAGATACAAGCAAGATGTCTGAACTAGAATTTAGAATCACAATAATAAGAATACTAGCTGGGGTTGAAAAAAGCATAATATTCCTTTGAAGAGATAAAAGAAGTAAAATCTAGCCAGGACGAAATTGAAAATGCTATAACCGAGATGCAATCTTGAATGCGTGCCCTGGGGGCAAGGATGGATGACGCAGAGCAGTGAATCAGTGACATAGAAGACAAAATTATGGAAAATAATGAAGCAAAAAAAAAAAGAGGGAAACTAAGGCAAAATAGCATGATACAAGAATTAGAGAACTCAGTGACTTATTAAAAAGGAATAACATCTGACACATAGGAGTCCCAGAAGATGAAGAGAGAAAAAGTGGGTAAAAAGTTTATGTGAGCCAATTACAACAGTAAATTTCTAATCTAGGGGAAAACAGTGACATAAAAATCCAGGAAGCACAGAGAATGCCCATTAGATTTAACAAAAACAAAGCATCAACAAGGCATATCATAGTCAAATTCACAAAATACACAGACAGACCTATTTATCCATGGAAATTTAGCAAGCCAGAAAGGAGTGGCAGGATGTATTCAATGTGCTGCATTGGAAAAATATGCAGCCAAGAATTCTTTATCCAGCAAGGCTATCATTCAAAATATAAGGAGAGATAGAGTTTCCAAGACAAACAAAAACTAAAGGAGTTCATGACCACTAATCCAGACCCGCAAGAAATCTTCAGGGGCCTCTCTTAGAAGATAAAAGACAAAACAAAACAATAAAGACCAAAAGCAACAAAGAGAACACCACCAGAAACACCAACTCTACAGGCAACATAATGACAATAACATCATATTTTTCAGTATTCACTCTAAATGTCAAGGGACTAAATATTCCAATCAAAACACATAGGGTGTCAGAATGGATAAGAAAACAAGATCCATTTATATGCTGTCTACAAGAGACCCACTTTAGACCTAAAGACACCTTCAGATTGAAAGTAAGGGGATGGAGACCCATCTATCATGCTAATGGTTGCCAAAAGAAAGCTGGAATAGCCATACTTATATCAGACAAACTAGACCCTCAAATAAAGACTGTAACAAAAGATGAAGAAGGGCATTGTATCATAATTAAGGGGTCTATCCACCAAGAAGTCCTAATTGTAAACATTTATGCCCCCAACATGGAGAAAGAACCCAAATATATAAATCAATTAATCACAAACATAAAGAAGCTCATTGATAATAATACCATAATAGTTGATGACTTTAACATCGCACTTACAACAATGGGCAGATCTTCTAAGAAGAAAATAAAGAAGGAAACAATAGCTTTGAATGACACAGTGGACCAAAAGGGTTTAACAGATATATTCAGAACATTTCATCCTAAAGCAGAAGAATACACATTCTTCTTGAGTGAACATGGAACATTCTCCAGAATAGATCATATACTGGGACACAAATCATCCCTCAACAAGTACAAAAAGATTGAGATCATACTGTACATATTTTCAGAGCACAATGCTATGAAACTCAAAATCAACCACAAAAAACTTGTAAAGACCACAAATACTTGAAGATTAAAGAACACCCTACTACAGAATGAATGGGTTAACCAAGAAATTAAGGAGTAAATTTAAAAGTACATGGAAGCCAATGAAAATGATAACACAACAGCCCAAAACCTCTCGGATGCAGGAAAGGTGGTCATAAGAGGGACAAATATAGCAATCCAGGCCTTACTAAAGAAGGAAGAAGGTCTCACCTAACCTTACACCTAAAGGTGTTAGAAAAGGAACAGCAAATATAGCCTACAGCCAGCAGAAGAAGGGAAATAATAAATTTTAGAGCCGGAATAAATGATATAAAACAAAAAGCCAACAGAAGAATAGATCAACAAAACTAAGAGCTGGTTCTTCAAAAGAATTAATAAAATTGACAAAACCCTAGCCAAATTTATCAAAAAGAAAAGAGGACCCAAATGGATAAAATCATACTTGAAAGAGGAAAGATCACAACCAACACCACAGAAATACAAATAATTATCAGAGAATACTATTAAAAATTATATGCCAAAGAACGGAGCAATCTGGAAGAAACGGACAAATTCTTAAAAACTTACAAACTACCAAAACTGAAACAGGAAGAAATATACAACCTGAACAGACTCATAACCAGCAAAGGAATTGAATTAGTAATCAAAAATCTCCCAACAAACACAAGTCCTGGGCTAGACGGCTTTCCAGGGGAATTTTACCAGACATTTAAAGAAGAATTAATACCTACTGCTCTCAAACTTTCCAAATAACAGAAATAGAAGGAAAACTTCCAAACTCATTCTATGAAGCCAGGATTACCTTGATTCCAAAACCAGATGAAGACCCCACTAAAAAAGAGAATTACAGGCCAATATCCTTGATGAACATGGAGGCAAGAATTCTTAATAAAATACTAACAAATCAAATTTAACAGTACATTGAAAGACTTTTTCACCATAATCAAATGAGATTTATTCCTGGGCTGCAGGGAAGTTTCAATATTCATAAATCAAACAATTTATTAAGGTGATACACCACATTAATGAAAGAGAGGATAGGAACCATATGGTCCTCTCAATAGATGCAGAAAAAGCATTTGACAAAATACAGTATCCATTTTCCATAAAGACCCTCAACAAAGTAGGGATAGATGGAACATACCTCAACACATAAAGGCCATATACAAAAGACCCACAGCTAATATCATTCTCAATGGGGAAAAACTGATAGCTTTTCCCCTACAGTCAGGAACAAGACAAGGATGTCCATTATAACCATTAATATTTAACATAGTACTGAAAATCTTAGTCTCAGAAATCAGATTATAAAAATAAATAAAAGGCATCCAAATCAGCAAGAAAGAAGTCAAACTTTTACTCTCTGTAGATAAAATGATAGTCTATGTAGAAAACCTGAAAGCACCAAAAAAGTGCTAGAACTAATATATGAATTGAGTGAAGTTGCAGGACATTAAATCGACATGCAGAAATCTGTTGCATTTCTGTATACCAATAACAAAGCAACAGAAAAATAAATCAAGGAATTGATCAATTTGCAATTGTACCAAAAACAATAGGATACCTAGAAATAAACTTAATTAAAGACAAAAGATATATACTCTGAAAACTATACAACACTTATGAAAGAAATTGGAGAGTATACAAAGAAATGGAAGAGCATTCCATGCCCATAACAAACCTTATGAAAATGTCTATACTACCCAAAGCAATCTACACATTTAATGCAATCCCTATCAAAATACCACCAGCATTTTTCATAGAGCTAGAACAGTCTTAAAATTTGTATGGAACTTCAAAAGAATTGCCAAAGCAATTCTGAAAAAGAAAAATAAATATGGAAGGATCATAATTCTGGATTTCAAGCTATATTACATAGCAGTAGACAGTATGATACTGGCACAAAAACAGACACATAGATCAATGGAACAGAATAGAAAACCCACAAATGGACCTACAACTATATGGTCAAGGAATCTTCAACAAAGCAGGAAAGAATATTCAATGAAAAAACTACAGTCTCTTTAACAAATGGTGTTGGGAAAACTGGACAGCAACATGCAGAGGAATGAAAGTGGACCACTTTCTTACACCATACACAAAAATAAATTCAAAATGGATTAAACACCTCAGTTTGAGACAGGAAACCATCAAAATCCTAGAAGAGAACACAGACAGAAATCTATTGGTGGGAATGCAACTGGTGTAGCAACTCTGGAGAACAGTATGGAAGTTCCTCAATAAATTAAAAATAGAACTACCCTAAGATCTGGCAATTGCACTAGTAGGTATTTACCCAAAGGACACAAAAATATATCAGGTACATGCACCCTGATGTTTATAGCAGCATTATCAACAATAGCCAAACTATGGAGAGAGCCAAAATGTCCATCAATTGATGAATGGATAAAGATGTACTATATATATATACAATGGAATGTTAGCCATCAAAAAGAATGAATCTTGCCATTTGCAATGATGTGGATGAAGCTGGAATGTATTATGCTAAGCAAAAAAGTCGATCAGAGAAAGACAAATACCATATGATATCATTCATATGTGGAATTTAAGAAACAAAACAGATGAACATAGGGGAAGGAAATGAAAAGAGGAGAGAAGGAAACAAACCACAAGAGACTCTTAACAGTAGAGAACAAACTGAGGATTGATGGACGGTAGTGAGTGAGGGATGGGCTAGATAGATGATGAGTATTAAGGAGAGCACTTGTGATGAGCACTGGTGTTGTATGTAAATGATGGGTCACTGAATTCTATTCCTGAAACCAATACACCATGTTAACTATAATTTAAATAAATATTTTTAAAAAATTAGAGTCAATCACCCCTGTGAAGATGTTGACAACTTTTCTTGCATGGTGGTCCTAAAATATAAGGAGCCCAAAGTATGTGATTTAAACTTCAGTGATACTCTTGCCATGTCCCCTGCTCTAAGTGTGCCCTTTCAGAAAGACCCCTAATCCTTTAGGGCCCAGAGTTGCAGGAATATGAATCAGAAAGGTCCCCAGTGGGTTGTTAGAAGTGATGATATATGGAGCCACTTCTTCTCCTTCTTGTTTTCCTTACCTATTGGGAATTCAAGATCTTTGAGTCAATGCATATACTGTGTATTGGAGGATGGTATACCTAGAATATATGTATGTACTTGTAAGAATGAACTAGTAGATCTTCCAGGATTTAAAAAGCCCAATAATATGCTCAGCTTGCCAACAAGGGATGATCTATTTCTTTGAGAAATGATGCCATATTTGGAGCTCAGTTCTTATCTCATTACTGTTAGGTTAGAAGCATTCATCAGAGGCAATAACTAGATGAATTTGGTAAGTCCATAACAACTCCATGACACTGGCCCATGTTGACCTCCATCTCTGTCACTGTCACTTATGTGCCCATCCTACCAGCACTGAGCAAACAATGACAGAAGCTGGATAACATCAAAGCTGGTTGGATCATATTGTCCAGTCGATTGTTTAATGCCTTTTCTATACTGAATGTTCTCTGGTGGGCATGAACTACTGATATAAAGAATTGTCCACTTGATGTCCAGTCCTGTGTTTATTCACATGTTTCTACCCCAGACCACTGTGCCTCCAATCTTCTAATCTTTTTCTCTCCAAGCTCCTATAGGTGATTTGCTTCTACCCATAATTCATATATATTCTAGCCAGGTACACTTCTCAAAACTCTGACTATTAGGATAACTTTTTTTATCACTACTAGTTTTCAAGACCACCTCTGAGTAGGAGGTGCATACATTTTTGACATATTACCACATTAATTCATTCAACTTTTATTGAAGACCATACTCTATGCCAATTACTTTACTAGTGTTTGGGAATCAAAGAAAAATAAGACATCATCTTTGCTCACTAGTTCAGAGTCTAGTAGAGGTAAGAAAAAATATATAACATGATAAGTGATAGTAGGAAATAGACATAAATATTAGGTGTTTCAAAGTCAGAAGTTACCAAATAGCAGAAAGGTTAGCCTACAGATTGAGTATCCATAGATTCATAAAATTATAGCCATAAGTAAAAAATTATTATTGTACAGCCTGCAAATGTGATTATTATGACTTTGTCCTGAGACAAAGTCCAATATATACTTTGGAGAAGTTGGCAAAACAGTCCTTGGTTAACTCTGTAAATGTGAACTAAGTAGCACACCAAGTTCTGAGCTGATGTAACTCCTCTTTTTCAGATGTGGCTCAGGATAGTTCTCAGGCATCATCATTTCCTGCCAACACTGGAGCGGATTGCCACCTTGGGAAGATGATGGGAGACAGCACCAAAGGAAACAAGAGGGAGAACAGAGAGGGGTACGCAAAAGGAAAGACAAAGTATCACAAGGTAATGTGTTCCTAAATAATACAGATGTGTTTGTTACAATTCATATTCTATGTGGTTTCTGGCACAACCCCTGAAAACAAGTCAATTAGACATAGGCAAATGTTCTCAGCATTGCAAAGTAATTGGTCAAGGGTCCAAAATTGAAATTATACCCCAATTGAGATTTTGAAATTAAAAAAAAAAAAAAACACAAAAAACTCAAGCTACTCCAAAAGAAAGAAGGCAACAGTATAATCCAAAAGAAACTATTGTTCATCTCAAATTCTGGGTCCCTAGGTGGAAACAAAGGACCTCAATTTAGGAAACACTCCCTGTCAACAGCAGTCACAGAGATAATCTAGACCCCCAACTAGATATTAAACCCTTATTCAGAATAACGTTTCCTTCCTTTAAGTACAGAAAGAGAAAGAGAAAAAGAAAAAAAAAACCAGCTACACAAATTCTGAAATTCTAACAGAATAAGCATTGAAACATTTGGACAGCTACCCTTTTCTTTAAAAAGTCCAAAATTTCTTGACTTAAGAAACCTGGTTATGTCTATCACAGAAAACATAGAATTATGGTATTTCCTTCCTGGATTTAATCATAAAGTACCTCAGACCTCCTGTATGGCTCACCCATCCTAATAATGAGGATCAAAGCATGGGTCTTGGTTGATTAGTTTACAGTATTTGAATGAACTACAATAGACAAGTCCAAAATTATTATCAAGGCATCATGTTCATCCTTGGCATAGCAACAATTCAACATCATTTGACAGTGATAGATATGTTGTTATAAAGGAAGCCTTGTCCAAAGAGTTAGGGAGTTCTTGACAATGATTGGCAAAGCACTCCTACACAGTTTACACCAAGTAAGCAATAATTTATAAAAAGGCATTACATGAGAATCATTTAAGTACTTACAGAATTCAGTTCCACATGCAGTAAGTTAGTGGTATAAAACATTCCATCCTTGAGAAACATAGCATTGGAACCCTCTTAAGTAAGTAAAGTTGCTGTTCAATGACTGTGGGAATGGCAAAAGCTAACTCTTCCATAGCAGAATTCATGGCAAATTTGTCTTATACCAATACATTTAAATAGTGCTCCGATATACATTAAATATTGCTAAAATTAAATTTTAAACTATTGTTCCTGTGAAATATAATGTGTCCATAAAATTCGTTTTGATTGTAATTATCTGTTTGATCCACCTCTTTCCTCATAGCTAATCAATGTCAGACCTAAGTCCTGGATTCTATACTTACTCATTTTACAAGAGTTGCTCATTGATTCTATAAATAATGAAGAATATTTTAAAACACTAAATGCCTTTTTATTGAGGTAGAAAGATATTTATGGAAATCTTCATTTTAGCCAAAAACTTGTTAATTGTTCCATAGTCTTCACTAAAAATCAATCAATCAATGAATCAACAACTTTTAGGAGAAAAAATGTATTAAAACTAGTGTTAAAGTGGGTTTCTAATGAAATTTTACCAAATAAACATTTATAGGGTGAAATAATAGGGTTGATAATGTACTCCTTAAGCAGATTGTACTACCTAGCCTATCTCTACCTGCCATCATAAATATCTCACGCCTGCGGCATCATAGCATCATACTACCTGGATAGCTGATAACACTCCATGGGATTTAAACCCAACAATTGTTTGCCATGGAGATTCCCTTTTCAAATTTACATTTTGCATTTTAAATGTTCATCTCTTATGTGTTTTATTAGCAGAAGAATGAAAACAAGGAGTATTAAAATGAAATTAGGAACTGTCAGGTTATGACTCTAAACATTTACCAGTTAGTATGCTTTTGGCCACATGTAACAACAGAAACCTCAAGAAAATTTAAATATCAACAAAATTTATTATCTCACATAATAGAAATTCAGAGAAAGTTCTGGTTTCGGGGCAAGTTACTCCAACAATATCATCAAAACTCCAGGTTCTTGCCATCTGTTCTTTCTTCCCTCCTGGTTTGAATTCATTCACAGCCTGTTTAATAGATGGCTGAAGCAGAATAAAATCCTTAATCCAGACAATAAAAAGAGATAGAACATCCTCTGATAAGGATGTTTCTTAGGATTAAGGTCATTTCCCAGAAAATGCACCAACAGATTTAATTTCAGTTCATTAGCTAGGATTGGGTCATATTTCTATTCCTGAACCAATTACTAGCAACAATAATTAGCCTACCCTTAGAGAAACTAGTTATACTACTGTAGCTGGGATAGGGTCATCTTCTCTTGGAGACATGGCTGCATAAGGAAGTCCCATAAGCCTAAATAAATCCAGGTTTTATTAAGAAGAAGAGGAAAGTGAACAATGGGTAGACAACCAAAAGAGTTGTCTTTCCAGTAACTGTAATTGTATTAGAATTGGAAAGGCTAAAAGTTGGGATAGAGTGTTATTGAGGGGTTGAGGATCAGAGATTTAAAATCTAAATTAAATTAAGATAACAAAAATCTTTAAATTACCCAATAAACAGAGATTAAATCAAAGGCAATACATCTTTCAAGAATAAATATGTATCAGTATTAAAAAGTAAACAATTATGAGAATTCCAGTTCAACTGCTCCAGTTTATAAATGAGGAAGTCAAAGCCTAAGACAGTTTTGTTTGAGATCACATAAGAAATCAGCAATAGGTAGATATGCTAAAATTCATGATGTTCTTCCTAAACACCCACAATTCAATTCTGCCCCAACGTTATGTTACGTTCTTCATTGGGTGTCATTTCTAGTATAAAGATGAGTCAGTTATGAGATTTTTAAGAATATAAAAATCATTAAAAAAAGAATACCAAAATAAGTATTCCACATTTTACAAAATACTCTTTTGTCAGCACTAGCAAGAGAAATGAAACATGTCTTTTCTCTTTTGGCATCCTGTGTATTATTGGAAATTAAATTATATTAATAATATTGATATTAATAATTGATCATGTACTATGTGCCAAACATGTCAGGTGCTTAATAGTCACTATCTCTAATTTTCCCTACACCCAAAAAGAACTCTTAATATTCCCTTTTTGAAGGTGAACTGAGGCTCACAGGCTTAAAGTTACTTGCCTGGATCAAATTGGTTCTGGGTTAAGAATTTAAACCTAGGTTTGTTTCACTTTAAAAGCTCATTCAAACTGCTAACATTCTCCAAAGGTGTTTTTGCTAAATTCTTGTCCTATTACTTGCTGCATTAAAAAAATATATCAAATAAATTTGGGAAATAGTGTGTTTTATAACCCTCATGGAAATTGAAGATGTACAATATAATATTTAAAAATATGAGATATCCTACAATCACAGAAATGTATCCACTTCATTTTAACCCAGTATTTCCTGTTAATCCTTTTTCATATAATATGCATTAATATTCAAGGAAGTAATGTTCAGTGGCACGCAGTTTGGGAAATTCTGCACTACGTTATTTGACATTTAAAATACATGAACGCATGTTAACAATCAAATTATATTTGAATGATAGTATTAATATGTAATTGTATTATACATATGTAATCAGTTTAGGAGTCTTACCATGAAATGATTTAATTTTTTCCAATTATGGTTCTCAAATGTAAAGTCTTACTTTCCCACTGAGTAGCAGATCCCTTCATAACATCTTGCCCAAATACCTTTGTCTGTAAGTTATGGTTATTTTTCACATTTAAAACTTAAAATTAAAAACAATAGAGAAAAAACAGTGAAACAAGCTGATATGTTGAGATCAATAAAATTGATAAAGTAGGGGCACCTGGGTGGCTCAGTCAGAGTCAAGTGGCTTCAACTCCTGATTTCGGCCCAGGTCATAATCTCACAGTTTGTGGGATAGAGCCCTGTGTCAGGCTCTGTGCTGACAGCATAGAGCCTGTTTGGGATTCTGTCTCCTTCTCTCTCTGCCCCGTCCCTGCTTGTACATGCTCACTCTCTCTCTCTCTCTCTCTCTCTCTCTTAAAATAAATAAACATTTAAATAAATAAATAAATAAATAAATAAATAAATAAATAACAAAACAAAACAAAATTGATAAACTTCTAGCCAGACTGATTAGCAAAGAAAAAGCTATAGAAGCCACAAATTGCAACTCTCAAAGATGGGAGAGTTAACAACTAGAATGTCCCCATATAGTAAAAGAGTAACAGGGGGATATTATGAACAACTTTATGCCAATAAACTTAACAGCATAAATGTTATGGACAAGTTCCTTGAAAGATACTGCAAAAACTCATCCAAAAAGAAATAAATAATCTGAACAGCTTTGTCTGTATTAAAGAAATTGAATTTGTGATAAAAAAAAAAAAAACCTTGTCCACAAAGAAAACTTCAGGCCAGATGGCTTCAATGATGAGTTCTAAAAAATATTTAAGGAAAAAATAATACAAATTCTACACAAACACATCCAAAAATGGAATAGGAGAAACATTTCCCAATGTATTCTATGAGGCTAGCATTACTCTGAAATCAAAACTAAGGAAATGTATCATAAGAAAACTATAGAATAATATTTCTCATGATCTTAGATGCAAAAATTCTAAACAAAATTTTAGAAAGGTAAGTCTAAAAGAAGCCATACAAATTATAATACATCACAACCAAATGGGATTTGTCCCAGTAATGTAGGGGGAAATGTAATTTTTCTCAAAAATTAATCATTATAATTCACAATATTAAGAGATTAAAAAATTAAAATCACTTGATTAAGTAAGTTCAGAAGAATCATTTGACAAAATCCATAATCTATTTCTAATTTAGAAAACAAACTATCAGCAAATCAGAAATAGAAGGAAACTTCCTCAATCTATAAAGATCACCTATGAAAATCCTTCAATAACATCACATGTATGGTGAAAGACTGAAGTCTTCCCTTGAAGATAAAGAACAAAGTAAGGATATAATCTCTCATCACTTCTATTCATCATTGTCCTAGAAGTTCTGGCTTCTCCAACAAAGCATGAAAAAGAAATATATGACATCCATATTGGAAAATAAAAGTAAAACTGTATTTATTCACAGATGAAGTAATTTTCTATCAAGAAAATCTGATGGAATATGTAAAATAGCTACTAGAACTAGTAAGTGAGTATAGCAGGCTGCAGGATAAAAGATCAATATATAAAAATCAACTTAACTTCCATATAATAGAAGCTATAATAAATTAAAATGGTTAAAATTATTCAGGCTCTGTACTGACAGCTCGGAGCCTGGAGCCTGCTTTGGATTCTGTGTCTCCCTCTCTCTGCCCCTCCCCTGCTCATGCTCTGTCTCTCTCTGTCTCAAAAATAAATAAAAACATTTAAAAAAAAAAAAGGCACTATTAGGAGAATTAAAAAACAAGTCACAGACCAGGAAATCATTTGTAAATCATATATTTGACAAAAGGCCTGTATCCAGAATATATAAAGAATTTCAAAACTCAATAATAAAAAGTTGGAAAATATTTGAACACTTCACCAAAGATATAAAAAATTACTAACAAACATATGAAAAGATGCTGAATCTCATTAGTTATTGAATAAGTAAAAATTAAAATCACAATGAATGTAGCTATACACCCTTAGAAAAAGTATAATTAAAAAGATGAATAATACTAAGTGTTGACAAGGGTGTGGAGGATCTAGAATTCTCATGCAATGCTAATAAGAATATTCAATGATACAATCATGTTGGAAAATACGTTGGCCATTTGTGAGTCAGTTAATAATATACCTACTATACCATCCTTTTCCCTGTTCAGTATTTCTTGTGAGAAATGACAACATATATCTATAAAAAATTGTATACAAATATTCACAGTTTTATTTTTAATAGCCCAAAACTGAAAACAATACAATTGTCTATGAACAGGTGAATGGATAAGCAAATCATGGAATGTCCAAGAGAAGGAATACCACTCATCAATAAAAAGGAATCAACTATTGACAACACAAAATGGATGACTCTCAAAACAGTATGCCGGATGAAAACAGACAAAAAAGAGCTTTACAAAGAGAAAAATTGATGGATATTGATACTGATGGATGTTGATTTTAGTGATTTCTTTGATAGATAAAAAGATGGATAGATTGATAGATCTCAAATTGTATACTTTAAATAAGTACAGCTTATTTATACTAATTATATATTAATAAAGCTGTTAATAACAACAAAGAATCTTATTTTGAAACTTTAAACTTGAACTTTATCCAAAATTAATTTCCTCTCCTCCTATAAACTAAACCAGAAGCCTCAGCTACATGGAGTAGATGAAGCTGGAAGAGAAATTTCTAGTCCCTCTAGTGTGGGGAAAAATAAGGAAGAGAGAAGGCACAGTCTTTTTGTAGGACTTCCCTCTTGTTGATAGTTGATTGATATTCCTGCCTTCATCGTGGCTGCATCTGGTTTCATCTGCCACTAGAGGCCTTGCTATCCATGTGAAGGGTGTGCACGATTTCCTCAGGGTGCTATTCATTTTCAGCTTTTTTACATTGTTCCTTCTATTCCATTCAGCAGCCATGTCTCTTTTTGGACCCACTGGCAATAACACATGTGTCCCAGAAACTCTAGGTTTGGCATTTTCACTTTCCTTAGTCACTACCTATGTATCATATACAGAATTGTTCATTCACTACCCTCTTTGTTCCTCCATGTGAAGCTGCCTCTCAAAAGTCTTGCAGTCCTGAGATTGAGAAGCAATCCTGTCCTAATTTTCTTCTCCAGACAAAATCATTATTTGCCATTTGTCTCTCAATCCTTTATATTCCTTCCAAGACTCCTGAAGCCTCGAGTCTTCAAAAAGTAGATGCTAGCCTCTGTTCATTATCTAGGCCTTTAAACTCTCCCCTTTCCAGAGTGGAAGTAGAGCAATTTAAGACTACATGTTATATTCCTGGGTTCCCTAAATTTCTCCCCAGAACTCTCACCATGCTCTACGCTCTGGAGGATTCTAAGCCCAGAGAGTACCTATTAAGGTAAGAAAACTCCATTTCCTCTTCTTAAAGATATCACCAATCTTCATAAGTTAATTTCTTGGGTGAAATTCCTTCAGTGAAGGAAGACCTTTCGTCCACAAGTGTTTTACTCCACAGTAGCACTAACTGTCTGATTAACAGAGCTGTTCTCAATTTTTCTTGGGCACAAAACTATTCTTTATTTTCCAGAATTGCTAGTATTTATGTGAGGCCATGAAACTGAGTTCTTTGCAATCAATGAGCAGAAGTGAAGTGAACTACTTTTAGCCATAGTCCACAAAAATCTCAAATAAATAATTTTCTATGTCTTTTCCCCACTTTTCAGGCAGCTATCAATGCCTAGGAAGACCACAGAAGATATCGGAGTCTCCAAAAGCCTAAGTCCCTAACATAGAACCAATTCCCCTTTCCCCAAACTGAAGCCACATAACTGTTAAGCAGTTATTCTTTTTTTTTTTAATTTTTTTAATGTTTATTTATTTTTGAGACAGAGAGAAACAGAGCATGAATGGGGAGGGTCAGAGAGAGAGGGAGACACAGAATCTGAAACAAGCTCCAGGCTCTGAACTGTCAGCACAGAGCCTGACGCGGGGCACAAACTCACAGACTGTGAGATCATGACCTGAGCTGAAGTCGGAGGCTCAAACGACTGAGCCACCCAGGCTCCCCAAGCAGTTATTCTTTTAAAACTCCAAAGTTTTTATATTTGTCTGTTATAGTAGTTAACATACCATAACTAATACAAAAACTGGTATTGGAGTGGAATATTGACTTAAACAAAGATATTGTCTACTCAGGCAGTAAGTGGTAGGAAACAGTATTTACGTTAGAAAGATGGAGACTTATGATAAGTATGCAGTGGTAAAATAATCTGGAAAAAAACAACTCCGCTTGGAAGGTAAAACAAAGCACCTGAACTAGTCATTCTAGATTCTAGAAGTGATTTGAAATAGTGAAAGTAATACTGTATCTTGGGTTTTACTTAATGTCTTTAACAAGGTAATGCAAGAGAGAAATAAGATCAGGAAAGGCTTGCATAGTCTGCAAACAGAAGTGAAGGGGAGTAGGAAGAAATCAGAACTCCAGGCTCTCAAAGATTCCGAAAAGTGAATTCTTTCTAGACTTTAAATAGAAAAGATAAGGCCTTCAGGTAATGGAGGCCCACTAAGACTTAATTGAATAAGGAATTCAGCTCTGCCTTTGAGATTGAATTAAGGATAGTGCATCTCCACCCCAAACAGTTGTTTCATATGGCCTCAGGGTAGTTTCTCTTAAGCTCAAAGCTGAGAGAAGCATGAAGGGGAGGCAGAAGGGCACAATCAAATATGAGAGTTATATTTGGGAAAGAATTTAGACTGGTGCTTATTGGGGCATGAAACCGATCAGAAACAAGTAGATCAAAATCTTCCTAAGGTGTTAAGGCCACTGTATTGCCAAAAAAGCCATATATGTCTTTGGCTTCTCAAGTCTTCAGACAACCCATGGGTGCTCAGACTCATCTGAACAGGAAGTGGGCTGTAAAATCTGAATAACTCCCAATGAACATATCCCCAGAGATCACTTGAGATGTAGCCATGAAAGATGAGAAACAAGAAGGAACCTCCCAAAGAGTAGAGAAAGGGACCTTACAGAATAGTGGTCAGGAGTTGTTTCTTCCCAAGGGGCAGAATGAGGGTCTAATCAAGAACTGCCACAACAGAGGACCCTTATAATGCCTGTCCTGCAGGAATTCATTGTTATTGTTTACTAGACACAGTTGTGTTATCTCTCATTCTTCCTCATTCAGACAGTTTGTTGTTATTCTGTCTCTACCTCACTATTATATATTAGATATGGAGACAGGGGTTAGGCAGATAACTTGTCTTTTAGTTCAATAGTCACTGGACTATGAAAAATTATATCTGTATCTTACAGAAAAGACTACACATCACCTGGAGATCATACATATCGAATCTGTGGAGGCAGGGTAAGTAAATTCCATGAGTTAGAAGAACTGTGAAATGGATATTTGGTGATCAGATTTTGGAAGAGATTGCTCCCTGATCAAATCCATTTATTTTCCTTCTTCTTCCTGAGTATGCAGGTAGGCCATTGTTCTTAGATCTCTTTGCAATTAGGCAGACTCATAAGTCAAAGTTCTAGCCAAAGATCCACTGAGTGGAAGTGATGTATATCACTTCAATATTTGGCCTGTGTTACTGAATTATATCCTCTCCAAATTTATGTTAGAGTTTAATTCCCAGTATGTTAGAATGTGACTATATTTATAGATGGGACCTTTAAGGAGGCAATTAAGTTAAAATGAGGCCATTAGTGTGGGCCCTAATTCAATCTAGTGTCCCTATCAGAAGAGGAAATTAGGACATATAAAGAGACATCAGGGATGCATACACACAGAGGAAAGACTATGTGAGGACACAGCCAGAAGGCAGCCATTTACAAGCAAAAGAGAGAGGCCTCAGAAGAAACTAAAACTGCTGACACCTTGATCTTAGACTTGTAACCACCAAAACTGTGAGAAAATAAATTTCTGTTGTTTAAGCCACCCAGGCTGTGGTATTTTGTTAGGGCAGCCCTAGAAAACTAATACAACCCATGAAATTCTCCCATGTGCAATCTTCCATGTTCTCCTTTCTGGCTGGCTGAAATGGATATGATCCCCCTCCCCCAGGAACAAGTATGGAAGCCATGTGCTAAAGATGGCAAAGTTACAAGCTGGAAAGAGTGCTTTAAGGAAAGCTATCCAACCAGGAACACCCACATTGTTCAATTACATGAGTGAAAAATAAAATTTTATTTTACTCTGAAATATAAACGTTTGTCAGTTATAGCAGTTAGCATCACTTTCAACTAGTACACCCTACAAGCCTGATGATTCTCTATTCTCTCCTCAGTTCTCTTCTTAGTCACTGTTGGCAGAGGGTGGTGTGTACTTTTCACCTCTTAACAAGCCCTGTGGGAATATGGCTGGCTTTTATTACATACTGGCTTTCAAATAGGGATATTCAGCGCCTCTTGTCCACAATTTGAGGCCTTAACCACAACTCTGGGACACAGTGAATTTTCCATTCAATATCCTCTAACATATTTTTAAAAATAGATCACTTAAGGTAAAAGAAATAAAAAATTCACAAATGTATTAATAATAAAAATATATCCCAATTACACGTCAATCAAATGAAAGATCTTCTATTATTTAAGAAATGAGGAGGCTATCTATTATCTTAAAAAGAAAACACTACTTCTGTCATAGAGAACCTCATATAACCCCATATAACTGTCTTATCTTTCAAGACTGGAATATGGAGATCATAGTCCAGCTATAGGCATTGTTAAGGACCTTGAGCTTGTTAAATGAGATTTTCCCTCTTCCTCTTCTACCCACGCTCCTCAGAAATAATCAAGAAGTAGGAACAGCAAGGCTACAAATTACTCTTTATAAAAAAAATCCTTTATTTTTACATTTATATAGTGAATATCATGCTTGCCTGATCATCGGTTGCCTCTAAAAATGGTCTAAGTCTAATATTTTTGAACTAATATACCAGGTGTCTTTAAAGAAATTACAGTGAAATTCAGAGAACTTGTTTATAGTTGGAGATTAGAAGAAATTAACGATTCTCTGAACATTAATCTGGCATCAAAGGAAAATTGGCTCTGTATGTGCTTAGGCAGTGAAGGAAAGTAGTGAACGTGGAGTAACAGCTGAACATGTGAACACCTGCAAGGAAACAGAGATTGAGAGTAACCAATGGACAATGATCCAATATTACCAACCAAAGCCATCGCTGGACACTTAACATGAAATAGTCCTCTTTTGTTAGCTGGTGGGAATGGGCAGAGGGACATCTTGACATCTGATAGTTCTCTATAAGTTGGGTGACAATATTTCTCAGTTTGCCCTAAATGGTCCCAGATTATAGTCGTAAAAACTGTTCTGCTTTAGGTGATAAGTTTTATGAACATATCAAGATTAATTGTATGTATTGTGAGAAGGGATAGAAAAAAAGGGCTCCTTAAAAAAAACTTACAGGAAGGTTTTCATTATCATTACATTCCTCACTCCTAGAAGATTTGTATTTTCTTTTTTTTTTTAACATGGCTCTTCCTATAGTAGGAAGTTCCTACTTCCTATAGTAGTTGCATTAGTCTGCTCATGCTGCTATACATAAATACCAAAGACTGGGTGGATTAAACAATAGCAATTTATTTTCTCACAGATGCACAGGCTAGAAATCCCAGACCAAGGCCCAGCAAGCTCAGTTTCTGGAGAGTGTTCTCTCCCTGACTTGGAGACAGCTTCTTTCTTGCTGTGTCCTCACAGGCCTTTTCATGGTGTATGGGCACAGAGAAAGAGTGAAAGATCTTACTCCCTTTCTCCTCTAGTAAGATCACTAATCCTATTGGATTAGGACTCTACCCTTATGACCTCATTTACCTTAACTGCTTCCAAAAGCCCTATCCCAAAATCCCATTGGGGTTTAGGGCTTCAACATGTGAATTTGGGGGAACACAATTCAGTCCACAGCAGTGGTTACAATTTTCTAGGTATCCTTGTGAATTACTCTATTCTATTACCACAGCTTAAGTGGAAAAGTCAGAGTTGTACTGATATATATTTTTTTAATTTGCCTCTTGACAGCTGCCAGAGCATTTGACCAGTAAAGATCAAAGAAGGCCAGGATTGTAAGCAAGCACCTATACCTATGTTGATGATGTTTTGCCATAAACCCACAAGTCCGATCAGCAGAATCCAGAGCTGAAAGATGAAGGACTTTCTATTGTAAAGAGTGATTGTATGAGTGAGCTTTTTAAGTTTTCAACCAAATTTCATTAGAAAATCAAGAAGGGACTTATTGGAGTGTGCACTGGTTCATTAGAAGTCAGTAAAATGACTTAAGACAGTGTGACATATGCTTACTTTTCACTTTAGGGAAGGTTATAATTGATAATTAGATTAATTTTGTATGGTTTAAAAAACTACTGCTTACTTATACTGAACAATCACTTATGAGCCATGAGATGAGAGAGGAGGCACTGTCTTATGTGGTTTTCCTCTCTTCATAGAGCAAATCTTTTCCTTAATGTACCTTGTTTTTGAGAGTACTACTCAACTTTACCATAATTTCCTTGAGACAGTAATCTCTGACTCCAATAAAGGAAGCCTGATCACAGTAATAAACTGAAATCATAGCTCAAAGACCATGGAAGTGCTGAATTTCAAAAGCATACTAAAAAGAATGGAAGTCTCTCTCTACTGGAAGGAAAAAGATACCTCCTATACAGATGGGAAATATAGTTTTAATGAAGTTTAAACATACAGGACCTCAGGTAAATAGCAAAATTGTACACTTTGTGTAGACCTTAAACTAACGAAGAGTCTTGGCTTTAAAATAACAAGGCAGCAAACCAGAGAAATGCCAAAACTCTGAGAAAATCCACATTATCTTACAAACTGGATTGCATAGTATTACTGAAAAGTCTATCCAGATCTATTTATATTGTGACAAGAGGTAAAAAAGGAAAGTAATGTGGCTTGAACTGAAAGTAGATCAAAGCCTTATAGGCATGGTTATTTTTGTATGGACAGACACTAGAGACTAACAAACTCAGTAAAGGGAAAGATAACAGAGTTTCATCTAAAAGTATGTTTTGACATCTTGCATTCCCAACAGAAGTTAGGAAAGAAGATGTTGAATGCACAGAGAGGTAAAGAATGAAGGGAAAGAATGAAGGGATTCTAGGAGAAAAATTACAGATGATCCCACAGAGAAAGCAAAAGCAAGAAGTGTTTAAACATAATCTGACATGGGTCACCTGGGTGGCTCTATCAGTTAAGCATCCCACTCTTGATCTCAGCTCAGCTCATGATCTCACGGTTGGAGGTCAAACTCCTCACTGGGCGTGGAGACTATTTAAGATTCTCTTTATCTCTCTTCCTTTGTCAGTCTCCTGCTCATGCTCTCGCTGTCTCTCAAAATAAAATAAAACAAACATTATCTGACAATAAAAGTTAGGGATCAACTTGTGAGTCAATGGATCATACCAAATTTCCTCTTTGCCAATTTCCCTTTTGACCTCCTCCTCTCACTACAGAAAACAGGCAGCTCATGATTGCTGATGTAGATCACAAATGAAATAATAAAATGTTTTGAAAGAAGCTGTTCCTCTGATAGAATGCTGCCTTTCATGCCTGTTCAAAGTTCCTTGCTTTTGAAAAGTGAGTATAATGAAATCTTAGCAAAACTAGAGAGGAAATGCAGTAGCCTTAGATTATAACAACCATCTCTTTCCCAGAACAGAAAGCATCCCTAACCCTGATACAAAGGTAATTACCTGAACCAGGGAGATAAGGGAATCCCCTGCTGATCAAGCCAGAGAATTGCAATACCTCAGGTAAGAAAAAGCTGGGATCTGCACCATCATGCAACTTTGCCCAGTCTCAATTTGCTTTACAAGCTCCACTTTGCTTTTTTACTTTCAATTTGATTAGCATTTCAGACAAGCTGGGCACTTTAGGTGACACCAAGTAGGGGAAGTGCAAAATATTATTAGTTCAAGAATGTGAAGTTTATGACTAGGAAATAGGATCAGGGAATGTTAGTCTCCCTTAGAGCCATCAACCATGGTAATTGAGCAAGGGCTGTAAATGTAATTGCTCCCACAGTTATCTGCATGTTTCCCTTGCTGTTTAGATTAAAGCAGTTCATATCTATATTGTAAGCCTTAATCCATACTTTCAAATCCTCACTGATCTCTGTTGATTGCCTTACTAACAATCTCAGCTTTTTTTGGTGGGGGGATTAGTGATTATTCAACACATATTTGTTGAATGCCTTCTACATAACAGGTTATTGTTAAGCACCTTCACATTTGCTTATAGGCTCTTGGAAGTAGTATCTTCATCTTTCTATCCCTTTCAGTCACAATGCCTCCAGTGTCTTGCTGTGTGTACAGTATACACATTAGTAATTCCATACTACTGTAAAACATTATTACTGAAAATAGAATGAATTTATGTGTGAGACTTATATGTGTGTATCTGGCTACAGCAACTTTCCCTGAGCTTCTTTTGTGAGATTTCTCATTCATTCTCTAAGGACTTATTCACAGGTTTCCCTGCAGAGGTATCCAAGAGCATCCGGGAAAGTGGGCAGTTAGTGTCCTGAAGAATTTTATACCTCTCTCCTCTATCATATGACCTGGGCAAGTTAATTAACTTATCTAAGCCTCTGTTCTTTCTTATGTAAAATGAAAATAATAATTTTCACTTCACATACTTTTTTAAGAATAAATGAGATAACATACATGAAGTTCTTAGCTCTATGTCCAGTAAGAACTCAATAAATATTTACTACTAGTATTTTAGTATCTCATCTCTGATCGGTCTGTTATATCCATGTTGATCATTCTGATGTTCTCAAGTTTTGCTAAATTTTTTTTTTCAACGTTTATTTTTGGGACAGAGAGAGAGACAGAGCATGAACGGGGGAGGGGCAGAGAGAGAGGGAGACACAGAATAGGAAACAGGCTCCAGGCTCTAAGCCATCAGCCCAGAGCCCGACGCGGGGCTGGAACTCACGGACCGCGAGATCGTGACCTGGCTGAAGTCGGACGCTTAACCGACTGCGCCACCCAGGCGCCCCTGCTAGATTTTTTTATAGCCACTTGTAGAGTTCTGACTCAGCCTCCAATACCACATTCCTAAGAATTCTCCTGTATTCTTCCTTCTCTCCTTTCCCACATCCAGCTCTATTTATTTTACCTCCAAATCTATCCTGAATCTATTTCATCCTTGCTACACCACTAAGACTCAAGACCAAGCTACCATCTTCTCTCACTTGCATTATCAAAGCAGCCTCCAAAATGCTCTCTGTGCTTCTATTCTTTCCAATTTTAGTATATGTGCTGCCAAAGCAAGCACTCCCTGTTTCTATTCTTAACCCTCTAAAACCTCTAGTCCACTCAGTAGATAGAATGATCTTACAAACCTAAATCACATCACGTGATTCATGTTATTAAATTTTTCCAGTGGCTTCTGATCACAACTGTAATAAAATCCAATGCAGCACTTCATTTTCTCCAAATGTACCACTCACATTCTCACCAGGCCCTCATATTAGCTGCTGTCCCCACAGAGAATGTTCTTCCATGTAAACATGTTTACCAATCTCTCTCTCTCTCTCTCTCTCTCTCTCTCTCTCTCAACTCAGACTAAATGCCATTTATCCTTAAATGCCTTCTATGACCACCCAATATAGAAAAGACACTCAAATACTTTTTGGTTCAAAGAAGTTGCTGGTTAGTATTATTTGTTGATAACCACTCAACCTCTTTCCTTTTGCAAGGCACTATATACTCTGTTCTACAGTGACTTATACTGTAAAGGACAAACTCAAGCATGAGTATCCATTGATTCCTTCTGAGATGCATTTCTCATTTGAGGTTATTTTCCTCGCATCAGCATGCAATTAACTCTTACCATGACAGAAGTGATATAATCCCTATTTATTTTATTTGCTTGACAGATGGTTATTGATTTTCTTCATACAAAGCATTGTGCATTGTGAAGAAATGACCTTGCTCCTCCTGCGGCCTACCATGTGTCAGTCATGGTTCCCAGGACTCTTGGCATACTGGGCTGAGTGGGTTGGAAAGCCTTGCTCTTGTAGAATTATATTCTAGTAGAGGAAAATAGATTATAATTAAATAAATAATGAATAAATAAACAAGAAAAATTTCAGGAAGAAGAGCTACATAAGGCAATGTGATAAACAGTGAATTCAACAAAATCTAATATTCTATTAACAAAACCTTCAAATAGATTGAATACAAATAAGGGGAGAGAATTCCAATGACCAGCATTTCCTCTTGTGCCTACCTCTACAGACATACCACCTAAATGTTCAGTTACAGAATTTCCTTCCTTTAGTTTTACTCAGATTTACCCTGGGGTATTTCAAGTGACATATAGGACTTTTAATGAGATAACTTCTACTAATGAAGTTCTCAAAAGTGGATATCACTGACACAAATCAGTGCTGTGTCTGTGTTTCCACAGACCTTGATAATGCTCTCTCCAAATGTTCATATTCCTTACATTTTTAGAAAGTAGCCATTTTTACCATAAATTTTCCTCTCATTTTATTCATAGGTGGATCACAGCAATAGCATGAACTGAAATAAATTTTCAGCTTGGAACACATTTGCAGAGTGATCTCTCAACCTCATTCAAGTTCAGAAGAAATTCAGTTCAGGTTACCTTTCATCATCTTTGATGTTTATTCTAGGAATTCTATCATCAAGAGTAGCCCAGGGCAGACTTAGCCACACTGATACAGCAGAACTCAATTTTTCAAGGGACTAGGAGAAAAAAACTCCCCAAGTGTTAAAATGTTTCTGATCTCTAGGTGAGTTTTTTAAATTATAAACAGAAAAACATCTAATGCAAGCTTTATTGGTAGAACTTTCAAGGGCATATTTTTCAAGTTGTGTAAACAACATGTGATATTTTCTTCCATTATGTATTTTTAAGCTCTATATTAGCGGTATATAATCTTAAAAGGAGGAGGGATTTCATAGTTAAGCTACCAGAAGCCAAACCATTATTCTTGGTATGTATGGTTCTGCACAATGAGTGTTTCAGAGTAATCACTTCCTTCATATCAGAATTATAAATAATAATCCATCTAATTAGAATCATATTTTACATTTTATGGTATTATTTAAATAAAAATGAGCTAGGCCTCTTCCAACCTGTCTGCAGACCCCTTTCATCCATAATTATTACGTGTGCCTTTAGTCCAATCTATACTACCTGACCCCACTCTGAGGTTTATCTACAGGAAACAAGTATCAGGAAAGGTCATGTCCTTTTATGGATAAATTTCAGTGAAAAGAGATCCAATTCGTACTTTTTATGTATTTATAAATGGGTTTGTTAGCGCCTTATAAACATGTCTTATTAATACTAATGACTACTTTTCTACAGGAATTTCTCCCAGTTTGCTTCTCATAAAGCATATGGATACAATATGACTGAGCTTCTGGGGAAACATTCTTCGCATTGTACTGACACACTTGCCTTAGTCAGTTATAAGAAGATCTCCATACTTTAATCAAGAACCAGAAGTAAGTGGAGCAGTTGCAGGCTAGAGAGGTTTGACTCTTACACACTAGAGTCACACTTGCAAATTTTATGAACCTGGGCAAGATACTTAACCACCTTATGCCTTAATGTCCATGTCTGGAAAATGAGGCTAATAAAAATGCCTACCTCATAGGGTCACTATGAAGATTAAATGAGAAGACATTTGTGACATGCTTATGACAATGCTTGGTACACTGTTGGTGCTTAATAAATGTTGGTCACTATTGTAACAGTGCAGGCAACTAGAACATGTCAGAAGTAGTATGCCAACAATAGTGTTGAAAATGGTAGGAAAGAAAAAGAAAAGTTGTATGTACTCAAAGACTGTTTTTGCTCAGTGTTGTTTTGATATTTAGCTGTGTGTGAATAGGTATAAAATTACTATAGGAATTCCTGTTAAAAAAAACCACGCAACTGCAAGGCTAAAACTCTAGATATAACTCCCCTTTTTGCATTGAAATAATTATTTATAATATGGTTTATGTCAACTCAACTAAAGGGTTCTTAGGAATGCGATAATAGTTTTTAAGTTAATAATAAGCATATAGTCGTATCATATCTATAGTGTAGATAAAAAAGATGAAAAGTGAAAGAAGATACTGAGGATGATTAAAGATTTCACAGAAAAGTGTTTTGTATCAAATGGACACCTCGAAGCAGAAAATTCCATCACTAATGCTCTCAAACACTCTTAAAAACACCCACCCCACCCCCGCTCAAAAAGATTTGGTTCAAGTGGTGTGATTTAACATATGGATCAATGGATTAACTCTTGAAGTTTAGATAGTGCAAGATTTCCAGTCCAGTTAGAATTCCTATGATCAGGAGGGCAAAAAGGAACAGATCAAAGGCAAATAATGTGAGTGAACCCAGCAGGAAAACCATGATAGTCCATCTCACAGAAACAGTCTACTAAATAAATGATTATATATATAATCACATATTTAAT
Source organism: Prionailurus viverrinus (assembly GCF_022837055.1). Lineage (NCBI taxonomy): Eukaryota > Metazoa > Chordata > Mammalia > Carnivora > Felidae > Prionailurus > Prionailurus viverrinus. The sequence goes on from NC_062564.1 coordinate 116,676,710, forward strand.
CCTGCTATAGGACAGAAGATTTACCCTCCTTTGGTTCCAAGGTTACAGGTTAGTAACTCCTATCCTGACTACTTACATGAAAATCCAGTTGACCTTCTAATGTATAAATTGAATTGGCACTTAACCTTAGCCCTTGGCACTTAGCTTAAATGACTCCTTCCTAGGAAAATATTCCTTTAACATTTTATCTGAGTGGGCCTCCTCTGCTTAACGTCTATCATTTCAACCTGTCCACTGCTTCAGAACACTTAGGACGATACGAACGTTTTTTCTTATTTATTCATGTATGTTCTCATTTAGTGTCTTCCGCCCAACTCTATGAGCACTGGTACCATATGTGTTTAATTCACTTGCATACATCAAGTATATACTACAGCACCTAGCACACAGCAGGCACCCTTCATAGATCAACTGAATACAGACAAAGTTCTGCAAGAAGTAGACTTAGACAAATTTGCAAACATCACAATTTTACAGACATCATGTCTTATTGTTGGGCAAAGGGATAGCAGCACAAATGCATTAACTACTGTTTGAGTTAGTTCCATTTTCCTTTTGTATTCCACTATTTTTGACTTTGTTTTTTACTCCTAATTGCTTCTTCTACCTTCTTTTGTTAATGCAGATTAAAAAAAAAAACTGGAATGGTAGTGTCTCACACAATAGTTTTTGTTAAACTTATTACTAACTAACCTCCGAGAAAGCATTTATTCACTACCTATAGGAAAGAGGATGTCTAAACTCTAATAAAGGGATAGACTGCAACTTTTTTCTTTCCTGTCCATATGATGAAGAATGAGTTCTCCAGCAAATCAGCAAGGTGTGGAGTTGAAGTATTTGCTGAAACAAGCATTGGTTTAGTCTGAAGCACAGCCAAATCTCTTTCACCAGAATAAACTAGGCCTTCGCTTGAATTTGTGTTTCAAGTTAGAAAGAACGTTTGTGCCTTTTTAATTTCTAGAATTATAAAAGGGTTCATGAACTAAAGTAAAATAACTCCAGCTGCTTGTACCCAATTACTGAAATTAAACAAAAAGAAATATAATTTGTGGAGAAACAAAATGAACATATAACAGCCCCAAATCCAAAAAGTATGTCAGAACAACTTCTCAGTAGTTTACAAAACATCACCAAAGGTCTTTCTTGGAACTACTGATTATACAGCCATGGGATAAGGTCGTCCTTAGAAGACAGATGCATCATGGAGACTAACGAATGGACTGGTACTATTTGTACTCCAACTGAGTTTTAAGAAGTCATCTTAGGCTCAGTGAGTTACTTCCTGAATAACAACTTCCAATCTGTTTGGCAACATGTTTTGTGAAAATCTTGCAATTGTAACTGATAAGTAAAATATGAGCAGTTACAGCAAATTGATTTTTTTCCAAAAATTTTATGTTCCTACAGAAAAAGATCCCTGAGGACATTTTTGGTAGGAATCTTACAATGCTGTACTGCTTGGGACTTGAGGAAATTGATGCTTGGTGAATTGATGCTTTAGTTTTGTTTTCCCAGTTCAATTTCCTCCAATCCCCTAGGGAAATCAAAGACTATAGTATATTATTCCTTTTATGAGTGAATACTTTTTTGACATGTTAGATGAGTAATGACAAATAAGTCTGTCATTTCTTTTGACCACTTTATCATACCAAGATGAATTTTATGTAATATAAATAAAACTCAAAATAGAATGGGATTTAGAAAATAAATCACACAGTTATTGGCAGCATCAAGAGTTATAACTGATAATCACATAGATACTTAGGACTCATAATTCAAACAGAATCTGTTTAATTTCCTTCCTGTTTAATTTCCTTCATATCATTTTTCATTGTCTGAAATGGACTTGTTTACTTATTAGTTACTTGTCCTGCCTGCTGTATCGCTCATTCTACCTCCCTCTTAATCACAATACTAGCTCCAAGAGCACAGGGGGTTTGTTTTGCTATCTACTGTAACCTGGACATAGCTAAAGTTTCTATCAATATTTGTTGAATTAATGAATACAGTAGGATAAAATAGGCATTGATTGACAGCATGAAGAATATATCTTGACCATCAAACTGTTTAATTTAATAGAGCTATATTGGGTTGAAGGGAGTCCCCTCAAAAGACATCGAAGTCCTAATCTGTAGTACCTGTGAATGCAACCTTATTGGGAAATAGGGTCTTTGCAGATGTAACTAAGTTAAAAATAATCCTGGATGTAAGGTGAGCTCTAAATTTGATGACTGGTGTTCTTATAAAAGAAAGAAGAGGCATTTTATTTTTAACTTTTAATGTTTACTTATTTTTGAAAGAGAGACATGGACAGAGCATGAATGGGGAAGGGGCAGAGAGAGAGAAGGAGACAGAACTCAAAGAAGGCTCCAGGCTCTGCACTGTCAGCACAGAGCTGGACATGGGCTCGAACCCACGAACTGTGAGACCATGACCTGAGCCAAAGTCAAACACTTAACCGACTAAGCCACCCAGGCGCCCCAGAAGAGGTAGTTTTAAGACACAGGGATCATTGGGGAGAAATTAATGTGAAGATGGAGGCGATACTGAATTGATGCATCTACAAACCAAGGAACACCAAAGATTCCCAACAGCCACCAGAAGCAAGGGGAGAGGCATGGAATGGATTCCCTTTCAGAGCCTCTAGAAGGAACTAACCCAGACAACACCTTGATTTTGGAATCCTGCTTTCCAGAAGTGGAGGAGAATGAATTTCTGTTGTTTTAAGCCACCAAGTGAGGTAATTTGTTGCATCAGCCGTAGGAAACTAAAACAAGAGCAAATTGAAATCATCATCATTTAACTTACTCTTTCTTATAATGGCAAAGAGGAAGGAAAGACAAGATCTTAACTGGCCATTCATCAGTGTGTGATGAAAAGAGACTATAAAAGACTGTAACAGTAACATTTTCTACTAAACAGTAATGAAAAATCATAAGGCATTGGAAGTGAACAGTTTGGCTAGGTAATGAATGAATGAGGCAGTGTGAGGCAAAGATGCCAGGCATCCACATTCAAATCCTGGGTGTACCACTTACTGTGTGCCCTTGGGCTAGTTATTTGACTTCTTTGACTCTCCTCTGGAAAGTGAGGGTAATGATGGTATTTACTTCCTAAGGTGGTTGTGAGGAATTAATGCAAGAAAAACACTTCAGCAGCTCCTGAAATTCAGGAAGTGCTAGTGACTATTCATGAACTTCTTAATCATAGGATATGAGAACACAGTTATGCAAATCGAGCATAGGATTAATATTAGCTGAAGACAGAAAGGAAGAGGTACACTAAGAAATATGTTCCTTATTTTTAAAACTTTCCAAATTGAAACCACAGGTTTTAAAATCCTATGGCTTAGGATTTCTTCCCCCTTTTTTCTTATTCTCTTCTCTAGCAGAGTAATGCCTCCTCTGACCTTTTATTCAAATCTCTCCTTCAGACTCCTCATGACCTTGGAAAGAGGAAGAAATTGGAGCAAGTGTAGAAACCATAGTTCCCATCTCACTTCTATATTAATGGCAGAGATTGGGAGCAGTCTATTTTAGAACTTTAGAGGTCCATTCAAAACCATCTAGTTCAACTCCTTTGTTCACAGATGCCCAGAGAATTTATGAAATTCATTCAAGATTACTATGTTCTGTGAGGGCAAAGAATTTAGGCATCTTACTAACTATGATATATACTAGCATGGGTCTTGCATATAAAAACAGATAATGATTGACAAGTTAGTCAATACCATCACCACTAGTGTTGTATTAGTTCCACATCTCATTACAAGATAGAATAAAATCTATGATAATACAGTGGAAGACAAATACATTAACTTACGTTCACAATAATCTAAAGATTATATTATTACTATTATTATTTTATACTGGAGATAAGCCCTGATATCGCTGAAAATGGATCCACCTCATCAGAATCTATGCAAATAATGAAGAGGATTTTAGAGGTCTCAAGCCACCTAGAATAACACATGTATTATATCTTCCTATCTTTCTCTTGTGTGGTTAGACTTCTTGTCTTGTGTGGTATTAGTAGAATGGCATCTGTTTCCAGAAATGCCAGATCCCCTTTTTATTCCATCTGCAAGACACGTGTAACCATCTCTTCTTTCTTTCAGAGGGAATCAGTTTGTGTCCATATTCCAGAAAGTGAGTTGGGAGGTTGAAGGGAGTGGGAGGTGGTAGGAAAGTCAGCCAAAATGAGCAATTTCAACTCATTTGCTTTTTTGCTGTATAAGTCCGGTGGCCAAGACCCAAACAGCTCTGGCTCTCCCACCAGTGTGCAATTTTTCCATCACTCCTCTCTGGCTAGAACTTTGATCCCTGAGCATCATTTACAAAGTCATTTATCATCAGGTGTTTAACATCCCTTGTAGGAGTTCTGTTTCTGGGCTCTCCTAAAGGATCTTAAGGAAAATATACAACTTGACCATATTAATTTTAAATTGCATGAGTCTGCTCTTTGCCACTTTATCTGGTATTTGCCTTACTGGAAAATCACTTTAGACTCATCACCAGTTTACAATAGTATTCTATAAATGGAGTCAAGGACACAACTTGGGTAAATGGGGAAAAGATTAAGCATCAATATAGAAAATTATTTTTATTAAAATACATGAAAACTTAAGGATTTTCTCAGTGTTTCATTCTTCTTAATTTACTGCAGAGAAAAAAAAATGACTTCTTTTTGAACCAACAGGAATTCTGGATCCAGATCTCAGAGATATCAGGACATGGACAGAAGAATACTCATGAAGAAGCATTAAGGTATCAGAATAAATGACCTATAGAATGGGATAATTTTCATTGTGCTAAAAGCCACTTCGTGACCCTCAGTATTCCTTCACACTTATATAAAAAAAAAAAACTCTTATTTGCTAAAATACTGCTTTCCCTCTTTCATCTGGGATCTCTTATTTATTTACATATATTTTTTGGAAGTTTAGAGGAAAAAAATCACTGGATTCCAAGTAATTAGCAGGTCACAAGCTCAGGTTTTCCAAAGAGAGCTTTCCTCATAACTAAGTTTCTTGGCTGGAGGAGACATAAAGAAAGACTAAAACTAGGTTTAAGCTTTTTCAGAACATTGACACCACTAGTCAGCTGTGAAGCTTGTAACAAGACCAATAATTCTCCCTATTATTGCTCCCCATCTATCTCTTAGGCTAGGTTTTCCTTCCTTGGTGAGTAGAACAATATATCATTAGTAGAAAGTGTGCTTTTAACATTTTTTTTGCCAGTTTTGCCAGTGACAGGCTTCATGTTGTCACTGATGTTCTCTCGTTAGGTTCTACTTAAAAACAAGGGTGAATGTCTGTGAGTTTCTGCTTAGAATAGGTTTTCATTTTGTGGCTACTGGACAGTCTCCTCTCTGTAAAGTTCACTTGTATCTTGGTCTCTTTAGCACTATGAGTTCATCAGATACTTCATCTCCAATTTTATTTTCTTTAAAAAATTTTTTTAATGTTTTATTTATTTTTGACAGAGAGAGAGAGAGAGAGACAGAGCATGAGCGGGGGAGGGTCAGAGAGAGAGGGAGACACAGAATCCGAAGCAGACTCCAGACTCTAAGCCGTCAGCACGGAGCTCGACATGGGGCTCGAACTCACAGACCGCAAGATCATGACCTGAGCCGAAGTCGGACACTCAACCAACTGAGCCACCCAGGCGCCCTGACTTCATCTCCAATTTTAACATCTTCTCTGAATTGTTCCTTTTGAAACGTTTAGCCCCATCATGACTCTTTTTGAGAATTAATTTGCTTTCTTTCTACAATATTAAATTTTTTCCCTTTCCCTTATTATTTACGTCTTGAATAGTTCTTTGGAATAACAAGCCTACAGAAAAGATTAACAGGGAACAAATGTTCTGTTAGAAATAGACTAAGTCCTACACCTAGAAAGAATAATAACATTTATTACAGATTAGCTTTGTCCTGCTCTGATCAAAGAACTGGGTTAGGGCATTTGCATTGCAGGTTAATTTCATAATATACCTCTGCTTCTGATAGTAGCAGAACTATATTGTTTAATCTTATAGTTTTTTTTTAAATGTGAACTTTGAAAGTGCTAAGGTTATCTTTTTTAATTTTTAATGTTTATTTATGGGGGGGGGGCAGAGAGAGAGGGAGACATAGAATCTGAAGCAGGCTCAAGGCTCTGAACTATCAGCACAGAGCCCAATGTAGGGCTCGAACTCATGAACTGAGACATCGTGACCTGAGCCAAAGTTGGGTGCTTAAAGGACTGAGCCACCCAGGCACCCAGAAAGTGCTAAGGTCCTAATTTCCAAAATTGTTTCTTCTATTCAGGCTGACCTTAATAGAGAACTTAAGTAGTTGGTTTTTATGAAAAACTGTATGTAATACCGAATCTTTTTCAAATTCCATTTAAAAGATTAATCATATCTCAAAGTATCTGTGAGAAGTAATGCTTGCATAAGTCACTTAACTTTGCAGCCCTTCAGTTCTGTTGACAGGGTGGGGCAAGCTTACTTGTAAGGGCCCTAAAAGTCTATTGGATCTAGTTTCCTGCCCAGGATTCTTGGATTTTAGAGAAGCATCCAAGCCCAAGAGTTAGATATTAGAATTCTAAACTGCATTTTTTTTAAAAAGATCCAATTCCCTCAACTGTTCCTTACCATCCAAATCCAACCCCATTCTCTGGCATTTGCGTGATGCCAAGCAAACTTGAAATATAAACTGGTGACAGTCACTAAGATAAGCATTTTGCATGTACTTTCACTTGCTTTGCTTAACTGAAGCTTCTGAATCCTAACATAACACCACAGCAATCTAATCTGGAGATATATAGAGGTATATAGAAGTCCTCAAGAAACCAAGTACTTCAACTATGGATGAAAACATATGGTATTACAGAAAATAGATCGTAAACACAAAGGCAAAAAAAGCTGCTGCATAATATGCTTCTAAGTAATTAATCTATTAAATTAACCTAAGACCACTATTTTGGAAGCAGAAGAAAAAACAGCCACCTCAGAAGTAAAAACACCTTTCTTCCTTACTTTTGACATTACAATGAAACTGAATGAATGCAACATGCTTGCCTGCATATTTGTAACTTAATAATTTTATTGCAAGTGATAAGAGAAGCATTCCTCAAAAGCATTTCTGCTGATTAACAAGCGTAATTTGAGGGAGAACTCTGCCTTAGGACCACAGTATTTGCCAGGAGGTTCTACTGGTTCCTCCTCTTTGCTGTGTATTTTCCAGCAGTGTACTTAGCGTGTGACCTTCAACTGGCTGCACAGTTTGCTCCACTATTTTCTTAGCTCATAAAATGCTTAGGAAGTGTTTATAAAAATTGCTCAAAGACGCTGGACCACAAAGAACTTGAGCTTCACAGATCTCAGTGGTCCAGCTTTAATTTTATTTTCAAGGAAGGAGTGTTTTCACTGCAAATGCACTGGTAACATCTGTATTTCAGGTTCTCTTGGAAGAGCAAGTAAGAAGTGGTTCTGCCCAATGTGTATTATTTGGCGCTCACTCTGTAATATGTGATGCTTCAATTCCTCCTCTCATGAAATCATGCACACAAATGAATCCTCCCTCTTCCCCTAACATCACCCTCCTTTTGCTGGTCACTTTCAGTTATCTGACTATACTGGAAAGGCATTATGTCATAAACAGCATAATAACATCTGCAGAGAATCCCTTTGGAATCCATTCTATGCACTTTCAGAACCAAAGTGCTCTTGGATCTGAAGTCTACTACTTACAAGGGCTGACCTTCAGCCCTACAACATTTGATTTGTTTTCTGTTTTGTTTTGTTTTGTTTTGTTTTTTTCTATTTGGGCTGCTAAGGAACACATGGTCAGAGAAACATCACAACCAAGATCTCATTTTATAGCTGTCTAGAGAATCGCTGAATCAAGCAACAGCAAAACATTGTAGGTATCAACTTGCCTTTTCTGTTTGGTTTTGCTATTTTATGTGATAAAGGGTGGTACTGGGTAATTTGAGTTTAATTGAATATATAGCCTTTGTTCTAAAAAGCTGGTTTGGAGCTTTACACTTGGGTCTTGTGCTGAACTTTATGGAATATAACTGTCAGCAGTGTGGGCTAATAAATGCACAACATATTAAGTGTATGCATATGAATCCATTAATATGAACTGTAGAGGAAACTGTCGGACTAATTTCTAACACAGCTGTCTCATCCTTGAGGGCCATACTCTTAGGAAAGGTTTCACAGAGATGGTAATTTCCAGTCTTCCCTTTTCAATGGCTTATTTGATCAGCTTATTACAATGTATACATTTTCCTTTACCACTCTAGGTCAGTAATTTGGGAAGAGAATGAGAAGAAATACAAAATCTGAAAAGATCCTCACGGTGTAGATTAATGCTACAATTTTTGCTTGACAATTGAAAAGTTATATATGGGTGACATATGGACTTTTGTGACCCTCCTATTTCACATATTTAATTCAAAGAATTTCAGTGGACATCACTATCCAAATTATTTGCCTTAAAGGAAGAAATAAACCCTGTCAACCACATAGGAGGCTTGTTCCTTTTAAACCGATACACTTAAAGAACGAAACAATTAGGGGAGGGTGGGGTGTTGGAGGCAAGGGTCGTAAGTTCCTACTTCGAGCTGTGTGTATGAGGTTAACTGTAGACTGTGTTGTCTGTATTCAGTCATGGCTCATTACCACATGTCTGTTGGAATTTGTCTTATGGGAAAAAAAATTTCAAAATCTTGTCAAGTACATGGTGCATTTCCAGTCTCCTGAGGAATGGTGAATCTAGCCTGCCCTTCACTCCCAAATCCTCAGAACCCTGACAACTGTAACACTATAAATTACCTTTTAAAACTTGACAAAAAATGTAGGTATTGTAGCTAAGAGGGGTTAGATTTGAAATGTGTTACTAAGGAGGCCTATCCATAAAACTTAAAGAAAAAAGAAGAATGAACTCTATCTGTGATATAAGCAACATTATTTGATTTATGGAATATATTTTCAATTAACTGTTCCAGCATTCAGCTTTACCATAACTTAAGTAATAAGACATTTCATGTACCTCTTAGCCTGCAAACAAGTAAAATGGGCCAAAAGTCAGTAAGTATTTTCCAATTCCCTCATTTTGAAATAAGAAAAATTTGAAATAAGAAAAACACATGCAAATCCAAACTCACCCTTTAAGTTTTCTCCAATCTGGGACTTGGTTATCACTGCCTGAATCAAGACAAAGCCAATAAAGCTGTCCCATTCCCAGAAAGAGCCATCAGCAGCAGTCACACTCAGCTCATCGCCCTGGTCACTGCTTTGGCCTGTAGAAGAGGGTCCAGCATGATTGGTCTGATGCTGAGATGGGACCTATCGGGAATACTCCACCTCCAAAGTCAGGAGATAATTTTACCAAATAGAAAGAAGCTGAATATTTCTCTTCTTTCTTGAGAAAAGAAAAAGGGTCTGGGATGACCTGTAGTGACCCCATCAGTTTGCAAAGCATTCTGAGTCTTCACAAATTGTGCTAATGGGGAGAAAGGGGGGGGGGGAAAGATTGGGTATATGCCAGTTCACTAGGGTCCCCACGGTTCTAGGAAGAAGCAGAAAGACACAGGAACTTCCAAAGAGGAATGCCCACGCCCCCCACCCCCCCCCCCCAACTAATCAGAGCAGATTCCATCTTGTTTGTTGTAATGAAGCACACCAGTTTATAATCAGCCCTCGTACTAGGGAGAGAAAACAAGCATCTCTAGAGATGGTTCTGGGAACACAGTTGGGAGAGCCAAGGCACATTACTCCAATATGATTCTAAACATCTTTGTTGCCATAAAGTTATTCTAGTGAAAAAGATTCAAGAATATTACAGAAACCATTTGAGCTGTTGTGAGCTCACTAGACTCTTTCCATAGTAGGATGGTCACAAAGACAGAGAAGGGTGAGGGAGGAATAACAAACAGGAAGCAATATCCAGGCTAGGGAAGGAAACTGGCAAAATATAGGCTATATTATTCTATTTTAGGTTTAGGGCTGGACACCAGTTCTACAGGGAAATATGGGAAAAATCAAGGTAACTAGGTGGACTATAGATAGAAAATCAAGATATAAACAAGCCCACATGGAAAGCCAATGTATAAATGTGAAGAGTTTGATGGAAAGTGGGGAGGCTACATTTTCTTAAACATAAAACATGATGCAAATATGATTTGGCTAATTTAAGAATTATAACTCCAGACTTTTTCTTATCCTAGATTTATAATTATTATTATACTCTTAGCTATATTTTTTCTTTCAGAAATACCTATTACTCAGATTTCTGCCTTCATTTCTATTGATTTTTCATCTCACTGTTTTTATCTTTTTGACTATTCTTAATTCTATGAGAGTTTGATTCTATACTATTATTAGTATTATTATCCCAATTTTGGGATTCCTAGAATTAGCCAACACTATATATGTGTCATTTCCAGTGCATTATCTCTAGGTACTGAGGGAGACCAAAAAAATAAATAATACAGCATAGCACTTAAGTTTTTTCTTTCACAAATCCATTGTCCTTTTTTTTTGGCCTAAAAAAGCATAAAGTAATGTGATAATTTTAATGTTTTACGTGCTCAATATGATTTCCCATTCACCTTCTTTAGCTTCTGAGACATATTTCTCCCACTCCATGTGTTCCTAGAGAAGCTGTCAACCATGTGCCCCATGTCTTCTTCTCCTTGCCAAAGGGGTGTGCACATGATTAGGTTTGATCCAGTCATAACACATCTCCCCAATACAATGATAGAGTTTAGCATAGACCTGGACCAAAGTTTGACCATTCAGAATCCTCTCAGGGATACTTTAGCTATAGCTGCTGCAAAAGATTCTTCTGTATGGTTTTCAAGTTTTAATAATGTAAACCTGTAAACCAAGAATTACTTTTCTGCTACATGATGCAGGACTATCCATGTGGAAGAGGCCAAAAACACACGTAGAAGCTGTGAAAAGCGGAACCAAGAGATGGAAAGAGGTGAAGCCATGAAAACATCATTTGAGTCCAGATTCCAACCTTGATCTGCCAGTGACATCAGCCAATAAATATTGTTCTTTGCCTAAACTAGTTTAAATTGGGTTCCATCACTTGCAACTGAAAGAACACTGGGATACATAAATGTCAAACACTATTTAACAGGAAACAGCTGATAGTAATACGAAGACTTCACAGCTTAATCATAAATGATTAATGTGTGTCATTAACATTTTCCAGAAATTCGTGATGCCCTATTCCAGTATTGTTGCACCTGCTCAGCAAAGTTGGTGAACATAACAGTTAATATGGTTTATAGAAGGATATCCAACTCACTGATTTCTTGATTTTCTGCTATTTTAAACAGTGTTCTGGATCATGGATTTTGGATTTAGGATGATGCATATCTTCTTATCTCCTGGATACTATACGATTGTAAACGTACATGGTTAAATAGTAAAAATCACATTCTGCTAACACTAGATTTAAAACCATATAATCACACATAAGAAGTGTCTCTTTCTACATCTTTTACCAAGTGAGTAAATACGCCTCTTTGAATTGTTTTAATCTAGACACTCTTTTTGTCTCCAAAAACAAATAGCACTGTCCTATTCTCACTGTATTCCAATATCAAGTGCCTTCATCCACTGAAAATAATATTTATTGATGGCCTACTATGTACTAGGCAGTGTAATATATATGCTATGGATTACATTTAGGAGGATAAAGCTCAGGTCAGTGGTGAAGGCAGGTAGTAAACTCATAAACACTAATTAATTTGGGGTAGTAATAGATGTTGTAAAAAACAGGTAAGGGACTGGGGAGATGAAGCCCCAAAGAAGTGGCATTTAAGAAGATATCTGAAGGATTTTGGGGGTGTGGGTGGTTCAGTTGGTTAAGTATCAGACTCTCGGTTTCGGCTCAGGTCATGATCTCACAACTCATGAGTTCGAGCCCGACATTGGGCTCTGAGCTGACAACATGGAGTCATGGAGTCTGCTTGGGATTCTCTGTCTCCCTCTCTCTCTGCCCCTCCCCCACTCTCTTTCTCTCTCAAAAATAAATCAACTTTATGGGGCACCTGGATGGCTCAGTCGGTTAAGCGTCTGACTTCAGCTCAGGTCATGATCTCACAGTTTATGAGTTTGAGCCCTGCGTCGGGTTCTGTGCTGACAGCTCAGAGCCTGCAGCCTGCTTCAGATTCTGTGTCTCCCTCTCTCTCTGCCCCTCCCCTGCTCATGCTCTGACTCTCTTGTGTCTCAAAAACAAATAAAACATTTAATAAATAAAATAAACAAACTTTTTAAAAAAGAATATGTCTGAAGGATTTAAGAATAATGAGAGCAGGAAATTAATAATTTTAAAGTCTTCGGGAAGGAATGAGTTTAGCATATTTAAGAAATGACAAGAAGCCCAGACCTGAAGATAAAGAGTAACAGCACTTTGTAGACCTTTGTAAGAAACATGGCTTTTATTCCACACTTAATGCTAAGTTACTGGAGAGTTTTGAGTGGAAGAGTAGCATGATTTGATTTAAGTTCTTAACAGGTTACTCTGGGGGTGGGAGGATGACAGCAATTGTAGAAGCGGGGAATTAATAGATATCAATGAAGGGGTTGTTACTGTAAGCCAGGTAAGCCCTGTGTTAGCCAGAATTAAGTTTGGTAGCAATGGAGTGTTGAGAAGGGGCTGAGGGATATAATTCGAGGTAGAGTTAGGAGGATTTCCTGACCCATTGGATGGGGTGAGAAAAAAATCTAAGTTTTTGAGTAATTGCGCAAATGATGGCGGCATTTACTGAAATGGGGACTAGCAAGAAGTACATTTCACTATGAATATTCAAAAGGGATTTCTGCCTTCAACTTCTGAGTAGGACCAGGGGCGGCAGCCAGACCAGGATTCCCTGTGCCCAGCATGACAGGGTGGTAGAGTAGAAGTGGTTTTCACTTTCTGGCAGAGAGACCTGAGAAAGCCCCCCAGAGTTGCCTGAAGCCAAATGTGGTGTCAGAGCAGTTAAATATATCCCCTACACTTAAGGACGACATTGACATGGCACAGAAAATTGAAGATCTCAACCTTGGAGATGGTAATAAGGGAAAACATAACCGTGGTCTGTGAGAAGATAGCTAAACCCATCTGAAAAGAAAATACCTCAGCAAAACCCATAACAAACCAATGATGATGACTTGGACAAGACATGACATCTACCTCATCCCATTTACCCATTTATCAACACCTGAAATGATATAGACCCCAATACTCCACCCCACTCCCACCGGAAAACCTAGAAAAGAAAATTAGAATAATGTAAAAAGACCCAAGCAAAGATTAATTTCATTATGCAGTTGAATAGAGGATTGTTACAATTTAGTTACATGAAAAATAAAGATTAGAAGTACTAAAGATTAGTACTTCTCGCTGTGGACTTGAATATATACCTTCTATATAGGGCAGATGCAATTCCACATCTAACTGGCCTGGCTTTTGGAGAGCCAGAACAAGAAAGAAGGGTCATTGAAATATGTGAGAACTAAATGGAGACATATTCCCTCATCACTTTGAACAAAGATTTAAGCAATTTCTGTGGTAATTAAAAGCCACTGCCAATCTCTAGGGTAAATGAATTGAATTAATATCAGGAATACATAAAATATTTCTTTCAAGATCATTTTTTAAATATTCAACTTAAAGTGAGCAATACAGCAGACAATATAACTATAAAGCATTAATGCATGTTTGGTCATTTCTAATAATTTGTTTTATGAGACCAAATCTTTAAAAAAATCTTCAGATATGTCGTGTCATGCATTGGTAGATGGGCACACCCCAAGTGACAATAGGTGTCACAATGCTGGTGCCTAGAAAAGGTAGCTCAGGTCAGGTAGTATTACTTTCTAAGTGTCCTCTCAACCAGGTTCACTCCTGTTTATGTTGATAAATGGCACAACGGCAACGATTGAACTTTGTAAATGTATATAACTATGTGCTATATGTCACACTGTTCTCAAATAGTCCAGTGTATCTCAGAGCAATATCTAAGGTTACTCAAAAACTACATTTGCATCCATCTGTTCATTATAAAAAATTAGCATAGATTCAGATGTTAATTATATCCTAGGGGGAAATACTCTTGATATACAATAATATAGAATTATGGTTTGTTTTTTTTAAATATTTGTTTTTGTTTTTGTTTTGTTTTAATTGTTGCTGCTGTTTTTTTTTTTAATGTTTATTATTTTTGAGAGAGAGAGAGACAGACAGAGCATGAGCAGGGGAAGGGCACAGAGAGAGGGAGACACAGAATATGAAGCGGGCTCCAGGCTCTGAGCTGTCAGCACAGAGCCCGACGCAGGGCTTGAACTCAGGAACTGTGAGATCATGACCCAAGCTGAAGTTGGACGCTTGAGCTGAAGCCGGACACTTAACCGACTGACCCACCCAGGTGCCCCTAGAATTATGCTTCGTAATTCTTTATTATAAAAATGTGGTGGAACTAATTTGCATATAGAAATGCTTAAGATTTTTACTCAAGAATTACAAATTTGATGAATTGTTCAATGACTGACTCACTAAAAGCACAGGATGATGTCAGAATCTATGTCTTCTCATTGCTCTTTCTTCAGTATTTTTCACACCAGATGATATGTGACTTCCTGATTTTTTTTTTGTGAGCCCGTGATGGTTTTGTGACTTTGTGTTTTGTTGACTTCATGATCCATTTCTGTATCTTAAACTGCAGAATCAATATGAAATCACAAAACACAATATCTCCAAAAGGAAATGAAAAATTCCAGTGACCACAGAGATTCCAAAGTAAAGGTGATTAACATGGAAAGTATTTAAAGGAAAGGTTAGTATTCGACCCTCTGTAATACCATCATTGACAATCAGCTATGGAAAACCTGAACAGTATCAAATTTTTCAAAGGCTTTCAAGAAAAGCAAGAAATACACTTTATGCAGGAATATGGGTTTAACTCTAGTCTCTTGTTCACAGTGCTTTTGTAGTCTGCACAAAATATCTTACTACATTAGACTATAATACTGGGCTAATTATCATGAAATCCACACCAAATTGAAAGTTCCTTGTTGTTTATTTGTTTATACCATTTTTAATTTGCATTTTTTTATAAGAACGAATATCCCAAGCTTCTAAGTAAAACTAATACAGTACCTGGATCCAGTTGGATGTAACAATTTCCCAAGATACTTCCCATTCTCTCTGAAAATGGCATTGGAAAATCTAGTACTAATTGTATAATTTTTGAAACAAATATCACATACTGCCTTAAATAACTTTGATGCAGGTCTCCTCCTGAATCAAAAATTTTTTACAGTCATCCTTATAAATCGTGACAAGTATATCTAATATCTTTTGTTTTTGCCTGTCCAGCAACTGTTTGTTTCTGGGAGAAACAGCAGCCTAATTTACCTTTTGGAAGCTATCTTCCCCCAATTAAAATGACTGTAGTAAAATAATAAGTGATATCTCTACTATCCTTTCTCTTTTCTGCCCCAGCTTAGAGGTAGTGACGTAGATCCTCTCTGTCCCAAGTCCTAGCTATTCCTTTTCCTTAGATTCCAAGGACTTCCCATATGCTTCCCATAAATTCTTCTTCTTCTTCTTCTTCTTCTTCTTCTTCTTCTTCTTCTTCTGTAACTTACTTAGCCAAAGAACTCCAACTGACACAATATGCCATAATTTAAGTCAACATGGATTTCAGTCCTGGACACTTATGAGTATTGTCATAAATATGACAGTATTCTGAACTATGTTGCCCATAGACTTTTGAATGGAATAATAGTCATGAGTTTGAAGGACTATTACCTGCCTGAACAAGGTGTTGAAATATATGAACCAACCTGTAGTTCATCTGGAACTATTCTGCTCTCCTTACACGCTACTAACAACTTTATATTAGAAAATGCTCTTCTTGCTTTTCTTACATGTGGTGATACAGTTTCACTCGCAAGGGCATTTTTTGGCCATTACAAATATTCAATTTTGTTCAGTCAGGATACATTGTAATAATAGTGCCTTCCATTTTATAACACATCATATTGTATAAGAAAATTGTGAATATACTGATTACTCTGTTGTTGATGTCACATAAGTGAGAAAACGGAGGCTTACAGAGGTTGAATGAATTTCCCAGTCATGCAGTTGGGAAATGTCAGACTGGGAGTGGACTCAAGATTTCTAATTCAAAGTCCAAAGTTCATTTCTTTATATCATTAACATGCTCTGTCTAGAGGACCTCATAGTGAATGTTACAAAAATAGTAAAGAAGAGTTGATAGAGATATCTCAGATATAGAATTTAGGCAGCCCAAATTCAATCAAGATGCAGTTGTGTTTGTGATGCATAATGCATTTCTATTTAAAAGCCTAAATCTCAGAAGAATAATTAAAGATATAGGTTAGATATTTGATCCTAATAATCTTATAAAATCTCAGAGGGATATTGCCTAGTTGTGTCTATTTTGTTTCTCTGAGATGGAATAAAATCTCTCAGCCCGTACCTATGAGGTAGACTTATTCTCATCAGTCTCACCAATGTGCCTTAGACAAACCTTGTTAATGTCAGGGCTTAAGCACTGTTATGGGGTGTGGATATAGCAGTGAATCAAATAAAAATCAGGCAAAGTCCCTGGACTTATGGAGTTCCCATACCAATGAATAGAAACTAATTTGTGTTAAATTAGGGATGCTATAGATACTACCAGCTTTCCAACCTTTTTTTTCTAATAGGATCTCATACATTTCTCTCAAAGATGTAATATTCAGTGGTAGTAAATAACAAGCAAAGGATTAACAAGCTTCCACAAACTGTCTATTTTCTGGAGATAAAAGTAGTCTTAGTTGGTCTCGCCTAAATTCAGGAAAAATATACTTCAGGAAAAAAGTGTCTTTAATTCAAGAGCACTAATATCAGAACTCACCAGAAGTTCTTGTGACTCCTTCAGGCTTTCTTTTTCTTTAGAGGGATCATGTTGAAATACGCTTGAGACTCAGAACACTCTGCCAGAAGATATAGTAAAAGTTCTGGGCCTGAAATATATATGCGGCATTTTAATGGCTTCATTCTTATTTTTTGCCTTTAAGTATTCATATCATCGCATTTAAAATCATATAATTAGTTTACTATAATTGTATCAGTTATCTGTTGCTGAATAACAAACTACTCCAAAACCTAATGGCTTAAAGCAACAACCAATTATTTATCTGAAGTTTCTGTGGGTCCGCAGTTTGGGCTTAACTGGACGGCTCCAGTACTAGTCTCAGCTGAGGTCACTACCGCATTTATGGATAACTGAGAAGCTGCCTAAGGTTGGCTGTTTTGTTTTGTTTTGTTTTGTTTTGTTTTGTTTTGTTTTCTAGAACATCTAGGGCAACTGGGAAATGTGTCTATCTCAACCAGCTGGCTAGCTTAGCTTCTTCACAAGATTTTGAAGAGAAACAAGAGAGTATAAGTCCCAGTGTGCAATCTCTTTTCAAAACCCTGACTGCGTGATGCTTGCTAATGTGCAGTTAGACAAAGCAAGTCAAAATGCCAGCCTGGAGTCTGTAGGAGATACTACCAATGGTTATATGGACAAAAGGAGAAATATTAGTTAAATACATTATTTAAATAAATAAATATATGGGCTTATATAAATGATGGCTCATTCTTTAATACAAGAAATTGTATTGTGTGATGCATAACTTGTTTTCAATTATGCCAACATTATCTGAAACCTCTCAAAATGTTACACCTTCAAGGAACTTAGTTCTAAAAACTATTACCAAAGAAATACTGTGCCGGACTACGTAAGTGTTTCTCTCGTAATTCCCAGCACTTACCAGTGGGGCTGGCATATATCTATCATATGATTCCATATGGCCTATCGTTCAAGGATGGAAGGTCCTTACAAGTATTTTGATGGTGTCCTTTGATAGTACCTTGGTAAATGCCTGTTACAATTCTATCCTATATTAACTACACAGTTAAAAAATAAAAAGAGCTATTAAACTATTTATTCAGCATAAAATATGAAGAAACTTTTCTATGCCACATTGAAAAAATGTAAGTCTCAACCACCAAACAGAATGAGACAGTGATAGCTAAAGAGTAGCTTTGTTGGCCAACAGAGGAGTCACAAAGGAAATGTCTGGGAAAGCACTTTGATCTCTGCTGGATGTGCCCATCGTGGTTAGCATGAGATGCTTCTCCCTTTACATAGAACAAGGACTCAGGAAACTTCTCCACACTGTTGGTAGGGTTAGACAATGGTGGCAGGGGGTTGGGGGGTGTTTCTGGGAAATGACTGCTAAGTGTGCCGGATTTTCCCTTTCTGCCACACCATGCAGTCAGCTGCTTTCCAGGGTCCTTGATGTACCGAACTTTTCCCGATCAAGTTCCTAGCACCCTCCAACAAGCTTTTGAATTATAGTCACACATCTACACCCTGTAGTTCTATAAAGATAATAAAGAAACACTGTAACGTGCTACACTTGGACAGCCTTCTCAGTGAGGCAAAACAGATGTCAAGAGAGGGGTACTATCAATCTAAAGCTAAAGTGAGAGGAGAAAATTAAAATAAAAACTTCAAAATAAATCATTCACTAGGGAGCCAGTAGATGACAGAATATGACAAAGTGGAGTGGCAGCTCCAGAGAGGAAGCTCAAGACAGGCTCAAGATCCTGTTTCAGAATCAGAGTGCATTCAAAGTGTCAAAAGCCCCTTATTCTAAACAGGATCATCTGTGGATCCACAAAGGAATTGCAGGCGGTAGAAATCCTTATGAAACTACTCATTAGACTCCAATGGTGTCTTTAGAAAGGCATGTCCAAAAGCTAGTTGTGAATCTATAATTAGCACAGGTTCAAATGCATCCTTCCCACACTCCAACCTGCCAGCACTATGTTTAAACACTCCACATATCTGTGCTATGTTGTATTCCTCTCTGTGTCTCCCTTCCTCCCTCCCTCTCTCTCTGTAGACAGATAGATAAGAAAGAAAGAGGATGATGATAGTTCTCTTTCTGTTTTGTTTTTTTTTTTTTAATGTTTTAATCTCCCTCTTTAAACTGCAAGGCTCTGGAAAGCAGGAATTGTGTATGCTTTCCTATGCTGCACACCCATGTGCCTAATTCACATGCTAGCTGCTGAGAAATACTTTTGCACTGTCTGATTAAAAGATTCAAGAGTTTCAGACTTCTTTTACAAAACATAATGGAAAATATGCATGTAACAGAATATATACAATGAGAACCAAGTACTTTTGAATGTTTTCAGAAGAAAAATGCCAAACCCTGCTTGGCAAAGACATGTGACTTTATTTATTTCAATGGTACTTCAAGAGGCACAACAGAGGCCAGAATTAAATATTTAAAAATATAGAAAAAATACTCAGAATCAGCAGTTTATTTCTGTTTTTGTAAGTTCTGTATTTTGGCACTGGAGGAATTATACTGCTGGGGCAAGATGATCACCCTGTTCTTGATTCTGTGGCATGTAATTGAAAGATTTCATAGCACTGAATAATGGCAAGCATCTGATTCAGTTAACGTTCAGAAAGCTCTGGTTAAGCAAAGAATCCATCTGGCCTAAATCAAACTGGGTGAGAGCTTACCAGAGAACCGGGGGGAGAACAGCTATATTGGGACATCTGAAACTGTCTAGTTCTCTAAGGAGGTAAAATTCCAGGGAAAGAGGTAGTTCATCTAATCTGAGTCTCATTTACAAGGCCCTGAGGGTACAGAACTAGTAAAGGACTAAGTCAAAACACCATTTTAGTTTCTTACAAGACTACCTCAATCATCTCTCATGACAACAACCTGCAATCCTGTAGCATCACCACCAACATCACCCTCATCCTTTACCAAAATAAGAATTTCCATGTATCTCAAGATCACTTGCCCTAGCATCTCACAGTACCCATGCCAAGAAGCTCTTACCATCTATCTATAGTGTGTTTAAATTTTAGCCCATCCACTTTTATATTCTAAGGCACAATGCATGAATTACCTAAAAACAATAAAGGTGATTTAAGGAAGACCCAGAGTATGACCACTTACGATTTAGAATGATCGAATAAAAGAATAAGAAAATGCCTTTGGGTCACAAGTCAAAGCAGCACAGTTACTTTTTCCTGCAGTTCTAGATAACGTAGTAATTTACTTAGGCATACATACTTTAAATATTGATGCCATCTCAAGAGATGACAGAATGCCCTTCTGGATTTGAGTTTAATCAGCAGCAGAGGCAACAGCCCATTCATTTCCATATTCCAGATAATGCAAAACAGTTGCTCCATATCAAGGCCTGCAGAGAGGCCAATAAAATCACTGTACTGCATTAACTTGCACTTCTGGGCCTCTACATGGTGGTTGTAAAATTATAAGTGTTTGGACGAACACTTCACAGGATTTGGAGATGAGCGCTTTTCACAATAGAAAATGTGAGTCACACAACTTTTACAAGGGTATTTGCCTTGTGAAGCCTGAAAAACAGGAATGAAATGTTACCTCTGCCAGAAGAGTGTCAGGAGGCATACCAAATGACAACATGTGAAACCAAGTAAATTACACTGTATAAATCAAAGTCCCATTTTGCTATTTCGAAAATGGGCTTTGGCACCAAATTCTTTATTGTCCTGAACAACAATAGTAGGAACTAGAATGATTGCTACGAAAGTGTATAGAAAATATCTAGAGTTTTCATAGCCTGATGTTCCTTAGCACATTTTCCCCCTCTAGATATTACGCTTTATCATGGCTGAAAATGATAGAAACATTTCCATTCAAGTATTGTTCACATAGCTATATTTACTTACATTGAAATACTGTGTGATATCTCATGCTAAGTGGAGCCTTAAATGGAAATAGGATGGGTATGGCATTATTTATCTATTTTCCATGCAGCAACCCAACAATTAATTTTATATTTTAAAATCAGCATAAATGCATTTAACACAAGGTATAAAATTATGGTAATTTGAGAAGATTGTTAAAGAAAATATAAAAATCCCAGAAACGAAAATTTACTTTTATAACTGAGTTATTAACGTTTGAGGAATTGACTCAAACTTAACAAAGACTTTTCCAAAAATACTTTTTTAAAATACATTTTTAATTTCTTTAGTTGCTGATTTTTCTGAATAAGCTTCCCTAAATGATAACATTATTAATCTTACTAGGAAATTCTACCTTTATAAATATTATGGTTTTGAATAATCAAATTGCAGGGCAGCTGGGTGGCTCAGTCTTTTAAGCAGATGACTCTTGATTTCACCTCAGCTCAAGATCCCAGGGGTATGGGATATAGCCCCATGTGGGGCTCCACACTGAGTGTGGAGAATGCCTGGGATTCTCTCTCTCTCCCTCTGTCTCTCCCTGACTTGCATGCTCTCTGTCTCTAATATAAAAAAAAAAATTTTAAGTAAGAAAAAAATTAAATAATCAAATTGAAATTAAAAATAGGCTATAAGAAACTTTAAAAATAATACGTACTTCGTCTTTCACTTTGATTTTTGCATTTTCATTTTTACTTTAAATACAAATGTTTTCTGTTTATTCAACTATATATAAATTTTTTAAGAGGAAATGTATGTAGAGGTAGGTCTCTAAAAATTCAAAAGGAATGACAATTTTAACATATTTCAAAATTGTTATATTTGCTGTTTCAGTTTCCATATGAATATAAATCTTTTTGTTTAATAACCAACAAAGCTAAAAAAGGATAATGAAAATGAAGTGGATGTAAACATTTTTATTGAGGAATACAATTTGAATGTAAATCACGAAAGCATAGTAGAATGTCTGTTAATAGTCCAATTCCAGTTCTGGAAGTCACTTTCCCAAAAAACCTAAGATATATTTTACAACAGCAGGTCCAGATCTGTTTTCTGAAATGATACACATTACAGATAATCTTCACAATAGTCATTTACTCATAGACTCCGATAGAAGTAAAAAAAAAAAAGAAAAAAACAAAAAAAAAAACCCAACAAAAACGTGGAGAAGTAAACAGTGCCATAAGCACAATGGTCAGCACTAAATTTTATAGGCCAAGTTGTAACAATTATTTGATTAGTGACTCTCACTTGCTAAGAATACAAAAAGTTTACATAGTTGTAAAAAGTACACTAGCTGAATTATGTGCTCTTTCCCCTGAGCCAAAGTTAACTGTATTGCTTTCTCACCCATGAAGTGAATATTAAATAATTCTAGTAAGTAAGAATGACTGCATTATAAAGATAACCCTTAATCTGCTCTGATTTTTTTTATTTAATTACTTAAAAAAAATCTTTGGTCTAATATTTTTTATATCACATCACTGGAAATACATTTCCCCTCAAATTATAATATATATGGCTTTCAGAATACGATAGCTAAAAAAAGTGATACATTTTTCGTTAAAAACAAAAGGGTTTTTAACATAACATTCAATGCTAGTTTACCATCAACATATAAGAAGTAAATGCACATTCCAAAGAGCAAAAGTAAATTCACTACCAGGAGTCATGTGCTAGAGACCACACGAAAACACATAGCTGCTTGCTAAATCACATGTTAATAATGAAAAGATAGTAATCATAATAGTTTCCCAAAACCTAAGAGTTTTTACTGAAGGTGACTTTTCCACAGCATCAACAAATTTAGAACATTTATCCTGATGTTTGAAAAAAATGAAATTAACATAAGTGGACATTTTGGTGCCTTTGAACAGATCCTAATGTCCCCAGTACCTTACAAATGAATCATTCAAAATTTTAATTTCTAGGGTCAAATGCCAATGACTTTAACAAGCAAAAAGTAAAGAATTAAAACACTTCTCCAGTGACACTAGGTTAATGTTACTAAGAATCTTCTATAACTACATTAAATCATAAAATGATGAATAAAAAAATCTATGCAATTTCAACTTTAAGGTCCATGAAGAGGATAACTTCTATGTAGAAATGGGAAAGTTACTATTTTCTATTTGAAATCAGAATACATTATCACATTTTCCAGTCATTTTAGTTGCAGGATCTTTTGAAAGAGCCAGGTCTGGATCCAGCCCCTTCTTGCCTGTGAATGTTGCTATTTTGAATTTAAGGTTCCTAGTAAATCCATTTGTCCTCCTCAAGGACTCTTTTCCAGAAAGGCCTCAGCTGAACCTCCGGATTAACATGTACATATGTACATTCAGAAAAAGATTGCTTCACCAAAATGTCTTACTTCTGGCCATACCAAGCCATGGTATGCATAGAGAGGCTTAGTCTCTATCCATCCCCAAGTCTTATTCTTCTAAGTCGGTACTTTAACAATATTTGAAAAGATAAGTTTTCAAAAATGGCAGAGTCTTCATCAACGTTTAATCAGAGATCACAAAATGGGAAGGAGTTTACATGAATCTGACCAGAAAATACTGGCCACAAATTGAAAGGATTATCACAGAAAAACAGTTGCCACCCCAAATGGTCAAAATTTAGCTCAGAGATAAAGTTTGTAACAGTGCCGTAGTTTTGGAGAAAAATAAAACACGCACGATATTTTCCCAGCATTATCCACTCTGTCCCACATCCTTAGGGGAAATCTCACCCTTTCCAAAATACTTTACTTCCCATGCTACATTTCAGACGTGACAGAGATTGGTATATGCTCACCCAATACTTTCCCTTTTCCTCACTACTAAACTACATTTTAGTTCTCTAGACTTCTTAAACAATGTTTTTTCACCTCTGCTCACAGACTGTTCAGTGTGTCTTCTTCATGCCTTTCTTCTCTTTTGACTACCGAGTTGGAGGAAACCCAGCAAATTCCTATAAGTTTGTAGATGAGTAACATAGAGCCACAGTATGAAAGGAGCCTAGATACCTGAATGATCACATGGAACAGAGTCTCTGTCCCTCTGTCTGCAATGAATTTTGACAAAAGCAGAAAATATACTCTTATTCTATTAAGTTTCCTCAGGTTTGGAGGTTGTTATAACATTTAGCATACCGTGATTAAACAACTCCTCGCATAAAGTATCACAGTCAAGTAAATTTATGCTTTCGATTTCTAAAAACAAACAAACAAACAAACAAAACCATTTTGTTATGGAAGGAATCTAGCATGGTCAAATCGGGAGGAAGTTTACAAAATGCCTCTCAGCTGGAGTTAATCTTTACTTTTTCTCACTCATGATTCATCCAAGGACCCATTTTAAAATCATTTCTTCTTTGCTACTATAATTCACTTAAAGGATGGAGAAGTCCTTACAAGAGGGTAATGACCTTCGAGTTCCACAGAGGGGCTAGCAAGATGAAACAGAGATGAGATCACCTTATACCGAACTACATAACTATGATTTCAGAATCATAGAAATGTTAAATCATATTAGGCCACTAACTTTGGTCTTTCTGCAAATGTTCATTGCTCTACAGTAAAATAAACTATTCCATAAACCAGAGATATGTGGGAAAAGAAGGAAATTCAAGTAGCTGAGTGGAATTAGCCTTATCTTGTAGATATTGCAGAATTTCCTACATTTAATCTTTGTGAGCAGTGTGTTACAACTCTTGGGGATGAAAAACACAGGGAACACATTAGAAACTTAAATTCCACTGCTTGACACACTGGAATTTTCAACCATTGTTTTCAGCTGGAAAAGTATAAAATAATAAACTTAGATGTTCTAAGTGTGGCCTTTGGAACTTTCTTTGTTGATGCTATCATGGGTACACATATTAAAAGTGAAATGGAAGATGAATAGTTTACAGGGTAAAGAAATATTTTCCATCTTCACAATCTATGGTTTCAGGACTCCCCTAAGGCTTTAAAATGAAGTCTACTTGGTGGTCTCAACTCTAACCCCTGGAGAATGTATTCCACATCTCCAACACAGAACACCTGATTCTGCAAAATTTGACACTTCTCGGCAGCCTCCACACAGAAGAAACTGAGGACTTGACATGCATGGAAATTAAATTATCTTCCACCCCTAGAGACACACTGTCCTCCCAGGTCAGGGTTACATTAAGGTCAAATGAAGGAGCTCAAATTTCAACCAATTCCACACTAGCTGTGAATCGACAGAAAACACATCCTTTTGAGTTCTTGACAATCTGCTACATTTTACGTGATCCATCAAAAATAAGAATAGAATCAACACACCAAATAAATCACTTTAAAGGAAAAAATAGCTTTGCGTTATCAATCTGGATGATTATCTTAAGAGCCAGGATTGCTTGTAATGTGTGAGTTTCCCACAAGTTTGAAAATGTATAAATAAATTCTGAGACAGTTATTAAAAATCAGTCTGTGTTGGCAAAGACCAACTGTTGAATATAATCTTTATAGAAACTTAAGAGTCTTTCACTTGGTGTTGTTGATTAGTAATTCACAGCCCTAAGTAATGTCTGAATGGCTTAGGTGCAGCCAAAAATGGATAGTGAATTTAGGACTCATCATTAATGCCCCAGGGAAAATATAGAAGCACTTAAAATATGAGATATAAGTATTTTTCATAAGAATTAACCATTGGTATTTACAAGTGCTCCTTGAATAGATAATTACATTAGACTTACTTAAATGTACATATTTTCTAAGGTAATTCTTGTTGCTGAAAGTAGACTATTTTACCTATCCACTTCCATTCAGTTCCTTCTCAGCTGATTTGTCCAGCCATCAATTGGCTCAAACAGGATAAACCTCAGCCAAATCAGGAAGTTGAAAATACATATAATCTTAGTGCAATAGAATGTTTTCAGCTCATTCAGAACACATTACATTTCCCACACTTTAGCAAAGTTTGGAACATTTCATGAATTTTTGAAATTATGTCTAGAAATCAAGATGATTTGTTTCAAAGCCTTTGAAGACACCCAGACTTTGAATGTAGAAGATATGAAAGTCTTCTGAATTCCTAGAGGTTACCTTCTCTATTTATTCTTTGTGCTGCCTAATCCATATCCTAGTTCTCAGTTATTATGTAAGAGACACAATGTCAAGAAGCAAGCCCTCTTTCCCTCATCACTGGAGTTTACAGCTATATTAATCTGAGAACTCACAGTCTCCCTTGCAGACCCAAATGGCATAAACTGTGTCACCTTAAAAGTAGAAAGAGGTAAATACAATTAGATGTGTACAAATTCTGAATCTGGGCCCCTCTTTCCATTCTATGCATATAGGTCTTGAAACTATATCATCATAACTATCATCAAGCTCTTTGATCAACTGCACTCATATTTTAATCATCATTTGTTACGTCAAACTGTCAAACTTAGCTCTTTGGGCATTATATATCTACTAGGTAGAAATGCTTCTTTTCCATTTAAGGTAAATGAAAAGATTAATTATTAGAAGATAATTAGGCAGTCTTATGTGAAAGGTTAGCTGAATCATATGTTGTCTTTACATTGTTCTTGTTAATCTGTTTGTGGGAGACTTTGTCATTTCTTTATATTTTTCTTTCTTCCGAGCCTCTTTTTTTCCCCATTGAATTCTGAAAGTGAGAAGTATACATGGCTGTGCAACTCTTCTTAAAATGAAAAAAAGAGGCATTTTCAACCAATAGATATTTAATGAAAATGAATTGTATGCATACATATGGAATAAAATGATAAAATGCATATTCATCAAATTACTTAAAGAGTATAGCTCAGCTTTCCACCTCTGTGGCTTATCAGCACATCAGCATTAGACCAAAGGGAATTTCTCCCACCTTGTTCCAAAGAGGTTTTCCTACAAACTGGTATTTTCAAGAAAGTTTCTTTCCATGGAAAATTTTTCCAGTGATGCGTCCAAGTCACAAGCCTAATCTAGCCCACTTTATATCTGAAAATCATTATCCTCAGGACCTCTCAGACTTTAGAAACATGTGTTTAGGTCCAAATGTATACATGGATAGAGCTTTCTAGTTAAAACTGCAAAACCCTGGTGAGAGGCACCTCCAAAATGAGTAGAGGCAATTGTGGCAACCACCTTGCTGGAAAGGCAGCACCCCTGGAGAAAGATATTAACTGGGAGCACCCAAGCTTCTGGTCCCATTGGCATCATGTGAGGACAAAGTTAAGCTGACTTTCTTCCCTCCAAGAAAACTGAAACCAATCTGGCCAAAGCACAACACCACTGAAAGTTCCTGTAACCAAAAGGTAAATACATATTCTCCAACTGAATAGTACAAATTGCTTGCTCACTTCTTTTATTCTAATTCAAAAGTAATATATGCTGATTATAAACAAATATAGGGATAGATACAGATACATCCACCTTTCCCCAATACCACAGCCCTGACCAGAGGTAACTCTTACAAACCACTTTTATGCATTTATAAGGATAACGATAATAGTAAAAATTTATGTAATAGCTGCCATATGTCAGGATTTGTGCCAAGCACTGGTATAAATGCTAAGTCACTTAGTCCTTATAATAAACCAATAGGAAATATTCTTGTCTACATTTTATAGATAACAAAACTGAGCCTCAGAGAAAATAAGTGATTTTCCCAAGTTACATAGATAGTAAGAGACCCAGCTGAAATTTGAATCCCAGCATTTTTATTCCAGATTCTGTGGTTAAATACCATGGAATACTATCTTCCAATGGACAAAATGACAGAGATAGGGTACAGGTGGAGATAGAGGCTGATATGGGTTTGGCAATAGAGATAGAGGTCAGCAGAGATGTAGAAGTGGCCATAGATACCAACTACAGGTATAAACATAGATGTAGCTCAAGATTTGTGTTATTTTCCATCTCTCTTATATTAATAGGACCATTCTCTGTGCATTATTTAGAGATCTTCTTTTAATTCTTATTTATTGAGGTATAACCTAGTTATAATACATTAGAACAATTTAATGATAGATTTCTATGAATTTAGTCTACTGTGGTATAATCACCACCACAGTAAAAATATAGAATACTTCCATCATGTCAAAAAGTTCCCTTATGCCAATTTGAAGTCAGCCCTTCCCCCACCCCCGGGCCATGGCAACCACTAATCTGCTGTCTACAAGACGTAACAATACATTTTGGAAATTGTTCTACGGGAATGGTAAGAGTGGAATACATTCCCGTGATTTTATAAAATACAATCCATATTAGATAAACTGTGACTTATGCTTCCTTGATAGGATTTGCATAGTACATTTGAGATGGGGTTACAGAATGGATTTATACAATAGTCATTTAATAGTCTTCTATTTCAAAATCCATAGCAAATGCTAAACAAGAGCAGTATGGACCACACAACTTTTCTCTGAAAGGATTACCAAGTATTAGGAAGAAATAATAGCCATCAATTTGTTCCCCTTCAATTTGCTGAAAAGCAAGGGGGACAGTTAATGAGAATTAATGGAAAGGAGTGGAAAAAGGACAGAAACATTAAAAACACTGTAAACTCTTTTGCATAGCTTAAAAACTACATAAAGAAGCTTCCTATTGGAGGACAGAGTAACAACACATTGCAGAATTTCTCAGGGCCTGCTCCTCAGCTAAGAGGCCAAGCGTGAAAATAGTAAGAGAACAGCTAGAAGACAAAGGACTCAGAAAATTTTAGAGGGGGTATTTTCATCTTTATAGGTTTCTGATGCCAAAAATAGAAGAAATTTTGACTAACTTCTTCAGCACAGGACAACCATGACCCTCAAATATCAGATTTAATATTGTCATTTAGCATTTCATAAGCTTCTACAAGGTTCCAAAGAAGAATAAGTATATTTTTTCCTCCAGATTAATTTTTTTTTGGCAAACTAGAATGTGCCCAAAGGAATCCATAAACCACATTCATTCACACATGCAAAGAGAGAAAGCTGAAGCTATTGACTAACAAGTTGATAAACTGTAACCTAGCCAGCAGCTGCTTTTCATGGAATTGCTTTGCTTATATTAAAATAATGGAAGCAAAATGCCTGCACTTTCTCTTTATCAATTGCATCTGGTAGAGTACAGGATTACAGAAAACAATGTTATCTTACTAAAAAAAAAAAACAAAACCAAAAACCTCCGTTATACTTGTTTTGTGTATTCAATTAAACTTGTTGGCTTAAGCAAGTATTATCTGATGGCAGACATATCACCTGGGAGGTTCCTGGAAGGGCTGACAGAGCTTTAGGCTCACGGGTCAACTGCAGGATGGTATTTTGGAAGTGCATAATAGTAAAGTACAAGGATATTGTTCTAAACATACATTTTTTAACAGGTACTTGAGAGCCAAATTCTGAGTATTGCATTGCCAGGGTGCACTCTAAACAGGGGGTGTATAATGTGCTCTCATCAAGATGACAGCCAGAGTGTAGCTATTCCATTGAGGGAAAAACCTTTACAAAGGTGGAGACTGTTTCTTTCACTCAAGATGTTTGTCCCTCTATTTTATCTGTTTTTCTGTCCAATTCTGTCCAACACAACACCTAAGAAAGATTAATTTCATTCCTTTGCTTCTAGAGTCAAGGACTTATTTCTACAATAGAACACTCCACCAAATACCACCACGTACTCCAGAAACTTAGGAGGTCTAGCCCAGAATTTATAGTCAGGGACAGAACTGTTATTATTGACTGTTAATGCCAATGTCTCGGTCATCCTCAGAGAACTCCAGCATCCAGCCACAGAGCATGAACAGGTCAGTCAAATAGAGAGGCTTATGGATTTCCCTCCATCTGACCCACTTCAACATCTATAGCCCTTTTTAAAGGCTGGTCTAGCAGATGAATTGAGGAACACAAAGTTGAATGTCTTTTTGAAAATTTTGTGGTTTCGTCATTTTACCCCTAGCTATAAGACAATGGGTTAGAGATTAGAATATCTGCAGAGAGAAGATACCATTTTTTAATTTGAGCAACCAATTCCATTTAGGAATGGCTTAAGAATACCAATTTCAAGACAAATAGGAACTAGATTTTGATATATAGTCTAAATATTTATAGTAGATGCTAAAAATACCATATCTGTCTATTGCCTTAGTTTTAATTGAAGTTATATTGTTTTGTTTGCCATTCATTCTATGAAGAAAAGAATATCTAGTATTTGCCTAGCACTTAATTTTGAACACTCTACATAATTAACCCTTGCAATAGCCATGTAAGGTAGGTAGTAATGTTCTTGCTTTATATGGTAAAATTGAGTCACAGAGAAGTTCAGAGACCTGCCCAAGAACAAGCAGTTTTTAAGTGAGGGAACTGGAGCTAGAACTCAGGTCTTCAATGTTTTAGTTCAGTGACATCCTACTATGCCACAGCTGTCTCTTAAGTCACCTCGTCCCCAAGTGAAAATGTGACGGAAGTCACAGAGAATGAATTAAGAAAAAAGTTGAAATTCATGAGACCCTAATGATTTAAAAAAAAAAAAAATTAGTGTTTATTTTTTATTTATTTATTTATTTACTTATTTATTTATTTATTTTGAGAGAGAGAGACAGAGACAGAGAGTGAGTTGGGGAGGAGCAGAGAGAGGGAGACACAGAACTCAAAGCAGGCTCCAGACTCTGCTCTGCCAGCACAGAGCCTGACTCAGGGCTCGAACTCACAAACTGCGAGATCATGACCTGAGCTGAAGTTGGACAATTTAACCTAGCAAGCCACCCAGGTACCCCTGGAGATCCTAATGATTTCTAAAGCTAGGTATTAAAACATTCCTCAAAGATCCTAAAGCCACTAATGAATTGATTTATTAATAATAGACTTTCTTTATCTTGCCTTAAATCCCCCAGGTTGAGTCATGCAGAATGTCCCAGAATCTTGAAATAAGATCTCACTCAGTCAGTGGAAACCAGAAGATAGGAATGAGAAATGAGGCCCTGCCTGTTTGAGACAGAGGGTCTCAGGGCTTTTGTTAGGCTCTGGGGATAACCTGGTTCCTGGTATTAAAACCATTCAATATAAAGAATACAACTTTTTAGAAGAAAATAGTAGTTTCCTTTACTGGAAAGTATCCTCCTTTATTCATTGAGGATATTTATATAGATCAATCATTTAAATTCTCATTAATTAAATAAAATCTCAAACACAAGGTCAGAAGAAAACTAGATAGGTATCCAAAAGCAAACAAATCCAAAGCACTTCATTGTTAAATGACATTTTGCAACTCTAATAATTAATTTTTCTTCATCATAGAAAGTAATTTTGGTAATCTGTGCTTGAGCCCCCAGGTATATCTACATAAATGTGAAACTCTTGCTGATTTGGAATAGAGTGAGACTACTTAAAATGGTGTTGATAAGTGGGTGACACTGGGATATTTGTGCAATTTAGTGAGAGAATTTGTATTTTTGTCTGCCAGGGCTATTAAAATTCTTTTGCAATCATCATTTGTGTTTCCTACCTCTCAATTTAGTCAATTTGATCAAATAAAATGCCACCTTAGCATGTT
Source organism: Prionailurus viverrinus (assembly GCF_022837055.1). Lineage (NCBI taxonomy): Eukaryota > Metazoa > Chordata > Mammalia > Carnivora > Felidae > Prionailurus > Prionailurus viverrinus. Next base: position 116,708,014 of record NC_062564.1, read on the forward strand.
AATGGCCCTTTTAAAATTTTGTCTTGTGTAATTTCAGCTAATAAATCCATAGTTACTAATTTTACCTATAATGTCCGTTAGAACATGCATATATAGAGAGATAAAATTGTCACAGTCATTGAAAATGTTGAATAGAATATGGGGAAGGGGCACCTGTGTGGTTCACTAGGTTAAGTGTCCAACTCTTGATTTTGACTCAGGTCATGACCTCATAGCTGTGGGATCCAGCCCCTGCAGTGGGTTCTGTCAGGGCTCCGCACTGGGTGTGGAACCTGCTTAAGATTCTCTGTCTCAGTCTTCCTCTGCCCCTCCCCCACTCACACACATGCACTCTCTTGCTCTCTCTCTCTCTCAAAATAAATAAATAAATAAATAAATAAATAAATAAACTAACTAACTAACTAACTAAATAAAATAAATAAAAATATATGAGGAAAAGCATTTTTTTGAAAACTTCAAATTAAACATATATTGCTTCCAAGGCTATCATCAGAAGTTAGCTTTATAATTGAGGTGACCTCATTTTCTTCTTTTTTTCAAAATTGTTGTGTCAACTGTTTACATTGGCTTGCCGTGGACTCAATACCATTACTGACTAGTTTACTGTAGTGCTTAGTAACATTACAATTATAATGTAACATGATTAATAACTGAGAAATCACAAAGAAATAATGAGACACTCTAATTAAGCTTCTCCCAGTCCTGATAAAAATTTGCATTCTCCCTCTTTCCACCATTGCCATAACTACCACATGACCCTGAGTGTTTTATGTAAGCACATTTGACTGCAATTCGTATGTATCAGTGTCAGTATCTTTCTTTATTCAACTAAATCTAAGCACCCTGGAGTTTGAATCACTTCCTTCTTTCATTTACCCCCAAAACACCTTTTGAAAGCAGTTTATATTCTGAGATGGCAATTAAACAACTGTGAATTTGGTCAGTTCATTCTGGTGTCTTTATACTTGCTTTCAATAAAACAAGATCTCAGTCTGAGGTGCAGGGCGCTCCGCCATCTTCAGTGTCAATGGATTATGATAAGTATTACATATAATCCCAAATGCTGAAGCCCTTCCAACTCTCCATTTTTTGGCAATTTAGCCTTTTGGTGAGAGTAAGCCTGTTTGATGGATGGTCCTGAACAGGAGTTATGTGATCTCTGGCCTCTGTGTGATAGAAAACATTTTTTGGAAAAACAGTGTCTTGTATAATCCATCATGAAACAATCTTTCAATTTATCTGTTGTGACTCCAGTCTTCCCGCACCAACATAAATGTGCTTCAGATAATGTTAGTCCCAGTTCAGATGAAATTCTGCATTGGCAATTTACCCACCCTTGCCAGCTGGAACAAGGCCTCCTTTTAGCTTACAACACACATTTAAAATCCAGGCCCAGAAACTGGAAGAGCTATTTGTTGAACACAGATCATGTGTGTGAACACAGCAGATGTGGAAATGTTGCTACAGCCAGATCCACACTACAAGCAGGAAAAGATTTTGGGGGCTCACTCTGACTTGACTGTGCTGAGACATCTAGAGGCCATCTGGTCATCTTTATACCACTGATTAGTACTAAAAAAAATAGCACTTGTGGTGTCAAAGTAAAAGTTTTGTTTTGTTTTATTTTCATTTCTTTTAAGTAGCCACAGCACCCACCAAGAAGCCATTTTCTCACAATGTCTGTGTGGGTGCAAACCAGCAAGAGAGCGATCTTGGCAAATTAGAAGAGAAAACCACCTATTGCCATTTGGACTGCTTTTTGGCCTGGCAAAGGTTTCTTTTCTGTTTTGGCTGTGGTTTCAGAGCCTTGAAGGCAAACTGTGGGTGTGCAAGTTACTTGATTACTTAAAATACAGATTTTTAAATCACTCCCTCTGTTTCAAATAGCATAGAGTGAACAATCTGTTTGCAATAATATAGAGCATAAAAATTCCCCACTCCCACTCCCCCTCCCCCCCAGCGAAATGGATGCTGATACTAGAACTGCTGTGTTTACTTTGCACCTGAATTCCACTGTGGTGAGTATTTGGGGGATTCATATTCCAAGAGAAGATTCCAAATGGCATTCTGGCACATGACAAAGAATACAAATATAGTTCATTTTTAGATTAATTTATACGCAGCCGTGTCCCAAGCCCCTTGGGGCATCCAACAAAATTAGGAAAAAGAAAAATAACTACAAACACATCCAAGAGAAATATATCCAAATAAAACCAAGATCAGGAGCTCAAAATAAATAGTGCTATAATGAATACCACAAACTACAAAGGGAAAACAAAACTTTACTCAGAGCCCTTGAGGATGAAGAGTTGATTAACCAATTAAAGGTTGCAAAGTATTTTGAAGTATAAAGCATCCTATCATTGAGACTTTTATGAGTTTGGGATAAGGAGTCAGAGAAGATGCCCTTCCTAGCAGCTCGCAGGACTAATTCCAAATCTGCAAGCTGCTCCCAGCAACTGACGCAGGACCAAGAGCATGGTGCCCAGTGTTTGATTTATTTTAATCATGTTTCAAAATAAATTGACAAAAATCAATAGATAGTTTCTGCAAAGGAAATTGAATAATTTCATTCTCAACACAAAGAAATTACTGGGTTTATTTTTGTTTATTGTGTTTTTAACATCTATTTATTTATTTTGAGAGAGAGAATGCCAGCAGGGGAGGGGCAGAGAGAGAGGGAGAGAGAATCCCAAGCAGGCTCCACGCTGTCAGTGCAAGGCCCAACGCGGGGCTCGATTTCTGTGAGATCGTGACCTGAGCCGAAATCCAGTCAGATGTTTAACCAACTGAGCCACCCACATGCCCCTAAATTACTGGCTTTAAGTGGAAGAATTAGAAGGGTAGAAATCTTGATATTGAAAAAAAAGAAGAAAGATTTGAAAATCTATTAAGAAGTTAATTAGACAATTCACTATATTATCGATTTACCCGAGAGTGATAGGGAGGTACTTTTTCCTAAGAATAAGTGCAATCATATAAGTCACTTTCATCTCCAATGAATCTTTGATTCAGGCCCCATTCATGGATTTAATCATAAATCCCACATTTAAATGTTTGCATCCTCCTTATATATAAAGTTAAAGAAAACAAGGAAACTTCAGCAAATAAATTGTATAATATTTCTGATGTGTGGTTACGTGATGAAGATCATCAATTTTGTCTTCTCATCTTTCTGTGCTCTGAAACTAGCACAGCGTGGAGAAAAGGTTAGAAATCAGAAAACAGGAGTTCGGGTGGACCCAAGAATTAGCACTCCCCTCTGCACACACCAAAGAGATGTTACTGAGATCTTAGAGTGATGCTATGATTGTGTCTATAGCTGAGTTACTGAGACCTTTGTCCAGGCAACACTGCCAGGGCACTACTACCAGGTGGAAACCATACAGCAACAATTTTAACAAGTTCAGCTTTCTTTGAATGAGTGAAACTTAAATGTCAAAGTGAAATGGAAATGAAACTCAAAGTGTAGCATCAGCGAATGTGTGCAGTATTTTAATTGAATAGATTGGGGTTTCTGCCAACATTGAAAAATATATTCAAGTTTTTATCGTATTTATTTGGTATGATTTTATTTTATTTAAAAGATCTGTTTTCTATCTGAGTGTAGTTGACATACAATGTTACACTAGTTTCAGGCATAGGACATAGTGATTGGACATCTGTATATGTTTTGCTGTGCTCACCACAGGTGTAACTATAATGTAAATGTATTTGTAAATAAATTAGATAGTCCAGTATACTAGTTCTCAAACTTATATTTAAGCAAAAGAGCAATGTGTACATGCCTGTGCTTCTTAATGAAATCACAAACAAAATGTCAAAATTTTATCTCTGAAGCAGATAAAAATAGAACTGGTCTTATGGAAGCAAGACCACGGGGGTGTACTTCCTGTTTTGTCCTCCTCCTTCTTATATCATAATTATTTGTTTCTTTTATTCTCCCACATCATCATAAAGATCATGAAGATAGAACCTATGCCTGTCTTGTTCCTTTTTACATTCTGAGTCTCAAGCGTAGTACCTGACCATTGTTTTCATAAAGAAATTTTGAAGGAAAAAAGGAAGAAGGGAAAGCGGGAAGAAGGGAAGGGAAGGTAACCAGAAGCTTAGAACTTACAAAATAGCATTCATTCTATATAAGCCTTAGTATTTGTGATTGGGTAGTCTGGACAGTGAAAGGTGTAAATAAGTTATGCCTTAGAGGGGCTTTTATAACGCAAGCATGAAGAAAGTTTCACAACAATGTTCCCATAACCCTTGCACATTTCTCTTTGATAACATTCCTCATACGTTATTTTAATCTCTGTTAACATATGGACATCATCTTACAAGACCGTATGTGTCTCAAAGGTGATGACTATTTCTTGTGAAAATTTGTGTCCTTGAACTTTGCACAGTGTCTAGGACATAGTAGGTACTCAAGAAAAACTTATCGAATGAATGATCTTTTTGTGTGCTTGTAGATCTTGTGGAAAAGATAGTATTGAATTACAAAATTTTCATCTGAGATATATTAGCATATATTTTAATTCTTATGTACGGTAAAGCAGGACTAGCAAATTTGTTATCAAACAGGATAAATATGTCTTTTATTCAATATAATAACTTATCCAATGGAATTATAACACCATAGCTCTTTCAGAAATGCTTACTGCACAATTTTTATAGTGTGGATAATTGGAAATGGGCTAATGTCAAAACATTAGATAATAGACATATATGGAAATACTGGAAATTCCATAAATATGGAAATACATATCTATTTAGAGTTATGATATTGAAGGTCATTTAGAAATCCTTAAAATAGTTAAAATCTGTTTATTTTTTTTTAAAAGAATATACCTTCTAATGTGTTGTCATATAGTATTTCTATGACTTTGGCTAAAACATAATTTTTCTGATTGTTGGCTTACCTACACAATAAGAAGGACAGGTTCCTTTTCAATGATACAAATTTACCTATGAATCAAAATGAACTTTATTCTGACAATTTATAAATTCAGGTATTAAAGTATTTTAATTTATGACTTAAAAGAACACCTATTTCTCCTTAGTGGGGATTAAATAATATTGCTTATTTATCCAAGGAGTAAAAACAGAAGAAAACTAATGTTTTTGAACACTCTAATGTGACAAGCATTTTCTTTATTTTATTTTTACAGCATCTGATTATATATGACTCCTTTCTCTCATTCTCTGGTATGTGACAAGAGAACAATGAGTAAAGTCACTTCCCCAAGGTACCTTCAGAAAATGACCTATCCAGCTTTTGAATCTTGCCCTAGTCACTAGCAAGCATACCCCATCTGTTTATCAGTAACTTGGAGTGGCTGAGAAATCACACCTACTATATTTTGGCATTGGATTAACACAAAAAAGAGAGAAAGATACCTAGTTCTTTTGAAGACTGAACTGAAAGAAACCCAAAATGATCTTGACAAATTTAAACAAAAGCAAATACTTGACAGGAAGACAGTCATGGGAGAAAAACAAATACACGATATGAATTCAGTATGAATTCAGAATGGGGAAAAATGGGTTTGCCCCAAAGGCTAAAAGGTGCCATTTGAATCTTTAACTGAACATGAGTCAGCACACTACTATCATTTAAAAAACCAGCAAGGTAGAGGAATGCACTAACAAGCACAAAACACGCGAGAGCCCTGAAAGGATTGTCCCACTGGGCTTTGGTCAGGCATTTAGTAGAGTACTATATCCAGTCTGAGGTCCAGAAACTCAAGAAGGATAAGGAAACTTGGAAAGGAATGAGAGAAAAGCAACAGAAAAGATTAAAGTTTAAATGAAAGAGTCTATGAGGAATTGGAATCCATAGAGAAGAGCCTGCAAAAGAGTGACTTTTCTGAATGTTCATATAATAACATATTTTTCCCATAAACTTTGCACTTACCTAGGAGATTGTGCAATCTTCTCTTGGGTCCCTTGTAGACTTTTGATAACAATATATTAAAACAGTCTTTAGCCTGGCAGTGATGAGAAGAGACAGAAATATTTGATGCTAACTGTGTCAGTTTGTTAATAAAAAAAAAATTTGTATAACCATCTGTAGAACTTCTATTACTGGTACCTCAAACTGAACAAAATAAATTTCCTCTGTCAGACCTAGTTTTATTCCCAAATCCCCTTATCTTATTTTCTGGTATTACTACGCATCCTGTCACCCAGAATTGACAGGAGCCATCTTTGACTTTGCTGATTCTCTTAACAACCACACCAAATTAATCATGAAGTTCCACTGATTCTCCCCACTAGTAATTCTGAAGTGACTCCCTCCTCTCCATTGCTCCTGTTGTTCTCTTCATCCCTCATCATCTCTTGCTTGGACTATCCCCCTGGATTAGTAACTGTATATCCCAACCTCAATCTTCTCTGTTCAAGCTAGTTTTCCACACTATCATCCTAAAAACATGTATTTGATTATATCCCTCCGTGCTTGTGGACTTTAGCTGGCTCTATCCTTGTTAAGGGATAAAATCAAAGCTTTGTAACATGACATGCATTACCCATACTGTCTCCAACCTAGTGGCCAACCTTGATCTCTTTACATCCTTTCCCAGTATCCCATATTCCAGCCACCATGAATCTTCCTGACCATGTCTCATTTCCTTTCATGTCTTCGATTTTACAACATTTGTCTTAACTCGGCTTGAAATGTTTCCACTTCCATTTCTACTTCCCAAATTCCTATACATTTGTTTTTTTTTTCAAAGCATGTAAGATGTTACACCTCTCTAAGAATCTCCATGAAACCCATGACCAAAATCTAGTTTTGATTCCTTGCCTATATGGCCTTTGTGATTATTTCCTTCATAGAACTCTGTACTCTACTGTAATATCTGTCAGATTAGTGTCTTTCCATTTAAGTTGAGAGCCCATTGAAACTGAAAAATATTAATTTGCTTCTGTTTTGTCTTTGTATTCTCAGTGCCTGGCACAGAATAGTCAGCCAATAAATGTCCTTGCTCAAAAAAATGTCTCCCACTAGACTGCACATCTCATAAGTGAATACATCACATCTTAACCATATCTGTATATTTGTTGAACGAAACTTGAAAGAATCAACATCAGTTACTAAACTTGTAAATTGTTTAGCTCTCTCATAAGTTATTTTTTCCAAGACAAAATTTAAAAATTCATTAATAATGTGCAGATGGAGTTCCAAGTAAACTACAACATACCTCAGATACATGATCTAATTTTCACTGGCTTTCACCTGCATCCCAAGAACTTAGCCTGGGAAAATTGTCATCAACTCAGTCACATCTGTGAAGCTGGCAAGAGCTATGCAAAGAATAGCTCCATAAAATGTATGTGATGTTCTCCTTATCAAAAAAAAAAATCAATTCTAGATAAACATTGGCAGCAATTCCAGTTCCATCTGCCCACTAACCCAAGGAAATATGCACATCTTCAACTACTCATGTACCAAAAATAAATTATATTACTCCAAAGTTTGCTCACAGATATCCAAAATTAACTCTATCAATAATGAGTTCATAATGAGAAAGTTGATTAAAATTACAGTACAAGCTAAATAAATATATTCTCCAAAATTAAAATGAAGGCTTTTTTTCATACACAACATTTAAGAAAAAGCCTTTTAAATTATTGAAATGCACTGTTGACAATAACTATGCTTATTTAAATATAAACTGACCAAATTTACAATTTACTGAATATTCTAAAAATTCTTAAGAATTATCATATGTGTAACAACTCTGAATTTATTGCAAATTTTATTCTTTTTTAAATTGGGGTGCCTGGGTGGCTCAGTCGGTTAAGCATCCAACTTTGGCTCAGGTCATGATCTTCTGGTCCCTGAGTTCGAGCCCCGCGTCGGGCTTTGTGCTGACAGCTCAGAGCCTGGAGCCTGTTTCAGATTCTGTGTCTCCCTCTCTCTCTGACCCTCCCCCATTCATGCTCTGTCTCTCCCTGTCTCAAAAATAAATAAACATTAAAATATATATATATAAATTAATACTAGCTGACAAATTAAATTTAAATACAAGTAAGTCTTATACATATATTCCCAACTTAAAAAAAAGCAAAAAAAAAAAACTATGCTAGTTAGGTTCTTACAAAACAATGTATCCTTTCTGTCTACATGCCTTCTTTGAAAGTAAGAAAATAAATGCTTGGAAACAATATTTTTTTTCACTTCTTAGATTAAATATAGTTTCCAAATATAGTTTAAATGTATGCATATTGCTTTCAATTTTAGCCATTGTTTAACCACTTCAGCAACAGTATTATTTTTTGTTGTTGTTAATTGAGTTATCATTTACCTACAGTGAAATGTGCAATCCTAAATACACACACTTTTTAGAGAGTTTTGAGAAATAAGCACACATATTAATCTATATTTTAAATAAGATTAAAAAAATAATAATTTCATAATCCCAGGCAGTCCCTCAGGCCCTTTGTTGGTCAATCCCAGGGGCAATCCATCCACCACAGATTAGTTGTGCCTAGTTTTGAACTGCATGTATGTGTTCGTACTCTTTCTGTGCCTAGATTCCTTGACTCAGTATAACATTTTTGAGATTTATTTACACAGTTTGCCTATTCGTTCATTTTTGTCCATTTATTTTATTGTTCTGTAACATTCAATTGCATGAATATACTACTCTTCATTAATCTATTCTCTTAGTGATAGATATTTTTGTTGTTTCCAGGTTTTCATTATTAGAATAAAGCTTTTTGTAGATGTATGTTTTCATTTCTCTTGGATAAATGTCCAAGGGTGGAATTGCTGGATTACAGGAATTCCTGAATATACCTAATTTATGAAAAACTGTCAAGTAGTTGCCAAAGTAGTTACGCCATTTTACATCTAATCAGCAATGTATGAGAGTACCATTTGCTCTCATCCTTGACAGTATTTGATATTCTTAATATATATTTTTTTAATTTTAGCAGACTGTGGCTGTAAAGAAGTCTCTCTCTGAGTATTTAATTTTCATTTCCTTGATGAATAAATGAGGTTGAAATTTGTTTTTTAATTTTTTTTTCTACGTTTATTTATTTTTGGGACAGAGAGAGACAGAGCATGAACGGGGGAGGGGCAGAGAGAGAGGGAGACACAGAATCGGAAACAGGCTCCAGGCTCTGAGCCATCAGCCCAGAGCCTGACGCGGGGCTCGAACTCACGGACCGCAAGATAATGACCTGGCTGAAGTCGGACACTTAACCGACTGCGCCACCCAGGCGCCCCGAGGTTGAAACTTTTAAAAACACCCTTACTTTGTAATGCATTTTTCAGGCTACCCACTTTCTAATTTTGTTTTTAAAAATTTATTTATTTATTTATTTATTTATTTATTTAATCTTTGAGAGAGAGAGAGAAGCAGAGAGCAAGAGGGAGACAGAGAGAGAGAATCCCAGGCAGGCTCCATACTATCAGCATGGAGCCCCATGCAGAACTTGAGTTCACAACCATGACCTGAGCCAAAATCAAGAGTCAGATGCTTAACTGACTGAGCCACCCAGGAACCCCTACCCAAAATTAATTGGGTGGTCTTTATTATCCATCACTGACTAATATGAATTCTTTACATATTCTCATTACAAATCTTTTTCAGATATATGCACTTTAAACATTTTCTACTAGTCTATAACTACTTATTTTTGTAAGGGCAAGTTTTAATGTCTTTAATATTGGTGAAGTTCATTTAATCATTGGTGTTCTGTTATGTCCCGATAAAGAATTCTTCACGTATCCCAGATTTGCAAATAGATTTTCCCGTATCATCCTAGTGGCTTTATGATTTTAACTTTGCCTTTAGGTCAATGATTTATCACAAATTAATTTTTGTGCATGTTGTGAAATATTTGTCCACACTGATTTTTTTTTCTAGATGGACGTCCAGTTGATTTAGCACGAAAAGCACTTTCCTTTCCAAATTGAATTGCCTCACTACCTTTATTGAAAATCAGTTGGCCATATATATGTAGGATATTATTGAAATCTATTCTTTTCTTTAACCCACTGAGCCATCCAGGCGTCCCCAAACTCTGTTCTGTTCCAATGAGCTATTTGCCTTTTTTATAACATCCTGATTACTGAAGCTTTATTTTAAGCGTTGAAATCAAACAATGCCAGTCCTCCAGCTTTGTTCTTTTTTAAGATTGTTTTGACCATTTTATGTTCCTTGCATTTACATATCAATTTTAGAATCAATGATCTATTTTCACATGCAAAAAAAAATTTAGTTTGGATTTCTGTTTGTATAAGAGTATATGTATAAATTATTTTTAAGGAGAATTGACATCTTAACAACACATTAATATAGCATGTATTACTATATTTATTTATATGCTATTTAATTTCTCTAAACAATGTTTTATAGTTCTCATGGAAGTCTCATATATTTTCTAAAAATTTACTCCATGTTTTATGTTTTAGGATGTTATTGCAAATAACCCTTAAAAATTTAATTTTCTATAAAAAGAAAAATAAAGAGGGATGACTGATTTGCGATAATGTGAATGGAACTGTATTATGCTAAGCGAAATAAATCAGTCAGTGAAAGATAAATATCATACGATTTCATGCACATGTGGAATTTAGAAAACAAAACAGATGAATATAGGGAAGGGAAGGAAAAATAAGATAATAAGAGACATGGAAGCAAACCATAAGACACTCTAATACAGAGAACAAACTGAGGGTTGCTGGAGAGCTTTTGGGTGGGAGGATGGCTTAAATGGGTGATGGGCATTAAGGAGGGCACTTGCTGGGATGAGCACTGGGTGTTATATGCAAGTGATGAATCACTAAATTCTACTCCAGAAATCACTAATACACTATAGGTTAACTAACTTGGATTTAAAAAAAATTTTTTAAAAAGAGGGGGTGGGCGCCTGGGTGGCTCAGTCTGTTAAGCATCCAACTCTTGATTTCAGCTCAGGTCATGATCTCATGGTCATGGTGTGGAGCCTGCTTAAGATTATCTCTCTCCCTCTTCCTCTGCTCTTCTTCCACTCACATGTATATGTGCACTCTCTCTCTGTCTCTAAGTAATAAATAAATAATAAATAAATGAATAAATAAATAAATAAATAAATAAATAAATAAACAAATAAATAAATATTTAAAATTTAATTTTCTAGTTGTTTGTTACTGGTCTACACAAATATAATTGATTTTCACATACAGCTAACCCTTGAACAACACAGGTTTGAACTGCATGGATCCACTTATGTGTGGATTTTTTTCAGTAAAGACAGTATAATACTGTAAATGTATTTTTCTCCCTTATGATTTTCTTAATAACATTGTATTTTCTCTAGCTTACTTTACTATAAGAACACTGTATATAGTACATATAACATACAAATTATGTGTTAATCACCAATTTATGTTATCAGTAAGGCTTCTGGTCAACAGTAGGCTATTAGTAATTAAGATTTGGGGGAGTCAAAAGTTTGAATTTTTGAGTGCACGAGGGTCAGCATGCTTAACCCCCACACTGCTTGAGGGTCAGCTGTATTGACCATGTATTTCATGAGTTGTTAAATGCACTTTCAGCCTAAAGTGCTGTAGTGAGCACCGCATGAGGTAACTAAATTTTGAGTAAAAACTCAGTCTTATTTATATGAAGAACCAGAAGACAGAATTCAGAGTTCAAGGCAGATATAAAATAAGGGGAAAATCTATAAAGGAGAGAAACTGAGATTGAGAGTTTCAAAATCTGTGTATACATTCTACTCCGAATTCCTTAATTATACATACACCAAACAGACTCCAACTAAACCAGCTAAAAAATGTAGAGATTTCAGCTATTGGTCATTGTAGGGGAGTCAGAGTATGGACTTTGAGTCTATCTATAGACAGACTGATCTGATAAACCAAAAAGGAATCAACATTCTGAGAAACATAGCAGAATCTCCAATCTCTCTACAATGTTATTCACAATATTTAGGATTCAGGATTAATTTTTAGGCATTACAGTGCTACATTGTAGTAAATCTGGATTATGCTATCTACCTTTAAAGAATGCTGTTTTGTTCTGGCAGAAGTTAATTTACTGATGATTCACCATCAACCTGTCAAAATTTGGTTCTAGGCTTTGTTAAGGCAAGCCTAACACAGCCTTAAGATTTAGAATTATTTCTATTGTGGCACTCTTTAGGGACCTCAATTAAATGTTGCTTTTTGCAAAAGAGTAAATCTGATTTGCTTTACACCATCATTATAGAATCAAAATTCCAAAGTGTTTTTATAAAAGCATTTTTATAAAAGAAATTAAGTATACTAGCCATCTTAAGCAGAGATACCAGTTAGTTTCTATTTTACATTTAAATTGAAACCATATGTAATATTTTTTACTGAATTAATTTTATTGTCACTTGGAATGGATGTTCCATGGAAATTCTGAAGAATCCCATAGACAAACCAATGCCAACATGTCATGCTCCCTTAGAATACTTTTTATATACTATAAATGACTCCTTTATTTTAGATTTTTTTTAACTCTAAAAAAATACTGAAAAGGAAGCCTATTTTTTAGTTCTTCAAATGAGAAAGAGTGAAAATTTTTATCATTAACTCCAAGTATCTTGGGTCTAAAACAGGTTGTCTCACAATTGACAAAAGAGTGCCCAGGTCCTGTTCACAGAGCTTTATGATAGACAAGTCCACTCCACCTAAGATGGGATGATATTAAGGTTAGTGTCCAGTTATTCTAGAACCTTTGAGATAGCTCAAGAAGACACCTCACCCTCACCTGGGAATAGCCAGAGAACCAGAAGTGATAATACATCATTATTATTTAAAGATATGTTAAGTAGACAATAAAAGGACTTCATTGAAAACCTTCTGATACATCCATCTTTAATAAAATATTACAGTGTAATCTGTTAATTAATTGGGGACTGGGAAGGAGGAGGGAGTTTCCCCTGATCTTTGTCACAAAGTACCCTAAATCACCAGCACCTTGTATGGTAAAACCTTGGATTGCGAGTAACTTGTCCTGCAAGTGTTCCACAAGATGAGCAGACATTTATAATAAACTTTAACTTGATAAATGAGCAATGTCTTGCAATACGAGTAGTACGTGATGCTAAATGTCACATGAACACAACAGAGCCAATGGTTCTTGAAATTCACTGATATACAAGTGCTTTGGATTACAGTCATGTTTCCAGAACAAATTACGCTCTCAAACCAAAGTTTTACTCTATGTAGGTTAATACTTCAAATACAATTTTATAGGAAAATGTTTGTTTTCTCTATTTATTTTGTTCTTAAAGAATATGCTAGTGGTGGATTCATAGAAACATGCCCCTTGTTCAATTTAGAGTATTTTCCGTAATATATTCCAGGATGAGCAAATAAACAGTCCATTTGGCTTACACACAATCTCTTTCAATCCAATCCATAAATGTCCCCATACTAGATATTTTACGTGGAAGATACCATTACTATTTCTCATGTTCCATTTTTAAGCTTATAAGAAAACAGAGAAAATGGAAACAATAAGTAAAGAACATTTTGTGTGGGAGAAATGCTTTGTCACACTTTCTTTAAAAATTAGTACTATTGTTGTGCTGTTCAAACTAAAGTATAATATTTGCAACAGAGTTCCTTGGCTTGTGAGCAAGAGCTGTGGTCTGGGTGCTTTGGTCAGTAGGAAGTAAGCACTGCCTGTTTTGCCAAGGATCCATTTGACTGCTGATATACGTGGGGTTTTGTTTTTGCCTGGAAGAAGAAAGAGATAATTTGGGGCAGAAATTCTGAAGGAAACAGAAATGAGAACAATGAAAGGGAAGAGCTGGCTGTTATTCTCTTACCCCCAAGCAGCCTGACAAGCAGATTTTGAGTCTTTATAAGAGTTTCAGGATGAGAAGCTTAAGATATTGTATGAACGAACAACTGTGAAACTGAGTATACAAAGTAAGGCTTAAGGGTCCAGGAAATATATACCAACAAGGAGTTAGGAAAAGGCCAGTGTCTGCCTCCTTGGGCCCACTCTGTACTATAGACCCTATGCTCTGATGCCACAGACAAAGCCTGGCTGTGGGGAAAGTTTTCACCAGGAGCATGCAGAGGTGTCAGGATGACACTGGGTCACTAGTCAGGACTCCAAAGCTGGACAAGTCCCCTAAAGATCTACAGGAAGTTTTAGAAAGGGCCCACATTCCTGTAGAAGGAAGTTGGCATCCATATAACCTCATTTATACTCACAGGTTGGAGACACCTGGAGCTTTTAGGTTATACTTACAAGTACAGATTAGAAAGTTATGGGGCACCTGGGTGGCTCAGTTGGTTAAGTGTCCAACCTCGGCTCAGGTCCTGATCTCACAGTTCATGGGTTCAAGCCCCGCATCAGGTTCTCTGCTGACAGCTCAGAGCTTGGAGTCTGCTTCAGATTCTGTGTCTCCCTCTCTCTCTGCCCCTCCCCAGCTCACACTCTGTCTCTTCTTCTCTCTCAAAAATAAATAAACATTTTAAAAAATTTTAAAAAAGAAAGTTACATCCATGTATGCACAAATGCTTCCATACATACTTACAGCAGATTCACACTGCCTCTCTTTTCTTGATGAAAACATTTTGTCTGACCGTCAATGACTGCAGCTAAACATTAGCCCATGTGATTTTGACTCAGAGGTCTTCCTTTATTTTTTACAGCTCAGCAAATTCTTCCACAGATAGACCTTCACTGAGATGTACCCGCATGTATTAGTCAGGGTTCTCCAGAGAAAGAGAACCAGTAGGATAGATAGATAGATAGATAGATAGATAGATAGATGTAAGAGGAGATTTATTATAGGAATTGGCTTACATGATTATGGAAGCTGACAAGTCCCATAATCTTTCCATTCTGCAAACTGGAGAACAAGGGGAAGCCAGTAATGTATTTCAGTCCCAGTCTGAAGGTGTGAAAAATCAGTGGGCTGATGATGCAGAGTCCTGGCCTGAATTGGAAGTGCCAATGTCCAAGGGCAGGAGAAGATGGATGTCTCAGATCAAAAAGAGAGAGCAAATGTGTCCTTCCTGTGATTTTTTTGTTCTAGTCAGGCCCACAGTGGGTTGGATGATACCCACCCACATTAGTGAGGGCAATCTTACTCAGTCTACTGATTCAAGGGCTAATCTCTTGGAAACACCCTCATAGACACACCCAGAAATGTTTTGCCAATTGTCTGGGCATCCCTTAGCCCAGTCAAGTTGACACAAAATTAACCACCAAACCACATTTCCACAATTCCTTCAGAAAATGGTATCTATCTTTCTTCTATTTTTTTGTGTTACTTTGAAATGACAAGCTATTGAAATAAATATTTAAAGAGTGCAGATGCTATATTATGCTTCATGCTTCATGTAACAGAAGTTGCCTTCTGCCTGCAAGGAGATTAAAAGCTTGTAAGGGAAATGGGGTATTACATAAATAACTAGAAAATAAGATGGAGTGTGATAAATAGGTTAAAGAGATACTTAGGATAAGAGCATTCAGAAAGATCAATGAGTAACAACAGTAATAATATCCAATATTTAAGAACTTCAGACATGCCAAATGCTACTCTAAGTGCTTTTTGTCTGTTACTTCATTTAGTGATCACAATAATCCACTGGGATTGTTACCATTATCCCCATTTTTTTCTAAATGAGCAGCACACTGAGGAATAGAGAGGTTAAGTGATATTTCCAAAGTCACACAGCTAAAAATATTCAGAGCAGAACAAAACAATAAGAATTCACTATATAAAACCAAGGAAAATCCATAAACTTTGAAGTTGAATTAGAAAAAATACAGGGCTGGTTCCATTAACCTCTGAAAATACAATGCTGAGAAATTTTCAAAAAGCTCCTTCAGCTTTTCATTTTTTACAGATTAAACAAAAATTTCTCAAATACAACTGCTCCAGATTAAGTACAGTTTCTTATTCAATTTTGTTTTTCCATGCTTTCATCATTATTTTTGCAGTGGCATTGTTTTTACTTTTTTCTTTGTAATCAGAAATATTTCAGACAATGGGTAAAGTCAGCTTGGAAATATAATAATCAGATTTCTAAAACCCAACTTATAAATGAACATTTGAAACACACCTTCCTTATGCCTTATGAATGGAGAATGTCTAGATTGATAGATGAGATAGATAGATAGATAGATAGATAATCCATTAATATGTGCTGGGCACTGGGCTGGGTACTGAAGGGTATAAGATCAATAAAGCAGAGAAACTGCCTTCCAGTGGATTTTAATATTGCTTCTCATATAGACATTATCCTTTAAGACTTTCTAATATATGAGAGGAAATAAGACAAGTAATTAAATAATTATAATTTAAAATACATTAACTAATGTCATTAAAGAAAAGCAGAAAATTTGCCATGTTACTTAGAAGAAATCCTGTGTTGAACATCAGATATCAGTGATGACGTCTGGATTCATGACAACAAACTAACAACACACTTTTATGAAAATTGGGCATCATTGGTCAAATATCCCTACTTGACATTGATCATATTTGAGCAACAAATAAAAGGAAGTATCCCTCAACAACAACAACAACAACAACAAAAATACCTACCAGAAAAACTAGAAGACCATATACACACAGGAGAAACCGCAACGCCGTGCTTCAGCTCAGTAAAGAGTTCATGCCAGTGGGGGACAAAGCAGTTGTAGAAGAAGAACCCAGCTCCTCAGAGCCTTCCATTCCCCCCCACCTCACACATGTACACAGACATATTACATACACACAATATTTACACAACTTTACAAAAGACCATATTTACTGAGTAAATTTAAGTATATTTCTTTATCTTTGGAAATCAAAGGTGCATAAGTTAATAGCACATTTTTCATATAATTTATTTCTAAAATTGGCAACTACAATGAAATAATCAGGAAATACCAGTGTTTTAAATAATCACATTTTGAAATTTTATATCATTTTTAAAAATCCTGAAAAAAAGTTCCTATGTAGTAGCTAAAACATTTTTTAGCTGACTCCAATGGATATGTAGTTTCCATCAATTTGACTAGCTTATCAAGAAAAAGTATTTCATCTCTTGTTTATTATCCATAAAGGAATAACTATACGAGGCTACAAAATCATTTTCTATTACTTTCATTTGTAGGAATATGAGGGATTATTTTTCCTTGATTACTAGGTTAAGCATCACTTAAAAAACGTAGTTTTGAAGGAATCCTTGAAAAATATAGGAAACCTGTGATTTAGAAGCTGAATGAATTAACCAGGATCTCATTTTTTTTAACGTTTATTTACTTATTTTGAGAGAGAGAGAGGGAGAGAGAGTACAAGCAGGGGAAGGTAGAGAGAGAGGGGGGAAGAGAGAATCTCAAGGAGGCTCGACACTGTCAGCAGAGCCCAATGCAGGGCTTGATCTCATCAACCATGAATTCGTAAACTGATCTGACACCCAGACACCCAGACACCCCAGGATCTCATTTTAAAACAAGAACTAGCATGAGACTATCCCTCCACCAAAACTAGCATATTTAAATCTACTTCCTCAGATACTGCCATTATTTACAGTTGTGGAAACTCCAATAAGAAAGTGACTGTGTACCTCCAAATTAAATCACTCTGAATCAAATTAAATTTGATTATAATTATACCTGTAATTTTGACCAAGGATCGAATAACTTAAAAGTAGTTTCATAAAATTTTTAATATCATTTCACTTCAATTTTGACAGCAATGATTTTTTTTCCATTGTAAGTCATTGTTTTTCAAAGAAAACTTGATTTTGAGTAATTCTCTGTGTAAAGAGAAGCTTCTGTTAAAACAGATGGGTATTAAGAGGGCACTTTTTATGATGAACAATGGGTATTACATATTAGTGGTGAATTACTAAGTTCTACTCCTGAAACTAATTTTATACCATATGTTAACTAACTGGAATTTAAATGAAAGTGTGAAAAACTAAATAAATAATAGACAATATAATAATATAATATATACTATCATAATATAATAATATATTATAACATATAAGATATTCCATATATATTCCATATTTTTCCCTTTAAGCACTGTTTTGCTGCATTCTACAAATTTTAATAAATTGTTTTTATTTTCACATAGTTCAAAAAATTTTTAAATTATCTATTGAGATTTCTTCTTTGACCCACGGTTATTTGGGAAGTGTATTGTTCAATCTCCATATATTTTGGGACTTTCCAGAAAACTTTCTCTTTTGGTTTCTAATTTAATTCCACTGTAGTCTGAGAGCAAATATTATATGATTTTTATTCTTTTACATCTGTTATGGTGTGTTTTATGGCCCAGAATATAGTCAAGTTCTAGGTGAACTTGAGAATGTATATTTTGCTGTTGTTGGCTGAAGTAGTCTATTGATGTCAATTATATCCAGCTGATCGATGGTGCTGTTGAGTTCAATTGTGCCTTTATTGATTTTCTGCCTATTGAAACTGTAAATATTTGATAGAGAGGTATTGAAATATCCAAGTGTAATAGGCCATTCATCTATTATCCCTTGCACTTCTCTGAGTTTTTGCCTCAAATAGTTTGACACTTTACTGTTAGGCACATACATGTTAAAGATTGTCCGATCTTCTTGAAGAATTGGCCTTGTATCATGTAATGCCCTTCTTTATCCCTGATAATTTTCCTTTGATGAGTGTTAACATAGTATATCTTTCTCCATCCCTTTACTTTTCATCTTTTTTCCCCTTTGTATTTAAAGTGATTTTCCTGTAAACAATATATAGCTGAGTCTTGTTTTTTTGATCCAGTCAGACAATTTCTTTCATTTGGTGTACTCAGACCATTGACATTAGGGTGATTATAGATATAGTTGGAATAATTGAACATATTTGTTACTGTTTTTAATTTGTTGCTCTTTGTTCTTTGTTCTTGGTTTTGTATTCCATTCTTTTTCTTCCTTTTGTGGCTTTACTGGGACATTTTATATGACTTCTTTTCTCTGCTTTCTTAGCATATCAGTTAAACTTTTTTATTTTTTTACTTTATTTTTGTACTTTATGCCCTAGAGTTTGCAATATACATTTACAACTAATCTAAGTCCACTTTTAAATAACACTATACCACTTCATGGTTCATGGAGTGCCTTATAACAAAATGTCCCTAATTCCTCTCTCTCATCTCTTGTATAATTGCTATCATTCATTTCACCTATACATAAGCATATGTGTAATATCTATTATATATTCATAACCAAATATATTGTTGCTATAATTTTAAACAAACTTATCTGTTAGATCTATTAAGAATGAGAAAAATAAAAGCTTTTACTTTACCTTCACTTATTAATTCTCTGAGTGTCTTCCTTTTTTGTTTTTAAATGTAGATCAGAGTTTCTCACTTAGCATTTGTTTTCTCTTTGAAAAACTTCTCTTAACATTTCTTGCAAGGCAAGTCTCTTGTAATCAAATCCCTTCAATTTTTGTTTGCCTACAATGGTCCTTATTTCCCCTTCATTTTTGAAGGATAATTTTATAGGATCTATAGTTCTAGGTGGTATCTTTTTATCTCAACATTTTAAATATTTCACTCCATTCTCTTCTTGTTTGCATGGTTTAAAATAATAACAATCATTGGCAGAATTCCTTTTGAGTGCACATGAAACATTTACCGAATGTTTACCAAACATTACCAAACCAAACATTTACCAAACCATAGGCTAGTTCATAAAATAATTCCCCCCAAATTTCAAAGGTTGAAATTATAAAAAGTATTTACTCTTATCCAATAGAATTAAACTAGAATAAATCTTAAAAATTAACTAGAAAATCCAGGAGTGTTTAGAAATTAGTCTGTACCTTTTTAAATAGCCACAGATTGAAGAAAAATCAAGATAAAAATGAAAACACATTGGACAAACAATAATAAAAACATAAAAATTGTAGAATACAGCTAAAGTATTCAGAGGAGATTACAACCTAAATGTATATAAAAAATATGTACATAAAAACATGTTAAAATTTTATAAAAAAGAAAAACACTGAAAAAATCACAGTCTACATCTCAGTATGAAAAAGAAAACCAAATAAAAGCCAAAGAGTGGAATCAAGAAAATAATAAGAATGGAGTCAGAGATTTATTAAATAGAAAATAGAGAGAGAAATCTCTAGCTGTTCATGTCCCCACATGTTTGTGTCCTTCCAGCTCAGTCACCAGATATGGAGTGAGGAAGCCTTTGAGGACATCTGCACAGGCAGATGAAGGGCAGAGAGAGAAAGAGAGGGAGACACAGAATCCAAAGCAGGCTCCAGGCTCTGAGCTGTCATCACAGAGCCCAATGTGGGGCTCGAACCCACAAACTGAGAGATCATGACCTGAGCCAAAGTCAGACACTTAACCAACTCAGCTACCCAGGCACCCCCAAATCTGGTGGTATTTTGATAAAGATTGCATTGAATATGTAGATTGCTTTGGGTAATAGAGACATTTTAACAATACTTGTTCTTCCAATCCATGAGCATGGAATGTTTTTCCATTTCTTGTGTCATCTTCAAATTCTTTCATAAGTGTTCTATAATTTTCAGAGTACAGATCTTTTACCTCTTTGGGTAGGTTTATTCCTGGGTATATTATGGTTTGGCTGCAACTGTAAATGGGATTGATTCCTTGATTTCTCTTTCTGCTGCTTCATTATTGAGGTTTAGAAAGACAACAGATTTCTGTATGTTGATTTTGTATCCTGTGACTTTACTGAATTTGTGTATCAGTTCTAGCAAGTTTTTGGTGGAGTCTTTCAAGTTTTCTACATAGACTATCATGTCATCTGCAAAGAGTGAAAGTTTGACTTCTCCTTTGCCATTCTGGATGCCTTTTATTTCTTTTGTTGTCTAATGCTGAGGCCAGAACTTCCAGTACTATGTTAAATAACAACGGAAAGAGTGGACATCCCTGTCTTATTCCTGACCACAGAGAAAAAGCTCTCAGTTTTTCCCCATTAAGAATATTAGCTGAGGGTCTTTCATATATGGCCTTGATGATGCTGAGGTATGTTCCTTCTATTCCTACTTTGTTGAGGGTTTTTATCAAGAATGGATGCTGTACATTGTCAAATGTTTTTTCTGCATCTATTGACAGGATCATACGGTTCTTATCCTTTCTTTTATTCATGTGGTGTGTCACATTGATTGATTTGTGAACATTGAACCACTCTTGCAGCCCAGGAAAAAAATCCCACTTGATCATGATAATTGATTCTTTTAATGAACTGTTGGATTCAATGTGCTAGTACATTGTTAAGGATTTTTGCATCCATGTTCATCTGGGATATTGGCCTGTAATTCTCTTTTTAAATGGGGTCTTTTTCTGGTTTTGGAATCAAGGTAATGCTGGCCTCAAGGAATGAGTTTGGAAGTTTTCCTTCCACTCCTATTTTCTAGAACAGTTTGAGAAGAATAGGTATTAACTCTTCTTGAAATGTCTGGTATAATTCCCATAGGAAGCCATTTAGCCCTGGACTTTTTTTGTTGGGAGATTTTTTATTACTGATTCAATTTCTTTGCTGGTTTGGGTCTGTTCAAATTTTCTATTTTTTCCCACTTCAGTTTTGGTAGCTTATATGTTTCTCAGAATTTATCCATTTCTTCCAGATTTCCCAGTTTGTTGGCATATAATTTTAGATAATATTCTCCTACAATTGTTTGTATTTCTGTGGTATTGGTTGTGATCTATCCTCTCTCATTCACGATTATATTTATTTGGGTTTTCTCTCTCTCTCTTTCTTTCTCTCTCTCTCTTCTCTCTCTCATAAACCTAGCTAGTGGTTTATCAATTTTATTAATTTTTCAAAGAAAAAACTCCTTATTTCATTGATCTATTCTACTGAGTTTTGTTTTGTTTCTATATCATTTACTTCTGTTCTAATCTTTATTATTTCCCTTCTGCTGCCTTTAGGCTTCACTTACTGTTCTTTTTCTAGCCCTTTTAGGTGTAAGATTAGGTTGTGTATTTGAGATTTTTCTTGCTTCTCTATGTAGGCCTGTATTGCTATATACTTCACTCTTATGATCACTTTTGCTGCATTCCAGAAGTTTGGGGACATTGTATTTTCATTTTCATTTGTTTCCATGTATTTTTTTTAACTTTCTTCTTTAATTTCCTGCTTAACCCAATAATTCTTTAGTAGGATGTTCTTTACCTTCCATGTATTTGTGGTCCTTCTGAATTTTTTCTTCTTCACTGAATTCAAGTTTCATAGCATTGTGGTTGGAAATATGCATGATAGGATCTCAGTCTTTTTGTATTTGTTGACGCCTGATTCATGACCCTGTAGGTGATCTATTCTGGAGAATATTCTGTGTGCACTTAAAAAGAATGTGTACTCTGCTGGTTTAGGATGAAATGTGTTGAATATATCTGTTAAGTCCATCTGGTCCAGTTTGTCATTCAAAGCCATTGGTTCCTTGTTGATTTTCTGCTTAGATGACCTGTGTATTGTTGTAAGTGGGGTGTTAAAGTCCTCTACTTTTATTGTATTATGATCAATTAGGTTTTTTATGTTTGATATTATTTTATATATTTGGGTGCTTACAAGTTGAGGGGGTATAAACATCTATAATTGTTAGATTTTCTTGTCAGATAGACCCCTTTATTATGATACAGTGCCCTTCTTCATCTCTTGTTACAGTTTAAAATCTAGTTTGTTTGATATAACTATGGCTACTCTGGCTTTCTTTTAACATCCATTAACATGAGGGGCGCCTGGGTGGCGCAGTCGGTTAAGCGTCCGACTTCAGCCAGGTCACGATCTCGCGGTCCGTGAGTTCGAGCCCCGCGTCGGGCTCTGGGCTGATGGCTCAGAGCCTGGAGCCTCTTTCCGATTCTGTGTCTCCCTCTCTCTCTGCTCCTCCCCCGTTCATGCTCTGTTTCTCTCTGTCCCAAAAATAAATAAACGTTGAAAAAAAAATTAAAAAAAAAAACATCCATTAACATGATAAATAGTTCTCCACCTCCTCACTTTCAATATGCTGGTGTCTTTAGATCTAAAATGAGTCTATTGTAGGCTCTATAGAAGGGTCTTGTGGGAGGCCTGGGTGGCTCAGTCTGTTAAGCTTCCAAATCTTTTTATTTTTTATTTTTTTATTTTTTTAATTGTTTTTAATTTTTTTTTTCAACGTTTATTTATTTTTGGGACAGAGAGAGACAGAGCATGAACGGGGGAGGGGCTGAGAGAGAGGGAGACACAGAATCGGAAACAGGCTCCAGGCTCTGAGCCATCAGCCCAGAGCCCGACGCGGGACTCGAACTCACGGACCGCGAGATCGTGACCTGGCTGAAGTCGGACGCTTAACCGACTGCGCCACCCAGGCGCCCCTTTAATTGTTTTTAAAAAAATTTTTTTTCAACGTTATTTATTTTTGGGACAGAGAGAGACAGAGCATGAATGGGGGAGGGGCAGAGAGAGAGGGAGACACAGAATCGGAAACAGGCTCCAGGCTCTGAGCCATCAGCCCAGAGCCCGACGCGGGACTCGAACTCACGGACCGCGAGATCGTGACCTGGCTGAAGTCAGACGCTTAACCGACTGCACCACCCAGGCGCCCCTAAGCTTCCAAATCTTGATATCAGCTCAGGTGATGATCTTGCAGTTGTGAGATTAAGCCCCTTGTCTGGCTCACACTGAGTGGAAGCTACTTGGGATTTTCTCTTGCTCTCTCTCTGCCCTTCTCCTAAACTTTCTCTCTCTCCCTCTCAAAATAAGTAAATAAACTTAAAAAAAAAAAGGTTTATTTTCTTTGTCCATTCTGATATCTTTGTCTTTTGATTTAAGTACTTAATCCATTTACATTTAGAGTAATTATTGATAGATATGAATCTAGTTCCATTGTATTACCTATTAAGTTGTTTCTAGAGATTTCTCTGTTCCTTTCTAGTCTTTGTCATTTTTGACCTTTCTTTCCCACTCGAAGATCCCCTTTAATATTTCTTACAGGACTGGTTTATCTGTTACAAACTTGTTTAGCTTTTGTCTGTCTGGGAAAATCGTATCTTTTCTTCTATTCTCAATAATAGACTTGCTGGACAGAACATTCTTGGCTCTATATTTTTATCATCCAGTATATTGAATATATCATGACACTCCCATTGGGCCTGCCAAGTATCTGTGGATTCATCTGCTGCTAACCTTATTTGTCTTGCCTTACAAGTTAGGGATTTCTTTTTCCTTTCTGCTTTTAGGATTTTTTCCTTATCTCTATATTTTGCAAATTTTACTAAGATATTTCCTGGTGTTGCCCAGCTTTTGTTGATTTTGATGGGAATTCTCTATGCCTCCTAGATTTGGATGTCTATTTCCCTCCCCAGACTAGAGAAGTTTTGAGATATAATTTCCTCAAATAAACCTTCTTTCCCTTTTTCCTTTTCTTCTTCTGGGACGCCTATGATATGAATGCTCTTATGCTTTATGGAGTTGCTGAGCAGCCTCAGTCTACATTTGTGATCCAATATTTTTCTTCCTTTCTTCTTTTCAACTTCATTATTTTCCATAATTTTATTTTCTATATCACTTTTCATTCCTCTGTTTCTTCCATTCTTGTGGTCATTACAATCAATCAGTTTCTCATCTCGGTTATACCATTTTTTATTTTGGCCTGATTAGTTTTTAGGTCTTTTATTTCTGTGATAAGGGACTTCCTGGTGTCTTTTATGCTTTTCTCAATCCCAGGTAGTATCCTTATGATTGTTGTTTTAAATTGTGGATCAGGCATATTACTGATATCTGTTTCAATTAGATCCTTAGGCATGACATTTTCTTGTTCTTTCTTTGGGGATGAATTCTTTTGTCTTGGCATTTTGACTAGATCTCTGTCTTCTTCTCTGTGTTAGGAAAGCATGCTATGTTTCCTACTCCTGAAAGTAATGGCTTTATTAAAAAGAGGTTATATACCATACAGGGCTTGGAGCTTCAGGAAGTGTTTCTGGTATATGTTGTGTGCACTCTGCTGCTGTGTTTTGGCTACTCTTTCCCTTAAGCCAGTCCTCTGCAGAGTTTCTTCTTGCCTGCAGTGGGGGTAATTGAACCTTGGTCAGAATGTGAAGAGTTTTAACTAGGTGTGTTCTGATCTGCTTGTTAAAAGAGGCCTGTTCCCATTTCCACTAGAGCTGAAGATGTGCAGCAGCACTCTATGGTCAGTAGACTTAGTGTTTGCGGTGGGGAGGGGTTTGTGATGGTGTTCTGGGGGAAGAGACCACTGGTCTGGTTTTCAGGCACACTTGCTCTAGTAAAGAAACACCTGCAGAGAACAGGGAGGTGGAGATTGATGTAAGCAGCTCACACCTCCACTGTCATCACTGTGCTGCTCACTGAAGTCAGTCTGTGCTGATGGGTAGGGGAGAAAAATGGTGCCCACCCTCTCTGTATTCCCCAGAGAGATGCATTTGTGCCCACCACTGTCCAGGAAGCCCTCACAGAAAAGCCATCTCCCCTCTTGTGTCCCAGGTGTCCCTCAGATTGCTGCCTTTACCTCGTCGGTGTCCAGGCCATCTGTCCACAAAATAGAGCAGTACACCTGTGTTGTACATCAGGCACACAGGCAGAGTTTCATAACTCCAAACTTTAGGGACCTGGCATGGATTGGTCCTATGCTAGACCTCTGGGGTATGGTCTCACCACACTGGGCCTGGTGCCAGCTTGTCCCAAAAGGGCAGTCACAGGACCTTGGAGTTTAAAGTGAAGCAAAAAACCTAAGTCCAGGTTAGCCACACTCAGCAGGCATCTCTGCTCCTATGCTTAAAGGGTAGCACAATGGCACCATCCAACTCTTTTGTCCCCTGAGAGGCAATGCCACTTTTCCCAGATGTACTCCAAGAAGGGGAAAATGTATCACCCATGGTGTCCCAGGGGATCCTCTGATCATGCCATCTGCTCCCCAGCCTGTGTTCTCCTTCTCCACAGGAACACTGCAGTGAAAATAAGGCTCCACACCAGCCACAGTATGGACTTCTAAAACTCCAGTCTTTGAGCTCTGCTGATTGTAAAAACCCATGATAATCAGACCTTCTTGTTTTCCCAGTCGATGGCTTTAGAGAAGTGTTTTCCTTGTGTGACCCCCTGTCCACTATGCTCTGTCTTGCTCTCTTTTTCTCTCTCTCTCACCTTTTTCCATGATCAGGGCTCCTTCCTCTTTGCAGCACCTGTGATCCACTTCTCCCCCAAACCACATCTCTGCACCTCCTACCTTCCACAATGTGACCTCTTCTCTCCCTCTAATTGTGCAGTTTGTTCTGTCAGTCCTCAGATCAATTTTTTGGGGTGTTCAGAATGATTTGATATTTATCTAGCTGTGTTAA
Source organism: Prionailurus viverrinus (assembly GCF_022837055.1). Lineage (NCBI taxonomy): Eukaryota > Metazoa > Chordata > Mammalia > Carnivora > Felidae > Prionailurus > Prionailurus viverrinus. The sequence continues at coordinate 116,734,300 of NC_062564.1, forward strand.
AGGGACAAGGCAAGCATAAGATCCTCCTTCTACTCTGCCATCTTAACTATGAACAACTGAATGACCACAAATTTAATAATTTACCTGAAATGGACTAATTTCTTAAAAGACACAATCTGCCAAAAGCTTACACAAGAAGAAATAGATAATCTAATAAGTCTATATGTATTTTTTATTTGAGCCATTAATTAATAACCTTCCAAAACAAAAAGCACCATATTCAATTCTATCAAACATTTGGCAAATTCTACCAAACATCTAAGGAAGAAATTATACCAATTCTCTACAGTTTCTTCCAGAATGTAGAAGCACAGGGACTACTTTTTAACTCATTCCAGGAGGCCATAATTACCCTAATACCAAAAATATTATAGGCAAAAATATTACAAGAAAAAAAATCTAGAGACCAGTATCTCTCATAAACATAGATGCAAAACCCATGAACAAAATATTAATAAATCAAACCCAAGAACATATGAGAAAAATTATACACTATGACCAAGTGGGACTTTTCTACATATGCAAGGCTGGTTCAATATTCTAAAATGTAATAATATAATCCATCAAAATTACAGACTAAAGAAGAAAACTCCATGATCATATCAATAGGTATACAAAATGCATTTAACAAAATCCAATATTCATTCATGATAAAAAACTCTCAGCAGACTAGGAAGGAATAAAGAAGAGCTTCCTCAACTTAATTAAAAAAAACTACAAAAAATCTTTGGCTAACTTCATACTTGACGGTGAGAAACTTGAAGTCTTTCTGTTAAGATCAGGAACAAGGCAAGAATATTTCTTCTCACCATTCCTTTTCACTATTGTACTAGAATTCTTAGCTAATTAAATAAGATAAGAAAATGAGATAAAAAGTGTCTACATTGGGAAGAAAAAAATAAAATTGTTTGCAGATGACATAATTATCCATATAGAAAATTCAAAAGGATTAACAATGGCAACAACAACAAAAACAAAACAAATAAACAAACAAAAAAACCTCCTGGAACTAATAAGTGGTTCTAGTAAGGTTGTAGAATGCAAGGTTAATATACAAAAGTCAATTGCTTTCTTATGCCAGCAACAAACAAGTGGAATTTTAAATTATAAACATTACCATTTACGTTAGCATCCTCCCCAAATTAAATACCTAGGTATAAACCTAACAAAATATGTACAATATCTATATGAGAAAAACTACAGTTCTTCTTTTTTAGAAGAACTAAACAAATGAACTAAAGAACTAAAGAACTAAATACAAAGAACTAAATAAATGGACAAATACTCCATGTTGATGGACAGAAAAGCTCAGTATTTTCAATATGTTCGTTCTTTCCACCTTGAGCCATAAATTCAATGCAATCCCAACCAAAATCCAGGAAGTTATTTTGTAGCTATTTCTAAAGTTTATATAGAGAGGCAAAAGATCCAAAAAGCTAAGTCAATGTTGAAGAAGAAAAGTTCTTTAAACTGTTAATCTTTCTTCCAGACTTCTCCAAAGACTATCTTTTACAAGCGTAACTGTAAAGTGGAGAAAAGGGAATAATCAGACTTTAGGGGATTACTTGACACTGGCTCTGAATTGAAAGTAATTCCAAGAAACCAAAAATGTCACTGTGGCCCATCAATCAAGTAGAAGGTCATAAAGGTTAGATGGTCAATGGTGTTTTAGCATAGGTCCATCTCACAGTAGGTCCAATGTGTCCTCAAACCCATCTTGAGTTACTTTCCCAGATCCAGAATGCATAATCAGAATAAACATAGATAACAACTGGCAGACTCCCCACATTAGTTCCCTGACCTATGTAGTGAGGACCTCTTAGTTCCTATTATGATAGGAAGGGCCAAATGGAAGTCATTAGAACAGCCTTTACCTAGGAAAATAGTAAACTAAGATGAATACCACATTCCTGGAGGGATTGCAGAGATTAGTGCCACCATCAAGGATTTGAAAGATACAGGGGTGGTAATTACTATCACATTTCCATTAAACTCTTATGATTTGGCCTATGCAGAGATAGATAAATCTTGGAGAACAACAATGTATTATCATAAGCTTAAACAGCTCATGATTCTAACTGCAACTGCTGTACCAGATATGGTGTCACCGCTTGAGCAAATTAACATACACTGGTACCTGATATGTAGGTATTCTGGTGAATGCCTTTTTTCCATACCTGTTTATAAAGCCCACCAGAAGCACTTTGCTTTCAGCTGGCAAGGCCAGCAAAACATTCACTATCCTATCTCAGGAGATATCAACTCTCCAGCTCTATATCATAATTTAGTTTGCAAGGATCTTGATTACCTCTCCTTTACATATGATATCACATTTCTCCATTACATTATGCTTATTGGACCTAGTGAGCAAGAAGTAGCAACTATACTCAACTTATTGGTGAGACATTTGCATGTCAGAGTAGGAAATAAGTCCGACTAAAATTCAGAGGCCTTCTACATGGGTGAATTTTTAGGAATCCAGTGGTGTGGGGCATATAAAGATAACTCTTCCAAGGTAAAGGATAAGTTGCGGCAACTGGCCCTGCTTACAACTAAGATGGAAGCACAACAGCTGGTGGGCCTCTTTCGATTTTTGGAGGCAACATATTTCTCATGTGGGTTTACCTCAGCCCACTTATTGTTACTAGTTTTGAGTGGGGCCCAGAACAAGAGAAGACTCTGCAGTAAGTCCAGGCTGCTGTGCAAACTTTTCTGCCACTGAGCCATATGATCCAGCAGGTTTAATGGGAATGTTTCCATGTGCATTCAAGCCCTACTCCCAATATGAAAATCTGTATTAATCAGGGTTCTCCAGAAAAGCAGAACATTATATACATACATATGCATGTATATATGTATATATATTGATTGTACATGTATAATCAAGAGATTGATTATGAGGAATTGGCTCGTGTAATTATGGAGCCTGAGAAACACAATATGAAGTCTTGAAAACTAGGAGAGCTGACTTTGTAAATCCCAGTCAGAAAGCAAGAGAAGATAAGATTTCCAGCTTGAGCAATGAGGCAGGGAAAAGGGGATAAATCTCTCCTTCCCCATCTTTTGGTATATTTGGGCTCTCAACAGAATTGATGATGCCTACCCACATTGGAGAGGGCAATCTACTTTACTAAATCCATCTCTCTTCAAATGCTAATCTTATTCAGAGACTATATAGATATACCTCAGAACAATCCTTTACCTGGGTACCCCATGGCCTACTCAGATTGACACATAAAATTAACCAATATAAGTGTAAAAGATAAAACTATAAAAGTTTTAGAAGAAAATATGGAAAAAAGTATAGCCTTGTTTATATGATGATTTTTTATTGCTTGAGCCATAATTCATATATCAATCATACAATTCACTCACTTAAAGTTTATAATTGAATAGGTTTTTGTATAGTAACAAAAATGTGTGACCATTACCACATTCAATATTAGAACATTTTCTTTACCAAAGAAGAAGCCCCTTACCCTTTAAATATGAGCCCCATTCCTATCTCCACACACCCACTAATCTACTTTAGTCTCTATGAATTTCCTATTCTGAATACTTCATAATAACAGAATCATATAATATGTGGACTTTTTATGAAATCTTTCACTTAGCATGATGTTTTCAAGGTTCATCCATTTTTTTAGTTTGTATTTTATTTATATTTATGGACAAATAATACTCCATTGTACAGATAAAATACATTTGTTTATTCATTCATTAACTGATGAAAGTTTGGGTTGTTTCCATAATTTCACCAATATTAATAGTGCTGCCATAAACACTCATGTACAACTTTTTTTGTAGACAGTTTTTCATTTCTCTTGAGTTTATATCTAGGAGTAGAATTGCTATATCATGAGATATATTTATGTTTAATTGTTTAAGGAATTGCTGGACTATTTTCCAAAGTGGTTGTATCATTTTACTTTCCCATAGGCAATGATTCTTAGATACAACACAAAAATATACTCCCTAAAGATAAATTGCACTTATTCAAAAATTACGAACTTCTCTTTAAAACATACTGCTAAGAAAACTGAAAGGGAAGCTACCATGCAAAAGAAAATTAGCAAAATGTACATAAGGAATTTGTATTGAAATATACAACAAACCACGAAAAGTCAACAATAAGTAAACAAAAAACCTAATTAAAAAACTTTTTTTTAATGTTTATTTTATTTTTGAGGCAGAGAGAGACAGAGCATGAGCAGGGGAGGGGCAGAGAAAGAGACACAGAATCTGAAGCAGGCTCCAGGCTCTGAGCTGTCAGCACAGAGCCCGATGTGGTGCCCAAACTCATGAACCGTAGATCATGACCTGAGCTGAAGTCAGACACTTAACTGACTGAGCCACACAGGCACCACACAAACAACCTAATTTAAAAATGCACAAATGTGGAGGAGGGGCCAAGATGGAGGAACAGCATGGAAGTTGTTTTTGCATCTCTCATCCCTGAAAAACAACCAGATCAACACTAAACCATCCTGAACACCTAGAAAACTGATTTGAGGATTAACACAACAATCTGCACAACCTAAACCAGAGAAGTCAGCAGGTATGCAATGTGGAGAGGTGAACTGGGGGAGAAAGCTGCAGAGGGCAGGGAGCTGTTTTGCTTGCAGAGACAGGATGGAGATGGGGGGATAACGGAAAGCATCCTGACCCCCCGCCCAAAAGCAGCTGGAGACAAAAGAAAGAGTATGTAAGGGACTGAACAAAAAATGGAGAAAGGAGAAAGGAGAGGGTTTAAATTCCATTAAGACTACAAACATGGGTGCCTGGGTGGTTCAGTTGGTTAAGAGACAGACTTCAGCTCACTTCAGCCAACTTCAGGTCATGCTCTTGCTGTTTGTGAGTTCAAGCCCTGCATTGGGCTCTGTGCTGACAGCTCAGAGCCTGGAGCCTGTTTCGGATTCTGTGTCTCCCTCTCTCTCTCTGTCCCTCCCCCTCATACTCTGTCTTTACCTGTCCTAAATAAATAAACATTTAAAATTTTTTAAAAGAAAAAGACTACAAACAGGGAGAGATAAGAGTCTGAAATTCTGTAGCTTGATACCTGGTGCTCTGGTGGGAAGGGTGAATCCTCACAAGCAGAGAGTGAGGTCTTCAGGGTTCTTGAACCAAATAGGGAGCCGTGGTTCCCCTGCTGGGAGAACATTTGATAGAGGCTGTCCCAGTGGACCCCGGAGAACAACCACATTCACTGGTGCTAGAACAAGGACGTTAAGGGGGGAGCGTGGCACCAGATGTGGGTTGTGATTTTCCGTAATCCCCGAAACTGCTGCTACATGATCGCATGAAATTTTTCTGGGGTGGGCTGGCACCCAACAACAGTCTCTGGGCATCGGCAGCAGCGTGGTCTCTCAAACGTTTCTGGGGGTGGGCCGGCACCCAGCAATTGCTCGGTAAGACTCTCTCTGAGAAGGTCCGAACAGGTCAAAGCCGCAGTCCCTCAGAAGTCAGGGATTGGGAAACAAAGCTGCATCTGAGATAAAACTCAGGACAGAGGTGCCACCTGGCAACCTGACAGCTTGGTCAAGGACAGTGTAAAAGTGGGGAGTGGATGGAAGCTGGAGACAAAGGACAGGTGTGTGATTGCTGGTTGGGAGAGCACAGAGTTCTGATACTAGAGACTGGGTAGCTGGGTGACGCCATTTTCACCCCTCCTGTGCTTGCGCATACACACTTACAGGTGCCACAACAATCCACCCCAGTAAGCTAAGCAGCGCCATCTAGTGGAGAATGGAGCCCTTACACTAAGCCCCGCCCAACTGGGCCAACCCCCGCTCTTCAGGAACAACACAAGTCTCTCTGCTTGCTTAATTTATGAACTGTAAAGTGCTTCATAGTTGGACGTCTAAGGGAAACTGATGTAATTTCAATTGTACTTCAGTCTGTTTGCTGGTCCTTCTATTTAGTTTTCGTTTCTTTTCTTTTCTTATTCTTGAATACAGAAAGAGAAAAACTATTTTTATTTTCCATTTCCATTAAAAATATTTTTCTTTACTTTTTCTATGTTTTTTACTTTTTTGTAAATTTTTCAAATTTTATTTTTTTACTTCCATAATTTCATTTTATTCTTTCATTGTATTCATTTTTTCAAATTTTCAAATATTTTCTTTTTTCTTTTCTTTTCTTTTCTTTTCTCTTCTTTTCTTTTCTTATCTTTCCCTTTTTTTCTCTAATCTATCAACCTCCTTTCAACAACCAGACCAGAACACATGTAGGATCTAGCATCCTTTATTTGGTTTTGTTGTGTTGCTTTTAATTTTTTAATTTTTTTTACCTTATTAATTCCTTTTCTTCTTTCAAAATGACAAAATAAAGGAATTCACCCCAAAAGAAAGAACAGGAAGAAATGACAGCCAGGGACTTAATCAACACAGATGCAAGCAAGATGTCTGACCCAGAATTTAGAATCACGATAATAAGAATATTAGCTGGTGTTGAAAACAAATTAGAATCCCTTTCTGTTGAGATAAAAGCTGGTCAGGATGAAATAAAAAATGCCATAACTGAGCTGCAATCTCAAATGCATGGCATAGCAGCAAGGATGGATGAGGCATAGCAGTGATTCACCAATACAGAGGACAAATTTATGGAGAACAATGAAGAGAAAAAAAGAACAATCTAAGGCAAAAGATCACAAGTTAAAGATTAGAAAAATCAGTGACTCATTAAAATGCAAAAACATCAGAATCATAGGGGTCCCAGAAGATGAAGAGAGAGAAAAAGGGGCAGAAGGATATATAAGCAAATCATAGCAGGAAACTTTCTTAACCTGGGGTAAGACACAGACATCAAACTCCAAGAAGCACAGAGGACTCCCATTAGATTCAACAAAAACCGATCACCAACAAGGCATATCATAGTCAAATTCACAAAATAAATCTCAGGTAAGGAAAGAATCATGAAAGCCACAATGGAAAAAAAAGCCCTTAACCTACAAGGGAAGACAAATCAGGTTTGCAGCAGACCTATCCATAGAAACTTGGCAGGTCAGAAAGGAGTGGCAGGATATATTCAATGTCCTGAATTGGAAAAATATGCAGCCAAGAATTCTTTATCAACAAGGCTGTCATTCAAAATATAAGGAGAGATAAAAAGTTTCCCAAACAAAATTAAAGGAGTTCGTGACCACTAAACCAGCCCTGCAAGAAATTTTAAGGGGGACTCTTGGAGGGGAAAAAAGATGGAAAAAAAAGAAAAAAGACCAAAAGGAGCAAAGACTTGAAAGGACCAGAGAACACCACCAGAAATTCCAACTCTACAGGCAACATAATGGCACTAAATTCATCTTTCACTACTGACTCTAAACGTTAATGGACTAAATGCTCCAATTAAAAGACATAGGGTAAGAAAATGGATTAAAAAAAAAAAACAAGATCCATCTATACGCTGTCCACAAGAGACCCACTTTAGATGTAAAGACATGTTCAGATTGAAAGTAAGGGGATGGAGAACCATCTATCATTCTAATGGTCACCAAAAGAAAGCTGGAGTAGCCATACTTATATCAGACAATCTAGACTTTAAAATAAAGACTGTAACAAGAGATGAAGATGGGCATTATATCATAATTAAGGGGGTACATCCACAAAAAAGACCTAACAATTGTAAACATTTATGCTCCAAATGTGAAAGCATTCAAATATATATCAATTAATCACAAACATAAGGAAACTCATTGAAAATAATACCATAACAAACAAAAATAAGAGAATATTATGAGCAATTATATACCCTAAAATGGGCAATATTGAAGAAATGGACAAATTCCTAGAAACATATATGCTACCAAAACTGAAACAGGAAGAAATAGAAAATTTGAACAGACCAATAACCAGTAAAGAAATTGAATTAGTAACCAAACATCTCACAAAAAACAAGAGTCCAGGGCCAGATGGCTTTCCAGAGGAATTCTACTAAACATTTAAAGAAGAGTTAACACCTATTCTCTTGAAGCTGTTCTAAAAAGTAGAATTGGAAGGAAAATTTCCAAACTCTTTTAATGAAGCCAGCATTACCTTGATTCCAAAACCAGACAAAGACCCCACTAAAAAGGAGAAATATAGACCAGTTTCCCTGATGAACATGGATGCAAAAATCCTCAACAAGATATTAGCCAACTGGCTCCAACAATACATTTAAAAAAAAAACTATTCACCATGACCAAGTGGGATTTATACCTGGGATACAGGGCTGGTTCAATATCTGCAAAACAATTAACGTGATTCATCACATCAATAAAAGAAAGGACAAGACCCACATGATCCTCTCAATAGATGCAGAGAAAGCATTTGACAAAATACAGAATCCTTTCTTGATAAAAACCTTCAAGAAAGTAGGGATACGAGGATCATACCTTGAGATCATAAAAGCCATATATGAAAGACCCACTGCTAATATCATCTTCAATGGGGGAAAACTGAGAGCTTTCCTCCTAAGGGATGTCCACTCTTGATACTGTTATTCAACATAGTATTAGAAGTCTTAGCCTCAGCAATCAGACAACACAAAGAAGTAAAAGGCATCCAAATTGTCTAGGAGGAGGTCAAATTCTTTCACTCTTTGCAGATGACAGGATACTCTATATGGAAAACCCAAAAGATTCTACCACAAAGCTGCTAGAACTGATCCACAAATTCAGCAAAGTCACAGGATATAAAATCAATGCACAGAAATCCGTTGCATTCCTATACACCAACAATGAAGCAACAGAAAGAGAAATCAAGGAATCGACCCCATTTATAATTGCACCAAAACCCATAAAATACCTAGGAATAAATCTAACCAAAGAGGTAAAAAATCTATACGCTGAAAATTATAGAAAGCTTATGAAAGAAATTGAAGAAGACACAAAAAAAAATGAAAAAAGATTCCATGCCCCTGGATAGGAAGAACAAATATTGTTAAAATGTCAATACTACCCAAAACAATCTACATATTCAATGCAATCCTTATAAAAATAACACCAGCATTCTTCACAGAGCTAGAACAAATAATCCTAAAATGTATATGGAACCAGAAAAGACCCTGAATAGCCAAAGCAATCTTGAAAAAGAAAACCAAAGTTGGAGGCATCACAATCCTGGACTTCAAGATGTATTACAAAGCTGTAATCATCAAGAGTATGGTACTGGCACAAGAACAGACACTCAGATCAATGGAATAGAATAGAGAATCCAGAAATGGAACCACAAATGTATGGCCAACTAATCTTTGACAAAGCAGGAAAGAATATCCAATGGAATAAAGACAGTCTCTTCAGCAAGTGGTGCTGGGAAAACTGGACAGCGACTTGCAGAAGAATGAACCTGGACCACCATATACGAAAATAAACTCAAAATGGATGAAAGACCTATACGTAAGACAGAAGCCACCAGAATCCTAGAGGAGAAAGTAGGCAAAAACCTCTTTGACCTCGGCAGCAGCAACTTCTTACTCAACACATCTCCTGAGGCAAGGGAAACCAAAGCAAAAATGAACTATTGGGACCTCATCAAAATAAAAAAGCTTCTGCACAGGGAAGGGAACAATCAGCAAAACTAAAAGGCAACCGATGAAATGGGAGAAGATATTTGCAAATGTCATATCAGATAAAGAATCTATACAGAAGTTACCAAACTCAATACACAAAAAACAAATAACCCAGTGAAGAAATGGGCAAAATATCTGAATAGACACTTCTCCAAAGAAAACTACAAGATAGCCAACAGACACGTGAAAAAATGCTCAACATCACTCATCATCCGGAAATACAAATCAAAACCACAATGAGATACACCATTTCACCCTATCAGAATGGCTAACATTAACAACTCAGGCAACAACAGATATTGGCGAGGATGCGGAGAAAGAGGATCTCTTTTGTACTGCTGGTAGGAATGCAAACTGGTGCAGCCACTCTGGAAAGCAGTGTGGAGGTTCCTCAAAAAATTAAAAATAGAACTACCCTACGACCCAGCAATTGCACTACTTGGTATTTATCCAAGGGATACAGGTATGCTGTTTCGAAGGGACACATGCACCCCAATGTTTATAGCAGCACTATCAACAATAACCAAAGTATGGAAAGAGCCCAAATGTCCATCGATGGATGAATGGATAAAGAAGATGTGGTATGTATGTACATATACGTGTGTGTGTGTGTGTGTGTGTGTGTGTATAACAAATAATTACTCAGCAATCAAAAAGAATGAAATCTTACCATTTGCAACTATGTGAATGGAACTAGAGGGTATTGTGCTAAGGGAAATTAGTCAGAGAAATACAAATGTCATGTGACTTCACTCATATGAGGACTTTAAGATACAAAAAAGATGAACACAGGGAAGGGAAGCAAAAATAATACGAAAACAGGGAGGGGGACAAAACATAAGAGACTCTTAAATGTAGAGAACAAACAGAAGATTGCTTCAGGGGTTGTGGGAGGGTGGATGAGCTAAATGGGTAAAGGGTATTAAGGAATCTCCTGAAATCATGTTTGCACCATGTGCTAACTTGGATGTAAATTATAAAAAATTAATTAATTAATTAATTAATAAAAAAATAGAAATGCACAAATTTTTTGAACACACACTTCACCAGAGAAAACATATGATTGCCAAATAGGCACATGGAAAGATGTTCAACATCATTAGTCGTTAAGGAAGTGTGAATTGAAACCACAGTGTCGTATCAGTACACACCTATTAATATATCTACAATTAAAAAGATCAATCACAACTGTCTTAGTCTTATCAGACTTCCATAAACAAAATCCAATACATTGGGTGGTTATAAACATAAATTTATTTCCTCACAGTTCTGGACACTAGAACTCAAGATCAAGGTGCCAGTATAGTCTGAATCTGGTGATGGTCTCTTCTTGGCTCACAAAGGCCTTCCTTCTCACTGTGTCTTCACAAGGTGGGGAGGAGAAGCAAGGGGAGAACACAAAAACTCTCTATTGTTTCTTCTTATAAGGTCATTAATCCCATCATGAGGGCCCCACCCCTATGACCGCATCTAAATCTAATTATCTTCCAAACGCCTCTTCTCAAAATATCACCATGCTGGGGGCTTAGGACTTCAACAATGAATTTTGGCGGGACACAATTCAGTCCACGGTATGAAGTATTGGCAAGGATGTGAGACAACTTAAACTCTCACAGCTGATAAGAATACAAAATAGTACAATCACTTTAAGAAATAGTTTGGCCATATTTTAAAAATTAAACACATACTATCTGTGTATATATACAGCCACCATTTCTAAGTATTTGCTCAAGAGAAATGAAAGCATATGTCCATATAAAGACTATACTTGAAGTTTTTGGCAATTTTATTTGTAATAGCTAAAAATGGAAAACAATGGAAATGTTTATCAACATATGTGATATAACCATATGTTGGAGTACTATTAAGCAATGACTATTTGCTGTTAGAACATATAAATACAATTGGTTTTTGCATATTAATCTTGTATCCTATAGCCTCGCTAAACTCACTTACTAACAAATGACCTCTTGATGTACACAAAATAGACTAGTGCATACAGTGTTGTGTTGAGCACAAGCAGCAAGGCAAAAGAGAGTGCATGTTTATGATTCCATTCATACCAACTTCAAGAAACAGCAAACTTCTCTGTAGTGATGGACATCATGTCGGACTCACGGATAGGAGTAGGGTGGAAAGGAACAGGAGACAGAATGTAAAGGGGTCTAGAGAAAGTTTTGAGGATGATAGATACATTCATTCATTGTTATGATTCATTGTTGTGATTGCAATGATGGTTTTAACAGTTTATACAGTTGTCAAAATTAATCACGTTGTATACTTTAAATATGTGTACCTTATGTCAAATGAATCTCAATAAAGGTGTTATAATTTTTTAAAAAATATATATACATTTTTTAAATGACATGTTTTCAGCTCTCCTTATTTTGATTACCTTTCAAAAATGAAAGAACATGGAAAAAGAATCACCATATATACAAGCAGGTATAAATGTAATGAGAGTGTATGGTGAGCCCAAGTATAGATCAATATAAATCTAATGTTTCAGTGTTTTGAATTTAAATATAATGTTAAGACTGGCAGGATAAAACCTGAGTACTAACAGAGACATCATAAAAATTTTAAAACCTCAGGCACATCAAATAGTTCTTACAAAGAAATATTTTAATAATCATATATATAAATATAAATAAATTTACATACACACACATATATTTCAATATATATAGCAAAGAAAGTATAGAGGTTCCGTTTTCCTTAATATACACATAGGCTTTAAAAAGGGAGCATGACAACATCACTCATCATCAGGGAAATACAAATCAAAACCACAATGAGATACACCACCTCACACCTGTCAGAACGGCTAACATTAACAACTCAGGAAACAACAGATATTGGCGAAGATGCAGAGAAAGAGGATCTCTTTTGCACTGCTGGTAGGAATGCAAACTGGTGCAGCCACTCTGGAAAACAATGTGGAGGTTCCTCAAAAAATTAAAAATAGAACTACCCTAGACCCAGCAATTGCACTACTTGGTATTTATCCAAGGGATACAGGTATGCTGTTTTGAAGGGACACATGCACCCCAATGTTTATAGCAGCACTATCAACAATAACCAAAGTATGGAAAGAGCCCAAATGTCCATTGATGGCTGAATGGATGTGGTATGTATATATATGTGTGTATATATATATACATATATATGTATATATATGTATATATATATACACACATATATATACACATATATGTATATATATACACACACACATATATAACAAATATATATATAACAAATATATATATAACAAATAATTATATATATATAACAAATATATACATATAACACTTACATATATATAACAAATAATTACTATATATATATAACAAATATATACTATATATATATAACAAATATATATATATATATATATATATATATATATAACAAATAATTACTCAGCAATCAAAAAGGATGAAATAGTCATTTGCAACTACTACACGGATGGAACTAGAAGGTATTATGCTAAGCGAAATTAGTCAGAAAGACAAATATCATATGACTTCACTTATATGAGGACTTTAAGACACAGAACAGATGAACACAGGGAAGGGAAGCAAAAATAATATAAAAACAAGGAGGGGGACAAAACATAAGAGACTCTTTAGAGAACAAACAGAGGGTTACTGGAGGGGTTGTGGGAGGGGGGATGGGTTAAATGGATAAGGGGCATTAAGGAATCTACTCCTGAAATCATTGTTGCACTAGATGCTAACTTGGATGTAAATTAAAACAATAAAATTAAATTTTAAAAATTTTAATTAAATTAAATTAAATTTTTTTAATTATGCAGAAAAATACAAACAACTTGAAAAAAATAAAAAATAAAAGGGGAGCATGAACTTTATTTCTTGTATGGAATGTTTCCTGGATACATAGCATTGTTTTCACTAACACCTATGAAGAGAATGATATATTGCAAAAGAAATCGAAGACAAAATCTCCAATTATAGGAGTGCCTGGGTGGCTCAGCAGGTTAATCATCCAACTGCAGCTCAGGTCACGATCTCACAATTTGTGGGTTCAAGCCCCTCATCAGGCTCTGCACTGACAGTATGGAGCCTACTTGGGATTCTCTCTCTTTCCTTCTCTCTCTGCCCCTCCCCAACTCATGCTTTCTCTCTCTCTCTCAAAAATAAGCAAACTTTAAAAAAAATTTCCAATTATAATTGGGCCAATTTTCAATCTTTAATAAATTATTCATTTTTCCTATATTAACTTTGTTTTTACTTAAGCCCTTAGACTTACTCTCTTTAGTCTAGTAAAGGACAATAAACCACATCCTTGACCTGACAGATCTCCTTAATACTTACTTCCTAGTACTTCATGTATCACCACACTATCAGAAAATAAATATCTAAATAAATATCTTTTTTTTCCCCAAAGGTTTTCTTTACTAGCCAAATGGAGAAGTATATGGACAATTGTTTAATCAGAAATTTTTCTAAAACATTATATCTTCCAATCCTCCTGACATTGTATTGATGAGTATTTATAGTTTGGTCTGATCTTAGGTGGTCAAGATAGCATTTAGTTTTATCTATTTTATGTGCTATTATGTTTTGTTTCTAATTTTCCTGAGTTTTTTTTTCCTTCCGCAAATAGTATTCCTCCCTATTATACACCCACAAATATTATTGGCAATGACCATGACAAAAAATGTAGGTAAACATTTTTTGTATTTATATTTACTGTTTTGTGAATGAAGTCAATTTTGATATGTCATTAACCAGATAATTACACCAGTTAGCCAAAATGATTGACATCATGTCTCCACTAAACTTCTCCACTAATGACATATGATCATTCAGGAAATCAAAAAACCAAAAAATAGTAGGAAGAGATTCAAGCTTTGAATCACAGAATAGGAATGTGTGTTCTGATTCTACTGGTTTTCTAATTTTGTGACCTTGAAAAGTCACAGACTTTTTGTGTTTGTTTACCCACCTAAGAAATGAGAATGATAAACAACTATATCATAACTCATTATGCATATTTAATAGTTTTTAAACAAAGCACCATGCATTCACATACACAAAGTATTATTATCTGATTAGTATAGAAAACAAGAGTGTAGATTCCTATTTGGTGTCTTTCTAACTTCCTTCACTAAGTAGGTTCATGAGTCATTATTTATTTCTTATTGAGGATAACTCTTATATTCCCCCTAAAAAGTGGCTTCAGGGCTTGAGATGAATGGTTCTCCTTCTCTGTATCACATTTGAAGGGATGGTCAGTCTTTCAAATGAACTTGGACAATACTATTTGCCATAAAATTATGGATTGATAAATAATAGACTAATTATAGACTAATTTTGTCATGATGACTTATGAAAGCATTTTTCCACATATTTTAAGTTGCATAACCGACAATAATGACACTATGTTGACAAGACTCCATGAAAGACAGGGTGATGATATTAAAGCTGCATGATCCATTACTTTAGCATCATTTATTCCATGAAATAAACCATTACTGGTGCCCTATAATTTTCATTTGAACTGTTAAACATCTGATGGTTATTGCCCATTTGAAAATAATTAAAGAGCCATTTATTTTACTGTTTGAATTAGTCTCTTATAACTGATTTCCCTGACAATTTTGCCATTAGGATAGCAATGGATTTCACTCAGATGACAAGACATGTCAGCACAAATATAAAATTTCTGCAAATAGCATCCAGTAGTTAATCATATGCTGGATTCAAAAACTTTTATTCTGCATATCTGATATACAGTAGAAATGGTTTGTTAACAGGAATGAGCTCACTGGCAAAGATCATGGAAAAGTCCAGGCAAAGACAGAAAGAATATATAATTTACTTAAAACATCCTTTCCTAATCTTCAGTTGCATGGTGGAAAAGGAAAAGGGTTAGAGCCCAGAGGAAGGAACCGTGCTATTTTGTCAGGGACAGAAAATTGCAAAACAATGAGAAATGGAATAACTAGAAAATGTTTTGAAATTACCAACGTTAAAAAAATTATTAGGGGCGTCTGGGTGGCTCAGTCGATAAAGCATCTGACTTCAGCTCAGATCATGATCTCACAGTTTGTGAGTTCGAGCCCCACGTCGGGCTCTGTGGTGACAGCTCAGAGCCTGGAGCCTGCTTCCGATTCTGTATCCCTCTCTCACTATGCCCCTCCCCTGCTCATGCTCTGCCTAAGAATAAATAAAACATTAAAAAAAATATTCACACTTTGAGTCCATTTTATGTTTTTAAGACTTTTAATTTAGCTTTAAATATAATCCACTTTATTTCAGAAGAACAGCTAGAAAAGAAAGAAATGAATAAATTCTATTGACTTATCTTGCATCAATGTATGAGGAAAGGAAGACAGTGACACAGATTTCAGGGTACACTTTGATATGAAAGCATGATTCCTATTTTGGCTTTCTATGACTACATTGTAAAATCAGTGTCCATCGAGCTCTTTGTGGTTAAACTCCATGAGCTGACTATGGTACATGCGGTCAACATAAGCAGATCACTGTGAACTGGGCATGGGAGTCACTTCTCTTGCCTAACCCATATATAATTCCATTTTTAGGTGATATGAAGTCAGTTCTTTCTCCTGCCATATTTCATGATCCCTGTAATTGCATTAACTTCATAGGCATCAAAAATAAATTTTAATGCTATAACTTTACAGAAGTCATAGATATTGATAATGTTGAAATGTATATGTTAATACCATATTTTGGAACCACTAAGTATGAAGAAAATAGTAGACTATAAGGATTCCATTTGCTTTTTCTCATCTTCACTCGTATTTCAAGCTATCTACTCTCATCAGGTAATTGCATCCAAAAATTGTATTAATTAAAAACCACATTTCTGTAGTGTATAGAATTATCTTATGATTGAAATACTTTAAAAATATTTTTTATCTGTCTGTTTTTATTTTAAACTTACCTTGCAAGTGCTGAAAACACAATTTCATTATGAATTTTTGTAAATGGTGATAAAACTACTACTGTTCAATGGACTAGCAAGTAAAATGATAGAAGGATGATAAACTACAAAAATTGTGTCAAGTAATCAAAATAGACAAAGCCAGAATAAATAAAGCAAAGGATTAATTCATTTATCCAACAAATATTTATTGAACACCTCACTATGTACCAGGAAAAGATACAGTAAATTGATGAGCAGGAACTCATGCTGTGAAACTTTCCTCCAAAGAAAATTGAGTAAACACTATTGTTTCTCTCACTGGGGAGTTGTTCCTATCATTCCACAGAGAACAGAAAGATATGACCCTGGGGCAGGTTACTTAACCTCTCTAAGGCTTAGTTTCTCATTTCTAACATGGAGATGGTAATAATAACATCTGCATTATATATTGTTCTGATACTTGATTAAGTAATATATATATAAAACACTTAGAAAAGTGGCAAAAAGTAAGTATGCAATAAAAATATTAAAACAAAGCCTAAAATTATATTGTATTGTCTCTAGCTTATAATTAAATGACTTAATAAAAATATACTCTAGGTAAGTCTAGACCTTTGAGACCTTTGATATCTTAGGATAGAATCTATACCATTTTTCCCTTAAACACTGGATATACAGCAACATCTCCTTCTTGAGCTCCTCCCATTTTCTGTACTTTCATCCTGACATTTGTGATTTCTGTGCATGTTCAAGTTATGCTGACCCTGAGTATAGACCCTGTCAGAGTGAATCTTATTCACCCTTTCTTCCTGAAATCTCCCAATTTAATGCTATTGTTGAATATGGTTTCGGGGCGGGGGGGGGAGGTGAAAGAAAATAAAATTCATGATCCTCCAGATGAGAAAGACTGCCTGAAAGTCTTCTTGCAAGTATATTGTTCTTGTAAAAATTAACTCTTTAGATTAGACTCTTCTTTTGCTTCAGAAATAGCCTACCCCTGTCAGTAAAACTAGCAGAGCTCTACATTTGGACCTCTAAATCACTGAGAAAGGAAGGTATCCTCCCCACACGCACTTTTCATGTACAATGGACAAGCGCCAATAATTAGCTGGAACGCGAAGGTACCAATTTGTGAGAAACGATTTTGTATATCTCCTCCTCATTTTTGCATTTCGTGACAATTAGTAGCTTAAGATAAGCCAGGTCACTGGTTAAGGACAGTGTCTGGGGCTTCTTACTTCAATCATCCAACCGCCCAAACCATCTATCCATCTACAAATGTCTCCTTCCATATGTTGATCTATCCACCTTCCTACTCATCTGTCCATTCAGGAACCTATCTGCACATCTCTCTTTCCATTCATGTATTTACTCACCCACCTATCATCCATCCATCTATTCAACTTCCCACATATATCCATCTACATCTGTATCTATATCTACATCTATTACATATGTCCTAGGCAGGTTGAAATCACCCCATGGATGGATATCAGCATAGACTAAAATTGTGGCCTTTTTTTTCTTTTGAGAGCAATTTGTTAAACAACTGGTGGTATTTAACACCAGCATAAACTGGCAATAACCTCGTGACTATTCCCTTCCTCTGAACTTTTCTTTCTTTCTTTCTTTCTTTCTTTCTTTCTTTCTTTCTTTCTTTCTTTTGTTCTTTCTTTCTTTCTTTCTTTCTTTTTGTATATTGAGTGCCAGTTTATTTTAAACCAACCATAAAAGTCATGGGATGGCCAAGCAGCCTGCAAAATCTGGCCAATGGGTCTGTCTGCACATTTCCTCATATAGAAAAACATTCTGGGAACCTATAGACTCAGAAAATGCTCAGCTGAGAGGACCTGGATCTAGGTGAGAGCACTAGGAAGCCAGATGCCGTGTCCAAAGAGGTAGAATTTGGAGAGGGGGCTGGAGTTATGTAGAATGAATACAGATTTCACTCCATAGATCCTAGTGTGAAATAAGTGAATAAAGTTCCATTATTTTTCCTGCAATTGAATTTTTTTCTGTTAGGTCCCATTCCACCAAATTCTAGAAACTTAACCTCAGTCTTCATCATGCCATCCCTGGAGTTACACCTAAATTTGAGTGGATTGGAGGGGTTCATGTAACTGATCACTAGTGATATCAGATACTCATATTGACATCGCACCTGTTAAGAAATATTCACTCCCATCTTTTTTCTCTACACTGATTTACTCAGGTTGACCATCTTTGCCACATGAGAAATATTCCACTGCTCCCATCATCTCTAAGTCTGAGGAAACTATGAGGCTAACTCAGAAAAATCTGCCCTCCGTAGCATAACCACTCTCCCAGGCTTTACCTGGGATGGTTTGGGGAAGGTGATCACATAGGACCCTTCTGTTCTCAAGTATTCCAACCTATCTGAAGATTTCTGATATATTTCTCCTCCTTCTGGAATATAGCAGAAACCTTTCAATGAGATCTGTCAACAGAAAATGATTTATTCTCCCTAGTTCTCCTATCTATCCCTCTTGTCTTTTGGGGGAGGTGATCACATAGGACCCTTCTGCTCTCAGATACTCTAGCTTATCTGAGGATTTCTGATGCCTTTCTTCTCCTCCTGGAATACAGCAGAACTGTTTCAATGGGATCTGTCAGCAGAAAATGATTTATTCTCCCTAGTTCTCCCATCTCTCCCCCTTGTCCCAGGGAATATTTTTCAGTGTGGATGAAAGCATTTTATTTTATAATACCATGGATTTTGTATTTCCTGAGTATTTTTTGAACTAAACTTTTGCAATTAAAAGTTAAGTTTGGAAAACTTTTTTTTTCTGCTTTATATTTCTCAACTGAGATGAACACTTCTGACTGTATGGGAGAAATGCTAAGGGGTGGAAGAAAAATAAGTACAGAGAACTGCAAGCACACTTGATAAAACTTCAAATAATCATACTCCACCACACTTGCTTTAATGTATTTTTTTCTATAAGACAAAGGCAGAAACCTCTTTTAAAATAATTACAAGGCTTATGTTTTATAGGTAGTTGTAGAGTCAAATGAGGGGTTATGAGCAGAGTCTTTGGGCAGGAAACAAGAGAACTTGTAAGGATTAGGTCCAGGAACATCTAGTATAGAATGTGATCTGACACCTATATCACTGGGGGATAGTTTAGGAGACAAGAATAGCCTTATGTATTAGAAGGTAGAGGGAAAAAAAGGACTTGTTTTATATATTCCACATGTAATCTCTTTACCTTTTTCTCCTAGATCTTTAAGCATGAGAATGAGAGCATAGTCTCAAGGTACATATAAAAGTTGCCTTTTTGACTTTCTATTTCAAAAATTGGCATTGGAGAATTAGATTAAAATCTCATCAGGAATGTAAGACATCATAAAGATCCACTGGATGTTGAGATTCAGCAATAGTTTTAAATGATTAGCACATCTTAAATCAGATTACTTACTAATACCTCCTTTTTCCTAAAGAATGTCTATTCACAATTCTTGATACCCTTTTCTTTTTCTTTTTTTTTTTTAACGTTTATTTATTTTGGGGACAGAGAGAGACAGAGCATGAACGGGGGAGGGGCAGAGAGAGAGGGAGACACAGAACCAGAAGCAGGCGCCAGGCTCTGAGCCATCAGCCCAGAGCCCCACGCGGGGCTCGAACTCACGGACCATGAGATCGTGACCTGAGCCGAAGTTGGACGTTTAACCGACTGAGCCACCCAGGCGCCCCCCCTTTTCTAAACTTTATCAATAATTCACAGAATCTCCTAACTTCTATAACCTTATAAAAGGATAATGAATCATTTTGAGTGTAAGTTCAATATAAATTATTTCACTTCCCAAAGAGAGAAAGAAAATGTCATACAAAACATTCTAAATGAAAGGACTGATCCTGATCCCACGCTATTCCAAAAAGAGGATTCATTCAAACACATCCATTAATCTTTCTCACAAAGAGAAATTTTGCAAGAGTTGGCCAAGGAAGGACAGATAAAATAACATGGAACTCCTTTGCATGATTATAGTACTTCTCTAGAGCATGGTTATTATTAATTTATGACTTTACACCTTCCGCAAAGACTATTGGGAATAAATTCCTTTAAGTGTTTTGCTTTTTTTTTAATGTAAGTTCATAAATAAGACAATATATTCCAGGAAAAATTATGGGGCATTGTGCACTACTTAAATTAACCCCTGGATTTTCATTGACTTCAGAAAGCAAATGGGTAAATGATAAGTAAGGCAAGAGTTATTTAATCAGTTCTATACAACCCCATCTTAAAATGCTGCAGCACTGGGGCGCCTAGGTGACTCAGTTAAACATGCGACTTCAGCTCAGGTCATGATCTCACAGCTCGTGAGTTCAAGCCCTATGTCTGGCTCTGTGCTAACAGCTCAGAGCCTGGAGACAGCTTCAGATTCTGTGTACCCCTCTCTCTTTGCCCCTCCCCTGCTTGTACTCTGTTTCTCTCCCTCTCTCAAAAATACATTAACATTAAATAAATTAAATACATTAAATAAACATTTAAAAAAAATACTGCAGCATAAAACCACAAGACTTCCAAATGACCAAATGTTTAACAAGAAGTCAAAGGAAGCTGTCAAGATTTTTTTTTAAAGTAATCTTTATACCCAACATGGGGCCCAAACTCACTACCCTGAGATTAAGAGTCTCATGCTTTACTGACCGAGCACCAGCCAGACACTCCAAAGGAGCTCCCTATATTAGCACTGAATTAGGGGACCCCTGTGATGCATAATACTCATTTCATTCAGTGCATATAATCCCTTATGTATCAAAAGAGATCTTTTATTCAGGATTAATCAGTATTAAAATCATATGTAGTATGATATAAGGTGACTCCTTGTCAGGGAAGAATACTAGAATTTTCTGATTTGGAGATAATACCAAAACAGCAACACTAAAAAAAATGACAAATAAGTTTATAGGTATTGCAACTGTCAAGTTTATCTTAGAAGAAATATCTCTATTGCAAATGCCAAGACCATGCTGGTGAAGCTACACATTGGACCATAAATACACAGGTTTTATGTATTAGTTATAGCAACTGGAAGTCCAACTCTGTAACTCTTCACAAAGACTAACTCTTTCATCTTAAAAAGGCAGAAAGTAATACTAAGTTCAAGCAGAGTGGCATTCAGAAGAAAAAACCATGTTTGTCTTGTAACTTCTCCATAAGTTTTGATAAAAAGATATATTATTTTATCACTTAATATTTATGCCTATAAGTCACTTAAAATCCTTAACATCATACTCTATTACTGATTTAAACAGGTTGACTGGTTAAAGAGAAAGACATGTTTTTGGAAGCAGATAAATCTAGCTTTCAATCCCAATGCCTTCACTTATTAGCTATATGAATTTATACATATTGCAAAACCTTTTTGGGTATCAGTTTCCTCATCTGTATAGGGATAAAGTTATATAAACTGTAAAATAGTTTCAAGTATATAAAATATGGAAGTAAAACAACCAGCAGATCAACTCAGGATCAGTACTGGCTAAAATTGGTTCTCTCCTATATTCTTTCCTTTATCTACTGTTGAACATAAAAACCATGTTGAGAAAATGAGAAAACCACCCATCTTATCAATTATTCAGCTCTAAAAATTTACTCTGGTACATCTATTTAGCCAAGGTTGCCTAGAAAATAGATCCTGAGACAAAACTTAAGTACTCATGCCTTATTGGAAAATGCCAAAGTGGCAAGATAAGGCAAGGAAGAACCGGAAACAAAGAGATGGTGCATTACCCAGAAGTCTGTGCTTCATTAGTAGGCACAAATGTTCTCTCTGTTACTTACAACATCAACAAACTATAGAGTAACAACACTATGTTCCAAAATGGATGTGGAAGGGAAAATGGAAAGGGACTTTTCTGTCTGCTTCCACATCTTCCACTGGTCAATGTTTGCCCTTAGGGAGTTCCAATTTACTCTTGAAAGGTCAGACAGTGGAAGAGCCCAGACTTCCATGGAGAGTGGATCTCCTCAGCAGCAGCTGGAGCTGAACAAAGAATCAAGGGCTTCAGAGACAGATAAACTTGAGAATCTGAAGCAGCACCTAAGAGGTGTCAAATAGTATACCCATGGTCCTTGTGATCTTTTCTTCATCAGATTTGCTTGAGTTTCATATGGCAACAAGTTCTCTTTTTCAAATCCTTTAACCTCTTATTGTTGGATTTTAATCAGACATGGATGAAAGAAAGCTTTCAATATCAGACACATATGTGTACAGGTGTCATACAATTTGAAGTACACAATGGCAGATAACTTGGAGTATCAAAATTAGATATTGACATGCCATTCTTGTTGTCCAGTATTGAGCTGTGCAGCGTTGCAGTTGTGGGCAATCTCAGTGCTGCATACTTGGTAACACAAAGTTCTGGCTTATCCTGAACTTTCAAAAGAGGTTTATGGTTAATAGTGATTGGAAATTTTAGCCTTAAAGGCATGCTGGAAGAATTCTTGACTTGTAGAAAAATAGCAAATGTCTTAACTTAATTTTGTTCCTAGTTCTAAGATATACTTGGGTACCAAACAGTTGAGGCCTCAGTGCCTTCTGGCATTGTACAGCTCAGTACAACTGTGAGAAAATGTACTCTCTTGGACTTTGAACTCAACTCCTGATTCTTCTGAAAATATGTCATGTAGATCATTCTAATGCCTCAGAACACCTTTTTCAGTAGGGAATGGACAAAATTGGTAATAGTCACACTTTGAGAAAGGAAGGAAAAGAATAATAGAATGCCTGATAAAAAATCTTATTGTGTTTTTGGTTAGATAGTTCAGTTTTTTTTTAGAACGCACTTCCTAGAGGTAATGATAATAGAAGCAGAGCTGCAGCAACAGAAATAAGTGATTCTGTAAGCTCTAATTTCACCTATTCAATGCATTCAAGTGTTCTAAGATTCCTGTAAATCTTTACATAAGTTCACCACTTCTATAAGATGGAGAAAATAACAGTTGTTTTTATGACTGGTAGATTTAATTGTGGAGTACTTAGAAAAATGCTGGGCATTTGCAAAGTGCTCAAGGAAAGTTGGTTATTTTTACTATTATTATTTAGCAGTAGTACTGGTAGTATAAAGTTATATAACACAGAAGAGCTTGAAGAAGAGAGTCATAAATCACACCAAGTCCACTTTATATAAATATTCATCCTTAATAACGACTAAACATTATTTTGGCATGTTTATACATATGCCTAGAGATAGAAGACTACATACATACAGAAAATACATAGGAGACCAAAATTGTCTCCCAAAAACTCTTATTCTAAAATAAAAATAACAAATTTAACTGAATTTAAATGTAACAGAACTGAGAACTGAAGGGAAAGTAAGGGGATTACTGAATGTCAAATCTTCTCTGGAAGATCTAATAGATACTGGATCCAAGAACCAAATACTAGTTCTTGAAGATTAAGTCCTCTGAGATTAAGAGACAAAATTATAAAAACCATTTAAAGGGGAGTCTGGGTGGCTCAGTCAGTTAAGTGTCCAACTTCAGCTCAGGTGATGATCTCACAGTCCATGAGTTCAAGCCTGTGTTGGGTTCTGTGCAGACAGCTCAGAGCCTGGAGCCTGCTTTAGATTCTGTGCCACCCTCTCTCTCTGCCTCTCCCCTGCTCTGTCTCTCTCAAAAATAAACATTACAAAAATCTAATAAACCATTAAAAGATTGAAGTCATTAAGTATTTTTAATTTTTATGGTTTTTTGTTTGTTTGTTTTGCTTTAGACATTATCAGTTGTCTCCATGTTTTGAAAAATTAACAAATAAACCCATAACTTTTTCCATCTTCCATCCCCATTCTTTTTTGAAATATATATCATTAATCCTATATTTGCAAGGTTAGAAGACTCATATTCTGATCTTAAACTGTAATTCTCCAATCTCAAAACAATAATGTGTGTTTTATATTTAAAAGAACTTAAAACTTTTATCACTTTTGTGTTGCTTGGGCTTGGTGCTGCTGTTTTTGTTAATGCTATTTAGTCTTTTGTTTTAAAGCCCAGCTTCTTTAAGTGTGACATTTGTTTCAATTCACCTCTTGGTTGTCTGGATATAGGTGCCATGCAGGTTACTCCTAAAGCTTATCATTTTCACAAAATCTCACCTTATACCTGAGGTTTTCTTTTAAGCACAACTGCAGTACTTGTAACCTGTGCAATGAGTTTAAAGACACAAAGAGGGCAATGGCATAAGGGGAAGTCTGAGAGAGTCCAAGCATGATTCAACACATATACCTTTGTTGGCCCTACAATGTAGAGATGCCCACACAAAGACCAGCAAGAGGTCTTTAGGTGCTAAGAGCAGCCTGCAGCTGACAGCCAGAAAAGAAACAGGGTCCTAGTTCTACAAATTCAAGGAACTGGTTTCTGCCAACAACCTGAATGAGTTTGGAAGTAAATTCTTGCCAGATCCTTCCTGTAAGACCCAAGCTGTTAACACTTTCATTTCACTTTGTGATTTTCACTTTGTGAAACCCAAAGTAGAGAAACCAAACAAACTAACCCAGACTTCTGACCTATAGAACCATAAGATAACAAATTTGTGTTGTTCTAAACTACTAAATCTGTGCTAATTTGTTACAGCAGCCATAGAAAATTAATATACCTGGCCACACCCAGCAGTAATAGAGGTTGGAAAATGTGGTCTTTCTTTAGCTGTGTGGCAGTACATGAAGCTGAAAAACCTGGATCAAATTGTTTGAAAAATAATGGGGAGGATGTGTATTTATGCAACAACTAGTCTCCACCATTGAAGGGAAAGGAAGGACTGAATTAATAAGGAAAGGGAGGAATAAAGTGGGTTTAGCATAACTCTCAAAAGGGTTCAAAATTATTAGGGACCTTTGAAAATATTAAACTCTTTATTTCTAATTTTGCCACTGTGCCTTTATAACTGAACAAGATAATACAATCAGTGTTCTCATCTTTCATGTATGAGACTGGCAACTGGTTGGTTAATCATTTTCTAAAAAGTCAGTTACGTTGATGAATCATAATAACAAATACATACCTTAAAGATTCTATTTTATCTTAAAACATACACATCCACTAGCCAATCTTTTTATGTAGAGTCTGGACCTTTCTTTGAATGTATGGGAAAAATGGTTTTCTTGCACTCTTTCTAAAATTTTCAGTTTGAGTTTCTTTAAAATGTAGCAAAACCTAAAGAAGCTTGCAATGCAATCTGAGTACCTAACCCTTCTAAGGGTTCTTTAGATACCCATCTCTCCCACAACTAACCCATCATCATTCCTTTTATCTGCATATCTTTATGCTTTTCAAAGTATCCAAGTTAGTTTTCTTCAACTTTCATTTCCTTTGCACTAATATTTCATCAGTGTATGTAATATTTATTAAACTATACAATGTCAACAATCAATACTACTTACATGTACACATTTGGCTGTTGATGAATGAAGAAGAAATGAGGAGGTGTACTACATTGTATATGGTACTTGGACCTTCTCAACAGAGAAGGTGTAAGTCAGTATATTTGTAGAGGAAATAGAAAGCAGTCCTTAATTTGGTGGGTCAGTTAAAAAGAGTAGGATAAGAGGATTTGCAATTTTTCACTACCCTAACAGAGAAACGCATGAGAACAAAACAAAATGGTAAATTATCTCTAATTATCACTACCTACAAGTTCCATTTCTAGCTTTATTGAGACCTTTGCCCCATACTTCCCTCAAACATGAAGAACCATCAATCAGTTCTCACACTCAAGAAACTGTTAAGGCCTGAAAAAAATAAAGTCATATTGTTTCCTTCTTCCTTGGAAAACTCTTGTTCCTTTGTGAGTCCTAGAGGCCAAGTAGAGTTTCTCAGACAAAGGGTGTGGTGAAGAACTCAACAAAAATACAAGATTCCTGTTTGTAGAAACTGGGTGGGATGAGACACAGAGCAAGGTGTGGGAAGAGGGAGGAAGGAGTATGAGATCCTATTTTATAAATGTTCCTGCTAAAATGGCAAATTTAATGCAAATTTCTGAAGAGGAAAAATAAACATTACTTTCTAGTAAAAAAATTAAAGTATCCCTCTTCATAAACTAAACTTTATCTGACAGAGAATTTCATTTATTTCCTGACCTCCCAAACTGACTTCATGTTTTAAAAAAAGCTCTGTTTTTTTTTTTTTGAGAATGATTTTTTTCCAGCACTATCCTTTAAGTTTCACTCACTGAATTAGTTTAATAGCTTTAATTTTTCTGATTTAATTTTAAAAATATTGATGACCAAATCTCAACATTAGACAAGATTTTTAAAGAAAAACTTATCTTTGCTTCTGACCATTTCAACAAAACTATTTCCATTTAAATTTCTCTTTCAGGGTTTTGTCTATATGCATACATAGTTTTAACATAATTGCAAACATAGTGAACACTTTCATTATATTATTCTTTTTACTTTTGACACTATACGATAAACAATCTCCCATGTTTGTTAAATAGTGTTGACAATTACCATTTGGGGGAATTCCTTTTCAAACTAACATATGCTTCATGTTAGGAAGGAAATTCTTGGTACCATAACCTTGACTGTCTTATTATGGCATGCAGATAATTGATCATTAGCTATATTTCAGAACTAACTGCATGGTCTAGAGTTTGGGCTTCGGAATCAAACAGGTTTTTCTTTGAGTCTGGGCTCTGCCATGTAATAGCTATGTGACTTTGGGCACTTTGTTTACCTCTCTGAAGTTGCCATTTGTAATTTGGGGGGAAAATAGTATTTAAGTCATAGAAAAATTGCAAATTTTGAGTAAAACGATGCATATAAAGCACTTGACCACAATGCTCAACACATAATATTTAACAAATGGTAGTTACTGTGAAATAATTAATATCTGTTCTGCATATCACTGTATATTCTTCAATTCCATTATTTATAATATTTCATAATTTAAAAATAAAAGTTGAGACAGAGGAGGAAGACCCAAATTAAGCTCTACCCTCTTCCCAATCCATTCTCAATTATGCCTGCTGCCTATCTCACCCAGTGCCTGCTATTTTGCATTATCATTTATTACATCTGAAAACGCTCTATCTCCTCAGATAAACTGTAAGGCACCCAAGACCAGGATACTATTATGCCTCTTTGCGGCTTAACAGGAAGATGTCATTACTTTTAGTCTGTTACTTCTCCAAAGCATTGTCTTTGTCTAGTTTTTCCACATTGTCCTGGATGCTGGCATTGCTTCTAGTTTGGTTCATTTCCTTACACCTTTTAACTGATTTTATAGTTTTGTCTCATCTTCCTTGGCATGGCTTAGCACATCTTCTAAATTAATGTTAAGAATATTTGAATTTAAAAAGAAGAGATTGTGGTGGAAAAAATGTAACTTTGGGTGGAGAATAGAGTATTTTAAACACTAAAGTGGATAAATAAATTTAAAACGTTTGTTTCAACTTTTTTTCCATTGTATTTATTTACTGTTACAAACCTTTTACTGAAGGAGTCTTAAACACAAACGTACTTAAAAAAAAGAGGTTTTTTAAAACATATGTGCAGACACCCAAATCTATATAATAAGCTCTTGCCCCAGAATCAGGGAATTTCACTAAGTTTGTCAGGTTTCAATCCTGATTTTTATGATAGGGCTCAATGGAATCACAAATTTTGTTGTATTTGACAGGTTTATCACTCAAGTCCCAAGCAAACCAAACTTCACTGACACAAAGACTGAAAGAAACCCGTTTTGATGACCACAGGAAGTCAAATAAAATTCAGACAGAACAGTTCTGTGTACATTCTTATCTGCAACCTGAAAGTACCATCTGTCATATGTCAAACCTAATGTTGACAATGGTTTCAGTTATCTACATTTTATTCTGCTGTTGCCAAAACAAAAGACATTACTTTTTAACTTGCTGGTTCCTTAACATACCACAGCTTACAACAGGGAAATATCCAGCTGACCACTATTCAGGGACTAGAGCCACAGAATATAAAAATCATAAGTGTTGGACGATTGTGTGAAATCTCAGCATCGTTTTCAACCTAATTGCACTTATGAGTTATAGATGGTTTCTAAACTGGTGAAAGCTTGATTTGTGGTATGTAGAGTTTGCTTAGGCTAAAAATAATATCTGATTAAAATGGAATTTGTAAAACTCAACCTCATAAACTTATGCTATGGTAAACCACAGTCCAAAGAAATTCATTGAACTGAAGTTGATTGAATTCATTGAACTGTGTATTTTTCAGGGCAGAACATGGGAGATAACCCAACTAGGGCCATTGTGAGGGAGGGACATGCCATGCCAGTTATGGCATACCCATAACTTCAATTATTAGGGAGGTATTTCTTCTGACTAGGAATAGTAAACAGTCTGATCAATGGCTGAGAATAATTACAGACTACGGAGAAGCTGATCATAAAAGAGAATTAAAAGAGATTATTCCTAAAAAGAGTAGGAACTTCCATTAGAGTCTTCATGAGCCAGTACAATTAAGTTGTTTGGAGCAGTGCCCACTTAGAATTCCCTTCCCCTCATCATTCCTTGTCCAACCCTACTTCTGTTTGCTTCCAGCATAAACTCAGGTCACCTCTTCTGTAAATCTTTGTCTGTTACTCCACATGGTAGTGGATCCCACCATCTCATGGCCCTTAGGGCCACACTTATCATAGTCTCCTGAGCGAGATCTCTCTCCTCTGCTGAATGCCCAGCTCTCTGAAGGCTGAGAACATGATCTGCTATCTTTAGATGCCCCCACCTTGACATTTAGCGTAATGCCTTGTATGTGGGAGGGTGATAAACAGAACGGACTCCTTCCTGTTGCGTTAGGCCTTTTCATAATCCAGCAGATGGCAGCAGTGCTGTCTTCAGCAGAGGCGAAAAATTTTATCAACATTCTGGTCTCTGCTCATTAATAAAAACACGCTGCACTTCCCTCTTTCTCCTTCATCCATGGCTAAGCCATCAACTCATAAACATTAATTCATAGCAGTGTACATGCCAACAATGTGTGAATGTCTGATTTGCAACTCTCTGTGTAATTATTTGAAAAATAGTGGTGGAAATTGTGAAATACAATAATCCCCATTTCCCTCTTCCTGCTAACACACACATTTTGAAACACATGGCATAAATAGATCACATATACATGATGAATAAGGTGTTTTCTTGGGGGTCGGTAGGGGAGTGTATTCTCCATTCGTCCTGATTCCAGCCTGGAAGGCTTTAACTACAAAAGAAAACAAACAAACAAAAAAAAAACAAACAAAAAACAAAAAATAAAAACAAAAACAACACAACAACAACAACAACAACAACAACAACAAAACCTTCAATCTTTCTTTCTATCCCAACTTAGCCTTCCCTGTGAAAGGAGAATCAATTGGTCTAACTGGTGGATGTGAGAAAAGTCACTAAGCAAGTTTACTGCAGCCTTTTCCTCTTTTTCTCTCTCTCTGGAGCTATCTATCCAGGGACCCTGACTTAAGGTCTGATCTCTATCACGTGGCAAATATCCAGTCCTTGAGTGAGGTCTGTAGTTACCATGCATTGCTGATGCTGGATGAGTAAGTGTGTCTAGTGGAAGCAAAGTGTTAGGAAGGCGATTGAGGCTGTGTATCTAAACGCAGTCATCAGACCAGATTTTGATTAGTGAACAGAGCTAGCATTTTTATTTCCATCAGTATGATTCCTTTGTCTACCCTTACAAAGGAAAAGAGAACTGTTTTATTTGGGGTCCTCACAAACCCCAACGAATGGTATTCAAAACTGCCTTATGTTTTTAAGCTCTAAAAACAATTTTACCCTCATTTGTTGTACACCTAAATATTTTCTCTTGTTTTACAGCCAACATTTAAATTTAATGTGACTTAAGATTTCTTCCTTTCAATCAGTAGCTACTTCATTAAATGCTGGAATTAAATAATATTTAAAAAATAAGTTCTCAAAGACTACTCTTTTTTGCTACAAATACTTGTCATCAAAATCAGTAAGACATAGCAACTAGTCTTTGCAACAAAGTAACTTTAGATGGGCTTGACATTTCACTTACCCAGCCTCCCCCCCAACCAGAGAAGTTTTCATTCCTTCCAAAAGTAGTCTGCCATACTTTCAACATTTGGTTAACCAGTTGAAACAAAGCACACTAATTTACCTCACTGAATAAAATGCTCAAAAGCATTTTGCTTTCTTGACTAGCCAAGTCTTATAGCTATATATATATATATATATATATATATATGTATACTCTCTTTCTTAATGAGGCCTTGAGCAACTAATTGTTTCAAGGCCTTAGAGTAGTCTCCAATATTCTCAAAATAAACCTTGACATTTTTAGTTGCTAATCAGCTACAGCTGAAGGGAAATTTCAGAAGTGTTAATGGGATGGGCCAATGATGTATACATTTATATTTCAAAGCCAAAAATTCTCCCTTTATATCCCCAAATTAGCATAATCCTTAACCAATCTTAAGTCAAGATTCAAACAGGAACATTTGTAGCCTCTTTACTGCTTTCCCAAAATCTTATAAAGAGGAGGAAAACTCATAAACTAAAAATACTAATATTCTTCTTTTTTATCCTGGTTTGTCTTTGTTTTTTATTTTTTGAATTTTTGAATTTTGAATTTCATCTGCATAGATTTGAATTAACCAATCTATTATTCATGATATATTCTCATCATTGGTGTATTCAAGTTTGGATTTATCTAGTTAGTTATTTCATTTATAATTTTAATAATGAGATATTTACCCATAGTTCCACCACTCACAACAAAGATTCCTGTCCTCAAGGATATATGCAAGACTAATATTCTAGTGGAGGCAGACAAATTAAACAACCAACATATTTTAAGTCAATATAGGATTTTCAAAGATAATAAATGCTTTGAAACACACATACACACACACACACACACACACACACACACACACACACTACAGCATATAGCAAACATGGGAGAAAGAGACTGTAGTATTAA
The DNA here is from genome assembly GCF_022837055.1 of Prionailurus viverrinus. Taxonomy (NCBI): domain Eukaryota; kingdom Metazoa; phylum Chordata; class Mammalia; order Carnivora; family Felidae; genus Prionailurus; species Prionailurus viverrinus. Next base: position 116,765,720 of record NC_062564.1, read on the forward strand.
ATTAATCAGAGTAGGCTTCATTTAGAAAGCGGGATTTAGTCAAAGACTTGAAGGAGACAAAAGTGTTATCCAAGCAGATATCTGGGAGAAGAACATTCCAGGTGAAAGGAATACCCAAGGAAAGATCTCAAAGTGGAAGAGTCCCCTGTATATGTGAAGAATAGCAAGGAGTCTGCTCTGATTGCTGGAGAACTAGGAAGAGAGTAGAAGTCAGAGAGGAAAAGGAAGGTTCTAGCCTTGTATTCATTGTATGGACTATACTTTTTACCTTGAGTAAAATGGGGAGCTATTTCAGGATTTTAAGTAGAAAAGCGTCATGTTATGATTTGGGTTCTAAGAGGCTCACGTAGCTTATTTGTTGACAATAGATTCTAAAGGGACAAGAATAATGGGAAACTGATTAGGGATTCTAGTACTCAGTGGAGGAGGTAAGAAATGGGCAAAATCTGAATATATTTTGAAATTAGAGCTAACAAGTTTTCCTGGAAGATTAATGTGAGGCATGAAAAAAAAAGTACTCAACAATGGTTTTCCAGTTGTTATAAACAATAGTGGGACAAAGTTGCCAGAACTGAGATTAGTGAGGCATAATTGTGCATGGGTGAGGATTAGGGGTTCATTATTGGACATGTTGAGTTTGAGAGGTATTGGACATCTGAGCGGAAATAATAATGGATGCATGAACATTAGGTATGGAAGAAAGATGGTCTTACAGGTGTGAATATGAGGTAATTATTGTATAGAGGACATTTAAGGCCATGAGTGTATATAAAAAGGAGGCAAGATGGGGAGAGAAAACAATCTAATATTCCAAATTAAGAAGTCAGGAAGAAGAGGATTCAACCAAGGAGACTGAGAAGAAGCAATCAGCACAATGGGAAGAAAATGAAAAGAGAATGACATTCTGGAAACCAAGTGAACAGTTTATTAAGGAAGAGTGAGTTATCAGATGTGTCAAATGAGACTCACATGTCAAGTTAGATGAGGATTGAGAATTGACCATCATATTTAGGATCATGGAAGTCACCGGTGACCTCAAGAAGAACAATTTTTGGATTCATGAGGGAGAAAGCTTGCTTAAATTGCTTTAAAAGAAAAAGGAAGAAGAATTGAAATCAAGGAGTAAAGGTAACTCTTTTGCTCCAAAGGGGAGCCAAGAAATGGAGTGGTAAGTGGAGTGTAAAATAAGTGAAGAGGAATATTTTTTAAGATAAAGAGAAAAAATTGTGTATTTATATATTCATGAGAGTAATTCAGTAGAGTAGAAAAATTTTATGATGATGGTGGGATAAGGGAATATTGCTAGAGCAATGTCCCTAAGCAGGCAACAGAGAATGAGATCTAAAGGGTGAAGAATGCGAGGCTGGTAATATATCTGAGTTTTTATGAGGGCAGTAGATTGGAAACATTTTAGGAGTTGAAGAGGGGGAGGAACAGAGAACAGAACTTAGGTAATGTGCAGAGCCTGTATGGAGTGTCTTTCAATTTTTCAAGCACTATTTATATAAGCATAAACACTCCACTCTAAATTTAGTGTTTACCAATTAATTACTCAAAGTATAGATTACCCAAGATTTTCCATTCCATTGCTTTACTCTAACTTCCTAAGAATTGATAAGAAAAAGAAATGGAGATAGAACTCAAAATCCCTATCAATTTGAACATGTTTGGCAGATCATCAGGTTAAAGATGGGTATAATATATATATTTAACAATTTTCTGAGGACTTCACATACCTATGTTATTCATATTTTCCATTGTCATAGCATTTTCAAGTTTCAAGTCTGAGTATAATTCTATGGATATGGAACTCAGAATGGTAGTTTTTCAAAAGAACAAATAGATTTTGTGGAAATCTGTGATCTTTGACATAATTAAAAGAAAATAGAGGTCCAGTTATTAATCACAATAAACAAAGGCGTTCATAATGACCGAGTTAGCAGCAAAGAAGCACATTTCTTTTTGTGAAAATAATTGACTGGCTGGAGATTTGCTGGTCCAACAAGATAGTGTATGGACTTTAAAAGAGGTATCTGTATTCCTTCACATAAAAAGACCTCCAATATTTCCCTAAGGGGGAAAAAAAAGAGGCTGGTTACAATGATATGTCTAGTATGCTATCAATACAGAATTACAGAAAAAGTCAGATGGCATTCCTAAGATAATATGCAACAAAATATAAATGACCCCTTTATAGTGGTAGGAATTCAAGTGATTATCTTACTCCCTACACTTTTTGTTATTGCTGACATTATTTCCAATATTAGCTTTATAATTAGGGGAAAAAAGTATAAGAAAGTATGAGTAATAAAAGAGGCAATAATCAAGAAAATAACAAATTTATCACACAATTATGTAATGTTAATGAATAGTTCCATCTATCATCACAGAGCACAGACCTAGAATGCTAAATTTTAAGCTTATTTCTATCACTGTCTTGCTTGTGTGGCTGCAAGCAAATAAAAAGGTCATTTGTATGAGGATTGTCTCTGTAAGAAAGATAATAAAGAGTGATCACACCAGGGGGTGGCAAATTAACTAATCAGTGCTTGAAAGCAACTTTGGAAAAGTGATGTCAATAATTTTGAAGATTTTTTTTTAATTTATGGTTTAAAGTCTCTGCTTTTCCAAGAAAAAAATTCAGAGCTTCAGAGACTTTAAACTCTAAATGCCAAACTCTGCCCTCAGTTATGTGTGTGCAATTAGCTGCATGTGCCTAATTGAGGGCAGAATTTGGCACATAAAATATGGAATAATCTGGAAATTTTTTAAATCTGGAAAAAATTAAAATCTGTTTGATAAAATAAATTATGATGTGACCCAATTCAAATGGGCTTTGATGTGTTTAAGAAACAGTGTTTTCACTTATGTGAGAAAATACAAATTTCATTCAGCCCAATCTAGAACAGACAATTCTTGAGGATAAGAGCGAAGACAATATCACCACCAATCTTTCCTCAGGGTCACAAAGATCGTGTCTATTAAAAGCAAGTATGGGGGCGCCTGGGTGGCTCAGTCGGTTAAGCGTCCGACTTCAGCTCAGGTCACGATCTCGCAGTCCGTGAGTTCGAGCCCCGCGTCAGGCTCTGGGCTGATGGCTCAAAGCCTGGAGCCTGTTTCCGATTCTGTGTCTCCCTCTCTCTCTGCCCCTCCCCCGTTCATGCTCTCTCTCTGTCTCAAAAATAAACGTCAAAAAAAAAAAAAAGCAAGTATGCGTTCCTTTACTATTAATGAATGCTTTGCACAACAAAAGAAAAAGGAAGAGAAGATAGCATGAGAGGGGAAGGGTTTGCATATGAATAATCTTGAACTTCTCAGAGAATTCATAACTGAGGCTTTTACATGCAACTGGTGTACTTTTATAATCTACAAATCCCCATATCTCGCACTCCTTACACACTATTAGAGTGAGCTCTTCTGCAAATCGAACCTTCCCAAAGTCATCTATCAAAGATAAAATCAGCCCAAACAGAGTGAACTTTCAGCTTTATGTTTTTACTGCAATTTTCCTTTCACGTGTCATCTAAAAGAGACCACCAAAGCTTGCTTCTAATAATTTCTGAAGCCACTTTCAATTTTTCATTTTAAAACGGAAATTGAAAAAATGTAAATTAAATTCCATACTCAGATACTTGTCATATTCTAAACTTTTTCTTTCATGTCACATTTTAAATTCTGACCTATCCTTTTATATCCTTTCCATCTCACCAAGCGAGGGGTCAGAGTGGAGAAATAACAAAATCCACAACTATTCTCCCCCATTTCTGCCTTTAAAAAAAAGTTAGCTGTGCAACGTGCATAGTGTTCATTCTTCTGGCTGTGTGTGTTGAGCTATTTATCAACCCACAAAGTATGATCTGTTTCTCCTTTATGGTCCTTTCAACACACACAAAAAATTGGCATTGCTTCTCTGTGCCCCTCAAGAGAGTCATCTGGATTATAACCACACTACCCGCGGGATTAAACCACTTGTAAAGAAGTAGAGTCTTTTGCATTTGGATCTTGAAACTTTGAAAACAACCTTAAGCTATCCTCCTAAAAATATTAAAAGGAGCATTTTTGTGTGCTTTTCAGGCATCTTTACAAGTTCTTGTGAAAGGATAAATGTGGGTGGCTTGCATTTTATATGTTCATTATTTTAAAATAGCTTTGCCTATCACCATAGATATGGTTACAAAATCAGAAGAGAGAAGCCAAAGTCTTTCTAATGGCCTTCCCCTTTTTTTTCCTCTATGCACCAAAGGCAAGATATTTCACAATTAAATATTAATCTGGTTTCTGCCCACTGCTTCAACAATGAAAACTAATGTAACTGGTCAGAGGCTCAATGCTGCCCATCTCCTCCACCCAGTGAACCACAAAACCTACACTTCAGCTTAAATTTTTCAAGAGATTGGTCTATTTTATCAGAATCTAAACAGTATTTGTTTCATATCCTCAACCTAAAAATCCCCTCTAATATCAGTTAGAGTGCTACTCTCTTTAAAGGTAAGTTCCTAGTTTCATAGTATATTTGTTTGGTCGGACTACCATAGCAAAATACTAGGTGGATTAAATGACAGGAATTTATTTTCTCACAGTCCTGGAAGCTGGAAGTCCAAGATCAAGACACGAGCAGGGTTGGCTCTTCTGAGGCCTCCTTAGCCTATACTCTTCATATAGTCAACCATGTGTGCATGAGTGCCTGCTGTCTCTCTTTCTTCTTAGGAAGACATCAGTTATCCTGAATTAGGGCTTCACACCTAGGGCCTTATTTTCCCTCATTCACTTCCTTGAAAATCTAATCGACATTTGTGGGTTGGAGCTTCACTATATGAATTTGGGCAGGCGGGACATAATTCAGCCCAAATACCTAGTTTAACTTCCTTACATTAATGTCATACATACTTCATCCAAGGAGTTGTGGCCAGGCAAACATTTGGTTAGGTGTTTCTCAAGGAACTTTACATTTCAAAAACATGCAGGAGTTTGCATGTTATTGATTGAGAGTACTTTTGAAATCTTACTTTTCGTCAATCTGTGGATTTCTTGTCTTGAGCAGAGTATGAAATCAATAAATAGTTGATAAATTAAAGAGTCATGACCTAATCAGTGAAATAATAAACTGAGTAAATGATTCTGTCACTGGCATGGCAATTTTCAGATTGCAACATTCCATCACCCCAGTGGTCATGATGTAATTTTATAACTCAATGTACTTCTACTAATTCTGCAAATGCAAAGGTTTATTAACTATAAATGCATCTCCAATAATTTCTTTATCCCAAGTAAGTTTTCTCTGGGATTAAAAAAAATAAAAAGAAACACTTTTTTTAAATCCTCTACGACATTAGATATAATTAATGCAGTGATTCGGTGATTCATGGACTAAATCACGAGAAATGCCCCAAGGAATTATGAGTGCTCCACCTGGCCCTTCCATGTAGGCAATCCCTAAGCTCCTCTCACCAGCATGTTTCCTCTCAGCTCACTTTGCAGACATTCTCTTGATGGTATCAACCATTTCCATAGTTTTCCTCTCACCTTTCCATAGATGACTGCCAAACTGAGCACCTAACAGCTCAACAGCTTGCTAGGTTTCTCTACAGTGTTGCAGGAACCTCACATGGAAATCACCTTCTTCCAAAAATATGATTATCATATGAAGGTTGTGCTACTGTGACATAAGAAATGTAATTAAAAATTTTTATATTAAAAAAAAAAACGAATTCAGGCTCCACATGGGGCTCTGTGCTGACAGTTCAGAGCCTGGAGCCTGCTTCCGATTCTGTGCCTCTGTCTCTCTCTGCCCCTCCCCCACTTTCCCTCTGTCTCTTTCAGAGACTGTCTCTCTCTTTTTCAAAAATAAATAAACATTAAAAATTTTAAAAAAAAAGAATATATATTTGGTATTCATCTCTGCTTCTTGGCACAGAACTTCAAAAACCCTTGGAATTTCTTGAGTGGCAAGGGTGAAGGGAACATTCTTTCTTTTTTAAACAGTTTTTTTTTAAGTTTATTTATTTATTTTTGAGAGAGAGCTTGAGCTGGGGAAGGGCAGAGAGAGAGAGAGAGAATCCCAAAGGCTCCTTACGGTCAGCACAGAGCCCAATGCGGGGCTTGAACTCACAAAACTGTGAGATAGTGACCTGGGCCAAAACCAAGAGTCAGACTCATAAGCGACTGAGCCACCCAAGTGCCCTGGGATCATTCTTTATTATTCACAAGTCCCTTTCAAACATACAATAAATGTATGCTAATGAAGTGACTTTTGGATGATGGGTGCTGGTTACCAAAGGAACTGACTGGTGAGATTAGAGGATTGGAACTTGCTTTCAACCCCACGCAAGATCTCTAGAAAAGGAAATGAGGCTGGGGATCAAGTTAATTGCCAATAGCCAATGATTTAATCACCCATGCTTAAGTAATGGAATCTCCAAAAGCAACTCTAAATAAGGAGATTCAGAGAGATTCCAGGTTGGTGAATGCAGCCACATGCCAGGAGAGGGGTGTGCCCCAAATTCCACAAGGACAGAAACTCTTGCACTCAGGATGCTTCCAGACCTCGCCATGTACCTCTCATCATCTGACTATTTATTTGTATCCTTTAAAATATCCTTTATAATAAAACAGTAATAGTAAGTAAAATATCTCACTGAGTTCTGGGAGCCATTACAGAAAATTACACAAACTAAGAAGGGAATCATGGGAACTCCCAATTTTAGCCAAGCCAGACAGGAGTACTTGGAGATCTACTATTTGTGATTGGCATCTGAAGGGGGTCTGGGGGGAGGGATGGGAGGCGTCTTATGGGACTGAGCACTTAACCTGTGTGGCCTGTGCCAACTCTGAGTAGTTGGTTTCAGAATGAGCTAAATAGTAGGACACCCAGTTGTGTCAACAGAGAAATGGAGAGGTTCTTGGTGTGGAAAACACACACATTTGATGTCAGAAGTGCTGTGAATAAGCAATTTCCCTTTAAAGATGAAGAGCATTATCTTCTGATTCAGACTGATCTGAATTCCAACACAAGTGCCTACACTTGCCAGTTGGTGACCTCAGGAAAGTTACTCAAGCTCTCTAAAGCTTGAATTAATTAGTCATTAAAGCAATGAATTAGCTAAAATCTGTCTCCATAGAATCACTGTGAAGATTAAATGAAAAGATTAAAATTAAAAAGATGTACAGTAATCCCCCCTTCCCAATGGAAGATACATTCCAAGACTCCCAGATCCCTCAGTGAATGCCTGAAACTGTGACTGGTACCAAACCCCACATATAATGTTTATTCCTATACATACATATACCAATGATAAAGTGTAATTTATAAACCAGGCACAGTAAGAGATTAACAGTAACTAATAAAATATAGCAATCATAACAATATACTGTAATAAAGGTTATGTGAATATGGTCTCTCTCTTTCTCAAAATATCTTATTGTACTGCACTCACCCTTCTTCTAGTGATGATGTGAGAGGATAAAATGCCTACGTGATGACGTGAGGTGAGGCAAATGATACAGGTGTTGTAAGGTAGAGTTAGGCTACTAATGACTTTCTGACATATTGTCAGGGGATGTCAGGGGATGTCTGACATGTCAGAGGATCATCTGTTTCTGGACCGCAGGTAACTGAATCCAAGGAAAGCAAAACTGCGGATAAGGGGAGGGGGCTACTGCATTTAACATGCACACAATAATTTAGAGTGCTACAAAACTAAGAAAAGGAAAGAAAGAAAGATGAAAAAAAGAATAAAAGAAAAGGTAAAATATATATATATATATTATATATATATATATATATATACATTATATATATTCTTTAAGTTGATCCATTCACATGGTTTAAAATTTTGTCAAATTCTGCTTCTCTTTCTTACCCTTCACAACCAATCAGTAGGCAAATTTTGTTGATCTATTGCTAAAATATATCCCTCATACATGTCTTGTATGTTGACCACTTCAGTGCAAACTTTTATTGCTCTTAAGCTGCATAGGATGACTGGTCTAATTTTCTCCTGTTTTTCTTCCCTCCAAACCTCTCTCATTATTCCTATTCCTGTCCTCAGACTCTCCTTCACACAATTCATATATATATATATATATATATATATATATATATATATATATATTACCTTTTAGTAACTGACTCTGTCAATTCAAAATCTTCCATGGTCTTTTCTTGCAAAGAATATAAACTAACATTAGTCTATATTTTGGTGGAAATGTTTTTTCCATCAAAGCCCAAAAAGCATCCTAAGCTTCAGCTGTAAAGGACATATTGGTCACAAACACATACTGCAGAACCATTCTATGCACTTCTATTCCTTCTACTCATATCATCCCCTGCTTCTTATATTCACCTACCCAAATTCTACCCACTGTTCTGATATGAGAATGATTATTCATCCCAACTAACTCCACATTCTTCTCCATGTGCTGAATGCACTGAGAATACATAGAGTGATCAGTCAGATACATGGTTAGTCAAAAAGACATTTAAACCTTGTTGAAATATTGGTTTTATTATTGGTAATATTGGATTAAAGCATGCAGCTTGATCTATGACTGGAAGTATTTTCTTAACTCCCTTCTCCCAGATCTACATATAGATCAGAACTTTTCCTCTAAAGGAGAGTTGAGGTCTTCAGAACAGAAACACTTATCCAGAATCTCTCCTGTACCTGTTAGGCCCTGGGGCTGGGACCTCAGAAATGTGGGCCTTCAGTGAAGGCTCTGAAATGCCCTCTCCTGGCCAGATGCCTTGAACAAGGGACATTTACCTCATGGAGGAGCCTAGGAAGAAACACACACTTCCTCAAGACAAACAGATCTCAAAGAGGAGAAGAGGAACTATATTTAAGCCAAACAAGTGCAAATGACTCTCTTCTCAGTTTCACCAATCAATTATGTCAGTATTCTTGCTGGGTGGGTGTGATAAACAAATGGAAGAAAGGTCTCAAGTTTCACTTTTTTTTTTTTTAATGTTTATTTTATTTTTGAGAGACAGAGAGACAGAGCATGAATGGGGGAGTGGCATAGAGAGAGGGAGACACACAATCCGAAGCAGGCTCCAGGCTCTGAGCTGTCAGCACAGAGCCTGACGCAGGGATTGAACCCACAAACTGTGAAATCGTGACCTGAGCTTAAGTCAGACGCTCAACCAACTGAGTCACCCAGGCGCCCAAGTTCCACTTTTTAATACAGTTTCTACTTCTTGGGTGCATGTGGGCAGAAATACTGGAAGAGGGAACACGTTGTCCCACCCACCCCCTACCTTTCAATGTTTAACTTTGAAACTTTAAAATGGGCATATAAAACAAATTGTCCTTCTGTAGAAAAGTTGAAAGTATAGCTAACTATAAAACTGTATTGAAAATGTAAATACTGAAATGAAACAATTAGGTAATAGAGGGGAAAAACAAATTTAAAAAGTTGACTGGCCAAAATGGGAGCAGGAAAAGACAGAAAACATATGGAAACTTTGTGTATGTGGGTTTTTTTTAATTATTAGGGCACATGTGGCCAAAAAATTAAATATAAAAGTTTGTATACATTTAAATATATTTGCATTCCTTTTTTTCTCTGTAGTGAGTAACATCATAAGATAGATTTGTGTTTTATTGAGTTGCATTGTTTGAATTTCCTGAAAGGAAAAGTAAAGACTGCTTAACATAAATAAAAAATATTTGGGGCTTTTTCCCAACATACTATAAAATTCAGTTTGGTATTATTGCTGCCACTACTATATTGTCATGGTGTAATTGCAGTTGAGAAAAAATTGAATAAGTACCTGAAAACAGGTACTTGAGTTTTTCTCATAAAAAAATATGTATATTATATATTATATAATATGTAATATACATATATCCTTAGTCCTGAAATTTCTCATTCTCATTAAAAATTTTTTTCAATGTTTATTTATTTTTGAGAGAGAGAGAAAGAGAGAGAGAGAGAGCATGAGCCAGGAAGGGCAGAGAGAGAAGGAGACACATAATCCAAAGTAGGCTCCAGGCTCTGAGCTGTCCACATAGAGCCTGATGTGGGGCTCGAACTCAGGAACCATGAGATCATGACCTAAGCTAAAGTCAGATGCTTAAATGACTGAGCCACCCAGGCCCCCTCTCATGCTCATTTTTAAGTTTAAAGGTAACATTTTCTTAGAAAATGAGAAACGATTCCACTTATTCATTTGTGACTTACCCAAATATTTTTAAACCATGCTTTTTAAATAAAAAATAGGCTTGAGGCCTATTTCACAGTTCATGGGCTCAAGCCCTATGTTGGACTCTGTGCTGACAGCTCAAAGCCTGGAGCCTGGATTCTGTGTCTCCCTCTCTCTCTGTCCCTTCCCCACTCACGCTCTGTTTCTCTGCCTCTCAAAAATAAATAAAAAACGTTAATAAAAAAATAGCCTTGATATGTATTTATTTTTTGTACTCAAATGAGTCCATACTATGCTTTTGAAAGGGAACTTTGAATTTGACCTGCATTAAAAGCCTCTTTGATATATGAGGGGGACAAATACACCTAGAATTATAAATAGCCAAGCTGGAAAAGCTTTAGGGTTGTTTTCAAATTACTTCAAATATTGAGTCTTGCACTAAATCTATAGTAAAACTCCAAATTCTTAAATTAGTGAACACACAAGAATCTTTCTTCACATTAAATAATTAAGAGACAATATAAATGAGTTAATATTCAGTTATTCATTTTTTTTTGAGAGAGAGAGAGGGTGCAAGTGAGTGAGGGTCAGAGAAAGATAGAGAATCCCACGAGGGGCAGAGAAATGGGGCTCACCCAAAGCGGGGCATGTGTTCATCTCAAGTGGGGCCTGAGTTCACCTGAAGCAGGGCTTTTACCCAAAGCGGGGTTCATGTTCACCTGAAGCAGGGCTCTAGCTCACCTGAAGCAAGGCTTGTGCTCACAGACTGTGAGATCATGACCTGAGCTAAAATCAGATGCTTAAGGACTGAGCCACCCAGGCGCCATAGTTATTTTCTGTCTACCTTGTGTCAAGAACAGTTTAATGGATTTTTTCACAGTAATGAACAAAAAGGATTAAAATTTAGCTCTGACGGAACTTATACTTAAGCAGATCATAAATAAATGAAACATAATACATACTATGCTGTTGCTAAGTGCTACAAAGATAATATAAAACAGAACTTGGAATATAAAATATTTCAGGGAGGTGGAGATCACTACTATGCTAAAATTGTTTATCAGTTTTCAAAGTTCAGTCCAGTGAATGGTCAGTTTCAGGGTTTTAGTAGCCTTGGCCCTAGGACAAAGGCTAATGGATCTATGTCAGATTAGGAGATGGTGAAAGGGAACCTTGAGCCTGACATTCGTTCACCATTGTTAGATACCCCTCCTTTAGAAGTGCTGATTAGACCTACCAGGGATATAAGAACAAAGTAGAACATATCCAGGTACCAGCCTCGGGGAAATCAGCTCTGTTCCCCATTTTACCAATGACCAAACAGACCTCAAAGGATTTAAAACAGATTCACCAAGTTTAGTTAGTGGATATTAAGTACCAAAAAGTGCTATTCAAAATGTGGTTCTTTGATAGCAACTGGTTCATAAATTTTCTCGTTCTCAACAAAAGAAGTAAGAATTTAAGAAAAAGTGCTTAGAAATGTTGTGGCAATTTGATAGAGCAGTTTTAAATCTCTAATCATCTCATAATTAAAAATCAGAGCTTTTTTTGTCCTTACATTTTATTTTCTAGTAATTCACTTTTTTATATCTTATGAAATAATCAACCTAGGACAGGTTGGAAAGTCAAAAAAACAACCTAGTTCTGCACAGTTAGTTTGAGAAACACTGGACCAAAATATTGATCCCTTGACTCAAAGTTATTCTACATACAACCACATACTAGCATGAGTATCTTCTATGTGCTAAGCACTGTATTAAGGGCCACAGATTCAGAAATGGTCTATGTCTTCATGGAGCTTACAACAGAGTGAGATAATAAACAAATGAATGAGCTCTGGGCATGGAGAGTCCAGTGTTTTCCATCAGATCTCATTGCCTCCTGCTTGTGTGGACTGAAATCTTAGATTATGTGCCTCTTCACTACCACTAGTGCAGACTGTCTTATGGAAACAATGTTTGGGAACACATGCATTACCCATGGTGACTATCTATGTATTACTTTTGAAAGAGACCCTACTCTGTCTGTAGAAGTAAGGATCTTGAGGAATGAGATCAAGGCATTTTTTTTCATATAAAAAATATATATAATAATATATACTATATATACTAAATATAATATAATATAATATAATATAATAATATAATATATATAATATATATATAATTTTAATCTTGAGTTTATAATCCTTAGATTAAATATTATAAGTGGTAATGAGAATAAGCAAATTCTTTAAGAGGTACACTTTTTTTTTAATGTGGGAATCTATAAGTACTATAGTATTTAGATTTATGAAGAGGTTTAGCCTAGGATGATGGTATTCTTTTTGCATTATTATTACTACTATTATTATTATTATTGTTATATTTTATTTTACTATCTTTTTTTAGTCAGTGGTTTGTACACATATAAAAGATAAAAGGTTGAAATAAAAAAGATGTGTGAGACATTTTGAGAGATTTTGAAATGTCTGTCCAGTGGTCTCTGCTTGGGTGAAAGAGACTAAAATTCATCTGGCAGTAAATTATCAAAACTAATTGATACCATCTAGAAAAATAGCAGAGCTATTTAAAGAGGGTTTAAGTAGACATTTGATAGCCAGGGGGGAAAAAATCAAATAAAACTGTTTAACTGAATGGGGTAGGCAATAGCTAGTGAAGGTGTCCCAATATTTCTCAAGGCAAAATAGAATGAAAGTCAGGGATAATACTTTTGGCCCCACTGTCTCTGTCACTGTGGATAAGTGGACTTGACATGTTAACAAGCAGATCTCAATGATGCTATGAGAGCTCTGTTTATCCATGGAATGGTTCATTCCTCTGAAAGAAGAATGTCTGATAATTTTGCAACTTGCATTGAAAATTTAATCTTTCAAAAAAGTTCATTAAGCAATGAAGAGAAAATCCAACCACCAGTAGCTGATTGCTGATAAAGGGAAATCACAAGTATACACATGTCACTTCCCAGCTCCAAAACCTTCAAAGACCAAAAATTTTTGGCTAAATAAAGTACTAACAGCAAGGCTCCTCTACAGTTTGGCTAAGTTTCTTTTCCAGGCTTAGCTCCCACAATTTATTTACAAGAAAAGAGATGGGAAGGATAAAGAAGCACATGTATCTGGGAATGTACTATAAGCCAAGCACACATTATGCTTTTCCATTTTACCCTCACAACTCTTTCATCATAGAATTATTCTGAGGGTTGAATAAGGTAATTAGTGTCAAGTGCTTCACACAGGTGTTCAAATTAATAGAATTAATGTGCTTCCAACAGTGTTGAACACATAGTAAGGCTTCAATAGAATGCAAGCATTTATTAATGGTTTAGAAGAACATAGAAAAAGAGAACATGGACATCTCTCCTTTAGAATGAGGAAACTGATGACCATAAGTGTTGTTTTCCCAAAGTGCCAGCAGTGCTAGGATTTTATGTGACTCACAAGTTCTTGTTCTTCCCACTATACCAACCTGTCTCTGCTACGACACTCTATTCTTCACCTGAACTGGACTCAAATTTTCCCCCAAATATATCATATTTTCCCAACATTTTACCTCTGTTCATGTTTTGACCTCTCCTGTAATGTCCCTGCCTTCATCTCTACCTCCTGAAAAGTAGAGGATGAGCAGGAACTAACTGTCCATTCCATAGCTCTCCAATTCATGCATTTGTCAACTGCCTGCATGATCCTCCACCTCCACCTCCAGCACCAACAAAGCAAATGTACTGACTAAAGTTAGCCTGGTTTGTTTGTTGTTGTTTTTATTGTTGTTGTTATTTTGTTTTGTTTTGTTTTTCTGCATTATGACATTATTATTTCCAAATTTTTAAGGGCAGAGGACAGACTCGTATTTTTAACTTATTCTAACATTTATTTCAATAAGTAATTATTAAATTCTCCATGTGCCAGGAAATGGATATATATCAGATTATTACATGAACAAGATGGAAAAAAAGAGACCTATGCCCACAAGGGCTTAATACATACTAGGTGACATTCTGTCCTGTAGATACAGCTTTACAGAAAAATAAGACCCATCCCTAAAAATTCATGGAGCAAACCCGTTTAGATTTAAGCTATTAATAGCTCAAATAACTCAATTATATTTTTAGCACAACCCTCAACCCAACCTAATTTGGAGAAGCCATATCCCTATGCATTTTTTTAATGAATTTTTGGGTGTAACACTTGGGGCTTATTTTTCTTATCCTTTAGATTCTCCTGTACTCCTCTCCCCTAGACCATTCACTGGAGAAAAAATACAAAGACATCTCAATCTTGGAGATTTGAAAAGCAATTTTTCTAGACTTGATAAGAAGCTGCTCATGTAAGACCTATTAAACGTGCTTGTCCCAGACAACATTGCTTCCTCACAGACAAAGAGATTGAATGGTTATAAATTCTTTTTGGCATTCTATCCTCACAAGTGTTGACGGTTCTCCCACTTCCTCAAAGTCAAGTGATATTTGATTAATTGGAAGCTTACATTGCTGTTTTATTAATCTTCCTCCTTACTTTGCATTTCTTTGTGTTTTATCCTAACACCAAGTCTTTTTTGTCAGATAACTCATAGTTTATTTCTCTACCACACTGTGTCATTAGGACTTAGCTCCCTAACCATAGACTATCTTCTTTTGGATGTTAAGTGTATGTGATTGCTTTCTGAGGATCATTAAAGTGCTTTGTCTTAAAAGGAAATTGTTTGGCCATTTTATACAGAGTATTGAATGTCACTTGAGTCATTTCGGTTTATTTGGTGGGCTCTTAAAGCAGATTATTTTTAAAAAACAGACATTTATTCCTAACACCATTCAATTATTTGAAACTCTTTAGAAAAGTATGATCTTAGATTTTGTAGTCACCCTGCCATAGTTCAAAGTTGTAATAAGAGTTTCTTTCCACTGATGAATACATTTAAGGCCAGGGCTAGATTCCTGCACCGTTTCTCCTGTGAGTCAAGTGTGGGAATCTGCAGACATTGTTAGACTGAGATGTGAAGCAGCTCTCCATAGGCTGCTTTGGTGCACTTTGAAAATGACATTTTTCAATTATTCTACATTCGAACTCTCCAAATGTTCCCCATTGCCATTAGAATTATGTATTTAATTCTGGATTTTAGGGAGATTGTATTATCTCCCCACAAAGACTGAAAACCTTACACCTTCAGGACCCTGAGTGCATCTCCAAATGCACTTCTTTTCCCCTCAGATTCCAATCATGCGTGCCTTCTGTCTGTTGTCTCTGCCAAGCTCATGCCCATGTCAGCCATTGAACTTACACTCCCTCACCCTGGAATGTTATTCCTTTATGTCTCCATGTGGTAACAGCTCTTTTATCCCTTAGGCCTTGGTTCTGATGGGATGTCTTCAGAGAAGCCCTTGCTAACACTCTGTGGCTGAATGGTCCACCCTGTTCCCATCCTTCCCACCCCCCTCCACCATCTCTCTTTATCCCACCAAACCTATTTTGTTGCCCATCACTTCATTTCATAGCACATATCAATATCTAAAGGATTTTTTTGTTTGTTTTACTCATAATATGCCACTTTCTACCAGAATGTAGGCCCCACAAAAACAAGGACATTTTCTCATCTGCAGCTGTATTCCCAGCACTCAGGGTCTGCCAAGGTAACTGCTAAATAAATATTTGGAGAGTCAATAAATACATATTTATTTATAAGAGAGACTGAGCATTGCACATGGTAGAATCAAAGAAAGAAGGTAGTTAATGGCAGCTGTGGTCTTCACCTTGCTGCTGAGTAACTGAGCAATGCCCTGCTAGTCAATCCTCAGCATTGTGGTTAACCTGGGCCACCCCCTTTGCCAAGATGGTTTGGAGCTAATGTGAGCCATGGAGGGGTCTCACCTTCCATTTTTTTTCTTTCCAGCCACTTACAGCACTATCTCTGAAAGGGCATCTTATATATAACATTATCCATACCAATATGTTTCCATTGATGTTTTAGCGGTTCATAAGCCTGTCCTGATGACCAGATATCCCCTGGGAAATTTGAAGTTTTTAATAGGGTGGGCCTGGAAGCAGTACAATTATTTCTGAGCTCATTTCACCGACAAGTGAACTCAGTGCTCTGTCTCACAGTCACCTCTAACTACAAGGGTGTTGGGATATCTGGTCTCACTGTGTGCCCAAGTACAAAGAAGAAATGGGTTTGGTGAATATGAAGAGTCTCATATTCATTGAGCCATATTTTTCTGATGGTCAGGGTTAACATGGCAGGTCACTGCACACATACAGGAAGACTCCCTCTTGGGTCCTTGACCTGGACTTCCTGGCTCGACATGGTGAGGCATTGCTGGTCGAATAAGTTACTGCTCCGAAGGCCTTACTACTCAAGTGAATGCAAACATAATTCTGGAAAGAAATATTAAAAAGCTATATAGGCCACATTCAGGCTTATATTTTCCAATCTAGGTTTACCTTCAATAAAACTGACATTACAATTTTCTGATTCCTGTGCCTAGTTCTCAATCAGCTGCCATTTTGAGGGCAAAGGATGTGATTAATTCCCTCAAGCCCAACATATGGAGGCTATTTGTCTCTTTCGGAAAGACAGAGCTAGGAATATATTTAGGCAGACTAACTTTTGTAGTCTTTTTTTTTTCCTTCCATGTGTGGAAGACTCTTCTTAGGACTAACCACCCAGTAATGTAATATTGTTATCCTATCATTTAACACAAGTTTATTCAATCTCTCTTGGGTTTCCCAAAAGAATTTGTTAGCTTTCTTTCTCTGAAGTAACAAATTACAGTTTGAGTCTGCCTCATATACCACATCAATCACTTGTTCAGTCCCTGGGACTGCTAAATGATTGACCCAATTGGGTTGTTTTAGCGGCCCAATCATTTGGATTTGGGGTGTTAAAACAACTGAAGTGGTCTGACTACTTAGACTTAAAATGCCTGACAAACCATGATGAAGACTAAAACATTCAATTTAACTGGAAAACAAACAAAGTTGTGGAATCTTTTAGATGTGTCCACATGTGTGCACAAGCACAAAAAGTGTCTCTCAGGTTCTCATTGTCTCTCCCCTTCCCTCTTCTCCCTTCTCCTGCCCTCCTTTTTCCTCCTCTCACCTCCACTCTCTCTATCTTTTCATCAACCTCTCTCCCTCTCATCTCTCATGTTTCTCTATCTCAATATTTTTTTCTTTCTTTTTTTATTGAGATATACTTCACATGTAACATATTAGTTTCAGGTATATAACATATGATCACCACAAAAAGTCTAGTTAACATCTATCACCACACATAGTTACAGGATTTTTTCTCGTGATGAAAACTTTTAAGATCTACTCCCTTGTCTCTTTGTGTCTTTACCTCTTTCCTTGTCTCTCTCTCTGAGTCAGCAAATATTCACAATGACAAAATGTGCATTTTTTATTAGCAGTGCTTCCTTCTCATTTCATCCAACATCAGAATCTAAGAAAGACTAAAAAGAAATGGTTACATTTGTTTACTTGAGGATTGAGATGAGTCATTGAACTAGTTCACCCTGCATAAGAAGAAACAACTTGATCTTGGCACAAGGAGTTGAGATATAGGGAACACCCCTGAGAATAAATTGGTCTCAGCATATTACTAAGATAGGGGAAGCCTCTCTGTAGCCCTTAACACTAAACTATCTACGTCTTCAGAATAACAACTTGAAAGTTGCCCTGTTTATTTATAATACAATGTTATCCTCTTGGAAGCCATCCTTATCCTTCACCTCTCTTCATCTCTAAGTGCTTTTGGCTGTGGATGTTTGGCCAGGGTCCCTCAGAAAGTGGAAAATCATTGACTTTGTGAAGATCCAAGCCCCAACAATGATTACCAAAGTAAGATAAAAGCTGAACAATTAAAAGTAGCAAAAGACACATTAATCCATTAGCAGAAAAAAAGATTATCACCTTCTAGGCTTCAAGTTAGCTTCTGATATCATGAAGTTATCCTTCAAGACTGGGAAATTAAAGTTGTAAGTGCCCCTCATGTAAATGTCACATCAGTGCAGAAGATACAACTGGGTTGTCCCTAGAGGTTCAATTCTTTGTCATTGACAAAGCAACAGGTGTTAGGGGAACTCCATGAGCAGCTCTCCAAAGAGAGCTTGTTGAGATTGTTGACCATCATTCAAGATTATAAAATCCTTATTTTGAAGAAAGTCTCAAGAAATTATCTTTTGAGATTTTGGCTTATCAAGGCATGTTACTCTCAGTACTACTGGAAATAACCATTCTCAAAACACAACAGAGCTGGGTCCAAGAGAGAATGCAAGGACATAAAATTCTCTGTAATGTGTGTGAAGGAAAGAACACAAAAAGTCTTAATTAAAATACTGTGATATTTGGAAAGTACTTTCTATTACACAATAGATTACTCAGTACATCAAATGTTTTTTTGAAACATGGAACAATTTAATCATAAGATCATTAGTACATTGCAAAATGGTTTTGTTTCTCTTCCTTTTGATTTCTTTTAAAATAAACTGACAATTGTCCTGCTGTCAAGACTTACTCTAAGACACCATATGCTTTGAATATTTTATTCTGGACTTTAATTAGACCTGAAAAACTAAATAGAGCCTGAGAGATGAGAAAACTTTTTGTATTAACTTATTAGATTTGAACATTTCATTTTAATGTCCATTAATATCAACTTATCAAGTATAGGAATCCATGCACAACACTAAGAGGATAACATAATACAGAAAATTTAACATCTTAAGATACTCTATAAATGTTCAGAAATGAAAATTGGCCCCAATTTATTCATAATCTTTGAGGATCCCATATCTATAAATAGAAAAATATTTTGTTCACTGTCTTCTTCCTTCATAATTCTTTTGGAAACTATTGTACTTATTACAATGAGGTCATATATTTATTTTCACAGCTTAACTCAGCCGTAAAAAAAATATTTTTTTTGTTTAATATTTAAATGTGAAAAATCACATAGTGATGATATGTTAAATAAAAAAAAACATTCTGGGACCAGCACCTTCATTCTTTGTTATGGACTGACCACTGTAAGTAATTTCTTCCTCAGAAATGAATCAGGGAGGAAAACACAATGGCTGTTTAGGATATATTCTGTAAAAAGTGTGTTGCTAGTTGTTAGGTGAAGCAGGGCACTCCACAGTTTACTTACAGAGATAGGCTGGTTCCTTATACTATATACATATTATTCTTTACTGATCCTTAATATGTAAAATTACAGAGAATAAAATAACAAACACCCATGTATCCACCATATACAGTTAACAAGTGCTAATAGTTGAATATGTTTACTTAGGTTTGTTGATGTCTCTTTTTTAAATTCAAGTATAATTAGCATACAGTGTTATACTAGTTTCAGGTTTACAATATGGTAATTCAACAATTCCATGTATTACTTAGTGCTTATCAAGATAAGTGTACTCTTAGTCTCCTTCACCTATTTCACCCATCTCCCCATCCATTTCCCCTCTGGTAACCATCTGTTTGTTTTCTATAGCTAAGAGTCTGTTTTTTTGGTAGGTGGATGGATAAAGAAGATGTAGTGTGTGTGTGTGTGTGTGTGTGTGTGTGTGTGTGTGTGTGTGTGTTTACATATATATATTTGTGTGTGTGGGTATATATATACACAGTGTATACATATATACACAGTAAAACCTTGGATTGTGAGTATACTTGTTCCGCAAGTGTTCCTCAAGATGAGCAAACATTTCTAATAAATTTTAACTTGATAAATGAGAGATGTCTTGCAATACAAGTAGTACTTGACACCAAATGTCACATGATCACAACTGAGCCAATGGTTCTCTCTCTCTCTCTCTCTCTCTCTCTCTCTCACTGAGGGATTGAGGGTGATCATCACCCATGCTTGGATGCTTGGTCTCAGGCCCCACTGAAAAATCAGTGATTTTTCAGAATGTTGGAAGGTACCCACAACTGGCACTAGTGTATTCTTTGTCACTTCAAAGCACCTATGGACAGTCTTTTGCTTTTCCATATAAAAGAAAGCTTAGGAATGCTTTGTTTCATTCTAGGTCAGGCTGCCTGCAGATATAGACCCTTTCCTCTACTGCCTTATTGCCAGTTACATTAAATATACCATATGACAAGATTTTAAATTTTATTTAATGTTTTATTTATTTTTGAGAGAGACAGAGACAGAATGCGAGTGGGTTAGGGGCAGAGAGAGAGGGAGACACAGAATCTGAAGCAGACTCCAGGCTCTGAGCTATCAGCACAGAGCCCAACGCAGGGCTCGAACCCACAAGCTGTGAGATCATGACTTGAGCTGAAGTCGGATGCTCAACCAACTGAGCCACCCAGGCGCCCCAATTTTTAAAAATTTTTTTTAATGTTTTATTTATTTTTGAGAGAGACAGAGACAGAATGTGAGTGGGTTCGGGGCAGAGGACAAGATTTTATTAATACTATACTGTAGTCAACAGCCGTGCAAGAGTATACAATGGCCCCCAAGCAGAAAAAGGTTGAAAAAGAAAGGCAGTAAGAAGGAGCTGATTACAGTGGAAGTTAGGAAAGAAATCATTGAGAAATATGAACATAGTGTGTGAGTGGCCAAAATTGCAAGATTTTATAGGAAGTGTATATCTGCCTCTCATCTGCATAAGAGGAGGAGAAAATGGTGCAGGAATCCCCTTCAAATGAGATTAGGAAGATGTGTAAAATGTAGGAAACTGCGCAAAATTTTATAGAAAAGCACCACCCGAATAAGGTTGTAGCAGCGCAAGCAATGAATCTGTTTAACGACAATGCAATGTCACATTTCCGCGAAATCCTCAAAAGGAGGCAAAAGCAAGTGTCTTTGGGTAGGTTCCTTGTTAAAGTTACAAAAAAAGAAAAGGATTCCACTGAGCCAATAAATAATGATTCCATTAGTGAAAGCGAAAGTTGTCCCACACAACCCTCCTCTATCTTGTGTCTCTCACACCAGCCACAAATGTTTTCAAAGATAAGTGCAGGTTAGTTTATTTATTTTTTCTTTATATTTTCTTTATTATTTTATATTATATTATAATATTGCAATCATTTTTATATGAATATTTTTGGGTTGTTGAATGAATTGTTTGAGTGTTCATTATTTCTTATGGGAATATTCGTTTTGATATACAAGTGCTTTGGATTACAAGCATGTTTATGGAACAAATTATGCTTGCAGACCAAAGTTTTATTGTATGATGGAATATTATTCAGCCATAAAAAAATAATGAAACCTTGCCATTTGCAACAACATGGATGGAGCTAGAGTATAATGCTAAGCAAAATAAGCCAGCCCAAGAAAGACAAATACCATATGATTTCACTTATATATGGAATTTAAGAAACAGAGCAAAGAAAGCCATAAGGTGTTTTTTTAATTATTCTTTTGTTTCTTTTTTTAATAGATTTATACGAGGACATTTATTTTTTTAACTTTTTTTTCCAAGTTTTTATTTAAATTCCAGTTAGTTAACATATATTATAATATTAGTCTCAGGAGTAGAGTTTAGTGATTCATTAGTTGGAAATAACTCATTATTTGAAAATAACACATTAGTTGAAAATTTCATTGTATACTTACCTTGCTACATTTCCCTCCCTCTAACCCCACAGGAAATGTCTATCTTATATTTGGTATAAATCCTTTCCATCCTATTTCTTCTTTCCATGGAAACAGAGATAACCAGTTCCAATGTATAGGACTGTTTTACCACAGTATATATGTGCTTCTTACTTTATACTCATTAGATTTTTTTTTTTGCTTTATCAGTGCCAATACTTATATATAGCTCCCTTCTTTTGATTACAATAACCTATTTCATTAGCTAAATATACCACAATTTATTTATTCACTCCTCTATCGATGTGTATTTAGATCTCTTCCAGTCTTCACTATTAAAGTCAATGCTCCTCTTAACTGTCTCCTCATGCACACATCAAAAGATTCCCTGTGGTGTTTACCAAGAAGTGGAACTGACAGCTTGTCAGGTGAGTGCATTTTTAATAATACTGCTGTTGTCAAAATGCTTTCCACATGTACACTCCCACCATCACTGAATAAGACTCCTATTTTTTAAGTCCTCACTTGGTATTTTCAGACTGCAAACATTTAGAATTTTCAGATCTTAAAACTGTTGCTTATTAAATGCTATGGCATTGTATTTCATTATTATTTTAATTTGCATTTTAATTATTACTAAACTTTGCAAAGTTGACTAGCTATTTAAATTTCCTCTTTCTTGAACTGCCTCTTCATGTACTTTACCCATTGTTATGGGGCTTAAAAGGGGTTTGTGTGGAGAACAGGTTGGAACTATAAACCAAATTAGCAGTGATTAGCTATTATAAATAAATTAAACATGCTCAGATGTATCTGTTAATTTTTAATGAGCATATTCTTAGGCTAAATGTAATCCAATGCATCTTATAACTTTTTTAGTATTACCTGTGCTTCACACACCCAGAGGAGATATAAAGATTGCTGTATTATCTAGAAGAATGACACTCAAATTCCCCTCTATCCTTCAAGTTGACTTCTTTGACTCTTCCAAAAAATATAGTTGTAGGATTCTGAGATGGGAGTGGGGAAAAAAAAAAGGCTATTTCAGATATGCAATATCTTTTCCATGTCTTCTAAAGATAGCTTCTTTAATTTTAAAAAATTAAAAAAAAATTTAATATTTATTTTTGAGAGAGAGAGAGAGTACAAGCAGGGGAGGAGCAGAGAGAGGGAGACACAGAATCTGAAGCAGGCTCCAGGCTCTGAGCTGTCAGCACAGAGCCCGATGTGGTGCTCAAACTCACCAACCGCAAGATGATGACCTGAACCAAAGTCGGACGCTTAACCAACTGAGCCACCCAGGTGCCCTATACCTTTTTAAAGGAAGGTAAACCATTTATTTGTTCACAGTATGTGAGCTTAATCATTAGTATTTAATCCAACAAAGCAAGCAGGTACCCCTCCATAATTATCTTTTTGTATTGGGTTGTCTTTAACCTATTGATTTGTAGGAGTTCTATATGTATTCTAGATATTAATCTTTTGTTCACTATGTCATAAACATCTTCTCTCATTCTTGTTTATTGTATCTTTTGTTGTTTAGAACTTTATAATTTTTTTAATTTTTTTTTAACGTTTTTATTTATTTTTGAGACAGAGAGAGACAGAGCATGAATGGGGAGGGGCAGGGAGAGAGGGAGACACAGAATCGGAAGCAGGCCCCAGGCTCTGAGCCATCAGCCCAGAGCCCGACACGGGGCTCGAACTCACGGACCATGAGATCGTGACCTGAGCCGAAGCCGGACGCTTAACCGACTGAGCCACCCAGGCGCCCCAGAACTTTATAATTTCAACATAGTTAAATGTATCAATATTTTTTTTTCCTTTAGGATTCATTCTTTTTTTGGTTACTTGTTTACGGTATCTTCTCTACCTCAGTGCAATGAAGATGTTCTTTATATTCTTTGAAAAGTTTGTAAGGTCTTTAGTCAAATAGAATTGAATACATGCATGTTCTTTTCACATTCAGATAGGCACTAATTTCATCATCATTTATTATAGTTTGACATATAGTAATGAGACATCTCTCATGAACTGAAATCCCACAAATATAAGGTCTGTGTGGTTTTGGTTTTTTGTTTGTTTGTTTCTGCTTTCTCCTTTGTCCTTTTGATGTATTTGCCCTTTCCTGGGATAACACCATATGTATATAGATTCTGTATGTACATAAGTATATAAAAATTCTGTGAGTATATAAGTAACTCTTGATAACTAGCACTGCATATGTGTCTTCCTCCCCCTTCCTCTTCAGCATCAACTCTGTTCTTTTTGGACTTATGCTCTTTCATATTTATTTTAGAATCAATTTCTCAAATCCCATGAAAAACACTGCTGAAACTTTTATATAAATCACATTGAATTTATGGATAAATTTGGAAAAAATGAAATCTTTATGATGTTGAATCCTCCTGCCTATGAACAAAACACACATCCTCATTTAATCAAGGCTCCTTGTAAAATGTTTCAAAACTATTTTATAAATTTACCCATGTAAAACTTAAATAACCGTTTTCAATTTATTTATAGTATTCTTATCTGTTTTGTTATATAGTAAATGCTTTTTTAAAATTTCTATAAGATTGTCAAAGCATTTATTGTTGTCACATAGGAACATTATGGATTTTACATATAAATCTTATCCCCACCATAACAATTTAACTGGAGACACCTCTGCATATTTTTGTGAAATCTTATCTATAAAATTGTGTTTTTTTCTTTTTATGTGTAATTTGTACATCTCTTATGTCCTTTCCTTTTCTTATTATAATTATTAAAACCACCAATACAACATAAGTAATATTGGTGATAGCAGTGATTTTGAGGAAGACCAATCATATTATCTTTTCCATTCTTTATGTTTACTAATAGTTTAATAAACAGCGTTTATTATGAAAGAATATTGAATTTTTTTTTTAAATTTTTTTCAACATTTTTTATTTATTTGTGGGACAGAGAGAGACAGAGCATGAACGGGGGAGGGGCAGAGAGAGAGGGAGACACAGAATCGGAAACAGGCTCCAGGCTCCGAGCCATCAGCCCAGAGCCTGACGCGGGGCTCGAACTCACGGACCGCGAGATCGTGACCTGGCTGAAGTCGGACGCTTAACCGACTGCGCCACCCAGGCGCCCCAAAGAATATTGAATTTTATTGAATGCCTTTTTTTACATTTGTTGAGATGGTGGTATATTTTTATCACATTTTATCTATTAATGTGCTGAATACATAAAAAATTTTTCCTATTGTTGAACAATTCCTCTATGCTAGAATAAATGCTATTTGGTAAAATTGCTGCTACATTCAATTTGCCTAACAACTCTGGCAAAATTGGCCCAGAAAGAGAGATAAAGTATCATAATTCCACATCTACAATTATAAATTTATGTGACAAAGCTGAGCAGAAGTTAGTTTGCACATGGCTGGAAAGTGGCAGCACTTTTGAGTTTCTCTCAACTCAAAATGTGAAATGTTAGTCTTTTGTTCTCAGCTGCAGATGCTTAACCACAATTCTGAAGATAACAAGGCATCCCACTGAGTTCCTAACATCAATCTGGTACAATATTTTGATTTCCTGTATATTAATCTTATCATAGCTGTGATCTTCACTGTGAGTACAACTAAAGAAAGAATCTTTCTTTCCCCCTAAATTTGCACCATCTCCACATGCTCTTCATAAAATTTCGAAAACAGTCATAATTGGATTCATTTTTAAGCCTTTTAAAAACTTGATACATGAGTTGACTCAAAGTCATGTTAAATAATCACTTTCTTTGAAAACCATAAGAACTCTTAGTAACTTTTAAATGAAGAATATATATGATCTACTATGTTTATACTAGGAAACCAAAGTCTAAGAAGGCTGTAAAAGTCCCACTGTTCAGTCTATGAAGAGTCAGCAGTGGAATTGTACTTCCATAGGATTTCTAGCTAAGCTTCTTGTTTGATTTTCCACTGCACTGATAAAATGCAGATGGAGATCTGATACCTTGGTGATATTAAAGATTAGCTTCAATAATATTTATCAAGTGATATAGTAATATCATTTCTTCAAAAGAAGTTAAGCTAACAAAAGTCTTGGGGGTTTTGTGTGTTATTGTTTTTCATGGATGTAATTTGATTCTTTATATAGCAACACAGAGCTTCAATTTGGGAATATGTAGAAATCCAGTGAGATACAGTCATAAATATAGTCAGTTAAAATTTTATCTCCTTAAATTTTAATTTTATTCTTTTATAATTTTAGTCTTTTAATTTAAATTCAAGTTAGTTAACATATAGTCTAGTATTGGTTTCAGGAGTAGAACCCTGACACATACAATACCCAGTGCTCATTCAAACAAGTGCCCTCTTTAATATCCATCACTCATTTTAGCCCATGCCCCCATCCAATTTTATAATCTTTTAGTTGAAGTTTGATTTTATTTCCACACATTTTCATGGGTTCTACTTTCAAACTGTGTCATGGGGACTCCTAGCCATGTAATGCAGGTGCCTTGGGGGCTATCTAAGTACACAGGTGAAAAGGAAACCTAGTTGCTGGAGTTCTGGGCCTACACCCCTTCCTCTTCATTTGGAACAGTTCTGATTCTGTCTGTGGTAGGCACTGGACTGAAGGATAATATTTCACTAAAAAAGTGGTTCTACATCCACTATTTCAAGCCATTTAATGAGCTAAAATGTTTATCTAACTCTACACCTTTTATTATAAGCCTTTATAGTACAAATCGGTTATAAAACAATAGACTATATAATCTGATGTCAAAGTCTTGCCCATCTGAAAAAAAAATTTCTCAGATAGCACTGAACAAAGATTATGCTTTGTTATATTTGTTTATTTGATAGCTTATATAGAGTTTAGTGCCTTGAGAACCAAACTGGAAACATTTCCATAAATAACCCAATGTGCCTTAAAGAATTGGTGTAATTCTTTAAGGTATAATTCATCTTGAGCTTTTAGTTATTGCTAGCATCTTTAATTAACCTGGTTTGGGTCCTGATACTAACAACTTGCTTTTATTTCTGACTGACACAAACAGTATATAAACACTCATCAACACAACATTTTTTTAAATCCACATCAGACCTGTAAGTCAGTTCAACAAAAGCAGCGTTTTGTGGCATTCTGCCTTTAGATGCTTTTGTTATCCATGTATTAGATGTTATTTAGCATTAATATAAGACATGTTCAGAGTCACACGTCTTTCTGGTAATGATCATGAGGTCAGAATTTAATAAAAGTTGTGAACATGGGCTCTGAAGTTTGAACCTTTGCTCCTCCACTTACTAGCAGTGAAACTCTGGGCAAGCAACTTAACTTTCCTGTATCTCAGAGACAATAATGATGTCTATCTCAGAGGGTTGTTGTGAGGGTCAAATGCAAAAACACATATAAGTCACGTGGAAAGGCATCTATCATACACTTTGCATATACAGTTCAATATGTGCTCCTGTGAGCCAAGTGAATTCATTCTTCTGGAGTCCTATCACACAGGGATGTGTGTGTGTGTGTGTGTGTGTGTGTGTGTGTGTGTGTGTTTTATCACATTTTGCAGTTGTATAAGTGGGGAGGGAGTTTATATCAGTGAGTATGCTATCTGCAGAAGGCCTGATTTCTTGAAAATATAAGTTTGCTTTCAAGCAAAATTTAAAAATAATAATACCAAATACTTAAAGTTATATTACACCTCTTGTCCTAGCAGAATTATTCATTATTCCCCTTTTCATCTTCAAATGCATCCCAGTTTGGGTGATCAATTAGATGGTCACTATATTTATGTAACACTTAGTAGGTGTTTTATGCAATTTACATATATTGACTCACTTAATCTCCATAACATGTTAATACAATAGGTGCTGTTATTATTTCATTTTATAGAGAAGGATATCACAATACAGAGTGGTTAGGAAAATTATCCAAGGTCAAACAGGAATAGAATGAAATTTGAACCCAAGGAGTCTGGTTCCATTCATCTAAAGCCTTAACCTCTATGTTACTTTATGCTCCATAAGGCTTGTTACTTGTTTTCCTTTTCCATCTTTGTTATACTTCTAAATGACCATGTGGTCATGAGGACAACTTTTGGGTATTCCTGAGATGCAAATTTATACATGAATTTAGGCCTTCAAATACTTTGATACTCAGGGATATTTTGGTCCAAACCTTCTAGAATTGGTTGTTTGAATAAGAACTCTTGTGGATGGAAGACGACAGAGAAAAAAGAAGGAAAGACAAAGTACTATCATCAGACACATTTGTAGGAAACCAAGCATTTATTCTCCCAGGGCCATGCTGTAGAAAATGGGTGGTGGAAATCAGAAGAGAGAGTGAGTTAATATTTAGAATTTGGAGATGATTGAATTGCATGACAAAGAAAAAAAAAGATTTTCATGTTTGTGTAAAGATTATGATGTTTGAGTTAGGAGAGCATTCACTGCAAGAAGATACGTTATAAAAGTGACTTTTAAAATAAAGGAGAGAGTTCAGCTCCCACTCCAGCACTGGAAGCCAAGGCCATATTTCTTAGCTGCTGCCAAGAACCACCGACATGTGTCAAGTCTGAGATCTTTAGTCACTTAAACCTGCTGTGGAAAGACAAATTCACATCCAGGGAATTATGTTAAGAGGACTCTTCAGTTTCTTTAAACTTTATCCAAGGAAAAATGGCTGCTATTCTGTTTCACTTATCTTAGACATTTCAGTTCACATTTCTAGACAGCTTTGGAAGTTTTTCCAAAGATATTCAAAAGTCCAAGAATGGCATGGTGTCCTCCATTTTTCACCAGGTTATATCTTCCCTAGTCCCAATATATTGCTATGTTTCTAATATTCATAAAATCACAACTATGTCTTAAACATTTTTGACATAATTTATTCAGGTGTCTATAGCTTTTCAGTTTCATCTTAAGCCATTTTATTTTTTACATTTTTTGAATAAATATTTGTTCTGATTTTCTTCTTCTTTGCAAGATTCACTACAATTACTAGTAAAAATACGCAAGTATATAGAAACTTTTTTGGAATTCAAACTTATTTCCAAGCTTTTTACTTCATATTACTCTTTCAACATAATTAAGAGGTGTGTTGAGGGTCCCCCAAATCACCCCCAAGTTTGATGATTTGCTAGAAGGACTCACAGAACTCTACATATAGTTTTACTCATGGTTATTATTAATTACAACAAAATGATATAAAGCAAAATCAGCAAAAGTAAAAGGCAAATTGGATAAAGTCCAGGGGAAACCAGGCATGAGCTTCCAGAGTCATCTCCTGGTGTAATCACATGGATATGCTTAATTCCTCCCAGAAATGAGTTGTGACAACAAACGTGAAATGTTATCTACCAGTTAGGCTCAGCACCAGGGTTTTTATCTGGAGCTAGTCATGTAAGCAATCTTAGCCTGGCATGTACACAAATTTCAGATTCCCAGAAGGCAAGCAGGTGTTGAACATAAACCATATTGTATGTACAAGCATTTTTTTGGCACAATGAGCCATTATTTTGAGGGAATGGTGGGAACTTCCCTGAAATCCAAGTTTGCAGATACCAGCCAAGGGGTATCCTATAAACAGACCTTTCTATTGATAGTGCCAGGATCGCTCTTTTCCTGCCCATATTTCATAGCTTGATTTTCCATAGATAAAAATAACTTAAAGAAGTCAAATTCTTTTCTCATAATCATGAGGTTTTGGTTGGGCTAAATCGCAGTTATTCCAGCTCCCTATCCAATACTCTTTCTAGTAGATTATACAGCTGCTTAGAAAAGCCTCTGATATTCAAGCAACTAAGACCAATTTAAACAAAGTGAAGTGACTAATAATCAAAGATGCAGTTATAGCTTTTTGTCCTTCATATATGAACTGGAAATAATAATACCCATTATATTATTAGTGCTGTCCATGATAACTTTCAGCAATGATGGAAATCTATAATCTGATCTATTCAATACCGAGTACTTGAAATGTGGCTTGTGTGACTGACAAACTAAGTACTTAATTTTGTTTACTTTTAATTAATTTTATTTTAAATACCATTTAAGTCTAGTAACTACATATTGGAAGCACAGCCCCAGATAATTTGATTTGCTTTATAAAAGCACACTATAGTGAGATTCATAGATGAAACAGCCCCTATGACAACATAATTTACTTTGAATTTCCTGAAGGCCAAACCAATACAACCATATGGTTCCCCAAATGTCTTCATTTCTTCTGGTCTTACTCCAAAATTACAAAGTTTAACCAGAATAAAGAATAGTCCAACACCACTGACTGGATTTTTTTTTTAAGAATCATTTAAAAAATGACTTAGAGTCTGACGATTTGCAGTAGTTCATCTGCACAAATAATACTGATTGACAGCCTTTAGGAAAAGAAAGAGCCTGACATTCTGTAAAAGCAGACATAGACTGGCACAAAATCAGTCTGTGAATCTCAGTGTATAAATATTAGTTCATATATCTTTAGAGCTTACTGGAAACTATACTGCAAAAGAGAGAAGGAAAAAAAAGCGAGAGCAAAAATTTTCCCCAAAAAGTATCTAATGAAACAGATAACAAATTTCAACTTACTTCAAATATTATAATGTTTGGCAAATAAACCTCCAGGATATATCTCAAAAATCCAGTAGAAACTATTTTTAATGTGCAAAACAGAAAAAAATTATAGCTTATAAACTAAGAAAGATCATTTTTGAAACCTAGTCAAAGTTCTATTTTTGTTTTCCATGCTACTATAAAAGTCTCAACTTTTTCATTAGGTTAGAAACGAAAAACAAATGAGTGCCATCTTGTGGTTGCATCTACCACTGATAGTATAAATTGCCCCTACCTCCCAAAAAAGGCTTTTCCATTCCCATTAGAAATGCTTTATACAGATTTAGTCTCTGGTTCAGCTTCAGAATGTATACAAAAGTAAAAACAAAATTGAAGAATTAGAAATAGAAGGAAGGCCCAAGATTATTCACCTGAGGTGAACACCACAGTGAAAAAGATTTCTATAAAAAATAAATAAATATTGGTAGTAGAAAAAAGGCCTTTAAAAATTCATAAAGTAGGTAGTCTAAGGAGAAAATAAACAAAAATCTATGTGATACAAGACATTTTTAAGGGAAAATAAGGAAAAACTACACAAATTAATGTTTACCCTACTGGTACTAAGTTTGCTGATAAATGAAGAAGGGAAGAAGAATAGAAAAAGGAAAATGTGGCTAAATCCATTTTATTCTACTTATGTTCAAAATGCTAAAAAACACTATTAATAATATGAAAATTGCTTTTCTACTTAAGAAACACAAAATATTTCAGGTGAGAAAGTGGCATTCAAAACTAGGATGCTTGATTGCAGTGGAAACCAACCAAATTTTTCTACAGACTCATCACAATAGTGTAAAACACAAGTGTTAGGAAAGCTAAATTAAACGCAAAATTTTCTTTATATCAGAACTATTTGGAATATTTAATATGTTCATATTCATTGTGAATAGTCAGAGATAGATTTGGGTTTCATCATTTTCTAAACTTCTATGGGCAAAGGATTTTTTTTTCCTTTGGGGCATATCCAAGCACTAGTGTTCTACAAGAACATTTTGGGAAATACTGCTCTTATGTAATAGTCCCAAATCATTTTCATTGAAGAAGCCTTTCAACATCCTTTCTCACTTGCCCTACCTGGAAATCACGAAAGGAAAGTATACATATAACTCAGGAAGTTGTTTATCCCTAAATGAGAACTTGCCCTGTTAATTATGAGTTAGACATCACCTAATATTACCAACCCAGCCAATGACTTCTTTTGAAACTTCTAGCTACAGCAGTGGACTAATAATCTCATTCACAGCCTTCAGGAAAGCTGACAAATCATTTGTCAAAAAAATGCAGGAAATCAAGGAATATGGCAATAATTGTTGAATAAATGACCACTGGTAACATAGGTGCACCATACAAAGAGATCCCGGTAGATAAATAATGTGCAGCACAAATTGGATAGCTGTTCACCAAATTATTTCTCTTTTCTCCCAGTCATAAACCTAGGGTAGATTTCCCAATTTCTTTTACATTTCAATGCTTTCATATAATTCCTAACCAATAAAATGTGGTGGAATAATGTACATAACTTCCAGACTTGACTCAAAGACACCTCCCACATAATCATACACTCTCTCTCTCTTTTCCCCAATTCACCAGTAGGAGTTGGTGCCCAAAAGACTTGGGAGCCATGAATTGAAAATGAGTCTCACTCAGCCTGGGTCCCTGAATAACTGCATAGAGCAGAGACCACTCTTTACTGTCACCACCTCTGATTCACTATACATGAACAAGAAAGAAAGAACTATATTAAGTCACCAAGATTTCAGAGTTATCTGTTTACAGCATCTATCACTACTTTAACTACCAAAGGAGGACACAGAGTTTTCGTGCAACTAAACAGTAGCCTTGCTATATTTGGTTAAGTTTCTTTTAAATTTTGTAACATTACTTTGGCTTCTTCTTTTTCACGATGCCCCATATCTTATTTATTTATTTATTTATTTATTTATTTATTTATTTATTTTCCTTATTTGGAGAAGCAGTTAGAAAAAAGCAATCCACATAGAGTCAGAAAGTCTGCCTTCTAATCTCAACTACCTACTAGTCATTGATTTTGAGTGTGCCACTTTCACTTAACCATCTCTAAATCATCTTTGATTCTTTGATTCTCTTTTGTAAACACACTGAGCATTATCACCACTTTCACCCACTCACTCCTCTAATGCATCCTTTTTTGCCTTATTTACCAAGGCTTATCTCTTCTTATTCTGCTTTTCTCCAGTACAACTTTCCAGTTCTGAAATTATGGCAACACAACTCCACTATGTATTATGTTTTCTTCCTTTAACTTGTTCTTTCAAATAATTGGTTGATATGAAACTCTTTTATGGTCTTCCACCATCTACTCTGTCTGGCTCAATGTCTGGTTCAGCCATACCCAGTACAGGTTACCTCAAATGAGATGTGACCATGCACCTAGCAGCCACTTAGAATGCAATTTCAAGATATGACACCAGGACTCAAATCCAGGCCTTCTGTTACCAAGATAGACCACATCCTGGGCCATAAAACAAACCACAACACATCTTAAAGAATTTAAATAGTACAGAATGTGTTCTCTGATTATAGCAGAATCAAACTAGAAATCAATAATTGAGATTAAAAGGAAAACTCTAACATGTGAAAATTAAACAATACTTCCAAATAATCCATGGGTCAAAGATAGTGTCAAAGGAAACATTTTCAAATGCACACCACTGAATGAAAATGAAAATATAACATATGAAAAAGAGTGGGATGCAGCTAAAGCAGCAGCACCAAGAAAGATATTTCTAGTACTAAATGCATACATTAGAAACAAATAACAATTGCAAGTCAATAATTTAAGTTCCAAAAAAAAAAAAAAACTAGAAAGGTAACAGCAAAATAAAGCTAAAACAATCAGTAAAAAAAGGAAATATTAAAGAGTAGAAATCAATGATGTTGAAAACAAGTAAACAATAGAAATAACCAATGAAATAAGCTATTTTTTAAAATGTCAAGAAAATTGATAAACCTCTAGGAAATTAACATAATAAAAAGAGAGATGATACAAATCACCAATATCAAAAATGGAATAGGTCACATCACTTCCTTTAAAAAAATGAACCACCAACTGGAAAATGGACAAAAGATATGAACAGATGTTTCATCAAAGAGTCATATAAATGATACATGAGCATATGAAAGAATGTTCAACATCATTAGACATTAAAGAAATTCAATCAAAATCACAATAAGATTTTACTACACACCTATTAGAATGGCTAAAGTAAAAACAAAATAGTAACAGCAAATGCTGGCAAGGATGAAAAGAAAAGTATTACTTATACATTGTTAGTGAAAAAGTTAGATCATTTCCTATAAAATGAAATATGCAATTACCATATGACACAGAAATTCCACTTTTGAGCATTTATCCTAGAAAAATGAGCAACTTATGTTTATATATAACACATAAACATGATGTTTATAGCAACTTTATTTGTAATAATCAAAAACTAGGAAAAAAACACTATAATATCATTCTATAGGTGAATGGGTAAACAAACTGGAGTACCATGTACCATGTAATACATATACCATGCAATGCTAATCAATAAAAAAGGAAAACTATTGATACTGACGACAATTTGGATGAACCTTTAGAGTTTATGCTGAGTGGAAAACAGTAAATCCCCCCAAATTACACACTACGTGATTCCAAATACACACATACACACAACTGTTAGAACTAATAAACAAATTCAGCAAAGGTGTAGGATATAAAATAATACATAAAAATTAGTTGAATTGTTATACACAGTCAACTATCCAAAAAAATTAAGAAAACAGTTTCATTTATAGTAGCATCAAAAATAATAAAATACTTGGGAATAATTTTAACCAAAGAGATGAAAGACTCATACACTAAAAACCATGAAACATTGTTGAGAGAAATTAAAGAAAACACAAATAAGTGGAAAGAATTCTGTGTTCATGGATTGGAAGACTTAATATGAAGGGGAAAATCTTCACAATAATGAGTTTCACAATTATTTCATCAATCTTTAAAACTTTTCTGACATCAATCTTTAAAACTTTTCTGTATCAAAGGATACAACCAACAGAGTGAAAAGACAACCTATGAAATGGGAGAAATATTTACAAATCATGTATGTATGATAAAAGGTTAATATCAAGAATATATAAAGAACTCCCACGATTCAACAATAAAAAAATAAATAACCTAATTTAATAATAGGCAAAGAGGAATGTGGAGGAAAAGACTACAAAGTAGGAGGTTCGTGAGCTCTATTCCTTCCATGTACACACCAAGGCAACAACTACATTTATACAATCGACTCTGAAAACAACCTGAAGACTGGCAGAATAGATCTTCGACAGCTAGTTGTAGAGAGAAGGCCACATTAAAAAGGGTAGGAGAGGTGGAAACACAGTCACAAACCAAACCTTTTGTCATGGTTAGACATACATAGGAGAGACGTCACAAGCATGAAAAAACAAGGGGATCAGACTCCACACTGGGTACTTGTGGTCATGAGGTCCCACACCAGGAAAATGAGACCCCATAATGTTGCTGTGAAAATCAGTAAGGCTTAATTCTAGGGGAGAGCCAGAGGACAAAAAGAAACTGAGTCCCTGCCCTTAAAGAGCCCACAAGCTACATAACTCAGCTTGAGGAACAGCACAAAAGCAGCCATTTAAAAAGTGCCTAGGATATAAGTGAAAGAGATTTTTTCACTAATCTTAGAACATGTGCTTGAGTCTCAGGGATCTACAAGAAATTTCTCCAGGAACAAAAGTCTTGGTGGGTGCCATTTTCCTTGTCCTCCCCGAGCCTAGATAGCTGGAAACTTTGGGGAGCCAGTTCAAGCACTCTCCATATACACTGCTAGCACCATGAGCCTCACCATGGCCTTTCCTTGCAGACTTGCCTCCCCCAACCCACCCAATTCTGTAGGCATCCTGCGAAGCAGCTCCTGCCCCAACAAACTCAGCAGAGACACCAGCTAGACCAGCGCCACCCTAAAGTGACTCCTGCCCTGAGGAGTAAAGGAGATAGTCACACACAATGCACCCACAGCTCCTGTGGTCAGGTCTCTTAGCTGACTGTGCATGGAGCAAGCCCTGCCCTTCTGTGCACCTCCAGCTATGGCAAGGCTAACCACAGACAACTAGACTAAATGCTTCCCTGCCCACTAATGAACCCATGGTGGCTGCAGGCAGGCCTCTCAACAGTGCAGGGAGCAAACCCCGCCAGTGTTTCCACAGCAAGCAAAGCAGGTCATGCAGCCAAGCAATCATGCTCAGCCATAGCAGGGAGGTAGGTGCACACAGCCCATGCAGGGGAACCCCTGGAGTGCCTGGTTTTGGTAACAAGGGTGGATTGCACTATAGGGCACCACAGAACCACTTCAATTTAAGGCCACTACTTTCAAAACCAGGAGATGTAGCTGACTTAACTAATTTACAGACACAGAGTTAGACAAAAGATAGACAGAGAGGAATATGTCCCAAATAAAAACAAGTGAAAATCACAAAGAGCTAAATGAAACAGAGATAATCAATATACCTGATAAAGAGTTCAAAGTAATGGTTATAAAGATAACAGACTTGAAAAAAGGTAGATGAACTCAGTGAGAATTTCACCGAAGAGACAGAAAATATAAATAAGATAACCAGTCAGAGCCAAAGAATACAATAACTGAAATTAAAAAAATAAAGGAATCAACAACAAATTAGAGGATGTAGAGGAACGGTACTCTGATCTGAAAGACATGGTAATGGAAAGCAACTAAGCTGAACAGCAAAAAAATAATAAAAAATGATATAGGTTAAGGGAACTCTGTGACTTCATCAAATTTAATAACATTTTCATTATAGGAATCCCAGAAGGAGAAGGGGGACAGAAAACTAAGTTGAAGAAATAATGTCTATAAAATTATCTAGTTCTGGGAAAGGAAATGGACATCCAGGTCCAGAAAGCAAAGAGAGCCCCTAACAAGATGGACACAAGAAGGTCCATACAAAGACACATAATAAAATGGCAAAAATAAATGATAAAGAGAGAGCCTTAAAAGCAGCAAGAGCAACAAAAAAAACAACAAACATAAGAAAAACAAAACAAACAAAGCAAGCAAACAAACAAAAAAACAAGGGGCTTCTGCGTGGCTCAGTCAGTTAAGTGTACAAATCTTCACTTCACCTCAGGTCATGATCTCACAGTTTGTGAGTTTGAGCCCTTGGGTTTCTGTCTCCCTCTATCTTTCTCTCTAATCTTCCCCCAATTGCTATATCTCTCTCAAAAAATATATAAAAATAAAAATAAATTAACAAAAATAATAGTTTACATACAAGGGAAACACCATAAGGATACCAGTTATTTTTCAACAGAAACTTTGTAGGCCAGAGGGCATGGCATGATATATTCAAAATGCTGAAAGGAAAAAACCTATAGCCAAGAATACTCTACCTGGCAAGGTTATCATACAAAACTGAAGGAAAGATAGAGTTTTCCAGAGAAACAAAAGTTAAATGAGTTTATCACTATGAAACCAGCCTAAAGACATATACCAACTGAAAGTGAAGGAATGGAAAAAGATATGCCAAGCAAATGGAAGAGGAAAAAAAAAAAGGCCAGGATGGTGATACTTGTATCAGACAAAATAGATTTCAAAACAAAGATTGTATCAGGGCATCTGGGGTGGCTCAGTTGGTTAAGTATCTGACTTGATCTCGGCTCAGGTCTTGATCTTAGGGTCATGAGTTCAAGCCCCACGTTGGGCTCCACACTGAAAGTGGAGCCTACTTAAAACAAACAAAAAAATAAACAACAAAGACTATATCAAAAGACAAAGAAGGGTATTACATAATGATAAAGAGATCAGTTCAACAAGAGGATATAACAATTGTAAATATCTATGCACCCAACATAAGAACACTAAAATACATAAAGCAGGTGCCTGGGTGGCTCAGTCGATTAAGCACCCAACTCTTGATTTTGACTTAGGTCATTATCTCACAGTTCGTGATATTGAGCCCCACATTGGGCTTCCTGCTGACAGTGTGGAGACTGTTTGGGATTCTCTCTCTCTCTCTCTCTCTCTCTCTGCTCCTCCCCCATTCATGTGCTCTCTCTTAAATAAATAGGTAAATAAATAAACATTTTTTAATTTAAAAAATACATAAAGCAATATTAACAGACATAAAGGGAGAAATTGACAGTAATACAGTAATACTAGGGGACTTTAACACTTCACTGACATCAATAGAGAGATCATCCAGACAGAAAATCAACAAGGAAACAATGGCTTTGAAGAACAAATCAGACCATATGGACC
This sequence comes from Prionailurus viverrinus, assembly GCF_022837055.1. NCBI lineage: Eukaryota > Metazoa > Chordata > Mammalia > Carnivora > Felidae > Prionailurus > Prionailurus viverrinus. Next base: position 116,803,316 of record NC_062564.1, read on the forward strand.
TAAAATATATATGCAGAACACCCTATCTAAAAGCAGCACAAAGCATATTTTCAAGTACACATGGGACATTCTCCAGGATAGATCACATGTGAGCCCATAAAACAAGTCTCAATAAATAAGATTGAAATCACATCTTTTCCAACAAAAATGATATGAAACTAGATCAATTTAAAAAATAACTGGAAAACTACAAAATATGAAGGCTAAATAACATGTTACTGGATAACGAATGGTCAACTAAGAGATCAAAGAGAAATAAAAAAAAATCCATGAATACAAGTGAAAATGGAAACACAATGGTCCAGAATCCTGGGGATGCAGCAAAAGCAGTTCTAAGAGGGAAACTTATAGTGATACAGGCCTACTAAAAGAAATAAGAAAAATCTTAAATAAACAGCCTAACTTTACGACTAAAGGAAGCAGAAAAAGAAAAACAAAGACCAAAGTTAGTAAGGGGAAGAAACGATACAGATTAGAGCAGAAATAAATGAAATAGAGTCTAACAAAAGGAAAGAAAAGAAAATATCAATAAAACCAAGAAGTTGTTCTTTGAAAATATCAACAAAATTGATAAACCAGACATATCAAGAAAAAAGAGAAAGGCCTCAAATAAATAAAATCAGAAATGAAAAAGAAATAACATCCAACACCACAGAAATACAAAGAATTATAAGAGAATACTATAAAAAATTACATGCCCATAAATTGGACAACCTAGAAGAAACAGATAAATTCCTAGAACCATACAATTTTCCAAAATTGAGTCAGGAAGAAATAAAAACTTTGAACAGTCTGGATAACTAGTAACCAAATTGAGTCAGTAATCAAAAAAAATCCCAAAAAACAAAAGTCCAGGACCAGATGCTATCACTAGTAAATTCTACCAAATACTTAAAATAGAGTTAATACCTATACTTCTCAAACTATTCTAAAAAATAAAAGAGAAAGCAATGTTTCCAACTTGATTGTACAAAGCCAACGATATCCTGCTATAACAACAAAGACACTACAATAAAAGAAAATTATAGGCCAATATTCCTGGTGAACATAGATGTAAAAACACTCAACAGAATATTAGCAAACCAAATTCAACAACACATTAAAAGGACAATTTGCCATAATCAAATGGGATTTATTCCAGGGATGAAAAGGTGGTTCAGTGGGGAGCCTGAGTAGCTCAGTCAGTTAAGCGTCCAGGTCTTGATATCAGTTCCAGTTGTGATCTCGAGGTCGTGGGATCGAGCCCCATGTCAAGCTCTGCACTGAGCATGGAGCCTGCCTTGGATTCTCTCTCTCCCTCTCTTCCTGTCCCTCCCTTCCCCCCATAAAAATAAATAAACATTAAAAAAAAGAAAAGGTAGTTCAGTATTCACAAATCAATCAATGTGGCACATCGCATTAACAAGAGGAAGAATAAAAACCATAAACCATCTCTAGAGATGGAGAAAAATCATTTGGCAAAATACAACATCCATTCATGCTAAAAACTCAATAAAGTGGGTTTGCTCAGAAAATGGCTCAATGTAAGAAAGGACATAAATGAAAAACCCAGCACTAACATACTCAATGGTGAAAAACTGAAAGATTTTCCTCTAAGATCAGGATCAAGACAAGTATGTCTACTCCCACCAGTTTTATTCAACATTTTACTAGAAGTCCTAGATGCAACAATCAGACAATTAAAAAAAAAAAGGCATCAAAAGCGATAAGGAAGAAGTAAAGCTGTCACTATTTGCAGATGACATGATATTGTATATAGAAAACCCTAAACACTCTACCAAAAAAAAAATACTAGAATAAATGAATTCAGTACAGTTGCAGGCTACAAAATTAATATACAGAAATCTTTTGCACTTCTTTTTTTTAAATATTTTTTTATCTTTATTTATTATTGAGAGACATAGACACAGATCATGAGCAGGGGAGGGGTAGAGAGTCGGGGGAGACACAGAATCCGAAGTACGCTCCAGGCTCTGAGCTGTCAGCACAGAGCCCGACGCGGGGCTCGAACTCACAAACTGCGAGATCATGACCTGAGAGGAAGTTGGTCGCCCAACCGACTGAGCCACCCAGGCACCCCTACATTTCTTTTTTTTTTTAATGTTTATTGATTTGTTTATTTTGAGAGGGAGATAGAGTTGGAGCAGATGAGGGGCAGAGAGCAAGGGAGAGAGATAGAATCCCAAGCAGACTCTGTTGTCAGCACAGAGCCCAACGGAGGGCTCAATCTCATGAACCATGAGATCATGACCTGAACCAATATCAAGTGTTAGATGCTTAACCAACTGAGTCACCCAGGTGCTCCATCCTTTGCATTTCTATACTCTAATAAAAAAGCAGTAGAAAGGGGAAAAGACAGTCTTTTCAATCAATGGTGTTGGAAAAACTGGACAGCTACATTTAAAAGAATAAAACTGGACCACTTTCTTATACCATACACAAAAATAAACTCAAAATGGATTAAAGACAGAAATGTGAGACCTGAAATCATAAAACTCCTAAAAAAATACATAGGCAATAATCTCTTGGACATCAGCCTTAGCAACATTTTTTCTACATGTCTCCTGAGACAAGGGAAACAAAAGCAAAATTAAACTATTGAGACTACACCAAAATGAAAAACTTACACAGCAAAGGAAAGCATCAATAAAATGAAATGGCAGTCTACTGAATGGGAGAAGATACTTGCAAATGATATATCTGATACAGGTTTAATATCCAAAATATATAAAGAACTTGTGCAACTCAACACCAAAAAACCAAATAATTAGTTTAAAAACTGGGCAGAGGACCTCAATACACATTTTTCCAAAGACATACAGATAGCCAACAGAAAAATGAAAATCAAAACTACAATGAGATATCACTCCATACCAGTCAGAATGGCTAGTATCAAAAAGGTTAGAAACAAGTGTTGGCAAGGATGTGGGGAAAAGGAAATCCCCATACACTGATGGTGGGAATGTAAATTTATGCAATCACTGTGGCAAACAGTATGGAGGTTACTCAAAAAATTAAAAATAGAATCACCATATAATCCAGTAATTCTACTACAAAATATCTATGAAAATTTTAAAAAACCCACTAATTCAAAAAGGTATATGTATCTTCACATTAATTGCAGCATTATTTATAGTAGCTGAGATATGAAAGCAACCCAAGTGCCAATCAAGATATATTAATATATGCAATGAAATATTATTCTGCCATTAAAAGGAATGAATCTTACCATTTGAAACATTAATGTAAATAGAGATTATGATAAATGAAATAAATCAAAGAGAAATATCATATGATTTCACTTATATGTGGAATCTAAAAAACAAAATAAGTGAACAGACAAAAACGAATTCATATATAGAGATCAAACTGGTAGTCACCAGAGTTAAGGTGAGTGGGGGTATGGGTGAAATATGTGAAAGAGATTAATAGGTACAGACTTACAGTTGTAAAATAATTAACTCATGGAGATGAAAAGTAGAGCATTGGGACTCTAGTCAATAATATTGTAGTAACTTTGGTGACAGATGGCAATGACACTTACTGTGGTGAGCACTAAATAATGTATAGAATTGTCAAATCACTGTGTTGTATATTTGAAACTAATATAATATTGTACGTCAGCTACACTAAAATGAAAAAAATAACAAAAGCTTTAAATGGGCAAAGGACTGGATATTTCTCCAAAATTGATATATGAATAGCCAATATGCATATGAAAAGATGCTCAACATCACTAATCATCAGGTAAACTAAAACTACAGTGAGATGTCACCTCATACCAATAGAGGCTGACTGCTACCAAAAAAGCAAAAATATCACTGTTAGTGAGGATGAGAAGTTGGGACACTTGTAGACTATTAATGGGATTGCACCATTTTACAGTATGGAGGTTCTTCAAAAGTTAAAAATGGAACTACCATATGGTCCAGTAATCCCACTTCGGGGTAGATATCCAAAAAAACTGAAAGCAGGATCTCAAAGAGATATTTGTACACCCATGTTCATAACAGCATTACTCATAATCAGCTAAAGGTGGGAGCAATCCAAATGTCTACTGAGGAATGAATGTATCAAATAAAATATGGTACATGCATACAGTGGAGTATAATTCAGCCTCTAAAAAAATAAGGAAATCCTGTCACATGCCACAACAGGGATGTAGCTTGAGGATATTATGCTAAGTGAAATAAGCCAATTACAAAAAGACAAATGCTGTATGATTCCACTTAACAAGAGTTATCCAAAGTATTTAAATTCATAGAAACAGAAAGCATAATGGTTGTTACAAAAGGTTAGGGAGAGGGGGAAAAGGGGAGTTGTTTAACGGATATAGAGTTTCAGACTTGCAGGATGAAAAAGTTCTGGAGATCTGTGTCACAACAATGTAATTATACTTAACTACTTAACTGTACATTTAGAAATGGTTAAGATGGTAAATTTTATATTATATATTTTCTATCACAATTAAAAGAAAAGTGAGTCCCAAGCAAACTGAAACAAGTTGATCACCCTTGTACCATCATACTCAGCCATAGGAACATTATACTGTAATTTCGTATCAGGAATGACAAGCTTTCCTGCTTTTTAGGCTCAGAGAATACTGCCATCCTGCAAGCTTGAACACAGCACACTTTCTTTAGTATTCCAGGACAACTGGACACAAGATTAAGAAAAATTAAAGACTTTACTGAGGTTTAGAATCAAAAGTTTAAGATTCCGCATAAACTCTCTCTCTAGAATACATCAGGATAGAACAAGTTGAGCGGTCTCTAAGGAACAAGATATCTGATGAGACAGACTATTTTGTTTGTAATTGTTGGTTATGCCCATATTTGAAAGTCCATTATCATCACATTTTTAGGAAAGTATAATTATCGCTGTCTGGTGTCTGCAGAGATGTGGGGAATTTAAAGTCAGTTAATATGTTGACACTGGAGTTTGAAGGTTAAAAAGAGGAATTCTCCTCTGGGTAGTGTTGAACCGGTACCCAACTTAAAGGTGAATCCTGGGGCAAAATTGTAAGAGCCAGCCACCCTATCCCATATTGAAGTTCCCACTCCACAGCCACTCTTGGAGCCTCAGTGATTAAGTTCTCTGCCTTACCTAACTGACAAATATTTGCCTTAAGATTTAGCTGAGACTTCACTTTTTTGTAACTTTCTTTAGACCCCTTTTCCAGACAGAGCAAGGTAGGCACTCTGTCTCTGCTCTCCACAATTTTGGATATGTTTGCCTTGTTATTTAAAAAGAAGAAAGAGAGGGGCGCCTGGGTGGCGCAGTCGGTTGGGCGTCCGGCTTCAGCCAGGTCACGATCTCGCGGTCCGGGAGTTCGAGCCCCGCGTCGGGCTCTGGGCTGATGGCTCGGAGCCTGGAGCCTGTTTCTGATTCTGTGTCTCCCTCTCTCTCTGCCCCTCCCCCGTTCATGCTCTGTCTCTCTCTGTCCCAAAAATAAATAAACGTAGAAAAAAAAAATTTTTTTTTAAAATGAAAAGAAGAAAGAGAGATCTTCCACGGGACTTTTAACTCCTACAGAGAGGTTTCTTTCTTGTTCATATTTTTAGTGCACATTCAAAAATTGATTGTTGAATGAATATGTGAATTCAAGAGGCAATTTGGAACTAAAGAATCTGAATGAAATGCCCTTCATTAACGTTTCTCCGCATCTACCTTTAGATATAACATTTGTTTTAAAATTCTCTCTTGTAGCTTCCATCACAAATAAAATTAGTTTCCATGGATCTCAGGGCAAATTTTCCAAGATGCATCCCATAAAGCAGCACATGACTGACATAGCCCTCCCCCGCTGTGTCCTGTGACAAAAACTGTCATGTTTTACCTTCTCTTTTGTCTACATTTTCCTCCCACATACTTTTAAATAATTGGACCACAGTATGAACTAATCACTTTCCAAATTTCCTGTTCTTACAAAAAATAAAAAGTATGGTTTTAATTAGAAAGAACAAAGGCAAAAAATTCTCATTCTTTCAAAAGTTAAAAATGACTTGAGAATTCCTTATAATCAAATTCTATACACAGAAAAATTATTCCTTCAGGGCTTGCATTCCATACCCTCCGAATCAATCAGGTTAGGATTAATGGCTAGTGTTTTTGCTTAATCCTATGGAACCATTCTTTTAAAACAAAACACTATTAGAGAGAGCCTTAATAGCAAGATCCCAAGCGGGTACTTTTGAAATTTCATGCTCTTGATAATGAAAGAGAATTGTAAAGAGGCTTCAGCCTAAAGTTTTATTTATTTAAATATATTCAAAGGACAACTATTTCCCTTGTGTTAAACCTCAGAAAATGTACCACAAGTTTTGTTAGAAGTGTAACAAAGTGAATTTATCACGTTCAATGGAGTCAGAGAAATTTGATTACAAACTCCAGGCCTACACCAAAGCACAAATCTGCACATCCTAAATCTACCATTTATTAGTTGTGACCACAGACAATTCATTTAACTTACTTGAGCCTCTATTTTTCATAAATAAAATATATTTGATAACATAGGCTTCATAATATTATTTTTTAACTTTTTAATGTTTATTTATTTTTGAGAGAGAATGAGAGAGAGAGAGAGGGAGGGGCAGAGAGAGAGGGAGACACAGAATCCGAAACAGGCTCCAGGCTCCAAGCTGTCAGCACAAAGCCTGATGCAGGGCTCGAACTCATGAACCGCGAGATCATGACCTGAGCCGAAGTCAGATGTTCAACCAACTGAGCCACCCAGGAGCCCCATAGGCTTCATATTATTATGAAAACCAAATGTTATATATAAAGCATGTAACAGTGCCTGGCACAGTAAATGCATATTAAATTTTGTTTCCCTTTCTCTCTCTTGAAGGATTAAATTTATTAAAATTGTACTAAAACTCATATGCTGGGAATAAAGTTTCCCAATAAAATGATGAGCAGAAATAAAACTTGGTCAATCAATGACACCTGTGTTACTTATATTATTATTATCATGTAATTATAATAACAATATTACTTGTGATTTTTCTTTTCCTGTCTTGACATGAATTGGCTGAAATTGTGCCATGGTGCCAATACTAACTTTTTTATTACCATTCTTTTAAAAATAACTCATAGAATATTTCAGTTTATATGTCAAGAGGAAAGAACCAACTGACTTTTCAAAATGTCTGTCATGCTTCTAATCCATATTTTTAAAGCCTTTCCTATTTGAATTTGCATTTTATTCATTTTATTTTATAGCAGAAGAAAATCTTTAATAAAATCAGTAACAATTTCCCTTTTGAGCCCAAAATTGGTGTCCTTTGTTTTCTTATAGCAAAAGCTTATTAACTTTTAAGGCCCATGAATATAGCATGTTTACCAATACTAGTCTCAAAAATGATATGCTTCAGTGTACATTGTAATATCATTTCACAATGATAAATCAGGAAAGAGAATGTGTGTGTGTGTGTGTGTGTGTGTGTGTGTGTGTGTGCATGCGCGTGTGTTCAGCCACAGAGAAATTTTATGGTTTTCTTGACCTTATTTTGGCAACCTGAAAAGAAAGCTGCTGGGATTTGAAGATGTTATTCCAGAGAATTTATGTGTTCTGAGGCTGATACTAGGGCTTCTGAGCCATTCCCTCTGGCAGTTAAATATGTTCTGAAAATCTTGGCTCTTACATGCAAAATAGCTTTAAAAATAATAAAATAAACAAAAAGAAATGACACTTCAACTAAATAAGAAAATATTTACTATTTCTAAGAAAGGTAAGAAAATTTTTTGAAATTAAATTGAAAAACAACTATACATCAGATTATTTTTTACAAAGTATTCTACATCCTCATTCTTCAGGAAAGTTATAGTTCCCTTTAGGATAAATGGAAGTATGGCTACTTAGCATCTGATATCTGAAAATGTGCTATTTAAAATTGGACTGTCAGAGGTGATTAGTTCAGTATTTGTTTTCTACCAGTAATATTGCCTCTTCTTCCACACTTTTGTAGTTCTAGCGAGAAGAAAATATATTCGAGACCAGGATTCTGTCATTACCCTCTAATAGATCCTAGAAACTCATTATAAATATCTGTCTCTCATTTTGCATGAGCTTAACAGATCTGAATCCTAAGACAGTAAAAGACATAACAGGGAACACACACACACACACACACACACACACACACACACACACACACCTTCTAAAATATGCTTACAACTATGCTATCATTGTCCCATCTTCACTGCAACTTCCTTCCAACTCTGCCGTCAGTCCACACCCCAGGGAAGTCATGGATTTAATCCTCAGTTAGACCTTATCCTAAAAACAGATATGACCATACTGGGTCTAGACGAGTTGACCCAGTTATATATGCTCCCATGAAATACTGGTGTTTTGCCAGTTAACTGGTCCAAATGCTCCAAAAAAGCAGTGATATTTTTCAGTTCACAGTGGAAAAAACGCTGCTAACAAATAGAATTTTCTCAATGTTCAGCTTTCCTTAGATATTTTCTCATATACCTTTGGAGCTTACTATTTATCTACTGTGATATTCCTACCATGCCAATCTCTTTAGCATTCCTAGAACAAACTTCACTTTATTTTATACTCTTTTATCTTTGCACATACTCACTATTCCCTTTGCCTAAAATATCCCTTTCTCCTTCCTTATCTTCCCACCTTTCTTGCTGTGGCAAAATCCTTCCCATCTTTCAAGTGACAGAATAGATGATATTTAGTCTTGACCTCCTCTTCTACTGTGCCCTTTATGATGTCAAACTGGATTTAGAGACTTATCTCAGGTGCTTTAATAGGAACAGGTGTATACATCTACCGTAGCATGATCCCTCTGTAACGACGCTACTTGCTTACTATTGTTTTCAACAGGTGACAAACTCCAAGAAAGATACTGAGGACATGGTCATCATGGAGTTCTCAAGAGCTAGCATTCATTCAGTAGTGTGACATAGTAATCTTAAGAGTTCTTACTGAGTGATTATGAAAGAATGCTAACAGATGACAAAATGATGGAAGGAATTGCAGACAAATCTTAAAGAAAAAGTTGAAAAGAATTATTATACTACTTGAGTAATTTTTCCTCCATAGATGCTTGTGATTATTTTTTATACTGCATACAAATTGTACAATTATTTTTCCCATCTTTGTCTTAGAAAAAATTCCTCCAAATTCAACATAAAACACAACTGCCTGGAATTTGACCATGTAAACACATTTTGAAAATCACTACCCCCAATCATTTATTTTTCCTCCACCATCAATTCTGTTCTGAGCACACTTCTTTTGACTCTAGCTGTTTCTGTAATCCCTTCATGTATAAGAATTGACAGACACTTTTAACCATGGATCTCTTACCTTCTTAGAAGAAGATTTACTCTTATTCTCAGTCTCAACTGCCAAGTTCTTAGAAAGAACAAGGTTCTAGAATAAAACTAAGTACTGGAGTAATATAAGATGATAATCACGAGTGGGGAGCCTGGGTGGGTTAAGCGTCTGATTTTGGCTCAGGTCATGATGTCACAGTTTGTGGGTGGTCCTAACCCCGGTTCTACAGCATCAGATTCTGTGCAGATAGCTCAGGGGCTGGAGCCTGCTTCGGATTCTGTCTCTCTCTCTCTCTCTCTCTCTCTCTCTGCCCCTCCCCCCACCTCATCCTCTGTCTCTCTCTCTCAAAAAATAAAATAAAACATTAAAAAAAAGATTATCATCATGGGTGACTAATATGCCATCCTATCTTCTCCACTTTTCAAGGGAATACATTTCAAACAGCTCTCTACATGTTGAGGATACATGTGATGATACACCTTAAATAAATGACAGCAGTATGTGTCATTGCTGTTTGTACCTTTGGGGAAGAATATGATTAAAATTTACTCTTCCTGAGTGAGCCTGGAGAATTCTCTTCAGCCATCGTGAAAACAGCTTTTATTAAAGTGCCCCTTTAGCTGATATTACCATGGCTACCAATATCCCCCATTTAACATGTAAGAACTCTGACCTAAGGCATCAAAATTATTTCAGAAAAGAGAATGGAGTGGAGGTGGTTGAATAGTAGTACTCTTTCTTTTTAGTATTTTAGAGACTTGGAGCAAGACTAAGAAAGGTGGCTTTCGTTTGTTTTCTTTTCTTTTGGCAAGTTCTCAAAATTTTATGGATTTTCAGTGGAGCCAGTTTTTCCCCATTCGATCCAAGTGTTCCTGGAAGAGGGTGACTCCACTGCAATGGAGTGACACAATGTCCTTCTCTCTTCTCAGGTAGCCCAGCCACCCACAGGTCATGTATGCCTCCCAAGATGGCCTTGGTGTCCCCAAGCCTCAATCTATTAAGTCATGTGCAGAAGTAGGCCTCTGCACAGGGCCAGGCCCTTCTTTGAGTTGAATTTGCACTTTTTCTTTTCTTTTATCCTCGTTATTGTTGTTGTTGTTGGTGGTGGTGGTGTTAGATTCTACGTATAAGTGAAATCACATTTCATTTTTGTCTGACTTATTTCTAAGAGGGGTGACTTTTGAACTGACAACACTTCTCCACAAATATTCAAGAGAAACTGAATATTTAGTTAATACTAAGAAAAAAAGTCTTCCATTATATTGAGGTGATATGGTGCCCAGAAATATGGTGCTCAGGTCTGCTAAAATCATTTCTTCCTGAATGCCATCTGCCATCTACACCTCACTCCCAATCCTCAAACCATACACATCATGCTTTTATTCATTTATGCAGAGAACTCAAACCAAAGGCCATTTCTTCTGAGAAACCTCCCCTGATGCCCAGTCTCCCATAGTACTCAGGGCTTTCCACTCACCAAGTGTTTATCACAGCTTTAAACTATTTACTTATCTCTCTTTTCAGCAAATAAAAAAGATCTTGAAGATAAGCAAAAAAATAGGTTTTTCCATCTCTGTGTTACTGGTATCTAGCAGAGTGTGAAATAAATGTTTGTTGAATACTTGCATGAAAGAAAGAATGAATGTTTCCTATAAGGTGGTGGGTTTCTTTAAAGGAATGGATCATATCTTTTTCATCTGAGTTTTTTCTGTCCATCTCCCAATATTTTCTACATAGCAGGTTCTTTGTAACAGTGAAGGAAAAATAAATTCAAAGGGTAGCATTAACATTCATCTGATCTATAAAACAACTCTAAAATACGTAGACATATTAATAACCCAAGATCCCTTCATTCCTAAGATTCAACGGTGTTATGATGCCAAAGTGTTATGATATCCAAAGATGCCTTTCAGTCACACACTATTTCAGAAGCAGAGACCAGACTGAACTCAGGCCTTTTTGCTCTCCTTCTAGTTCTCGCTTCACAAAATCATGTTAATTTATACCTCATTTCTTTCATTTCTTCTGGGTCTTTTTTATATGTGGTATTAAGTACTTACTAGAACAACCCTCCTCCAGTAAGACATAGAATTAATAGTAGTTACACTATCTCTGTTCTTAGGACCCACCTCCTCCCCAGTTAAAGCAGAGGCAGTCACCTTAGAAAATAACACCTGCAAAGATATAGAAGGAAATGATTTGGTCCAGATGGTAATGTTTGGCAGTTGCCAAAAGATTCACATGGCCAAAACTCTAGGCCAAATCAATTCCATCACACTTTGCCTGGAGATGGGCTGAAAACAAAAACATGGTCAATTCCCAGTTTTACTCTGGTTTCTTTGATATAGATTCTCACCCATTAGGGACACAGTTCTGGGACCACAGATCAAAAAACACTGGCCTTTATTATCCTTTGCTTGCTCTCTCTGACACTGCTTGCTCAAAGAAAAGGAGGTGGATGATTTCCAACTTGGGTTCAGCTCTCCTGAGAATCTTGCGGTTTCATGAGTCTGAAAACAGTACAGTCATTCCCAAGACTACTTTGTCCAATAGTGTGCATAGGATCCCCTGCTCCCAAAGCAAAGCTCTAAAAGCCATTCCATCCATGAAAGCCAGTTCAATCAGCAGCCAAGAGTCAACCTTGATAAATACAATTTTAATAAGTGCTAGAAAATCAGGAAATTGCAGGCCCTTGGCTCTTGTAATTTTTATCATACTGAGTTCCCTACAGAGAGCTAAGGAAGAGCCAGTAATGTGTCATCCTTTCCATCAGAGTCCTGCAAAAAGTCAGTGTTGAAGAGACATTTTCCTGTCAGGTACTACTGTATATCAAATGTATCTACCTCTTGGAGAAAAAGGCAAAATTAATTTGAAAACAAAGAGAAGAGTCTGTAGCAACACTGGCAAAGGATAAGGTTTATAAGCCGGCCCAAGGGTACTCCAAATCTACCATAAGGGAAACATCTGACAAAGAAAAATGTGTGTTGGCAACTTGTTTGATTGTAATTTCAATGAAAAATTGAAACCATACTTCCATGGGATTAAGCTTCCCTCATTCAGCAGAAGGAGGTTCCCGTTTACAAATACTGACCGTGTTAGCATCCCCTGTACCTCTCCTTTCAGGCTGCTTGCCCATAAGTATACATTGTGAGCTTCAGGTGGAAGAAACCTCCTTAAATGTGGCCAGAAATGGTAGAATTGGTTTTTAGTATGTGGAGGACTAAACTGGTTGCATTGGTGACAAAAAGTAGACCTTTGTCTTGCAGATTTAATATTAATGAGAGGGTTAAGTAAGTCTAAAGGGATTCCTTTCCAGAGAGATAAGACTCTCTGATGGTATGCAAAAGAGGCCCATAGTTTACCTATTACAGTGTACCTAATACTGAATGGAGGAAAGACACTTTAATTTATCTACCCCATCGGTATGTATCTTTATTTTTGTCATACACAGGAGAGTGGTGTAAGGAAACCGGCCTTGCTCTTGGTTTACAAAAGAACAAATGTCTGGTAAGGAAAAGCAATGCACTTAGAACCCAAGGGGTCCTTCACAGCATGTGTTTGCAAAAAATACCAGAACTGTTTACAGCATGTAAATATCCCACAGAGTCAGTCAAAATAGTGATAATTAATGTGTTTAAGGATTAATGAGCTCAAGATCAGTATATGGTGAATACAGCTGACAGTTTAGCACATGCAAGGGCTGGAAGAAGGAATTATTTTGTCTGTATTTTCATTTCTTTATTTTTACCAGCACTGCTGCCTGTCCTGCATTATGGTCCCCATTTGCCTCTTTTACAGTACTCTGACCATCCACAGAAACACACAGATATTGACCTCCTGTGACTAAATGTTTCATAGAAAAATCAATCCTTGGGACAGAAAGAGGATTCTCTACTCCAATGAAATCATTTCACTATATAAAGTATTGAATTATTTGGGAGTGTTTGTAAGAGAAACACACATCTGGTGGGAGGAAGGAAAATGCATCTGAAGGTTAATCCCTTATGAAAGGGCCTCAGCCAAAGAATCTTCTATAGATGTGTGATGAAATACACTTTCCCTAGGTAGCTCTAATTATGAAGAAAAATGTCTAATGTGGCCCTGCCATGTCTACATTTTATATAGGTTTCCAAGGGCAGGAGCCATAGCTTTTAAACATTGACTCTATTATCTGGCATATGATTGATGCTGTTAGTAAAGTAAAATACCTTTTTATAGAAACTCTGCTTTTATAAATTCAAGAGAAAGAACATAAAAATCAGAAGCCAAGAGTCTTTTCAATACAAAAATCAGTAAGATTTGCTACAACCAAAGAAAAAGCAGCTAGAGTTTTATATATTACATTAAGGCTAACTCCAGCTCCACCAATGTCAATCCAAGACTGATTTAAATATTCTTCCTTTCTTCCATTTCTTTAATGAGTAATCTAATAGATTAAAATTATCACTTTGTTTCCAGACGTTAAGTTGCTATGAGTGTGGGCAATAGGAGGAATCGTTCCAGTAATTCCAACAGCTTTCTGCCCACGCAACACCTTGTCTGGCCATAGTGGAAATAAGAAATAATTTATCACATACCGCTGAATATACAATGGTAAAAGTCATGTAGGGCACCAGAGCGATCCCATACATCCTTGGCTGTCTTACCGGATTTTGTTTAGAGAAGGAAGAGCTCTTTTTTCAGGTCTTTCTGGGTCCCAGAGGGCAAAGCACAAGCCCTGATAGGAAGCAGTTTGTATTACAAACGGCTTAAGGGAGAATCTCTTTTCTCTGTGAATAGCCATTATGACTCTCCTAGATCATGATGTTGCTTGGGGGTAAATGGATGAATGAAAATTCTGTTACCTTGGATAATTGAAACTAAGATGTTTTTCCAATGAACCTTGGATAACTGAAACTGAAATGTCTTTTCAAAGTACCAAAAGGCAAACTGAAGGAATGGAAATAACCAGAAAGACACAATATATGTGGTTACAAAAATGTGGGATCTGCAGCATCAGTATCATCAGAGAACCAACTCCAAATGCAAATTCTTGGGTCTTTTCCAGACCTATTGAATTAAAATTCTAGAGGTGGAGCCAAGCAACCTGTGTTTTATCAAACCCTCTAGATGATTCTGAAACTTGCTAATATTTGAGAATCACTGTTAAAGACTAAGGACAAGTGCAAAGAAGGGGTAGATAAGGAACAAAAATGCCTGCCAGATGGTGAAGATTTGAGAGAATGATGGTAGCAAAAGGACGGAACAGTGTCCATGAAAGTTGCAGGCAGTGGACTGACTAAAAAATTAATATTTTAAAACTGTAATCCTTATGTATCCAACTTGATCTGTAAAATAATGCTCTTATTGCATTCAGTACTTTTTGAACTTCTACTTTAATACAGAGTAAGGTCTAAAGTTTTGGAATTAAGGGAAAACATGAATATTTATCTTTTTAAGATAAATATCTTTCAATTTATCTTAAATATCAAGCACTAGAAATGATATCAAGATCGAGTAACCTAAAGGTCAGCTTTGGGAAGATTCAGCGAACACTTTTTTTCTTGACAGATTCCTGTTTAGTAATCAATAATCCTTCCCTGCAGGTCAATGGTTCTAAATTAGAACAAAGGACTTTAGTTAAGTACATTTGTTAAGCAATGAAATGGCTGACACACACAAAAAAGGTACATACATTACTTTCAAGCTTTCAAGTTTATCTTCTGATCTCAGTCTACAAGTTCATAAATACAATTTTCACAAAAGTATATATTTCCCAGCCCTATATAATTTGATAAATAGGTCTTTTCCTTTTAAAGTAAACCCAAAAAGCATTGGAGGGTTGCTGAGGGATCAAGCATTTAGCAGACAATATGCTAGAAAATACATTTTTAGTACATGTGCTGTTGAAATGAGCACTAGAAAATATATTTTTAAATAGTTTTACTGTCCTGAGTTCCTGAATTAGAAGATTTGTCTTACCCTGTTTCTTCCTAGCTGTGTGTCTTGAGACCAGCCCCTTAATCTTTCTGCGACATATTTCTTAACTTTTAATATGTATCCAATCATATCTTTCTCTAAAGCTTATGAGCTTAGATGGTATAATGTATGGTAAAGTCTTGGTAACATTTAGTTTATGTGCTATGTAAACAAGAGGTATGGTTTTTTTTAAAAAAAATCTAGAACATTCATATGCTTTAAAGTGTGTTCTTTTAGAATCATTTAACATAAGAATCTTTGAAGTATACATTGCCAAAATATAAAATAACCCTGAAAATCTTTAGTTTTTTATCAGCAAATTAAAAGTGTTCACTCTGTTAAATATAATGGCTAATTTAGTTTCTTCTGAACTACTTCAAAAACTTTTTTCTGCCTTTAAGTTTATTGACTGAAATTTTTTATTCATTAAGACTAGGCAAAAATGACCCTGTCAAGCATTATTTTGGCTCGTGCTAATACAGGGAGCAATTGTAAAGGGGAATCCTTGGCCTTTCACATTCACTTAGCAATTTATAGCCCAAAATAGAGATGCGCAAAGAGCTGTTTTGCAGTATCTCTGTCCTTCCAATACATCAAAAAGCCAGGATGATGTAGCCTTTGGGAAAAGAAGACATTTTGGGAGCTGTAAACAGAACAGCAGCCTAAATGCTCAGGTGACCTGGAACCACAGACAGATCATCACACTCAGATTTGCCAAACAAGAGGGAAGGTCTTAAGACACAAACAGCTGAGAAATGAGTTGATCTGATGAACTTTTGCATGATTCATGGTCAGAATACAATGAAATATAAGGAGACCTGAGAGATTCATTGAGATAGTATTAAACCTTTACCACTCTTTAGTCTCCAGAGAACCTAGTTATCTGAAAAATGCACATATAAATCTGGTTCATTCAACCTTTCAGTGCTATTTCAACTTCTAGGAGGAACACTGCCCCTTGCCCCATTTTGCTGGGGGCAATATTTAATGAAAAGTTCTATTTAAAATAGAGTAATGTGCTAGGGGGAGGGTAATTCTCCTTAAATAACCTACCATTTCTATGAAATCTGTCTTTGTAGTCTATGCTTTTGATTTTTATAGGGAAGAAGAATTTTTCACATTGGGAGAAAATCCAAAACAAAGAGACTTAGGAAGTAGGACTTGCTTCACTCTGCAGGGACAAGAGGAGCTTCACATTTGCTGAGAGTGTACTTTCTTAAGTAGTTACATATGGTTTGCATCTGTTCATCTCTTGAGCGCCCTATATCTTTAACATTTCATTATTTAGTGAATTTTCCATTAGTTTTAATTACTTAAAAAAAAAAACACCTTTCCAAAATGGCACCTTTTGAATTGTGAGTCCTGTATCCTTCACTAAAGTAAATCATTTTGTGGCTGTTTCATTACAGGAACCTCCAGAGGAGAGCGCTAAAAATGCGACCCCATTCATTTCATTCAATAAACTTTTATTACACACATATTAGGCTAGATGCTGGATACTTTTTTCTTAGTCTTCCCTCTAATTCTCACTGTGTATTAAACATTCACTGTATATGCATTGACATTCTTTTGAGTATTAATTGAAAATTTTCAAAAAGATCATACATTTCTATTTAAGATATTATTATTTATCAGGTACCCTGGGTGAAAATAGCACAGGATGAAGAGTAGGAAGCTTGGGTTCTAGCCACAGTTCTGCCAGTAAAATATTACATGAGATTAGACAAGCCCCGTAGCCTCTGGTGCAGGGTATCCTCTTGGGTAAAGTAAGTAGTTGGACTAGAAAACTGTAAGGTCCTTCTGGTTCTGGGACTTGTGGGTTTTTCATAGAACAGTGCACTGTCATGATGTAATCTGAAATCTCTGTCTCTGATGGCAATTATGCTCTTGACAATTCTGACACAGTATTTTGATTTCAGCATTCACTGACTGAGAGGAGGCACGGATCACTTGGGGTGAACACCATAGCCATGGACTAAGAAATTATTTTTATCATAAACTGTGACAACTACTTCCTCCATGTTCAGTGTCAACTCAATTTCTCACCTGAAGGTTAACTGTTCTGTGGTCTAACTGTCAGCTGCACACAGTCTGGTTAAACCTCTGATGGCTGGCTCTGGCTGTCGGCTGAGAAGCCAGTTAGAAAATATTTGGATCCTGGACGTTGACTTTGGGGCTTTTTGATCCAGAGGGAGGTATCAAATACTATGTGGATCAGGCACTAAAGCCCTTCCCAGCATAGTCAGGTTTCCACTGTAATTGTGATGCTATAAACTGGATAGTAGCCGCGTCGGTGCTGTGTGCCTCAATCTAGAAGTCTAGAATGGTCCAAATGGCCCTGGGGGAGAAAACCTTTGAGGCCTTCCCAAACATAGAGCTCACAGCTGCCCCCACCCCCACCCAGGCTGCACACAGCTGCTTGTAGCCACCTTTCCTGACATAGACTTAAGTCAGCTGCTTTTGGATTTGCGGGGCCAGAGGGAAATAGAGGAAGGGACAGAAACGTGAGAGAGACGGAAAAGGGTGTTTTCATGTCTGTGTCCTCAAGGGGTTATCATTTGGAAGTTTGATAGTTATTTCAGAATATTATACAGACTCACTGTATTTCTCAGAATGAGAGAAATGATCCTCAATATGCTCACCAATAATGCCTGCAGCATTACAGAAATCAGGTCTAAGATTTGGTCAAGTCCCTGGAGAGTAGCCAGTCACCCTCCACCTTTACCAAGTCCATTACAGGCCCTACATCCCAGGGCCCTTTCCCATCCCTCAGCCTCCTCTCCCCCAAGCCCCTCCCCGCCTCGCCTCCCTCCTAACTCCATGGTGTGTCTGCAGGCTTCTATAGCTCCACGTGTGGTCTAAGTGTGTCTCTTTCGTCTGTCCCTTTCTGACTTTCTTTCAAGCTCTCTTGGTCTGTGACTAGGTATGTTTCTCTTTCTGTTTCTCTTTCTATTTCTTCCTTCCTGCCCTCTTCCCTCAAACCATTCCTGATCAAGTAGAAAATAAAATGAATTTAACGTTTCTAAAAACACACCAATCATTGACATCACTAATTTTGCTCTTAAAAGTTACAGCATCTTGGGGCGCCTGGGTGGCGCAGTCGGTTGAGCGTCCGACTTCAGCCAGGTCACCATCTCGCAGTCCGGGAGTTCGAGCCCCGCGTCGGGCTCTGGGCTGATGGCTCAGAGCCTGGAGCCTGTTTCAGATTCTGTGTCTCCCTCTCTCTCTGCCCCTCCCCCGTTCATGCTCTGTCTCTCTCTGTCCCCAAAATAAATAAACGTTGAAAAAAAAAAAAAGTTACAGCATCAATACAAATATATGTTGAAAACAGATCAAATTCCTTTCTTTTAATTGTCTCCAATAAAGGAAGGGGTGAGGAAAAATTTGGAAATCCTGTTCTCAGGCTTGGGAGTGAATACTTGGGAGGACTCAGATGATGCCCACCATGTATCCCAAATTAGGCCTCTACCTCTGGAAACTCTAGAGGTGACACCCAGCCTCGCGAGTGAGGTGTATGGCATAGGTGTAGCCCACTCACCTCCCAGGGTCCTCCTTGTCTCCAGGGGCTGGTGCTCACCTCTGCTCCGGAACCCTTCCAGTGGGTGTTTCCATTAAGGTAACACAAGCTTCGGAGTTAAAAGGCTTAGATTCATAACGCGTGCTCTGCCTCTTACCGCGTGGCTTTTAAGTTATCACTTAATTTTTTCTTTTTTCCCATTCTTTCTATATATGAGATGGAAACAACACTAATCTTTATGAGATTTTTAAGGTTTTTGGGACAGTGAAATAATGCATAATGTATTACTGCTTGTTTTGGTTGTTTTTTTGTTTATTAATTCTGAGGTACAGTGGTTCTCAACTGAGGCAATTTTGTCTCTCAAGGGACACTTGGCAATGTCTGCCGAGAATTTTGGTTGTCACAATTGAAGGAGGATTACCAAAATTGGGTAGAAGCCAAGGATGCTTGCTAAACATCCTACAATGCACAGGGCATTCTGCCACATCACAGAATTATTTGGTTCAAAATAATGCCAACTGTGTACAGTTTGAAAAACCCTGGTTTAGGATGATAAACTTTTGTAGAGTAGGCTCATTTATCTTATTATTTTAAATTGTATATCATTTTATTTTCATTGTTATTTTTAATGTGCCTTTTCTATAAACATATTTTACACATTTTTCTGCTTAGTGCATCTATGAGGATATGCCGTGTGCCAAACAAGGGAGGTTGGCTATCTTCAATCCTTTGGCCATCCAGCTTCCAATATCTGTTCCTTGGATGAATTTCTGGACAATAAATAAAACATACTATATTTTTTTTTTCAACGTTTATTTATTTTTGGGACAGAGAGAGACAGAGCATGAACGGGGGAGGGGCAGAGAGAGAGGGAGACACAGAATCGGAAACAGGCTCCAGGCTCTGAGCCATCAGCCCAGAGCCTGACGCGGGGCTCGAACCCACGGACCGTGAGATGGTGACCTGGCTGAAGTCGGACGCTTAACGACTGCGCCACCCAGGCGCCCCAAAACATACTATATTAAGTTATAAATAGATTCACAAGCCCTAATTCCTCCTCATGATATAGTAATTGCAGGTCCATTGACAACACAGCTAAGTTTACTCATTTGATCCTTTGAAATGGGTTACTTAATTTGGGCAAGGCACTGTGATAAGGACTTAGGAGAAAGATTTAAAATAAATCTAGATATACTCTCTGCCACCAGGAATTTACAGTCAAATAGAAAAGACAGAAGGCAAACAGAGAAACAAACATTGTACAAGTAAATACATAACTACAAATTATATATAAGTGCAATACATGAAAAGAAATAGATTCTAAGAATAAAAATAACTGAAGGGACCTTATTTAAAAAGTGGGAAAAGGGTGAAAAGCATTAAGGAAGTCCTCTCTGATTGACAGTCACGCTATGACCTAAGGAAAAGGTATGAGTTAGCCAGGCTAAGTACCTTTCCAGAAGAGAAAATAGCATGTTTCAGGGTTCTAAGGTCAGAAAATGCTTGAGCCATCTAAATAGTTGAGATTTTGGAATACAACTGTCTCCTGGTAATGAATCATTCAAATTCTCTGTGAAAACTGCTAACTATAAATAGCTGCATTTCTCATTCTTTACACACAATCTCACAAATTAATAAGATTTGCTCATTTCTAATTTTTTAGAAAAATATAATCAAGGCAAATATATCGATGAATGTGTTAATGATCGTGAATAATAAACCCCCAAATAAGGGAGGTTAGTGAGGGGATGGAGAACTATTTATCATGCTACTGGAAGCCAAAAGAAAGCTGGAGTAGCCATACTTATATCAGACAAACTAGACTTTAAATTAAAGGCTGTAACAAGAGATGAAGAAGGGCACTATATAATAATTACAGGGTCTATCCACCAGAAAGAGCTAACAATTATAAATGTCTATGCGCCGAATACCGGAGCCCCCAAATATACAAATAAGGGAGGTTAGAGGCTATAAAATATTCTATTTTTTTTTAATTTTTTTTTCAACGTTTATTTATTTTTGGGACAGAGAGAGACAGAGCATGAACGGGGGAGGGGCAGAGAGAGAGGGAGACACAGAATCGGAAACAGGCTCCAGGCTCTGAGCCATCAGCCCAGAGCCTGATGCGGGGCTCGAACTCACAGACCGCGAGATGGTGACCTGGCTGAAGTCGGACGCTTAACCGACTGCGCCACCCAGGCGCCCCGGCTATAAAATATTCTAGCTGGAAAAGATGTCAAACTCCTTAATGTTATAGTTGAAAACAAAGGAATTAAATGACTTACATGAACATCTCTCCTCAAATTATCTGTAGATCTAAGACTAGAGTCAAGGTCTCCTGACTCTTAGTTATCATCCTGAATTTATTTGGGATGCATCTCCCAAATATGGCAGTAGCATCATAAAATGCTACAATGTTTTTCTACAAAATGTTCAGTGTTTCCAAAATCAGAGACAGACACTGTTATACCTATCTACCTATATCTATATGTATGTATGCATGCATTATGTATGTATGTATCTAATCTATGTATCTATGTATCTATCCATCCATCCATCTATTATCTGTATATCTATATTTACCACTGATCTGATCCACTGTGGAATTTTTTTATTTGTTTCTTTTTATTCAAGGACACTTAAATACATTAACCAAGCAGAAGATCCCCTTCAAATATAAAGGTTGAAATATTGCCAGATCAATAAAAAATGAATTTTACTTTTTAATGGACAAAAATAATGTAGAGAAAAAATATATTTTAACAAATTTCTTATGTGTGCTAGATATATTTCATTTGGACTTTCAGATCCATTCATCAGTTTTCTTAAATTTGCTTATTCACTGGTTTGATGGGTGTGCAAGGGTGGAGTGGGGACCGGAGGTCCAGTGGCAGGAAATTAACATATATGCACTATATCAACAGGTTGCCCCCTGGCTTGTGGTTGTGTTTGACCAATAGGGTTGAACTGGCAGGAGGGAGGAAGGGAAGAGATCGGGATAGTTATTAGCTCAGGTTAACTCCATGCAGGGTGTCCAAGGAATAGTTGTATCCCTTGACCAAAGTCTCCTATCATGATTCTAGCTCCACAAAGTGTTCTGTGTGTGTTTGTGTGTGTGTGTGTGTGTGTGTGTGTGTGTGTGTGTGTGTGTGTCTGCCTGTCTGTCTCTGTTCAAATAATCACTTTCCCCGTTAGGAATACAAATGATAGTAACAAAGCCCCATTTACTTACTAATTCCAGACTACACACAATCTTTTTGGTCTCCTTATACTCATCCCACACCTTGGTTACAGTCTTATTTTCAAGTCTCCTCAAATATCCTAAGTTAAATACCTGTTACCTATGTATCTTCAATCTGCCATCCCCAATAGTGAACAGGAAGGAGGTGTGGTCCATCATTAATCAGCTTTCCTTTAGTGGGTCACACATACATGAAAGTCACAAAGTACAAAACAGTCCTTTATTTCCAGCTTGAATTGTATCTTTCAACCCCTAGAGATCCCACAGTGCGATGAAGCTTCAGCATTATCTTCTTTACTTTTATTAACTACACATTTCCTCAATGGGACTGGGTCTTTGATTAATGCTTTTGAAGTTTCCCTAATGACTATTTCTCTTGGAACCATTTGAGAACAAATCTCTTCCCTTTAGACTCTGTTGTAGATTGAATTATGTCCCCTTAAAAGATGCTAAAGTCCTAAGCCCCAGTACCTGTGAATGTGACCTTATTTGGAAATAGACTTTGCAGACACAATCAAGTTAAGATGAGGTCATTTTCAATTAAGTGTGCCCTGATCCAATGTGATGGTGTCCTTATAAAAAGAGGAGAGACAGATAAACAGATATAGGAAAAATAGCATGTGACAACAGAGGCAGAGAATGGAGTCAGACATCTATAAGCCAAGGAGCACTGAGGACTCCCAGCAACACCAAAAGCTAAGGAATTGCATGGAACAGCTTCTCCCTTAGAACCTTCAAAGAGAGCATGACTCTAACAACATCTTAATTTTAGACTTTTAACCTCCTGAACTGAGACAGAATAAATTTCTGTTTTCAGCCATTCAGTTTTGAGGCACATTGTTACAGAAGCTGTAAGAAATTACTATAGACCCCTTTGCTCTTTTTTTCCCCATTTGCATGTCTCATCAATCCTTTTACCCTTTTCCTCCCATACCCCACTGCCACCTCATCTCCTCAGTCCCTACTATTAGTGGTCATTTCAGGACTCTCCAGTCCCTTTTATGTGAATTTAGGGCACTTAGATCCCATTGTGGGCAGCTACAAAATAATCAGCCCATTCATATGACCAGATGGGCCTCTCATGTTTCCAATTCTAGAGAAAAAAATGTGTAAAAGTGGAGATAATGGAAAAAAAATTACAGGCAATACACTAATATTGTTAGATTTGCCCCTAGCATAGTAATTCTCATCCAGGGGTGATTTTTGCCTCATCCTCCACCCCCACCTTGACAGGGTGGAGACATTTTGATTGTCACAATTGTAGGAGGCTACTACTGATATCTAGAAATCAGGGATGCTGGCTAAACATCTAAATGGCCCAGGACAGCCCCCTATAGCAAGGGTTATCTGGCCCAAAATGTCTCCCGTGCCAAGGAGAAACTTTACTTTAGTTCATGCCCTAAATATGTTTACTTTCATCTTGTCTATTGAAAGGGAGAAATGTATTTGAATGAGCAGCATTGAGAAATAATTCACTAAGTAGCATGAAAATATTTGTTCCATTTTGTTCTAATTCAGAGTGATGAAGTTCTTTAAGAATCACTCTGAGTATTTCAGAAAAAGTAAAATTATGTTTCCCTTTCAGTCAGTGGTACATTGTCCCCCTCATGCAAAATCCCATTTTCATGTCAATACACATTCAGTCTCTTTAATCTGGAACTAAACTTGCAAACTTTTGGCACAAGGACAATTCTTTCTTTCTTTCTTTCTTTCTTTCTTTCTTTCTTTCTTTCTTTGTGTGTGTGTGTGTGTGTGTGTCCTGCTCTCTTTATGATATCTACTTGCCTTTAGAGCTTACAGTTAGTTCAGACATGTGTTTCAGTTCTTGTATCCTGTCTCTTCCTTTTCCTGTCTCTACTCTCTTACCCCTCCCATTATTAAATTTTCCAAACTTGTGGACTTTTGAAAAGATTAATCTGCCAAAATTCTAAAACATTTTAAGGAAACCATAACTAACATAAAACATGTAGGTATTTTTTCTCTTCTCTAGCCACTATATATGCTGAAACGGAGTCTAAGTGAGCCTACTTTTACTAAACTTGAATAATTTGGGTTAATACCACCCTCTTCCCAACCAGTATTTTAAAACCATCTTGCCATGTTGTCATTCTCACCTGTCAAATCAGTAACACTTGTTATACAAAATGTTATTTCTCCAGAGATTTCTTGATATATTTGAATTTCCATTTTTGTCCCTTTGTAGTCATTTTAGTTTTATCTTCCTGAAAGATTAAGGCTAATAAGTGGGCGCTGTAAGTAATCATATGAGTTCTACCTTAGATGGAAGAAGACTCTGGTTGCAAGTGGGATTGATGAGCTGGGAGGAAGTTAAAAAAAATGATGAGTTACTTATGTTCTGTTTTGACCCTGGTTTTTTGTATAACTTTGGGAAATCTTACTCATCTTTCAGTGGAATGATGTATCTTCTCATGTTCATAATAGATATGGCACAAATATCCAAAAGGTATTTAGCCCACCACTTATTATAACTGAACTGTGAATATACCTTCTATATTCAGGTTGGAATACTTCATCTTCATCTCAGATCTTAATGCTGAAGCATGAAAGGGTTAGTTTGTAATAAAATGCTTCTCCACTGTGGGTCAAACCACATATGGACCCAGTAGTAATAATGGAAAACAGTTAGATTGTAGAAAAAAACCCAGAATATCCCACCCTGCTTTATCATAAAGTTTGAAATACTGGTTTTAAAATTATTTGAGTAACTTCAAATGTCTCAACCTCTTGAAAAGACTACTATCTCTTTTTGTCACATCATCACATTGTCAAATGCCAAAACAAGTTTTCTAAGAAACAACAACAGGAAATCTGTTTCTTTTTGGACAAGAGAATTAATGAGGTGAGGTGAGGACTTGAGTGAGACATTTTTTTTGCATAAAAATAACAGATTTAAGCCAAAATGCTACCATCAATACTAATGATACTATTTTAATAATCACGGAAGTAGTTGCATTGTTGTAGGAAAGATACTAGAACTTCAAAGACATATAAGTCTGCTCAGTGTTGAACAATACATAATGTTAAAAAATGTGGCTCATACATAGGGGCGCCGGGGTGGCGCAGTCGGTTAAGTGTCCGACTTCAGCCAGGTCACAATCTCGCGGTCCGTGAGTTCGAGCCCCGCGTCGGGCTCTGGGCTGATGGCTCAGAGCCTGGAACCTGTTTCCGATTCTGTGTCTCCCTCTCTCTCTGCCCCTCCCCCGTTCATGCTCTGTCTCTCTCTGTCCCAAAAAATAAATAAACGTTGAAAAAAAAATTTTTTTTAAAATGTGGCTCATACATATTAGAACAAAAGAAATAGCCCAGCAAATTTGTTCAATATGTAAATTTAAATGACAGGTTAGCAATCCACGAAATATGCAGTGATGACTATATTTAAAGGACATTGTCAATTGTAAGATAAATCATTATTATAAGTATAACAAAGAAAGAAAAAAAACTCTCAACTCATAAGATCATTTTTTCAAATACATGTAAAAAAGAAAAATTGGTGCCAATTAAATTAATTATGACATATGCCTTCTAACTACATTGAGTGTAAGAGGCATCTCAGTTTGCTATGTTAAAATGTGAAAAATGGGCATCTTAGTATGGATGAATACAATGGTCTACTTTTTTTCCAAGTTTTATTTTATAAAAATGTATTGAGAAACTTTTTTTCTTCTCCTCTCTCATCCCTTGGTGTGAAGCTTGGAATATTCTCAACCTTGGAAAACAAGAAGGAATTTTTTGATGGTCTTATTTAAGGTAGGAGATGAGACAACAGAAACTCTCTTGGCATCATCCTGAATGGAACTAGTTTGTAAATGCTGGCTGGTATCAGGGAGCCTTTTGTTTCTGGTAGACTAGAGGTCCAGGGGAGACGATCTTTGCTGGAGTGCTTACTATTAAGCAGGCTGTTTACTACTGTACTAGCTAGTGAATTGTTTGACATTTTAACTCTTGGTACTTGCCATGTAAATTAGTCAAGAGGAAGAGAAAGTATGAGGTAGATGTAGTTTGGCTAATATTTGATTAAACCACTCACAGAGATGCATTATTTCAAACTAGGAGGAAATTAAGCATTCAGAATGGTTAAATATAAGCTGCCACAGCCTCCTGGAAGATTATCAAACCTGAGTTCACAAATGCCCTTAGATCCTCTCCACATCTCTAATCTGACTTCAGAATCCACCACTCCCATTAGTCTACTACTATCAAGATTACTGCATTAGTCCATGAAGGTTCTGCTATGTAAATGGATCCAAAATCCCAGTGGTTTAACATAAGAAAAGTCCATTGCTTGCTCATGTAGCCATCTAAAGCAGGAATTCCTGACCAAAAGTTCTCCTGAAACTCTCTCCTCCACAGACTCTAGGGCCCAGAACCATTCTAGTTCTGAGGATCCATATGACCTTCATTTATCTACAAGATGGGGAAGCAGAACATATGTGGGAGAATTCCATTGGACAGAACTTATTTACATGGCCATATCTAACTGCAAGGGAAGTGGAAGATGAAGTATAAATGTGTGCCTAGGAGGAAAAAGGGAAATAACAAAGTAGTTTCTGCCACAATTAGTAATGCCTGAAGGTGATGAAGTGTGTTTATATTACTTGAACTCTCAGCAGAATTCAAGACAGTGACCAAATACTCCTCATAAGACTCATTTCTTGGCTTCTGTGACACCACATTCTACTGGCTCTCCTCTTATCTCGGTGCTCACAACTTCTCAGTCTTCTTGCTGACTCTTCTTCTACCCAATAGCCAAATGTTGCTGTGATCCAGAACTCACTAGACACCTTCTCATTGTTTTGTTTTTGTTTTGTTTTGTTTTGTTGTACATCCTTCCTGGGTGATTTCATTTAGTCCCATAGTTTCAAATACAGTTCACATACAAATGACTTCCAAAATTGTATTTCTGGACCTGACCTCTCCACTATTCTCCAGGTTCATTACAAATCCAGCTGCCCATTTCACACACATATTTAAAAGTCTAATAAATATGCTGCATAGTACTGCATAGTACTAAGTACCCACAACATGTAGGTAAGATTTTATATCCTTGGTAAATAATTCAAGAATTTAATCTAACCTTTGCATGTGTAGGTATGTGTGTGTGTGTGTGTGTGTGTGTGTGAAAGAGACAGAAACAGAGAGAGATATTTGTCTGTAACTTATCAAAAAGACTATCACCCACTATAAAATTAATAAGTATAATTTGGGGGAGGATTAAGACTGTAAGAAAATCAGAAAGAATACAGAGAGGAGCTAAGAATAGCAAAGTAAGTTAGAGATATAATGAGAGACACTATATTGAGTATTTTAAAAGACATATATTGTTAAATATTTAATATGTTATTTAAGTATATACTAAAGATAGCATAGATTACATTTAAGATATCACTTCAGAATCTTGGTGCCATAAAATGCTCCATAAAAAGAGGTTCTGAGATCAAATATACTGAGAAATGCTACTAAAGAAAGGCTGCTCTTGAAAATCCATAATACATGTTTATCTTTTAAGGCCTCTAAGACCAGTTGTTTGAAGAATGACTGTATAACTGAACATATGTATTACGTATGTATGTACGTATGTATGTATATATGGATGGATGGATGGATGGATGGATGGATGGGTAGCCTGTTGTCAAACTAGAATAACTATTGTTTAATCAAAGTGGTACTCTATAGATTTGTATAGCATGTATTTTGTCATATTCAGCTTTCTAAAAGTTATTTTTATTTTATGAGCATAAAATTACCATTACCTAGAGCTTCCATATATATGTGATGCTTGATCTTCAAAAACAAAGGGAAGGTTCCAGTTATTTCCAGCTCTAAGTTCTATAACTTATATATATATATACATATATATATATATATATATATATATATACACACACACACACCCATATACATATATACACAGGTCCTATGAAATGCCTGATCAACAAGGCAGTATCCCTTGTCAGATACTACCAGACAGTGATTACTCAGGAATCCCATGCAACTCACTTTATATGACAGAAGGAATCAATGGGTCAGATGGTATTAGACAATAACATTCAGATGAAACTTTGCATCTTATGAAACACAGTATGCATTTCTTTGAATTATAAGCTATGGCTGCTATCAGAGTACTTGGATTCCTTCTATTCAGAGATTAACAGGCCTGAAGAAGAGTCGCCATATTGGCAGCAGCAATGCTGAGACTGATGTGCTAGGCCTGATAAAAGAAGGAAAAAATTACACACTGAATGAAGCTGTGGGACGAGTCAACATGCTTTGGCAGGAGAAGGGAAGAGTGATACTAGATACACGGTAATAGATATAATAAATATACTATACATATTTAAATATGTAGTGCTAGATTCTAAGGGTGTTAGATCAAAAGGTGTGGAACCTAAGGTTATTAGGGGAAAGTTTGTTAATGTGGTGCAAGGGCCCTTGGAGATGGTGCTAGCATGCAGCAAGAATGGTTACGTAGAAAAAATGATGGCCTACTGTTGGTGAAAACATGGCAGATGGTAAAAAGGTTCAAAAGCCTCAGAAAGGTGGACATGTTGGAGTGGATATACTATGTAAGACTAGAAAATCCATAGCCTATAGTTCTGTGAGAGAACCCAGAATATACTCCATATAGCAAAGTGGTAAGGACTATGCCGGTGAGGTGATTAATAGAATAAGACATTCCTAGGGGCAAGATAGATGGGCAGCCAACAAAAACATTTCTGAACCTATATAATCAAATGAAGTTAAGGATGGATGAGGCTAAGAAGAGCCACTCAAAATAATCACCATCCTTTGCTTGTTTCTTCACATCAGTCAGGTTTCATAACTGACCCACTGACTAAAGAGAGGTCTTATCCCATTAGGAAGAATCTTAGAACATTAAGACAAGTGGTTATGGTAATCATTCCCTAAGTTCATCCACCTAGAAATGTTTGGTCATTTTACTGGGGAAAGGGCTGTTGCACAAGGTCTAAGTTGACACTAACATGTAGGGACCTACAAAACCTGCAAGGCGATGCAAAGTAGTATATATATTTTTCCCTATGGCTGTTTGAAGATTTTTTTCTCTTTGTATTTGGTTTTTAGAATTTTTTTCTATAATCCACATAGTTGTGATTTATTATGTATGTGTTTATCCTGCTTCAGATATCCTGTTTCACAGATGTTTTACAATTCATTTATCAGTTTTGGGTAATTCCTGACAATTATCTTTCAAGTGTTAATTCTGCCTCATTCTTTCTCTCCCCTCTTGGAATTTCAATTAAATATGTATTAGACTTAAGTTTTTTCCATATATCTCTTTATGCTGTCTTCTGTAATTTCTTTTGGTCTTTCTATTTTCCAGTGCTTTAGTATAGATATATCCTGTTCTATCAGTTTGGTTGACAAAATACTCCATTTATAATTATTTCAAAATTTATATACAGTAGGAACTTTATTGAATGGATGAAACAAAAGGTTGAATGGCATAAATCTGTATTTTTTCCTCATGTGATTGTGTTAATGTTTACAGTACTATTGAATGTTTATTTTTTAAAAAATGTTATTTCAAACTGTGCAACAAGCTCCATATTGCAGAATTGTATACCAGAAGCCTTGGTTTCTGTGCCCTAGCAATGTAAACTCTCTTAATTTTTTAAAATGTTTTTTATTTATTTTTGAGAGACAGAGAGACAGAGCATGAGCAGGGGAGGGGCAAGAGAGAGAGGGATACACAGAATCTGAGGCAGGCTCCAGGCTCCAAGCTGTCAACACAGAGCCTGACACGGGGCTCAAACTCACAAAACGCGAGATCATGACCTGAGCTGAAGTCGGATGCTTAACCAAGTGAGCCACTCAGGCACCCCCAAAACTCTCTTAAGGTTAAGCAAAAAAATCTTGGGCATACAAAACATGAGTCTGAATAGAATTTTAATACAACCAACTTAATAAGTCCCCACGTAAAAGAGCTTAGACTAATAACTGAAAAGTAAATTAAAGCATCATGGATAAAGCACTCCTAAGAGTCAAACGTAAATCTGTTCAGATAGTCAGTGGCTCATATTTTTCATGGTAGGTAGAACACCAAGTAGTCTTGGTTAGCTGACAAAAATTTTGCCTCCACCTGGCTTGCTGCCTTGCACATATTTGTGCACTAACCAAAGCCAGGTTTAGGGCTCAGAGTATTGAACATCGTGCCATAGCTGGTCCAGAAATACAGATAAGCTAAACGCAAAAACCGTATTCTTTCAGTTGGCTGTCTAGGGAAAAGGGAAGTGTAGTAGGCTAAATAGTGGCTCCTAAAGATACCTAGGTTCTAATCTCTGAAATCTGTGAATGTTACCTCATAATACTAAAGAGACTTTGCAGATGTGATTAAATTAAGGATTTTGAGAGGAGGGGATTATCCTGGGTTATCTAAATGCAATCACAAGTGTCCTTATAAGAGGGAGGCAAAGGAAAATTTGGCACAGAAGAGAAGATGTTCAAGTGACAGAAATTAAAGGAGGCAGAGTCATAGAGAAATATGCTATAATGTTGGCTGTGAAGATGGAAGAAGGGGCCATGAGCCAAGGAATCCAAAGACTGAAGTTCTAGACACCGGAAAAGATAAAGGAAAGAGATTCTCCCCGACAGTTTCCAGAGACAGCTTGGCCCTGTCAATACCTTGATTTTAGTGCTGTCAGACTCATTTTGGACTTCAGTCCTCCAAGACAGTAAAAGATTACATTTCTGTTGCTTAAAGTCACTAGGTTTTGATAATTTGTGACAGCAATAGGAAACTACTGTATGGAAGTTTCTACCTATGCTAAATATTTTCTAAGAAAAGTTGTATCAAGATAATACTATATAATACTTTGTGAAATTCTAAAAAAATATTCATAAATTGTAATATCATAATTGTCCAGGATTCCTCTAAACAAATGATTCTTATTTAAATATTCCTAAACTTATTCTTTTGTTTTCCTCATCCAGTTAATAAGCAGAACATTGCTAAGCATATCTATGATCCATAATTCATTTTACTTTAAAATATTGTAGTTATGGGGCGCATGGGTGGCGCAGTCGGTTAAGCGTCCGACTTCAGCCAGGTCACGATCTTGCAGTCCGTGAGTTCGAGCCCCACGTCGGGCTCTGGGCTGATGGCTTGGAGCCTGGAGCCTGTTTCCGATTCTGTGTCTCCCTCTCTCTCTGCCCCTCCCCTGTTCATGCTCTGTCTCTCTCTGTCCCAAAAATAAAATAAACGTTAAAAATAAATAAATAAAATAAAATAAAATAAAATAAAATAAAATAAAATAAAATATTGTAGTTATAGGGGTGCCTAGGTGGCTCAGTTGATCAAGTGTCCAACTGTTGATTTCTGTTCAGGTTATGATCCCAGGGCCGTTCAATCAAGCCCCACATCAAGTTCTAAGCTGAGCATGGAGCCTGCTTAAGATTCTGTCTCTCTCTCATCCTTTGCACCTCTCCCTTGCTTGGACTTTCTCTCTCTTTAAAATTATACATATGTATACATTTGTTCATAGGACCTGTGATAATGGTGTTGGGTGAGGCTCTACAAGCAGAAAAGGCAAACCCATATCCAGAATAAGCATCTATCTCAGAGAGGATGAACTACTGGCTTTTTCTAGACTGGGGAGATCCAATGTAGCTGGCTTGTAAAGAAGTGACTTTTCTGGGGGCGCCTGGGTGGCTCAGTCGGTTAAGCGTCCGACTTCAGCCAGGTCACGATCTCGCGGTCCGTGAGTTCGAGCCCCGCGTGGGGCTCTGGGCTGATGGCTCGGAGCCTGGCGCCTGTTTCCGATTCTGTGTCTCCCTCTCTCTCTGCCCCTCCCCCGTTCATGCTCTGTCTCTCTCTGTCCCCCAAAAAATAAATAAAAACGTTGAAAAAAAAAAAAAAAAAAAAAAAAAGAAGTGACTTTTCTGTTTTCTCTAAGAATAGTGGTATATTGAGGACTCAGTCTAGTCTATTGCTGGTAGTTTAGACATTCAGAGGCAGTAGTAACTAGATCAACCTTACTGGGAATCCAGGCTGTTGGGTCCATATAGAGCTTCCATCTCTGCCATTACGGCTGCTCTATTCATATGTCCTTGATGCAAGTTCCTGGTAACTTTGGACTTGCCAGCCCTCACAACTGTGGCAGCCAAATTTCTTTTTCTTTCTTTCTTTTTCTTTCTTTCTTTCTTTCTTTCTTTCTTTCTTTCTTTCTTTCTTCTCCCTCTCTCTCTCTCACTCTCCCTCTCTCCCTCTTTTCCTTCTCCTTCTGTCCTTCCTTCCTTCCTTCCTTCCTTCCTTCCTTCCTTCCTTCCTTCCTTTTTCTTTCCTTTCTATCTTTATTCCTCTTTCTTTCTTTGTTTCTTTCTTTCTTTTTTAATTGGGGGGGGGTGAGAGGGAGAGAAATCATGAGCAGGGGAGAGGGGAGAGGGAGAGAAAGAGATGGAGAGAGAATCCCAAGCAGACTTCACACTCAGATTGGAGCCCTACCCCGGGATCATGACCTGAGCTGAAATCGAGAGTCAGATAGATGCTCAACTGACTGAGCCACCCAGATGCCCCTATGGGAGTTAATTTCTTAAAATAAATCTCTCAGTACATGCATACATACATACATACATACATACATACATACATCCTATCCATTCAGTTCCTCTGGAAATCCTGACTAATACAACCTCCATGAGACTAGAACCAGTGGTCCAACCTCATCCTCTACTTTCTGAACCAATAAGCAGCATTTGACTTAGTTGAGTGTCCCTCCTTTTTAATATACTTTCTTTAATTCCAAAATATGTTAAATATCTTGATTTTCCTCCTAAATCACTTATCTCTCCTATTCAAATTATTTTGTTGGTTGTTCTCATCCCTTGATTTTTATTGTTGTTGTTGTTTTATTTTATATTTGAGAGAGAGAGAGAGAGAGATCAGGGGAGGGGCAGAGAGATGGAGACAGAATTCAAAGAAGGCTCCAGGCTCTGAGCTGTCAGCACACAGCCTGACAGCAGGGCTCAGACCAATGAATAATGAGATCATGACTTGAGCTAAAGCTTAACTGGTTTAGCCACCCAGGAGCCCCCTTCTTCTCTTGATTTCTTAATGTTGGAGCAGATTTGGAATACACTATGATCCCTTTCTCTTCTCTATCTATACTTTTCCTTTGGTGATCTCACCCAGTCTATACCCCAATGACCCCCTTTTTATATTTTCCAACCCAACTTTGGTTCTGGAACTCCAGATTCATATGTACAACTTAGTACTTGATGTCTCTATTTAGCTATCCAGAAGATATTCTCAAAATTATCATGTTAATAATTGAACTCCTGCTATTCCCTCATCAACTCACACCACTCCTAGCCTTACCATTTCACACTAAACAACCAGTCTTTCAAGAAATCTCATTGCTTATGCCTTCAAATATATTCATAATGTGACCATTTAACACTTCTGGTACAATTCTGGTCTGAGTCACAATAATCTATGTCCTAGATTAGTTAATAACCCTTCAAATAATTTCCTTTTTTCCACCCTTACTCCTTGCCATTCCTTTTCTAAAGATAGTGATCCTAATTAAATGCAGGCCAGATCTTGTAACTTCTCTACTTAAAATTGTTCAGTGATTCTGCATTTCTCTAAGCTATAAAAAACAATGTGCTTACGATGTCCCAGACATAACATAAGGCCATTTTATTCTGTACGAATATCATGCAGGAGTCTTGTAGGATATACATATTCTAAGCCTCCTCTCTTTTAGTTCTCTGACCTTCTTTTTTTCCACTCTCCCCTTCTTATATTCCACTGGCCTTGCTATTTCTCTAACACCACAAGTAAGCTCTTGACTTAGAGCCTTGGAAAGCAATGCCCACGGATATTCACGTAATTCACTTTTTTCGAATCTTTTTTCAAATGTCAACTTTTCAATGAGTTCAAATCACCTATCACCCTATTTAAAATTGCAAGCTGCTCCCTCAACCTTAATATACTCCTTACATATTTCCAAATTAAGTGTCTTGTTTATTGACCTAAACTCCAGATTAATTTATCCCCCACTAGAATGCAAAGTACACTAGATCAGAGAGTTTTGGCAATTTTGTTCACTATTAAATCTTCTAGTACCCAGAACAATGTATGACATATAATACATAAATGCTACATGTTTATAATTTTATGGGATTAAATAAAAAAATAGATTAAAAAGATATTTGAAATATGTTAAATAGAACGGTAAAGTGTTCTCTAATCTTTATTTGTTGTTGATTCACTGATTTAATTGAGAGCTTACAATCTTCAAACTATTACTCTAAAAGGAGTCAGTTATTAACATATGTATTTCATGGATATTCAATAATTCAATATATACAGAACATAATAATAGTTTTGTAAGTTATATCACCACTCATATGTCAGAAAACATTCTTCAAAATATTAAAATCAATCACAGGTATACAGCTAGTCCAATCCTTGGGATCCCCACAATAATTTAATAATTCAAATACAAAAAAACATTTCAAAAGTCGATTTTCTATATCTATATGGAAGTTACGTTAATGGTTACCTTTTCTAGTAATAAATATGGATATTGTGTAAAATTCCAAAAAATTTTTTGAGATGAATATCCAGGTTTCATAGAGTACACTACAGTCACACAACAGCAGTATATCAAGAGAAAAATTACATATTTACATATATATAATACTGTAATATATATGTACATATATTTTACATATATACATATATATATCAGGTAATATATATATATATATTTCCTGACAATTATATTTCAAGTATATTGTATATGCATACATATTACAATATATATATTACAATATATATATGTGTATATACATACAATATACATATAGATATAGATATATAGATATAGATATATATATGAAATGGAAGAAAGAAGGTCCAAGATATATCTTAACTTGAAATCAAAAAAATGCCAGCACCAATCCACTTTTAAGATCTGGTTGATGGGTTGCCTAAATAACGTGCCACTAGTCCATACCTTTGTGGTTGTAATTAAGTTCAGAGCTGCATATTTTGGGAAAGAGTGTGTTAAAACTATATATAAAAAAAAATGTAATTTCTTTCAGTTTCTTAAATCAATGTTGAAGTGGTAAGATTTGAAATATATTTTCAGTGTTTAATTCTTTTTTGTAATTTATTGTAAAGAAAAAAGAATATTATAATAATCTCTCTTGCCAAAACACACACACACACACACACACACACACACATCCATACTCTTTTTTGTAAAAGGAAAAGACTACAACTGAGTTTTATGATTTCATGCACTATTTTAGTATAGTTACAACCAGGTTTTATTTCCTTAATA
Source organism: Prionailurus viverrinus (assembly GCF_022837055.1). Taxonomy (NCBI): domain Eukaryota; kingdom Metazoa; phylum Chordata; class Mammalia; order Carnivora; family Felidae; genus Prionailurus; species Prionailurus viverrinus. Next base: position 116,838,667 of record NC_062564.1, read on the forward strand.
AATTCTTTCAAAAATACACAATTAAAATAAGAGACATACAGTATAACCTTAAATGAGAGCTTATATATGAGAGCTGTTGCATTCCTTACAACAGCTGCTTCTATTTCATTTTAAATCACTCAAACTTTATGTAGAGTCTTTGGAGCTGACTTTACAGAACAGCCATACTATTAGGCCTAAAGCACATGTTTCTGATCTTTTGTAAATGACGTAACATTTCTTATAATATTCAAGAAATGAGACTGCATTGTGCTTGAGAGGAAAAATGCTATATGTATTATTTAAAATATCATTGAAATCAGTATGAATGTTACCTACTGAGTGCACAGATAACTATATGTTTTATTTCACTGTTGCTTAATCCATCATTTCTACTTTCTAGAGATCCCTATTGCAAGAAATACAAATACAGCTCGCAACATTGACATCTAAAATTGACCATTGTTAACATGGTAAAAAGAGACATTATCTTCTTAATTTCTATTCCCAGTGAAATTTTTGTTTATGTGTAATAACTTCTTTTCTATGGAGCTTGAATCATACGTACACTAATTGGTGAATCCTTTCAACATCCTTATGAAACAGGCAGGAAATTTCTTTTAGTCAAAACATGAATGAAAACAAAGTTGTGCTCTATTATTCACCATGGAAAAGGAAATCTAATAAATTGTTACACAGAAATTGTTAATTAGCTATTCTTCTCTGTTGAGAACCAAACAAGAGGAAATTGGTTTAAATGTTCTTAAATTACAGTAGGGGGGATAGAAGATAACAATGTAAAAGACTTGTAGTGGTGAGAGTAAAAAAAAAGGTCCGGATAAGGTTGATGATCCTACAGGAAGCTTGTTAACAGGTGGAACACAAAATGACAGGCAAGGGTTGGGATTATGGGGGTGTGCAAAACACCCTACCACCTTGTCCTGTACCTCCTCTTCCCATCTCAGGACAGCCAGACACTTGTAGTTGAAATATGCTCCTAGCACAATCCCAAATTTCAGGGAAACATTTTTCCTGTGCCAGTGAGTTGATGTTGGGAAGCACCAAAGCTCCATAATACAAAAGCTTATTGGGAGTCATTCCTCATTTTGGAAGAGGTAAATAGGATAGATTTCAGATGCTATTTTTACATGGCTTAAAATGGGAGGAAAGTAATGCATGGCTTCGTTGATTTAATACAGTACAGTTATATATTTTTTCACAACTGCTAATTTAAACATTTCCTTTACTTTAGAGACATTGATCAAATTAATGGGTTTAGAACCCAGAGGGAAAAGTATTGATCTAATACTAATCTGCCTTTTAACATTCCAAAAAGTATCAAAGCAGCAGTATATGAACATTTTCAAAGTTTTGAGTTTCAATCCTAATAATCCAAAAATTAATGATTTGTATATACATGTATATACAATATGTATATACATTATGTATATACATGTATATACAATATGTATATACATTATGTATATACAATATACAATATGTATATATATGTATATACATATATATATATTCATTCACAGATATCATCCTAAATGGCAAGAATCATCAGTATGATTAAATTTATTGGCTTAATCCAAAAGACTATTATATTCAGAATTTCATGTATTCTCAGAAATATAACTTTGAATCCAAACTTTAATTAGTTCTTCCAGACATGATGCCTTCCTTTATTTTTCACACATTAGTCTGGTCTGACTGAAATTTTACAAAATAAAATTAGTAATGTACATTCAGTTTTTATTTATATAGTCAACTCACTGAGAATTCATTTTCTGTAAAGAAAAGAAACTTATAGCTCTTGTTTGCAAATTACCCCACAAATATTCCACTACAATAAGAGATCCATGACAATATAAACATTGTTATTCTGTCTCAGTCCTTGCTGAGATGGCTTATTTATTTCAAGTTGCAGTATTTGATGAGTTTAAGTACTTCTACTAGTTCCATATCCTTTTGGCAAACCATGCTTAAAAGTAAAATCACTCAAATGTTCTTAAGGCAAAACATCTGACAGTCACAATTAAATATTTTTGTTCTAACATGGAAAATAAAGTATTTTTTTTTATTTAGGCAAACAGAGTACTTAGTACATACTTTAGTTGACTGGTTCTACATTTCATATTTACAAGGAATAAAGCTAAGCTGTCATAAAAAGTATTAGTAAATTCAGATTATATTTAATTCACGAAGAAATTCCAAAATCAGTCAATTCCTCCTTAGTTTAAGTTCATGCTACATACAGTTTTCCAGATACATACATAAATCAGAATATTTACTCCTACACCAAAATTCAGCCACATTTCCTTTACATGACAAATTATGTACAATGTGGCCTTAAATTGAGTGCAGAGAATGGTTTCTTTGATTACATTCAGTCTCGTTGAATTTCCCATCTTTCTCAAGATCTCTCTACTGATAAAGAATACTACAGGATAATATGAGGTCAAGATAAATAGAGCCAGAAATGAGATCTACATGTTTAATTCAATAGCCTGTTTGGGATAATAACATAAAATCACTCCATCTTTCTTTCTTTTCTTTTTTTTTCTGGTTATCTTTCTGGCCCCAAAATATCTAAATGTAGCTGTTCAAAAATTTCCAGTGATTGAGACAAAGCCAAACTCCTTACCGTGGTCTGTAAGACACATGGGATTCTGGGCCCCACCTGCCATGCAGTCTTTCTTTCAATTCCCCGTGTTTCCGCTCCTCCGCTAACAAAGCTACTGGAGTTTCAGTTTCCTAGTGATTCCCTAATCCTATTGCTCTCCCTCATTCTGTACATACTCGATCAAGCTTTGCTTTAAGTCCTTTCAATTTTCTTCTCACCAAGTGATTTCTTACCTTTGTTTAAAAAGTCTCCTGAACTCTGAAGCTTTCTCTCATACTGCTCATCACAGGTAGAATAAAGTGCTCCCTCCTCTGTGATTCTCACAGCTTTAATATTTCCATTATAAAATACCATTAAAATATGTATTCGATTCCTTTAAAAGATTTTTTTTAATGTTTATTTTTGAGAGAGACAGAGTGTGAGTGGGGGAGGGGCAAAGAGAGAGGGAGACAGAATCCCAAGCAGTCTCCAGGCTCTGAACTATCAGCACAGAGCCCGAGGCAGGACTCAAATCCACAAACTATGAGATCATAACCTGAGTCAAAGTCAGAACTCAAACAACTGTGCCACGCAGGCCCCCTATCACTCCGTTTCTTAAATGCAAATATTATTTCCTAACTTTCTAAATAACTTCTTTCAAATATATTCTTTATAAGTGCATAGTGCCTGGCACAATGCCTAGTACTTGAAAGCACTCAGCAAATGTTTGCTAAGTTTTTGATTTTTTATTTATGGCTTGATATGACTGAAGGTATGCCACTTTCATGGCCTAGGATTTGCATAAAATGAATTTTTGTGATTCCAGCTTCAATGGAATAGCTGGATTAAGGCAAAAAGGCATGATACAATGCATCTATAACTCAGAAAATTCTCTATGTCATATTTTCCCCTATTTAGGGAGTACTAGCCAACCTTGTATTACACTGGGGCATAAATAAACCTCGGAGTTAGGTTAGGTCCAAGTCAGCCCTGAATTATGAAAAGTATTTAATTCTAACTAAAAATATATAAATTTTATTAGCATTGCTATTTTAAAAAAGTATTTTTTTAAAATTTATTCAATATACAAAGGTTACAAATATAAAAGGAATTTCCTAAGCTGTTACATTCCAGGCTGATCTAATTAAAAGACTGCTTTGATTTCCTTCTATAAAAAGCCTGAGACACTCAAGAAATGCTGAAACATGTCAAAATACACAGGAACTCTCAATGGACACAACTGGAACAATTTCAGCAACAAAGTAAATAATAGTAGTATTAGATTATAATCTATACTGATATGAATAAATGATTGAATAAATGAATAAAAAGACAAAAGGAATAGATACTTTTGAGATCAAATTATCATTAAGTAAACACTGTATCTATAATTGGGTGTAGGTTGATCATAAATAAATGACAAAGTCAGTAAGCAAAATTATGATGAAAAATAAAATATTTACAGTCTCAACATATGTCTCCATTAGAAGAAATCTGACTTTGGGGAAACTGGCAAACACTACCTTTAACAACTAATCAAGGTTAACGTCAACCAGTAAGAAGATATATCAACATCAGATATTTGCTGATATTATGCACCGAGGGCACATCCTTTTTGTAGAACTCTTGCTAAAAATGAATACTCACACTAAAATCTTGAGAAAATATCAGACAAGCCTAAATTGAAAAACATTCTACAAAATGACTCAAATTACTCTTGAAAAAAGTGTCAAGGTCACAAAAGACAAAGACAGACTGAGGAACTGTCACAATTTGGAGAAGACAAAGTAAATGTTACAGTTAAATGCAGTGTGGAAGCCTGGATTGGATTCTGGAGCAGAAAAAGGATGTTACTGAAACCATTCACAAAGTCAAATCATGTCTTTCTATAAATACATACATACATACATACATACATGCAATAGCATGTATTGTAGCAATGTTCATTTCCTGGTTCTGATAACTGTGGTATCATTATATAAAATGTTAGCATCAGAACTGTGTAAAGGGTATACAGGAATGCTCTGTACTATTTTTGCAACTTTCATGTAAGTTTTAAAATTATGTCAGACTTAAAAAAAAAATCTCCTTTACATGAAATCTTGGTTTAGTTGCTTACTCAGAGTCAACTTATTTTGTGAAGTTCTCTCTAGTCATCCTGGCCAAAAGTGAGTTGCAGAGTCTACAACAAGAATGCTTGAGTTTGAATCACAAACCTACAATATCCTAGCTATATAACCTTGGACAAGCTACTTTACCTTTCTGTGTTTCAATTGCCTCACATGTAAAATGGGAGTAGTAATAATACCTGCCTTATAGGATTGTTTTAAGGATTAATATTATAATATGAGTAAGTGCTTAGAAGAGTATCTGCCATATAGTATGCATCACAGAAGTGTTGTTATTATTCAATCTACATGGACCCCGTCATACATTTGTTTGCATTGCAACTGTCAGAATATAAATTCAATCTAGTATATAGATTATGATACAATGACCATGATTGCAGGAATTTGTTTTACTAGCAGTCCCCAACTTTTATATAAAACTCATACCTGGAAATGTCAGAAGATAAAGAGGAGAAGGATGAACACAGACTTTCTTTCATGTTTTGTGGGGTTGGTTTATCAGTTTATATATCAATATTCATATTCATTTTAGAATGATATTTTGGGAGTATCAATGAATAATGGAGAAAAATGTAGGCTTTTCAAAAGTCAAATATAGGACAGGGGTAAGAGGCTCAGGGATGGGCAAAATAGGTGGAGGGGAGGAGGTAATACAGGCTTCCAGTTATGAAATGAGTAAGTCACGGGAATAAAAGGCACAGCAGAGGGAATATAGTCAATGATATTAAAATAGCATTGTATGGTGACAGATGGTAGCTACACTTGTGGTAAGTATACCATAATGTGTAAACTTGTGAAATTACTATGTTTACACCTGAAACTAGTACAACATTGTGTATCAACTATACTCAAATTAAAAAAAAAAAGTTAAATATGGGAAAGAAAAGCTCGCCTATACTCAAATTTATCCAGCACCACATACCCATATACAGTGCCTTCTGCAGTAACTATCAGATAATAAGCATCAAAAGCATTTTTTTAATGTAGGGATAAATGAATAAACAAATTGGTATTAAGAAATGCCTTATCATTTTTTTAAAGTTTTTATTTTAATATCAGTAAGTAAACATACAATGTTTTGTTAGTTTCAAGTATACAATATAATGATTCAACAATTCCATACATCACCCAGTGCTCATCACAATACGTGTACTCTTTAATACACATCACCTATTTCACCCAACCTTCCACCCATCTCCCCTCTGGTAACCATCAATTTGTTCTCTATAGTTGAGAGTCTGTTTTTTGGTTTCTCTCTCTCTTTTCCCTTTGCTCTTTTGTTTTGTTTATTAAATTCCATATATGACTGAAATCATACGGTATTTGTCTTTCTCTGACTGACTTCTATTTCACTTGGCATTATACTCTCTAGTTCCATCCATGTCATTGCAAATGACAACACTTCATTCTTTTTATGGCTAAATAATATTCCATTGTATATACAGATATATAGATAGAAAGATTATGTATGTATGTAATATAATACATACATATATATTATGCACGTATATATGTATGTATATATATATATACACACATACCTCTTCTTTATCCATTCATCAATTGATGGACACTTGGGCTGCTTCCTTATCATGGCTATTGTAAATAATGCTGCTATAAAACATAGGGCATGCATGTATTCCTTTGCGTTAGTGTTTTTGTATCTTTGGGTAAATACCCAGTAGTGCAATTGCTGGATCATAGAGTAGTTCTATTTTTAACTTTTCGAGGAAACTCCATACTATTTTCCACGGTGGCTTCACAAGTTTGCAATCCCACCAGTGCAATATTTTATCATTAATAAATTTATATATAACCATGAATTGATGCCTCTGCTTTAAATGTTACTAGGCTAGGGCTAAAATTATTGTTGCATTGTTTTAAAAAAAATTTAATGTTTACTTAATTTTGAGAGAAAGAGAGAGAGTGAGCAGGGGAGAGGCAGAGAGAGAAGGAGATAGAGAATCCCAAGCAAGATCAGTGCTGACAGCAGAGAGCCTGACATGGAGCTCAAATTCATGAACTATGACATCATGACCTGAGCAGAAGTTGAACGCTTAACTGAGTGAGCCACCCAGGTGCCCCCACTGCATTTTTTATTTTAGAAATACTTAATTATTTATTTATTTCTCTTACATCATAAGAGGCAAGGTAAGTCTTGTTCTATTTTAAAGGAAAAGTTGGAGTTAGTGATTCTAGTTTGTGTGGGAAAGGGTAAATAAATAAGATTTTATATACAAAAATAATTATACATTAAATCCTATGAAATAAAGTATGTTCCCAAACTAAAAATATACCTGACTTATCTTCAAGACCATACTGGTCACTGTTTTTTTATTTAATCATTTAGATGATTTGAAGGGATAGAGTTCCTTTCATAATCTCCCTTCTTTACACAACACATTTACTCATGATTTCATAGTACACATCTTCACATTCCTTTTCAATTTCACTTTTCTTTTTCGGTTAATAAAATCTTGATAATAATGTTCCTTAAACAGTTTTCCCTTTATCATCATATTCAGAAAAAAAAAATGACTTACAAAGTTTTCTCCCTGAAGTCTCTGAAAGATATATCTTTATGTGTGCAAAGTATAAAAAGAAATTACCTATTGAGTATAATATATTGATATTTATGAGATATGATTTACACCAACTAAGAGTGTATTATATCCATTTTTTAATTTAAAGGATTTTCCCAGGAGTATTCTGGGACACAGTAGGATGCACCAGGAATCCATCTCCCTACCTAGACAACAATTATACTGGCAGAATCTGTCTGATGTGACCATTTTGGAACTCTGGAGTGTACTGAAGGTTTTCCACTTCCAGGGGAAGGCATAGACAATAAATTGTGATTAATTTCAGTCAATTTCAGAAACAGATCAGTAGTAGCTACCCATCTCCCACTTCTAGCCTATGCAGCTGTGCATATGTTCCTGGAACACTTTACATACACACAGTTTGCAAGAGGTAGGGTGGGCAATAAAGACCCTGTCTTGCAAATATTGGTATCTATATTCTAGTCATTGATTGTTGTCTCTGATCACAGAGGTGCAGACACTGAGGTGGCAGTCATTGTTGCCCCACCTCCCAATTTGTTGCAGGCCCCTCCCACAATGGCTGAAGTGACTTCTGAAGAATTTAAAGGGCCAGCACTGTTTTCCCCTTCCCCCTTCATTTTTTCTTTTTCTCTTTATGGGATCCAGACGTTTGAAAGCAACTGCATATACAGAAAAATTATAAAGTCACCATGCATGCCCAGGGAAAGGTACAGGCTCAGGAAAGACCTCAGAAGACCTTATCTTTATACCTTAGGCTGATCCTTAGCATGGAGACAGCCTACAACAATCAAAAAGACAACAAAAAACAAAAATAAAACAGAAAACCCTGGGGGAGCTTTTGATTTCCAGAGGAGAGAATCTAATTTCCAGAGTAATTATATTATTATATTCAAATGTTCAGTTTTCAACAACAACAAAATAGCAAGGCATACAAAGAAATAGAAAAGTATGGCCCATTCAAAGGAAAGAAATAAACCAATAGATATTGCTCCTAAGAACTACCAGATTGCAGGCATACTAGACAAAAACTCTAAAACAACTATCTTAAGGATGCTCAAATATCTAGTTGGGTGGCTCAGTCCATTAAGCACCCAACTCTTGATTTTGGCTCAGGTCATAATCTCATGATTTGCTGACAGGGTGGAGGCTGTTTGGGATTCTCTCTCTCCCTCTTTCCCCCTCAAAATAAATAATGGAAACTTTTTTTTAAAGTATGTTCAATAACTAAAGGAAGTCATGGATAAACAGGAAAACACTGTATGAACTATAAACGGAAATATCAATGAAGAGATATTTGTTCAAATATCTAGAGCCGACATGTATAATAACTGAAATGAAAAGTTCACTAGAGATATTCAAAGGCAAACTTAAGCAGGCAGAAGAATCAGCAAACTTGAAGATAGGACAATTGAAATGATAGAGCCTGAAGAAATAAAAGAAGAAAAATTGGAAGAAAAGTGAAAAGAGTCTAAGGAATCTGGGACAACACCAGTCAAATCAACACACACATTGTGGAAGACCCAGGAGGAGAAGAGAGAAAGGGGTAGAGAGCTTATTTGAGGAAATGATGTGGAAAACATCAAATCTGGTGAAAGGTTTTAGTAACACATAAAAAGATCAACAAATTATAAATAGAATGAATTCAAATAGACCCATACCAAGACACATTATAATTAAACCGCAAAAAGGCAAAGACAAAGAGCAAGTCTTAAAAAATCAGCAAGAGAGGGGCACCTGGGTGGCTCAGTAGGTTAAGTGTCTGACTTCGGCTCAGGTCATGATCTCATGGTTCATGAGTTCGAGCCCCATATCAGGCTCTGTGCTGACAGCTCAGAGCCTGGAGCCTGCTTCAGATTCTATGTCTCCCTCTCTCTCTGCCCCTCCCCACTCACACTTTGTCTCTCCTTCTGTCTCTCTCAAAAATAAATAAACATCAAAAAAAAAGCAGCAAGAGACACACAAGGGGTCCTCAATAAGTTAGTCAGCCTCAAAAACTTTGGAGGCCAGAAGGCACTAAATTGCAATATTCAAAGTGCTAAAAGAAAAAGCTATCAACCAAGAATTCTATATCCACCAAAACTGTTCTTCTATAGTGAGGTAAACATTAAAACATTCCCAGATAAACAAAAGCTGAGGGGATTTGTTATGACTAGATCTGCTCTGCAAGAAATCCCAAAGGGAGCTATGTAGGTGGAAATGGAAGGACACTAGAAGTTGCATGAAGAAATAAAGATCTCCATAAAGGTAAATACATGCACAGTGATAAAAACTAGTATTATTGTAGTGGTTTGTAACTCTACATATTGTTTTCTATGTAATTTAAGAGACTAATGTATTTAAAAAAACACAATTATTGGAGAAAGAGGAAAGCTCTTGCACTATTGGTGGGAATGCAAACTGGTGCAGCCACTTGGAAAACAATGTGGAGGTTCCTCAAAAAAATTAAAAATGGAATTACCTTATGACCCAGCAATAGCACTACTAGGAATTTATCCAAAGCATACAGAAGTGCTGATTCATAGGGGCACATGTACCTCAGTGTTTATAGCAGCACTTTCAACAATAGCCAAATTATGGAAAGAGCCCAAATGTCCATCAACTGATGAATGGATATAGAATAAGTGGTGTATATGCACACACAGACAATGGAATACTACTCAGTGATGAAAAAGAATGAAATCTTGCCATTTGCAACAACGTGGATGGAACTGGAGGGTATTATGCTAAGTGAAATAAGTCAGTCAGAGAAAGATATCAAGTGTTTTCACTCATACGTGGAATTTGAGAAACTTACCAGAAGACTATAGAGGAAGGGAAGGAAAGATAAGTTACAGAGAGGGAGGCAAACCATAAAAAACTCTTAAATACAGAAACACACTGAGGGTTGATGGTGGGGGGGAGAGCTGGGGGGAGGGGAAAATGGGTGATGGGCATTGAGGAGGGTACTTGCTGGGATGAGCACCAGGTGTTATATGTAAGTGATGAATCAGGGGAATCTACTCCTGAAGCCAAGACTATACTGTTAGCTAACTTGATGATAAATTATTAAAAAATAAAATAAAAACAAATAAAATACAAATCAAAAAGACCACAATTATTATGTTTTTGTACACACAGTGTATACAGATGCAGTTTTGTGACATCAGTAACTGAAAGGGGTGGCAAAACAATTTTTCTAAAGGCTTTCTATGATTAATTAGCCTCTGAATTTAAGCAGGATACAACTCAAACCACAAGGAAACATGTATCATATTAGATTTCATATGAGGGCATGTAAAAGGGAACGTAAACAGTCATTTAAAATAACTTCACATTCAATTATATTTGGTGTTAAAAGCTAAATTTTTATAGTATGTGAAATATAAATTAGAAATGTCATTATTTTCATTTCCTTTAGAGAAAACACGGGGAAATAAAAAAATGAAAGTACATGTGATTTTTTTGTGTATGTTATTGGGACTTTGGAAGTATAGCTTATTTCAAATCTGAGCCCAATCAAGAAAAAAAAAATCACTCTATGAACCATAGAAAAGACTCAAACTTTATACATACAGCAAAACTTTGGTTTGTGAGCATAATTTATTCACAAATTTGTAATCCAAAGTACTTATATATTAAAGCGAATTTCCCCATAAGAAATAATGGAAACTCAGATTATTCATTCCATAATCCAAAAATATTCATATAAAAATGATTACAATACTACAACATAATACAAAACAATAAGGAAAATACAAAATATAAAGAAAAATAAACAAATTAACTTGCACTTACCTTTGAAAACCTTCCTGGCTGGTGTGAGGGAGACAAGAGAGAGGAGGGTTATTGTGTAAGATGACTTTCACTATCACTAAGGGAATCACTGCTATCTATTGGCTTGATGGAAATTTTGTCTTTTCGTGCAACTTTAATAAGGAACCTATCCAAGGACACTTGCTTTTGCCTCCTTTTGAGGATTTCATGGAGACGTGACATTGCATTGTCGTTAAACAGATTCATTGCTTGCATTGCTACAGCCTCATTTGGGTAGTGCTTTTCTACAAAATTTTGCACTGTTTCTCACATTTTACATGTCTCCCTAATCTCATTTGAAGTGAGGGATGCCTCTGCCTTTTTCTCTTCCTCCTCTGCAGATGAGATACAGATGTAGACTTCTTATAAAATCTTGCGATTTTGGCTATTCGCATACCTCGTTTGTACTTCTCAATGATTTCCTTCTTCTTACCGCCTTTCTTTTCACCCTTTTTCTGCATAGGGTCCATTGTGCATACTCTCGTGGATGTTTACTAAGTACAGTATTAATAAACTCCTGTCATATACTGTATTAAATGTAACTGGCAATAAGGCATCAGAGGAAAGGGTCTATATCTGCAGGCAGCCTGACCTAGAATGAAGCAAAGCATTCCTGAGCTTCCTCTTGTATGGAAAAGCAAAGGACTATCCACAGGTGCTTTGAAGTGACAAAAAAATACACGAGTGCCTGTTGTGGGCACCTATCAATGTTCTGAAAAACCACTGATTTCTGCCAAACATCGGGGCCTGAGACCAAGCATCTGAGCATGGGAGACAATCACCCTCAATCCCTCAGTGAGAAAGAGAGAGAGAGAGAGTGAGAGAGAGAGAGAACTATTGGCTCAGTTGTAACGTTCGCCATCACTTGGTACTCGTATTGCAAGACATCGCTCATTTATCAAGTTAAAATTTATTTAAAATGTTTGCTTATCTTGTGGAACACTTGCAGAACAAGTTACACCAATCAAAGGTTTTACTGTATGTGTGTGTGTGTGTGTGTGTGTGTGTGTGTGTGTGTGTATTTAACTCTCAATTTTCCCAATGGGTTTCATTTGCTCACTTTACAAAAGAGAGAAACTAAAAGTGAGAAAATACAGAAAATTGTTTTTATATTTCTTTACCATATGTTTTGCCTTTAAATATTCACATCATTTAACTAAGTAATTTCTAACATAACTTAGTAGCATAGACTCAAAATGAGCAAATTTGTAAATCTGTAAAGCAAAAACTTTCATGGGGACAGTGATTAGACTGTTGAGGGAGAGTGCTTCTTAGATCTTTGCTTTTCTTATGTCTGCTTCCATCCCATTTCCATGTAAATGATGTTATAGAAAATGATCACCACTCAGAGCAAAACAGTTCTCTTTGATGCAGGAAAACTAATGAGTACATAGAAATCTACCATAGTCTTTCTGAGAAATTTTATCCCTGTGGGTTTTGAAATTTTTGGTTTTGGCCTCTTGAATTTCTAACTAGAATTTTCTTCCTGCAAAGTGTAAGTTTATCAGAAAGGCATAAACTTACTCAATGGATGCTCTCTGGAGAAAAGAAGGAATGATCTTTTCCAATGAAGACAAAGATGATAATGAAAATCTAATGTGAAGTAATCAAACTCATGACAGTGCATTTTCTAGAAAAACATTTTGTTAAAACACTATCTAATGAACTGTCAGGGCCATAATGTAGCACATAACAAAAGTCAGTCTTGGATATACTTTGGGTAATAAAATATTTGAATTTTTCACTGTTCCACCTCTTAACATAGAGTCATTTTCTTCATTCATTTAAAAACCATTTATTGAGTGCCTACTACACTGCCAAGTGCTATACTTCTGCTTTCAGGGAGCTCAGGATCTGAGAGAGAGCTGGACAGGAAAACCAATAGCAGTAGCACAAAGTAATGATGGCTTTGAGGGGTCTATGCCTAGAGCTGAAGAACTTATAGCAAGGGAACTTAACATGGCTTAGAGTGAGGGCAAAAAGGTGTGAGAAAACTATTCTCAGTAGATCTAGATTACTTGAAGGATAAGTGGCACTTCAGCAGAGAAAAGGAAGGAAAACAAAGAACCATGAACAAATCTGAGACATATTTGAAGATGAAATAGCACTAGCTCATCAGATGTGGGAGATGAGAGGGAAGAAGGCTACAGGAAACAAAACAATCTCATTTTCTGCATTTGTGTAATCTTATTAGTACTCACTATATGCCAGGCCAAATATTAGGTAGGCCCTAAGAATACAGGTATGAAAAAAATGTGGTCATTGTCCTTAAAAAGTTTAAGTTAATGTTGGGGCCATGGGGAGAGAGAGCAAGACTTTCTAAAAGCAAGTACAATTTCAATATTGTGATTTAAAATAAGAAATATATGTTTGGTCTTCATTCTATTTCTGGTACAGAGTTCCTAAAGGCCTTGTAATTTCTTTCTTCCTTTTTTTTTTTTTAACATTTATTCATTTTTGAGAGACAGAGAGACAGAGCATGAGCAGGGAAGGGGCAGAGAGAGGGAGACACAGAATCTGAAGCAGGATCCAGGCTCTCAGCTGTCAGCACAGAGCCAGACATGGGGCTTGAACTCACGAATTGCAAGATCATGACCTGGGCCAACCTCAACTGACTGAGCCACCAAGGCACCCCAGTCCTTGTAATTTTTTAAGTGATGAGAGAGATTAAGGTGATTTTTGTTATGTTAATGAGGTGGCTTTGGGACTTCTCTAAAGGTTGGGGGCTGGTTGCCAGTGGAGCCAACCATGTGATTAGAAGGTTGGGAATTTCAGACCCATCCCCCTGACCTACAGGGGTATCTATCACTGATGGCCAATGATTTAATCTCTCACACCTATGTAATGAAGGCTTCATAAAAACGCCAAGGATAGGTTTAGGAGAGCTTCCAAATTGAAGGTTTGGGAAAAGTGGTGCACTTAGAGTCTGAAAGCTACATGTCCTTTCCCCATGTCTTGCTCTATATGTCTCTTGCATTAAGCTGTTCCTGACTCATTTCCTTTAATAAATCCAGGGATCTAGTAAGTAAAATGTTTCTCTGAGTTCTATAAGTCACTCTAGCAAATTAATTGAACCCAAGGAGGGGATGGTATGGAATCTCAGATCTAGAGCTAGTTGGTCAGAAGCCCAGGATTGGCATATAAAGGGGTAGAGGGCAGTCTTGCAGGACCAAGCCCTTAACCTCTGGGATCTGATGCTATCTCTAGATAAATACTGTAAACATTTAGTTAAATTGTAGGAAACCCCAGGGGTGCTGCAGACTTGCATGGTACTCTGGGGAAACCCCATCACCACCACCACCACCACCAAACTGGAATTGGGGGCCCAGAATCCTTTAGCAATGAAATGTGGCACGTTATAATTCTGAGAATAAACAGTTAGTATACAAGGAAAGATGGGATCAATTTCATCTGAGTATAAAGTAAGGACGAATAAAGTTGTTGATTCAAGGTGCCATTCTCCTTCTCTCCCACACCTAAACTTAAAGAGATCAGAGCATTCGTCCCAGCTAATCCCAGACTCACTGCTCAAACAATATTCCAAGCACCCATAGCCAACAAGAATTGGCACATAGATATTCCTATGTACTCCCAGCTTGAAAATATTTTCAATGTTTGTTTGTTTGTTTGTTTGTTTCTTTTGAAAGAGGGAGAGAAAGAAAAGAGAAAGGAGAGAGAGGAGACAGAGAGAGAGGGAGAGAATCCCAAGCAGGCTCTGTACTGCCAGCACAGAGCACCACAGGGGGGCTAAATCCCACAAATCATGAGATCATGACCTGAGCCACAATCAGGAATCGGACACTTAACTGAACTACACCAGCTACCCAGGTGCCCCACAAGTTTGAAAATCTTTAAAGGAAAGGGAGAGAGGTGATGTAGGAGTTAAAGATCAGGAAAAATGTGGGGAGAATCCCTGAGATAATGACTGAGATAATGACTGAAATGGGCTCTTTCTCCTAACTGGTAGGAGGTACAGAAGAGCAAGGAAGATCCTCAAATGGAAGGGCTGACTGCCTTGGCCTGTGCCAGATTCCTGTACAACCTGTCCTCTAGGAGGGAACTGGTGAAAGCTCCATGGACCACACACATCTTTTATTCTATCACAAAGATCAGAAATAGAGGGAAAAAGAGAGAGAATGACATTCAGCATACAAGAGAAAAGGGCCATGACAAAAGGCTTATGCTACCTAAGTGGGAATAAAGGCAAAAGTAAATTATAGAGTTCTTATCACGAATGGCAGCAGGGGACAGTGGGACCTGATGGGGAAGGAAGCCAGGCTTCCTTGTTCCTCAGTATTAAACAAATTCAGTATTGCACTGGGAAGAGAATGAAATGGTCATCAATTATATTAAAATATATGGACTTATTAAAAATGCAGCAATGTCTGCCAAAAGTAGATGGAAAACAGAAATTCATAAAACAAGATGAGCTCATTTGCAAAATCTCAGCCCTTCCACTAACTCCCAGAAGCTGACAGTTCTACATCAGCATGGTGCTGATATGTGGTGGGTGGGAAAGAGTAAGTCAATGGAGGAGGGAGAAAACCCAAGAAATAGTTAACAAATTCTTTCCCCGCCACCATTTTCCAATATGAAGAAAGACATCTCCCTTTCCCCTTCTATTTACTAGCCATTGGTATCAATTTAGAGTCAGTGAATTGCTAAGTTACATCCTTGTGGGAATCAGGATTTCTTCCTTATACCGACTCTAGATGCATGCTCATTAATCTTAGACAATGCAATTTATTAAGATTAAAACCAGCCAAATGTTAATTTCTGAGCCTGAATTTGAATAATCACTCTCTGTAAGATTGGAATTGTAAGTCTAAAACTTGAAATAACCGTAGAAACATCAAGTACATCTTTTTCAAGTTCTCTATTGGGGAAAGTCAAATCCAAAAAAGTCAGTTGATTTGCCGTAGTTTATAGGACATGTTAGTAGTAACACTAGGGCTAGAATCCAGGAATTCTGGCATCTGTTACACTATGAAATTGAAGAAAATGAACACTTTGGCCTTGAATAATGTATTCAAGAACAGGGCTTAGAAAGCTAGCTAGTGGGTATCCTAATGGTACTTTGTTATTATATTGCTTCAATAAGATCTATTAAGTGATGATGTAACTAAAATAGCAGGAATTATAAGCATGCACAAACATTAATAATGATTCAAATTATTTTAGGAGATCACACAAAGCTTTAAAAAAGCCCTCTTAGGGACTCTTGGGTGGCTCATTAGGTTGAGCATCTGACTCCTGATTTTGGCTCAGGTCGTGATCCCAGGTTTGTGGGCTCAAGCCACACAATGGACTCCATGCTGAGCATGGAGCCTGCTTGGGATTCTCTCTCTCTCTCTCTCTCTCTCTCTCTCTCTCTCTCTCTCTCTCTCCCTCTGCTCCTCTCCCCTACTTGCGCTCTCTCAAAAAGGAAAATAAATAATAATTTAAAATTAATTATTTAATAGATCCTCTTAGAACTATTGCCATAACGAGGACTTAGTTTACTTAAAAATAGCAAAAGGGAGATGGGTAGCAAAACCTTCCCCACCTATAACTAGGAGAATCAGAAAATGCTAATGTGATTGGCAGAGTTTGCAAAGAAGAGATTAAATTAAAAGAAAGTCAGTGCTTGTTACTTTAATCATCAACATGATGGAATTTTTTTTTATTTTGACAATCACTGTCAATTTGCACATTAAGTCACTATTCAATTATCCAAATTTGAAACAGAAAGGCTTTCTTCTACAGTGGAATTAAAAATTAAGGCATTACAAATGATGAGAAGTTGACTGCAATCAGTTACTTTTATAGTTTCTTTTCTTCTGTTAGGTTCTTCCAGTTAGGACATACATAACATGGTTTCCAGAAAGACATGTGGGTGGGTCTAAAAGCAGATAGAATGATACATTTTCTCAAGAGAAAATACTATACTTTTTAAAGCTAGAGAAAAAAATAATAGTTTTAGATACAAAAAGCCTCATTGATTTTAGAGAAAAGTAGGCTTCTGCAAATTTATAAACTTGAGAGCTATATGTAGAATGCCTAAAGGGAATGCATTAGAAATGTCATGGGAGTCATTAGGGGAGCTAGCATTAGAAAAATTTTAAGATGTTCATTTCCTCCAGGGCACTGTGATTTCCATTCTACACTGTCAGTCTCAGTGTTACTCAATGTATCAGCTTCTTCTGTTGGAAAATGGAAACTTTCCATGTGCCTCTCAGATTTTTTGGAGCCTGAATGACTGAACATTTTTAAAAAGAATTCCCATGAAAAGTTTATGAGGTGCTTCACTTCACTCTCTAACTCCCAGTGTCCATAATTTTCAGTGTTTGAGGTCAAGGTAATCTAAATGAATAGTTTAGTTCATGAAGCAGGATAAAGAGAAGGAATATTGAACATGTGTGGGATATAACATAGCCCTCAGTCCTCTGCCCTTTTTTTCTTTACATTCTGAGAGAAATCATCTCCTTGGAATGCCAATATAATATTGTGGTTTAGACAGAGGCTTTTGAGTCAGAAAGTATAGGACTGAAACCCTAGTTCATGTGACTCTGGATAAATTGCTTTATATCTCTAAGCCTTACTTTTTAAATTTATGAAATGTGAGAGAGAATGGTGATTAGGACTTTCCCTATTATCTTGAGTTGCTGGGGACCCAAGGCTGATAATAAAGGCCCCAAAGCCCCTTTGTTATATACTTGCTTTCTAAAATCCCATTGCAGTGCATGTGTGCATGTGACCGAATTCATACAAATAAGAGGTAAGACTAAGTATTCCTGAGGGTTTGGGTCAGGAATTTGCTTCATGCCTAAGAAGACAAAACTTTGTAAAGACAGAGCCCTTGCCTTTTTGCTCCCAACTTCCTATAAATACATTTCTGTGACCTAGAGCTATGATGGACGCATTATAACCCAGCAAGGATAAGCCACAAACAAAAAGAACCAACACACTGGGAACTGCAGAGAGAAAAGACAGAGGGAGAGAATATATCCTTGATGACCTCAATGAGTTGCTAAATCAGCCTTGGACTGCTGCTTCCAGATTTCTTCAAATATAAGTTAATTAAATGTCTTCAGTGCTTAAGCCATTGTTTGCTGAGTTTTTTGTTATTTGCATTCCTACTCTTTTTTGTTTCAGTGAATCACACTAGGCTTTGTTGATCAGCTATTTTATCAGTACAAGAGTCCAAAGAAAGCACTTACTACCACCATCAAACACTATTTATCTTACGAACAATGGGATATTGTGTTATACAGTGTGTTTGTTCTCTAGATCTTCTGACCCTTATATTCCATCCTTCTTGTGTTTGCCAAAAGGCTGACTTTTATGTACTTCCTCAATGGACTCCATTGGCCTCAGATTTCCAGTTTGTATCAGTCCGTGGGAATCACCAACAAAAGAAAATAGGATGAGAAAAAAGTGAGAATGAGTACTTACTCCTTTCCCTATGGGTCATTTTCATTTGGGGGATTTTCTTCATCGTACTGGGGCCACAGTTGCTGTCAGGTAGCTCCTACTCTCTCTGTGTTTGATAACCATTTTCTTCCCCAAGCCCTTCAGGGCAGTAGGCTCTCACTCACAATAGCCCCAGTGTACCATTTCATCTTTGTTGATTTCTCTTATCAATAGTCCCCTCATTCTCTTCATTTACTCCATTTATGTATGTCATCTGTTTCCTGCTGCAATTTGGACCTTATTAAGTAGAAAGAGCATGAGATTTTGCATATAAGCCAAGGGTACAAACACAAATTTACTAACTAAACTAACACAAGTTACCCAAAGTGCTAAACTTTTATAAGTGGGACGATACCTATTCTGAGGGGTTATTGTAAGGATTAAATATTAACTGCCTTAACAGTACCTGGCACATAATAGATGCTTAATAAATGTAAGTTCTTTTCCCATCCCCTCCAGTCCAACTCTTCCCTGAATTACTGAATAAGAATCAATTGATTCCAAAGTTACTGATTTTATACAGTAGACTTAAGACCTACCTATTAAGATGGAACATAAAAGGCACCTGGGTGGCTCAGTCAGTTAAGCATCTGACTCTCATTTTTGGCTCAGGTCATGGTTTGGTGAGTTCCAGTCCTGTGTCGGGCTCCTGAGCTGGCAGCGTGAAGCCTGCTTGGTATTCTCTCTCTTTCCCTCTTTCTCTGCCCCTCCCCTGCTCATGCTCTCTCTGTCTCTTTCAAAATAAATAAATAAACTTAAAAAAAAAGATGGAATATAAAGAACTGGCTCAAGTACCTCTACTCCCTCTTCATCACAGCCATTGCAAACATTAGTAACTGAATAAGACACTTGTCCTCACTCAACTCTGATGTGATTTCAGAATCCTCAAAAAAGACCTCTAAAAAGCCATTTGTTTCCTCTCCTCTCCTCAGACATCTTTCTAATTGTTTCAGGAACATGAAAATCCCAAACTAGACTGCAAATGGCTTAAAGTAACAGACAAGAGTCCACATCTTTAGAATTATATCTGTCATACTACAGCAGCTAAGATTAGAAGCATGTTTTTTGAGTGGCTAAACAACAAATGGCACATTCAGCCTCTGATGTCATTGTGTCATCTTGGATGCAACTTGAAATAAATAAACAAGCAAATAAGGGGACAAAATAAGAAGACTGAGAAGTCATTTCTCACAAAGAGTTGATTAAATGATTCATTTACTTCTCTAGGTCACAGGAAGAAAGATAGAGATGAAATAGTGGAATATCTGATTATATTCCTTTACATTGCAGAATGAAATCCTTGTGCACACTGTTAAGGTTTTGATGTTCTTATTTAAAAACTAGCTAGTTAGTAGGCAGTGTTGATTTACAGAAAAAGTTATTGTAGCAGCACTTGCATTTAAAGAGAAATGCAATGCACCTCTCTGATAAAAAAAAATCTGATTATAGTATGATTGCTACATACAGTAGCATACAGTACATATAGTAAATTGCTACATAGTGTTCATTCCACTGACTACATTATTGTTTGTAATACACATGCAATGTAACCAAGAGACCATCCTCAGTTTCCCCAAGTGTACTCTAAAAGAGAAAGGTGGTTGAAGACATATTGTTGAGGATAATATTTTTATGCAGCTTATAAATTAACTGACATAATGGAAAAAATGTTAAAAGTTTGATGTAATGGTATATTTTCTAACTTGCAACTGAAAAACTAATCTAAATGACTAGTGTTCTTGATAAGTGTGTGTGTGTGTGTGTGTGTGTGTGTGTGTGTGTTGATTATATAAGTCTACCTGCTTTCAAGGAATATTATCAAATATGGTGAGAGTATGTAGCATATCAATAGAATATTTTATAACACTTATGAACACTCATGTCTAAAGGTACTTAGCTAAGTACTATATATAATAATAGAATTCAAGTGCCATAACACAGCATAATAAAATATATATTATTATTGCCATTTTACAGATGAGAAAATCGAGATCCAGAAATGTTATTTTGGATGTAAATTGCCCAAAGTCCCAAAGCTTGTATTAGCACTCAAAATACAATACTCAAATACTTTATTCCAAAGTCAATGCTCACTCATGTATGTACCATGTCCTATAATCACAAACAGCAAACCAATAAATACCCATTGTGTACAGTAAAAAGAAAGTTAAAAAGCACAAGAAAAGGACTGAGAGCAAATAAAGTCATTTTGATTTGGGATATGTTGAATATTCCTAAATACTTTTTATGTGTCAAGCACTACACCAATTGTTTTACATATAGTATTTCATTTAATTTACATGCAGTGTATCACCAGACCCTTAATGTTTTATTGCTTCCATTTTACTGAGGCAAGATACAAAATCTATCCATTTTATATAGGTAGTTAGTAATGGAGCAGAAATTTACATTTTTCAGGTATCTCCACCAATTGAAGGTAACTTTCATGACTATATTTAATCCTAGAAGGCCACTGTGGAAGAAATAAACTGTATAAGTTCATTATAGAAAATCTAACCCAGTATTTACTGCCTATGATTTCTTTTAAGTTTCCCCACTGTCATATTTATAAAGACCACACATAAATATAGTGAAGACTGGAAGAGAATTATATTTAAAATATGTCTTAATATAAAGACAAATTCAAATTCAATTGATATTTATTAAATACCCACTAAAATACAACATATTGCACAACACATTCATATAGATTATCTGTCTTAACTCCTACAACTATCCTCTGAGGTAGATCATTTCTTGTTTTGTACAGAAGTAACCTACTCTCAGAGACTTTCTTGATATTTAAAAAAAATAATGTTTATTTTTGAGACTGAGAAAGAGAGCACAAGCAGGGGAGGGGCAGAGAGAGAAGGGTACGGAGGATCTGAAGTAGGTTCTATGCTGACAGCAGAGGAGCCCAACGCAGGGCCTCAAACTCGCGGACCATGAAATCATGACCTGAGCTGAAGTCAGGTGCTTAAACAACTGAGTCACCCAGGCACCTCGAAAATGCCTTGATTCTTAACCCAAGTATTTCTACTTTATTTTGTTTCTAATTCTTATGAATTCACATCACTCAACAATAATTTATTTAAGGGACAATAACCATTCCTTTAGGTGCTAATAAAGGAGGGAAACAAAGCAGTTTAGTCTTCTAACTTTATAGCAATGACTTCGAGCCTAGGTGTGTCCAGGTTCTGAAAAGTTTTCACTTTTGAGTTTTTGAGTACCTTCTCATTATGAAACACATAGGAGATTAAAAGAAATACATAGCATAACAGTATAGAGTTGTTGAATCACTCTGTCGTGCACCTGAAACTAATGTTAACATGGTGTGTCAACTATACTCAAACTAGAAAGAAAGAAAGAAAGAAAGAAAGAAAGAAAGAAAGAAAGAAAGAAATCCTGTAGATTTTAATACAACAGTAAATCCTGTAGAATTTAATTTGCCTTATAATTATTTTATCAAACCTCTGACTTCTGGAAAATAAATGATGCACCCAGTACAAATTAGTCATTCAAATAATATGTTTTGAATTGCTAATTAATTAGCTAAACAATATGCTTCAGATGAATATCTGAATAAGCTGCAGATATTCTTTAATACCTACAGTGCTGGCATAAATTTTAATAAACACATTTTCATGATATTTGACTTTTAAAAATAAAGCTCCTTTAAAAATAATTACTTTCATCTTGAATAATAGCAACATTTATTTCATTTACCTTTGGTGAAATAACAACCACAGGAGGAAATATGTATCTTCATACTATGTGCTACAAATACTATTCATGTTACCTTATTATCACACCAGGTTGTTATGTTATCTATGTATTTATGCATAATATCTTCGCTAAATGCATTCTTTTGTTTTTTGATTATAATGTAAATGTATGCACACCACAGAGGTTAGAAGTTGCTTTAAAGAATATCTAGCTTAAAAACAAAGTATTATAAAACAGGACAATAAAATTAATATCATATAAAGGACCACCTGGAATGATAGAGCTGTTTTGCCACTTCTAAATGCAATCTACTTCTTGCCATTTCTTTTTGCCAAATTAAGCTTACTATTGAACTGTGTAAATGTGATCTTTATCCTATTCTGTAATATCCTGTATACCTTCCCAAATTGGCCAGAAGACCAAATTCAACTCTTCCACCACATCTAGGCTTACAACAATATGTTTCAGATGAATGTCTCCAAATACTGTGGGCCTATGGTTTGTTTTTTAGCCCAGCAATTTTATAGCAATACTGTAAAGCAATGACTTCAATTTCATATAATCATGCTTGGCACAGATAGTGGCTCTTATCCAGACCTATTTAATTTCACCTTTTAGGAATTATGTAAATATCATATGTCTTTTTTTGAAATTTACCACTACACTATAGTGTTACATTACTGACCTCATCTCTCATAGACCACACAATGCATAGACCTTAGCGTTTGTCTTTTTTGCACTTAGCTCATGTGGTGAGCACCTGAAACCATTCTTAAAACTTACCACCCACTTTCTCGCCTGCTCTGCCTCTAACTTTTAAATCATGCCTGTTAATTTCTGTGGAGACTTGGCTGACAAGCAGGATGTGATGTACTGTGTGGGGCCATGATCACAGAAGTACAATACCAGGTCAGTGTAAAATTTTAACAACGTGGTTATTTATGATAGTTACTGGGTATGACCAGAATTAAGTAGAACATAAGCAAAAGATTTATGCAGAGAGTTTAACATTTTCCTTTTGTATTTATATCCATTTTATGGTATAATGAATAAGCATATGGTCTATGGACTCAGGTAGACCTGGATTAGAGTTCTCTTTCTGCTACTTCTAAGCTGTGTGACCTTGGGAGGATTCTTTTTCTGAGCCTGCTTCCTTACCGAGAAAGTGGCAATAACTGTGCCTACAACACAAATTTGTTATGAGGATTACCCGAAAAAATTCACATAAAGCACTTAGCACATGCTTGCCAAACAGTAATTGCCCAAAAAGGTACAGCTATTGTCATTATTATCACTATTGTTGCTGTTATTGTTTGGGGGTTTTGTTTTTGTTTTTTGTTTTTGGAGTCTTTATGATTAAAATGTCCTGGATGATAAATAATATTGGTTCCAAAATTCACATAAAGCACTTAGCACATGCTTGCCAAACAGTAATTGCCCAAAAAGGTACAGCTATTGTCATTATTATCACTATTGTTGCTGTTATTGTTTGGGGGTTTTGTTTTTGTTTTTTGTTTTTGGAGTCTTTATGATTAAAATGTCCTGGATGATAAATAATATTGGTTCCAAAACAGAAACAAAGCACAAGAGCCAAATGTCAACTAACTTTGGACAATTTTAATTTGTCCTTTAGAAAATCCATTGCTTCTTTATGTTTTTTTTAAATATAATTTATTATGAAGTTAGCTAATATACAGTGTATGGAGTGTCCTCTTGGCTTCGAGTGTAGATTCCCATGCTTCATCGCTTAAATACAACACCCAGTGCTTATCCCAACAAATGCCCTCCTCAATGCCCATCACCCATTTTCCCCTCCCCTCTACACCCCCCTATTAACCCTCAGTTTTTCTGTATTTAAGAGTCTCTTATGGTTTGCCTCCCTCTCTGTTTTAAAACTACTTTTTTCCATTCCCTTAC
Organism: Prionailurus viverrinus; assembly: GCF_022837055.1. NCBI lineage: Eukaryota > Metazoa > Chordata > Mammalia > Carnivora > Felidae > Prionailurus > Prionailurus viverrinus. The sequence continues at coordinate 116,862,834 of NC_062564.1, forward strand.
CCCATGGTCTTCTGGTAAATTTCTCAAGTTCTGCATATGAGTGAAAACATACGATATCTGTCTTTCTCTTAGCATAATACCCTCCAGTTCCATCCACGTTGTTGCAAATGGCAAGATTTCATTCTTTCTCATTGCCAAGTAGTATTCCATTGTATATATACACTTGATCTTAGCCAAAAGGCTGAGAAGTGATTTCCATTGTATATATAAACCACATCTTCTTTATCCATTCATCAGTTGATGGACATTTGGGTTCTTTCCGTAATTTGGCTATTGTTGATAGTGCTGCTATAAACATTGGGGTATATGTGCCCCTATGAATCAGCACTCCTGTATTCTTTGGATAAATTCCTAATAGTGTTATTGATGGATCATAGGGTAATTCTACCTTTAATTTTTTGAGAAACTGCCACACTGTTTTCCAGAGTAGCTGCACCAGTTTGCATTCCCACCAAGAGTGCAAGAGGTTCCTGTTTCTCCATACACTCACAATATCTGTTGTTTCTTGAGTTGTTAATTTTAGCCACTCTGACTAGTATGAGGTGGTATCTCAGTGTGGTTTTGATTTTTATTTCCCTGATGACGAGTGATGTTGAGCATCTTTTCATGTGTCTGTTGGCCATCTGGATATCTTCTTTGGAAAAGTGTCTATTCATGTCTTCTGCCAATTTCTTTGCTGGATTCTTTGTTGTTTGGGTGTTTAGTTTGGTAAGTTCTTTATAGATTTTGGATACTCACCCTTTCTCTGATATGTCATTTGCAAATATCTTCTCCTATTCCATCAGTTGCCTTTTAGTTTTATCAATTGTTTCCTTTGCTGTGAAGCTTTTTATCTTGATGAAGTTCCAATAGTTCATTTTTCCTTTTCTTTCCTTTGCTGTCAGAGACATGTAGAGTAAGAAGTTGCTGTATTTTATCCTCTAGGGTTTCTGATGGTTTCCTGTTTCACATTTAGATCTTTCATCCATTTTGAGCTTATTTTTGTGTATAAGATAAGAAAGTGGTCCAGTTTCATTCTTCTGCATATTGCCGTCCAGTTCTCCCATTACCATTTGCTAAAGAGACTTTTTCCATTGTATACTCTTGCATGGTGTGTCAAAGATTAGTTGGTCATATGATTGTGGGTCCAATTCTGGGTTCTCTATTCTATTCCATTGCTCTATGTGTCTGCTTTTGTGCCAATACCATACTGTCTTGATGATTACAGCTGTGTGGTAGAGGCTAAATAATACACTGGACCCAATGGACTTCACAGATATATTCAGAACTTTATATTCTTCTTGAATATATATTCTTCTTGAGTGCACATGGAACATTCTTCAAGATAGATCACATACTGGGTCACAAAACAGCCCTCAATAAATATAAAAGAACTGAGGTCATACTATATATATTTTCAGATCACAATGCTGTGAAACTTGAAATCAACAACACAAAAAAAATTTGGAAAGCCTCCAAACACATGGAGGTTAAAGAACATTCTACTTAAAGAATGAATGGGTAATCCAGGCAATTAAAGAAGAAATTAAAAAATATATGGAAGCAAATGAAAATGAAAACACGATGGTCCAAGCCCTTTGGGATGCAGCAAAGGCAGTCCTAAGAGGAAAATCCATCCCAATCCAGGCCTGTCTCAAGAAAGAAGAAAAATGCCAAATACAAAACCTAACCTCACACCTAAAGGAACTAGAAGAAGAACAACAAAGAAACCCCAAAACCCAGCAGAAGAAGAGAAATAATAGAGATCCGAGCAGAAATAAACAATATAGAATCCAAAAAACAGTAGAACAGATCAATGAATCTAAGAGCTGGTTTTTTGAAAGAATAAACAAAATTGATAAATTCCTAGCCAGGCTTCTAAAAAGAAAAGAGAAAGAACCGAGGGGGGAGGAGCCAATATGACAGAACAGCATGGAAGTTTTTTGTGTGTCTCGCATCCATGAAATATAGCCAGGCCAACACTAAACCATCCTACACACCTAGAAAACTGACTGGAGGATGAACACAACAATCTGCACAACCTGAACCACAGAATTCAGCAGGTACGCGGCACGGAGAAGTGAACTTGGGGATGGAGAAGGTGCAGGAAGGGAGGTGCTTTTGTGAGAGGAGAGAGGACAGAGACTGGGGGAGGGGGAGAATACGGGAAATGCACCCCTCCCCAAAAGCAGCCGGAGAGAAAGTGGAAAATTGGAAACAGCCATAGGGACTAAACTAAAAAGGAAGAAAGGAGAAAGGAGAGGCTTTAAATTCCATTAAGACTGTAAACAAGGAGAGCACAAAGGCTGCAACTCCGCAGCTCGATACCTGGTGGTGCTCTGGTGGGAAGGGCGAATCCCCAGGAACAGAGTGGGGTCCAGGAGGTTCTTGGGCCACACGGGGAAAAGCAATTCCACTGCTGGCAGGACATTTGGTAGAGACTGTTGAAGCCACCTGGTCCCAGCAGACCCCAGAAAATGGTCACATTTGCAAGTGCTGGAACAAGGTCATTAAGAGTGAAGCCTGGGGCGCCTGGGTGGCGCAGTCGGTTAAGCGTCCGACTTCAGCCAGGTCACGATCTCGCGGTCCGTGAGTTCGAGCCCCGCGTCAGGCTCTGGGCTGATGGCTCAGAGCCTGGAGCCTGTTTCCGATTCTGTGTCTCCCTCTCTCTGCCCCTCCCCCGTTCATGCTCTGTCTCTCTCTGTCCCCAAAATAAATAAACGTTGAAAAAAAAAAAAATTAAAAAAAAAAAAAAAAAAAAAGAGTGAAGCCTGATGCCAGATGTGTGTTGTGATTTTCCATAATCCCTGAAAAGCTGCAGCTACACTATCTCGCGAACTTTTTCTGGGGCAGGCTGGCACCGGGCCACCGTCTTGGGGCACTGGCAGCAGCAGGGTCCCACAAGCATTCCTGGGTGCAGCCAACATTTGGCCATTGCTCATTTGGCCATTGCTCAGTGAGACCCTCCTGCAGAGGGGCAGAACGGGTCAAAGCCGCAGTCCATCAGAAGTAAGGGGCCGGGAAAAACAGCCGCATCTGAGACAAAACTCGGGAGTGAGGTACTGCCTTGGGCCTGGTCTCGGAGAGTGAAAAAGTGGGGAGTGGAAAGCTAAAGACAGAGGACAGGTGCGCCAATGCTGATCCAGGAGAACAGGCTGGGTACCTGGGTGGCGTCATTTTTACCCCTCCTACCAGCACCACAACAATCCACCCCAGTAGGCTAGCAGCACCATCTAGTGGAGAATGGAGCCATTACACTGAACCTCGCCCAACTGGGCCAACTTCACTCTCAAGAAGACAAGTCTCACCACCAGCTTAGTTATGGACTCTAAAGCACTACATAGAATGACTTCAAGGGGAAAACGAAGTAATTTCAGTTCTACTTCAATCTGTTAGCAGGTCCATCTATTCAATTTTCTTTTTTTTCTCTTTTACACTTCTTTTCTTTTTCTTGAATAAAGAGAAAAAATTCGTTTTTATTTTCAATTTTTATTAAAAATATTTTTCTTTAATTTTTATCACAATATTTTTTTACTTTTGTGTAAATTTTTTCAAATTCTATTTTATTTCCATCATTTTATTTTAGTCTACTTCACTGTATATTATTTTAGTCTACTTCAGTGTATTCAGTGTATTCATCTTTTCAAATTTTCAAACAATTTCCTTTTTTTCTTTTTGTCTTTGTTTCTTTTCTTTTTCTTGAATGCACAAAGAAAAACTTCATTTTTACTTTCAATTTCTATTAAATTTTTTTCTTTAATTTTTTTACTTACTATATTTTTTGCTTTTATGTAAATTTTTTCAAATACTATTTACTTCCATCATTTTATTTTAGTCTACTACAGTGTATACACTTTTTCAAGTTTTCAAACTGTTTCCTTTTTTCTTTTTTTATCTTTTTAAATCTTTTTTTCTTTTTCCGCTTCTTTTTTTTCTTGAATACAAAAAAGAAAAGATTCAAATTTATTTTTAATTTTTAATAGTTTTAATTTTTTTCTATTTTATTCTTTAGTTTTGTGTATATTTTTTCAAATCCTATTTTACTCCCATCATCTCATTTTAGTCTACTTCAGTGTATTCATTTTTTCAAATTCTCAAACGATTTCCCCCCCCCTTTTTTTCTTTCCTCTAATCTTTCAAACAACTTTCAACTCCCAGACCAAAACACACCTAGAATCTAGCATCATTTATTCAATTTGTGTGTGTGTGTTTAATTTTTTAATTTTAATATTTTTAAATATTTCTTAATTTAAAATTTTCAACCTCATTAATTCCTTTTCTCCCTTCAAAATGATAAAATGAAGGAATTCACCCCAAAAGAAAAAGCACGAAGAAATGACAGCCAGGGATTTAACCAACACAGATACAAGCAAGATGTGTGAACCAGAATTTAGAATCACAATAATAAGAATACTAGCTGGAGTAGAAAACAGATTAGAATCCCGTTCTGCAGAGATAAAAGAAATAAAAAATAGCCAGAATGAAATTAAAAATTCTATAACTGAACTGCAATCACAGAAGGATGCAGCGGCAGCAAGGATGGATGAGGCAGAACAGAGAATCAGCGATATAGAGGACAAATTTATAGAGAATAACGAAGCAGAAAAAAAGAGAGAGATTAAGGCAAAAGAGCACAATTTAAGAATTAGAGAAATCAGTGACTCATTAAAAACAGACAATATCAGAATCATAGGGCTCCCAGAAGAGGAAGAGAGAATTAGGGGTAGAAGGGTTATGTGAGCAAATCATAGCGGAAAACTTTCCTAACCTGGGGGAAGACACAGACATCAAAATCCAGGAAGCACAGAGGACGCCATTAGATTCAACAAAACTGACCATCAACAAGGCATACCATAGTCAAATTCACAAAACAATCAGGCGAGGAGAGAATCATGAAAGCAGCAAAGGAAAAAAGTCCCTAACCAACAAGGGAAGACAGATCAGGTTTGCAGCAGACCTATTCACAAAAACTTGGCAGGCCCAGAAGGAATGGCAAGATATAGTCAGTGTGCTGAATCAGAAAAATATGCAGCCAAGAATTCTTTATCCAGCAAGGCTGTCATTCAAAATAGAAGGAGAGATAAAAATTTTCCCAGATAAATAAAAAATTAAAGGAGTTTGTGACCACTAAACCAGCCATGCAAGAAATTTTAAGGGGGACTCTATGAGGGGAGAAAACATATAAATAAATACCAAAAGCAACAAAGATTAGAAAGGACCAGAGAACACCACCAGAAACTCCAACTCGACAAGTATCATAATGGCAATAAATTATCTTTCAGTATTCACTCTAAACGTCAATGGACTCAATGCTCCAATCAAAAGATATAGAGTAACAGAATGGACAAGAAAACAAGATCCATCTATATGCTGTTTACGAGAGACCTACTTTAGACTTAAAGACATCTTCAGATTGAAAATGAGGGGATGGAGAACCATCTTTCATGCTAATGGTCAACAAAAGAAAGCCAGAGAAGCCATACTTATATCAGACAATCTAGACTTTAAAATAAAGACTGTATCAAGAGACACAGAAGGTCATTATATCATAATCAAAGGGTCTATCCACCAAGAAGACCTAACAATTGTAAACATTTAGGTGCCAAATGTGGCAGCACCCAAATATATAAATCAATTAATCACAAACAAAGAAACTAATTGATACTAATACCATAATAGTAGGAGACTTCAACACCTCACTCACAGCAATGGACACATCACCTAATCAAAACACCAACAAAGAAAAAATGGCTTTGAATGACACATTGGACCAGATGGACTTAACAGATATATTCAGAACATTTCATCATAAAGCAGCAGAATATACTTTCTTCTCCAGTGCACATGGAACATTCTCCAGAATAGACCATATACTGGGACACAAATCAGCCCTAAGTAAGTACAAAAAGATAGAGATCATACAGTGCATATTTTCAGACCACAATGCTATGAAACTCGAAAACAACCACAAGAAAAAATTTGGAAAGTTATCAAATACTTGGAGACTGAAGAACATCCTACTAAAGAATGAATTGGCTAACCAAGCAGTTAAAGAAGAAATTAAAAAGTATATGGAAGTCAATGAAAATGATAACACCACAACCCCAAACCTCTGGGATACAGCAAAGGCGGTCATAAGAGGAAAGTATATAGCAATCCAGGCCTCCTAAAGAAGGAAGAAAGATCTCAGATACACAACCTAACCTTACACCTGAAGGAGCTGGAAAAAGAATAGCAAATAAAACCCCAAACCAGCAGAAGACAGGAAATAATAAAGATCAGAGCAGAAATCAATGCTATTGAAACCAAAAAAACAGTAGAACCCAACAATGAAACCAGAATCTGGTTCTTTGAAAGAATTAAAAAAATTGATAAAACATTAGCCAGTTTGATCAAGAAGAAAAAGGAAAGGACCCAAATAAATAAAATCAAGAATGAAAGAGGAGAGATCACAACCAACACAACAGAAATAAAAACAATAAAAGAGAATATTATGAGCAATTATATGCCAATAAAATGGATAGTCTGGAAGAAATGGACAAATTCCTAGAAACATATACACTACCAAAACTGAAACAGGAAAAATAGAAAATTTGAACAGACCCATAATCAGTAAGGAAATCGAATTAGTAATCAAAAATCTGCCAAAAAACTAAAGTCCAGGGCCAGATGGCTTTCCAGGGGAATTCTACCAAACATTTAAGGAAGAGTTAACATCTATTCTCTTGAAGCTGTTCCAAAAAATAGAAATGGAAGGAAAACTTCCAAACTCTTTCTATGAAGTCAGCATTACCTTGATTCTAAAACCAGACAGAGACCCCACTAAAAAGGAGAACTATAGACCAATTTCCCTGATGAACATGGATGCAAAAATCCTCAACAAGATATTAGCCAACGGGATCCAATAATATATTAAAAAAATTATTTACCACGACCAAGTGGGATTTATACTGGGGAGGCAGGGCTGGTTCAATATCTACGAAACAAACAATGTGATTCATCACATCAATAAAAGAAAGGGCAAGAACCATCTGATACTCTCAATAGATGCAGAGAAAGCATTTGACAAAATACAGCATCCTTTCTTGATAAAAACTCTCAGGAAAGTAGGGATAGAAGGAGCATACCTCGAGATCATAAAAGCCAAATATGAATGATCCAACGCTAATATCATCCTCAATGGGGAAAATCTGGGAGCTTTCCCCCTAAGGTCAGGAACAAAACAGGAATGTCCACTCTCACCACTGTTATTCAACATAGTATTGGAGGTCTTAGCCTCTGCAATCAGACAACACAAATTAAAGGCATTCAAATTGTCCAGAAGGAGGTCAAACTTTCACTCTTCATAGATGGCATGATACTCTATATGGAAACCCTAAAGATTCCACAAAAAACTGCTAGAATTAATTCATGAATTCAGCAAAGTTGCAGGATATAAAATCAATGCACAGAAATTGGTTGCATTCCTATACACCAACAATGAAGCAACAGAAAGAGAAATCAAGGAATCAATCCCATTTACCGTTGCACCAAAACCCATAAAGTACCTAGGAATAAATCTAACCAAAGAGGTGAAAAATCTATACACTGAAAACTACAGAAAGCTTATGAAAGAAGTTGAAGAAGACACAAAAAAAATGGAAAAAGATTCCATGCTCCTGGATAGGAAGAACAAATATTGTTAAAATGTTGGTACTACCCAAAGCAATCTACATGTTCAATGCAATCCCTATCAAAATAACGCCAGCATTCTTCACAGAGCTAGAACAAATAATCCTAACATTTGTATGGAACCAGAAAAGACCCCAAATAGCCAAAGCAATCTTGAAAAAGAAAACCAAAGCTGGAGGCATCACAATCCCAGACTTCAAGCTATACTACAAAGCTGTAATCATCAAGACAGTATGGTACTGGCACAAGAACAGACCAATGGAACAGAATAGAGAAGCTAGAAATGGACCCACAAATGTATGGCCAACTAATCTTTGATAAAGCAGGAAAGAATATCCAATGGAATAAAGACAGTCTCTTCAGCAAGTGGTGCTGGGAAAACTGGACAGTGACATGCAAAAGAATGAACCTGGACCACTTTCTTATACCATACTCAAAAATAAACTCAAAATGGATGAAAGACCTCAATGTAAGACAGGAATCCATCAAAATTCTCAGGGAGAAAGCAGGCAAAAACCTCTTTGATCTTGGCGCAGCAACTTCCTACTTAACACGTCTCCGGAAGCAAGGAAAACAAAAGCAAAAATGAACTACTGGGACCTCATCGAAATAAAAAGCTTCTACACAGCAAAGGAAATAATCAGCAAAACCTAAAGGCAACTGACAGAATGGGAGAAGATATTTGCAAATGATATATGAGATAAAGGGTTAGTATCCAAAATCTATAAAGAACTTATCAAACTCAACACCCAAAAAACAAATAATCCAGTGAAGAAATGGGCAAAAGACATGAACAGACACTTCTCCAAAGAAGATATCAAGATGGCCAACCGACACATGAAAAAATGCTCAACATCACTCATCATCAGGGAAATACAAATCAAAACCACAATGAGATACCACCTCACCCCTGTCAGAATGGCTAACATTAACAACTCAGGCAACAACAGATGTTGGCAAGGATGCCAAGAAAAGGATCTCTTTTGCATTGTTGGTGGGAATGAAAGCTGGTGAAGCCACTCTGGAAAACGGTATGGAGGTTCCTCAAAAAACTAAAAATAGAACTACCCTATGACCCGGCAATTGAACTACTAGGCATTTTTCCAAGGTATACAAGTGTGCTGTTTCGAAGGGACACATGCACCCTCATGTTTATAGCAGCACTATCAACAATAGCCAAAGTATGGAAAGAGCCCAAATGTCCATCGATGGATGAATGGATAAAGAAGATGTGGTGTGTGTGTATATATATATATATATATATATATATACACACACACATACATATACATATACAACGGAGTATTACTCGGCAATCAGAAAGAATGAAATCTTGCCATTTGCAACTACGTGGATGGAACTGGATGGTGTGATGCTAAGTGAAATTAGTCAGAGAAAGACAAAAATCATACGACTTCACTCATATGAGGACTTTAAGAGACAAAACAGATGAACATAGGGAAGGGAAACAAAAGTAATATAAAAACAGGGAGGGGGGCAAAACAGACAGACTCATAAATATGGAGAACAAACTGAGGGTTATGGGAGGGGTTGTGAGAGGGGGGTTGGGCTAAATGGGTAAGGGGCCCTAATGAATCTACTTCTGAAATCATTGTTGCACTATATGCTACCTAATTGGGATATAAATTTAAAAAAAGTAAAAAAGTAATTAAAAAAAAAGAAAAGAGAATGAACTTAAACAGAGAAAATCACAAATGAAAGATGACAGATTATAACCAACACCACAAAAATACAAACAATTATTAGAGAACAGTATGAAAAATAATATGCCAGGAAACCAGACAACTTGGAAGAAATGAATAAATTCCTAGATACCCATACACTTCCAGAACTCAAACCATAAGAAATAGAAAATTTGAACATACCCATAACCAGTGAAGAAGTTGAATCAATTATCAAAAATCTCCCAAAAAATAACAGTCCTGGGCTAGATGGCTTCCCAGGAGTAATTCTACCAGACATTTAAAGCAGAGTTAATACCTATTCTTCTCAAGCTGTTCCAAAACATAGAAACAGAAGGAAAGCTTCTGGACTCATTCTATGAAGCCAGAATTACCTTGATTCCCAAACTAGACAGAGACCCCACTAAAAAGGAGAATTACAGGCCACTATCTCTGATGAACATAGATGCAAAAATTCTCAACAAGATACTAGCAAATAGAAGTCAACAATATATTATATAAAGAATTATTCACCATGATCAAGTGGAATTCATTCCTGGGCTGCAGGGCTGGTTCAATATTTGCAAATCAATCAATGTGATACATCACATTAATAGAAGAAAGGATAAGAACCATATGTTCCTGTCAATAGATGCAGAAAAAGCATTTGACAAAATACAGCATCCTTTCTTAATAAAAACCCTCAAGAAGTCAGGATAGAAGGAACATACTTAAACATCATAAAAGCCATACATGAAAAGCCCACAGCTAATATCATCTTCAATGGGGAAAAACTGAGAGCTTTCCCCCTGAGATCAGGAACATGACAGGCATGTACCCTCTCACCACTGTTATTTAACATAGTGTTAGAAGTCCTAAGCTCAGCAATAAGACAACCAAATGAAATAAAAGACATCCAAATTGGCAAAGAAGAAGTCAAATTTTCCCTTTTTGCAGATGACACGATACTCTACATGGAAATCCCAAAAGAGTCCACCAAAAAGCTACTAGAACTGATTCATGAATTCAGTAAAGTAGCAGGATATAAAAGCAATGTACAGAAATTGGTTGCATTTCTATACACCAATAATGAAGCAACAGAAAGAGAAATCAAGAAATTGGTCCCATTTACAATTGCACCAAGAACCATAAAATACCCAGAAATAAACCTAATCAAAGATGTAAAAGATCTGTATGTTGAAAACTATAGAAAACTTATGATAGAAATTGAATAAGACACAAAGAAATGGAAAACCATTCCATGCTCATGGATTGTTAACAGATATTGTTAAAATGTCAGTACTATCCAAAGCAATCCACACATTCAATGCAATCCCAATCAAAATTGCACCAGCATTCTTCTCAGAACTAGAACAAACAGTCCTAAAATTTGTATGGAACTACAAAAGACCCCAAATAGCCAGAGTAATGTTGAAAAAGAAAACCAAAGCAGGAGACATCACAATCCTGGACTTTAGCTTCTTTACTTATGTTTTAAATGTTTTCCCAAAACATTTTTGGGGAATGAACTATAAAATTCAAGCACCAGTTTACACATATTGAGAACTGTACTCCCTGCAACCCTTTGCCTTCTTACAGTGTGCCTTTTCCCTTCTCTATGCTTTGGCATATAATCCTATTGTTCTGGCCAACGGTTACAGCTGAAATAAAAATAGTAATTAGTTCAGCAGATGAGTATCAGCAACTATACATTGAGAAAAAGAGTAACTCTAATTCTGCCTCTTAACCAACTATATGATCATGAGCAAGTAATCTAACCTCTCTGTGCTTAAATGTCCTTTAAAGTGGGGTTAATAATACTAGCCACTTCAGAGGGTTGTGTGAGTTAATGTATTAGAAGTGTTTAGAACAGTATCTACCACATGTACTGCGTAAGTCTTAGCTTTCTATTACTGTCTGCCGAACTCACATATAGCATGCAAGTACACATACACACAAACACAACACTGTCATTTCCTTTTCCGCATCATTACTATCTTTCAATGATATGTCCTTCAGTCATCTGCACTACACAGAAATCTATAAGGGATGACACTCATTTGATTCACTCCTTAGTATTGTTAGGAATTTGGAAATCTAAAATTATTGCTTTAGGCCACAAAAGTACATTTAGTACTCTGCTGTTGTTTTATATTTTAAGGTTCAGTAAAGGGCTACTATATGGTAAAGCTTTGCCATCCAACATTTCATCCCCTGGAATCACTCAAGACCTGAATTTAATGCTAATAACTATACCTCCCATGTAGCTGACACTCTTTTTTCATAGGAGCCTGATAAAACTGTCCAATTGTCATGTATTGTGCCTTTTGCAAGGCTTGGTTGTTGATGATAGTTCATCACTGGGCAAGCAACACACATACACCCTACCTAACCTCAGTATGCAACAGGAAAATACTAAGGGTGTTAGAGGAATTTCTGACCTTTCTAAAATAATTTGCATCTTTTATTGGCCCCAGTGTTTCTGACATTTTGGTATCAGCAAATTCTAGTGATAATATATGGGAAGTCAGTTCCATACCACAGTTATTACTAAGGAGAGAAAAAGTTTACATTTTCTTGTAAAAAAAAAATTTAGGTATCCCAGGAAGACTATAAACATATCAAATAAGTTACAGTTATTGTGTAGGGTCTATTTTTATTGACTCGAGATTATTTTGGGGGGAAAAAGCACTTCCCATAAGATGGGAGATTTTGTGGCAACAAGTCTAGGAGATATCAGGTGTGACATCTGATAACCATGGTGATAACTTTATTTCTAACCATGATCCATGGCATTTATGATGCTCTGTCTCATGATGAGAGAATTTTCTAGTACTTCCCAAGACATTACTAGGACTGATAAAAAATAAATGTTTGACACTGAATAATGTACATGACAAATTAGAGTCTCTTAGAAGTTGAAGTCAACCTAATGTCTTACTTTAGGGGCTAAGGAGTTAATGGCTTTATTAATCATTATGAGACCCTCTGCTTCTGTGAATTTGGCTAATAAAATATATTTATCCATACAAGTTGAGTGCATATTGTTTCCTAGGTAAGAATAATAAAACATATAAAATATCTGACATATAAAATTATTTTATATGAATATATTTTCAATAACATTCTGTATTATACTATGTGATCTTATTTTTCAAGACTGAATTAGAAAAATCTTTTATCAAAGAGGATCTAAATTAGGGTAACAGAATTTAGCAGAAGTTTTTGAGAATAAGACTGGGGAGCTTTGAGATCCTTTAAATTAAAACTCTACTTATTTTGAAGATGATGGCAGAGTAGGAGGACCCTAGGCTTGTCTAGTCCCATGAAAACTATTAATAATTATCAATCATCCTAAATACCCCAGAAATAAACCTAAAGACTGGAAGAACAAACTCCACAAAAAAGGTAGAGAAGAGGCCACAATGAAGAAGGTAGGAAGTGTGAAGAGAAGACTTGGGAGAGGAACAGATCATGGTCACAGCTGTGGCGAGGGAGACCCAGTCACAGAAAAGGGCAAGAGACAGACTAACACACAGGGGAGTACACAGGGAAAACGAATTCCCATAGCAATTGGCTTAGAAAGTGAGAGGGTTCAGAATTTTTGTGAGTTCTTTCAACCAGCAGGGCTTAAAGCCTGGAGTTCTATCTATCTATCTATCTATCTATCTATCTATCTATCTATCTATCTTTTTTTATTAGATAGAGAGCGAGAGAGAGAGAGAAAGTGTGCAAGAGGGGGAGAGACAGAGAGGGATAGAGAGAATCTTAAGCAGGCTCCACACTCAGCATGGAGCTCAATGCAGGACTCAATCTCACAACTGTGAAATCACGGCCTGAGCTGAAATCAAGTTGGATGATTAATCGATTAAGTCATCCAGGTGCCCCAAAGCCTAGAGTTTTAAGGGTTAGTGTGCTTGGCTTGAGGAAAGCTCAGAGTACATTGGAGCTGCTCTCCTCTGCACATTCTTTTCAAGTACACATGAACATTCTACAAAATAGATTACATACTAGGCCACATAACAGGCCTCAACAAAGTTAAGAATGAAGTCATACCATGAATCTTTTCTGACCACAACACTATGAAACTAGAAGTCAACCACAAGAAAAACTCTGGAAAGACCACATACACATGTAGGTTAAATAACATGCTACTAAACAATGAATGGGTCAACCAGGGAATAAAAGGTTACATTGAAACAAATGAAAATGAAAACAAAATGGTTCAAAACCTTTAGGATACAGCACAAGTGGTTCTAAGAGGGAAGTTTATAGCAATACAGGTTTACATCAAGAAGCAAGAAGAATCTCAAATAACCAACCTAACCTTACACCTAAAGGAGCTTGAAAAAGAAAAACAAAACTAAAACCAGAGGAAGAAAGGAAATAATAAAGATTAGAACAGAAATAAATGATATAGAAACTAAAAACCAATAGAACAGAACAATGAAACCAGAAGTCGATTCTTTAAAAAAACAAAATCAATAAAATTGATAAATAAGCCAGGCTTACCGAGGCTGGGGGGGGGGGGAGGGGGTGGGTGGAAGAGAAAAAAACCTAAATAAATAAAATCATAAGTGAGAGGGGAGAAATAAGAGTAAACATCACATAAATATAAACAATTCTACCTACCAGAAAAAACAAGAAGAAATTAAAAAAAAATTTGAATAGAACAATTACCAGCAAAGAAATTGAATCACTAATCAAAAAATTCACAATGAACAGAAGTTCAGTACCAGATGATGTCACAGATGAATTCTACCAAACATTTAAAGAAGAATTAATACCAGGGCACCTGGGTGGCTCAGTCGGTTAAGCGTCCCACTTTGGCTCAGGTCATGATCTCCCAGTTTGTGAGTTCGAGCCCTGCGTCAGGCTCTGTGCTGATAGTTCCGAGCCTGGCGCCTGCTTTGTGTTCCATGCCTCTCTCTCTCTCTCTCTCTCTCTCTCTCTCTCTCTCTCTCTCTCTGTCCCATCCCCTGCTCATGCTCTGCCTCTTTCTCTCTGTCAAAAATAAATAAGTATTAAAAAATTTTTTAAAGAGTTAATACCTATTCTTTTCAAACTATTCCAAAAAATAAAAAAGGAAGGAAAACTTCCAAATTCATTCTATGAAGCCAGGATTACCTTGATACCAAAACCAGATAAAGATACCACAAAAAAGGGAACTACAGGCCAATATCTCTGTTGAACATAAATGCAAAAATCTTCAACAAAATACTAGCAAACTGACTCCAACAATACATTAAAAAAAACTCATTCACCATAATCAAATGGGATTTACTCCTGGGTTGCAAATCTGGTTCAATATTCACAAAATAATCAATATGATATATCACATCAATAAGAGAAAGGATAAGAACCATATAATTATGGGACACCCAGATGACTCAGTCGGTTAAGTGTCTGAGTCTTGATTTTGGTTCAGGTCATAATCTCACAGTTTGTAAGTTTGAGCCCTGCATCGGGTTCCACCCTGACATCGCAGAGCCTGCTTGGGATTCTCTCTCTCTCCCTCTCTCTCTGCCCCTCCCTCTCCCATACTCTCTCTCTTGCTCTCTCTCTCTCAAAATAAATAAACTTTTTTTTTTAAGAACCATATGATCATGTCAATAGACAGAAAAAGCATTTGACAAAGTACAACATCCATTCATGATTAAAAACCCTCAAGAAAGTAGGTTTAGAGGGAATACACCTCAACATAATGAAGGCCATGTAACACAGCTAACATCATCCTCAATGGGGAAATCTGAGAGCCTTTCTCCTAAGGTTAGAAACAAGACAAGGATGTCCACTCTTACCACTTTTATTCAACACAGTACTGGAAGTCCTAGCCATGGAAATCATACAACAAAAGAAATAAAAGGCATCCAAATCAGTAAGGAAGAACTAAAACAAAATCTGTTGCATTTCTATATACCAATAATGAAGCAGCAGAAAGAGAAATGAAGAAAACAATCCTATTTATAATTGTACCAAAATAATAAGATACCTATGAATAAACCTAACCAAAGAGGTGAAAGACCTCTGAAAACTGTATTCTGAAAACTGTAAAACACTGATGAAAGAAATTGAAGACAAGGCAAAGAAATGGAAAGACATCCTATGCTCATGGATTGGAAGAACAAATATTGTTAAAATATCTATACTACCAAAAGTAATCTACACATTTAATGCAATTCCTATCAAAAGACCAACAGCATTTTTCACAGAACTAGAATAAACAATCCTAAAATTTGTATGGAACTACAAAGGACCCCAAAGCCAAAGCAATCTTGAAAAAGAAAACAAAGTGGGAGGCATCACAATTCCAGATTTCAAGTTATATTGCAAAAGTGTAGTAATTAAAATTTTGGTACTGGCACAAAAATAGACATATACATCAATGGAACAGAATAGAAAACTCAGAAATGAATCCACAACTATATGATCAATTATTTTTTGACAAAGCAGGAAGGAATATCCATCCAATGGGAAAAAGACAATCTCTTTAACAAATGGTGTTGGGAAAACTGAACAGGAACATACCAAAAAGGAAACTGGACTACGTTATTACACCATACACAAAAATAAATTCAGAATGGATGAAAGACCTAACTGTGAGACCTGAAACCATTAAAATCCTAGAAGAGTGCACAGGCAGTAATTTCTCTGACATTGGTCATAGCAACTTCTTTCTAGATAGGTCTCATGAGTCAAGACAGACAAAAGCAAAAATAAACTACTGGAGCTACATAAAAATAAAAATCTCTGCACAGTGAAGGAAACAATCAACAAAACTGAAAGGCAACCTACTGAATGGGAGGAGACATTTGCAAATGACATATCTGATAAAAGGTTAGTATCCAAAATATATAAAGAACTTATAATATCCAACACCCCTCCCCAAAATAATCCAGTTAAAAAATGGGCAGGAGACATGAACAGACATTTCTCCAAAGTAGACATCCAGATGGCCAACTGACAAGAAGTGCAAATCAAAACTACAATGAGATAACACTTTATGCCTGTTAGAATGGCTAAATCAAAAACATAAGAAACAAAAGGTGTTAGTGAGGATGTGGAGAAAGGGATGGGTTGGTGGGAATGCAAACTGGTGCAGCCACTCTGGAAAACAATACAGAAGTTCCTCAAAAAGTTAAAAATAGTACTACCCTATGAAAAGCAATCACACTACTGGGGATTTACAAAATAGTACCAAAACACTAATCCAAAGGATACATGCACCCCTATGTTTATAGCAGCATTATTTAAAATAGCCAAGATACGGAAGCAGCTCAAATGTCCACTGATGAATAAAGATGTATCGTATGTGTGTGTGTGTATGTGTGTGTGTGTGTAATTTGGATACTATTCAGCCATAACAAAGAATGAAATCTTACCATTTGCAAAGACATGGATGGAGCTAGAGAGTATAATGTTAAGTGAAATAAGTCAGGCAGAAACACAAATACCATACGATTTCACTCATATAAATAGGTAATGGGGATTAAGGAGTGCACTTGTTGTGATGAGCACTGGGTGATTAAATAAAAACTTTCAAAAAATCTACCAATTTTTATGTTGCTTTCATTATTGTATTCATTTCTTCAATAATGACACATACCATTATATTAAAATTGTAAATGATAGCATGAGTATACCTGTTATTCACAGTTTTCAACCTTATGGTCTCATAGCTTATGACCAAAAGTTTAGTTATCGTAAGCCACATTATTCTTTATATCCTAAAGGCATCAGACTATAAATTTCATTTACTTTATTTTTTTTTTAATTATTTAATGTTTATTTATTTTTGAGAGAGAGACAGAGTATGAGCAGGGGAGGGGCATAGAGAAAGGGAGACGGAATCCAGGAGCAGGCTCCAGGCTCTGAGCAAGCTGTCAGCACAGAGCCCGACGCAGGGCTCAAACTCACAAACCACGAGATCATGACCTGAGCCGAAGTCAGACGCTTAACCAACTGAGCCACCCAGGTGCCCTAAATTTCATTTACTTTAATGAAAAGCCACTTTGAACTATAAAAGTACAAAAGTTAAATGCATACACATATGTGCACACACATACCCACACACATGCAAACAAATATTTATTAAATACATAAAGTCAAATCTAATATATAAGCTATCACAGAACAAGAAGAGGGATCAATCCTAAAATATAAAAATCTTGATAATTGGTAAAGAAGGGTCAAATTACTATGGCAGAAATTTTTAAATTTGTTCTAGAATGACCTCTAGGAAGCTGCTGGGCCTAGCTGTCTTTGTGAAAGTTTCTTCAAACCTTCTAGGTATGAATAATTGCCAAGGTATCTGAATTATTACAGAGCACCACGAAGAAAAGAAATTTTTCTAAGTAATTTTAAGAGGTTAGCGTATTCTTGATCTGAAAACCTAATAAATGAAGGATAAAAAATAGAAATCTATAAGCCAATTTTACTATTAATAAAGTTGCTAAAATTATAAATAAACCTTAGAAAAATGAATGTAGTAGCACAGCAAAAGAATACCACACCCTGATTAAGTAATTGCCAGCAATTACTCTTGCCCCCAGATATTCACCTGCTAAACATAATCCCATCATTAATGCCTCTCATTGCAGTAGTGGTTCTTAAAGAAGCAGAGTAAATAGGGGGAAGACAAGGGTAATTTGGAAAAAGAAATGTGCTCACTGTGTCAGTGCCCAAGAGGAGCCACTGTCCTGTGGGCACCAGGAACTAAAATGTTTAAATGATCCTACTTTCCCCTCTTCTTTTCTAAATTTCCTAGATGCTTTGAAATACATATATTTCATTTATAATCCTAAAAAATCAATCAGAAATACTCAGAAGGAAAGCAAAAAGCAAAAAAAACCAACATCGTAAATTTACCCAAATGAGGATGAGACTGGTAATCTTTAAAATGTGAAACGAACCAAGTTTGGACTGAAGCCTTCTTATATTCCCACCAGTATTCCTATTCAGACATGGGCGTTCTTCATCACTCTAAGAACCTTCAAACGGCATTCAAATTAGGACCATCTGTCCCCAGAATTTAAACTGCTGAACAGTGTTTTCTGAAATTTTTGGAAAGGTAAA
The DNA here is from genome assembly GCF_022837055.1 of Prionailurus viverrinus. Taxonomy (NCBI): domain Eukaryota; kingdom Metazoa; phylum Chordata; class Mammalia; order Carnivora; family Felidae; genus Prionailurus; species Prionailurus viverrinus. The sequence continues at coordinate 116,881,241 of NC_062564.1, forward strand.
ATCTGATATCTTATTCTGAGACCAGCTCAGACTTAGTTAATTAAGTTACCATCAACTTCAGCCCTCTTACCAGAGCTCCCGCTGGGTTACAGCAGTGTTGGCCAAGGTTAAGGTCATCACAATTACAGATTCTGGTTATTATTCTAAGGGTCTTCTTTATTATGAAAAGACATTAACATATGAGCAAGGGGTTCACAGTTCAAGCCAATGAAAAGTGGAAACTGTTTAAAACTGAGAGTACCTGTTAAGTCAAATTGCCATTAAGTTAAGGTTTATACTAAACCTCAAATTTATGGAGTATAGAGATACAATTTTACTGAGTACAGAGATGTATAATTTATGTAATTATAATGTACACATATATACACAAGTATTAATATGTATGTGTGTGTTATGACCTCAATTGTATCTCCCCCCAAATCATACGTTAAAATTTTAACATCTAGTACCTCAGAGTATGAGTGTATTTGGGGATAGGGCCTTTAAAGAGGTAACTGAGTTAAAATGAGGTCATTATGGCAGGCCCTAATCTGCTATGACTTGTGTTCTTATCAGGAGGAAAAATTTGGACACAAACATACACAGTGAAGACCATGTGAAGACACAGGGAGAAGATGACCATGGATAAGCTAAGGAGAGAGGCTTCAGGAAAAACCAACCCTGCTGACACCCTAATCTCAGACTTCCATCTCAAGAACTGTGAGAAAATTAATTTTTGTTATTTAAACCACTCAGTCTATGATACTTTGCTATGGTAGTCCTAGCAAACTAATACTGTGCATATACGTGTGTAATCTGAAACATAATTGTGACTCATATTAACTAGAGTCACCCTTACCACATAATATCTCATTTCAGAGATTGTGTACAGTCTAACTAAGATCCTCCCCAAGATTCTTACAAGCTCCTAGGGGCTAGTATCCTTTTAGTTTCAACCTCTTGCCTCTCCTCCATTACTTCAATTTAGACGTCATTTCACAATATCCAACTTCTTTGCCCCTTATTCTGTGCTAACCTAGGGTGGGCCTCAGGTCTCTCCATCAATTTCTATCAAGCAAAATAAAATAAAGTAAAATGCTAACAACAACCAAAAACAAAACAAAAATAAAAATCCATCTACATACAAAGTAATCATGAACATGGCTTACTTTATTATCCCAGAAATGCAAAGAACTTAAAATTGAACTTTAGCTATCTCTGCTCTAACATAGTCCCTTAGCCATTTGTGCAAGTGGGAAATCCGGATTCTTGCCATATTCTAACGTTATAAGTCTTATTTCTCCCTCCTCCTCTTTCTCCTTCTCTTCCTCCCTCACTACCTCCTCCTTCTTTCCCCTTTTATGCCCCTCTCTCCCTCCTTCCATCCATTCTTGATATACCCTGATCTCTACTCTTTTTGACTCTTCCCCCATTCCCAGCAGTTTGCTATTACTTTTTGTGAGTCTGACTTATGTTAACAGGATCCCTTTTTCTACCTCAAGTAGCTAAATTGAACTATTTTCTCAAAGACAATTCCCTTCTTCAGAAAAATTCTGGACTCAACCATTAAAGTAATACAGTTTTACCCTTGCTACATTGTATTTAGCCAAGTTTTTATAAAGAGTGAAGGTAATTCATCAAGTTGTTTTTTCACCTTGATACAAAATAATATAACATCAATTAGATACATCATCTAATATCAATGCATTATCCTTCTATATAATCTTTAAATTGACTTAGCTCTAAAACCACTATTAAACCTGTTGGAAATTATTTTTAAATTTTGCAGTCTCATTGGAATTTTTAACCACACATATGAACTCTGAACCTTATTTATTAAGCTGTCAACTGTTGCATTCAGCAAATGATTTAAACTATCATTTCAAAGAGGAGAGTTTGAAAACTAAGAACCTTTACACTTGTCACATTTTATAAGGAACACAGGAAAGAGGGCTTAATTGTACCTTTGTTCAAAAGATCTTCCACACAATTAATATGTAGTTTGCCTTTTTGAAGAATGTCAGTTTACAGTTTGAGGAAGAAAATGAAAATAAACTCCAGTTCAAATCACTTCTTAGGAAACAGGCTACTACTGCCACCTGGGGGAGGTTCTTTCTACTTCATTCAAGAAGGCCAAATGTGCTTGTCAGATGAATGAAAACAGTTCATGTTTTCCTTGTTATATCCACACAGGAAGACTTTTTAACTTTCTGCCCATGAAGTCATAAGGCATTCCAGATGTATCCAAGATTCCTTCACACAGAAATACACACTTCACAGACTTTTTGAGAGGTACAGAAGATGAACCAGAATATAACCATACTAAGGTTTCTACATATTACATACTAAGAAGGTATTTGGAAAAGTATAGGTTATATACTAAAAAGAGAAAAAAAAATAAAGTTTTCAATAACAAAATGAAACCCAAATTTTAAGCATAATGTATCTGGCCTCAACTTACAGTCAGTTGTACTCCTTTTCTGAAATATGCAATCATTAATTGATATGGAAACTACACGTGCACATATAATCACACTAGTGATTTCATCAGTTAGGATGAGATAATAAATTTCAATTCCATGGAAATAGCCAAGGGTTTTCTTAAAGAATTTTTGAATTTATGAACTAAATACTATTATAAACTCAGTATCTATTTATTGCATGAATATTACATATCTACCTGTTGAAAGTTTTGACCAAGTACTGATATGGTGCTCATCATTTACAATGGAAATAATTGTGACCATTGCTTTTGAATGTCTAGCTTGGGCTTAATAGTTGTCAATCTTGCTTTCTTTATACTATGGATAAGTGGTTACCTATCAGCAATGCCCTAAAACAAAGACTTTAATCTTGGAAATAAAGTTTCAGGAAGTATCTGTTGAAATGACTAGTCTGTCAGATGAAAAAAAAAAAAAAGTCAGTGCTGATTAGAGGAAGATAACTAACCATTTATAGAGAGGATTCTGGTAATAGATTAACGAAATAAAATACATACAGTATCAGTCCCAGAGTGGTACAGTAACACCGTCAGAAGGTTAAAGTTCAACCCAAGAACAACTATACCAGCTCCAGGGAAGTCTATGGAAAAAGTATTTTTAAGATTGGAAAAGGTACGTGACATACAGAAAATGTATTGGGATTCCATAATCATTATTACTTTTTAAATCATGCATTTGATTAAGGAGTAAAAAGAAATCTGAGTGACTACGGTTTAGCTGATAGGGCTGGATGAGCTGGGTGAGCTGGAATCACCTTGAGGGACTCCAAAAATGAGTATATGTTGTGTGGGGGTGTGAGGTTCCTTCAAAATGTTCATATTAGAGTCTAGGGAGGGTGGGGTGAGGGGCATTGGAGGACAAGAAAGGCCAGAAGGACATAAAACTGAATATTAGAAATACAAGTTATAAGCAAAAGTAATAACTATGCAATATTAAGTGTCCTTATTTCTGAATCAGCAATTGAGTATACTTGGCAATCGGCCTGTAGCTCTGCTTTACTGATCTAATGAAAATTATCAGTGACCTTAAAATGCTTATTTCTGCACAGATTACCTCCATGTTAGGGGTGTTGTAAATGGAATAGATTCTCTCAAGATTCTCCCTCCTAATTGAGCTACACAATGTGTTGGGCTTTACTTCCTTTATTCAAAAGCCAGTAAGTTACTATGGTGGACCATGGAAATGATTTACTAATTATTTCATAACAGAAATTACAAGCAGTTCTCATTTTCATCAGAATGCTGCCTGGTTGTAAAAAAAAATAGTAAACAAAAACAGAAATCTTTAACATTATTCATGTTTCATAGGGGACAAACACTCAGGAAGTCAGGAAAGATAATTTTTTGCAGATGCCACTTGTGTATTCATGGGGTGGGGAGGTGGAGAAGTATGGGATGTTATTTAAAAGGCAGGAAGGATCTGTTTCTTCCACTCTTCTGTTCCTACTTGTCCTCCAACAGTGATTAATTTTTCAATACTGCTGCTAGCCTTGTTAATGAAGTCAGAAACATCAGCACCCATTGCTAAATGGACTCACCTACCACATTGATGAGTTAACATATTCCTCCTAAACATGGTTTACATTATCTTCATGCATTTTGTTTTTCCCCCCTCATTTTCCTACAATTATTGCTTCCTCCTCTCTTCTTTATCTATATTAAACTTCTCTCTCCTCTCCCATTGCAAACTACCAATATTCTTTCAATCTTCCTCTATCACTGTGTTGTCAACACTAACGTGGAGAACTCCTCCGTGTTTTAGCCACTATGAATGAGGGGTAAGTAAACCAAAGGTAATACCTGCAATACCCCTGGCCAAGTAAGATGCCTTACACTGGGTGAGTATAGAAGTCTAACTGCTTATGCTGACCCTTTGTTTACCCACAGACATGACAGACTCTAACAAGATGATCATCAACTTGGCCCTCTTTGGCATGACTCAGAGTGGAAAAAGTTCTGCTGGGAACATTCTTTTGGGAAGCACTGACTTCTACAGCAGCTTTTCTCCATGTTCTGTGACCAAAGATTGCTGTCTGGGCCGCAGTTGTCACCTCTGTGGCTTCATGCGTCGAGGGGGGCAAGAGATAACCCTGCAGATCCAGGTGTTGGACACTCCAGGTTATCCACACAGCAGACTGACCAAGAAGCATGTGAAACAGGAGGTCAAGGAGGCCCTGGCACATCACTTTGGGCAAGAGGGTCTCCATCTTGCACTGCTGGTCCAGAGAGCAGACATGCCTCTTTGTGGACAGGAAGTATCTGACTTAGTCCAGATGATTCAGGTAATACAAAATAGGCAATTACACTAATGCCATTATTCCTATTTGAAGGACAATTATCCTAACAGGAAAGAACTATGACAATTTGATTAAAAGAGTAGTTTAAAGCAAGTTTAAAACAAGTGCTAGTCACATAGAAATGGTAAAAATTACTTGATCTTTCCCACCAAGAACCATTTTTACAATTTCCTTTAGAGGAATTCGGTTGGTAATTTTGCAGCTGGGCCATAGGACTCTACCCACCCCCCTAAAAAATAAGATGCTAGGGGCGCCTGGGTGGCTCAGTCGGTTAAGCGTCCGACTTCGGCTCAGGTCATGATCTCACGGTCCGTGAGTTCGAGCCCCGCGTCGGGCTCTGTGCCTACAGCTCAGAGCCTGGAGCCTGTTTTGGATTCTGTGTCTCCCTCTCTCTCTGACCCTCCCCCGTTCATGCTCTGTCTCTCTCTGTCTCAAAAATAAACAAACGGTAAAAAAAAATTAAAAAAAAAATAAGATGCTAACTTCAGAGGTTAACTAACCTCTGAATAAGTTTGTAAATGTGGTCTCCACTCGATCTGCATCAGAATCAACTGGGCTGTCATTAAAAATGCATATTCATCCAAGCCCCACTGAAAGAGAATCACAAGAGTAGAGCCTGGGTATATGCATTTGCATAAATTTTCCATATATTTCTTAAAAACAGCCAAGCTTGGGGCGCCTGGGTGGCTCAGTCGGTTAAGCGTCCGACTTCGGCTCAGGTCATGATCTCGCGGTCCATGAGTTTGAGCCCCGCATCGGGCTCTGTGCTGACAGCTTGGAGCCTGGAGCCTGTTTCGGATTCTCTGTCTCCCTCTCTCTGACCCTCCCCCATTCATGCTCTGTCTCTCTGTGTCTCAAAAATAAATGTTAAAAAAAAAATTTTTTTTTTAAAAACAGCCAAGCTTAAGAACTACTAAAACTAAAATACTGACTTGCATCCATTTAATATCAAGGGGACAATCTCTTTTTTTTTTTTTTCTTTTTTTGAGAGACAGAGAGAGAAAGAGGGCGCGGGGAGGGGCAGAGTGAGAGAGGGAGAGAGAATCTTAAGCAGGTTGGGGAGGGGAGCGGTCTGATGCAGGGCTGGATCTCATGACCATAGGATCGTGACCTGAGTCAAAACCAAGAGTTGGACACTTAACCAACTGAGGTACACCCCCCCCCCTTTTTAAGGGGACAGTATCTTACAGTTCACAAACAAATAGGTGTTCATTCACTGATTCAATCATTGCAAACTATATTAGGTACCTGCACAGAGCTTAATGATTAGTGAACAGTACATGAGCCCTGCCCTCAAAAAAACTTAGTCTAGAAGAGATGAATAAACAAATATAAGACAGCGCCAAAGTAGTATAATGTATGGACAGGGGGAAAGGAGGTTTCACTCTGACTTATATCATGGCAAACATGCACAGAAGATCTATGCTTTATTTTTTAGGAAAGAAATAAAGTATTTCAGATGCTTTGTGTGCCTCATCATCTGTAGGGCCACTAACTGATCTATGATAGCCAAGAGAAGACCACAGGGACCTCAGTGTGAACATAAATAACATATGCCACCTTTGCCTAGTGGTCCATTCACGTTTGTTTGTTCGTTTATTATAAGTCACTATCTTGAAAGTTTGTTCAGCTAGTCTAGGAGAGGAGCTGAAGATAGGGAGAGGTTCTGGGTATGGCTATAACTAGGAGATGGAGGGAGTAATACTTGCATACAGTATAGACATATATGAACCAGGCCCATGTAAAACCAACAATTCCTGGAAACTGCTCATTGAGCTGCTCCATTCCATTCAGTGTCTTGATTATCTAGTCTGGGGCCAACCAAATTTAGCTGCTGGACTTGACTAGCATTACTCAGTAGACTTGCTTAGTCATTGAGATAAGAGAACTCATCATTACTAGAAGCTCTACAGGTAAATTACATGGTGAATAGAGAGCAGACATTTCTCTGATCATGATGTAGGGTTTGTTACACTTAAAATGACAGTATACTTAGCTTCAAAGGAATATTTTCTTCCCTTTACTAAAAGCATAAGATTGTTCTAAATGACACATTTTTTTTTCAGTAACTGCATGTTTCTAAAAATGAAAAAAAAAAACATATCACAAAAAACTAGCGGAAAAAAATAGGGTGACAAGGGCATAAAAAAATAATCCTCATCATCCAACTCCTGAAAAATCAAGGACATGCTGTACAAAAGTAGAGAAGATGATTGCAATTAAGAAACAATGTGTAATCTAAGAAAACCCACAAACCTCCCCTAAACTATGAAAGCCTGCATGTCAAACAATATTTCTGGTAGAAACCAGATGGGGGAGAAACCTGTTGCTATTCCATCAGTGTAATTTTTTTAAGTGTATTTATTTATTTTGAAAGAGAGAGAGAGAGCGAGCGAGCAGCGGAGGGGCAAAGGGAGAGTGAGAGCAAGAGAATATCAAGCAGACTCCATACTATCAGCACAGAGTCCGATGTGGGGCTCAAACCCACCAACCATGAGATCAACACCTGAACCAAAATCGAAAGTCAGATGCTCAATTGATTGGGCCACCTAGGCACCCCACCATCAGTGTAATTTTTAAACAAGTTTTAAAATTCATTTAAAGCTGCCATTAAATAAATATTTGGCTTAAAGTATAGGTGGATGTAACTCAGTAAATTCAGTAAGTGCACGAATATTTCTCAAAAACTAACCTCTCTCCTTATGCCTCCAAATTTTTCTCTAGGCTGGTACTATGCTTGGCCAAAAGGGGCATTTTAAAAGGCATACATTTTAAAAACAGATTTTGTTTTCCAGTTTTAGGATATAGAACACTACTGTAATCCCCTATTTTTTTATACAAGAGAAGTTGATTCATACATGTCTCTCTCATCTTTGAAAAAGGTATCTGGCATACAGCCACCTTCTCCTACCACTGCCTTCCTTAAGCCAGTGTCCAGGTCATGACTTAAAGGCAGGGAGGAGATAGGCTAGAGTAAAACTCAGATCCAGAATTTTTTTTTTTTTTTTTCTAAAATAAATATCTTTTTCCTCCCAGGAAAACTCAGCAGCCAAGATTTTAGTAATCTTCAGAGGGGCCCATGACCCCTGGGAGGCACTGCAGTCCTATTCTGGGCTTCCATCATAATTTTTGGTTGAAGATCGCCTATGCACAAGCTGGCTGTTTATGACCTTCTTCCTGAAGGTGCTTAAGTAACTGGTGGCAGCCATCTGGATATGCTCACAGATTGGGAGCAGCTGCAGAATGTCTGAATATTCAACAGGACCAACAGCTGTTAGGAAGGAGCTAGGAGTTGTTAAGGTCCTCTGGTTCCAGACACACCCTGGACTGCTTTTTCTTCCTGGTTTATGCAAAATGGGGAATGGAATATCTGCCTTCTCCCCTTTCCTCTCCTCCTTTCTGGGGGCGCTGCTCCCTGTCATGGAAGGAGTCAACAACGCCAATGCCAGAAAAGTAACCTCTTCTTTCCTGTACCTCCCTATTCCCTCTTTAAATGTCTCTTTTAATTTGTGCTCTTAATATTTTTTAGAGGGGTTATAGGCTGCCAGCTATGACAAATGAAACATTTCCCCAAATGATCCCTTTTTCTTTATTTAGGTTAGGCCTTCGTAATTTATAGCAAAATGGTGGAGATGTCAGTGAGTCATCTCTCCGAAACTGGGAAATAAAGGGAATGATTCATCTAAATATTATCTATCACTTGAATGTTATTTAAAAATCCACAAGTAATGAATCAGAGAATACAGAATAAAGTTACCTTAAGAAAAGTTCTAGCAAGCAGCTAAACTGCACAAGGAATTGAATCCAGGAATTGACTAAAATCCAAATTCTTTCCACCATCAGGGCATCATGTGTTATTACTATATACAATCAGATTTCAAGCATGTATTTTTGATTTAGACTGAACAACTCAAATGTTGAAGTTATAGGTGTGTGTGTATACAAAAGGCTCAGAAAGGCCAGTGCAAGACCTGAAAATACTTAACAAACATAATGGGCTTAGTTGTTTAATACCATTTAGTTGAAAAATAAGCCTTGTTACAATTGTAGATATATGACTAAAAATGTTACTAAGAGTTTCTTGGCTTCATTTCCTCACTTATAAAATGGGGATAATTTTACCTATGTTAAAATTTTTTGGGTTATATTTAATGAATATAATGTGCTTGGCATTGTGCCTGACTTACAGTAGGTTCGCAGAAAATTACTACCATTGTTATCATTTTTATTATTGTCACTACACAAATTATAATGAGTCCTTATTCAAATGAATTACTAGATATGAGCAACCTATTATAAAGGTTAAGAGAACAGGTTCTGTAGTAAGATATACTTGTGTTCAAGTTTCGTCTTACTTGTTTTGTGACCTTGGGCAAGTAATTTCTCTAGATTTCAATCTCTTAATTGGTAAAGTGGGAAAACAGCAGTGTCTCCTTTACTGGGTTATTTTCAGGACTAATTTCATATTATAACAGTAAATTAACTCAGACACTAGCACAAGGCAAGTGCACACCAAATGTCAGCTATGGTCATAATTTTGTTAGTATCTGTCTTATGCTAAAATTAGGACATGTTATTTGTAGCCTTCTTTGGGATTTTCTTGATAGATTTCAGAAGAAAATCAGAGTGAAATCAAGCATACACAGCCCTGATGTATAAGAATTTCCTTATTAATTTAGAAAAAAAATCTGGGAAGAAAATTCACTGGCTTACTAAGGTTAAAGTGAGAAGCTCTAATTTAGTGGCAAAGACATGGGCCTGGCAGTGAGGGGACCTCTGTCACAGGCCCAGGCCTGCCAACAATCAGCTGTGCGGCTTTGGCAAAGTCATTTAACATCAAAAGTCCACAATATCCTCATCTGTAAAATAAGGCAATTTGGACACATGATCTCTAAGGCTGAATATTCTCTGCATCTAACAAAGTCTTATCATTCAGTTCTCTGAGAAGGTAATGTGGTGCTTTAAGTGGGATGAGAGTAAGGGAATAATATGAAATATAAAAAATGGTCCTTATTGTCCTCCTGTTCCATGATAATTTTTCTCTCAGTTGATGTAATAGTTGGCTTTTTAAAATTTCCCCCCCGAAAAAGTCCAGATGCTATGATTTCATCAACCACAAACAAATGGGGCAGGGCTGGTGAGGTCCTGGGAAAATGAACATAATTCCTGGAAAACAAAGTTTATATCCTAACTAGTTGTCCCAAAAGGACTAGATGGACTCATACCCATTAGCACTCTGAAACTAAACAATTCATGATTGATTGTAACATTTCCATCTAGCTTAGTACTATATTTAAATTATTAACACCAGATAACTTACATTAACTTATCTTGCTCTTGGATTTTTATGTGAGGTATCAATCAACTGTGATTATTCTTTCTCTGGGTCCACAGAGAACACGTTTGGCCACTAACACGATGACTATACACCAAGCGACACTACTTTCAAATAGTCAACTATTTTGCAGCCAAAAATCAATCTAAAGATTATAAGCTAAATCAACCATTCCCTTCTATTTTTGGCAGTAACTCAAAAGTGCAATTTCTCTCACAGTTTAGGACATGAGCATCCTTTCATAAATAATTATCAACATGTAAAAACTTCTGAGTGGTTGAACACATGGACTTTTAAGTGGTGTCGCACTTATAGATCCATTTTCCTTAGGTGGTTTAACTCATTTTTCCTGAATGTTATTATAGTTTAAAGTATAGGAAATGTCTGGTGGAGACAAAAACAGAATGTGTTGTTACAACCCAGAAAATCAGGAACTAAAGACATACCGTGAAAGTTATACCATTTAATGTAGTAAGTACTAACCAGCAAGAGAAGAATTCTGTATTATATAACAACTCAGGAAGGGATCACTTGAGCCAAACAGTTTATTTAGCATGAATTTTTATTATAGTGATGTTTTAAAAATATTTAATGATAAATGTGGTTCATTCATCAACCAACACCCAGAGGGTAGGCCTGGGGGTAGCACTCAAGAGGTTAAGGTGTCTATTTATTAACTTGAATTAAACATTTCAATATCATAACAATCAATATAAACACATCAATCATGTACTTGGTGAATATCAGAACTGGCTCTAAATTTGAGAAACTTTCAGAGATAAGAACATTCAAGGATTAATAATTATACTTTATAGAAATAAAGGCCCAATACTATACAATTCCCAATAATGCTCAATCAGTCTCTTTACTTGGTGTGTCTTCACAGTCTGATAACTCTCTTCTTGATGCCTACACTCAAGGCATCATCACATGCTAGAAACTCATGTTGACCCCTTCCTCTACGCTCACTTTCCACCTCCACCCCAAATTGGGCTAAATGTCTGCCTCTAAAGCACCAATATATTTTCTATCACAATACCTGCAATTAAACCAAATTGAAAGTATTTTCTTTCCTGCCTGCCCCTCTTCCTCAGTTTTAAGTTTAGGTAGTACAAACAATTCTCCACTAGACATAAGCAGAAAGTTTATCTGTCATGGTCTACTCTTTGTCCCTGGAACAAAGTAAACCCCCAATAAATATTTGCAGAAGGAATAAATCACCTAGAATTCTTTTTAAAGTTCAAATTCCCAGGATCCATCTCTAAAGATTCTGATGCATTTTTAGCAAGCATCCCAAGTGGTTCTGATGTAAATAACCCAAGAATCTTTTTATTCCCAGAATCTAAATCTATTTAGCACTTCATTAATTTTTCAGCCATTTGTATTAATTTGCTAGGGCTGTTGTAACAAGGCTGCACTACCTGCGTGGCTTTTAAGTAACAGAAATTTATTGTCTTTCAATAAATTTGGAGGCTAGAAGTCTGAAATGAATGTTAGAAGGGTTAGTTCCTTCTGAAGGCTAGAAGTAAAGAATCTATCCAAGAGTTCTGTCCTTGGCTTATGGATGACTGTCTTTATGTTTACATGGCATTTTCCCTTTATTCTTATCTTTGTCCAAACTGCTGTTTTATAAGGACACCAATCACATTGGATTAGAGGCCCACTCACAATGACCCTATTGTCAAATAAAGTCACATTCTGAGGTATTAGGATTTCAACATATGAATTTGGAGGGGGGTGGGTACACAATTCAACTCACAATACTAGTTTATTTTGCAATGCTTTCATCTTCTCTCACAAGGAACATGTTACAACATACTGAATATGACAAATTTTGCTATGTCACTTTTAGGTAAAATGTGATGTTGAAATTACACATATATTAGATTTACACAAGAATTATCTTTTTTACAAGTTAGGTTAGTTAAGATTTTGCTAATTTGTGTTCTGAAGGCACATAAGAATATGCCAATTAAAGTACTTTTTAAAAAATCCTTTTGTTAAATTTAGATTATTCATTGAATGTACTGATCTTAAAATTTCAATTCAGATTTTCTTCAAGCAGGGCATTTTTAGAACTAGATATATATAATTATTCTATGGTATAGACAAATTTTAAACAGATATGAGGAAAATTTGGACTTACTCACTGAGAAAAGTGTTTCTGAATTTAAAACACAAAATGCAGACTACATGCAAACCCACGAGAACTACAGAACAAAAGAGAAATTTTATAGGAAAGTACCATTTTATGTCCCAAAGATTAAACTTCAAAACTAAAGACTCAAAACAAATAAATAAAACCCCAAACCTTCTATTTGAGATGACAGTGAGGTCTACATTCCAAATTAATCCAACCAATATCTAGTGAGAGTTTACAATGTGCCAAAGCTTTGACTTACATAGTAAGGCATAGACTCTGCCTTCCAAAAGCTACTGGTCAAGTTAGAGAGATAAATGTGCAAATAGTCTGATAAATGCCAGACTGTACCAGGAATTTAGTTGGTAACCGTGGTCTCAAGATGTTTAAATATATTGTCCCACAGTTGCCGTATTTTCTATTATTTACATGTCTTGACTCCTTATTCCCTTCCTCCTCCCTTCCTTCCTTTCCTTCTCCCCTTTTCTCTCTTCCTTTCATTTTCAGTTTTTCAGTCTTATAAATACCAATCCTGTATTTGTTACATACATTGAAAATAGTTTCCCAAACCATCTTTCAATTTTCTCAAGATTTTTTAAACCAGTTTGTTCTGATATCCCTCTATGGATTTGTATTCAACCTCTCTATACATCAGTTTCTCCATATTTAATGGAAATAATACTAGTATCTTCCACAAAGCTTATGTTGAATTTCAAAATAAATAAAGCATGTAAAGTACCTAGCATAATATCTAGCACTAAATAGTAGTTGTTCTTCCTTCCTTCTTCTGATTACTAGAGGTCCTGGATATTTCTTGTTATGTTCATTCCTAAGTATTTTATATCTTTCCAAAAACTCAAAAATAAATAAAACCCTAATAAACTTTCTATTTGAGATGATGGTGAGGATCTAAATTCCAAACTGCTATTATAAACTGGTAGCAGATTTGAAAATATTTTGATAATGAGAATATTTGGAATGAATGGAATGTCATTTTACTTTCACAATGCCATGATTTCATATAACTTTGTAAATATTTTAAAAAGTCAAATGGTTATTCCTAGACACCTTCCATATTGTATGAACAATCTGCCACATGCTGGTATTTCTGCTTTATATCAGCTTATTTTCACCAATCAAACAAGAATTTATTATATAACCAACTTCCATATATCACTAAACAAAGGAACACCAGTCTTCAATGTTTTTCAACCACAGTAGAGGAAGTCATCTGATAAATTGGACTTGATTCTAAGCATGTGAAGTGAAGAGGATGCGAGTGAATCACAATAATATTTTGTAGCTGTTTCAAATCACTAAATGTAATTTGATCTTAACTTTTCCATTGTATGACATCTGACTAATCAATAGATTGTAACCAGATTATATAATTACAAATCCTTAGAAGACACTTTTGGTTATCATGATAACACAACATTTCTACAAAAAGAATACGACAATTCCCTTGGCCCAAGTCCTCTGACTTAAAGGAATTCAGTGGTTCTAACAGCTCTAGGTTGGCAGGCAAGTAGAAATTATTGCTGAATGTTATAAATGTAATTGTATCATATGCAGCATTAATAACATGCAATTCTGAAATTGTGTATACATAAATTGTAAGAGCAAAATGAAATGGAGAATTAAAGCCTTTTTTTTTAAACAAAATCCACCCATCTCTCTCCATTTACTTACATTATTTGACCCCATCTTCACTTTCCATTGCATATATCAATTTTTAGTAATATAATGACATCCACATCTGTTGCCTATGTTGGACCATAATTCCTTTGCTGGTGTTTGAGGAATATAGGCCAAGGCAAATAGCCATTTAACTTTCTCTCTCTTTCAGGAACTTCTAGGACATGCTTGGAAGAATTACACTGCCATTCTTTTCACCCATGCAGAAAAAATAGAAGAGGCTGGGTTCAGTGAAGATAAATACTTGCATGAGGCCTCCGATACACTGCTAACCCTGCTAAATTCTGTACAGCGCAGATATATTTTCCAGTATAAAAAAGGAAACTCACTTAATGAACAAAGAATAAAAATCTTAGAAAGTATCATGGAATTTATAAAAGAAAATTGTTACCAAGTTCTTACCTTTAAATAAAATTTAGATAAAGGGAAAAGAACTTTGGGCTTTAGAGTCAGAAACCTTGTTTCAAAAGTGCCTTTGTCAGAATGGTTGAGGACTGTCAGAATTCCCATAGCCTGCTACTGAGAGTGTACATTGGTATAACCACTTTGGACAACTGTTTGGCTGTTAAAAAGAAATTAAAGGAAACAAGACTTCTAATGCAAATCCTATGACACAGCAATTGCCCTATAATTATATATCCAGCAGAAATGTGTAGATTTGTACACTAAAAGACATGTATATACAAGAATGCTCTTGGTAATACTATTCATAATAGCCAAATAGCTACTAGTAATTATCCAAAAGTCCATTAACAGGAATATAGATAAGCAAATTGAGGTATATTCAATGGAGTATTTATATAATAATGAGAATGAACAAACTACAACCACATGTAACAATACCAATGAATTGTCCAAACATAAAATTGAATGAAACAGTATATACTATATTATTCCATTTGTATAAAGTTCGAAAACAGTCAAAACTGATGTAATATAAACTACTCTGATGTTAGAAGGAGAGGTCACTCTTGGGGAGGGGACAGTGAGCATGCACTGGGCAGCTTCTGAGAGTCTGGTAATATGTAGTTTTTTGATCTGGAGGTTGGTTTGAGTACTCACTTTGTAAAAATTCAATAAACACTTTTGATTCATAAACTGTTTAGTATATATATTTGAATGAAATTTAAGATGAATCAATTATTATCTTTATTTTAAAAACTAGTTCCACCAATTACTTGATGCTAGACAACGAAAATTATTTAATCCTGTGAAAGGCCTCATTTGGAATATCTAATGGATAGTTACTGTAATGATGCTCAATAAATGTTAACTTTCTTTTCCACTTTTTTATAACCTGTGGTTCGTATTTAGGGTTGGAAATATAGGTAAAAATTCAGAGCCAAGCCCTTCAGCACAAACAAGGGTAACAATATTACTGTAT
This sequence comes from Prionailurus viverrinus, assembly GCF_022837055.1. Taxonomy (NCBI): domain Eukaryota; kingdom Metazoa; phylum Chordata; class Mammalia; order Carnivora; family Felidae; genus Prionailurus; species Prionailurus viverrinus. The sequence continues at coordinate 116,896,574 of NC_062564.1, forward strand.
TAACCAAATAAGAATAAAGCCTGGACTTAAAAAGAAGCCTCCGCTGCCTTGTAAGGTTGGTCATGTTGGCTTAGTAGAGACGATGGTCTAAAAGGCAGCAGAGAGGACTGAGGGAAAATAATTCTAGTCAATCATAGCCAAGTCTACCACCAAATCAAAATTGGATCATCGTCATGTTTAACATTGGTATATGAGCTTTATAATTTATAAAACTTTCACTAAAATAGTGAAATTAATTTGTAAGTTGTTTTAAGTGTGCAATTCACTGTATTCCTATTAGAAACAGGATTGTAGCTCATGATTATCCTCCCAGACTAGTCCTCATAAGCCTACTTAATGCTTAATTTTACCTGAACTCTAGCACAAATGGTACTAGAAAGCCTAACACCAAAATTTGTAAAATGCTTCTATGTGAAAGCATAATTCGAATTCCAACTTGAAACAGTATCTCTATTTCTCTGCAGGGCCCAACAACAGGGCTGAGTTTAAGAACTAAATAGGAATTGACACTTCCCCAGGGGTTGCTCCCTTCGTGACAGATAATGAGATTTGAGGCTGCAAAGCTGAAACTGAAGTGAGTGGCGAAGGGAGTGGAAAATTCAGGTATTAAGTCCTTCATATCTTTCATTCATGTGACATCAGCTAACTCTTCTAGGATATAAATAATACTAGTTTCAGGAAAGATAGGTTGTGGAGAACATTCAGGGGTTCAAGACCTCTGAGGCCAACCTGATTAATACAGGAAAGGTGCCTCCAGTTTCAAAGAGGAAGACTTCTGTGATGTTTTCCCCTAAATTATGTTTTATATTTGTGTGTGTACACACACACACACACACACACACACACACACACACACACACACATATATAAACATATGTACATTTACATAACTCCCTAATTGTGATATGACATATTTGACTTTCTTTTAGTAGTCTTCTACTCTGCTTTTTTGGTCCGCTTTTACCTCTCTCCTCCTTCCATCTCTCCTCTTCATGCACATCAGCCAATTAGAGAGAGTTCATGTCAACAAAGAGCACCATTCATATTTTCCTGCTAGTCCAAGTAATCACACATGGAGTACACACAAACACATGGAGGACTTTTGCCTTTCTAAAAAACATTTCATATCATATTCTCTACAACATCTTTTTTTCACTTAATACAACCTCATAAAAATTCCTCCAACTCTAAAAAGTAGCTTAAATTCATCCCTTTTTACATATCAGTGTATTTATAACAATTTGTACAACTACTCCTCTATTGACGTGCACTCCAGTTTTTGTCACCAAGAGTCATGCTCTGACAACTATTCGTGTGTGTGTGTGTGTGTGCATAAGATTGACGTTTTCCTGTAAGTTATATTTCCAAGAGTGGAGTTTCTGGGTTGAGGTATACATACCTTTTAATTTCAATATATCTTACCCAGTTTCTCTTCATAGTGTCACAAACTTTATTTACACCAACATTTGAGTACCCTTTCCTATATTTTTGTCATCAGTTGGTGTTATCACCTTAAATACTTACTGCTAACACCAGTGTGATAAATGTTAAATTATCTTAATTTGCATTTCCCAAACTACTATTCAATTAGACTATCTTTATAAGCACACTGCTCATTTAGATTTGCTCCTCTATGAATTGCCTCTTCACATTATCCTTTTTATCATTTTCCTATTGGATTACTTCTTATAATGATTCTTTGTTGACCAAAACTTTAGTCAGGCTTAAACGTCTTCTAGGCCCGCCTGTGCATTTCCTTGTAAAATCTAGTCTTAGCAAGAATTCTGATACATTAGTTAAACCAGAACCCTCGACCCTCAGTATCTGATCAGGTTCCTCATCCTCCATCAACTCCAAAGTGACCACTGATTCCCCACCCTGCTCCTTGGGGTGTAAATTCATATCCTTGTCAATTCTCACACTTGGCTGTGCAATATCTGGAGTTGAATCCAATCTCTCTCCCGACTCTAACATCCCACTGCAGTAGTACTTATATCTATCTACACAATCCTGAATAAAGTCTGCCTTATCATCTTTAACAAGTGTCACTGAATATTTTTTTTAACACTCCCTGCTTGGCAAAATAGAAGAGCTCTCTGTACACTACGGATATTAGTCTTCCATCTGTCTTTCACATTGCTATTTTTTCCCTTCTATTATTTATCCCTTAACTTCATGAGAATTTATGCCAAACTAAATTTGTGAATTTTCTTATACTCATATACTTCTCTGTATTTGATACAAGATGTGGTTTTAGTTTCATTTCTTTCAGATGGGTAATCAATTATACTTTCTCTACTTTACTAAATAATTCATCCTTTTCCTACTGAAGATAGACAGACTGAGGTAGGTAGATATATATAGAGAAAGATATCTCCTTTATTTCTGGATCTATTCTGGATTCTTATTTCTTTCTGTTATCTATTTTATACCGCCGATACCAGAATGATTTAATTAAAATGGCTCTGTATCATTCCTTGATATCTAGAACAAGTTTCTCTTATTTGAAAATATTTTGCTAGATATTCTCAGGCATTCATTTATGTATTTTTTAGATTTTTCCTAATTAAAAAAACTTGTTATGAAAAATATTTTGTGATATTAAATTCTCCCATGCAAGCATATTGGATGTTTCTCCATCATACTTTATATTTAATTATTTTATATTACTGTATTTCTTACAGTTTTCTTTTCCTTTACCAAATCAGTTTTGCTGATCCTTGATAATTTCAAAGTTCTACTCTGATATGCATTAAGGATTATTTCCTTATTTCTGAATTCAGAATCAAGCACTATTTGTTTGACAAGGTAACAACTACTTCCCTAAGAACTTTCTTTCCATAGAGCATTATGCCCTCACCAACTAAGGTAAGACCTGTAGAACACTTTCATTTTCTCCCTATCCTTATCTCCTTCCCATGTCCTACCTAGGAAAGAGGGCTTTGGAATGCTTCTCCTTTCCCCCTATTACCAGATTTTGCTAAGACATTTAATTCAAGATTTTCCTGACAGATTGCCCCTTCTGTTCAAAAGTACTTTCTTACCAACTACATTGACGATTCCTGGTAATTTATCATTTTCTCTTTCAACTTAATATACAAATATTAGAAGGTCCATTGCTCACCACTGTTTCCATCTTCCCTCATCTTTCTTGTCAGTGTGTTTTCCCTAATATACTCTTAATTCTAGTACAGTATCCAAGAGGCATTAAACTCCAGACTTGTTCTTCCATGTACCCGTATGCAGCAGCAATTCTAACTCCTCATAATAATCAGCATAGTGCATGTAGAGAAGTAAGTTGTTAGTTGGTAGTGGGGTAGTTGAATCAAAAGTATGGTGAGACACCACAGTGAACCTCTTGTTGCTGTGCTGTACTCTACTTGAAGTTGGGTTGTTTAGCTTTTTTTTTTTTTTTTTTTTTTGATGACAGTACATGTGTACCCATTGAATAAACTAATCATAACTGGAGATAATTACAACTTGTGACAAAAGAACCATGTGACCAAAATTAGCTCTACGTAAAAGAAATGATATCCAGAAAGTTCATCTTTGGTGTCCTGCCACCTATCCCATTAGTCCATAATTTGCAATCTTCCCTCATGTCCCTTCAGAGGCCCAAACTATATGCTATTCTCACCTGGAAGACAAAATTCTCTACCAAATTTTGTATTTGAAAGTTTTGAACATTTTAGAGGACTGGAAGATGGTATACTTGATATTTTTGTGTAGCTGAGTTTAGAGTCTCATTAGCACATACCATCTTGGGACATTGGTGATTCACCCCTAATACTCATTAGCTCTGACCTCTACTAGGTCTATTCTTCTAAATAGATTACCTAATTAGCAATTTCAGATTTGCTTTTACTTATGTTTATACTCTGCCATATTTTTCATTAAGAATTTGTTTAGATTTTCTGTTCTACTGTGTTTCAGGCATATTACCAATGTGCCTCAGGCACATTCAGGTATATTCTTTATAAAAGGCCAATGTTTTTAAATGACATCGCTATTCCCCAAATCCTCAAACCTTATTTTTAATAATAAATGTATTCATAAGCACCTGAAGTTTTTGTTTTCCATTTATGTGCTGTTTTAAGAGAAAATGTTATCTTTTCATATGACAGCTGAAGTTTTAGAAAAAGGTTATTTTTACCAACATTATTATTCTCTTTTGTTAACCTCTAAAAGTGACTTTTACTTTGTATTTTTCTTAAATCTTTTTCAAAAAGAAATCAAACTGTGGTGTTGATTTTGGATAACTCCTATACTGTTCTTTCCACATTCCCCAGGTGTAAAAAGTTGAATGGGTTTTAAACTAACAAGTATCAGCCAAATATGCAATCTTAGAGCTGAAAAGTTAAGTGGATGTTATGTATTGAGAGCATTTCTCTACTGGGATGTATAATATTCTAATGAGGCAATTTACAAAAACAAATGTAAAACTGTTAAGAGCAACCTTGATATGAAGGCTCCTCACAAAAATGCCATTGCAGAAATGAGCAGACATTAATAATTGCTATTTGAACAATTCTTCAGGTATTATGTAGCAATGGGAAAGGCAAGGAAGAGCAGTTAGCTCCTTCATTAAAAAGGATTATTCTTTTTTCTTACAATTATTGAGTCCCAGGCTTGTTTCTGCTGCTGTTGCTAAGGACAATAGCCTGCCAGATAGGAAATGATGTTGATGCAGACATAAAATAACACTTACACACATATTTTACTAAAAAATCCAGAGAATTGGGAATAGTGTATGCTAGGTGGGGGGTGGGAGTAAGGAAGGGGAAGGAAAAAAAATAAACAAGGGAATACATAAGGGTGAAAAAATATAATATACAATAATTAATTCACACTCTGAAATTCCAGATGGCTCACTTTCAAACCAGCAATTATTTCATTGTTCTGGGTCCTTTTTCCAAATTTTTTTTGGAGTTATACCCCTATGAATTATCTCTGCCAAGATTTATCCAAAGGAAAAACCAGAACTATAAAAAGTGCAGTAAGCAAGAATGTGTAAGCCACTCTTTTTCATTCCAACAAGTTGGTATCTGAATGTCTGGTTTTGTATAGAGGTATATTAGCCATCAGTTACCTTCCTTCTTGTCATTATTACTGCAAATTTTGGGATTATCATCCAAACAGTACTGCAAATGAGGTGTAACTATAGAGTTGCTCCTGGATTAAATAATTAAATATTACTTCTATCTATCTATCTATCTATCTATCTATCTATCTATCTATCTATCAGAACTTAGTGACTTCTCCCATAGGTTGGCTTTGGGGATGGCCAGTCAGGATCAGTGCCCTCAACAGTACACTATTCATAGAATCAAGCCAACTGCTACCAGCAGCAGCAGCCTTGTTTTACCAAGAGATTCTTCCTAAGAACTTCTGCAACAAAAAGAAGAAAGTTGGTAAATTATCTTTGTAACCAACCACTCCAAAGCAATGTTTAATGAATGATCTCACTTCTCTCTTTAGAATCTCTTAAATACTCCACTAAAGGAGTCACCCTAATCTCCTTACATGAACTACTACAGTTTAGGGAGTTTATCACTATCTTTTCCTAAAGTTTAAACAGAAGAAAAGTTGTTTCTCATGCAAATACAAGAAACCACAGGGCATTTAAGTGACACATAAGGTAGTATATTGTAATGGAGAAGAGCACAGGATTAGTTAAAAGCTGGAAGAAGATCTAGGTTTCAGCTAGTTACACTAAGCACAGGCATTTATTTAACTTTTCTGTTGGTTCTTTAGGGTAAATGAAATGGCTGGTCTACCTCTATAGAGTTAAGAAACAGATAAGATGTGTGAAACTATTTTGTTAGCTATAAAGCACTAAATATCTTAATAATAATTCTATAATAAAAATCCATAATAGAGAAATATGAATATACTCCCCTCCCCCAACTTTTGTTAGAAAAGGGCATGGTTTATTCCTTAATTGAAATTTTGGAGAGTAAAGGTTTCTCCACAGAACAGTAATTTGCAATATTATTGTTAGTTGAGTTACATTAATTTTCCTCCATAGTTTTTATTTGGTATTTTGGTGATAAAGTTTTAGTTTTTTACATTGTTGCATAATGCTCAGAGTGTCACAGTTTATGTGGCTAAAGTATACCCTTAGTATTGAGCACTTCTGGTATTTTTATTTTTTTAAAGGTACAACATATAATTTCCCTGGAAAGCTGAGGTATACTCATATCCTTTTAATGTTCCTGTTACACGCAATAGTGATATGCTTCCCCACTGACCAAGAACTTGAAAAGAGAATTGCTTCTATTTATAATAAACTAAAACACAATAGTGAGAAATATTGTCTTCCTAGTATAAGAAAATTGCAAAACTATTTAAAACTTTATCATTAATATTAAACCAGTCAAAGGGCATCAATGAACATGAATGGTATCTAAATATCTAAACAACAGATTTCAGTGGGAAATTTTCAGTAATGTAGTAATGAACATCTCCAGCAAGGTAACAGATACTATATCTGGTACAAAAAAATAATAGAGTTTGTTAAAAAACAGGACCTCAGTCTGTATGAAATATTCCTTAAGATACTCTGCTCACTTCATATACACTGAGTAACGTTCTGAACAAGAATTTAACTTATCAGGAAATCTCAAGAACGCTAGTTTCTGGAAAAGGAATGTCTCTACCATAAACTAATATCAACATGATATGTATCTATTATATAATAGGAACTGTCTTAAGTACTCTAGGTACTAAACTCCCACACTCTTTACAACTCTAAGTACTTTACTGTACCCATCTTAAACAAGGGGAATAAAGTACATAAAGGCTAAACAGTTACCCTAGCTTACATATGCATTTAAGTTGTACAGCCAGAAATCAAAACTAGATAATCTGGTGTCAAAACCAATACTAAGCTCTTTGGATATCTTAGCATCTCTGACAGTCATCTACAAATGCAGGCTTTTGGACCTGCAAAGCCAAGGCCAAGACTCTGGGACCTGGTTAAACTCACTAATGTTGCTTGACACAGTCTTATCCACACCCTCTGTCTTGCTGACATGCTTCTTATTAAACTGCAATGAGTTACTTTGAATATTCTGTAGATAGTCTAAATAGAAATTTACATATTTTTAAAAAGCAATGATAAATTATCTGTTTGGTGGGCACTTATTCTTGTATCCTAGAGTACCTAATGCTTTTAGTGAAAGCAAGGCGGAGAAAAAATTTTCAATTTTATATTAAAATCAACATACCCTGAAAATGACTAATCTCAAAGCAATAATACACACGGAATTTCTAAATATAAGAAAAGTTAGTACTCCCAATATTCACTGTAAGATAGTGGGCCAATCTTGCTTAAGAAAGCATCATGTGATTGGGTCAACTTCATTGATTTATTATTTTCTGGTTTAAATAGAGGCTGAAAGGCACCAACTGTTTAGGCTGTGACCTAACACTATCTTCTACCGCTGAAATCCTTAAAGGGCTGAATACTAGTCAGAAGCCAAAAGGTTTATGTACAGTTCACTACCAATGCCATTTTTGTTGTTGTTGATTCCGTAAGAACTCTCTTATCCCAGTGAGACAAATAAAATAGAATTCTTTTTCCTGTAAAAACAATGACTGATAATGGGGCTACACTGATGACTTGATTAATGTTTTATGTAATTTTAAAACCTGGGAACAAATATTTCAATTATCTAAGTAGTTGAAACATTCTTTAATTTATATTAGAATATTTAAAGAAATTTAATTGGGAAAAATTAGAAAATACAGAATCACGAAAGATTTTATCACAGTCTTATTTCCAAAAGAATAATTTATCCTGAGTACAAAATAACTTTTGAGTTTCATTTGTGTTTACTTGTCAATTGTTGCTATTGATGCTCTGTTAATATTTGGTTTTTCAGCAAGAAGATAAAACTGGCCTACCAGAACTCCATGGACTTAAATAAATGAAATTTAATTATACCTTTCATAAGCTGGCATGCAGGGTTATTTTAAATTTATTTTGCCTCTCTTTCTGATTAGAGACTATAAGCAGCTAGATATTGTATGTATGATTTTTCTTTCAAACAATATCTATACTCCTACCTCCAGAGATGCATTTCTTTTTGGTAGCCCTCATCAGTCATCATCTCAAGGCTGGTGAACTTGAAAGCTCATAATTCCTAAGTTAATTTTCATTGTTCCTACAATATCTGTAAGATGAGTGAAAATAGGCATTTGACACCTTAATACATATATATGTTAACTTTGGTAACAATTTCTTTTAACATACTGACAGTGCGATGGTACATGAAAAAGCAAAATATATTGATTTTAAATACTCTTCTAAAACGTAACAATCTATAATTAATCTTGTATTAGGTACCCAAAGAATCTTTACAACCACCTAGACTAAAAAATTTAGACTGCTGCTTTTACATCAATTTATTGGAAAGTGTATTGGCAACACTTTGCAAAATGTTTATTCTTTATAGTTAGTTGAAATTTATTACTAATTATTTTGTCAAATGGAAAGAAAGTTCAGTATACAACTGAAAATTTCACTCTTAAAAAAAGTCACCTTTACAGGTCTGATTACTTTGGTAAGCAACAGCAATAATGTTGAAGTACCACATCTCCTAGCTTTTATGATGTTTGGCTCTCTAGTTGGCCATTTTCAATATTATTACAATATGATTAATTAATAAGACTGAAAAAAATTCCAACTTGTCACTTTTGAAGAGGAGAGGACATTTATAATACAGACACACAATATACTAAAAATCCAAAGGCTTGAAATTTCATGTACCATGTGCCTACAAACAGGAAACTAAATGTTCATCTAGTTCAAGTTATCTAAATGTATCAAGAAAAATAATCTGCTAACCAACATCCCTGCTAAAAAATAAACAATCACAAAACATAATTGATTTCTTTCCTACATTATACAGGAGCAAAAATTGTAAGTAAAAATGTAGTGCTTCTTTAACTGACTGAAAATAATATATACCTGATTAAAAGACTAGTCAAGTCTAGAAGAGAAATAACATAAAAAAGCCAGTTATATTTTAGGCACAAGTGACAAATATATTTCTTTTTATTGTTATTAAAGTTTTCTCCAATGTATTTCAGTAAATGAGTATTTTATTTTATTTTATTTTATTCCACTGTTGGTCATAGTTTGAGCCCTACACACTCCCTTCCCTTTCACCTCAAAGGGAACTCCTTTGTATGTAGCCACACACTCATCATTAGTGCAGAGATCTGGCTGGATCTGCTCCCAAATCTTCTTCTTAGGATTTAGCTCCTTGTCAGGCTCTCCTATTGAGGAGAAGAAAAAAAAAAAATTACATAGCTAAAATATGAAATAAATTATCCAGAGAGATTTCTAGTGTATTTTAACACTTACTTTTAACATATACTTTATTTTTATGACATGAGAAGTTTATATTTTTGATTTGTAAAATAAAGCATTTGACATTTCCTAACATGCCTTCTCCTTTGGCATGTTTAGTTGTGATTTTTAACAGATATCCCTGCAGTTGAAGATGATACTTTTAAAATAACATTCTCTCCTAATGATGACTTGAGCCCTGACACTCAATGGGAGAATCGGCAGAATCTGTAGGATCTTATTTGGAATTGACATTCTCTATTCCTGTTAATTTTTTAAAAATTCTTTTAAACATTTATTTATTTTTAAGAGACAGAGAAAGACAAAGCATGAGCAGGGGAGGGGCAGAGAGAGACACACACACACACACACACAGAATCCAAAGCAGTCTCCAGGTTCCAAGCTGTCAGCACAGAGCCCAATGTGGGGCTTGAACTCACAAATTGTGAGATCATGACCTGAGCTGAAGTCAGACGCTTAACTGACTGAGCCACCCAGGCGCCCCTATTCGTTTGTTTTTAAATTTTCTTTTTGTTTCACTGGAAAGGAAAGATGATGCTCAGTTTTAAATGTTAAAAATGTAAAAATTGCTTTGTTGAAATAAAACTATACACACACACACAAATATTTTGACATCTCCTTACAAATGTTCAAGATTACTTTTTACTCTTATAATAAATATTTTTGGAGGTAATACAGCAAAAAGAATTTATTCTCCAAACTATTAAAATGAAAATATAAGATACTCATTTTATCATTATATATAAAGAAAAACTGTGAAGAGATGAAAAGCATAATTTGATGTTATATATTTACATGTGGTAGAAGCAGCTTATATTTCAATGTACAAAATAAATGATGAGACTGCTGCTACAGGGCTTAAAGATTTTTTTATCAATATAGGAGAATGGATTAAATGCTAAGATTATCTAAATAAATATAGTAACTACTTTGGGTTTCATGGGCTGCCCATTCCATTTGGTGAGAGGGAAAGAGACAGAAAAAGTTCGGAGACAACGAGTCACATTTTCTAAGCACGAGAAATATATACAAGTTGCGTGCAATGCTCACAACAACACTCTATTTTTAAATATAAGGAAACCGTTGCTCACAGAAGATAAACTGCTCAAAGTTAGAAGATCAACAAGTGGAGTCAGAATTTGACAACAAAACCCTTATTCTGCTAGCACAGCATCTTGCCTCCTGACACACTATTCTTTAGAAAAGAAACAAGTAACATTCTTACATGTAGATAAAACCTCAACTTCTATCATAACTCACACTAAAAGTTTTTAGTCAACAAAGACAAATGTGTTGTAGAATACATCTGGTCTAGATTTAAGGAACACCAGTATACAAAACAATCCCTCTTAACTTATAAGAAATAGAAAGTAAAGTTTAACATAATACCATTTTAGTAGCTGAGGATGCTCAATAACATTTGGAATAAAGAATCAGTTCAAGAAACAATGAAAAGTAACAGATCTCTTAAACCTAAGTGTGAAATAAAAATGGTTTCCAGGAGGTAATAAAAAGAGTATTTCTGAAGTATATAATTCTGTAATGACAGATATCCAACTTTTTAGATGTTTTCTAAAGTGACTCCCAAGTTGAAACCTTCTGGAATTAATTTCAAAAGAATCTTTTACCATTACTGGAACTAATTATATTCTATACTCTAATTATACCTTATGACCTAAACTAGTTTTTACTCTCCACTCATACAACAGGAAAAACAAAACTGAGTAAAATTGTCAGCCACTGTGGTTTTTGTTCTTTATTAGCTCTTCAGGAACTGCCATGAAACTGGCAAGAACATATAAAACTGTCCTCTGATATGCAGGTTTTCAGAGATGACAGAATAGTTAATTGAATGATGTATCTATACCAAAAGAACAAGCAATGAAACCAAAACTGAAAGACTAGTATAAAAGATAAGGATTTCTCTTATTAAGAGCGTTTGACTTGACAGCAGAAAAACTAATTAATAAACAGAATAGAAAAAATGCTAATATATCAAGTATCTACAGAAAAAAATACTAACATATAAAGTATCTTTATTTTTTGTTTTTAAAGATTTCTATTTTTTGTTTCTAAGCCATTCCTTAGTCTAAAAGTTTACTTTGCTTGTGTATAGATCATGTCAGGAAGTGGGCGTTCCAGAATCCTAGAAAGCTGGAGGCAGAGAAACTGTTTAGAGGCCTGAGTACTAACTCTTAATTCCCCCAACTCTCCCAAAAAACACACTGCCAAACTGATAACAGATTAATTCAAGAGGCACAGCATCCCAGATTTGTGTGAAATTCTTAACAAAAGCACAGATTGTGTGAGTTCTTGTTAAATGCAGACAATAAGCTCCAAATACAAAAAAAAAACTGTGATGCAGCACAAAATTAAGCTTCACAGAACTAGTAAGATATTGACATGCATACAAAATAATATTCATAACACATAATACATAGTGCTTACCATGGGCTGTTTGCTACACTAAAGGCTTTACAAATATTTACTCATTCAATCCTCTCAGTACACTACATAAATACTATTAATTACCCTCGTTTAGGAAAAACATTCAGCCAAGAATTCTTTATCCAGCAAGGCTGTTATTCAGAATAGGAGAGATAAAGAGTTTCCTAGACAAATAAAAACTAAAGGAGTTCATGACCACTAAACCAGCCCTGCAAGAAACCTTAAGGGCAATGTTTTGATTGGAGGAAAAAAAGACCAAAAGCAACAAAGACCAGAAAGGACCAGAGAGCATCACCACAAACACTAACTCTACAGGTAATACAATGGCACTAAATTCATACCTTTCAACAATCACTCTGAATGTAAACAGACTAAATGCTCCAATCAGAAGACACAGGGTATCAGAATGGATAAAAAGACAAGATCCATCTATATGTTGTCCACAAGACTCATTTTAGACCTAAAGACACCTGAAGTTTGAAAGTAAGGGGATGGAGAACCACCTATCATGCTAATGGTTGTCAAAAGAAAGCCAGAGTACCCACACCTATATCAGATGAACTAGATTTTAAACCAAACACTGTAACAAGAGATGAAGCAGGGTATTACATCATAATTAAGGGATCTATCCATCAAGAAGATGTAATAATTATAAATACTTATGCCCGTAACTTGCAAGCACCCAAATATATAAATCAATTAATAACAAACATAAAGAAACTCATTGAAAATAATACAATAATAGTAGGGGACTTTAACACTCCACTTACAACAATGGACAGATCATCTAAGCAGAAAATCAACAAGGAAACAATGGCTTTGAATGACACACTGGACTGGATGGATTTAACGGATATATTCAGAACATTTCATCCTAACGCAGAATATGCATTCTTTTTGAGTGCACATGGAACATTCTCCAGAAGAGATCACCTACTAGGTCACATCAGCCCTCAACAAGTACAAAAAGACTGAGATCATACCATGCACATTTTCAGATCACAATGCCATGAAACTTGAAGTCAACCACAAGACAAAACTGTAAAGCCCTCAAATACATGAACATAAAGAACATCCTACTAAAGAATGAATGAGTAAACCAGGAAATTAAAGAAGAAATTAAAAAAAAAATACATGGAAACAAATGAAAATGCAAATTGGACAGTCCAAAACTTCTGGGATACAGCAAAGGCAGTCCTAAGAGGGAAGCATACTGAAATTCAGGCCTATTTCAAGAAGCAAGTAAAGTCCCAAATACATAACCTAACCACACACCTAAGGAGCTAGAAACGAAACAGCAAATAAAGTCTACAGGCAGCAGAAAAAGGGAAATAATAAAGATTAGAGCAGAAATAAACGATACGGTAACAAAAAACAAATCAGAACAAATCAATGAAACTAAGACTCTGTGAAAGATTAACAAAATTGATAAACCCCTTGCCAGACTTACTAAAAAGAAGAGAAAGGACCCAAGTAGATAAAATCACGAATGGCAGAGAGAGATCACAACCAACACCACAGAAATACAAAGAATTATAAGAGAATGCTATGAAAAATTATATGCCAACAAATTGGGCAATCTGGAAGAAACAGGCAAATTCCAGATACTCACAAACTACCAAAAATGAAACAGAAAGAAATAGAAAATTTCAACAGACCATAACCAGCAAAGAAATTGAATCAGTAATCAAAACATCTCCCAACAAACAAGAGTCCTGGGCCAGATGACTTCCCAGGGAAATTCTACCAGATATTTAAAGAAGAGTTAATACCTATTTTCAAACTGTTCCAAAAAATAGAAATGGAAAGAAAACCTCCAAACTCATTCTTACAAGGCCAGCATTACCTTGGTTCCAAAACCAGACAAAGACCCCACTAAAAAGGAGAATTACAGGCCAATATCCCTGATGAACATGGATGCAAAGATTCTCAATAAAATATTAGCAAATCAAATTTGCTAGAAGTACATTAAAAAAATTATTCACCATGATCAAGTGGGATTAAGTCTTGGGCTGCAGAGCTGGTTCAATATTCATAAATCAATTCATTAATGTGATATATTATACTGTTTTCTCAATAGATGCAAAAAAAGCATTTGACAAAATACAGCATCCATTCTTCATAAAAACCCTCAAAGAAGGAATAGATGGAACATAATTGAACATCATAAAGGCCATATATGAAAGACCTACAGTTAATATCATCCTCAATGGGGCAACACTGAGAGCCTTTCCCCTAAGGTCAGGAACAAGACAAGGATGTCTACCATCACCTTTACTAGTACTGAAAGTCTTAGCCTCAATCAGATAACAAAAAGAAATAAAAGGCATCTAAATCAGCAAGGAAGAGGTCAAACTTTCACCATTTGCAGCTGACATGATAGTCTATGTAGAAAACCTGAAAGACTCTACCAAAAAATTGCTAGAACTAATACATAAGTTTCAGGATATAAAATCAACATGCAGAAATCTGTTACATTTCTATACACCAATAATGAAGCAGCAAAGAAATCAAGGAACTGATCCCATTTGTAACTGCATCAAAACAATAAGATACCTAGGAATAAACCTAAACTACCTAAATAAACCTAATAAGCCTAAGAGGTAATAGATCTGTACTCTTAAAACTACAGAACAATTATGAAAGAAACTGAAGAGGACACAAAGAAATGGAAAAGCATTCCATGCTTATGGATTGAAAGAACAAATATTGTTAAAATGTCTATACTACCCAAAGCAATCTATGAATTTAATGCAATCCCTATCAAAATACCACCAGTATTTTTCACAGAGCTAGAACAGACTAGCCTAAAATCTGTATGGAACCACAAAAGACCCTGAAAAGCCAAAGCAATCCTGAAAAAGAAAAACAGAACTGGAAGCATCACGATTCTGGATTTCAAGCTATATTACAAAGCTGTAGTGATCAAGACAGTATGGTACTGGCACAAAACAGACACACAAGTCAATGGAACAGAATAGAAAATCCAGAAGTGGACCCACAACTATATGGTCAACTAATCTTCAACAAAGCAGGAAAGAATATCCAATGAAAGACAGTCTCTTCAAAAAATGGTACTGGGAAAACCGGACAGCGAAATGCAGAAGAATGATACAGGACCACTTTCTTACACCATCCACAAAAAAAAAATTCAAAATGGATGTAAGACATAAATGTAAGACAGGAAACTATCAAAATCCTAGAGGAGAATACAGGCAGCAATTTCTTTGACCTTGACCGTAGCAACTTCTTACTAGACAAGTCTCCAAAGGCGAGGGGAAAAAAAGCAAAAATGAACTATTGCTATTGGGCTTCATCGAGATAAAAAGCTTCTGCACAATGAAAGAAACAATCAGGGTGCCTGGGTGGCTCAGTGGTTTAAGTGTCTGACTTTGGCTCAAGTCATGATCTCATGGTTCGTGAGTTTGAGCTCCGCATTGGGCTCTGTGTGGACAGCTTAGAGCCGGAAGCCTGCTTTGGATTCTGTGTCTCCCTCTCTCTCTACGCCTCCCCCACTCATGCTCTGTCTCTCTTTCTTTCAAAAATAAATAGACATTAAAACAGAAACTAAGGAAACAATCAACAAAACTAAAAGGCAACCTACAGAATAGAAGATATTTGCAAACGACATATCCTGACAAAAGGCTAGTACCTAAAATCTGCGTAGAACTTACCAACTCAACCCAAAAAACAAATAACCTGGTTAAGAAATCGGCAGAAGATACAAATAGACACTTTTCCAAAGAAGACATCCAGATGGCTAACACACATGAAAAGTGGCTAAAACATCACTCATCATCAGGGAAATACAAATCAAAACTACAATGAAATATCACTTCCCACCTGTCAGAATGGCTAAAATTAACAACTAAGGCAACAACAGATGGTGGCAAGGATGTGGAGAAAGAGGAACCCTTTTGCATTAATGGTGGGAATGCAAACTGGTACAGTCACTCTGGAAAACAGTATGGAGGTTCCTCAAAAAATCAGAAATAGAACTACTCTACAACCCACTAATAGCACTAGTAATTTATCCAGGATACAAAAATGCTGATTCAAAGCAAACACATGCACCCCAATGTTTACAGCAGCACTATCGACAACAGCCAAATAATGGAAAGAAGAGGTGGTATATACATACAATGGAATATCAGTCGGCAATCAACAACAATGAAATCTTACCATTTGCAACAACATGGATAGAACTAGAGTATATTATGCTAAACGAAGTAAGTCAGAGAAAGACAAATACATGATTTCACTCACATATGGAATTTACAAAACAAAACAGATGAACATAGGGGAAGAGAACGGAAAATA
Source organism: Prionailurus viverrinus (assembly GCF_022837055.1). Lineage (NCBI taxonomy): Eukaryota > Metazoa > Chordata > Mammalia > Carnivora > Felidae > Prionailurus > Prionailurus viverrinus. The sequence goes on from NC_062564.1 coordinate 116,912,721, forward strand.
AGATAAAAACAGAGAGGGACGCAAACCATTAGAGACTTAAATATAGAGAACAAACTGAGGGTTGCTGGCAGGGTGTTGGGTAGGGGGATGTGCTAAATGGCAACGGGTGTTAAAGAGGACCCTTGCTGGGATGAGCACTAGGGTGTTATGTGTAAGGGATGAATCACTAAATTCTATTCCTGAAATCATTATTACACTATATGTTAAGTAACTGATTTGAATAAAAAGAAATAAATGAATAGATGTGTTATATATACACAATGGAATATTACTCAGCCATCAAAAAAAATGAAGTCTTGCCATTTGCAATGATGTGGATGGAACTAGGATGTATTATGCTAAGCGAAATAAGTCAGAGAAAGACAAATACCATATAATTTCACTCACATGTGGAACTTAAGAAAGAAAACAGATAAACATATTGGGGGGGGGCAGGGAGAGGAGAGAGGGAAACAAACCACAAGAGACTCTTAATGATACAGAACAAACTGAGGGTTGATGGAGGGATGTGGGTGGGAGATGGGCTAGATGGATGATGGGTATTAAAGAGGGCACTTGTGATGAGCACTAGGTATTGTATGTAAGTGATGAATCACTGAATTCTATTCCTGAAACCAATATTGCACTGAATGTTAACTAAAATTAAAAATTAAAAAAAGAATTTCCCCATTTTACAGATGAGGAAATTAAGGCACAAAAGTTACAGCCAAGAACTTAAAAATATCAGGCAGGTAGCTAAGTGATTCAAAAGTTAAATTTCAATACCCACACAAAATAGGTATCATTAAAATCTTTCTTATAGATGAAAAAGCTGAGCCTCAGAAAGGTTCCCAAATCACCCAGCACATGTGGAGTCAAAATTTGAAAGCTTTAACTTCTTAATTAAAACTAGTAATTTTCTAAGAACAAGGATTTGAACTAAATATAAAGTAGAAACTAGTAAGAGGAAATTCTAAAGCTTGACTGTTGCTTTTAACACACCAGACTCAGTATCTGAACACTCTGAATGTAGTTGCAAGACTAATCAATAAAGGAAACATGATTCAGACAAGTAAAATTTTAAGATTGCAATTAAAACTTGTCACATTATGGTAACTGAATATAAATGAGAGTTGAAAAATCTTGAATGCATTGTTAACTTTCTGGTTTACTCAAAATGCTTCTCAATAATGTACTATTTGGTAGGGTATAAAGCTAGTTTGAAATGAAAGTTTAAATCACCTGCCATGAAAAACATACCTAACATTTTAAACAATTGTTTTTTAACAAACTGTATTTTCCAGAGAAGTCTTTCATCATTCCTGTGTGTAATGTTCTTCTAAATCTTATTTTCATAGTTTTCTTTTTTTTTCCTTTTGGCATAGCTATCCAACAAAGTTAAGTGATATCAATAAAAGTTCTTAAAAGCTAAAAACTGCAGAGCCTCTGAAATTGCTAAACACATGCCAATAATCACCATTTGGAAACAGTTACACATAATGTAAGAGAACTAATCCTTCAGAGACTATTTTAGGCCAACTGATTGTAAACAAAGCACACAGGGAATAGGAAGTAATTCAGAGAGGAGTTTGTACAGATGTAAAAAACTGTGACCACCTTCTTAGAATTTAAAACCTACAAAAAGCAATAAATACAAATTCCAAAATCCCAAGCATTCACAATCTGAAATAAAAAACGGAAACTTCATTTTAATTAGCCATTGTTTTGCTCATTGATTATCAGCTCTTTGATATCTGCCATGGCCATAAAAAGCCTAGCACTAAATTATTTTATGTGTGATTAACTGGGTTTTTGAACTACAGCAATTGTAACTATTGCCAATTGTGGCACAAAAACTAAAGTGTAAGTTTGCAAATAAAGGTTGATTAAATTTAGAAAGCTAATCAATAGAGAAAAGAGGTTTGGTGGTTCTCTAGGAATAACCCTGACAATAATGAAGGCAAATGCTCAGGCCTGTTCGCCAAATACTTATTTTTCTGTTTGTATTTTACATGTTTTACTAGTGTGTTTCTTTCTGTTTATTCATTAACCAATTTACTGAGCTCTACACCAGTCATTTTTCTAGATGCTAGGTATACAACAGTGAATAATCACCACATACACACAAAAGTAAAAATCTTGATTTCACGTGCTTACAATTCTGTGTGGACAGACAATTAACAATGTTTAGTATATTGGATCAATAGGATCACGGACCAAGCCATGTAGCTATTTTGGGGAAAGAGCCAGTGGCTCAACTGGAGTGATCCAGTGAAGATTTATGGAGTACATGAGGTTAACAAACACAATGGGAGGCCATTACAAGAACTTGGACTTGTACTCTGGGTCAAATGAAAAGTTTTGTAATAGTTCTGAGCAGAGGAGTAATACACTCTGACTTACATCACTCTCCCATAACTGAAAATAGATGGAAGAAGGGCACAGGCAAAAGCAGGGAGATCAGTTAGAAAGTTTTACCTTCCACATAACAGATGTTGGCACCAGGACCAAAGCAGTAGTGGGCAAAGATGAGGAGAATGATTCTAGATATATTCAGAAGGTACAATTACTAGGATTTTCTGAAGGAGAAGATAAGTGAGAAAATAAAAAGAAGTTGAGAGAACAGAATTCCTGTCAGATAAGATGAGAAATACTATGGCAAAGGAAAATTCTAGGGGAAAGATGGGGAATATGTATTCTCCCCTTGGGACATATTAGTGAAAAAGTCTAGTAGGCAGCTGGATAAGTAACTGGTTAAAACAGCCAAGAAAATGAACATGAAAAAGAAAAGAGAAGAGGTCAAGTACAGAAAGAAAAAGAGGTCAAAGACCAAGGTCTGGGATATTCCAATGTTAATGGGTCAGGGAGGTGAGGAAGAATCAGCAAAGGAATTAAGAAGGAGGACCAGTGAAGCAGGAGGACCACCAGGCCACCAGGTGCCAGAAACCAAGATAATTAAGAAAAAGTCTAAGAACTAGCCAAGGATATTTAGTTACTGAGAGTAATTGGTGCCCTGATCAGAGAAGTTCTGGAAAAAATAGTAGGGAAACCTGACTGAAATGGGTTTTAGAAAGAAGTTTATATCTGTTTTTAAGAATAAAGGCATCAAAAATTCAATACTCTTGTACATATCATACATGCTTTGTGATTAACCTCTAACATATTAATAAGACCCAATAACAATAGAAATAAGCATGATCTAGGAAGTTAAACGTCTGAATGCAAATTCTCATTTATTATTAGACGAAATCCAGTGTACTCTCAAAAAGTACTCTCAAAAGGCTGTTGTTGCTACTGTCTTCTAGCCGTAATATTATTTTCAAGTTAGTTTTGCGTGGTGCTTTCGGGACTAGTTATCACATTTAAATAGTAAAATGTACAGCTTCACAAACTGAAAATTTTAAGAAGTACTGGGTGGGGAGGGTTTCTAGTCAGTGTTATAAAAAATATCATTTGGCATCTTCTAAACTCTATGGAACTTTTTAGATTTGTAGTTGGAATAGTTGTTAGGTGTAAATGCCTTTTCAAGGCCAAACAGCACTTCAAACGTTTGAGTCCCAAATGCAATTTCTATACCACACTTTATATAACATGAAATGTAAGTCTCCAGACACTGAGCACATCAAGTGAACATCAAAATGTACCAGCAGACACCTTAAGCTTTAAAATGTAAAACAGATGCTGAAAAATAAAGCACTGATAAATCATGGATCTGACTAGAAAAAGAAAAAAAAAAAATGTAAGACTAATGGCCTGCTGCATAGTATTAACTGCTATTCCTTTCAGATTTACTGCTCCAGAAGCAACTGATATGGAAGCATAAGCAAGATGAACATTAACAAACCTCACGTCCTAAAATTCATCAATTATTTGATGCTTAAGAATATAATCTCATGGGCCATTTTAAAAGGTCAGGTTTTCCCTTTTTTCACTTTATATTTTTGTACCTTCTCCACATACTCATGTGCTGATGTGCAAGGGGAAACTATGAATTTGCAAGAAATATCAGACTTTGGAAAAATGTAAATATAAACACATAAGAAGCCAAATGGATAGATTAGAGAATATAATAAAGACAAGAAATCCATACTGGGCTATTAACATCTCTAATGCTAAGTCGCTGAGTAACTAATGAAAAACTTTCAATATACTCAATAGTAGCATCCAAATAAACCTGATTCAATTGCTGAAATACTACCTGTATTCTTTGAGATAATGGAATAATACTATTCTTTGAGATAATGGAATGAAACCTGAACTAAAACTAAAAGAATAGAACTAAAAGAATAAGAAGCCTTCATTAATGAAATAGTCCATATTAATTCAAAGCAAGCAGCAATCAACAAAAATGCTACAGTGCTACAAATTCAGGCACATTTATTCTTTGATCCCTTCACTAACTCTATATAACTGTAAGCAAGAAGCTGAGTTTTGTTGGACCTCAAAACAAATCTATAAAATAGTGGATTTTCTTCCAATTCTAAGCATATAACTCTACAATTTACATCACAAAATAACACTTAAAGAAAACATACTAAATCTTATGTGTTTATTTATTTTTTTAAATCTTTTTTAAATGTTTTTATTTATTTTTGAGACAGAGAGAAACACGGCATGAGCAGGGGAGGGGCAGAGAGAGAGGGAGACACAGAATCTGAAGCGGCCTCCAGGCTCTGAGCTGACAGCACAGAGCCCAATGCAGGGCTCGAATTCACAGACCGCGAGATCATGACCTGAGCCAAAGTCAGACGCTCAGCTGACTGGGCCACCCAGGCGCCCCAAAATCTTACGTGTTTAAACAGAAAGGAAGGGAAATGTTAACTTTGAAAGGTAAACCAAAAGTATCTTAAAGGAAAAAGTTTACTTTTATTGTCATTCTATTCCAATTTAGTGAATGAGACTTCTCAATACAATTTTAGGTTTGTCAGATATACAAATGATTTACCCCAAAGTGTGAAGTCTGGGGAAGTGTTTTGATATTGTGGTAGCAGAGTGGTGATCATATGCTCCTAGAACCAAAAGCCATCATGCTGCTTTAAGAAATGATTCTAAATGAGATTTTCCCAAAACCTAGTTTAACAAAAAAGATTCTTAGAAAACAGACTACTAAGGTTTTCGTTCTACCAAGGTTCAAGACGTACACTTGTATTCAAAGTCACAGATACTTGCTAAACAATCCCTGTGTTTTTTACATTAGCCTACTTTGACCAGGAGAGGGGGGAAGCTGAGTTTCAAGGAAATTAACCCATGGTTCCAACCATATTTTCTACCTTAGTCCAGTGTTAAAATCCTTCATATCCTAATATTTTATCAAACACAGTTAACACAGGATTTAAAAAGCAGGCCCATCTAATCACATCAGCCTTGCTATTAAAACAGCTGTTTCTACAAATATATTTCCAAATCAATTCTGACTTTTAGACCTAATTCTCCTTTCTACCCTAATTTATTTCTACTTTTCCCATTACTCTGTAGTCAAATGAACATCCTTTAAGTAAATGCATTCTTTTGTTTTTCCTCCTCCTTTCATGAAGGAAATATTTATTCCATATCTGACAAGCATCCTTTCTCTTTTGCTTCAAAGACCTATATGAAGAAACTTTTTCACACATGATAAAACTTCTTCTATCTCAGGACCATTTTAGTGGAGAAAACAAGCAATATGAAAGCAACCTCCTTTGAGATTATTACAATAAATACAAGTTTTAACTCAATTTTTCTCTATATCCTGAAGTCAAGTAAAAGCATATGCAAGTACATTATTAGATGGACTTGGAGAATTACACATTTCTTCCCCCACGTATGAACTTTTCATCTTTTTGTGCTGCATTCTGAGATAATCTATAGCTTCAAAGCCTCTGCAGCACATTAATTAGTTCTCTATCTATAACATACTCTTCTGCTACGTAAGTGTTACTAGTATTTTGCCTAAGCAAACTCTCTCTAGTGTTTTTTAAAAACATATATTTTTAACGTTTATTTATTTTTGAGAGAGAGAGAAAGAGTGAGCGAACATAAGTGGGGAAGGAGCAAAGAGAGAAGGAGACAAAGAATCCCAGGCAGACTCTGTGCTGTCCTCACAGAGCCTGATGTGAGGCTTGAACTCAAAAACCCCAAGATCATGACCTGAGCTAAAACCAAGAGTCGGATGCTTAACTGACTAAGCCACCCAGGCAGCCCCCTCTCTAGAGTTTTATGCAATGTGTGCATTCATGGGGAGGGTGATGGTTAGTTAGATGGTGTGCTTAATGTGCCATCTCGAACCAATCTCAAGAAACTCAATAATAAAATCTTAATAATAATGGTCATTAATGTAAAGCCTTGGTTTTAAACTAAACCAAGACTGGTTTTAAACTAAATACTACAAAAGAACAATGATTCCCAAACTATTTTAAATAATGACTAATACTTACCAGGAAAAGCATCAAAAACAATTCTGTCTCCAGGAACAGACCCAGTAGGAGGTGCCAAGATTTCAACCTTCTCAGGTGAACTAGCACACATTACCATTGCCTGAGATATTACTCCCCTCATCTTTGCAGGTTTCAGGTTACAAAGTAAAATCACCATCCGATTTTGCATCTGTGTGAAACACAAATTAGTGATTAAATATATAGAGATTACAATAATTACACCTAGAATACACTAAGCTACATCTAATATGCTAAATATAAAATGTTCTATTTTTGTAGATGTATCTGTCTCTGTGTCCAAAATCTTTTATTGTTGTTATGAAGTCTTACATAAACATGAAAAAAAATTTCCACAAACTGACAGTGCCCTATAGTTGAAGGAGCAGAGGCAAGACTATTCAGTTAAATAATTTTTAGACTGAGTGAAACAGATGTGGTTTTGAATTTAGCTGCCATGTACTAGCAATCAGATTGTATAAAGTTGAAATGTTTTTTTCCTCACAAAATGAGGAAAATGATATCCCACTTAAATAGCCCACTCTAGGAGTATATTGTAACATGTATGTAAAGCATTTAGCATAGTGTTAGCACTGAAATAAATGAACAATCCTTTTTTCCATACATATTTGGTCATTGCCAATACCATGTCATACTTGGTCATTGCCAAGATTCATGTCCTAATTTAAAAATTACTCTTGGGAAGATCGGAATAGGAGGATCCTGAGCTCACCTAGTCCCACAGACACGCCAATGAAACAACTGCATCTACTGCAACTAACTCTGAGATCGACCTGAAGACTGGCACTTCAGATCATCCACAGCTAGAGAGAAGACAAAATCAAAAAGAATAGGAAGCGTAGAGACACAGTTAGGAACCCTGGCGACTAACCACAAACAGGATGAATGTCACAAAACACAGAAGAGTAAGGGGGTCAGACCCCACACCTAGGGACCCAAACTGGGAAGATGAATCTTCCTAACATCTGGCTTTGAAAAACAGGAGGACTTAACTCCAGAAGCTTTAAAAATCAGCAGGGCTTAACTGGGAAAACCAGAGAGTGACAGTAAACGGAGCCCCCACACTAAAAGAGCCATCACCAGACACAGCACCAAAGCATCAGTTTGAAGTATCTGAGGTACTTGTGAAGATTTATTGACTAATCTTAGGATATGTTAGACAGGCAGAGATCTGCCAGAAACATCTCTGGGAAAGAAAGTAGTGCCAGAGGGCATCATTTTTCTTGCTCTCCCCCGCCTAGATGGCCTGAAGTTTGCAGAAGCCAGTGCTATCACTCTCCATCTAACTTACCAGCACCACATGCCCAGCCCCAGCATTCCCTTGCATACATGCACCACCTAATCCACCCACAACAGGAGGTACCCTTCCAAAGCAGATCCTACCATGTCAAATACAGGAAGCAAGCAGGTCTTAGACCACTCCAAAGTGACTGCAGCCCTGGAAAGAAGGGGAGATAACCCTACACACCAGCACAACCACACTTGCTGCAATGAGGCCTCTTACCAGGCTGTTCAGGGAGAAAGGCTTGCCCTTCATGCACCTGCAGCTGTTACAGAGGTTACCTGCAGACAGTTAAGGTGAGTGCTGGCTCCATCTACCAGTAAGCTCACAAGTCCGTCAACAGCAATGGAAGTAAACCCTGCCCAGTGTAAGAACAGGTAGCGAAGAGAGTCACTGTAGTCGTAAGCATATCTACAGCCACACCAATCTTGAAAAAGAAGAACAAAACTAGAGGTATCATAATCCCAGATTTTAAGATATACTACAAAGCAGCAGTAATCAAAACAGTATGGTACGGCACAAAATAGATACATATAGATCAATGGAACAGAATAGAGAGCCCAGAAATAAAACTATACTTATATGGTCAATTAATCTATAACGAAGGAGACAAGAATATATAATGGGGAAAAGACAGTCTTTTCAATTTATGGTGCTGGGAATACTTGACAGCCACATGTAAAAGAATGAAACTTGACCACTTTCTTACACCATACACAAAAATACACTCAAAATGATTAACGACCTATGAGACCTGAAACCATAAAACTAGAAGAAAACACAGGCAGTTATTTCTTTGACAAAGGCCATAGAAACATTTTTCTAGATATGTCTCCTCAGTCAAGGGAAACAAAAGCAAAATTAAACTATTGCGACTACAAAAGCTTTTGTACAACAAAGGAAATCATCATCAAAACAAAAAGGCAACCCACTAAATGAGAGAGACATTTGCAAATGATTCTTCCCATAAGGGGTTAATATCCAAAATATATAAAGAACTTATACAATTCAACATCAAAAAAGCCACAAACAATGCAATTAAAAATGGACAGAGGGCCTGAGTAGGTATTTTTCCACAGACAGACAGATGGCCAACAGATATACAAAAAAATACTCAACATCACTATTCGTCAGGTAAATGTAAATCAAAACCACAATGAGATATCACTTCACAACAAGCAGAATTGCTAGTATTAAAAAGCCAAGAAATAAGTGCTGGCAAGGATATGGAGAAAAAAAATTCTCATGCAGTGTTGGTCGAATGTAAATCAGTGCAACCACTATAGAAAAGGTTTGGAGGTTCCTCAAAAAATTGAAAATAGAAATACCATATGATACAGTAATTTCACCACTGGGCACTTACCCAAAGAAAATGAAAACCCAAATTCAAAAAGATACACACCTTTACGTTTACTGCAGGATTATTTCTAATAGCCAAGATATGGAAGCAACCCTAGGGTCCACAGATAGATGAATGGATAAACATGCATACATACATATGTGTATGTGTGTGTATATACATATAGAAATATACATAATGTGGAATATTCATATAGTGAAACATTACTCGGCCACAAAAAGAATGAAATCTTGCCATTTGAGACAACATGGATGGACTTAGAGGGTATGATGTAAAGTCAAAGAAATCAAACAGAGAAATACAAATACTAAATGATTTCACTTATATGTAGAATCTAAAACACAAAAGAAATAAACAACAGACCCTTAAATACAGAGAACAAACCTGTGGTTGTCAGGAGGGAAGTGGATAGGAGAGTGGGTGGGAGGATGGGCAAAATAAGTATAGGGGATTAAGAGGTACAAACTTTCAGTTATAAAATAAATAAGTGATGGAGATGGAAAGTACAGTATAGGGAATATAATCAATAATATTTTAGTAACTTTGCATGGTGACTACACTTATTGTGGTGAGCACTGAGTAATGAATAGAAATGTTAAATCACTGAAACAATTGTACACCTGAAATTAACATAACACTGCAAGTCAACTATACTTCAAAAACAAATATCAAAAGTATTATGTACACTGCATATAACATTTAGGCCATTTCTACAATTTGTCATAGAAGTGAACAGAAATTTCTTTAATCTTCACAAGTTGAAGTGTCTTAATTTTTTCCCCATTTAGCAAAACCAAGGAACACAGTTGTTTATGTTCTTTCAACAAGCTTAAAATAGCATACAAGAGAATTATTACAGCAGGGGAAGAGAAAAGGCACATTCTAAATAAAAAAAGATGGTTTGCGGGTGCCTGGGTGGCTCAATTGGTCAAGTGTCCAACTCCTGATTTCGGCTCAGGTCATGATCTTATGGTTCTTGAGTCTGAACCCCAATCAGGCTCTGCACTGACAGCACAAAGCCTGCTTGGCATTCTCTCTCTCTCTCTCTCTCTCTCTCTCTCTCAGCCCCTCTCCCACACACTAGTGCATGCTCTCTCAAAATAAATAAACATTAAACAATAAATAAATAAATAAATAAATAAATAAATAAATAAATAATGCTTTTATAAATTAATGTTATGGGAAATTTACCCCCAAATCCTATTATTAAAAAATAATAAATAAAAATAGTAACAGGCCTAAGACTCGAATTCAAAAGGCCCCCTTTTCAGAGGTCTTCATGAATAAGACTCTTCTTCATATACATAATTTGAAAATGCCACATGTTAGAAAAGAAGTTATAGAATATATGTATAAGAAAAAAGAACAGGGCTGTCTAGATGCAACTGTTAAAGCATCAGATGATACCCATGGACCTTTACATTAGAAAAACACACAAATCTACAAAGTTTAGTATGCAATTTGGGGGGCAAAGTGCTTCTGCTTTATACAATATTTACTGCTACTGTCTTGACAGGTTAGATACAGATGTGTGTATAAACAGCTTTGTTTAAGGCTATGGCTGACAGTTGTAGGAAGAGAAGAAATTGTCTGCAACTTATGGGAACAAAAAAGATGAAACCCAATGTAGGAGGAGATTTTCCAATTTGAGCTGGCTCAAGATCAATTGGTTCTTTTCTCCAGAGCTTCTTATGAACCTAACACCATAAGCAGTTATAAAGAAGTCCTGGTCCTAGAAAAGAGGAGTGTTAAAAAGAGGGAAAAAAAGCATACACAGGAACCAAGTCTTTTTTTAAAGAGAAACTTTCACTAAACTGCTTCTATCTGTTTTTCTCACCTGAACAGAACAGCCAGATGATCCTATTAATTTATGAGGTAGGCCATGTTTCTCCTTAGTTCAACAGGTCTCCAATGGCTTTCACCTCATTCAGAATATAAGTCAAAGTCTATACAATGATCTGTAAGATCTTAGGTCATCTGGCATCCCTCTCTCTGATTTCATACTGCATGGTATTCCCCCTTATTTACTCTGCTATAGTGACACTGCTTCCTGCTGTTCTTGCAACATGCCAGGCATACATCTGACTTACAACTGCCTGAAATGCTCTTCTACCAGACAGACATATGACTTTTCTTCACTTTCTTAGACCTTTACTTAAATGTCTCTTTATGATGCCTTCCCAGGCTACTTTATATAAAATTACATAATTCTAACTTCAATTCACAGACTCTTTCCCTACTTTATTTTTCTTTTAATACTTACCACTATTCAATATACTCTATATGTTGATTTTTCTCACTACCCCATAGGGTTGTGAGCTTCACAAAGGCAGGTTTTTGGTTTTTGTTTTCTAAACAAATCTACCTACCTACCTACCTACCAGTCATCCTAATGCACTGCTATATCCCTTATCTAGAATAGTGCCTGGAAGTATCTGGAAGTATGAATGAATGAATGTAGGGATTTATTCAAAATCGCAAAGTGAATAAGCAACAGAGTTGGCAATGAACAGAGAAGAACTATTTTAATGTTAAAAGTCTACAGCCTTTGCAGTATCTCCGAAGCACCATGGGGCAAAGGAAATAGGCAGATGACTCAAATTACTATGGAAGATGCCTTGAAAGACCAAATTAAAACCATTATTGCCTGTAAGTTTTTCCACTGTCATTGGAAATACACACGTGTCTATACACACACACGCACACACACATACACATATTTTAAAGACCTAAGTAATAACAAAATATAAAACATCCAGTTTTTAAGAAACAAAAAAATCCATTACAAATTTTAAGTTCAAGCTCCATTAGCCCCTCTCTTTTTTTCTTCAAGTATGAAAATATTTTTTGAGTTATAAAAAAAAAAAAGAGAGATTCATTCTTACCCTTACTTTTCAGATTGATGCTTTCTGGGTTTACATAACAGTGATTTAAAAAAATCAAGGAATAATAAAATTCCATGACAGAACAATGATGATAAAGATATTTATACTATATTACATATAAAACACTAAACTAAAAACATTTTAAAAACTGAGAAAAAATAATGCATCTTTCTTCTTTTTTTAAAATGTTTATTTATCTGAGAGAGAGAGAGATTTATAGCATAAGCAGGGGAGGAGGAGAGAAAGAGGGAGAAGGAGAATCCCAAGCAGGCTCCACAGTCGGCCCAGAGCTGGACATGGGGCTCAAACTCACTAGCTGTAAGATCATGACCTGAGCTGAAATCAAGAGTCGGATGCTTAACCAACTGAGCCACCCAGATGCCCCATCTTCTTTCTTTCTATCCTCATGAATTTGATCTTAATTTGCAACTCTTTTGCAGGTTTTTGGTACTTTTATTCACTTTTTTTGGTGAAATTTATTTTATTAAAAATTAATCAAATCATCCAGTCAATACTGGCTCATGTGGTATGGTCACCTTATACAAAATTATATGGAAGAACATCAGGAAAAAGTGACATGTGTATGCAGAAGTAATTTTAATTGTACAGATTACCTGTTCAAGAGGAACATGATTCACCAGGCCACTGACAACTGTTCTTGGGGCTGTTTCTCCAACATCTATTTCTTCTACATATAAAGAATCTGCATCAGGATGTTTTCTGGCAGTAATGATACAACCAACTCGAAGATCCAGACGAGAAACATCTATTGGCTTAGAGTCAGCACTTCCTGCTATTGATTGTTTTTTCTCCTTTTTCTCTAAAAAATATTTTTGAATGGTTAAACTTCAGAAGTAAAACAAAAATAAACTATGAAAAACTCATTAGCTTCAATACTGATGAGCTTCAAAAGAAAAAGAGTGTTTATCTCCTACCTTCACTTAAATAGTAACACAGGAAAGAATTATTCGAGTCATAATTTCCCGAATCCTAATTTAGCTATTTCTTTCTTAAATAACTGCCTAAATCTCTAAAGACATAGAATAGAAGCTGGTAAACCATGTTCATTTATTTACATAATGTCTATGGATGCCTTTGCAGTATAGCACAGTTGAGTAGTTATGATGACTTTTTCGTCTGCAAAGCTTAAGATATTAAATGGACTTTTATTGAGAAAATTTGCCTTTCCCTGAAACAGAGTTGGAGAAAATCCTTTAAAATTTTTACTGTTGACTCTTTAGAAAGTGAAAAATCCTTTACTTAGGAAGAACATCACAATTAGTAGCCAGCTAAGAGAATGAACTATATAATCAAGTATAATTTCACTGATAAAATGTTTCTCTCTTTAAACACACCAATAACTATACAATGAATTTCACCATTTCTTGTATTTCTCTGAACACTTAGGGTTTTAGGTTTATCTGAGCAACTATGGAGAAGAGAACATTTTATTCTAATGTTTTAAAAATACTCCTCTTATTTATGTTGAAAATCTAACTCTTATTAGCATTTTGATCACTTTGATCACTGAATCAAAATGTGACCTATGAAGAATTCATATTCCTTAAGTTTACATTTAGCTTCTCTGGCAGAAAAAAAAGTAAAACAAAATACAAACTTATTCACCTGCAACCTACAGGGTAGAGATAAATAGTTGTGACTTAGAAGCACTCCTTCTCGATTATACCTTTGTTTAATCTTTGAACAAATATTTACTGAGATCCAAGGCACTGAAAATCTCTTTTAAGGAAGACAGATATATATAATGAATATGTGACAAACATTACATACACAAAGATATAATACAGAAATGCAGAGATAAATAATTCTGCCTAAAGTGGGAAAGAATGATTTTGTGTAAGGACATTCACAATTTATACAAAGAGAGCTTACAAAAGAAGATGTAATTCAAAATAATGAACAATGTTTAATCTTACTAGAAAAAGCTAGTAAAAATCCAAGTGATACAGAATATACAACAAGATTACTTGGAAAAAATACACCAAAAACCTTAAAGTAGTTACCTTTGAGTGATAATCTATATATTTAATATAATGCAGTATAACAGTATATCTACATATCTACATTTTTAACTTTAATCTACTCCCTAGGCATTTGCAATACTTTTATCAGGAATCCATAGTCCATAGGTGACTGCAAGCGTCAAAATCTATACCAAGAGCTTAGTCATCATAAAAGATTTTAGACATGTTTCGTTAAAAGATGAGCGATGCTCACATGTGGCGGGCTACAAAGACTGTATTGTAACCATAGCCTCTGCATGAGCAGAAATGGATTCTGGCAATTCTAGCAGCCAAGCACCAATGGAACACCCCACTATCCCAGCACTGCCCAATATGGTAGCTGCCAACCACACATAGCTATTTACATTTAAATTTAAAATAATAAAAAAACTCTGATCCTTAGTCACACCAGATACATTTAAAATGTTCAACAGCCATGACTGGTTATTAGCTACTGTGTTGGATTATGAAGCTATACAGTATCTCCATCACTACAGACAGTACCACTGGACCAGGCATTCTAAACATAGAGCTCCATTTGGTCTTGTGTACTTCCTCCTCCCACAAAGGAAGACTCTTGTCTCGTTTGACTAGAAGATTAATCCTGCAGTCACAAAAATACAACGTATCTTATTTTGGGTATGAACTTCATCATACTTAGAACAGGCTGATTGCTTTGTGCCTACATCTGAATGAATTTTATAAAGTGAAAGAATTAGTTTGAGTTGCTTTCACTATAACCATACCACCCAGTGGTGAAGTTATGTAGAAGATGTACAGCTCTATCTACTTCTAAGAAAGGTTACTGATGTTTACCAAAAGGAACTGGCAAGTGTTAGATGCTAAATTGGCTTAGGTTAGTTCACAAATTCCTCAGCCATATTTTCCAAAAAATCTTAAGTGGTTCTAAGTGTTATGAGAGGTATGAATAATGAATTATAAAAGCACTTTTTTTAGACATACCTAGAAAAATGAAATCTACAAAGGAGTAAAGGAGACGAGGTCAAAAAAGAGTCAGATTTATGAGAATAGCTTCAAGCAATAACGTTAAGGATAAATTAGAAAAGACTAAAAAGCTAACTTTCTACCTGTGACTTCTCTGAAACTGAAATATACACTAAAATTTAGTCACATCAAATCACATATGGACCTTTACACTTAATCTCTACTTTCTATGTTTAGTTATGTTAAAACATACTCTACCTCAAATAACACACTCCTACCCTGTCAACCTGGTCAATCTTCACATATTCCTTTAGAGCCCAGTTTCTATATTCCAATATCATACTGTTCCTAATTTTATTCTAGTTCATAAAGGTTTCAACTTTCTTTTGACACCACTATTAATATCGAAAATGTTGACATCTGATAAACCAGTCAAGAGCCAAGTAACCTTGAAGTTTAACAATACCTTTCATTTCAATTTTCTCTTTCATCTTTTCTTCTGCTCTTCCTCCTGTTATCTGTTCTTTGGCACCAGAAGATACAGTTGTTATTGGTATAGACTGTATCACTTTTTCGGAAACTGTGGAATTAGCTTGCAGTGAAGTACCAGATGGGAATGGTATTTGTTTCACTGATACAGAAAATGAAATAAAGTCATTATGAACTCTTTTTAAAAGAAAATTTCACTGTATATAATTATCAAATCTCTACTCTCTGAGACTGTAAAAAGGCTGCCAAAAAATTAATAATATTTTAAACATGATAAAAGTTAAAAGATCCTCATTTAATCACTAATGACTCAACTGACACAATTGCACACAATAATAATGACTAATATTTATCATGGACTATGTCCTAGACACTTTTCAAAATGCTTTATATAAATTAACTCTTGTATTTCTAATACCCTAAAAGCAGTACGTTTTCTGTTGTTGTTGTTTTTTAGAGAAAGAGAACAGAAACAAGGGAAAGGGGGAGACAGAAAGAGACAGACACAAAGAATCTTATGCAAGTTCTATGCTCAGTGCAGAGCCCAAAATGGAGCTCGATCCCATGACCCTGGAATCATGACCTGAGCTGAAATCAAGAGTTAAGACACCCAAGCGATTGAGCCACCGAGGCACCTCTAAAAGCAGTAACTTCTATTCACATCCCCATTTACAGATGATCAACATGAGCAATACAGAAGTTAAAAACTTGGCCCATCACACACAGAATGAGTAGGAAAATAAATTTATACTGAGGCAGTCTGTCTCCAGAGACTAGCCTCTCATGGTTTGGCAAGATGGCATGTTTTTCACTCAGGTTTTCTTTTATACTGAACAATTAACTAGGAAAGTGTTTTAATAATAGTCATTTCTTTATCAGCATTAATGGAGATGCAAGCCCATAATTCTATTTCAAAAAACTTTTTAAGAAAGAAAATTCCTTCAGCAATGTTAAAAACACTCTCATGGCCTAGTGAATATGGAAAAACAAAATCTTGTGAGGGATTTTGATGTGGGTTAGATTCTGGCCAATATTCAGACCACTTTTCTGAGGTATTTTTAAGTTCCCTGGAGGCTATTGCTTCATTAAGTAATGTGACACTCCCTATTTTATGTTCCACCATTCGACAGAATACAATACTTTAATTTAAGCTGTTGATATGCTTTAGCATTTCATTAATAAGATTAGAGTTTAAAATGTTCCAGGGCAAACTTTTGGAACTGGGAAAATGGAAAGCAGTTTTACACTGCTAATATTTTAACTGTTTATTTAATTCTGTACCTGTATTCCAAATCTCTTTGTTGTGGAAAAGATCACATTTTTC
The DNA here is from genome assembly GCF_022837055.1 of Prionailurus viverrinus. NCBI lineage: Eukaryota > Metazoa > Chordata > Mammalia > Carnivora > Felidae > Prionailurus > Prionailurus viverrinus. The sequence continues at coordinate 116,929,440 of NC_062564.1, forward strand.
ATTAACAAACAATATTCTCTTCAGTTGATAGTTTTAAGCACACATTATTGATTTTTCCTTACTTTTGTTTAGCTCACAAAGGGTAGAACCCATACTACAGAATTCAAAATAAACCACTCACTGACAGAATAACATGATAGGAAGTAGCAAGAGAGACTTTCACTATACTTGGGCCTACTTAACTCGCTTAGGAAAGATTTTCTATAATATAATCAAATGCGTCTCTCTGTGTGGTACTTTAATATTGTAACAGAGCTATTATTATTGTTGTTGTTCTATAATATAAATTTGTCTAGACACCTTTAAAATAATTCAGTAAAATTTAAATTTTTATTTATAACATAATTGAAATGATAATTATCTGCTGAGTTGAATAACCTAAAAATTATATGATTTCAGGAGTGCCTGGGTAGCTCAGTTGGTTAAGCGGCATACTCTCGATTTTGGCTCAGGTCAAGATCTCACGATTGAGATTGAGCCCTGCATCAGACTCTGAACTGAGTGTGGAGCCTGCTTGGGATTCTCTCTCTGCCCCTCCCTTCCTTGCCAACACGCATGCACTCTCTCTCTTTCTCCCTCAAAATAAATAAACATTTATAAAAAACTTTATGATTTCAAGCAAATTACTTTATAGCTGTCAGCTTTAATTTCCTCATGTATAAAACAAGGACATTTGTGTACACAATTTTAAGGATAAAATATATAATATACATGAAGCACTTGGCACACCTGCCTGGCATATAGTAAAACTTAATAAATGTCAGCTAAATATTATTATGGCTTATTTTCAATAACTAATAGGGAACAGTGATGACCTAGTTGAAGCATATAGCACAGAGATTAAAAGCATAGGTTTTTTTTTTGTTTTTTTTGTTTTTTTTTTTCAAAAATAAACATAAAAATTTTTTTTTAAAAAAAGGGGCCCCTGGGTGGCTCAGTCAGCTGAGCGTCTGACTTCAGCTCAGGTCATGATCTTGCGGTTTGTGAGTTCGAGCCCCACGTTGGACTCTGTGCTGACAGCTCAGAGCCTGGAGCCTGCTTCGGATTCTGTGTCTGCCTCTCTTTCTGCCCCTCCTCTGCTCACACCCTGTCTCTCCCTCTCTCTCAAAAATAAATAAACATAAAAAAATTTTTTTAACCAAAGTTTTTTTTTTTTTTTTTAATTCAAGTATAATTAACATACAGTGTGCTACATTACTTTCACATGTACAGTATGATTTCCCTGATGAGGTAAGAATATACAATGGAAAAAAGACAGTCTCTTCAACAAATGGTGTTAGGAAAACTGAACAGCTATATGCAAAAGAATGAAACTGGAGCACTTTCTTACGGAATACACAAAAATAAACTCAAAATGGATTAAAGACCTAACTGTGAGATCTGAAAGTTCCTAGAAGAAAAGATAGGCAATAATTTCTCTTGACGTCAGCCACAGCAACATTTTCTAAACATTTTCTAAACTGAAGCAAGAGAAACAAAAACAAAACTAAACTACTAAGACTACACCAGAATAAAGCCTTTTGCACAGTGAAAGAAACCATCCACAAAACAAAAAGGCAATTAACTGAATGAGGGAAGACACTTGCGAATGATATATCTGATCAGCAGTTAATATCCAAATTATATGAAGAACAACTATAATTCAACACCAAAAATAATTATAATAATAATAATTCAACACCAATAATAATAATCCACTTAATAATAGGCATAGTACCTGAAGAGACATTTTTCCAAAGACATACAGATGCCAACAAACACATGAAAAAGATGCTCAACGTCACTAAAAGCATAGGTTTTTGAAACCCAGCTCTGCCACTTTTTGCATGAGCTCAAACAAGATCATTTGCCTTTCCTAAATCTCCATTTTCTCTTTTGTAAGGGGAACAATTGCATAAGAAGGGCTACTGTGGGGATAAAATGAGAAATCTAGCATAATACCTAACTTAATAAACAATGATATAATTACTATTATAAATCAAAACAACCTATTATTTCAATATTTAATCACCTCCGTTTTGAATTTCTGCCTGAATTAGCTCTTGTTTCAATTCTTCAATTTCTTTCTTTAATTTAGCATTTTCAACTCGAAGTTTCTTCTCTTCTCTCAAAGTTGCCTGCAAAACTAGGATCAAGAAAATCCAGTAAAGATATAGCCATGTTTTCTAAAAGGTTTCTTATGAATACTATTTGAAAAGAGCATAGCAGTATAAACACAACTAAGATAATACCAGTAAACAAATTTGTCTATTCCTTTATATCAGTTTAGAATTTATTAAACTACAAAAACGGTAAAAAATCTGTGAAATAATAACAGAACAGAAAAGTTTTGTTTATGGGGCACCTGGGTGGCTGTCAGTTGAACATCCAACTTTGGCTGATGTCATGATCTCACAGTTCATGAGTTCAAACCCCACGTCCAGCTCTGTGCTGACAGCTCAGAGCCTGGAGCCTGCTTCAGAATCTGTGTCTCCCTCTTCCTCTGATACCCCCCTACCCTGCTTATGCTCACTCTCTCACTCTCAAAAACTGAATAAAAATTTAAAAATAAATTTTTTTTAAGTTTTGTTTATGAATCGTTTTTCCAGCTTCCATAATGATGCTAATGACAAATCAATAATACATAAACTATCAAAATGAGACAAATATTAAGATACATTATTATTTCTTTAAGCTGGAGATCTAATGATAGCAAACCATAAAAAAACTATTCTCACTTCTTTCTTTTTAATCATTACCTTGTAAAAGTACAATCTGTTATTCTTTTTTTCCTAATTTCTCAGAGGTTGAGCTGGGCTGCCAAATATTTAGTGAGTGAAATAGCTTCAAAGATTTGCTCAACATATAATACGTGCGTTAAAGGTGAGCAACAGGATATACAAAAGAATAAAAACAAAACAAAACAAACAAACAAAAAACAATGATTCTCAGTGGGGTTAGGACTGCTCCCGAGGTAGGATTCTTAAAATCTGTGGGAGTATTTTGGGGCATTTATTGGGCAGAAGTCAGGGATGCCAAATGTCCCGAAACATGCTAGATACACTCATAAAATGAAGAGCTGTTTCACATTCTACAGAATTTTCCACTGACCGATTGTACATGTGTGTAGGTGAAAATCCTGTTAATCATTTGAGCCTAGATCCTATGTTTTATATATAAACACAAAATATTATTAAACATTTTCATCACACCCTGAATTTTTTATAAATCAAGTATCATATAAATCAAGAATAAACTATTCTTTGCTTTGTTCACAGCCTTACCCGAAGAATTATTCATCATTCTGAGTAAATCAAAAACATAACTGAAAGCTGCTTCTGCTATCGGAGTTGCTAACACAAAGGCAGACTAAATAAACACTCATATCAATTAGCATTATATCTGTTGCATTCTTGGTGATTCTATGTATGTGAATCATATAGCATATGACTTTCTCATATGTCTGGTAATACCATCCACCTAAGAATTTACTTACTAAAATACGTATTTTTATTATTACTACCATTTATAAATTACTTTCTTTTTTAATTTTCCTGTGTATTAAATACATGATTAATGTATGGTTTGAAATTATGTGTATAGGTAGGTTATTTTATCTAAAAAATATTTTATTTACAAAACATTAAGAGATTTTACAAAATATTTATTGCAAAACAGGAACAATGGGACTGGGAAGCATCAGGATAGGCTACCAAAAAGTAATAATGACAAAGGTGAAGAATAAACACGCACTAAGGGTAGAAAGGTTCCTTTTTCTTTTAATTAGCAAAATTAAAATGTTAGTCAAGTTGTTAACAGGCACCCATATGAGAAAAAATTCACAGAAGAGATTAGAGATCATCTCTAATCTCTTTATCTTACTAATGGAAAGAAATATTAAAAACTTTAAGAAAAATAACAAGAAAAATCCTTTAAGAATTTTAAGAAAAATAAGAAAGTTTATAAAACATTATAAAAAAGACATAATTAAAGCAGTATTTTAAAATAAAGAAAAAATATCCTGTAGAGTAAATGTACAATTTTGTAAGCCATTCACAATCTTATACAGCAAAGAAAAGCATTTCTTTAGTTATGGTAAAAGACTTAGGAATTTTCGTCACACCATTAACATGGACTATTGAAAAATAGAATATACTTAACAAAATTCAACCTAAATCCTAAAAGGAGAAATTCAGATTTGATATTTTTGTACTTATCATAGCAATTTCTAGGTAAAATTTAAAGACATATTGGAAAAATGTAAAAATCATTTCAGAAGATGCCTCAGTAGAGGGTAATATGAGTATATATTTTCACAGGAGATATCTGAGTTCATATTTGATTTTACCCAATTTTCTTCATTTTACTCTCCAATTCTATATCAACTTATTTTAAACATGAATTTTCCTTTAGCACTCTTAAAATAATACACTGTTTTCCTTATATTACATTCATTACATATGAATTTTAATTTATCTCAATCCCAAAATATTTTACTCAAAATTAAAATGTTAAAGGAATCTAAGTTATCATCAAGATGATGAAATAATATTTACGGGGTAAACACAGTTTTTGTGCTGTCAATATGTGAATTCCTTTTAAGTATCTCCTCAGAAAATGTAAAATCTCTTACTTGCTTTCTCCTTAAGAAGAGCAACTTGCTGCTTTAAATATTCAATAATTTGATCTGCTTCTGCACCCTTCTGTTCCAGTCTCTTCAGAACAGCACCATTAGTTGCCATTTTTTTAAAGATACGGCAGAAAATCCTAAGTGAAAAAATAAGTCATAAGTTATACCACAGAAGGAATAAAATTTATTGTACAGAACACTAAGCAAGCAGTTTGAAAGGAAAAACATCTTCCACTTTAACAGATCAATGTACTAGAAAACTACATTTCCTATACTTTTCCTCCAGAGCAACAAACCAAATAAATGGCAGAAACATTAAATGACTAACTCCTCAATATGTTTGGAAGAGGGAATCAATTTTCTTTCCCTAAATGCAAAAAACATGCTATTTCACATTTTAGGCTGGAAAATTTTAAAGAAACTTTTAAAATACAGCAGAGTATTATAACACAAAACAGGAAGACTAAGGGAAAAGAATAACAATAACCTTAACCAAGCTGTAACTGAGTGCCACTCCTGTATTCCAAAGTTAAGAATTGCTGAATTCCCTTTTTATATGCTACTTTTAGATACTGGATATTTCTACCGCTTATTTAACTATGTACAAATGTAAGGAGGAATATTTGACTTAGGAAAGACAAAAGAAAAAGATCAACAATTAGGAACATATCAATATTAAAGACACGCCAACTCGGAAATAATGTCAGCATATATACTGTGACTCTTATTAAAGAAAATAATTAGAATTTTAATTTCATAATAATTTATAGAAATTAGAAAACATCCTGTCAGTGTTCAGAAAAATGTGTATATGCAAGAATTCTGAGATTAACTCATAACGTTAAAGTTTAAACTGCCAAATATTAAAACAGTCACACTAACAAAAGACAAGATAAATCATTAATACTACAAATTGCTCTTTTTTATCTGATTAACTTTAATTTATAATACAAAAGATAACAATGACACAAGCACTGCTGAAGTAATTCTGATTTTAAATAAGTGATACACAATAAAATGGTGAAATTTTTTGATAAAGGAAAAAATTGGCTAATAAAGGACAAATAATGTAAGATGTTTGAAAATTTCAAATTATGCAATATCCATCCTATAAAAAGGACATTCTGAAATCTTTACCTTTTTATTAAAAGAGAAACAATCCTCAAAAAACTTTTACGCTAAAGTTAACAATTTATAAATAGAATGACTAAAAAAAACTGATAAAAATAAAGTTGCTAATAAATGAAGAAAATATAAATGCGGTTAATCTGAGAAAGTCATAGTAAACCTCTCATTTTCTATACGGACTATTATTTAACAATTTAAAAAATACAGAGCATGTTGGTACAAAAATTGAAAATGAAGATATTAACTTTTTAATTCAGCCAATGTTTACCAACATAAACACAGAATACCCCGTTGCTCCTCAAATTTTTTTTCTTTTTAGAATTTTAGAGAAAAATACATATGAACATATGAAGAAAGTTAAGGTAAAAACAGCTTGTTCTTTTGGACTTTTAGTATCCTCCTATTAGCATTCTTTCAGTTTAATGTTTACTTTAGTCTAACATAATAATCAAATATATTCAATAGGTGAAAGAGCTAGCCCAAGAAAAATAATGAGTATTTGATTTAGCATAATTTGTTAACTTTTACTTTTGTAGCAAAAAAAAAAAAAAATTTGATGAGTTAATACCAAAATAAATGTGACATTAGTGATATGCCTTAGAAAAATCCCCAGTAAATGAATATCTTAACTCATAAGAAATAACTATAAGTATAAAATAGTTGTCATGAATTTGTCTACTGGTACAGAAGTTATCTCACAAATACCAGCCAAACATGAAACTCCTGTCCTGACTCACAGAAAAAGTTTCAAAACTAACAATAATTTGCAAAATAGAGATCATAAATCCCACCGAAGAGAGAAAAAAGATATTTTACTGAGTTGATAAATCTATTAACTATCTACAAAATCATTATAAAAATGAGTTAAATAAAATATCACTTTTGTAATACATACTGAAGCACCAGCGTAACTTTAGTAAGAAAGAATGCTTAAAAACATAAACACAAATGAGCTGAATATACTCAATATATATATAAAACCACTAGAGAAAACAATGGGATAAAAAGAAGTGGTAACACTTTGAATGATACTGATAAAATATATATATATATATATATATATATCAATGCTTTATGTATTTATTACATAAATTATAAAAGAAGCATAATTTATATACTTGGCTATAACTTTACTATTATAACTTTAGATTAAGGTCTAACTTTAAATCATGAAATCAAACTAGGACTGAGACATCACTTGAAATATTCAGTAAAAATGGATTCATTTTTAGGTTTTTGGTGTTTTTTTTTTTAATGTTTTTTATTTTTGAGAGAGAGACAGAGACAGAACACCAGCTGGGGAGAGGCAGAGAGAGAGAGAGAGAGAGAGAGAGAGGTAGACACAAGAACTGAGCGAGGTAGGCTCTAGGCTCTGAGCTGTCAGCACAGAGCCCGAAGCAGGGCTGGAACTCATGAACCACAAGATCATGACCTGGGCTGAAGTCGGATGCTCAACCAACTGAGCCACCCAGGTGCCCTGTAAATGGATTCATTTTTAATCAAATAATTGTACAAATAAAATATGAAAAATAAAGAGAAAACATGTTAGTAACAAAGAGAAATGTTACTGAAAAGACATGTATAGGACATGAAGTCTTAAAATGTTGAGAACAGAGAGATGACAGTGATCCTAATAAACCACTCGTATATAAAGTAACTATGGATGACAGAAGCCATCTCAAATTTCCCGATAGGTATTGTTGAGTAATAATATCTAGTGCTTACTTTGTCTTTAGTAACTGCCAGGTCTTTTTCTCAGCACCTCACAATATTAACTTAATTATCACAACACCATGAGATACATATTATTATTATTCCTTCTCCTTGTTTACAATATTAAGAACTTTTTACAAGAGTATGAAATAAAAGTAATTTAATAACAGGAACATGGATTTGCAAATCACAAGACCTTGGATCAAATCCTACCCTTTGCCTCCGAATCAACTTACCTAACCTCTCTGAGCCAAAAGTATTCTCATTTGTAAAATGGAGATAATTTTATGTATCTCATAGCATTGATATGTGGCAAAATAAGATACCATGAATAATATTCAATATTTCTGGCAAGTGGTAAAAAATGTCAGGCACTGAACAAAATTCTGGTCACACTAAAAAAGATAGGATATATGTACAAACCTCACCTTCAAGAAGCTCTCAATAGTGTAGGCTACCGATGAGCATGATATTTTGTAGATCTTTAGGTAAATGATTTTTGTTTTCTTAAAGGTTAAGAACATAATAATAAAAATACAAATTATAGATTGATATTAAAAATACATTTAGTAATTTGGCTAAGCCATACCTTAATTTCTTTGTGAGTGGTGGTATGCAGTCTATGGGGGCAATAAATATTAATTTATTTACATTAATTGTGAATTTTGTTTATAATAATATATAAAATATACCTAGAGACTCCTGTCCTCAGGAATACAAGACAACAGCCAACTGAAATCTTTGCACTTTCCCCTACAAACAGATATTTTATGTGCCATTGTAATTACAGAAACTCTAAAACTAGATTTAAGATTATTTAAACAAATGGTGCACAAAAAAGGAATACTGAATGGCTTATAGATTTCAGTTTGAACACCTTGTGAAAGTCTTCTAAGAAACTAGTATTAATGGTTCTCAACTCTAGCTCAAAAGGCAAAGCAGTCCGGCACAAGCCATACATGCCATTTTGCCAAAGGCACACAAATGGCCAAGAATACCAAGAGAAAAATTGTCTTATGAAAATTATGTAAATTGTTTTGGTTTAAGGAAAAGAAAAAAGGAATAAAAATTCACTGAATACTTTCTACTCACAATTTTGCTATGAACCTAAAACTGCTCTAAAAAATAGTCTTAAGAAAATTCACTGAACAGCACACTTAAGAATGCATGAATTTAAAACCTGAAAATACTCTACATCTTAATTACTTATGACAAAGGCTTCATTTGGTTATGCAATAATTAATAATATCCCAACATTTACAACATATATCACATAATGATAGGTTACTTGTAACTATTTTAACTGCCACAAATATCAATAACATCATTACAAAGGAAGTCTCATTAAGAGAGAAAGTATCTTTTGCTAGCACTGTCATGTTTCCAGCAATAATCAAGTTTTCTTGACAAAATAAAACTTAGGAGCGACTATAAAACACACTAGCTGTTTTAACCAGCGTCTATTTTTTCTTTACTCCTAGGTTATCTTGGCAATATTACTCATGATGTGAAAATTAACCTGTCCTTTGAGATATTCTGGATTAGTTAGAAAGACAAGTATATATGTTGAACAAAATTTTCCTCAAATGCTAAGAGCTATGTATTGTTTTTGAATTAGAAGCTCTGGGAATAGGTTTTCTAGTACTTGTTAATTAACTTTAACCTTTTCAAAAATATAAGTATGATGCATAAATTTATGTCCATATTTTATAGTAATATGTAGATATTGATCACTCGTACCAGCAGAAAAGTAGTTGTCTTTTTTTTCCCTTACAGTATTTATAGCTAACTAATCTTGGTTGAATCACATACTTAACAGCCTGTGTGATCTTGGTAAAGTTACTTCTCTGTTTCATTTTTTAAATTTATAATGAGGATAATTTCACCTGATTTCACTTTCTATTCCTTGGCACCTCCTTTTAGGGATCCTTTTTCTTGACTTGTTCCTTTTATGTTTTTCAGGGTTTGGTCCTGATTTCTAGTCTCTTCTAAGGATTGCAAACTATTACCACCACACAAAGCAGGGATCCCTTTGTGTTCCAGGGTTAACAATGTTTGAAACAGCTGAAGGTTTAAGCAAGGCAAAACAGACTGAACAACTCCCTGTTGTCTGCCACTTTTGCCACCTGCCAGGTCCCTATAAATAACTTATGTTCATGACCCCAATTTTACTTATATTTCCTGATTTTGAGTCATGTGCTGGGTTTATAGTAGACAGCAAAATTAAACATATTCTTTGTATTCACTAAGCTTTCAAACAAATGAGGGAAAACACAGTAAATTGGAAAAAAAATTTAAATGAGGTTAAGTTTAGGGCAACAGTGCTAGTTTAATAAAAACATTGCTTAAAGCTTGGACAAATCTTGTACCATTCAACCCAGTGCTCATTTCATTATCATGTGCCAAGTGCTCCACAGTGACTTGCAATTTTACATGGTATTTTACATGGAGTACCTACTGAATTTCATAACTTTAAGCTTCCTCTGTCTCCTCAAAGCTTTTAATGTGCTAATAGGCTTAGATTTTCTCACAGATGATAATGCTAATAATAATTTTTTTTAAGTTTATTTACTTATTTTGAGAGAAAGCAAGTGTGAGCAGGGGCAGGAGCAGAGAGAGGAGAGAGAAAGGATTCCAAGCAGGCTCCCCACTGTCAGTGTGGAGCCAGATGTAGGACTCTATGCCATGACCTTAGCATGACCTTTAAAACCTGAAAATACTCTACATCCTAATTACTTATGACAAAGGCTTTATTTGGTTATGCAATAATTAATAATATCCCAACATTTACAACATATATCACATAATGATAGGTTACTTAGCCCAAATCAAGAATTAGACGTTTAACCAACTGAGCCACTCAGGTTACCCAATAATAATAATGTTAATAACAGATAACATTTTAGAGTATTTATTATGGGCTGGCTAAATGCTTTACATAGATCATCTATGAATACTCTATAATTACTTCCATTATACAAAGAAGAAAACTTGAATTAAAATTAGTTTGCCTTAGGTCATGTGACTAGTTAGTAACAGGATTAAAACTTAGGGTCGGTCTGATTCTGCAGTTAGCTCTTTTAATATCGAAGCTCGAATTTCTATAAAAGACATAATTCTGTAGAGTTTCCCAATGTATTTAACCACAAAATCCTAACCAAGGAGCACCTATAATAGAACTAATATCCTCTAAAACATTTTGGGAATACTGGCTTAATCTGTACTAAATTTTATTTAATGATTAGGAGATTAAAATACACATAATAATTGCATGCATAGTAATTACAAATGCAAAACACATAGAAAAAAAAAGAAAACAGTACATGAGTACATAAACTGGGTTTGGATAGTAAGTTTCTGGATAGTTTAGATAGATTTTTCTTCTTCCTTTACTAATTTTAAAAAATAATGAATTTATTTTATAACAAAAAGCATTTGAAAAGTATTATCTAAATTATTTTGCCTTTAATTTTGTTCATAATATTCATTATGGGTCATTAAATCTAAAAAGCCATTGTAAGATGCTGCTATTCATTAAAGCTGTTGCTGATTTTAGGAAATACATGAATTTAAACTACATCGTAATCATTAAAACATATACAAAAGGTTATTTCTGAGATTCCTATCATTGCCAAATGGCTTCCCTATACCTCAGTAGTCTTTCCCCACTCTGATTCTAAATTATCAGTAACTTCTTTTAAATAACAAATTCCCTGCCCCGGCTTTTCAATGTTAGGAACCAAATGTAAACAAATAAGCTATTGCTTTGAAATGGAAATTTTAAGTGCAGGTTTTCAATTTTATTTTATAGTATAGGAATTCTACAAAAATTTGGAAGGGTCTCTCTACTTCCCAAACACCTGATTTCACTGTTTCAGAACTTCAACTAGGTAAAAGTTTATGTTCTTCTTAGACACTCTAAGTACTGTATTTCATAAAATCTAAGATGCCACCAATTGTAAAATGGCTCCAATCATAAGATGCTCTGGCATTTTATGTACCATTAAGAAAAAAACCACACACCCTGTATCATTTGAAAAATCTCTTTTAAATTTAGCCCTATTTTTATCTTATGTCACTCTTTTGTTTCCCCTTATCTGTGTATACACAGTGACTTTTCATTTTAATGGTAAATCTGCATATAAAGGATATTTAAAATGGAGATTAAAGCTACAACTACATACCAACACTACACGTAACCAAACTGATGACAATATTAACCATAATGACCAAGTCTGCATTAAGTACAGGCACTGACAACTATGTCGCAAGTGCCACTTAGTTCATAGTGACTTTAAGACATCAATAATTGTGAAATGTAAATGTGAGAAAAACATGTATATCAGAATAAACTATAGTGATTTTAATTAATTTTTTCTCTCCCTTTCTACCACCATTCTTATTCTAACCTTCCAATCTTCATTCCTCCATTTGCTTCATAATCTAACTGCCAAATCACCCCACAAGAACATTTTTATTACCGTGCTACGTAAGGGATACTTTTTAGAACAAAGTTAGTACCTGTACTAGGATTTAAAACTTGTCAAATGTAAGAATTTTTAAAAAGGTATATAATAAAATCAAATATTTTGAGAACAATCCCTCCCAGAGACACTCAAACTACAATAGCAGTGGTAACTGGCAGTAATGCCACGAGTATTTTTGCAACCTTTGCCAAAATATTGAAAACAGACCTAAAACTATGCTTTTTGTGAATGTTTATTTATTTGGCGTGTGGTCAGGGCACGAATTCAAATTCTAACTTGGCCATTCATCAGCTGTGTCACTGTTTTTATTTAAAAAATTTTGAGGTGGGCCACCTGGCTGGCTCAGTCGGTTAAGCCTCCAGCTTCAGCTCAGGTCATGATCTCACCACTCCTGAGTTCAAGCCCTGCATCGGACTCTGTGCTGACAGCATGGAGTGTGTTTCCGATTCTGTCTCCATCTCTCTCTGACCCTCCCCGCTTGTGATCTGTCTCCGTCTCTGTCTCTCTCAAATATAAATCAACATTAATTTTTTTTTTTAATTTTTGAGGTATAGGGGCACCTGGGTGGCTCAGTCGGTTGAGCGTCTGACTTCAGCTCAGGTCATGATCTCGCAGTCCATGGATTCGAGCCCTGTGTTGGGCTCTGTGCTGACAGCTCAGAGCCTGGAGCCTGCTTCAGATTCTGTGTCTCCCTCTCTCTCTGCCCCTCCCCTGCTCATGCTCTGTCTCTCTCTCTCTGTGTCAAAAATAAATAAACGTTAAAAAAAAAAATTTAATTTTTGAGGTATAACTAACACATTAGTTTTAGATGCACATGATTCGATACTTATGTGTACTGCAAAATGATCACATTAGTCCAGTTAACGTCCTTCACCATAGTTACCAAAATTTTTTTCGTGTAATGAGAACCTTCAAGATCCACTCTTCTAGCTACTTTCAAATATTCAATAGAGAATTAACCATAGTCACTGCTTTGTATGTTATATCTCCGTGACTTACTCATTTTAAAACTGGAAATTTGTTTTTATTCTTGATTGTTTTTCTTTACTTACTGGAGTGCCTTCTTCCTCTTTACTAATAAGGGCACAAGGAGTCTTGGGGGAGTTAAGGGATGGCTATGAGAAGACAGTCCATACATTTTAGGTATTACGGCCATTGACACAGAAAATCTTCCTGTCCAGTGAAATATGCATAAAATTTTAAAAAAGGGTATGTCTAGGCCTCTCATGGCCTTCTTAGCAAACACCAAGGTCACCTTTTACCTGATTCAGAATTTCTTCAGTAGGGTTTAACCATCCCTTTACATTCCAAGAAGCACTCAGCAATATCTTACTCCCATTTCCTATCCAAGAACACAGCTAATAACAACAACCACTATTTTAATGAGCCAAGCATATTACATATGGAGCCCTTTAAGCTTTTCAACCGTGTGAGATAACATTTCCATTTTATAGAAAAATTCAGAAAGTATGACTTGTCTAAATCCATTCAAATATTAAATGTCAAAGCTCTGATTTTAACTTGTGTTAAAACTCACACTACACTTCATTTTCTTTTTTTTTTTTAATTTTTTTTTTTCTTCAACGTTTATTTATTTTTTTAGGACAGAGAGAGACAGAGCATGAACGGGGGAGGGGCAGAGAGAGAGGGAGACACAGAATCGGAAACAGGCTCCAGGCTCTGAGCCATCAGCCCAGAGCCCGACGCGGGGCTCAAACTCACGGACCGCGAGATTATGACCTGGCTGAAGTCGGAGCCTTAACCGACTGCGCCACCCAGGCGCCCCTACACTTCATTTTCAAAGTGTTTCCCAAATCTAATTAGAGAAAACTAACTTACTACCCACCAATATTCTTATCCATCTAAATTAAGGGCACTAAGAACCTGACCATCCATTTCTCACCACCCTTACTCAAGCTACCATGTCTCCTGTACCATGTCTACTAAAAAATCCTCCAAACTGGTCTTTCTTCTACCCTGTCCCTTTCAATATATTCTCCACAGCAGCCAGTAAGATCCTCTTTTTAAAAGGAAGCCAGATTATGTCGTCTACTGCTCAAAAGTCTCCAATAGCTTAGATGCCCTCAATATCTTTCATGATCTGTTCCTTCTATGACTTTGTCTCTAGCTTTAATCCCTTAACTCCAACCCACAAGCTTCCTTGCTATTCAGGAGAGTTTATGTTTCATGGCATCAACTAGCAATAACTGCTTATGGCTGGTTCCTCTACCTGACTGCATTTACCCCAGACACTTGTATGGTTAATTCTCTCACTGACGTCAGCTCTTGCTTGAAAGTTGTCTTTTCAGTGAGACTTTCCTGACCACACTAATATTTCAAACTATATCCTCCTCTGCTTTATTACTTATCCCTTAAGCGCCCATTACGACCTGCAATAGAACATGTTTTTCTTAATTCTGTTTAGGATGTCTTCCTCAATAAAATAAGACCTAGAGGAAGATAGGGGTTTCTGTTTTGTCCATCGTTCTGTTCCCAATGCCTAAAACAGAAACATAGTGGGCGCGTAACTAACTGAATGACTTCCGGACCCACCTCCACCCCTTTCACACACACCGGTGCGCGCGCACACATATAACTAAACGTGTTTGTGAATATATCTTTTCCAGTAGCAGCCTTTCCGTCAGCCCCGCATCCCGTTTCTCAAACTTGGTTCCTTCAAGAGGTACCAAGCTGTTCCCTACTTCCACATGCCAAGACTGGTGCTGGTATAAGCGTACTTCCCACCGGTATTCGGAGGCTAGGTCCTATCTCCCCAAGATGAGTAAGGGAAGGAGGACTCTCCTTTGATCTCAACACGCCTACCCCCGGACCCTCTCAGGGAGTCACTCACATAAATCGGTGGACAGAGCAACCTGGAGACCTTCACCGGGTAGCCTCAGTCTTCAGCAATTAGGGGCACCGTCCCTCACCCGACGGCAGTGAGAAAGGACCCAACGAGGTGTCCTCACCAAACGCCTGAGCGTTCCACCGATTTAACGTCAAATTCTGTCGCCCCATTCCCGGGCGTAACCGCACCACGCTGTCCGTCTTCTATTTCCTCAGCTAATAACTTGAACTCCTCTGCACCTCTTCCTTGGTAGCTACATTTTGTCGCCGGTTGGGTAAGGGGCAAAACGCCGGACGTCGGGTCTTTCCTCCATGTTGTGTCGTGGAGGTTGTGAGGTCAGAGGAAACGGCCGGGCTGAATCCAGGGCGGGGGCGGGGAGAGCTGGGAGCTGTCACTGGAGCGGGTCTGGCTCGCGCTCCCGGCCAGATTCCGAGCCGGGAATTTCGGCGGATTTAGCTCGCAGGCAAAACGCAATCCCAGCGCTCCCGGAGCGGCCTCTTTTGTAGAAGCACCTGAGATGCTGGGTGTGGTGCACTAAACGGTAGCGGCAGCAGCAGCCACAGCAAGCTGGGGCCCTGTGTAGAAGCTCCATCCCCTTGTCTCTGTGCCCGCCTGACTCAGAGGCAGGTATTTGGGTTCGTCAGTTTTGTGTTGCGTAGTGGGTGGGGCCGGTGGGAGGTAGAGGAATGTCAGGTGCAGCGAGTGGCCCAGTTTGTCCGCAGTAGAGGAGCCAACCTTTGGAGCTGCTTGCTACTGAGTCCTGTGCCCAAATGGAGCTAATGTCCGCCTTCCTTCCTACACACGTTTACCCGAGTCCTTTGAGAACTGTAGGCAGATGTTTAAGAGTAACCACTGCATCACTGCTTCGAAGGAAGATTTAAAGAGGCGTTGGAGAATGTAGATTCAGTTCTCCATTACTCACCATAGATGCAAAGTCTTGGTTTTGTTTTTGGTTTTCAAAGGTTTAGTCATTTGTCGAGACATAACGTTCCCTTGTGGAGTGGGGGAATGTGAACAACTGGAAGTTCCTTTAGAATTGCCAGTGGTTTCTTTTCAAGGCCCCTTGGTTCCTGTTTTTGTTTGGGACAGAAAGACAACTTTTTGAGGGAAAGTATATAAAAGAAATGAGCTAGTGTTATTCGCCCGTTGAAGAAATGTGTGAATTATTTTATTCATGATGAAATCGGTATCTTTTGTACTGTGTTTTTGACCTTCGCCCCCCGACCTCCAATCTAATTTCGACTCCCAAATTCTTTGTGGGTAGGGATTGTGTCTCGTTAACTGTCGTTGGCCCTGAAGCTGGAAAAACACCTGAGTTAAAATAGGTTCAAGATATTGGTTGAATGAATGAATTTTCAAACCCCATTCCTACGTTGTATTTCCTCAACTAATCTCTCTCTCAACTTCAACTGTTTTTTTTTTTTTCACTAGCTTTCTTCCACTCACCAAGTGTGAACAAATCTATGTGTATATTTTTTTATATGTGAACCTTTTTATGTGCACTCATCTACATGAGTGCTTGGTAGTTGAAGGAGAACATTGATGAAATATTTTACACTAACTCGTGTCTTATCTTTTTGAATCATTTGCGTTTCTTTGTTTGGTTCTTTGCTTTTCAGTTGTCTGATTGTCTAATTGAAAATCAAATAGTATAATATAGAAGGATTGCATAATAAAATGCAATAGTTTAGTGTCTTTCTTCCTACCCTTAGTCCTATTCCTCAGAAATAACCCCTTTTAACCTTGTTAAACCTTAGATCTATATGTTGAATAGTAAAAGAAAATGCTCACTCTTTTTTCTTTTCTTTCTTGATTTCTTTTTTTTTTTTTTTTTTTTTTTACTTTTTAAGACAAACTATCCATAACCTCCCTTATCCAAAGTTTTGAATAGTCATTACATTTTTTAGTTTTCATATTGGTTAATGTTATAATTCTAAATTATTTTTTCACAATTTTCAAAAATATATTTTGGCTCCTTGTTTGGTAAAATGAGGAAAGTAATGCCTCTACCTTCATTACCACTGCAAAAACTATATCTATCACTTCCACCATCCCCTATCTGGACTTTTATTTATACATTGTTAAGGTTAATAATATTTATATTACATTTCTTAACTACAATTTTTTTTGCTTTTTTTATGTGTGCTAAAAAATGACAAAATGCTACAATAGTATGGTTTTGTAAATATTCCTAAGTACAGAGTCAAAAAATATGCTATGATACATTTCCTTCCCAGTTTCTTAAATTCATGACCCCTGTGCCACACTAAGGAGAAGACTTGTAATATTAACATCAGATTGATTTCTTCTTTCTTCCCCTATAATGACCAAAAAATTATGCCATAGTTAAGTGTGATTTATGTTTTGGGCCATGTACATCTTATATAGTTTTTAACCCTCCTCACTTTTACAAAGGACTTTCTGTTTTCTTTTGAGGGAAAGTTAGTTACATTGTTTTTTTTTTTTTTTTTTCACCAAATCCTTCCATCTTATGCTTTCTTTACCACGTCCTCTCATTCTTTGTATGAGAAGCTTCCATTCCATATCTTTGCTTGAAGATGTTCCCTTAAAGCCCAATTACTTTCTGTTTAATGTGAACAGATTACATTCTGGTAAGTTACATTGTTTCTTAACCACACATTTTCTGTTATTTGTTTTTCTCCTCTGTTTTGGTAGAATACATCCTAAGAATATTTATTCATAAAAGGTATGTGGATGTTAATTTTATTTTTTAATGTTCATATGGCTGTAAATTATTATTATTTATTTTTGCTATAATGATGGATAGTTTGGCAGGGTATAGAAGCAAAATTTTGTCTCTTTAAGTCTTTCAAAGCTTCACTGTCCTCTAACTTTCACTATTGCTCATGAGACAATGAGAATGTCACTCTTAATTTGTTGAGGCCTGAACTATTTGTTTTCTCTCTGGAATGACTAAAAAATTTTAGTTTTCCTTGATGCTTTGAAAATGTATGATGACATGTCTTGTGAGTTTATTCTTGAGATGAACTCATTGAAAGGAGCTAGGAAAAATGTCATAGTGTGGGTATTTTTCATTTACCCTCCTCTATATTATAAGCTTTTCTAATTTGAAGGTACAATTTCCCTTCAACTGTGGGGAATTTTTCTCCTATTCTGTCTTCTATAATTTATTCTCCTTTATTTTCCTCTTTCTCTTTTTGAAACTGTTGTCAGGTGGTTTTTGTATACTTGGTTTGATTTACTATATCTATTATCTTTTCTCTTATGTTTTCATCTATTTGCTTTTTGTTCCATTCTCTGAGCAGTTGTCTCAACTTTCTTTTCCAACACTCAGTCTAACCTGGTAATAATTTAATTTCCAACCACTCATTTTTAATTATTCCTTCCTCATATTCTCTTAATTTTATTTTTTTATAAGATACAATTTACATATCTTAAAATGCACTGATTTTAAGTGAGTAGTTTGATGAGTTTTGATACATGTAAACATCCATGTGACAACCACCACCCCAATCAAGATGCAGAACATCCAAAACTCCAAAAAAGTTCATTTTATCAATTTTTTCTTTTATGGTTAGTGCTTTTTGTTATCCTGCCTAAGAAATCTTTGCTATCCTAAGGTTGCATTTAGATCTATAATCCATCTCAGATATTTGTGGATGTAACAGTAGGAATTGAGGGATTATTTTTTTTCTTTTCCATATGGATATATTGTTGTTCCAGCACCATTTGCTGAAAGACTGCCCTTTCCCTATTGATTTTCTTGGCCTTTATTGGAAATCAATTCATTGTATTTTTAAGATTTTTTCAACTTAAAATTTAAAAAATATAAAGTATGTGGTCTCTAACACAAACATATGTAGATATAGAATATGGAAATTTGGAGGATAATAATAATATGAACACCCATTAAATCCACCAATTAAAAACTAAGATATTACTCAAGATTGTTGAAGCTTCTTATGGGTTCTTCCCTAATCTCACTCTGCTTTTCATACAGTGGTAACTGTATCCTCATGTTTTTCTTCTCCTTCCTTCCATCCTCCTCCCCTTCTTCCTCATTATTATTATTATCACCTTTTTAAAAAATTTTTGTAAGGTTTATTCATTTTTTGTAGAGAGAGACAGAGCGTGAGTGGGGGAGGGGCAGAGAGAGAGGGAGACACAGAATCTGAAGCAGGCTCCACGCTCTGAACTGGCAGCACAGAGTCTGATGTGGGGCTCAAACTCACGAACCGTGAGATCGTGACCTGAGCTGAAGTCGGACGCTCAACCGACTGAGCCACCCAGTTGCCCCTACCTTACTTTTTAATATAATATTACCTCAAATGTACATACTCCTGAATTATTTATTATTCAGCTTTTCTTGTTGAATATTATGAATATTGGCATACATTTTATGTGCTTTTTTTCCCCACCCAACATTAGATTTATCTATGCTGATATATGTTGCTACAATTTGCTTATTTTCTGTCATGTATACTCTTCCATCAGATGAATGTACAGTTTACTTAATCATTCACCTGTCTTTGGATATTTAAGTTTCCAGTTTGGGGATTAATAGGAACAACACCATGCTGATTTTTCTTGCATGTATCCCTTATTTATGTGTGTAGGACTTTCTGCCGGAATTGAATAGCAAAATAGTGTCAAACTGTTTTCCAGAGTGATTGTTTTAGTTTATATTCTCTTCATATCCTAACATTTTGTATTATCAAATTTAATTAATCAGATTTAACAATTACTCTCTGGCGGGTATAAATTCTCCTATACTTTTAATGAGCAGTTTCTTGAATATTAATGAGGATGTTCATTTTCTCATATATGTACCAGCAACTCCTTTTTACTCTTTTGTGAAATATGTTTTGCTACACCTCTTTTTATGTAATATCATGTCAAATCTTTCAAAATATATTTCAACTTGTTTTGGTTTTCATTGTTTTCTTTTCCATAACTTATTTTAGTCACCTCCAGGGCAGGTTTTTTGTTTGTTTATTTTATTTTTTGCCCATTATGATGTGGTCTTTCTTCAACTATCTGATGATTTCTGGACAGTTCATTATTTTAGAGTTAAGGAAGTCTGTCTGAGAGCTTTGTGTATATGGACAGGCTTGTTGACTGCTATTCTGTGTTTTAGGATGGCTGGGTAGATAGTTATATCTTAACTGGGGCCCTACAAATTCCAGAATTAAGAGCAGTTTGCCTTTGTCACCATGCCCATACTAGCTATTTATTATAATTCTCACAAAGTTGGTTTATTTCTAGGAAAGAAACTTACCTTTTTTTCCTTTGAGGATAAATAACTAACTAATAATGGGGGGCCAGTGACAAAGTTAATTCTTTTATTCTTCAGCCCTTTAAGTTATCATTCTCATTTCAAATCCTCTTCTGACTTCTGTTCCCCATTGTTTCTGCTTTTGTGATCTCAAGTTTCTGAATCTGAAGAGGCCCAACAGAGGTCTTGACTGCAATATACTTTATAGTTTCTTTCTTTTTCTTCTTAAAACAATACTTCATATGCCAAATGCTTTACTGGGGGTTTTTGGAATCTTTCATTAGGTCATGGCCCTTTTCTGTTTTCTTCCTTATTATGAATTTATACATTTAAAAGTATTTCCTTTTAATGTTTTTAATGAGGTTTCTGCACAGACATAAAAAGTGGTCTATTACTTTGATTTAGATTTCCAACATTTTGATTGTGAAAGCTGAGAAAGGAAGAATGCAGTGCTGGACCAATGGAATGTCTTTGTAGTGAGACACCTGGGTGAAAGATCTTTTTGTTCAGTGACCTTTTTCATTGTGATTGCCCTAATGTGATTCAGATTGATTTTGAGCAGGTTTCTTAATCTCCAGGTTGCTTTGTTACATAACTCTGGGGCACTATTTGTTTTGGAGACCATGCCAATAGGATTGCCCTAGATATGTACATGAAACATCTATCTTTAAACTGGAGGCAATAACATCTGTGAAGATTGTTGAGGAATAAATTAAAACAGATCACATGGAAATTACCAAGCACAAAACCAAAACTGATTAGTTAAGTAACATAGAGTCTTCTGTTATCTAGTTTAACTTTTACTACTATTAATAGAGGCCTTGGTAATTTAAAGGTAATGGTTGGAATACCTATTTCATCTTTTCTGACTTTACTTACTTTGCAAGAAGGAAAAATTCTTGATGGTCTATGGGTTGTTCAAGCTTTCGGTAAACAGAAGATCCTTATTGATGTGAATATGCAATAACAGACTTCCTCTTAACACTGTGAGACATCATGAGGAGGGAATGTTCTATTTTTTGCCTTTTTATGCCATTGAAAATCTTTGATTATGATTTAGAGCTACAATCTAAATTTATGATTGGGTGGTTTTTCCTCGTAGATATTATCTTGGAATTTTTTTACTTTGATTCTTTTTACTGTGAAGTTCTGATTGGCATTTTCCTCCAAGTTATATATTATTAATCATATTTAAGGTGAGAAAACACTGGCTTAATTTTTCATTGATCTGTCATAAAATTCTCTCCTTTTCCAGATTATCTTAGAAGATCTAGGATTCTGAAATGTTTCCCCTGAAGGATGCTGAAATGGGTGCCTTTACCTTCTTTGCCTCAGCTCTGCCACATGATGTTTGTGGAAGTAATGGGCTTCCTCTTACACCAAATTCCATCAAAATTTTGGGGCGATTTCAAATCCTTAAGACCATCACTCATCCCAGACTTTGCCAGTATGTGGATATTTCTAGGGGAAAGCATGGTAAGTTGTTCTTTTCTTCTGTTTTTGTATTCCGTACTCTGTTACCTTGATTAGGTTACAAGTATATAGTGAGCGCATACAATAGTCAGTATATGTGGGTATGTGCATGCCATCACCTTCAGTCCAGCCAAACTGAGTCTTTTGAGTTTTCCTGATTGCCCTGGCCCCTCACAGGTCCCTGTTTTTATACTCTGCTATTTTCTTTCCTGGGTTATATTATTCTCTGCAATCTGAGCTTAATCCCTTTCCTAATTTCTTTTATATCTTTTATCAGATTTTATTATTATTTTCTATTTAATTTGTCTCTTTTGAGGATTCTCAGTTCTTGAAGATAAGGACTAAATGACTTTTGCCCCTAACCTCAGAGAGACAGTACTGCACCTGGTACATAGAAGGCATTCAGTAAGTGCTGAGTGAGTAAATTAATGAATGACTACATTTGAGAGGTTCGTATTTTTCAGATCTGAGAATCAGGATTTTTAATTTTCCCTTTCAGAGAAACCACCTATCTTAAGCATATTTCTTCAATTCTGTAAAAAGGACATGAAAGCTCTCATACCAGAAATTTGAGAAGTGTCTATTTAAATGTATTTTATGATTGAAAGTAGTTATTTGGGCTGTCTTCAAATGAAAACAGTCACTATTTTTTTCTTTTGGAATTTATTCTTTTCTTTCTTTCTCTTTTTTTTTATAAGTTCAGAAGAAGTGTTTATTGCCTTCTTATGTGGTTGCTGTGTAGGGCATAAGAAGGTATTGCATAAGCTGAGACACTTAATAGGTAAGAGAGCGATTAATGAATAAGCTGACTTTTCCTCGTTGCTGCTTTTATCAAAGGAAAAATGTTCTCAGCATTGGGCAACTAAATAAAAAGAGCCTCATTCCAGAAACAGGGGTTTCTCGTAGCACACCAAATATTTCTGAGTCTCTTCTGAGCCATGTTGTGGTGGGGGAACATAAACAGGAGCTGGTAGTTTGGAGGAGGGCCACCTCAGAGAACGTGTCCTCATCCCCTAACATAGTCAAGATTCAAAGAAATTATTGTATAGTCCATGATGTCCAAATGCTTCCCTGTCCATGCTGAAGCCTCTCTTCTTCCTTAAGGCCGGGAAGACTGTCATTCCGCCAGTGGACAGATCCCTGATGAGGCCCATAGGTTCGCCGGGCAGACACCCCCTGTTATTATTGCCACCTGATCCCTCATCATTGTTCCCTTTCTTTTTTTTTCATTTCTATTTTTTTTAATTTACATCCAAGTTAGTTAGCATATAGTGCAACAATGATTTCAGGAGTAGATTCCTTAATGCCCTTTACCCATTTAGCCCATCCCCGCCCCACACCGCCTCCAGCAACCCTCAGTTTGTTCTCCTTATTTGTGAGTCTCTTATGCTTTGTCTCCCTCCCTGTTTTATATTATTTTTGTTTCCCTTCCCTTATGTTCATCTGTTTGGTCTCTTAAAGTCCTCATATGAGTGAAGTCATAGGATATTTGTCTTTCTCTGACTGACTAATTTCACTTAGCATAATACTCTCCAGTTCCATCCACGTAGTTGCAAATGGCAAGATTTCATTCTTTTTGATTGCCAAGTAATCCTCCATTGTGTGTGTGTGTGTGTGTGTGTATACACACACACACACACACACACACACACACATATATACCACATGTTCTTTATCCATTCATCCATCAATGGACATTTGGGCTCTTTCCATAATTTGGCTATTGTTGATAGTGCTGCTATAAACATGGGGGGGGGGTGCATGTATCCCTTCGAAACAGCACACTTGTATACCTTGGAAAAATGCCTAGTAGTTCAATTGCCGGGTCATAGGGTAGTTCTATTTTTAGTTTTTTGAGGAACCTCCATACTGTTTTCCAGAGTGGCTGTGTTTCCACCAACAATGAAAAAGAGATCCTCTTTCTCAGCATCCTTGTCAAAATCTGTTGTTGCCTGAGTTGTTAATGTTAGCCATTCTGACAGGGGTGAGGTGGTATCTCATTGTAGTTTTGATTTGTATTTCTCTGATGATGAGTGATGTTGAGCATTTTTTCATGTGTCGTTTGGCTATCTGGATGTCTTCCTTGGAGAAGTGTCTGTTCATGTCTTTTGCCCATTTCTTCACTGGATTATTTGTTTTTTGGGTGTTGAGTTTGATAAGTTCTTTATAGATTTTGGATACTAACCCTTTATCTCATATATCATTTGCAAATATCTTCTCCCATTCTGTCCGTTGCCTTTTAGTTTTGCTGATTGTTTCCTTTGCTGTGCAGAACGTTTTTTGGGGGGTTTTTTTTTGGGTTTTTTTTGTTTTTTTTTTGATGAAGTCCCAGTAGTTCATTTTTGCTTTTGTTTCCCTTGCCTCAGGAGATGTGTTGAGTAAGAAGTTGCTGCAGCCAAGATCAAAGAAGTTTTTGCCTGCTTTCTCCTCGAGGATTTTGATGGCTTCCTGGCTTACACTTAGTTCTTTCATCCATTTTGAGTTTATTTTTGTGTATGGTGTAAGAAAGTGGTCCAGGTTCATTCTTCTGCATGTCGCTGTCCAGTTTTCCCAGCACCACTTGCTGAAGAGTCTGTCTTTACTCCATTGGATATTCTTTCCTGCTTTGTCAAAAATTAGTTGGCCATACATTTGTGGGTCCATTTCTAGCTTCTCTATTCTGTTCCATTGGTCTGTTCTTGTGCCAGTACCATACTGTCTTGATGATTACAGCTTTGTAGTGTAGCTTGAAGTCTGGGATTGTGATGCCTCCAGCTTTGGTTTTCTTTTTCAAAATTGCTTTGGCTATTCAGGGTCTTTTCTGGTTCCATATACATTTTAGGATCATTTGTTCTAGCTCTGTGAAGAATGCTGGCGTTATTTTGATAGAGATTGCATTGAATATGTAGATTGTTTTGGGTAGTATCGGCATTTTAAAAATATTTGTTCTTCCTATCCAGGAGCATGGAATCTTTTTCCATTTTTGTGTCTTCTTCAGTTTCTTTCATAAGCTTTCTATAGTTTTCAGTGTATAGATTTTTCACCTCTTTGGTTAGATTTATTCCTAGGTACTTTGTGGTTTTTGGTGCAACTATAAATGGGATCAATTCCTTGGTTTCTCTTTCTGTTGCTTCATTGTTGGTGTATAGGAATGCAACCGATTTCTGTGCATTGATTTTATATCCTGCAACTTGGCTGAATTCATGAATCAGTTCTAGCAGTTTTTTGGTGGAATCTTTAGGGTTTTCCATATAGAGTACATGTCATCTACAAAGAGTGAAAGTTTGACCTCCTTCTGGATGATTTGAGTGCCATTTATTTGTGTTGTCTGATTGCTGAGGCTAAGACTTCCAATACTATGTTGAATAACAGTGGTGAGAGTAGACATCCCTGTCTTGTTCCTGACCTTAGGGGGAAAGCTCACAGTTTTTCACAATTGAGGATGATATTAGCATTGTGTCATTCATATTTGGCTTTTATGATCTCGAGGTATGCTCCTTCTATCCCTACTTTCTTGAGAGTTTTTATCAAGAAAGGATGCTGTATTTTGTCAAATGCTTTCTCTGCATCTATTGAGAGGATCAGATGGTTCTTGTTCTTTCTTTTATTGATGTGATGAATGACATTATGTTGTGCAGATATTGAACCAGCCCTGCCTCCCCAGTATAAATCCCACTTGGTCGTGGTGAATAATTTTTTTAATGTATTGTTGGATCTGGTTG
The DNA here is from genome assembly GCF_022837055.1 of Prionailurus viverrinus. Classification (NCBI taxonomy): domain Eukaryota; kingdom Metazoa; phylum Chordata; class Mammalia; order Carnivora; family Felidae; genus Prionailurus; species Prionailurus viverrinus. The sequence goes on from NC_062564.1 coordinate 116,954,656, forward strand.
GATAGTATCTTCTTGAGGATTTTTGCATCCATGTTCATCAGGGAAATTGGTCTATAGTTCTCCTTTTTAGTGGGGTCTCTGTCTGGTTTTGGAATCAAGGTAATGCTGGCTTCATAGAATGAGTTTGGAAGTTTTCCTTCTGTTTCTATATTTTGGAACAGCTTCAAGAGAATAGATGTTAACTCTTCCTTAAATGTATAATTCCCCTGGAAAGCCATGTGACCCTGGACTCTTGTTTTCTGGGAGATTCTGATTACTAATTCAATTTCTTTACTGGTTATGTGTCTGTTCAAATTTTCTATTTTTCCTGTTGCAGTTTTGGTAGTGTATATGTTTGTAGGAATTTGTCCATTTCTTCCAGATTTCCCATTTTATTGGCGTGTAATTGCTCATAATACTCCCTTTATTTAAACTTTTTTTTTTTATGTTTATTTATTTTTGAGAGAGAGAGAGACAGAATGCGAGTGGCTTGGGGCAGAGAGAGAGGGAGGCACAGAATCTGAAGCAGGCTGCAGGCTCCAAGCTGTCAGCACAGAGCCTGATGCAGGGCTCAAACTCACAAGCTGTGAGATCATGACCTGAGCCGAAGTCGAACGCTCAACCGACTGAGCCACCCACGTGCCCCAATATTCTCTTATTATTGTTTTTATTTCTGCTGTGTTGGTTGTGATCTCTCCTCTTTCATTCTTTTTTTTATTTATTTGGGTGCTTTCCTTTTTCTTTTTGATCAAACTGGCTAGTAGTTTATCAATTTTGTTAATTCTTTCAAAGAACCAGATTCTGGTTTCATGGATCGGTTCTACTGTTTTTTTCGTTTCGATAGCATTAATTTCTGCTCTAATCTTTATTATTTCCTGTCTTCTGCTAGTTTTGGGTTTTATTTGCTGTTCTTTTTCCAACTCTTTAAGGTGTAAGGTTAGGTTGTGTATCTGAGATCTTTCCTCCTTCTTTAGGAAGGCCTGGATTGCTATATATTTCCTCTTATGACCACCTTTGCTGCATCCCAGAGGTTTTGGGTTGTGGTGTTATCATTTTCATTGACTTTCATATACTTTTTAATTTCGTCTTTAACTGCTTGGTTAGCCTATTCATTCTTTAGTAGGATGTTCTTCAGTCTCCAAGTATTTGATAACTTTCCAAATTTTTTCTTGTGGTTGATTTCAAGTTTCATAGCGTTGTTGTCTGAAAATATGCACGGTATGATCTCAATCATTTTGTACTTACTTAGGGCTGATTTGTGTCCCAGTATATGGTCTATTCTGGAGAACATTCCATGTGCACTGGAGAAGAAAGTATATTCTGCTGCTTTAGGATGAAATGTTCTGAATATATCTGTTAAGTCCATCTGGTCCAGTGTGTCATTTAAAGCCATTGTTTCCTTGTTGATTGTTTGATTAGGTGATTTGTCCATTGTTGTGAGTGGGGTGTTGAAGTCTCCTACTATTGTGGTGTTACTATCAATTAGTTTCTTTATGTTTGTGATTAATTGATTTATATATTTGGGTGCTGCCACATTTGGCACATAAATGTTTATAATTGTTAGGTCCTCTTAGTCTGTAGACCCCTTGATTATGATATAATGCCCTTCTGCATCTCTTGATACAGTCTTTATCTTAAAGACTAGATTGTCTTATATAAGCATGGCTACTCTGGCTTTCTTTTGTTGACCATTAGCATGATAGATGGTTCTACATCCTCTTTCAGACTGAAGGTGTCTTTAGGTCTAAAGTGGGTCTCTTGTAAATAGCATATAGATGGATCTTGTTTTCTTATCCATTCTGTTACCCTATGTCTTTTGACTGGAGCATTGAGTCCATTAACATTTAGAGTGAGTACTAAAAGATAAGAATTTATTGCCATTATGTTGCTTGTAGAGTTGGAGTTTCTGGTGGCCTTCTCCTATCCTTTCTAATCTTTGTTGCTTTTGGTATTTATTTATTTTTTTTTTAATTTTTTTTTATTTTCATCTTTTTCCCCCTCATAGAGTCCCCCTTAAAATTTCTTGCAGGGCTGGTTTAGTGGTCACAGACTTATTTAATTTTTGTCTGGGAAACTGTTTTCTCTCCTATTTTGAATGACAGCCTTGCTGGATAAAGAATTCTTGGCTGCATATTTTTTCTGATTCAGCACATTGAATGTATCCTGCCACTCATTTCTGGTCTGCCAAGTTTCTGTGGATAGGTCTGCTGCAAACCTGATCTGTCTTCCCTTGTAGGTTAAGGATTTTTTTTTCCCTTGCTGCTGGAGTTTAGTCTTTTCATATAAAATTCCATTTAGAAAACCAAAGTAGAAAAGTTGAACCCTATTGGTTAAAAAGTTAGTGTTTCACTAGGAAGATGTTTATTGCCTTTTCAGTCAGATTCCGGTATCAGATTCAGAGTCAGATTCTTTTGCATCCCATATCTTAGTCCATTTGGACTGCTGTAACAAAACATCAAAAACTGAATGAACAACAAATATTTATTTCTCCTAGTTCTAGAGGCTGGGACGTCCAAGATCAAGGAACCAGCAGATTCCATGTTTAGTGAGGCCCACTTCCTCATGACAGCAGTTTTTACGTAGTGGAAAAATCCACGAATTTCTCTAAGGTCTCTTTTATAAAAGCACCAATCCCATTCATGAGGACAGAGCTCTCAGTACCTAATTATCTTACAAAGGTCCCACCCCCAAACACCATTGCACTGGGGATTATTAGGTCTTAATCCTAGGGGAGGGAGGACACAAATATTAATCTATTCAATTCTAGATATTTATGATGGTAATATTTTAACTATTTAAAAACTATTTTTGGAAACTTAATTGCATGCAGTTTTTATTGCATGCAGATGTTTTATTTCTTATAATTATTTTAAGTGTATTTCAGTGAAATGTATTTTTCTAACAAAACACTTTGTAAAAGTTAACCCTATACATTTGCTGATATTTAAATTATTTTCCTATAAAAATGGCACTTTCATGTGTTTCAACCTAATATTAATGACCCTCAAAAAATGCAAACATTTTCCTTGTTTTGTGACAAATAGGCTAAATAATATTTCCAATTTGTCTGGGTATGGCTTTTAAAAAGTATTTACTTTGAAAACATTTACATTTTATAGACTTTGAGTAGAAAATGTTTTTCTAATAAGTAGTATTAATAGTTAATATTTTTTGAGCATTGTGTATTAGGCAGTATTCTAAGTGCTTTACATATTTTGATTTAATCCTTATAATATTACCATGAGATAGGAACTATTAACTATTCTCATTGGACAGATAAGGATATTGAGATACAGAGCAATTAAGTAACTAATCTAAGGTCATACAATTAGTAAGTAAAGAGAGGTAGAATACTAATACATTTTATCATATTTCAAAAGATTTTTAAAGTTGAAATAAGTGTACATTAATGCAAATATTGGCACTTCTACAATCAAAGCTATTCAATACCTTAAATACTTTGGAGCTCTATTACATACCTAGTGTCTTGAATATTTAGATATGTCTAGTGGCCTGATAAGAGACATGCGGGGGCACCTGGGTGGCTCAGTCAATTAAGTGTCTGACTTCGGTTCAGGTCATGATCTCATGGTTTGTGACTTCGAGCCCCACATCCAGCTCCGTGTTGATAGTTCAGAGCCTGGAGCCTGCTTCAGATTCTGTGTCTCCCTCTCTCTCTGCCCCTCCCCTGCTCATGCTCTGTCTCTCTCTCTCTCTCAAAAATAAAATAAACATTAAAAAATTTTGAAAAAAAAAGAGATATGGGAAGGAAAGTGGTAAAAGAGAATTGTCTTGCCGATGATGAAAATTTGTGATTTTTTTATATTCAAGTATATACTTGAATATATACACATACACACATGTGCACAGACATGTTAAACATTGTTTTATTGGGACTTTCTTTATTATGCAAGCTGGCCTTGCCTTTGATTGATCTATTCAGCAAATATTAGTAAATATATACCAGCTTTGGCCTAACCTTTCAAGAGAGAATGTAGGTGGGTCTGTATTAATGCTATAAGGATTTCTCTCCACAGGAAGCAAATTTGGAGGGAAGAGCCGATAGCTAGAATTGAAGCAGAGTTATTAAGATGCTGATGAGTTGAAGATATATTTTGGAACCAGTCTTTCTTTCTACTCTGACATTTCTTACCTTGTGCTTTGGCATACATAACATCAGTCTGTTGGTGTTATAATATTTTTAATTGGTCTCTTCAAATACTATGGCCCTCCTTATGCTAGGTGCCAGATATAAGAAGATGACTAACATAGGATCCCAGTTCTCAAGGTCTAGAAGTAGTAGAGGAGAAAAATACAAACTTGATTATAATATAGTAATAGTTGTTATAACAGATGGTGTACAATGTGCCATCCTAGGGGAGTACAAAGGAAAGAATGTTGAATTCTACATTGAAGAATGTAGATATTTATCAAACTCCTATATGTAGAGTTTAGGTGGGATAGGGGACTTTGGAACGCAGAGGAGTAGCTTTTGTGTTTGAACTTTTATTTACTTTCATTTGTTCTAATGGTACCACTGGCCTAAAAGGATTCACAAATTTTCAAGAGATGCTCTGGCCTTTTATTTTTGTCATATTCCTAAGAAAGCAAATCTTAATATCATTTTTTTAAGTTTATTTATTTATTTAGAGAGAATGCAAGTGGAAGAGAGGTAGAGAGAGAGGGGGAGAGACAGATAATCCTAAGCAGGCTCCGCACTGTTAGTCCAGAGCCCGATGCAGCATTTGAATTCACAAACCATGAGATCATGACCTGAACCCAAGTCAGACACTTAACCAACTGAGCCATCCCAGCACCCCAATATCAGTATTCTTCATTAATCATTCTTATTTTTAAAGGAATTTACATTTCTTAATTTATTATAATCTTTTTCCCAGAAAATTGACATACAGCATTATGTATATATACATATAGTATTATATATATATTATATTGCATGTGTATATGTGTATTATATTATGTTACATATGTTATATTTTTTATTTTATGTTATATGTTATATATTATATGTATATGCATGTATATATGTATGTACATAGTATATATTGTACATATGTATATACATATACATACATATAAACTATATGCATACATTTTTATGATATATACATATATATACACATACATATAATATATACAGTTTGCACATGAAAGAAAATATATAATCAAGATGGGGAGAAAGAAAACAAAGAGTAAGATATTAAATTAGTAATATTAATACATAGTTTCTTCACATTAACTATAAATTTTTTGGTAGACTTCTTGTAGGTCAAGGCAAAGATGAAAATTTAACCGCTTCAAACAAAATAATTTCTAAATTTTTACTTAAATCTGGAAAAATGATCAATTGCGAGCTTTATAATATTCATGCAATATATTGTATGTTCAGTTGATATATGAAGACACTAGTATAGAATCTTCTTTGGTATGGGCATATGAGATATCCTATGTTATGTTGTAATGGCCAGTGTTCTCGATATACCTAGCTAAATTTGCTTTATTGTTCTTTTTTTGTGTTAATCTCTAAGCAGAAACCTCTGTAAATTCTTGTCCCAATTTTTCTGTGAGTGAACATCTAACTAAATTAAATTTAACACTCAATTTGTGTGTGTGTACGCGTATGTACAAGCATTTTCTGGTTAATGAGTCCATAGTTTTAATCTGATCTCAAAAAGGAATCATAATGTAAAGAAAGGATTTAAAAGCACTTGTGCAAAGTATTGACTACACGGAGAGAATTTTTCTTGTTTATTTAAAGACAATCTGGAGAAGTTCTAATGTAGGCAGCAGCCTCCAAAGTTGATTTGACCTGTGATAGGTGTGCCCTATCACATTATTTGCCAATCTAGACACGCACATTCAGAGCCACTGTATAGAGTTTTGCACAAAACCTTCTGGCTGATGCAATAAGGAGGAACTGAAATCTGATTCTCTAGTTCGTTCTGAAAGGAGGGGTGCTTTTTGTAATTGGCTTAAATATAATCATGAAGAGGAGTGGTAACTATACCTATAGTACACCTTATAAATAGCACTAGCCATTTGCCAAAAGTCTAGAAAGGAACTTTTGGCAAGTTTGTTATTGTTTAAAAAAAATTTTTTTTTTTTTTTGCTAAAGTTTTTATTTAAAGAATGGCTTCGATGGCATTAACCAAATGTTTAAAAATTATAGGAATTATTTGGGGCTTTTTTTAAAAAATTTTTTTTAATGTTTTATTTATTTTTGAGACAGAGAGAGACAGAGCATGAATGAGGGAGGGGCAGAGAGAGAGGGAGACACAGAATCCAAAGCAGGCTCCAGGCTCTGAGCTGTCAGCACAGAGCCCGACGCAGGGCTCGAACTCACGGACCACGAGATCATAACCTGAGCCAAAGTCGGACGCTTAACCGACTGAACCACCCAGGCGCCCCAGTATTTGGGCTTTTTATATCACCAAAGAGTTGATAGATATTATCAATCCCTCAATGCCTCAAACACTTCTTGCCACCACTACCAATCTAATTAAAAATTCTAAAGAATTGCCAATTGTTAACATTGATCCAGTTTCAAAACTACTCCAAGCAAAGCTTGGCAATATAGTAGATTCTCATTATGATTCATGACTGGTGACCATAATTAATGTTGCTGTTTTTCATCTGCAATTTTGAAGTATGCTTGTCTTCCCAAACTCTTACTATCTAGTTCTTAGGACTTCTTCATTCTTGTATCCTAAAGTGCCTTTTACTTCTTTCCACTATGTCCGGAAGCCCATTTGGAGCATCACTTCATATGATTGGAGTCTTGCTTCTATCCAGTTCTCCCTAGACTTTCTTTACTCAGGATAATTGACTCAATAATCTTAGATATTTCTTACACTCCTTGTTTACTTCCCTTTACCTAAATGAGCCCCTGTAAACACTGAACTTGGGAAAACCTTATGTATGATATAACCCCTCTGGGGAACACTATTGCTTACTTTGCAGAAGACCTTTATTTTTGGTTATCAGTGTCAAATAGAAACTGATCTCTTAAGCACTGTTAGACTTTGTCACTACTGAAGCTAGCTCAACAATCTGGGCAGTTCCCTTAGGCCCATCCACCATATTTCTGGTCACTATGCTTAACCCTGCTTGCCCTGTCCTATCTCAGCAGCGCCTTTTCTAGGGTAACATAGGTCTTGGATATGTAAAGTAGTCGTATGTTTTAAGTTTGACTGCCTGGAATGAAAATATCAGTGATTGTCAAAAAGTTAGGGAATTTCATTATCTTGTTTATATTGGCAATGTCCATTGTCCTGAAAAATTGTATGCATAAAGAGTAAATAACTAAATTAAAGTAAGTATTGTATAAAGGTCTGTTTGTTCCAAAGCATTCCTATGATTTCAGTTACATTTAGTTTGAAAAATTTGAAAAGGTTCCATTCAGCAGTCTCCTTGGTGTACAACACATACTTCTCGATGTAACACCACATGATTTTGGTTTGGACTCCACTTAACTGTCTCCTCAAAGAATTCTGATTTTGGTTCTCTTTCCCCCTTTTATTTTGTTCTTGCTTTGCAGCTATCTCACATCTTTTTATGGTTAATCCTCCCACCTTCCCATTCATACTTGGAGTTACATGTGACATGTGGTCTGTTTTTGTAACATTACGTTTTCACATGGTGGGTTAGCTCAGAAGTCAGGCTTTCACTGTTTTGTATAGATCATTCAAAACTGATTCGAGATGATGTTAGTTTCTTGCTAACTCAGGATGAAGTATTGAATCTCAAAAATTTTGGACATTTTATTAGAATTTGAGAACTTGATTTATTAATAGAAAAGTTGAGCAAAGTTTCTTTAAAAGACAAAAAACCAAAAACCATGAAAAAATTTAAGTTAACAAATTTAATCTTTTTCTTTTGAACTTGAAATTTCAACAGGGTTTAGAAACAGAGTGAGGATTATAAATGGTAATGGTAATCATTTTATTTGGTATTAATTTTCCCAGAAATCTTTTGGTGATTGCTAATGAAATAAAAAACAAAATTATTTTAACTAATAGAGTTGAAATTCAGGTAGAGAATAATAGAATTGCTAAGGACCTCTAAAATAATTTGTTCCATATTTTAGCTGAATATACATTTCAACCTAAGTGTCTCTACCCGTTCAGAGTTCCATGAGAGAACTAGAACCTGCAGAATATTCATTTTAAGAGATTAATTGCTAGGAACTGGCTTATGTGACTGTGAGGATTGAGTAGTTTGAAATCCATACATAGGGCAGGCTATCAAGAAGGACAAGCTGAGCTCTTGGACAAGAGCTGAAGCTGCAGTCCATGAGCAGAATTTGTTTTCAGAGAAGCCTCAATCCTGCTCTTAAGGCCTTTACAACTGATTGAATTAGAATCACCCAGATTATCCGGGATAATCTTCTGTACTTAAAGTGAAGTGATTATAGATCTTGATCATTTATAACAATATACTTTTACAGTAACACCTAGATTAATGTTTGGATAACTGAAAACTATAGCCTAGTTATGTTGACTCATAAAACTGATCATCACAATGACCTTGTAACAATAGTGGGTTTTAAACACAGAATTTTATTCATCAGTTTTGTCACATAAATATTTATTTAGATATTATATTTAAAAAGTGATGAGCTAGTCTCAGTTTTTACTGTGAATCACAAGAGAATGATGTAGTAACTATATTCTGATAACCTTTCATACTAACATACTCACAATTTACCCTTTTTCCTCTTAAGTAAAAAAAAATTTATTTAGGTATTTCTTTTAGTCTCTTCTGATTCAACTCCTTCATTATCTTTCTTGCTGAATATTGTACTCTTTTCAGTTTCTTAGCATTGACTGGAAACATACAGTTCAGGTTGTAGTTACACTGTAGTGATACTTGGCATTCATCAAATATTTGTTAGAAGAAAGATTATTTCACAGTTCTTGTATGTTTTGCTCTTTAAAGTTCATCTTAGTGTCACATTTGTTTTTTATAAATAATGCCACTACATTGCTGACTTATATTTGGCACATTACTATTCCCAGATATTTTTGTCATATTTTATTCTGTGAAACTATATTGTTTTTATAACAAACAGAAGTTATTTTCAAACAGTGGTCCAGAGTTTCAGGATGAAGACTCTCTAATGATTTCTTGAAAAAACTGGTTCATATTGGAAACATTGTTTTGGTGTATATTCCATTACCTCTGGGAGAAACTTTGATATTCTGCCAAGGATTATGTCTTTTCTGTATTATAGTAATGGTTTAAAGTTCCATAGAATCCTGAAGCTTTGGCAACTCTGGTTTATGATATTTTGAAGGAGTTTCCAGAAGAAGCCCAGCAATTTTTTTTTCTAAATTATTTTAAGCCAGACAAATTTTAATCTAGTGCCAACACTTTGGAAATATCTCATGGATATGGAGACTTATGGATAGCCAACTTAAAATTATAAATTAATGGAACATGCATGTTTTAATAAATTCTGTTGTTTTTGTTTTATATTTGAAATCAGCACTATTGAGACATTATTATGCCTAGTTTACAACAAAGGCATATAATTTTCTACACAGGACAGATCTCTATTTAGATAATGACTATCATATAAGACTCTTACTCATTTTTAATGGCTACATCATGCCTTTGCTGAAGTTAATTTATTTAACAAATAGTTTTGTATTAGATACTTGCATGTTTGAGGTGCCATGCAAGTTTTTTATTTTTTTTTATGTTTATTTATTTTTGAAGGAGAGAGAGACAGAGTGTGAGCAGGGGAGGGGCAGAGAGAGAGGGAGACACCAAATCTGAAACAGGCTCCATCCTCCAGGCTGTCAGCACACAGCCTGACACAGAGCTTAACATGGAGCTCAAACTCACGAGCAGTGAGATCATGACCTAAGACGAAGTCAGATGCTTAACCAACCGAGCCACCCAGGCACCCCTTGAGGTTTTAGACACTGATGATACATTTTGAACAAGACCAACATTTCTGCCATCATGAAGCATATTATCTAGTGGAGGACAAAGACGATCAATGAAAAGGTATACAGATTCTTAGAGTTGAAATAAGTGCTACTAAAGTACAGTGTAGAATTGATTATATTATAGGAGGAGCAAATTGATCTGGGGGCACCAGAAAAGTATTCCTTAAGGAAGTCACATTTAACTAAGCAACAAATAATAATAATAATAATAATAATAATAATAATAATAATAATAGCTAGCATTTAGATAGTGATTGCTATGTGCCAGGCACTATTCTTGACCCTTATTATGTATTAACTTATTTCAACCTAACAACTCTATGAGGTAGGTGCTGTTTTTTTTCCTCATTTTATAGAAGACGTAACTGTGGCACAGAGAGAGAGTAGCAAATTCCTCCAAGGTCACAGAGCCAATGAGTAGTAAGCCTGGGATTTGAGCTTAAACAGATGAGTTTGTGCTCTTAACCACTATGTTTCTTGATAGGAGTTAGCTGGGAGAAGAAATGGGGAAGATCATTTCAGGCTAGTACTTCAAGATGGGGGCGAGAAGGCCAGCACAACTGGAAGTTGATGAGCCAAAGTAACAAAAGATGAAGGTAGAGAGGGAGTTATATATTCAGATTTATTATTATTTTATCACTTAGACTTTAGTATGAAAACATGATGGAGGGTAAGAAGAATTAACGTGAGATCAATTAAGAGATTATTGCAATGATCGAATGAGAGGATACTGGCTTGGACCCACATTGTGGTGGATGGAGCAAACCATGGACCCCGGAAATATTTGGGAGATAGAAATAGCAGGGCTTTTTGTTTGGATTTGAGAAAGGGAGATTACTCCTAAGTTTCTAGCCGAAGCAGCAGGCAGGATGGTGTTACTAGTTTTCTGATAGCACTCAAGGGAAGAGACTTAGGAAGCAAAGGATAAGCTCAATTTGAGTTCTGTCAAGTTTGAGGTGACTTTTGTGTTAAAGTGAGAAATTATCTATAAAAGTCTGCAATGCAGAAAGGAGTTCTGGACTTGAAATAAAACTTGCCAATTTTTTAGCCCTGGGAGTAAATGAGAAAACACAGTATGAAGATCCAGAATCAAAGGTGGAGGAACTGGAAGCATTTCAGTTAGGGTAGAACAGGTGCCATTGTACAGAGGAGACTGAGGACAGGCAGCTGGGTAGGTGTTAGGAAAAATGACAAAATGTTGTCAGATGAAAGCAAAGGAATGCAGCAGCTTCCCATTTGGTTTTTCTGATAGTATGATTTGTTTTTTCCTCTTAGAATTTCATAGTTGTACTAAATTGCTTCAGGTTCAACTTTGCTTACTTTTTTGACTGTTTTTCTTTATCATTCTCTTTTTCCTTTTCTCCCACTCATTAAATGTTCTTTTAAATTTAATTTTCTGTAAGTCCCTATTTAGATCACTTGGAGTCTTTCATCTGACAGTGATGGCTTTCATATAGAACATTTGTAGTTTTTCTGTTTCTGATCATTCTGTATAATGCCACCACTTCCGACAGCTTCAGCTTCTGAAACTTGACCCCTGTGATATACTGCCCTCATACCTCGCATGACTGCCTGTATACCATTGTCCTTCATCTCTACTCCCACATGCAAGCCCATATTTTGAACCGGTTGTTACTGAGAGTTGTTCCTCATGCTAGATCTCCTGTTCTGAAATTTTCCTTTCCCATCTGCTATTTCATTTTTTCTACCTTAACTACTTTTCATTTTCATCAAACCTCTTTGCAGTGGTCACTATTCTCAATCTGTTTGTGCTCTTCTTTGTTTCATCCTAGTCTGCCATCTATATTTTGTGTTAACTTTCTTCCTTATCTAACCCATTTTGCATAGATAGTCACAGAACCCCAATTTCTTTTAAACCCTTGATCTCTCTTGAAATAACTTTAGAAGTTCCCAACCACTTGTAAAACCAGTTGTACTTTTCTCTCACTCCTCTTACATTCATTCATTTAAAAAAAAATGTGTCAGACAATGTGTTAGTCATTAGGGATAAGTGATGAAAAAAATATATATATAGATTGACCCTCAGAACTGTGCTATCGTATTCTTAATCTGTTGGAAAATAAAAATTACATCATAATATTGATTGTGCCCACCAAAATTTTATATTATTACTTAATCTTAGCAGGCCCCATGATGTTACAAATAATCCCACATCAATTTTCTGTTCTTTCTTCATAGTCATGATTCAGAACATTTCTGCTTTTCTCAAGTTTCTAAACTCAGTTTCAAAACCTTGTGTTTGAACCAGACTGCCAAGACAATTTGTCCCTAGCTCCCAATTTCCCTTTCACTTCAAAATTTCTTTATATCTTCATCCAAGATTTTCCTTTTCCTAGTCTGTGTCAGAAGAAGGGTCACTTCTTTCTTCCAAAAGTAAAACTTTCCATCTGTTTTTCCTGATGCGCATGGGAGAAACTCTAGACAAAAATACAAGATGACATGAAATTGTTATTTAATGTGATGTTTTATTGCATATTTATTCTCTTTTATATACTTGGTAACTATGTGGTTAATATAGAGTTTGAAAAACTCTTGAAATACTATTAACACTGTAAGTTAATATTTTTAATGGGCTATATTATTTTGTTATTAAACATTTTTTAAATCAAATATAAAGTGGATTTACTTTGTTTTACTCAGAGAGACTGGTGGTGGTAGCTGAACACTGTGAACGGAGTCTAGAAGACTTGCTTCGAGAGAGGAAACCCATGAGGTACCGTGTTATATCAGGACAATTAAATGAACAGCAGAAATTGGCAAAAAAAAAAAAAAAGGCATTTTAACTAGAAACTGCAGAGTTTTTATTTCTTTTGTTACTTGTTTAATGATAAAATCCAGGTGTAAATTTTATTTTAGGAAATTTAATTCACAGGCCTCACAAAAATTCAATGTTGACATTGTCCAGTGTCCAGTTTTTATGAGCTAGGCATTCTCCAGAGTGCTTAGCAAAAAAATTCCTAAAAAAGATATATATGAAAATTTGAAATGTTTTCAGTACTAAGCATTTCTGTAGGTGAGATTAAGAGTATTTTCCTATGAGTAGTACTTGGTAACTTCTAACTGGTATTCCTAGGGACATAGTAAGTTGTGTTAAGGAAAGACCATGTTGAATGGAGAGAGAATAATCATAGCTTGGGTGGAATCTAATGATATAGGTTAAATTACATTAATTCAGTGGTTCAGTAGTTACTTTCTGTCTTAGACATTTCTGGCAAGAAATGTATATTTCTTGGTATATATATTATTACAAATATACTACTAAATGAATTTATTCACACATTTTTCTGAAATTATCTTAAAATCATGGGAAATATTACTTTAAAGTTGTACTAAGCCAATGAAAAATGTTTGCCGTAAGTCTTTGTAGGATTGTAATCATCCATCCTCTTTTGAAGAAATATTCTTGATTAATACTTTTAAATCACTGCTATATCCTAGATGAAACAAATTTTTTTCAAGGGAGGAAAAAAATGTGTATCTTGCTAGATGGTAGTTATTTAATAAAAGTATAACAAATAAATTGAATAAAATACTTTCCTTGATCCTTTAAATGATTTGATTTTAAGTGTTCTCTAGAATGAAAGAATGCACATACCAAGTGTACCATTGCCTTACTTCTTTGGAAGAGTCTAATCTGACCATAGGTACTAAAAGTGACTTTTGTATATATTTAGAAGTAGCTTAGCCTTATTTAATGAATATGTTTTTATAATTATGATTTTTACATGTCATAGTCTTTGATTTTGTGTTTTTAAGAACATCTTATTCTGTTTGCCAGTTTAAATTATCCTTTAATTTATAGCCACTGATGTTAAAAAGTATTCTCTGTGAAAATAGTTGACATCAAAATTGAAAACAAATTGTAGTCACATCTTTATGAAAAAAAAAAACCAAAACAACACTTTATTTTAAATCTGCTTGGGTTAAATTTGTATAAAGATTAAAACTAATTGTAGCCATGTCTTTAGCTAGGAAATATATAACTGAGCCTGGGTTAACTTTGTATAATGATGTACAATGCATTATGTATGATGAAAAAGCCACTAACTAGCTGGGCAGCCTTGGACAATTCTTTTAATCATATTTCTTATCGATAAAACAAGGAGTTTTAGTTGATCTAGGGATCATTCTAGGGGAAATTATTCTTAAGTTTATATTTTATTTAATATGTATTAAGTTTGATAGTAATATATTGATCTACTGCCTTTGGAAGTATATTTATTTTTTCTTATGCTAATATAATAACCTACCAATGCCCTTTATTTAAATGGTAGATTTCATGACAAATCTAAGTGTAAAATTTCAGTGCTATATTTTAAAAGGCAAATTGTTATAGAAACAAAAGTTTTATGATTAAGCAATTCCACTCCTTGGTAGAGGACCTACTTAACTGTTGTCTCCAAGGTACCTCATTTACCTCACTCTAATCCTAGCCCTGCTTTGGTATTTAACCAAGAGAAAGGAGAAATACATATTCACTAAAATATCTGCACAACCATGTTCCCAGCAACATTATTCATAGTAGCCCCTGACTGGGAAGAACTGAAGTGTCCATCAATGGAAGAATGAATCATGTTATTTTAATCAAAAATAAAAAGGAATGAACTATTGCTACATACAACATGATGAGCCTTAAAAATATGCTGAGCAAAAGAAGCCAGTTCTAGAATGATCAGAACTTATGGTGATAGATATAAAAACAGTACTCAACTCTGGTTGGGAGAAGGGACAATGTAGGAACTGATTCAAAATAGCCTTGACAAGGAAACTATCTGGAGTAATGGAAATTTTTTACATCTTGATCAAGGTATTACTTATGTGGTGCATTTTCTTGCAAAACTTAAAGTTCACTGGAATATACACTTCAGATGTGTGCATCTCAACTATGTAAATTATGCCTCATTTATAAAAAAAAAAAAAAACAACTTGTTCCATTATTTACTTGGCTTGAATTCTAAATCCCTCATATAGCAACAATATTATGTTGTTAATGAAGGTGCTTGATCCAATGGCATACCTGTTTGTATTTCTTTGTTTCTGTAAGAAGAAATAGTGTGAATTAGTTGTCGCTGCTTAACCAGTACCTCAAAACTTAGTGGTTTAAAACCAATAAACTTTTATCCTTTCATATAATTTCTCAGGGTCAAGAATTCAGGAATGAATTAGCTAGATGGTTTTAACTCAGGATCTCATGAGGTTGGTTGCAGTCCATATATAAACTGGAGCTATAATCATCTGAAAGGTTGACAGGCTAGATGATCTGTTTCTAAGGTAACTCACTCATTTGGTGCCAGTTGTTGACAGTAGACTTTAATTCTTCTTTATTTTGAGGGCCTTTCCACTGATGTTTGTCTATCCTTACAGTATGGGGTTGACTTCTCTAAGTTTCTATTCCTTTTATGACCTAGCCTCAGGAACCACACACCATCATTTCTGAAATAGTCAATTGAATACAGAAGTCAGCCATTCTATTCAGTATGGGAGGGGACTACATAAGAATATGAATCTTAAAAACATCAAGGATCGATCCTTGGGCATCTTCTTAGAAGCTGGCTGTCATAGAAGTCTTAGAGATCATACATGTAATTAAAAAAAAAAAACAGGAGGGAAATGCTAAACCAACATTAACATTAACTGAAAAATAACTTAAAAATTAATTTCTTAAAATTATTCAGTATTCATTTAGGCTACATGAGACAGAAAAAAGGAAGAGTTTATACCATGAAGAGAAGGTAGAGTATTAAGGGAATCAAAGTACTAAAGGTGGACCAAGGTCTTCATGGACATGAAGAAAGTTATTAAGATCATAATTGATCTACATTCTGAAAATTGATGTTATCCATGGACTTATGCTCCCAGTCATTCTGGAGGACCCTGTAAGCTACAACTAGATTAATTCTCTGGTCATCAGGGTAGTAGTAACTGTAGACTGTTCCTTCTGATATTGAATTTTCTTTCTCTGTTCCTACTTGTTATTCCTTTACTTACTAAAAAGTCTAAGACAGAAAAGAGAAGCTGGTGCCTTAGATAAATTTCATTTTACCTCCTGCTCTGTCCTTTCACTGTTTTTTTTTCTTTTTTTTACTTTCAATTGTACTGTAAAAAGATATAACTGATATTACTTTGCCAATAAGATTAAATCCATTAACTTGTGGAAAGTTTTACTTTTCTATACTCATCAGCTTTTATCATTGTTTTAGAGACAAATCTGATAGCACTGAACACTAGGAGTTTTAACAGTACAAAGGTGTAAAGAAGCCACCTTTCTTCAATGCCTTTGTATGTCTTCATGAGGATAAAATGTTACAGATAGAGGCATATTCTTTGAGTAGATAAACATGAATAGCATTTGTGCAGATTTCATGTTGTCTCTCATACCATTTACATTTCTTTTTTTTTTTTAATGTTTATTTATTTTTGAGAGAGAGACAGAGCGCGAGCAGGAAGGGGGCAGAGAGAGAGAGGGAGACACAGAATCAGCACAGAGCCGGATGCCAGGCTTGAATTCACAAGCTCACCAACTGCGAGATCATGACCTGAGCTGAAGTTGGACACTTAGCCAACTGAGCCACCCAGGCGCCCCTCATTTACATTTCTAATAGTCATTTTCACTTATGTAAAGTAAAATATATAGTAGTTTTTATGGATCTTTGCAATTTCTTCAAGTAAGATATATTTAAACAGTTTTGTAACTAAAGTACTATGTTCTAATCATTCTGGTAACAGACTAAAATTCAGTATTTTCCTCATTCATTTTGGAGTAAAACATTCAGCACTTACTGCCTTTGAGTAGACATGATTCTTTCAGGTTCAGTTCCAAGTTGTTATCTGATCCATCCATCTAAATTAGCTTTGTTGAAAACTATTTGACTTTCCACATATTTGGATTACATTAGTCTCCAATAACAGCAGATTTCATGTGCAGAGTTGCTGTATTGCAATTTTAATTAATTCTGTAACCTGTTTATGGAAAGTGAGAAGATGTCCTTATGGCTTATAAATCATATAAATTTCCCCTACTGCCAAAAGTAAGCACCCTGCACCTGTAAGAAAGGCTGATGCAAAGTAAACAGGAAATCTATTTAGATGGGCTTGCAATTTGAGACCCAGCATTTTTACTTGTCCATCTGTCTCTAACTGTTGCAGAACTGTGAGCTGCCAGTTGTCTGGTAGTTATTTGTAGGTCATTGTCTAAACTTAAACATCATCCAAGGCATATATCTTACTGGGTTTATATTTTGAAGAAAAATTTAACTCTTTTGTAAAATTGGTGAAATGGGGGATAGGGGAGTGAAAACTAGAAACTTAGAGACATGTCTTTTGTCAGTTGACTCACTTTTTTCATAACACATTTAATATCATTGAACTAAGTGATATTATACTAAAACATTATAGTAGTAATTCATATTACAAATATATTATAACTTGGGGCACCTGGGTGGCTCACTAGGATGAGTGTCCAATTCTTGATTTCAGCTCAGGTCATGAACCCAGGGACATGGGATCTAGCCCAGCTTCAGGCTCTGTGCTCAGCGCAGAGCTTCCTTGAGATTCTCTCTCTTCTCCTCTCTCTGCCTCTCTCCCCTGCTCACGCACACACTCTCTCACTCTCTCTGTCTAAAATAAAAAAAACAGTGGCACCTGGGTGGCTCAGTTGGTTAAGTGTCCAACTCTTGATTTCAGCTCAGGTCATGATCTCAGGGGTCATGAGATCAAGCCCCACATTAGGTCTGTGGTGACAGTGCGGAGCCTGCTTGGGATTCTTTGTCTCTCTTTGGCCCTCTGCTGTTCATACTCACTGTCTCTCTCTCTCAAAATAAATAAACTTTAAAAATAAAATAACACAAAACACCAAAATACTTTTTAAAAAGAGAAGAAAAGAAAAGAAAAAATAAATATAACTTAAGACTATTTTAAGGCCTCAGATCCCACTGGAAAACCAAGCATCTTTTTTTTTTTTTTTTTAATCATTCTTAATGGGGGCGCCTGGGTGGCTCAGTCGGTTAAGCATCGGACTTCGGCTCAGGTCACGATCTCGCGGTATGTGAGTTCGAGCCCCGCGTCGGGCTCTGTGCTGACTGCTCAGAGCCTGGAGCCTGTTTCAGATTCTGTGTCTCCCTCTCTCTCTGACCCTCCCCCGTTCATGCTCTGTCTCTCTCTGTCTCAAAAATAAATAAATGTTAAAAAAAAAATTTAAAAAAAATCATTCTTAATGGCCCTAAAACTCTTTTGAGAATTTGTGTTATCCAAACAGAAAATAATAATTTTGCGCTATGACCTGGAGGTGTTGTCAAGTCAGTCTCTTATAAATTAATGTTATTTGTACAGATAGTTTGCTGATCTGGTTTGAAAGAGAAAACTCACCATTTTCTGTATAGTTTATTTGAGCTTGAATATGAGGAATGCTGCTCTCTTCTCAGTGGCTTTTATATGTTACTTGTGCCAGGGTTCAATCTGCCAATATTTCTCTCCAGTTTCAGTTAAATGATAAAAATTATTTGTTGGAAACATAAAGGCATGGAATTCAATTAAACTCCTATAACCAGTAGGTTTCAAGAAACAAAGTACAGCATTTGGAATGTTTGTTTGAAGTCATCTCATATTTGGTGCCTGTGAATCTATTTAATTGCTACCCTGCAGCCAGATTCAAGATACTGAAAAGTGGGGAAATTTAAATCTCAACTCCTTTCTGAAATATTTTCCAAGAATGTTAAAAAGAGAGACATACCTTCATCATTCCTATTAAAGCAAGCATGAGGAAATGGTTTGCCTTTTAAGTCTAGCTGCTATTTGGAAAGTATTTCCCTTTTGTGTTCATGTTCTTCAGGGCATGTACTTTTGCTTCATCTGTAACAGTGTCAGCGAGTATAGTTCAGAGATATTCAGCAGAGTTTTGGCACTTGGAGCAAAGTTTCTGCATTGTCCTTAAATTTGCAAGTGAAGGCGGGGTGAGTAGTGCAAGCATGTTTCTTTAATAAAATGTTTGTCATATGTTTTTAGGGTTATGGTTTTGAAAATTTACCAGAGAACCATCAGCATAGCAGAGGTTATACATGGTTATACATGGAGACTTTGATGGGAAGCAGGCAATGTCTGCAGCTGTTCACTAGCTTGATGGAAAACATGATCTGACTTACTCGGATGAGTAAGTTTTATTTGCCCCTATTAAAAGGTTGCCTACTCACTGAATTAGATACCCCAAAGAATTTTGGACATGTTCTAGAGTGCAGTCCATGATGGATAATAAGCACAGGTCATAGTCTTCAGAAATGGATAGTATATTGTCTTATTTTAGAAAAAAATAACCTGATAGTGGAAGTTAAGGCTCTCATACTTTTTTTTTTCCTTCCCTTCAAGGTCCCTAGTTTCAAAATGCATTTGAAATTATTACCATGTAGTCAAATAACTTAGGGATTTATATAACTGATGTATATTTTTCTTTCTATTGTACTTGTTTTGTGTAAGGATGGGAAATAATACCAAAAGATGCTCTTCACTCACGCTGAGAATCTTGCAGCTATCCTGTGCTTCTCCCTCTCTTGTACCCTAAATCCTGTTAGCCGTCAAGTATCATTAATATAACCTTGGTGGTGTTTCTCACATCTCTACTGTTTTTTACATTCTTTAGTTCAGGCCTCATTAACAAACTGCTTGATTATTGCATTACAACATTCTCCTAACTGGTCTTCCTGCATTAGTCTTTAATATCCTCCATTAGTAGTGTCTGCTGCCATATTAATATTTTTAATATTAATTCCCTGCTTAGGGACATTTGGTGGCTCTCCACTTTTGTGTGTGGCGGGGGGAGTGTTTTGTAGGCATAGGATCTGACTTCAATCAAACTCTCTATATTATTTCCAAATAGTGTCTAAATTATGCAAGTAATTTTTATTGTTACTGATATATAGTTGAGGAGATGGAGTGCCAGAGAAATGAAATACAACATGAAGACTGAGGTATCTTTGTGTCCAAAAGTGTATCTCCAATCTTTGGCACAATGTATAGCACTTCTTTAAGTTACTTACTTCTCTCTATATGCCACTGAACCAAAGCAAATATTTTATTTCCCTACTCCAAATTTCTTTATCACATTGTATCTCTCCAGTTGTAAGGTGCCTTTTCCCTTTTAGCTTATAGTTGTTCACCTACAATCATAGAATTAAGCAAGCTATGATTTGCCTTCCCTAACTAACCATATATTTTTTGACATCTATACTGTATTTTTTTTTATTTTTCTGCCTCTAAAATTGTTAGCATAAGAGTTTCCATATAGTTAAATTGTTGTAAATGAACAATTTAATGAACTATGTTTTTGTTTAGTCATGCAGTTTGAATTATATTTTCCTATTATCTTTCTTTTAATCATGTGCCATAATTTTCTTTCCCACACAAATGAGTTTTGGTGAGTCTGATTCAAACGTTATCTTGGTGATTTTTAAAATTATTTTCTTGGAAATATTTTTTTTTTTAATAGAATGAGTACACAAATTGTTCATTTCCTTCCTCGCAGTTCTGGGGAAGAATCTACTTCTAAACTCATTTTAGGGTGTTGGCAGAATCCAGTTCCTTCCCATGGTAGGACTGTTGTTTCTATTTTCTTGATTACTATCAACCAAGGGCTGCTCTCAGCCTCTGGAAGGCATTTGCACTCCTGGTCATATGGCCCTCTGCATCTCTGAAGCCAAAAATGGAGAATCTCCCTAATCATATCCCACTCATGCCTGGAATCTTTCTTAGTTCCTCTGTCTCTAACCTCTACATCCAGATTTCAAGGACTCATGTGATAAGGTGAGGCTCAACCAGACAATCTCCCTTTCTCCCTTTCTTAAAGTCAATTGTGCCATATCACAGCTTGATCATGGGCGTAAAATCCATCATATTCGTAGCCCTGGGGATCATGCAGGGTATAAGTCAAGGAGCAGGGATCTTGGCAACCATATTAAAATTCTGCCTACTTCAGTTTGGTTATTGGGAAAATATTGGAGAAAATTTTTTAGTCTTCTAGGAAGTGTTATATGGTGTTCTTTTTTATATTAGTCATTGCGGCTGAGATGGTGGGAACTGGTGTGTCAGGGTCACCAAGACCACCCCCAGCTTCAGTGACTCACTGGAAACACTCACAGGACTCAGAAGTCATATACTCAGTGGTTACATTATACTCACTTGATTACAGCAAAAGGAGACAAAACAATGTTAGTAAAGGAAAAATAAAGGGGCAAAGAATGGAGGAAAGCAGCCACAAGCTTTCCAGAGTCCTCTCCTGGAAGAGTTGTAGAGCATGTACTTAATTCTTCTAGCAAAAAAATTGTGACATGTGCCACGTGTTGCCCATTAGAGAAGCTTGTCTGAGTCTAGAAGTGGAGGATAATTAGGGTTTGGTCACAAAGGCACATAGTACCTGTGTGATTGACTGCAGTTACTGATGCTCTCGACCTCCAGAAGGAAAGCAGGTGTTCCATATAAATCATATTGTTTGTATAAACTATCTAGACAAACTTGAGTGGTTCAGGGCCTCACATGGTCAAAACACTCTTATCAGTTAGAACATTTCCAAAAGCACAATTCCCAGAAGCCCACAATAGGCCAGTCAGGAAAACAGGCACTTTGGGGGGAATGTACAAAGAGACTGAGGCGATTCTTTTTTGAAGAGGTATTAAAGCAGATTTTATAGCCACTTGCAGCAAGTCATGACGTATGTTATGTTATGACTTTGTAAACTAATAGTTGCTGATCTTGTTCAGTCTGGTTTGTGTAAAGACTTTTTTTTTTCATCCATCAGTGATGTAGTAGCTTTCTATTGCTGTTGTAACATATTGACACAAATATAGCAGCTTAAACACACACAAGTTTATTTTCTTACAGTTCTGTAGGTAAGGAGTCTATTGGACTTGGCTGGTTTTTCTGCTTCAGGTCTTTTTCTTTTAATTTTTTTTTAACATTTATTTATTTTTGAGAGAGAGAGGGAGACAGAGCATGAGTTGGGGAGGGGCAGAGAGAGAGACACACACAGAATCCGAAGCAGGCTCCAGGCTCTGAGCTGTCAGCACAGAGCCCGACGCAGGGCCTGAACTCACAAACTGTGAGATCATGACCTGAGCCGAAGTCGGACGCTTAACCGACTGAGCCACCCAGCCTCCCCTTTAAATTTTTTCCTTAATGTTTACTTATTACAAAATAAGTAAACATTATTTTGAGAGAGTGAGAGAGAGAGCACATGAGTAAATGCACAAACAGGAGAGGGGCAGAGTGGGAGAGAGAGAATCACAAGCAGACTCCGTGCTGTCAGTGCAGAGGCCCACATGGGGCTTGATCCCATGAACCATGAGATCATGTCCTGCAGTGTAATCAAGAGTCAGATGCTTAACCAACTGAGCTACCCAAGAGCCCCCTGTTTCAGGTCTAATAAAGCCAAACCAAGGTGTCAGCAGGGCTATATTTTCTTTGGAGACACTAGGGTAGAATTCGTTTCCAGGCTTACTCCATTTGTTGGTAGAATTTAGTTCTAAAAAGTTGTTGGACTGAGATACCCATTTC
This sequence comes from Prionailurus viverrinus, assembly GCF_022837055.1. NCBI lineage: Eukaryota > Metazoa > Chordata > Mammalia > Carnivora > Felidae > Prionailurus > Prionailurus viverrinus. Next base: position 116,977,167 of record NC_062564.1, read on the forward strand.
CATACTGACTGTTGGCCAGGAATTGTTCTTAGCTTTTAAGGCAACCAACAACATTCCCTGGCTCGTGGCCCCATTTCTTCCATCTTCAAAGTTTGTTACAACAGGTCTAATCCTGATGCTTTGAATCTCTGACCTCTCCTGTCCTGTCTTCTGCCATTCTCTTTGATAGACTCTTCTGCTTTCCTCTTCTGCTTTTAAGGGCTTCTATGATTGCATTAGATCCACCTAGATAATTGAAGGTACTGTCTTTATTTTAGTGTTAACTAATTAGCGGTCTAATTCCATCTGCCAAGCCCCTTCACAGTACTACCCACACTAGTGACAAGAATCTTGGGAGGATCCTGCCTACTATATTCTTTACACAGGTAAATATTGAAGTTTATTCCTCCTCACTTAAATTTTAATTTTATTTTATTGATTATACCTCAATTTCTAAAGAAAGAAGTAATTAAGCAATGTTAATCCTGTCAACAATTATAAACATGTTTAACCTGTTTTCTTGATGAAAGAAATATTTCTGAGTCACTCAAGTTGCCAGTTATATTCAGAAAAAATAGTCAAAATTTAATAAAGTTTAAATTCAAACTTTATGCTATTTTCTAGCCTAATAGTCAAGAGTAAAATGAACCCTGTATTTATTTAAAAAAAAAAAATTCCTATTGGGTGTGTCCATATATAAAAATAATGATCAGAGAACGTGTAAATATGTTGATACTGAATGCTGAACTGTTATTTTCCATTAGAGACACTTTTTTGCATCCTCAGTTGAAAGTTTTTGTGGTATATTAGATGAACTGTATTGAGAGACGGGGAGAGAGAGGCAGGCAAGATTAGTAAGCTCTGGAGAGAGAAGGGAGCCTGGTTTGGGGATGAGGAATCTATGTAACAAATTACAAACTCTTTGAGTCCGAGTAGGTAATTTAAGTGAGTGAAGTGTACTGGGCTGAAACTGGGTTAAACTGGAAAGCAGGTAACACACTGAAAAGAGGCAGCTAATATTCAGCTGCAGCTGTTGTTGCCATGTGAGAAAATGTCCTATTATACCATCTCTTTCAAATTTTCAAAGGAACTCATAATTTCCAAATCTTATGTGAAATCTCTGAATTTTTAAACATTTCCAAGTAATTTAAAAAATTTTAAACATTCAGGCACCTGGGTGGCTCAGTCAGTTAGTGTCCAGCTCTTGATTTCGGCTCAGGTCATGATCTCACAGTTCGTGAGTTCAAGCCCCACGTCGGGGAGCACAGAGCCTTCTTGGGATTCTTTCTCTCCCTCTTTCTCTGCCCCTCTTCCTGCTGGCACGCACACACTCTCTTTCTCTCTCTCTCTCTCTCTCTCTCTCTCTCTCTCTCTCAAAATAAATAAACATTAAAAAAAATTTAAACATCATGATCCAAACAAAACAAATTGATAATCTAAATTTAGCCAATGGACAGCTTATTTGCAATTATCTGACATAAGAGGTTAAATTATTGGTAGAGGAAGATATATTTCTTCTATGCTTTTCTTTAAATGGATAGGATCATTGTGAAAAGGAATGGAAAGTACTAGGTATTTACATTCTGAGAATCATTCACTTATTTTAACACATTGAAAAGAAAAGGTGAACTATCTGAATACCCTAATTTTACTAGCAAGAAAAGAAATTATATACTTTTGAAAGACTAATTGTTTTTTTAACATTTATTTATTTTTGAGCAGAGAGAGACAGAGCATGAACAGGGGAGGGGCAGAGAGAGAGGGAGATACAGAATCTGAAACAGGCTCCAGGCTCTGAGTTGTCAGCACAGAGCCCGACGTGGGGCTCAAACTCACGGACCGTGAGATCATGACCTGAGCCGAAGTCGGACGCTTAACCGACCAAGCCACCCAGGCGCCCCAAGACTAGTTGTTTTTTAAATAGCAGAATGATCTGAGAATGGTAGGAGTCATCTGTGTTGGAAATCATTTGCACCTATGAAAACTTTCTATTTAAAAGAAATCACCTGTGTGTAACCTCAATGGCCAACTGTTACAGTGTTTTTTCATTTACTCATTGTTTTGCCTACTATTAAACAAATCAATTCCTTCAGCAAGTGAGAAGAGAACACTCTAGCAAGCTAACTCGGGAAATCTGTGTTTGGGAGTTGCACTGTAAGGGAACTTTTTCAATTTTAGTCTGTAGTCTATACTTGTAAGACACAAAAGAGGGATGAAATAATAATGAATTTAATCAGTACAGTTTCCTACTGGGAAATGTTTGAAAAGCAGAAACTCCGAAGTTGATAAGTTATAAGGTGTCAATATATGAAAGAACTACAATTAAATAAGCACTTGGAATCAGAGACTCACAGGGTGTTTTGTTTAATTTTGTGTTTGGTTTTGTATATATAATAAACATATGTGATTGTGGTAGAGCATTTTTTATTTATCCATGTTCCATGAATTAATTAATATTATGGCAATTCACATACAAGGTAGGAATCTTAGACAATAAACTTGTGCTCACCCTTCTCCTATCCTTTGGTATTATTGTCATTCATTGTGCAATTTATATGTACTTTTACATGTGTTGTAAATCTGGTTTTATATTATTATGTTTTGCGTTAAATGATTTCTTTAAAGACCTTAAGAAATAAGGAAAAATTATTTTACATTTAACCATGTATTTGCCATATCCCAAGCTCTTTATTCCTTTGTTTGAATCAGGTTTTTATCTAGTATTATTTTTCTTCAGCCTGAAAAACTTTCTTTAAAATTTCTTTTAGTATATGTCTGAAGTGTCCAAATTCTCACAAATTGTGATTATCTAAAAATATCTTTATAGGGGCGCCTGGGTGGCTCAGTCGGTTATCTGACTTCGGCTCAGGTCACGATCTCGCGGTCTGTGAGTTCGAGCCCCGCGTCAGGCTCTGGGCTGACGGCTCAGAGCCTGGAGCCTGTTTCCGATGCTGTGTCTCCTTCTCTCTCTGCCCCTCCCCCGTTCATGCTCTGTTTCTCTCTGTCCCAAAAATAAATAAAAAACGTTGAAAAAAAAAATTAAAAAAAAAATTTCAAAACATAGCAAAGTTAAAAGAATTGGACAATATACCTATATTCGACAATTAGCATTTGGCCAATTTTTGCTTTATCATGTATCTATCCATACTGCAATCTGCTTATTAACCCATCTTATTGTTTTGATGCATTTCAAAGTAAGTTGCAGATAGGAACGCACTCCATTCCTAAATGGTTCAGCATTTATATCATTAACTAGAATTCATTATGTGTTTGTTTTTTTTAGGTAAACTTTACATTCTGTGAAAGTACAAAAACTTGTGGGGCGCCTGGGTGGCGCAGTCGGTTAAGCGTCCGACTTCAGCCAGGTCACGATCTCACGGTCCGTGAGTTCAAGCCCCGCGTCGGGCTCTGTGCTGACAGCTCAGAGCCTGGAGCCTGTTTCTGATTCTGTGTCTCCCTCTCTCTCTGCCCCTCCCCCGTTCATGCTCTGTCTCTCTCTGTCCCAAAAATAAATAAACGTTGAAAAAAAAAATTTAAATAGAAAGTACAAAAACTTGTATGACATTTGATGAATTTTGACAAATGTATACACCTGTGTAACCCAACTACACATCAAGATTAGATCACTACCATCATCCTAGAAATTTCCTTCATACCCCTTCCAAGTAAATGTTTACTGTTCTCCCCAACCCAACTCCCAGAGGCAACCACTTTTCTGATTTTTTCACCCTAGATTAGTTTTGTTTATTCAAGCACTTCATACAATTATAATTATACAGTATATACTCTTTTATGTAAGGCTTCTTTCACACACCCTAGTGTTTCTGAGAATAATTCATGTAGCTTCATGTATTATAACCTATTTCTTTTTATTGCTGAGGTGTATTCCAGCTTATGAATATGCCACAGTTAGTTTAGCAGTGTTCTGTTTATGAACTCCTGAGATATTTCCAGGTTTTGGCTTTGATAACTAAAGTTGTGAATGTCCTTAGGTCTTTTTTGTGGGCAAATGTCTTCGTATCTCTGGATAAATATATAGCAGTAAAATTGATGGCTTATGAGCTAGGTATATGATTGATATTGTTAGAAACCACCAGATCTTTATATAAGGTGTTGTGCTTTTTACATTCCTACTAACAATGTATGAGAGTTCTAGTTCCTCCATGTCCTTGCCAGCTGTTGTTTTTATTCTTTGACTTTTAGCCATTGTAATGAATATAAAGTGGTATCTCATTGTAGATTTAATTTGCACTTCCATGATGACTAAAGATGTTAAGTGCTTTTCATATATTCATTGGGCATTCATATCATGAGATACATACCTGCTCAATCTTTTGGTTACATTTTCAGATTATTTGTCTTTTTATTATTGATTTATAGGCATTCATTGTATATTCTCTATATTCTCTCTGTATATAACATACACTTTGTTAGATATTTTTGACAAATATTTCTGCCAGTCTGGCTTGCCTATTCATTTTTTTGATGTACATATTGATGAGCAGAAGTTATTTATGAAGTTTAATGTATCAAATTTTTTATTTATGGTTATCACCTTTGTATCTTCTATCAGAAACTTTTGCCTCCTCCCACTTCATGAAGATATTCTCATGTTTTCTTCTAGAAGCATTATAGTTTTAAAATTTATGTTGACTATTTTATCTCTCTCAATTTAATACTTGTGTATAATGTTTAAGTCCATTTTATCCATCTGGATATTCAGTCATTCTAGCTCAATTTGTTTAAAAGACTTTCCTTTTCCCATTGAATTGCTTTGATGCTTTTATTACAAATTAAATGGCCATGTAAATGTAGGTCTGTTTCTGGCCTTCTATTTTGTCTTGTTTATCTATTTTCCATCCTTATGCTAGCACCATACTGTCTTTATTACTCTAGCTTTATAGTAAACCTTGAAGTCAAGAAATATGTTTTCCAACTTTGTTCTTTTGTTTCAAAATTGCTTTAGTGATCCTTGCTTCTTTACATTTTCACATAAATGTTATAATAAGCTTTCCAGTTTCTAAGAGCGTCTGTTGGTATTCTGATTGGGATTGCATTCCATCTGTGGACCAATTTGGCAACTACTGAAATATTAATATTGAGACTTATAATGAAGGAACATGTTGTTTCTCTCCAAATTTTTAAGTCATCCTTAATTTCTCTTAGCAATATTAAGAGTTTACAATGTAGAATTCTTGCTTTTTTGTTAAACTTGTTGCAGTTAGAATTGTGTTTTATATTACAATTGTTTGCTGCTGGTATGTAAAAGTGAAAGCAGCATAGACATATGGTATATAAAAATACAAGCATGAGCAGCACCAGGGTAGCTTAGTCAGTTAAGCGTATGACTCTTGATTTCAACTCAGGTCATGATCTAGGTTCATGAGATTGAGCCCCATGTCACTTAGGATCCTCTCTCTCTCTCTCTCTCTCTCTCTCTCTCTCTCTCTCTCTCACACACACACACACACACACACACACACACACAAATAAACATTAAAAAAAAAAACCACTAACATGAAATAGTGTGAGAAAAAATATAAGGCATGAAGATTGTGAGAAGGAGGAGGAGAAGAAGAGGAAGAAGAGGAAAAGTTGTAAATGTATTTCTATTCAATAATGATGTGGTTGTGTAGAAAAATCTGAGGAATTAAAAAAAAACTCTTTTAGTTAATAAGTAAGTTTAGTGGTGTAACAGGAAACAAGCCCAATATAAAAATATCAGCAATAAGGTGTTAGAATATATTGCTCATTTAGCAGTAAATTACTCAAACTGCTTAGCATCTAACTTTTTTCTTAAGTGTATTAGATGAAATTTCCCTCTTGGAAGATAAGGTGATCCAATGAGGTAGAAAGTGATCATGTAATATAGTCTTTGAATAATTTTGAGGCCTAGAGTGGATTTACCATCTTGTAGTTCCTAGAATTTGAGAAACATGTTTTAGGTAACTTGCCAGAAATCACCAAATGGAGAGCTTGTGCTGAAGAAAAGGTGATTTGACAGTTTCTGTCTAGTGGTTATCAGAGTTGAGATTGTTGGAATCTGATAAGGCCAATGTTTTTGACGATTCTAATACTTTCTGTTTATAGAAGTATAATTGGGGCCACCTGGATAGCTCAGTTGGTAGAGCTTCTGACTCTTGATTTCAGCTCAGGTCATGATCTTATGGTTTGTGGATTTGAGTCCCACATCAGGCTCTGTGCTGACAGCATGCAGCCTGCTTTGGATTCTCTCTCTTTTTCTCTCTCTGCCCCTCCCCTGGTCACTCACTCTTTGTCTCTCGACATAAATAAATAAACATTTAAAAAAAGAAGTATAATTGGCATAGAATTTTCTGTTAGTTTCAGATGTACAGCATAATGATGTGATATTTTTATGCATTATAAAGTCATCCCCACAATAAGTCTATTACCGTCACCATAGAAAATTATTATAATAGTATTGACTGTATTCCCTGTGCTGTACTTTACATTCCATGACCTATTCATTTTATAACTGGGAGCTGATACCTCTTAATCCTCTTCATTTCTTTCACTCATGCCCAAACCCCTCCCTGCTCTGGTAACCCACAGTTTGTTTCCTGTATGTATGAGTCTGTTTCTGTTTTGTTTTGATTGTACATTTGTTGTGTTTTTAAAATTTTTTTAATGTTTATTTTTGAGAGAGACAGAGATAGCACATGAGTGGAGGAGGGGCAGAGAGAGAGGGAGACACAGAATCCAAAGCAGGCTCCGGGCTCTGAGCCATCAGTACAGAGCCCAACGTGGGGCTCGAAACCATGAACCATGAGATCATGACCTGAGCCAAAGTTAGACACTCAGCCGACTGAGCCACCCAGGCACCCCATGTTGTGTTTCTTAGATTGAAATACAAATGACACTATATTTGTTTTTCTCTGACTTATTTCACTTAGCTTAATACCCTCCATGTCGTCTATTTATGTTGTCAAAAATGGCAAGATTTTACTCTCTTTTATGGCTGAGTAATATTCCATTGTATATATACCACATCTGTTTTGTCCATTTATCAGTTGACGGTCACTTAGGTTACTTCCCTTGGCAATTATAAATAATGAACATAGAGGTGTATATATCTCTTTGAATTGGTATTTTCATTTTCTTTGGATAAATACCAGAAGTGGAATTCCTGGATCATTGGTAGTTCTGCTTTTAATTTTAGAGGAACGTCCATACTGTTTTCCACAGTGGTAGTACCAACTTACATTCCCACCAGCAGTGCATGAAGGTTCCCTTTCCTCCACATCTTTGGTAACGCTTGTTATTTTTTTGTCTGTTTGAAAATAGACAATCTGATAGGTGTGAGGAGAGATCTCATTGTGGTTTTGATTTGCATTTCAGTGATGATGATTTTGAGCACTGTTTCTTCTTTGAAAAAAGGTCTACTCAAGTCCTCTGCCTGTATTTTAATCAGCTTTATGTTTGTTTGTTTTGATATTAAGTTGTTCAAGAGCTTTACTGTGGATCCATACTTCTTTAGTGTTTTTTGTTTGTTTTTATTTAAATTCCAGTTAATTAACACAGTGTAATATTAGTTTCAGGTGTACAATTTAGTGATTCAGTACTTCCATACAACACCTGATTCTCATCATAACAAGGGCACTCCTTATGGTAACCATCAGTTTGTCCTTTGGTAACCATCAGTTTGTCCTCTATAGTTGAGTCTCTTTCCTGGCCTGCCTCTATTTCTCTTTCCCCTTTCCTCATTTGTTTTTTTTCTTAAATTCCACACATGAGTGAAATCATATGGTGTTTGTTTTTCTCTGACTGACTGATTTTGCTTAGCATAATACTCTCTGACTCTAACCACATTGTTACACATGGCAAGATTGCATTCTTTTTTATTGCTGGGTGATATTCCATTGCACTTATATGCCAAATCTTCTTTATCCATTCATCAGTTGATAGACTCGTGGGCTCTTTCCATGGTTTGGCTGTTGTAGATAAGGCTGCTATAAATATCAGGGTATATGTATCCCTTCAAATTAGCATTTTTTTTTTATTCTTTGGGTAAATAGTAGTGCACTTGCTGGGTTGTAGGGTATTTATATTACAAAGCTGTAGCAATCAAAACAGTATGGGACTGGCACAAAAATAGACATATAGATTAATGGGACAAAATAGAAAATCCAGATCCATAAATCCATAATTATATGGTCAAATAATCTTTGACAAAACAGGAAAGAATATCTAAATGGGAAAAAGACAGTATCTTCAAAAAATGGTGCTGGGAAAACTGGACAGCAACATGCAAAAGAATGGAACTGGACTACTTTCTTATACCATATACAAAAATAAATTCAAAATGGATTAAAGACCTAAATGTGAGACATGAAACCATAGAAATCCTAGAGGAGAACACAGGCAGTAACCTCTGAAATCAGCTGTAGTGGGGCAGCTGGGTGGCTCAGTTGGTTGAGTGTCCGACTTTGGCTTGGGTCATGATCTCATTGTTTATGAGTTCAAGCTCTACATTGAGCCCACTGCTGTCAGCGCAGAGCCCGCTTCAGATCCTCTGTCCCCCTCTGCCCTTCTGCGCTTGCACTCTCAAATATAAATAAAACATTAAAAAAAAAAAAGCTGTAGCAACTTCTTTCTGGATATGTTTTCTGAGGCAAGGGAAACAAAAGCAAAAATAAACTGTTGGGACTTTATCAAGATAAAAAGCTTCTGCACACCGAAGGAAACAATCAACAAAGCCAAAGACAGCCTACAGAATGGGAGAAGTTATTTGCAAATGACATATCAGATAAAGGGTTAGTGTCCAAAATCTATAAAGAACTTATAAAACTCAACTCCCAAAAAACAAATAATTAAAAAATGAGCAGAAGGCATGAATAGACACTTTCCAAAGACATCCAGATGGCCAACAGACACATGAAAAGGTGCTCAATATCATTCATTATCAGGGAAATACAAATCAAAACTACAATGAGATACCACCTCATACCTGTCAGAATGGCTAAAATTAACAACACAAGAAACAACAGGTGTTGGCAAGGGTGTAGAGAAAGAGGAACCCTCTTCCACACTTGGTGTGAATGAAAACTGGTACAGCCACTGTTGAAAACAGTATAGAGATTTCTCAAAAAGTTAAAAATAGAACTTTAATGTTTTAATCAAAGACCATCATTTTGATTGAATGGAGGATGATCCTATCTCTGTATAGATGTGGGCTGTGGCCATAATTGCTAGCAGAGTCAGAGCTTTTCTGAGAGAACAAGATTAGATATGATCAATTGCTTTAACAAATATTTTTTTGAGCCCACTGAACAGCAAAATAAAACATGGGAGAAATTATGTTTGTTTTAAAACAAAACTGAGAGTAGAAATTGCCAAATATCCTTCTCTGTCACTGAATAAGCCAAAAGTATCCCCCATAAAATTTTAAAATTTGAGCAAGTCTGCTCAGTGAACTTGTCAGAATATCAAAACTATCCCCCAGATACCTAAATGAGTTAACTTGTCGAAAGGCGTTTTTTAAAATTATTGGTCTAAATGTCACTGTGCTTTCCAAAACTATTTCAGTTTTGGCATAATTAAAGGTTAGAAGTTCTTTCAAACAATGATTGGCCAGAATTTCTTGAAGCTATTTCTGGACAGAGGGTCATGTCATCAGGATGTTAAAGGACCTCTTACTGCAAAGTTGGGAGGCATACATCAAGTTCACCCAAAAGCCTTTTAAGCCAATAAGGGGAAGGCTATTCCTGGATCTTTGTCTTTTCTTTTGCCCTGACAGAGATGGTCACTATTTCTTTTCCTTTTCTTTCCTTTTTTTTTTTTTTTTGGAAGTATGATTAACATACGTCACTTTATTTTCAGGTGTACAACATATTGAATCCACAATTCTGTACATTACTCTGTGCTCATTTTTTCCTTAGTCTTATGATAATACAGTAAAACCTTGGTTTGCAAGCATAATTCATTCTGGAAACATGCTTTTAATCCAAAGAACTTGTATATCAAAGTGAATTTCCCCATAAGAAATAATGGAAACTCAGATTATTCATTGCACAACCCAAAAATATTTGTATAAAAATGATTACAGGGGCACCTGGGTGGCTCAGTCAGTTGGGTGGCCGACTTCGGCTCAGGTCATGATCTCGCAGTCCGTGAGTTCGAGCCCTGCGTCAGGCTCTGTGCTGACGGCTCAGAGCCTGGAGCCTGTTTCAGATTCTGTGTCTCCCTCTCTCTGACCCTCCCCCGTTCATGCTCTGTCTCTCTCTGTCTCAAAAATAAATAAACGTTGGGGCGCCTGGGTGGCGCAGTCGGTTAAGCGTCCGACTTCAGCCAGGTCACAATCTCGCGGTCCGTGAGTTCGAGCCCTGCGTCAGGCTCTGGGCTGATGGCTCAGAGCCTGGAGCCTGTTTCCGATTCTGTGTCTCCCTCTCTCTCTGCCCCTCCCCCGTTCATGCTCTGTCTCTCTCTGCCCCAAAAATAAATAAATGTTGAAAAAAAAATTTAAAAAAAAAATAAACGTTAAAAAAATTAAAAAAAAATAAAAACAATTACAAAATAATAAAGAAAATACAAAATATAAAGAAAAATAAATCTGCAGTTGCCTTTGAAACTATTCATAGCTGAGGGAGACAAGAGAAAGGAGGGTTGTTGTGTAGGACAACTTTCATTGTCACTAACAAAATCACATGCAACCTTAACAAGAGTTCCACAAGATGAGCAAACATTTCTGATAAATTTTAACTTGATAAATGAGCAGTGTCTAGCAATATAAGTAGAATGTGACACTCAACATCACATGCAGAGCCTGCATGGAACCTGTCCAATGATACTTTTGCCTCCTTTTGAGGATTTCAAAGAAATGTGACATTGCATTGTCATTAAACAGATTCATCACTCGCATTGTACAGCCTTATTCAGGTGGTGCTTTTCTACAAAATTTTGCACTGTTTGCCACATTTTACACATCTCCCTAATCTTATCTGAAGTGAGGGATTCCCCTGCCTTTTTCTCCTCCTCTGCAAACAAGATGCAGAAATAGACTTCTTATAAAATCTTGCTATTTCAACCTTGTTCGTACTTCTCAATGATTTGCTTCTTAACTTCCACTATAATCATCTCCTTCTTACTGCCTTTCTTTTCAGCCTTTCATTGTATATACTCTCACGATGTTGACTACAGTACAGTATTAATAAACTCTTGTCATATACTGTATTTAATGTAACTGGCAATAAGGCAACAGAGGAAAAGGTCTATATCTGCAGGCAGCCTGACCTAGAATGAAGCAAAGCATTCCTAAGCTTACTCTTGTATGGAAAAGCAAAGGACTGTCCATAGGTGCTTCGAAGTGACAAAAAAAATAGTAGTGCCCGGTTGTGGGCACCTTCCAACATTCTGAAAAATCACTGATTTCACCAAACACTGGGGCCTGAGACCAAGCAAGCATCCAAGCATGGGAGACAATCACCCACAATCCCACAGCAAGAGAGAACTGTTGACTCAGTTGTGATCACGTGACGTTGAGCATCACGTTCTACTTATATTGCTAGACACTGCTCATTTATCAACTTAAAATTTATTAGAAAAGTTTGCTCATCTTGTGGAAGTCTTGGAGAAAAGTTACTCGCAATCCAAGGTTTTACTTCTGTTGCCTTAAAGCCTTTTTGAGGAATGTTAAAAAGCCTTGAGATAATATTTGTGTTGTATAGTTTGGCACATGATTGATTATTGTCTGTGTTGTCAAAAAGCAGGTGACATGCCAAAAATTCTACCAAAAAATTTATTAACAACTGATTTTTTTTAATGTTTATTTATTTATTTTGAGAGAGAGAGAAAATGCACATGAGCAGGGAAGGGTCAGAGAGAGAGGGAGGGAGGGAATCCCAAGCAGGCCTCATGCTGTCCGTGCAGAGCCCAATGTGGGACTCAAACTCAGAAACCCTGAGATCACGATCTGAGCTGAAATCAGGAGTTGGATGCTCAACCAACTGAGCCACCCAGGTGCCCCTAACAGAAACTGATTTTAATAGAAACTAAGATGATGGTCAGTGGTGCAGTATTTATATCACAGTATTTATAACTTTTTCTTTCCTCTTATTAAATGTTGCCCTTAAAAAATTATGCCTATAATTAAATGGCAGTTTTTAGGCGCTCTCTATCTAATTGTACTCTCTCTACATTTTTAGAAGACTGTACTACATATTTGGTATATACTGAGGGAATGATACATGAGTTAAATAAGTTAATGACATTAGCAGCAGTTTTAGGAACTTTAAGACACTCTTTAAGTGGAACACTTTTAAATTTGAAACATTTAATCCTATCAGTCATAAACAAGAGATAGAAACACATACTATGATCTAATTACTTTGCTACATGCTTTTCATAGGTAGCTTTAAAGTTATTCGCCCTTGTTAGTAAGTGATCTAAGTTTTACAGAGTATCAAATGTCTTCTAATGTTAGAAGCCGTGACCAAATATAGCATAAACAGTGGGTTAAGCCTCTAGTAGGCCTCTTTTCGCTGTGACCTTTCTTTGAGCAATAGTACCCCAGAATCTGCTTTTCTGATAGTCGCTGTTCAAAAAGCACAAAATCTTTTGTGACAATGAGCTGCTTTAATTTGCCAGGTTTAAGGAGTCCTATAATTATCAGACTATCTTGCTGGCTCTATGGGAATTGCTTTGTTTCCTGGCATCTTTCAAAGTAGAAACTGGATAATGCAGGCCATTCACTTTGGCGTACAAAGAAACAAGCAAAACTGGTTTCATTATAATCAAAATCTGTTAATATAGTTGACCCTGGACAGCATATGGATTAAGGGGCACTGACCCCTTGTGCCGTCAGAAATCTGCATGTAACTTTTGTCTCCCCCAAAACTTAACTACTAATGGCCTACTAGTGACTGGAAGAGTTACCAACAACATAAACAGTTGATTAACACATTTTGTATGTTATATGAATTATAGCTGTATGTTATATAATTATAAATATACTGTGTTTTTATGATAAACTAAGCTAGAGAGAAGAAAATGTTATTAAACCATAAGTAAAATACATTAATAATAAAAAAAATTCATGTATAAGTGGACCTGCACAGTTCAAAACCTATATTGTTCAAAGGTCAAGTGTATACTGATGGCAAAGTGGGTTCTCTTGCAAGATAGTTGGAGTGGAGAAATGAAAATTGCATATAATACAAAAGAATAGACATGGGGGCACCTGGGTGGCTTGGTCGGTTGAGTCAGTTGTTATCAGCTCAGGTCATGATCTTGGGTACAAGCCCTGTGTCAGGCTCCACACTGATAGTACAGAACCTGCTTGGGATTCTCTCTCCCTCTCTCTCTCGGCCCCTCCCCTGCTCATGCTCTCTGCCTCTCTCGCAAAATAAATAAACTTAAAAAAAAAGAATAGACTTGGGTTTTATGAGTTCTTATTCTATCCTAGCCTTCTCAGCCATCTATTCAAATATTTATGAAAATGCAGTTTAGTTTGGGAATTATTTTTATCATAAATATTCAGGACCTCAAAGGGAAAGGACTAAACAAAAATAATAATGATAAAAACAACATAATTTCCAAAATTTTGTGCAATAACCGTGGCTAGACATTGTCCTAAGCACTCTATGATGATTATCTTATTTCTTTATTATAGGAGCTCTATGATGTAACTTACTACTATTACTTCCACTTGATATGTGAGGAAACTTAGGCCCCTATAAGGCATCTAAGAAGTTAAGTAATTTTCCCCTGGTCATGCAACTACAGGCATACCTCAGAGATATTGCGGGTTTGGTTTCAGACCACCTCAGTAAAATGAGTCAAATAATGTTCTGGTTTCCCAGTGCATATAAAAATTATATTTACCCTATACTGTAGTCAGTAAAGTGTGCAATAGCATTCTGTCCAAAAAAACAATATGCAGGGGCGCCTGGGTGGCGCAGTCGGTTAAGCGTCCCACTTCAGCCAGGTCACGATCTCGCGGTCCGGGAGTTCGAGCCCCGCGTTGGGCTCTGGGCTGATGGCTCAGAGCCTGGAGCCTGTTTCCGATTCTGTGTCTCCCTCTCTCTCTGCCCCTCCCCCTTTCATGCTCTGTCTCTCTCTGTCCCAAAAATAAATAAACGTTGAAAAAAAAATTTTTTTTAAAAAAACAATATGCAAACCTTGTTTTAAAAACACCATTGCTGAGGTGCCTGGGTAGCTCAGCTGGTTAAACATCTGAGTTCAACATAGGGCATGATCTCACCAGTTTGTGGTTTTGAGCCCTACATCAGGTTCTGTGCTGACAGCTCAGAGCCTGGAGACTGCTTCAGATTCTGTGTCTCCCTCTCACTCTCACTCACACTTCCCCACTCATACTCTGTCTCTATCTCAGAAATAAATAAAGCATTAAAAAATTTTAAAAACACCATTGCTAAAAAATGCTAACCATTATCTGAACTTTCAGCAAGTTATAATTTTTTTGTTGGTGGGGAGGTCTTGCTTCAATGTTTTGGCTAGTGACCAATCAGGGTGGTTGGTGGTTACTGAAGGTTGGAGTGGCTGTGGCAATTTCTTTAAGGCAACAATGACATTTGCCACATTGATTGTCTTTCTTTCATTGACAAGTTCTCTGTAGCATGCAATGCTGTTTAGTAGCACTTTACACACAGTAGAACTTCTTTCAGAATTGGAGTCAATCCCGTCCAGCTCTGCCTGTGCTTTTACAACTAAGTTTATGTAATATTCTAAATCCTTTGTTGTCATTTCAATAATCTTTACAGCATTTTCACCAGGAGTATTTTCTTTTTTTTTTTTTCCTTTTGCTTGTCCATAAGAAGTAACTCCTCTTCCATATGTTTTGTCATGAAATTGCAGCAATTCACATCTTTAAGCTCCACTTCTAATTCTAGTTCTCTTACTATTTCTACCACATCTGCATTTACTTCTTCCATTGAAGTCTTGAACCCCCCAAAGCCATCCATGAGGTCTGGCATTAACTTCTTCCAAACTCCTGTTCATGTTGATATTTTGACTTCTTTCTATGAATCACTAATGTTCTTAATGGCATCTAAAAAGATTAATCCATTCCAAAAGTTTTAATTTGTTTTGTCCAGATCCATCAGAAGCATCACTATCTACAGCAGCTATAGCCTTACAAAATCTATTTATTTTTTATTTTTTTAAACATTTTTATTTATTTTTGAGAGACAGAAAGAAACAGAGCATGAGCAGGGGAGGGGGAGAGAGAGAGACACACAGAATCTGAAGCAGGCTCCAGACTCTAAGCTGTCAGCATAGAGCCCGAAGTGGGGCTTGAACCCACAAACCGTGAGTTGATGGCCTGAGCCGAAGTCGGCCGCTTAACTGATGAGCCACCCAGGCACCCCTATTTCTTAAGTAATAAGACTTAAAGTTGAAAATACTCCTTGATCCATGGGCTGAAGAATGGATATTGTGTTAGCAGGCATGAAAACAACATAAATTTCATTGTTCATCTCCATCAGAGCTCTCCATCAGAGCTCTCCATCAGAGCCTGGTCATTGAATGACCAGGTTCAATGTCAATAAGCAGTAATATTTTGAAAGGAATCTTTTTCTGTGCATTAAGTCTCAACAGTGGGCTTAACTGTTCAGTAAACTATGTTGTAAATAGATATGCTGTCATCTGGTCTTTCTTGTTCCATTTGTAGAACTCAGGCAGAGTAGATTTAGCATAATTCTTAAGGGTCCCAGGATTTTCAGGATGGTAAATGAACATTAGCTTCAACTTAAAGTCAACAGTTGCATTAGCCCCTAACAAGAGAGTCAGCCTGTCCTTTGGAGCTTTGAAGCCAGGCATTGACTTTTACTATCTAGCTATGAAAGTCTTAAAATGTCGTCTAATGAAGATGTCTTATAATATAAGGCTATTTAACCTACATTGAAAATTAATTATTTAGTGTAGACATCTTCATTAATTATCTAGCTAGGTCTTCTGGAGAACTTGCTGCACATTCTACATCAGCACTTGCTGCTTTACCTTGCACTTTTATGTTATGGAGATGGCTTCTTTCCCTCAACCTCTTGAACTAACCTCTGCTAGCTTCCAGCATTTCTTCTCCAGCTTCCTAATATCTCTCAGTCTTCCTAGAATTGAAGATGCCAGGGAGGGAAACAACAAATGTCTACTATATTTTTAAGGTATAGTAACTGATGCTTAGAGCGTTTACTTTACCACACCTGTCAAAGTGGTATAGCCATAGCTCAAAACCTCTCATTGGACTTCACTATCCATGCTGTTAAACATTGAGAGGCAATAGAATGTAGTGATTAAGGACATGGACTATAAGACCAACCTGCTGGGTTTGAATCTCAACTCCACCATTTACTCACTTGGGTAAGTTATTTAACCCCTCTGTGCTTCAGTCTTATCACCTTCTAGGATAGTGAACCAACAGATGTGAATTACTTATAACAGTACTTGATAGGGTATGAGTTTCCTAAGTGTTTCCTATTAGTGGCTGTAGTGGTAATAGTGTTATTATTATGAGTATAATATACTAAATGATTATCGAATATTATTACCAATAAGCATTGCCTGTAGAATAGTTATAGCCTTTCTATGATGATCAATTTTTATATCTGGTGATTAACCTATGCAATGTTTATTCCATACTTCTTCATTAAGTACATATAGGTTTCAGACACTGAGCTAGGTGCTAGTGAGTCTGAAGATGAAAATATGAAGTCCTAGTCTTTAGAGACATTGCTGACTAGTGAGCAGACAGAGTTATAAGCAATTACAATATAGCATTTTTTATAAGTATGTACCAGAAGAATATGCAGGTTATCTTGGAGACAGAGTACCTCACAGCCAGGAGAATCCAAAAAAGTTTTACTAGAGATATAATGTTTGTGTTGAATTTTAAAGAATGTATAGGTATCCTCCAAGTGGATCAGGTAGAGGGGCAGAGAAAACAACATGTGCAAAAAGTCATCGATATGCAAGCATAGGGTCCATGAGAGGAGAGGTGAAGGAGATGAACTTGAAGAGAGCTAAGTAATAAAAACATCTGTCAGAGAGCAAATGAGATTGTTTTCTCTATTTTTCTTTATGAAACCATTTTGGAGGGTAGTAATGGGGCTCTGTAAGGTGACAAGTCATAAATATAGCTCGCTATTTCAGACAGTGACTTAAGATGAAAAAGGAGTGGTCATATGAAGAATGACTGATATCCTACTTACAAATTCCTCCCAGATTACCTAGAAAAGAGAAAATGTGGTTTTCTCTGCTCTAGTCATCTAAGTCAGCGAAAGTCTTAGCTTTCTTCTGCAAGCAATCTGATTCTGGTCAATGCATACTGCAACTGTCCATATGCTACCTGTACTTTCTCTGTTCATATGGTTAGTTTATTCATTAGCTAGACATTTTGTCAGTTGTTGGTGTCATCTGTCTTAGGTGATAGGACATATAAGAAACGTTCATATCTGTTTGTTTTATACAGCATTTACATCAGTGTCAAAATGCAGATAAGTGCTTCAAAATCATCATGATATTGACTAAACTTTCCCAAATCTGCCACGTTTTAGACAAAAAATCCTAATTTGCATGTTTTAATGTGCTTTCTTTTTAGTTTATGCCACAAATTTTCAATTGTTATCCCATAATGACAGTTTTAAGAATATGAGGCTCCTCAAAATCTGGGACTCTGTATTATTCTTTATTTCCTTGTGGAATTTTATTGTAAATGTATCCACAGGTTTCCTGGAAAAATACAGTATTGTGCTTAGCTATTAAAAGTCTAAAGGAGAAAATGTCCTTCAACAGATGACTGTATAAACAAGTTAGTGAAATACTACTCAGCAATTTAAAAAAAATGAACTGGTAATGCAGGCAACAACATGGATGAATCTTAAGAACATCATGCTGAGTAAAAAAATGTAGCACAAAGTAATTCTGTGGTGTTCCATTTATTTGAAACTCTTGAAAAGGCAAAAATAATCTAGAGTGATAGAAAACAGACCAGTTGTTGCTTTGAGACAGGGGTAGGATATGGAGATCGTCTGGGAAGAGGAACAATAGAATCCTTTCAAGGTGATGGAAGTTCTCTGTTCTTGACTGTGGCAGTACTTGCAGTCGTATATACATTTGTCAAAACTCTTCTAACAGTGCATTTAAAATGAGTGTATTTTATTTTATATAATTTAAATAAAGATCACTTAAAAGTATGAAGGAGAATTGCTCAGTTATAATCATTTCATGATGGACAAAAACAAGTCACCTTTATGTCATGTGCATCTTTATAACCAGCTATACTAGTTTCCTATGGATGTTATAAGAAGTTATCACAAATTGAATGGCTTAAAACAACGGAAATTTATTCTCTCACAGTTCTGGAGCCCAGAAGTCAGAAATCAAGGTGCTAACAGGGCCAGCTCTCTTCAGGGCCTCCTGAGAAGAATCCTTCTTTGCCTTTTCCAACTTCTGGTGGCTCTCAGCTTTCCTTGTCTTCCTTGGCTTGTGACCACATCACTCCAGTCTCTGTCTCCATCTTCGTATCTCCTTCTCCTCTGTGTGTCTCTCTCTTATAAGAACACTTGACATTGGATTTTGTGCCCATTTGGATAATCCATGCTGATCATATGCAAAGACTCTTTTTCCAAATAAGGTAATATTCATAGATTCTGGGAATTAGGATGTGGACATTTTGGGGGAGGGAGTGGGGCCCCACTTAGACTATATCAACTAATATTATTACTCATTGAAACCAATACTATACTGTATGTTAACTAACTTAAATTTAAATGAATGAATGAATGTTAACAAACTTAAATTTGAATGAATGAATGAATGAATAAATAAATAAATAAATAAATAAATAAATAAATAAATATTATTCATTATATAATACTTTATCATGACTTAGTAAAATACAATTGTCCATTACCTTTTTAACAGCATTCTGGTATCATTATGAGATACTATGGATATATATATGTCTTTTCAACAGCTTGCTGTGTCTGATCTTCCTTATATCATAGTGTTAAGATCTGTGACTCTAGTTGAAGTTTGGGAGAAATAGAACTGACTCATTCAGGTGACCTGGCTTAGGAAAAAGGAACTATTAGGTAGGCAAAGCTCCCTAGAGTTCTATATTAGGTTTGGAGGCAAAGGCCCAACTATTAATGTTACCTTGACTTGTTATGTCTTCTTTATGAATGTAGCATAAGAACTTTGCAAGGTCGCTAGAAGTAGTTAAGAATAAAGGTGAATATTTTTGGGTTCTTTGATCAAAATATCATCACTGTATCACCACAGTTCTGATAAAAGGAATACAAACTATGAATAGGAAATTTTCATCAATTGAATCTCTTAAAATTTGCTTAAGATAAGCCAACACATCATTGAACTGAACATTTCAGTTTGACAAACTTTTGTTTGCACTATGCTATCTTGCAGGCACTGAACTAAACAAATGCATAAAATGCAGACCCTCTACAGTTTACTTGTTTGTTGTGATGGGCTGGGGGTAGGGTGGCAGATTGCCTAAAAAGAAAATGTTGGTCCACTTTAAAAAAAAAATGTGAATTGGTCTCAAATCAAAATTCTGAACAGTAATAGAATTTTTTTTCATTTTTTTCACACAGTAATATGTAAATAAATTTAAGTGTAATTAAACAAAAACAACTTTAAAATGAGCTAGGGTACAGATCCAAGTGACCATGAGCCACCATAGGTTCTGTCTTAGAGCAAAGTTACAACTTTATGTAGTCGCAAATGCTGCCAGGGCATGGGAAGTGAGATTTATTACCCAGTATGTTTGCACTGTCAATATCAGTAACTATGGTGAAAGAAATGTTTTTGGAGTGCCTATACTAGGATAGTAGAGCTGCTTGGGAGAAGAAAACATTGATGTTGCAGAAATAACCAGCCAACCCCAGGATCCTCCAATCTTGCTTATCAAATGTTGACTTTTTTTTGTCACAGAGAAATTTGAAAAAACCATTTTGCTGATTTTATTGTGTCATGCAAATAGTTGGAGAGCCCAGTTTGCAGTTTTTGTTAATTTAGGTAATATGGATAGACAATAGATAGATAGATAGATAGATAGATAGATAGATAGATAGATAGATAAAATAGTATTATAGAATTTATTATAGAGACCCTGATTTTTTTGAGAGGGACTTAGGCTTTTTGTTTGTTTTGTTCTGTTTTTACAATTGGCCCGCATTCTGTGCAGGACCAATAGCTCATTGATCTCCTTTCAGCCCTTGTTGGTGTTACATTTCCCACTTTATACATTTGCAGACTGAGGCAGGATGAAATTGGAACATTCTCCAAGCAAAGCAAATCAGTGACAGAGTCTCCTGGCTTTATATATGAACCTCAAACCACGAGATATGCTTTCCATATGTATTTTGATCTTATCAAATTAAGTTTCTGATGAGAAAGGAAAGTTATCTAGTATTCAAGTTGGAAAATTAATTTCCCAATTTTTGTATCCTATTGAGAACTAGTCACATTCCAGATTTATAGCTTTCAACTTTTTTTCTTCTTTGAGTGAGAACTAAATTGTAAAATATGCCCAACATTACAACTTAGGAACGGATGGGCTGATTTATTTCTAGACCTATTACAAAATAATCTTTAGGTAAGCAGTTAATCAATGCAGTGTTAGTTTCAAAATATCTGAATCTGAGGCAAATGAACTATTAAATTTAGCATGGATGGGTGACCTTTCAGGCTAAAATGTGTACCCATTGTGAAGTAAGTTATTTCCTTTCTGAATTCTAAAACTTTTTTTTTTCTTTAGAAAAATATGCTCTGTTAAATAGTGTGGCATTTTTAGCAAAATGTTAAAATTTAGTGACAAGTGGCAAATTGTAAAAGCCTCAAGGACATTAACTCCCCACTGAAAATGACCCTCTCCAAATTCTAGAATTATAAACCAGTGAACCATTGAAAAATTATATACTACTTGAGTTCTTTTTTCTTGAAGTTACAGAAAGAGACTTTAGGCTGTAGATAACAGGAGTATACAGTTGTATTATTTTCTGAACATTAGTCATTAGTATGATATCATTCCTCTTCATTTCTTAAATCACACAGTAGCTAACTAATTTTCATTTGTGTTTATTCTCCCTTAACATTTCACTTCAGGCTGATACCAAGTAAGAAATGTTTTAGACCAAAAGGAAAATTTCTGTGGGAGTGATCAGGTTTTATAAGGTGAAAGAACATCTTGAACTCATAGAATCCAGAAGTGTGTTTCCTCCCTTGGTTTGCTGACAGTATGGGTATTTTGGCTTGTGGAGTGGCCCTTAGAAATATCATGGATTATGGATCAGAGGAAATAGCATGTGTGGTTTTGGTTACCACCTATTATGAATGACTTCCAAATCTATCCCAGCAACCCTGACCTCTCACTTTCTTTCTTGGCCTCTATTTCTTGCAATCTGAATAACATCGCTTGTTGGAAACATTACAAATACCAAAAAGGAACTGATGGTTTGAAGCTGATAGGAATGTGTCCTTATTTTATTTTCTTTTTTAACACCTTTATTGAGGTATAATTGATACCCAAGAAGACTGAAATGTATATATTTGAGTTTGACTTTATGAATGCACTTGTGAAACCATCACTGCAATCAAGGTAATAGATATACTCATCACTGCTAAAAGTTTCCTTGTGTCCTTTTTATTTTTGTGTGTGATAAGAACACTTATAATGAGATCTACCCTACTAATAAATTTTTAAGTGGGCAATACAGTATTGTTAACTACAGGCATTATGTAGTATGGCAGATCTCTTTGGCATGGAACTTATCTTACACAACTGAAACTTTAAATCAATTGATTTTCCTCTCTCCCCAGTCCCTGGTAACCATTTTCTTCTCTTCCCCAGTCCCTTGTAACCATTGTTCCATGTTCTGCTTCTATAAATTTGACTATTTTTTATACTTTACATAAGTGGGATCAGGCAGTATTTGTCCTTCTGTGGCCAGCTTATTTCACTTAGCATAATGTCCTCCAGATTTATCCATATTGTTGCAAATGGCAGGGTTTTCTTTCTTTCAAAAAAAAAACCTCTTAAGTCAGCTTATGAGAAATCTACTTCTTATAAATGAGATTGACACTGTTGATCCATTGCGAGTGTAATATACTTTTTTGAGCTGTTATTTAATTAATGGTTAATTAATTAATTAAGAATTTAATCTTGTTATCTGCACCCTCTTGCACCATCATGGATGTCATTGAATATATTTATTGAACACCTACCTTACAGTTCCTGTGATAGATATAGGGATTGCAAGTTGAATAAGCTAGTACCTGCCTCAGGGTACAGTGAGAGAGACAAACCTATATAGAAATTATTACCATAGAATTAATAAGCTCCTCAACTATGTACTGTCAGAATACAGAGAAGTCCAATTCTCCCAGGGGTAGAGCCATCAGATGAGAAGCCATGAAGAATTCTATCCCCCACCCCCCAAACGAGTTGAAGTGACAGAATAGATCTAGAATAAAAGAAGGATGTCAAAACAGGGCTGGTTGAGATAACAGAGGAGGCTTAGAAAACAAGGGTCTCAAGGACTTAATGAGATTCAAGCGCAGGTCCTCAGAGAAGTATAGGAAATTGTGGCTGAAAATCAGAATGTTTTAAGTAAACAGAGGTTGAACAACGTCTCATTGTGACAAACAATCTGTATTTGGCAATATTGGCTGGAGTTAGATGAAAATCTGTGGCTATGTACATGTGAAGCAAGCCAATCCTTATAGATATTAAACCCATGATCTTGGCTTCAGTATGTTTTAATCTGGTAAGCTAAACAGCTATAAATAATTTAGGGATGATTGAATCAGAAACACAGTGTAAACTTCCTTTGAAATACATCTGGAAAGGGATAAACAAGTATAGTTAGTATTGTACTAACCTAGTAGTTTTGGAATTCATTAAGCCATGTTCGCAATTCAGACACAACCAAGTTGACTCATGCCTAGAAGTTATTGTCAGTTGTTATTGCTTGTGATGGTGATGGTTGTAGTGACTTTTTTTTCTTTTTAAATTTTAATCTTACTTTCTCAAGATTTATTTTTGTAGACCTGCTTTGGTCTCACCAATGTAATAAATAGATGTTCATGTTTTCTTTCTTATAAGACAGAAGAAAAGGATGACTCTCATCTGCTAACTTAATTGAATTATAGTTGTAATGAAATGCTGTGAATTCAATTGTATTAAAATTATTAGTTTATAAATCTGTCTTTACAACTATACTGCAGGTTTCTTGATTGTAGAGATCAGTTCTTTCTCTTGAGATCCATGGAACCTAAAAACACAGTGGTGTAAAAAAAACACAGTACCAAGCAGCTAATGGTCACTTAATTGATGTGTTTAAATATAAATGAAAGTATTTTAAAATGTCACTTTGCTTTATTAAAAACTATTAATCATTATTTTGAAAGCTACCTTTTTGGCCATATCTATGTTTTTATAATCACCAAAGATTCTTATGCTCATTAAACTTCTCAGGGTATCAAGGATAATGGTAACAAAGTAAATGCTACTCTTCTAATCTCTGGAATTAGCAGTAGTAACTGAAAATTTCAAAAGGAAGAGGATCTTTTATAATTTGAAGTTTGATTTACATTTTCTAGATTAGTGATGGATTTCTTTATTAACAAGATTCTGACTTGGGAACTGTGAAGGATGAAGTCCTTTTATCCCCTGCCAACATCTGTGTGTGTGGTGTGTGTGTGTGTGTGTGTGTGTGTGTGTGTGTGTGTGTGTGTGTGAGAGAGACAGAGAGACAGAGAGACAGAGACAGAGAATCCCACTCTCTTAATCTTAACTCCTTCTGGAGCCCATTTTCAATTAACTGTGACATGCTATTACTATACATATGACTTTTTATTTTGCTGTTGCATTATAATTGCATTAGCTACTTCAAAATAATTATTTTAAAAGACTTCATCATCTAAATTATTGGCAGTATTAGAGAATAGAGCTTTAAAAACAAGTAAATATACAGAATTTCACAAATACTGATTTTATCGTCTCATTATAGAAAATAACACTATCTTTTTCTTCTCCTTTATACTTGTATTTTAAAGTAAATTTAAAAATTAAATCCTACAATACGGCAGAAAACCAAATCTGATTTACTCTGATTTAGAAGAGTACTGAGTCCATTAGCTATAATACTCTCAAGTAATAGCTAAGGAAAGGTATGTCATGAGCTTCAGTTTTATATGTTTGAATATTTAAAAATTATTTCAGCATATATGCTCATCAACTCTTATAATAGCATGAATGTGCTTTTTGACATGGAAATATTTTCCAATTATATTTTATAATCAGCAAAAACAAGTTGTCAAAATAGAACATGTAGTCTTCTCTGTTCAGCTGTTTGAGAACTGGTTTAATGGAAAAATCACTTTAAAGGTTTGGTTTTGATTTCTTAAGGAAGGCATCTATATTGAAGTAGTGTGCAACTGAGGTCCTCTAGTGTCACAGCTGAATATGGCATCAGCTTTTAAGATTTTGTGAATTATGTGTGTGCATGTTGGAGAAAAGGAGAACGAGGACAAGACAGATTACTATGGTAAACATGACTTATAGAGTCAAATGAGTTTAGAAAATTAAGTTCTTAGCTTTTATTTGTTAGTCAATGTCAAGGAAAATTTTCTTTGTTTTTAAAATGAGACAGGTCTGCATTCTTTCACATGCACATATTTACCAGTATCACTATAGTTGTTTTAAAGTTCAGAATCTTTTCCTTTACAAAGTTGGTTTCTTTTTTGAGGCTGTTTAGGAAAACTCTTGTTACTTTCAAATTGTTTTTGTTTCACACATTTCCTATTTGCTTGAGTAGCTGTTGTGGCATTTTAATATGGGGGAAACTGCTTGATAAAGAGAAATCGTTTAAATAAGTGTTCTTTTTTTTGAGAGAGAGAGCACAGGAGCAAGCAGGGAAGGGCAGAAGAAGAGGGAGAGAGAAAATCTTAAGCAGGCTCCACACTCAGTTCAGAGTTAGGGCTGGGGTTTGACCTTGAGATCATGACCTAAGCCAAAATCAAGAGTCAGATGCTTAACCTACTGAGTCTCAAATAAGCATTCCTTATAAATAGCAACTTTTATTGTTTCTTTTTTTACATACTTTATGAAGAATGTCAGTTTATTGCTTTGTTTTAAAGTATGGCTGGCAACTAAGGATTACCAGACATTTGAGGAAAAAATAGTCTGAGAGAAAGAAAGCCAAGGGAAGTGGGGGAAAAAAAAAAGCAAAAAAAAAAAAAAAAACCAGAAACACCCCAGAGAAAATAAAGATAACACCCTTCTTTTCCCCTTAATTATTAACAGAATTCTAATAACTATCTTCAGAGAGATTCAAAAGAATAATGTATCCATAATCAAAAGAAAAGGATCTATTAAAGAACAACTAGAGAACAGAGCAAAGACCTTGGAAATTAAATAGTAGAAGAGATAGGACTAAAGGCCAGACTCATAGTAAATAAAACAGAAAGTTGATCTCAAGAATGGATGTAATTTTCACCTGCCCTCTAAGAGTTCTAACTAAAAGATATAGTAGAGGGAGAAAACAAAGACATAACAAATAAACTTTTCCTTCTTAATTCTCCTGCTAATGCAACATTTGAGTCTTCAGGTTAAAAGCCACACCTATTGCTTACTAACATAAATGCACAAATGCCCATACTTTAGATATACTGGACTAAAATTGTAAAAGTCTAAGGATAAAGTGAAAAAGAATCCCAAGCTTCCGGAGGGGAATAACAAGGTGTCTACAACGAAATTAGATTGATATTGGACTTCTTACTATTAATAAAGGACAATAGAGAAATCTTTTGCCAAGTTTAAAGGCAAGAATAAGACATTTTAAGACCATGCTTTAAAATTTCCTACTCATACCACCCTTATGAAAAATTTTCTCATGGATGTATTCTAACTAAATAAAAATGTAAATACAAAATGAGTAAGAAGTATAAAAATGATGATAGCTGATGATAACCTTCATAATAGAGGTATAATTATGAAATTATAGTATCCATCAAATCCTGATGACTGATACATTTTCTCTTGAGAGCTAGGGGTTAAGTGGCTTAGGAGTATATTGTTTTCTTAGTTCTACAATGAATTATTTACTAATCATAGTATAGCAATGTGACAACCACTTCCCATCTGTCTCAGAGTGAAAGCCAAAGTCTTTACAATGGCCTAAATAGCCTTACATGATCTGGCTCCTTGTTATGTCTCTGCCCTCATCTCCTAACACCTTGCCCTTTGCTCACTCTACTGCATGCACAGTGGCTTTGTTGCACTTTTTGAACTGCGATGCAATCTTCCAGTTCAGGACTTGCTTATTGTGCCCTCTGCCTGAATCAAGTACTTCCCAGAGAGCTACATGTCTTTTTCGCTTCCTTTAGATTTCTGCACAAATGTCATCTTAGTGATGCCTTCCTTGATCTTCCTTTTCTACATGTAATAGCAACCTGCTATCCCACATTCTCTCTTCCTTTTCCTCCTTAGCACGTAATTACTATGTATCATATATTTACTTGTTTATTTGTTTAGCCTCCAAGAAAGGAATGTAGATTTCTTTTGTTTCATCTATAAAATTTGATAATTTAAAAATAATGTAACTAATAAAAATCAGGAGTTGGGAAAGGAAAATGGGAATGTTGTAAAAGTATATTAATTATATCATCTTGCATAGCAAAGACTTAATAATGTTAACTAAAATCTAACCAGCAGAATTGAAAACAGAAATTGCTAAGGGTGGATACCTCTGGAAAGTCAGACTAGGATGAGAGGAAAGGGATTTTAGCTTTTCATGTCTTGCTCTTTCTTATGGATTTAATTTGGAGGAGGGAGTCATATTACAAATATTTTTTTGAAAATTTTCTTCAGCTTACTTTTTTAACATCAGGTTTATTGAGCTGTAATTTACATATTTTAAAATATAACTTTTTTAGTGGACAGGTCAGTCAATTTGACAAACTCAGTAGTGTAATCATCATCAAAATCAAGAACATAACAGTTCTGTCAGGTAAATTTTCCACATATTCTCTTGCAGTCAACCCGTTCCTCCAAGCAAGCCCATGATAATCAGTGATCTGTTATTCCATCCTTTTACTTTAATGTATGCCTTTTATTTAATGTGGGTTCCTTATAGCCTGAATATAATTGAGGCTTAATTCCTATGTAATCTGACAATTTTTATCTTTCAGTTTAGATGTTTGCATTTACATTGAATATGATGTTTGATACATCCTAATTAAAGTCTGTTATTTTCTAATTGTTCCATTTGTTCTTTGTTCTTTTTTTCCTTTTATTCTACCAGCTTTGAGGTTGACTATTTTTTTTATTTATCTTTACTGTTGGCTTATTTGTACCTTTTAAAAAATTAGTTTTAGTGATTACCTGTAGATATTAATTTAATTTTTAAAAGTCTAATTTAAAATGTCAGGGGCACCTGACTGGCTCAGTTGGTAGAGCATGTGACTTATCTTGGAGTTGGGAGTTTGAGCCCATGTTGAATGTAGAGATTACTTACAAAAAAACAAAAATCTTTAAAAAAAAAAAGCATAATATAAACCAATTAAGATAGATAAAATGTCAAAAAATGAGTAGAAAAGAAATCTATACAAAAATGTTAATATTGATAGTTTGGGGGATTGGGTTTGAATTAGTCTTTCCCACTTTCCTTATATCATCCCTAACTTCCCATGTTAATGGTTCTTGATTAAAAAAAAAAAAAATGGAAAGAGATGGAAAAAGAGAGAAACTGGGCATTCCACTGGAAGATGGCTTAGGAAGAATTAAAGAGAAATGTTTGATAAATTGTCAGTTGCCAGGGGTTGTTTTGTGGATATGGAAAGTAACCTCGTGTCCATCTACCATAAAATATATTTTAGCTATTTTTCAGGAACTTAGGTATTTTGTCTTGAGCAGGAAAGGTGGTTTTCATTGACTTAGTTCTGCCTTATATTTGAAACTTCCCAGATAATTTGGCAAAGACAAACCTGTAGAAGGTTAATTGTGCATCAACAAAATTCAACTCCCTCCCTGCTGTTAGAGTAGGCTTAGAAAACCGTAGGATCTTTGCCAGATCAATTCTGTTGTAATCATAAAATCCAAAATATGTATGTAGTGGATATTTTATAAAATTTATAGATCGTATTTTCTCTGAATAGAGGAGGAATAATAAAAATACAGCTCTTTCATTTTTATAATGTCATTTCATTCTTTAAAACAGGTTCTGTATCTGCTTTGTTATTGTATCTATTGATCTGTGACTTTTTTTTTTCTTTGTAGCTACTCAAAGGTTTTGTGCATAGCATTTGAGGTACTTCAGGGTTTGCAGTATATGAACAAACATGGTATAGTACACCGGGCACTTTCTCCTCATAATATTCTTTTGGACCGAAAGGTAATTGTCAAATAATAAATTAAGTAACAAATATTTTATTTGTTATTTGTGGTTGGAAGCTACTGAAATTAGACCCACTCTATCAGAGGGTCTTTAGAATACAAATATGTTTTAATAATACTCATAATGAAATGGCTGTATGAAAGTGATATACTTGTGGCAGTTAGGAAAAAAAACAACTACCTTTATGGGACACCTGGGTGGCTCTGTCAATTAAGTGTCCAACTTCAGCTCAGGTCATGATCCTGGAGTTCGTGAGTTCTAGCCCCACATCGAGTTCTCCACTGTCAGCACAGAGCCTACTTCAGATCCTCTGTCGCCCCCTCTCTGCCCTTCCTGTCCCCCCTCTCAAAAATAAATAAACAATAAAAAAAACGGTCTTTAAATTTTTTACATCTATGTGTTTTTTTCACATGCATTATTCCTTTTTCCTCAAGATTCATTTTCTAATTTCATGTTTTGTTTTTCCTTTCATTCACTTTCTGAAAAGTATGCATTATAGCTTCCCAGTCCACTCCTCTGAATTTGCTTTCATTTTTAAAAAAATGTTTATTTATTTTGAGAGAGAGAGAGAGACAGAGCGAGAGTGCACACATGCATACATGGGAGGAGCAGAGAGAGAGGGATAGAGAGAATCCCAGGCAGGCTCCCTTCTTTCAGCACAGAGCTGGATGACATGGGCTCAATCTCATGGATCATGAGATCATGTCCTGTTCTGGAATCAAAAAGTTGGTCACTTAAGCCAACTTAAGTGGTCACGACTAAGCCATCCAGGCACCCCTGAATTTGCTTTCATTTAAAGAAAGTTCTATTGACACAGAGTATTTTTCTGATAGTACAACTGTTTTGCATTTTCTCCTGTTTATTATTCTTCCTCCCTATTTTTTCTTCTTTTTTTATTCCCCATTATCTTCTTTATTTACCAACTGTTCATACCTAGTTTCCTTTTTTATTGGAGTACCACTTCTTTACTTGGAAATCTTATGGGTGATTAATAAGAAGCAAGTCAACCTCTGTAAGAGAATTATGGGTAGCAAAATGGTATATTTTCAGGAATAATCATACTTTCATTTTTTCATAAGCATTTAAAATAGCTTTGAAAGAAGTTTGTCTTGGGAATTATTTTTTATATTAGAAGGATTATTATTTTCCTCTGATTCTTTTTTAGACTTTTAATACAATTATGCTATGGTATTAAAAATCATAAAAGCTAAAATGGTACTCATTCATTTCATAATTATGGCAGTGGAGTATATAACCAATCTGAGTTGTTTTGAGATATAAATGTTTTGTAATGCTGAGAAGTAAAGTTCTTGAGAAAAAGAAAAAAAAATTTAAATCAACTTAATGTGTTTTAAAGTCTTAAATATCTAAAAGGAGGAAGAGACTTACAAAATTTATATTTGTCTTTTATTAAGAATCTCTTGTGATAATTATGGCTTTTTCAAACAATATAAATGATTGTTGGAAATCTAGCAGATTCACTAATATCTTCATGATTTGGTAACTAATATTTTCAAGTTAAGAATTCCCATGTCAGGGTTAAATTTATGACATTATGAATGGACTTGGAACTCCTTGAAAAAAAAAAAAATTTATCTTGTGAAAATTACCAAAAATGTTCCAAGCAGGGATTCAAGACAAATGAGAACATTTCTGCTTTTTTTGTTTTGTCAACATATCTGGAAAATTTTTATATTTTTATAAAAATATAAATTTAATTTTTTAAGTGTTGTTTTGAGATCTATATACAAGTAATATATATGTGTATATCTATACATACATGTATGCATATACATATACATATATTTGTAATGAGAATAAAGCAGGCTTCACACATTGGCAAATAGTTTTTATTATAGTTATGATAAAATACAATTTTTTCTTAATGTACCTCACTAATGGTGATTTCCTTACTTATGATACATAATGATATTTTTTCCTACTAATAATATTAAAATATTTAATAATGTTTTATTATTATTATTGTAGGGACATGTTAAATTGGCTAAATTTGGACTTTATCACATGACAGCTCATGGTGACGATGTTGATTTCCCAATTGGGTGAGGATATGTTTTCTTTTCTTCTGAGTTGTGTCTTAAACTTTGTAATATTTGATGAAATGTGTATTCTGTTAATGGTGATACTGCTTTCTAATAAAAACTAGCTTTTCTTTATTAACATGTTTTTATCTTCCATATACTTTTAAAAGAGTAGACAATGAGTTTTTCCCAGTATCCAAAATATATCTGATGTTGATATTTCATTGAATTGTCAGAGGCTAATAGACCATTGACCTTCTTTACCTTTTATAATGCTTGATAATTAATTTTATTTCATCCAGAGTTAGGTAAAATTAAGGCAAGAAGGTTGGCCAGATTCTCACTTAATGTGTGTTCCTTAAAAGACTGAGAAAAATTGTTCTCATATTATTTTCTATTGTTTCTAAGTTTAATTCCTTGTTCTTTAAGATATAATTGCATGTTAAGACTCAAACTGAGTCATTGTAGGTATCAGAGGTAATAGGGTAGAAAGTCTGTGTTTAAGATTGGAGAGGTTTATTTGATCACTTCTAATAGAATTTTAATTTATGTTGGCCTCCAAGAAAGGAAAGTTTATTTTATCCTGTTCTCAACTAAATGCTTGTGATACAGATTTTGTGTTGTATTTATTGTGTGGTTGCTTTTTAGACATTTTAATAATATAATTCTTTTATTTTTTGAGTGTTTAGTTTTCACATTATTTTCAATACATAGAAGTTTCAAAATAGTACAAAGAATCACTCTATTGCCTTCACTTAGATTCCCCAAAGATTAACATTTCACTACTCTTGTTTTCTCTCTTTCTTTTTTCTTACTCGTATATGTGTATGTTCATATAAGTACTTTTTGTATCATTTAAGAGCAATTAATGCATATGATGGCCTTTTACCCCTAAATACTTCAGTTTGTATTTCTTAAAAAAGTAATTTTCTTACATAACCACAAAACAAGTATCAAAACAAGGAAATTAAAATTAACATAATAGTGTTATCTAATCTAGATATTTTAACCATAATGTTCAGTTGCTTTGTGATTTTTTTAATAGTGCCCATTTGCATTTTGCTCTTTGGGCTCTCTCAAATCAGTTTTGTCACTCCATTACCAAGAATTATGGTTTGGAGTCATGGCATGTGTTTCTGCAGGAGAACATTGCTTTAATTAGATGTTTAAAAAAAGGGATTCATTTATAATTTATCCTTTTATCTTTATAAAGTAAATTGTAAGTTTCTACCTAAAATTTTTTTTAGTTAGACCATAGCTAATAATCTTAAAATAAATTGCTTAGTCATTCCTTCTTTATTTATTAAGACAACATTTATTGAGCACCTTCTCTTCTGGCTGCTGGATGTGCAAAAATGGATAAGGTAGGTTCTTGTTCTCAAGAGGCTCATTGTTTAATGGGAAAATGCCCTCTTTTGGTGGCCTATTTATAGTAAGGTACAATAAATTAATCATATAGTTTTGTATACCAAAACTTGTGGTCATAGGAAACAAGCAATTGTTTTCCAAGCATGAAAACTATCTTATAAAAATAGCCTACATTTTATTTGTTTAAAAAAAAAACCGTTGAATGTAATAAGAATAAGTCCATAATAAAGCCCTAATGTCTTCTTTCCTATGTGATAATTGCCTTTTGAAGTACCTTTTAGGGAGCAGTAGTCTGATAGGAAGTATGTGATTGCTGCTGCTGCTGCTTCATGTTGTCTAGATCAATCCGTGTGAGAGAAGAACTCCAAAAACACAGTGTAAACAAAAATTACTTTAATTTTTTACCTTTTATTGAAAGGTGCTTTATTTAGTGATGAATACAAGAAAGGAAGTGACTTTTTGTAAAGCACACCAAGCATGTTGTAGAACCACATTTGAATTTAAAATGCTTGGGTAGAATTGGTCTTGTGTGCCATTTGTTCTGGTTTACTTTGAAGTCTTGAACCCAAAGGGTCTGACCAGAAAGTATCAAAGAGCAAAATGTGAAACATTAGCCAGGAAAAATAAAGTGATCAAACAGCTAAGGCATGAAAGAAAATATTTACACCAGAAGAAGCTTGCCGTTGATTCAAAAGACAAATATTGAGGAACAACAAACTAAAATGTTAACATCTGTTTCAGAATATTGTAAAGAGTTAGAAATTGGACATTCATTTCAGTTGGCCAGTAGCTTAATACCTTGTTAAAACATCAAACAGATGATGAAAGCCACTTTTGTTTACCTCACTAGTCATACTTAAGGCAGAGTTCTGTTAATTTTCTTTGAGTGTTGAAATGCTATGCTAAAGAAGAAACACTTGTTAAAAGAAGAGTGTCTATATTTAAAACCAATCCTAGGGTTTATTATTTTTATTAATTAGTTTAATTATTTCTTGATTTGAAGGGAAATTCAAATTTTTGGAGCAAGGATCACCTCTATGCTTCTAGAGATTACCAGTTGGAAGTTTTAGGTATAATGATTTACCCATAGCATTGCTTGATTTTTAACTACCCACAGCATTATTTTTGGATAAGATATGCTGGAAATCAGGATTAAAAATAAACAGTTTGCCTTCTAGATGTATTATGGTGATGATGATTAGAAATACAGTGTTGTATTTGCATCATATTTTCCATTTTTATAAAAACATCTTTAGGTACTCACTAATATGTATAACAGTTTGGTGAGGTAGACATTACTATTCCTATTTTCAGATTAAGAAACCACAGTTCTATGTAGAACTGAAACTGGAATACAGGTATTATAATAATACCAAAGACATACTTCTTCCACTAGGTTGCAATTGTCTCCAGAGATGTCATTTAGAAGAGCAATATGATCACGTTAGGGTAAAATAACATAATAGAAATTTGTACATGAGAGAAATATATGAGCAAATTAAAGGTGGATATTAGTAGCATCATCATCATCATCATTGTATTAAAATGGAAATTTAAAAACCTAATTTACCCATTTGATTTAAGGTATATTCTCTGATTTAATTGACTTATATTTTACATGTCAGTTAAGTACTGGCCATCATAGTGTGAGGAGGTGGCTATAGACTAACACAGGAAGAGAAATGGAACTAATATTTGAGTGTCTACATTGCATATATTACATAGATGTTCCATATACTTATACATTTTTATTGTCATTATTGCAGGGTGCCATAATAATCTAATATCCTAGAATTGAAAAGTCCAGATAATTGTGCTCATGACTAAGTCTGATGATAAATGAAGAAAGGGTATGCACCTATGCAATAAGTAGGGCAGAATTCTACTCATTTTCATTTCTAAAGCTGTTTGTGTTTCTTTTAAAAAAAAATTTTTTTTTTTGAGAGAGAGAGATGGAGGGGCTAGGGAGGGACAGAGAGAGGGAGACACAGAATCTGAAGCAGGTTCCAAGCTCTGAGCTGTCAGCAGAGCCCAACATGGGGCTTGAACTCACAGACCACAAGATGATGACCTGAGCTGAAGTCAGACACTTAACCGACTGAGCCACCCAGAAGACCCTGTTTCTTTTGTTTATAGGCAGTAAGATTTAAAGTTAGTACTTCTCAATATGTCTGAAACTTATGTACTGTCTGCTTTTTAAATCACCTGTAAAGGGGCATCTGGGTGCTTCAGTCAGTTAGGTGTCCTCCAACTCTTGATTTTGGCTGAGGTCATGATCTCATGGTTTGTGAGATCAAGCTCCACTTCGGGCTCTGTACTGTCACCGCAGAGTCTGCTTGGGATTCTCTCTCTTGCTTTCTCTCTGCCCCTCCCCTGTTCACACACACGCATCCTCACTCCCACTCTCAAAATAAACAAACTTTTAAAAAATTGTCTGTAAGGTAGTCTTAATGGACGTTTTTTAAAGGAAATGTTATTTTTTAGCACAAATTAACTGAGCATATCTTACATTTAAAATGTGTTGGTAGTTGCAGAGGATTTATAAAAGTGAATATGATACACAGATGCCCTCAAATTGTGGTTTTTTTGAAGGAGGGTAAATTTTTGTTTACTAAGTATTATAAACATAGAAAAAAACAAAACATAAAAATGGGTAGTATTACATATTGTGTATAGTCCATTACATACATATGAAACAAGTAAAATAAGTATCTTATAGTCATTAGAGAACCATAAAGATACAGAGAAAATATCATGGGGATTCACTGAGAGAAGAAATAATTTCCATCTCAGCAAATCAACTTAAGGTTTTATGGAATTATTCATAAAATGATTTCATTAGAAAATTAAAGTTAGAAGTTTGACACATTTTATAGAGTATACTGTTTATAAAGGCTTTGTCTGTTTTTAAATGTTTTATTTATTTTTGTGAGAGAGAGAAAGCACAAGCGGGAGAGACAGAGAATCTGAAGTGGGCTCTGTGCTGACCACAGAGAGCGGATATGGGGCTCAAACTCAGGAACACGAGATCATGACCTGAGCCAAAGTTGGATGCTCAACCACTCAACCAACTGAGCCACCCTGGAGTTCTAAGACTTTGTCTTTTTTATTAAATAAAATGGCTTACATTTTTGAGTTTAGAAGACAGAAGGTAGGTATTTTAGTCTGATAGGAAGATATTTTACACAATAATATGATTTTCTTACCAATTCCTTTATATTTGCTGTTGAATTTCCTGCTAAAACTTTTCCTGTACTTGGGGCATCTGGGTGGCTCAGTTGGTTAAGTGTCTGATTCTTAATTTTAGCTCAGGTCATGATCTCATGGTTTGTGGGTTTGAGCCCACATTGGGCTCTACATTGACAGTGCAGAGTCCGCTTGGGATTCTTTCTCTCTCTCTCTCTCTCTCTCTCTCTCTCTCTCTCTCTCCCCCTCTTTCTCCCTCCCTCCCTCCCTCCCTAAATATTCAGATGGCTTAGGAAATCTATAAACATAATTTAATAGAGCATATATCAGTAATAATATATCAGAAGTAAAATTCAGTCATTTCTCTGGATTTTTACAAACATCTGATAGATTTAATATCACAACATTTTCATTAAAATTTTTTCTTAATAAAAAAGAACTATGTGAATACTTCCTTAATGTAGTGAAAATCATCCATTTATCTATATCTGCCTGTTATTAGAGAGACTGATCTCAACCCAAAGTTTTCAGGTTTTAAACAAAATATTTATTAACACCACTGTCATTTGACAATGTATTCCTGGTACTGATGAATGTAGTTGCACAAGGAAAAGAAATCAGATAAATATCAACAATGGAAAGAAGATAAAATTATTATTTCTCAGTGAAATTACTAGAAACAAAAGTTCTAGGAATGCAAGGTTGGTTAAACATCAGGGAATCAATGTATTTAAACTCATTAGCATATAAATGAAAAGAATCATATGTTCCGTTTGTAATAAATACAGAAGAGGTATTCAAAAATTTTCAAAATTTATTCATGGTTAACACCAATAGAAATTTTTGCACTAAGAGCTATAATGATAGAAAGGAGGAAACAAAACTGTTACTTTAAACAAATCAGGTAAGCACAACTGATTTGATTATCTACAAGACTACTCAAAAGAATTCTCCCATAAAAGATGAGGGTTTAGTGAGGTTGTAGATATAAAATTAATACAAAGAAATTACTTACAAATCAGCAAAATACATACAATACCTGATAAGAAACTAATCAGGTATGTTTAATATCTCTGTGAAAGAAACATAAATCCTTTTTAAAAGACATTACAAAAGGCCAAAGTAAATATAGAGATATCGTGTTCATAGAGTGTTAGGGTCAGTATCAGAAAGATGCCAATTCTTCCCACCCTGTTCTACATTTGATCTAATTTCAATGAAAATTCCAGCTCTGTGTGTGTGTGTGTGTGTGTGTGTGTGTGTATTAGAGAGAAACCTTGACAAGATAGTTTTATATATATGTAAAACTATATATATATTTATGTATGATATAAATATTAAGTTAATAATATTAATAATATTAATATATTATTATGATAATATTTAATTATTAGTTAAGTTAATAATATAAATTATATGGGTCATTATTAAAAATATATAAATATATAAAAATTAAAAATAATTATAATAAGAATATAATATATATTATTTATATAATATACATTTATATATTATTATAAGTTAATATAAATAAGAACATTATTATATATTATTGATTAATTAAATTATATGCTATACACAATTATATTTATTAAATATTAAAATAACATAAATAATAACTATATTATAACAATATTATTTAATTGTTAAATTAATAGTATAAAACTATAATATAAATAATGTAAATATTAAATATAAAATTAAATAAAAGTACCTAGACATTCTTGCAGAGAAATTAAAAGATGTGTGTGTTTTGAGAGGATTTAATTTAGCAATATTGGCAATTATTTATGTAATGTTATAGACTTAAAATAGTACAATGGTACAGTGTTAGGCAAGCTTACCAATGGAACAAAATAGGGAGCCAAGATGCATACCAACATTGTATGTAGAGATTTTATTTGTGGTAGAAACTGGTACTATGGACTACTTGGGGGGAAATAGGGTATCAATAAATAGAGTAGATCTCAATTGATTATCTGTGTAGGAATGAAACTTCCAAAATGTCCTTCACAGTTTGGTCAAATAAATTAAGTGATCAATACAATGAAATTTTTCACAGTTTTCAAAGAGAATGAGGCAAATCTACACTTATTTTTATAGAATGATCTCTAAAATGAACTCTAAGTGGAAAAACAAAGGTGTGCAGAGTAGTGTGTATAGTATGCTGCCCCATGGAACAGTGGTGATGGATGGTCAAGTTTATCTCTATATAAATATGTATGGGTGCCTGGAGTACAGAGATGGGAGGGTCTTACTTTTCAATGTATGTATTTTTAAAGATTTTGACATTCCGACTACTTAAAAGAATACATACTATTTTCAAAGATAAAATGTACTTTAAATAATAGGTGTAGGGAGAAGACAGGAAGTAAGGAGGAAAGGAAAAACACCTGGAAACAGAATGCTGGAAGAAGGCATGTGTCAGAAAGAGAAGAAAACAAAGAGAAGAACTACAGCTTCAGAGAGACATAGTAGCTTTAAAATTATTTGAGACTCTTACATATTTTCTCTTGATTCTAGACACGAAGACCTGTATTATGATGGTTAGTTTAGAATTCTTCCTTGCAAAGTTTGTTAATTTATTTTCCCTGGACTTTTACTTAGATCTTACCATACTGATTGTAAAAATGTAGTATTACTTTTACCCCTTTGTAGTTTGTAGTAATTGTTCATTTATTTAATGTATCATTTTAGGTATCCATCATACTTGGCACCCGAGGTAATTGCACAAGGAATTGTCAAAAGCACTGATCATATGCCAAGTGAAAAACCATTGCCTTCTGGCCCCAAATCAGATGTGTGGTCTCTTGGAATAATTTTATTTGAGCTTTCTGTGGTATGTATAAAGAAATATTAAACTAAAAAGAAATTGTATGCTTATTAGAATAAGTTTTTTGGATAGGAAAGCTACTTAACCATAATACATTTTTGCTTTCTGGATTGACTAGGTATGAGGGAAAAACACGTAAATCTATTTGACTTGTTAAAAAATCTTGTTTGACAATTTATTTGCATATATTTTGGTATCTTTAGAAGTGTTTGTTTTGTACAACACTTTTTGTTTTGCTAAGTATGAAAAAACTTACACCATACTAAGTGTAAAAAATTAAACAGTTCCAGAAATGTTTACTCTAAAGCTGCTTATACTCTTTGCATGCTCTCTCTCCATTCTGTGGTATTCTTTCTTCCCTAAATACCTTCTTCTCTCCTGTTCTCTTATATTTTCTAGAAGACTCACTTTGTAGTGGACTTATGTTTTATGAGACCTTTCCTAGATACCCTCTTTATTTATTAGGGCAAAGACTAAACTGATATTAAAAAGAAAGAACTTAAAAATATAGTAGCTTAGAGAACATAGGTGTTTTTCTGCCTCTTGTAACACTCCACATCATGTAGAAATCCAGAATTTGGCTCTGTCAATCTCAAATGTCTGGTTTCCAAAGCCGATTTCTTTATCACCATGTTTAGCCATAGAGAAGGAGGGGAGTGAGTTCATGGTACTGTCTTTAAGAAGATGATCTGGGTACCTGGGTGTCTCAGTCATTGAGAATCCAGCTTTTGATTTTGGCTCAGGTCGTGATCTCATGGTTCATGAAATCAAGCCCTGCATTGGGCTCCGCACTGACAGTGCTGAGCCTGCTTGGGATTCTCCCTCTTCCTCTCTCTCTGCCCCTCTCCTGCTCATGTTCTTTCTCTCAAAATAAATAAATAAACATGAAAAATAATTTTTAAAAACAATGATCTAAAAGTGCAGATATCAACTCTACTTTTCATTGGTGACAGTTTACTTAAGTGGCTACGTTATAGGTACAAGGGAGACTAAGAAATGTAGTCTTTAGCTGGACACATAAATATTGAGGAAGAAGATGAGAATGAATTTAGAGGGACAAAAAACAGCCTATCATGGCCAAGATGAAAATATTTTGGAGGAACAACTAACGATCTGTCAATCCTGCTTCCAAATAACTACCAGCATTAGGTCCTTATCTTCTTTGCTCTTCTATTATGACATGTGTCACATGTGCCTACTTTACTTGGACAATGAGATCTTTAGAAGCAGAAATTTTTCATCTATACTGTATAATTGTTGGAAAAATGAAATAATACATATATATAAAGTACTTAGTATAGTATATTATATAGCAAATGGTCCCTGGATGTTATCTTTTATTATGATA
Organism: Prionailurus viverrinus; assembly: GCF_022837055.1. Taxonomy (NCBI): domain Eukaryota; kingdom Metazoa; phylum Chordata; class Mammalia; order Carnivora; family Felidae; genus Prionailurus; species Prionailurus viverrinus. The sequence continues at coordinate 117,016,308 of NC_062564.1, forward strand.
TTATAATATTTTATGATTAAGAAAAATATTTTATGATTAAAATCTTAATATTCATAATAACATGGTAGTTTACCTGTTGGCACAGGTATTTTTCTAAGGGAAAATACCAGATTTTCTGATTCTTTGCTATTCTCTGTCTAGACCATTTTACTTTTCATTGGTATGAAATAATGATAAATCTCATTGTTGTTTAAAATCATAGCCTAGGGGCACCTGGGTGGCTCAGTTGGTTAAGCATCCGACTTCGGCTCAGGTCATGATCTCGTGGTTCGTGAGTTTGAGCCCCGCATCATGCTCTGTGCTGACAGCTCAGAGCCTGGAGCCTGCTTTGGATTCTGTGTCTCCCTCTCTCTGCCCCTTACCCACTCACACTCTGTCTCTCTCTCAAAAATAAATAAACATTAAAAAACTTTTTAAAAAGTCATAGCCTAAATGAAAAATCTTACTGAAATGTGAATGTGAAGTATATGGAAGTGTAAATTTGAAATGTAAAACTTTTCCTTTTTATTACGTAACCTATATCTAAACTCTGTATTAATGATCAGGGTATATGTCCTGTGAGTAATTCAGTTCAACAAATGTAGATGAGTATTTACTGTGTGTATAGCATCATGACAAATGCAGCAAGAGATAAACTGTGTTTAAGACACATTGTCAAGAAGCTTATAATTTAATTCAAATCCATAAACTTAGAAGATAAACTCAGAAAAGCTATGTGAATTTCAAGAAAGGAAATATTCATTTCATAATAGGGACTTCATGACATTTTAAGTGATACTTACGTTTACACAGTCTAGTTTTAGAATGGCATACTGAATATAAGCTTAAATCTTCCTACTTCATCAAACCTTTAGAATTGATATAAAATATTAAGATATAAATTAATAGCACACTAATAACTAAAAAGGGAACTTTTGGTATGCTAAAAATCCTAGGAAATAGATGAGAGGCTATACCAAAGCCGTTTTGCTAGGAAGCTCTTACCGTATCACCAGAAAGGCAATACAGCCACTGTGCCACCCAGAAGTTTCCATAGTCCAAAAGATGTATAGGAAAATTTGTATTAAGAGGTGAGAACATTTCTAAGAAATACCAAACACCTAAAACAATACATCTACAATATGATACATGCAGTAAACACATACATCTACAATAAAAAAGAAACAACAAGAAGAATTTACACCACTGAAAGGACTTTAAAATAAATGTACATGTTTTTTAGGAGATAAAGAAAACAATGCCATTTGTGAAACAATTATAGAAACTCTGAGTCAAGAACATTTGCTGAAAAGAACAAGAACCAGTTAAGGGTTTTAAGGAAAGAAAATGTAACTATTGAAATAAAGAACTAAAGAGATGGATCATAAGAAACTAGACACACTGAACATAGAAGATGAAGCTGAGTAATTCTCCCAGAATATGTCACAAAGAAATAAGGAAGTTGAAAATATAAAAGAAATTTAATTTTTTTCAATGTTTATTTATTTTTGAGACAGAGAGAGACAGAGCATGAACGGGGGAGGGTCAAAGAGAGGGAGACACAGAATCTGAAACAGGTTCCAGGCTCTGAGCTGTCAGCACAGAGCCCGAAGCGGGGCTCGAACCCACGGACCGTGAGATCATGACCTGAGCCGAAGTTGGCCACTTAACCGACTCAGGCCACCCAGGCGCCCTGTAGAAATTTTAAAGGACAGGGACGATAGATCCAGATGTTCTAATATTTGTTATATAGTTGTATTAGAAACCAAGACTAAAGCCCTTGGTTTCAAAGAACCCACTAATTACCTTGCAGGGCAAATGGGAAAAAAAATCACAACATACAACAAAAAAAAACAACAACAAATACCTTGAAATCATATACTCTACTTTTAGAATAACCAATAATGAAATAATAAGTAACATTTATGGAGAACTTTTCAAGAATCAGGTACTTTTCTAATCTCTTTACATCTATTATTTTAGTCAATACTCACACCAGTCTTATAAAATTTAATTATTATCTTTAGTTTACAGATCAGGAAATTAAGGTACAAGAAATTAAGCAACCTGTCCTAGTTACACAATAGTAAGTACTTGAGCAAATTTGTACCCATCAACTATATACTCTTAACTAACACACCAAGCTTCCTTCACTAAGCTCTGATGTCTTTATCACTGTTAATGAGAAAATCTTCAAATGTGTTGGAGAGAAAAGACATACTACCTACCAAGAATGAGATTGGCATTAAACTTCTTAGTAGCTTGGAAGTAAGAAAGCAGTGGCATAATGCCACCAAAGTGCTGAGAGAAGTAATTTGAATTTTGAATTCTTTAATTCACAAAATTAACATTCAGGAGTGGGAATGAAATAAAGGATATATACAAAAATTTGATAGCCATGAAGAAAAAAAAACTACTGGTAGGGAAATAACCTGAGTCAGAGTCTGTATGCCTGAACAGGCAGAGTGTGCTCACTGTATTGCAAGTAATCAAATTGAACTGCTTCGTGTATGTGTGTGTGTGTGTGTGTGTGTGTGTGTTCATCATACGTAGATAAATAGTAAGCACTTAGATTGAAAAGATATATTGGAGCCATATCCTAGAAGACTTTGATTGCTGAATTGAGAAGTTTATATTTAGTTATATACGGTATGGAGGACCATTTAAAGTTTTTAAATAAGATATTGATAAAGTCAAACCTGCATATCTAGAAGATTAATAAGATAGTAGTGTAAGAAATTGAGACAGGAATGGCAACTTTTTCTTTCAATGATCTCTCCACCTGTAGTTCTAATGTCATAAATGTTTAAGAAAGTTTTTGCTCTCTCTTTCTTAAAAAAGAACAGTTTTTTTTTCCTCCATGTAAAGACCAAGGTATATTCTTAAGCCTTTTCTTCCTTTTTTAAAATGTTTATTTGTTTATTTTGAGAGAGAGAGAGTGCGCAAGCAGGGAAAGGGCAGAGAGAGAGGAGAGAGAGAATCCCAAGCAGGCTCCTCACTCAGCGCTGAGCCCAATGTGGGGTTCCATCTCATGACTGTGAGATCATGACCTGAGCTGAAATCAATAGTTGGATGTTCAACCAATTGAGCTACCCAGGCACCCTGTAAGCCTTTCCCTCTAAGTCTACTTAAAGAATCCTATAAGTTTAATTTGTTTATGATAAAGGAAACATAATTACCAACATTTATGAAGGCATTTCTGTGTGCAATAAATGCCAAGCACTTTTTCATACATTGTATAATCCTCATTGCAACCTGTGTATCATATACAGTTAATATTCCAGTTTTATAAATGAGAAAAGTAAAACTTAAAGTGGTTGAGTAATTTGCCCAAGTTATATAACTTGTGGTTGAAAGTCCAATTTGGCACACAAATGCTCAACACATAATTGTTGAAGTTTTAAGTGATTTCAGACTATGTCAAGCAGCCCCCCCCAACCTCCCCCCCACCGAAGCTGACTAATAAGAAAACAACTAAAATACAATGTATGTGTCTTAAAATAAATGTACCAGGTGCTATGGGAGCACAAAGGATGGTTGTCTAATTCATTGTGGGAGGAAGGAATATCATGGAATGTTTCTTAATGGAGACAACAGATTACCTGGATTTCATATGATATATAAGCAAGAATTAGTTAGGTAAATGTAAGGATAATATGTCTCTTTCCAAGGGGCCATCTTGGTCTCTTAATCAAATAAGACTCCCTGTGTCCTGGAATCTCTCTAGACAACCAGGTATATGTAGGTCTCTAAAATGAGGAATGCTTCAGACCAAATAAGAATGTAATTGATCCTTAGATATGTGAAATGTTTAAATGTTAAACCAATGATTCTTCTTTAATGGAGCTAACTCTAAAATCTAAAAGTCAAATAAAACCTCTGAAGAGAAAAAGAGGTACCTGAGAAAATCATTTTCAGCTCTGGGGGAAAAAAAAATACCTTCCTGAAGAATGATGTAAATGTTAACACAAATTTCTTCAAATTTCTTTTCCTCTTTTATTTAGGGAAGAAAATTATTTCAAAGCTTGGATATTTCTGAAAGACTAAAATTTTTGCTTTCATTAGGTAAGTGTCTCACAATGGATTATTTTTCAAATATAAATATTATCTTTTGTGACTTTTAGTAAGCATACACAATAATGTGTTCTAAAATAGTGAATACACTGAAATATCCTGACTTTTTAAATTTTCTAATCACCAGTGGTAAGCATTAACAGTACAAACTTAAGAAGTGCTTTCTGAAATATTTTAGTGTTTTCCTTACTCATTACGGAATTATAACGTAGATAGATATTATCTTAGCTTCGTGATCTAGCCAAGTAAACTAAGTTGTGAAATCAAAAAATGAGAATATAAAGTTATACTTCTCTGTAGCAATTTACCTTCTGATAATATATCGTAAATTTTGAGCTTTCTGTTTGATGAATCATGTGTGAATAATGACTGGGAAGAATGTTTATTTTTTCTTTTAACAAGCTCATTTATTTTACATGTATATTAGATCCTAATGTTTTAATTCAAGTTTACAAAAATTTATGTAATCTATTTTAGAGTGGAATAAATTAAGCATGTGTGGTCATAAAGGAGAGAAAAACAGTGATAGAGCACTTTATATGAAAGAGTGACAGATTTCTGTCCAGGTTAATAGGGTTTGTAAGTAAGAATATATATATAGAAAAGTGTTAATAAATATTGAATAATAATGAATTATAAATATAACTGCATTAAATTTTACCATATTTACAACATTTAATTTAAACAATTGATAATAAGACTATTAAAGAGTCTTAGAGATTTCTTAATATGGTCTACAAACTAAAATTATACTTTATTATTTTTTAATATATATTTAATGTTTATTTGTATTTTGAGAGAGACCGGGAGCACACATGCAAATGGGGGAGGGGCAGAGAGAGAGGAAGAGAGAGAATCCCAAGCAGACTCCACCCTGACAGCATGGAGTCTGATGCAGGGCTGGATCCCACAGACTGAACTGTGAGATCATGACCTGAGTGAAATCAAGAGCCAGGCACTTAACTGACTGAGCCACTCAGGTGCCCTGAACTCTATTATTTTTTTTTTTTTTTTTAAGTCCAGTGTAGTTAACATACAGTGTTAAACTGTTTCAGGTATACAATATAGTGATTAAGCAATACTGTATATTACTCGTGCTCATCATGATAAATATACTCTTAATCCTTTTCCTCTGTTTTCATCTATCCTCCCACCTACCTCCCCTCTGGTAATTATCAGAGTTCAGTTCCCAGTTAATCTGATAGATAAGAAAAGCAGCATTAATTCCCCTCTGGGAACCATCAGTCTGTTCTCTATACTAAGAGTCTGTTCTGTTTTGTTTTACTTGTCTCTTTTTTTTCTTCATTTGTTTGGTTTCTTAAATTCTACATATGAATGAAATCATGGTATTTGTCTTTCTTCGCTTGTTTCACATAGCATTGTATTCTCTAGATCCATCCACATTGTGGCAAATGGCAAGATTCCATTCTTTTTTATGGCTAAGTAATATTACATTGTGTATATATACACCACATCTTTGTTATCCATTCATTTATTGATGGACACTTGGGCTGCATCCATAATCTGGCTCTTATAAATAATACCGCAATAAGATAGGGCTGCATATATTTTTTTGAATTAGCATTTTCATATTCTTTGGGTAAATACCCAATACTGGGATTACTAAATCATATGGTACTTTTATTTTTAATTTTCTGATAAACCTTCATGCTGTTTTCCACAGTGGCTGTACCAGTTTGCATTGCACCAACAGTGCACAAGAGTTCCTTTTTTCCACATCTTTGCCAACACTTGTTGTTTCTTCTGATTTTGATTTTAGCCATTCTGACTGGTATGCAGTAATACGTCATTGTGGTTTTGCTTTGTATTTCTCTGATAACAGTGATATTGAGCATTTTTCTTGTGTCTCCGTTGGCCATCTGTATGTCTTCTTGAAGAAATGTCTGTTCATGTCTTCTCCCCAGTTTTCTAATTGGATTATTTTTTTTTTTTGGTGTTGAATTGTATAAGTTCTTTTTTTAATTATTTTATTTTACTTAAATTCCAGGATAGTTAACATACAGGGTATATTAGTTTCAAGCGTACAATATAGTGATCCAAGATTTGTGTAAGTTCTTTATATGTTTTGGATACTAACCCTTTATCAGATAGATCATTTGCAAATATCTTCGCCCATTCAATAGATTATCTTTTATTTTTGTTAATTACTTCCTTCACTGTGCAGAGCTTTTTATTTTAATGTAGTGTCCCAATAGTTTATTTTGGCTTTTGTTTCCCTTGCCTCAGGAGACATATCTAGAAAGATGTGCTTCAGCCGATGTCACAGAAATTCCTGCCTATCTTCTCTTCTATAATTTTTATGGTTTCAGGTCTCACATTTAGGTCATTAATCTGGTTTTAGTTTATTTTTCTATATGGTGTGAGAAAGTGGTCCCGTTTCATTCTTTTGCATTTAGCTGTCCAGTTTTCCCAACATTTTTTCCCATTTCATATTCTTGCTTCCTTTGTCAAAGACTAATGGGCCATGTAAGCATGAGTTTATTTCTGGGCTCTCTATTCTTTTTCACTGATATGTGTCTGTTTTTGTGCCAATATCATATTGTTTTGATTACTAAAGCTTTGTTACTACAAAAAAAAAATGAAATCTTGAAATCTAGGATTATGACACCCCCTAGGTTTGTTCTTCTTTTTTCAGATTGTTTTGACTATTCAGGGTCTTATGTAGCTCCATACAGATTTTAGGATTATTTGTTCTAGTTCTGTGAAAAATGCTGTAGGTATTTTGATAGGGATTGTAAAAATTTGTACTATAAATCCTTAGAGATGTGTGTACATTCTCCAAATTGTATATATACAAAAGAGTAATATGTGTGTGTATATAAATATAAATATAAATATAAATATAAATATAAATATATGCGTATTACATGTACAGGGAGAAGAGAGCAAGAGAGAGAGAACATGAGAATCTTCATTTTGCATCACTGCTTTATTTCACTTTTTAAGCTACTATCTTTCAGTATCTGTAATTCAGTTAATATTTAGTGTTTAAAGTATTTTTATCAAAACCTGTAAGGAAACATGTAAGGACAAAGTCACAAGCTTCTTAATATTCCAAGTTCCAAAACTGCATAACACATTTTTAAAAAAACTATCAGAGTTCAGTTCCCATTTAATCTGATAGATAAGAAAAGCAGCATTAATTCATACAATTTTTTTTGTGTTATAGATTGCGTAGATGACACTATAATAGTTCTGGCTGAAGAACATGGTTGTCTGGACATTATAAAGGTTTGGCATTAATCCGTTATTGAAAATTGATGTATTCTGTATACTTGGGATCTAACAGCAAACTATTTTAAAGCTATATGTATTTCTTTTCAGATAATTTGCTTTTTTATAGAGTGACAATCTAATGTAAATTAGTATAAAGTCCAAATAAAGACAATTTAGAAAAACTCAAAGTGCTCTAGAATAGTAAACATTTGAGTAAAATGTATTTTTTAAATGGGTCATTTTAAATAATTCTTTTCTCTTTTTATTTACCAGGACCTTCCTGAAAATGTGATAGATCTTTTGAAGAAGTGTCTCACCTTCCACCCTTCCAAGAGGTTGATATTATTATTAAGACTTTGAGATTATACTGAGATCTTGAATATATAAATAGTTGTGGGTTTTTTCTTTCTTTTTCTTTTCTTTTCCTTTTTCTTTCTTTTTTTTTTTTTTTTTAAGAGAGAGAGAATGGGGAGGGAGAGAGAGAGAGGGAGAGAGATAGAGCAAATCTTAGGCAGGCTCCACACCCAGCACAGAGCCTGATGCAGGAGTCGATCTCATGAGTGTGAAATCATGACCTGAGCCAAAATCAAGAGTCGAACATTCAACCGACTGAGCCACCCAAATGCCCCTGATGTATAAGTAGTTGTGGTTTTTTATTAGTTATTATACTAACGGATTAAATAAGAATATTTGCATACATATAGGAATACAAAATTGATATTAGTATCATAACTATTAGCTATGGCTCTAATGTATATTAATAAAAGGAGAAAAATTATTAGTTTAGATGATTATTAGTTTAGAATTTTAATTAAGATATTCAGTAAAGGAAGCGCATAATAGTCAAGATAAAAGTAAAAAATGGAGAAGCTCGTATATAATCTTTGATAGATCATAAGGTACAAAAAGCACAATATGGGGGAAAATTCAGCATTTACTTATAGTCACTTTTTATATAAAAGTATACATCAAGATTCTGCTAAGGAGAGTTTTATTATTATTTTCTTTACTTATGATGTATTTAAGACTTTTAACTATTCCTTTAACTTTTTAAAACATCCTCTTGAATGTGTGCCATTATTCTAGCAGATTTTTAATGACTTCATTCATAGTCTGTGTTTTAAATTTTTCTCAAGGCCAACTGCAGATGAATTAATGCAGGACAAGGTATTCAGTGAAGTGTCACCTTTATATACTCCCTTTACCAAACCTGCCAGTCTGTTCTCATCTTCTCTAAGATGTGCTGATTTAACTCTGCCTGAGGATATCAGCCAGCTGTGTAAAGGTAATGATAGATAAGACAGAAAATAATATAAGCCTTATTTTTAAAGGAAGTATCCTTACTGTATTTTCAGTTTTATGTTTATCAAATATGTATATAATTATATATGTGTATATCATAGTTATATAACTGCTATTCATGTAGCATTTTTTAAGCTTATTTATTTATTTTCAGAGAGAGAGAAAATGAGTGGAGCAGGGGCAGAGAAAGAGGGGGACAGAGGATCTGAAGTGGGCTCCATGTTGACAGCAGAGAGCCCAATGCAGGGCTCAAATTCATGAACCATGAGATCATGACCTGAGCTGAGGTCGGACACTTAACTGACTGAGCCACTCAGGCACCCCACCACCATATAACATTCATACCAAATGGAGAGGCAGATAAACATTTATTTACTATTATTAATAAGGGTCAGTATGAACATAGTACAGTGGAATCATATCCTGCTTGAGGCATCAAGAAAAGCTCTTCAGAAGAGGCAGCTATTGCCTCAAGATACGAAGGATGGGATAGTTTGTGTTAGTTACCCACACAAGTTGCCTTTTTTGGCCTGTATCCCTTTCCCACAGAACCCGATATATCTGATACATGTATGGAATATATATCCCATGTATCTCTGATATAGAAGGTAAAAATTCCACTCTTCTTCTCAGAGTAACTGAATGTACATTCAATGTGTATATCCTCATTTCATCCTTTGTGCATTGTATAGTATGAATCTTCTAAAGGGACTCATACTGTGTTCTTCAATTAGTATTTGTTGAGAATGTCAGCTATTATTGCCTGTTGCCTTTTAATAAAAACAAAGTGTGAGAGCTATGGTTCTTTTCCATTTGCCATTAATAGATGTAAACAGTGATTACCTGGCAGAAAGATCTATTGAAGAAGTATATTACCTTTGGTGTTTAGCTGGAGGTGACTTGGAGAAGGAGCTTGTCAACAAGGAAATCATTCGATCCAAACCACCTGTCTGCACACTTCCCAAGTAAGGAAAGCAAGCTTCTCTTGGAAATGAAAAAAATTTGATACTAACGTTTTTTTTTAATTTGGGATTTTTTTTGGTAGACATTCCAGCTAAGTAATTATGAAAGCAATTGGAAGTCAATACCTTGTTTTCTTGACTGGAGCTTCTAATTGCAGAATTCCCATTAATATTTTATTATTTTTAATAAGTACTATTTTTAAAAAAATAATTTGCCATATGATCTATTTGACATAACCCTATTACCATAGAATATCTTGCAATAATTGATGTTCAATAAATGAAAAATGTAGACGTCAGAAAGAATAGTAATATTCAAGGCTTAGATTCCACCTACATCTGCCTAAATAACCCAGAAAACCACTGGAAGACTAGTAGAATGGACTCTCAGGAGCCAAGCATAGACAAGAGGCCCACGGAAGAGGGTAGGAAGGGCGGAGAGGCGGTGCATGCTACACGGACTGGCGGGAGGGAGCCGGGGCGGTGGAGGGGCAGCCCGCCAGGCAAGACAGAACCCCGAGTCTGGCTTGCAAAAGAAGAGGGGCCGGACTGGGTGAGTTCTGACAGCCAGCGGGACTTAACATCTGGAATATTATAAGTCAACAGCCTTGCTCAGAGAGCGGGAGGGAGAGGTGTTGAGCCCCAGAAGACAGAGCTCAGTTTGGCAGGGAACAAAGGCGCTGGGAATTGCCATCTCCCTCTCCCATACCCCAGCCAAAATCCCAGAGGGAACCAGTTACCGTCACCAAACGTGCTTGCACCACACAAACACCCAACACTGGGCTCCTGTGAATCCATCCCTCCGACGGGTCAGCCTGCCTCCCTCCCGGTACTTCAGGGCCCCTCCTACAGGGGACCACCATGGGCAAAGTGACCTAAGTCTGCCCCTCCCGCCCCTGTGCACCTTGCCGATCCACCCTGGCTAATAGGCCAGTTCCCATCAAAGCAGCACCACAAGCCTGGCAATGTGCAAGTAGCCCAGACAGGGGCCACACCACTCCACAGTGAGTCCTGCCCCTGGGAGAGGGGAAGACAAGGTACACACCAGTCTGACTGTGGCCCCAGCGGTGGGCTGGGGACAGACATCAGGTCGGACTGCGGCCCCACCCACCAACACAAGTTACTCCAGACAGCACAGGGGAAGTGCCCTGCAGTTCTGCGCCACCCCAGGAACTATCCAAAATGACAAAACGGAAGAATTATCCTCAAAAAAACTCCAGGAAGTAGAGATACCTAACGAATTGATCAAAAACGATTTAAGCAAAATAACAGAACGTGAATTTACAATAATAGTCATAAAATTAATAGCTGGGCTTGAGAAAAGTATAGAGGACAGCAAAGAATTTATTGCTACAGTGATCAAGGGACTAAGAAATAGTCATGAGAGCTAAAAAAATGCTATAAATGAGGTGCAAAATAAAAATGGAGGCAACCACGGCTCAGATTGAAGAGGCAGAGGAGAGAATAGGTGAATTAGAAGATAAAATTATGGAAAAAGAGGAAGCTGAGAAAAAGATAAAAAAAATCCAGGAGTTTCAGGGGAGAATTAGAGAACTAAGTGATGCAATGAAATGGAACAATATCTGTATAACAGGAATTCCAAAAGAGGAAGAGAGAGAGAAAGGGGCTGAAGGTGTACTTGAACAAATCATAGCTGAGAACTTCCCTGATCTGGGGAAGGAAAAAGGCATTGAAATCCAAGAGGCACAGAGAACTCCCTTCAGACATAACTTGAATTGATATTCTGCATGACATATCATAGTGAAACTGGCAGCATACAAGGATAAAGAGAAAATTCTGAAAGCAGCTAGGGATAAACACGCTCTAACGTATAAAGGGAGACCGATAAAACTAGTGACAGACCTATCTACTGAAACTTGGCAGGCCAGAAAGGAATGGCAGGAAATCTTCAATGTGATGAACACAAAAATATGCAGCCAAGAATCCTTTACCCAGCAAATCTGTCATCTAGAATAGAAGGAGAGATAAAGGTCTTCCCAAACAAACAAAAACTGAAGGAATTCATCACCAATAACGAGCCCTACAAGAGATCCTCAGGGGGATCCTGTGAGACAAAGTACCAGACATCGCTACAAGCATGAAACCTACGGACATCACACTGACTCTAAACCCATATCTTTCTATAATAACACTGAATGTAAATGGACTAAATGCGCCAACCAAAAGACATAGGGTATCAGAATGGATAAAAAAACAAGACCCATCTGTTTGCTGTCTACAAGAGACTCAGTTTAGACCTGAGGACACCTTAGGATTGAAAGTGAGGGGATGAAGAACTATCTATCGTACTACTGGAAGTCAAAAGAAAGCTGGAATAGCCATACCTATATCAGACAAACTAGACTTTAAAGGCTGTAACAAGAGATGAAGAAGGACATTATATAATAATTACAGGGTCTATCCATCAAGAAGAACTAACAATTATAAATGTCTATGTGCCAAATACGGGAGCCCCCAAATATATAAAACAATTACTCACAAACATAAGCAACCTTATTGATAAGAATGTGGTAATTGCAGGGGACTTTAACACCCCACTTACAGAAATGGATAGATCATCTAGACACACGGTCAATAAAGAAACAAGGGCCCTGAATGATACATTGGATCAGATAGACTTGACAGATATATTTAGAACTCTGCATCCCAAAGCAACAGAATATACTTTCTTCTCAAGTGCCCATGGAACTTTCTCCAAGATAGATCACATACTGGGTCACAAAACAGCCCTTCATAAGTATATAAGAATTGAGATCATACCATGCATACTTTCAGACCACAATGCTATGAAGCTTGAAATCAACCACAGGAAAAAGTCTGGAAAACCTCCAAAAGCATGGAGGTTAAAGAACACCCTATTAAAGAATGAATGGGTCAACCAGGCAATTAGAGAAGAAATTAAAAAATATATGGAAACAAACGAAAATGAAAATACAACAATCCAAACGCTTTGGGATGCAGCAAAGGCAGTCCTGAGAGGAAAATACATTGCAATCCAGGCCTATCTCAAGAAACAAGAAAAATCCCAAATACAAAATCTAACAGCACACCTAAAGGAAATAGAAGCAGAGCAGCAAAGACACCCCAAACCCAGCAGAAGAAGAGAAATAATAAAGATCAGAGCAGATATAAACAATATACAATCTAAAAAAACTGTAGAGCAGATCAATGAAACCAAAAGTTGGTTTTTTGAAAAAATAAACAAAATTGATAAACCTCTAGCCAGGCTTCTCAAAAAGAAAAGGGAGATGACCCAAATAGATAAAATCATGAATGGAAATGGAATTATTACAACCAATCCCTCAGAAATACAAGCAGTTATCAGGGAATACTAAGAAAAATTATATGCCAACAAACTGGACAACCTGGAAGGAATGGACAAATTCCTAAACACCCACATACTTCCAAAACTCAAACAGGAAGAAATAAAAAACTTGAACAGACCCATAACTGGCATAGAAATTGAATCAGTTATCAAAAATCTTCCAACAAATAAGAGTCCAGGACCAGATGGCTTCCCTGGGGAATTCTACCAGACATTTAAAGCAGAGATAATACCTATCCTTCTCAAGCTGTTCCAAAAAATAGAAAGGGAAGGAAAACTTCCAGACTCATTCTATGAAGCCAGAATTACTTTGATTCCTAAACCAGACAGAGACCCAGTAAAAAAAGAGAACTACAGGCCAATATCCTGGTGATATTGATACAAAAATTCTCAATAGATACTAGCAAATCGAATTCACCAGCATATAAAAAGAATTATTCACCATGATCAAGTGGGATTCATTCCTGGGCTGCAGGGCTGCTTCAGCATTCACAAATCAATCAATGTGATACATCCCATCAATAAAAGAAAAGATAAGAACCATATGATCCTGTCAATCGATGCAGAAAAAGCATTTGACAAAATTCAGCATGCTTTCTTAATAAAAGCCCTCGTGAAAGTCGGGATAGGAGGAACATACTTAAACATCACAAAAGCCATTTATGAAAAGCCCACAGCGAATATCATCCTCAATGGGGAAAAACTGAGAGCTTTCCCCCTGAGATCAGGAACATGACAGGGATGTCCACTCTCACCGCTGTTGTTTAACATAGTGTTGGAAGTGCTAGCATCAGCAAACAGACAACAAAAGGAAATCAAAGGCATCAAAATTGGCAAAGATGAAGTCAAGGTTTCACTTTTTGCAGATGGCATGATACTATACATGGAAAACTCGATAGACTCCACCAAAAGTCTGCTAGAACTGATACATGATTTCAGCAAAGTCGCAGGATACAAAATCAATGTACAGAAATCAGTTGTATTCTTATACACTAATAATGAAGCAACAGAAAGACAAAGAAAGAAACTGATCCCATTCACAATTGCACCAAGAAGCATAAAATACCTAGGAATAAACCTAACCAAAGATGTACAAGATCTGTATGCTGAAAACTATAGAAAGCTTATGAAGGAAATTGAAGCTATAAAGAAATGGAAAAACATTCCGTGCTCATGGGTTGGAAGAATAAATATTGTTAAAATGTCAATACCACCAAAGCTATCTACACATTCAATGCAATCCCAATCAAAATTGCACCAGCATTCTTCTCAAAGCTAGAACAAGCAATCCTAAAATTTGTATGCAACCATAAAAGACCCCGAATAGCCAAAGTAATTTTGAAGAAGACCAAAGCGGGAGGCATCACAATCCCAGACTTTAGCCTCTACCACAAAGCTGTTATCATCAAGACAGCATGGTATTGGCACAAAAAGAGACACATTGACCAACAGAATAGAATAGAAACCCCAGAATTAGACCCACAAACGTATGGCCAACTAATCTTTGACAAAGCAGGAAAGAATATCCAATGGAAAAAAGACAGTCTTTTTAACAAATGGTGCTGGGAAAACTGGACAGCAACATGCTGAAGGATGAAACTACACCACTTTCTTACAGCATTCACAAAATAAACTCAAAATGGATGAAGGACCTGAGTGTGAGACAGGAAACCATCAAAACCCTAGAGGAGATAACAGGAAGAAATCCCTCTGACCTCAGCGGCAGCAATTTCTTACTTGACACATCCCCAAAGGCAAGGGAATTAAAAGCAAAAATGAACTATTGGGACCTCATGAAGATAAAAAGCTTCTGCACAGCAAAGGAAACAGGCAACAAAACTAAAAGGCAACCAACGGAATGGGAAAAGATATTTGCAAATGACATATCGGATAAAGGGCTAGTATCCAAAACCTATAAAGAGCTCACCAAATTCCACACCCAAAAAACAAATAACCCAGTGAAGAAATGGACAGAAAACATGAATAGACACTTCTCTAAAGAAGACATCCGGATGGCCAACAGGCACAGGAAAAGATGCTCGTCATTCCTCATCAGGGAAATACAAATCAAAACCACACTCACCTCACGCCAGTCAGAGTGGCCAAAATGAACAAATCAGGAGACTATAGATGCTGGTGAGGATGTAGAGAAACAGGAACCCTCTTGCACTGTTGGTGGGAATGCAAACTGGTGCAGCCGCTCTGGAAAACAGTGTGGAGGTTCCTCAAAAAATTAAAAATAGACCTACCCTATGACCCAGCAGTAGCACTGCTAGGAATTTACCCAAGGGATACAGGAGTACTGATGCATAGGGGCACTTGTACCCCAATGTTTATAGCAGCACTCTCAACAATAGCCAAATTATGGAAAGAGCCTAAATGTCCATCAACTGATGAACGGATAAAGAAATTGTGGTTTATATACACAATGGAATACTATGTGGCAATAAGAAAGAATGAAATATGGCCTTTGTAGCAACGTGGATGGAACTGGAGAGTGTTATGCTAAGTGAAATAAGTCATACAGAGAAAGACAGATACCATATGTTTTCACTCATATGGGGACCTTGAGAAACTTAACAGAAGACCATGGGGCAGGGGAAGGAAAAAAAAATGTTAGAGAGGGAGGGAGCCAAAACATAAGAGACTCCTAAAAACTGAGAACAGAGGGTTGATGAGCAGTGGGAGGGAGGAGAGGGTGGGTGATGGGTATTGAGGAGGGCACCTGTTGGGATGAGCACTGGGTGTTGTATGCAAACCAATTTGACAATAAATTTCATATTTAAAAAAAATTATAAAAAAGAATGGTAATATTCAAGAGAGTTAATAAATATGAGTAACTTGTTTATTTCCAATTACATTTGTAAATGTAAATGTACTCTATGGCTTTGTTGCTTGTCCTAGAAATCAGCATGGTGCTAAATCACTGTTGAGAAAACTGTAGAACTGCATAATATCTTAGACGTCATCATATAAATTAGATTGAAAGTTAAATTAACAGTAGAACTCTAAGAACCAAAGTTGTTACTGTTCCATTGCTCTTTATATTTATTCATAAAGATGTGAACCTCAATCTCCTGAGTTTACACCAGTGCTTTAAATTTTAATTTTACATTTTGGGACTAGATTTGTTCATTGTAGGTAACAAGGAAAATCGCCTGCTGGTCATATTTTCTTCACATGTTAAATTTTTAGGTTATTTGAATAGATCACTGTTCTCTACTTTTTCTCCCTCTTAAACTGATTTTTAAGTCAGTTATATTTCTCACACATTGAATTAAGCAGAACACCAGAATATAAGATGATGGAAATTCCAAGTATATGTAAATTCTCAAAATTAATTCTCTGAAATCCTAAAAAAATTTTATGCATTTATTATTCACTATCCTTTTTCTCGATAATTTACTCTTGTGATGTTTCTTCTTTTATCATTTTTCACTCATATAAACTTCCTCAGTAGCACATATAAATAGTATCAAGAGAGTAATTTTAGCATTGAATCTGCATGAACGAAGAGGATAAATCCTACTCTTGTGTTCCTAAAATGCTTTATATTTGTATACTATATTCAGACCAAGTCAACTTATATTTAAAAAGAATTGTTGGGTGAAATTTCAACCAGCAATTACATATTTTTAATTAACCCATTAAGTCTAAAATTTGTTTATTTTTTTAATGAGGGATTGATGATTTAGAATAAATTTTATTTTGCAGAAGAAACAATAAATCAGATTTTGTGTGCTCATTAAGATAATGATCTTTTTTAATCTCCTTTCAGTTTTCTCTTTGAAGATGGTGAAAGCTTTGGGCAAGGTCGAGACAGAAGCTCACTGTTGGATGACACCACTGTGACGTTGTCGTTATGCCAGCTAAGGAATGTAAGAATGGTGTTTTGACAAATCTGCCTCAGATATTTTTTTAATGAAACCTTACACATGAACCCTTGAATGCCTCCCTAATCTCATAAAATATGTCAGAATTTCAAGGTATGTGCCCTGGAGTGACATTGTTGGGAAATAGGATCTATGCATCATCAGCTTTATGTATGTTGTCCGATCATTCACAAAAGTAGTTGTATCTGTTTATCTTTTTACCATCATTGAATAAGATTTCTCATTTTCCATATACATGATAACACATGGTATTATCAAATATTTAAAAAATTATTGCTCTAGGCGTGCCTGGGTGGCTCAGTTGATTAAGCATATGACTCTTGATTTCAGCTCAGGTCATGATCTCACAGTTCATGAGATTGAGCCCCACATCAGTCTCTGCACTGACAGAGACAGAGCCTGCTTGGGATTCCCTCTCTGTCCCACCCTCCCCCGCCACACATACACACCTCTCTCAAAGCAAACAAACATTTTTTTTTTAAATTGTTGTTCTAAAAGGTGTAGAATAGTAAATTTCTATAATACTAATTTTAATTCCCTGATTTTAATGCACTTATGAGTCTCTTCATATTTCTTAGCATCCTGCTTACCTCTTCTATACTACGTTACTAGTTCATATCTTTTGTCAATTTTTTTACTGAGTGATTTCTTATTGATTTGAGGACTTTGAAGTATATATTCCAAATATGGAGTTTTTGTTGGCTATATGTAGTGCATATATCTTCAAATCTGTGGCTCTTCCTTTACCTTTTGATGGTGTCCTTTATATGATATTCCTAGGTGTAGATTTTCTTTCGGTATTTATCCTGCCTGATGTTCTAAGTTTCCTGGATCTTTGTTATTTGATGTCTTTAATTTTGAAAACTTCTGTCATTATTATTTCAAATATTTCTTCTGTTTCTTTCTTTCTCCTTCTTCTGATGTTTCTATAACACCTAGGTTACATCTTTTGATTCTTTATTAGAATTTTTACCTCTATGCTTATATTACCCACCTGTTCTTACATGTTGTCCACTTTTTTCCATAGAGCCCTTAGCATATTAATCATAGTTATTTTAAATTTCTGGCCTGATAATTCCAAACTCTCTCCCATAGCTGAAGCTGGTTCTGAAGCTTGCTTTATTTCTTCAGAGTGTCTTTTTCACATTTTAGCATGCCCTGCAATTTTTTGTTGAAACCTTGACATAATTTTCCAGTAAAAGAAACTGTGGTATATAGGCGTTAGCTCAAGATGTCATGTTTATCTAGCTGTTTATTATTTGTGTAGCTTTTTTGTCAGAATCTAAAATTTCCTCAGCTACCCTTGTTCTTGTTCCACTTGGTGTCTTTGGGTTTCCCTAGAGACTTTTTAAAATGGGGTCTGAGGCCTTTTCTTTCAGCTGGAATTCCCTTTTACATAGGAGCTCTATTGACATGGAAGTAAAGAAGGGAAGGGAAGGGAAAGAGTTCTATAATCCTATGATTAGGTCTCAGCCTTTTAGTGAACCTGTGTCTCTGGCCATGACCTTCGCATACACTTCTCAGCTTCCTTCCTTACCCTATTAGGAGAGACAAGATGGCTAAAGGGAGTTAGAATTGGGTATTCTTCCCCACATCAATGACTGGAGATGGCTAAAGTTGGATATACCCAACGACCACAGTTTTTTCTTTACTTGAATATAGCAGGGTCTCCTCTAGTCTGGCTCCCTGTTAATCAGGTGCCCAAGTCTTTGTCCCATTGTGCTCTAAAACCCCAGGCCACAATTATCAATACACTTTATTGATAGCTTATAACTTTTCTCTCTAAGCCCAGCTTTGGGTCTATCACTGCATTTTTCTTACATTTTTAGGCTTTTCCTGTCATTTAGTATTTTAGAAATTATATAGTAGGAGAGAATTAGAATCTCTTATTTTCCATGATGCAAGGAATAGAAAATTTAAATATATAATTACTACTACTTGATACACTAAACTTATCATCTCTTTAAAGAAGAATGTATATAGTGAGTTAAGTAAATAGCAGTACAAAGCAACAAACAATAAACTACATCCAAATGTATGTTTTCAACTGACTTGATTTTACTCTTAATTTGTTTATTTTTTTAAGGTTTTTATTTAAATTCTAGTTTGTTAACATATCTGTAATACTGGTTTCAAGACTGGAATTTCATGATTCATCACTTACATATAATGCCCAGTGCTCGTCATCACAAGTGCTTCCTTAATGCCCATCACCCATCTAGCCCATCTCCCCACCCACCTCACTCCACCAACCCTGTTTGTTCTCTGTCATTAAAAGTCTCTTATGGTTTGCTTCTCTCTTTCTTTTTTTTTCCCCTTCCCACATGTTCTTCTGCTTTGTTTCTTAAATTCTACATATGAATGAAATCATATGGTATTTGTCTTTCTCTGATGGACTTAATTTCACTAAGCATAATGCACTCTAGCTGCATCCAGGCATTGCAAATGGCGAGATTTCATTCTTTTTAATGGTTGAGTAATATTCCATTGTATATATTGTTTCTTTAATTTAAATATAACTCAAAGTAGGGGCACCTGGATGGCTCAGTCTGACTTCGGCTCAGATCATGATCTCACAGTTTGTGAGTTCAAGCCCCACATCGGGCTCTGTGCTGACATCTCCGAGCCTGAAGCCTGCTTCGGATTCTGTCTCCCTTGCTCTCTGCCCCTCCCTGACTCATGCTCTGTCTCTCTCTCAAAAAATAAATAAACATTAAAAAAAGTTTTTAAAAAGATTTAAATATAACCCAAACTATGTAAACATAAGTTAAATGAATACAAGATTTCAATTTTACTTTCTCAATTGCCTTATATTTCCACTTTTGAAATTTAAAATACTTTTTCTCTGTAATTATTAATCAAAACAAGAGAGAGAGGGAGAGAGAGAAAGTTATTTTTGGGTTGAGCTTCCAGGTGTCCACAAGGTTCTCTGAGTTCTCTCCCAAGTGTATATGCAATTCAAAATGTCACACCCATCCCCCAAAACTAAGCCCTCCAACCCCCAGCAACCCCTGAGTCTTCTTTGACGTGGACATCGGAGGGCAGTGAGTTGGTTGAATTGTCTTAGAATTGTTTGCAGATGTTGTACCCAAAACTGTAGAAAATTTCTGTGTATTGTGTAGACGAGAAAAAGGCATTGGACTCACCACCGGAAACCTCTCCATTTCAAGGATGCCCTTTTCATCGAATTATTAAGAAATTTATGATTCAGGGTAGAGACTTCTCAAGACAAAATGGGACAGGTGGAGAAAATATTGATGGGACAGGTGGAGGATGAAAATTTCTCTTACAAGCTTAACCAGGAAGGTTTATTGAGCATGGCAAATGTGGGCTGTGATACAAATGGTTCTCAGTTCTTATCACAACAGATCCCACTCCTCATTTGGAAGGAAACATGTGGTATTTGGTCAAGTAATTAAAGAAATGGGTGTGGCAAGGATACTGGAAAATGTAGAAGTGAAAGGTAAAAAACCTGCCAAATTGTGTGTTACTACAGAATGTGGGGAATTGAAGGAGGGGAATGATTGGGACGTATTCCCAATAGATGTTCTGGTGACAGTCATCCAGATTTCCCTGAGTATGCCGATAGAGACTTAAAAGATATAGATAAAATTTTACTAATAACAGAAAACTTAAAAAAATATATTATAAATACTTTTTTCAAATCCCAGAACTGGGAGATGGCCACTAAGAAAACACAAAAGTTTTAAGATATGTGAAACGTTCATGGCTGTTACTAAGAAAGCAGACAGATCGAAGCTGCAACCTATAGCTTTAAATTGCATGCCCAACATTGGTGCTTATAAACTGAAGATGTCAAATTGGCAGGGATCAATTGACAATTACTTGGAAGCTCTTGAACTAGACCCATCAAATACTAAAGCATTGTACTGTAGAACTCAAGGATGACAAGGATTAAAAGAATACCATCAAGCATTGGCTGAACTTAAGAAAGCTCAGGAGACAGCACCAGAAGATAAAGTCATCCAGGCAGAATTGCTGAAAGTCAGACAAGATAAAGGCACAGAAAGATAAAGAGAAGACAGCATAGGGGCACCTAGGTGGCTCAGTTGGTTGACTGTCTGACGTCAGCTCAGGTCATGATCTCTCCGTTTGTGAGTTTGAGCCCCAGGTCAGGCTCTGCACTGACATCTCAGAGCTGGAGCCTGCTTCGGATTCGGTGTCTCTCTTTCTGCCTCTGTCCTTCCCCACTTGTGCTCTCTCTATCAAAAGTAAATAAATAAACATTAAAATTAAAAAAAAAAAAGACAGCATATGCAAAAATGTTTGCCTAATAGTAAATTGTTTTACTTAAATATGCACTGATTGTATAAAGTCAATAAAAAAAATGTAAAGGTTTTTGTCACATCTCTGATGTGTTTCTTTGATACTTCCATTTCCCATTGTTCACAGTTTAGGGATACTGAAAAGGGTTCACTCCAAATAAAATAGTGTTACAAAAAAAGTTATTTATGTTTCTGATTTTTAAAATAATATGGAGACCAAATAACAATTTTTACCTTAGACTTTTCTGTATTTTTCTCTTAAGTACAAATTTTTGGTACCAAAAAAAGCAGAAGAGACACTTAAAATCTATGATTCTTAGGACAGTATAATCCAAACTTTAAAACAATGTGCATATTAATAATGCAGCAAAATTTGGGAAAATCTTATTCTTCTACTTAGTATCAAAATCCGTGAAAGAGATACCTAAAATTTAGAGGCAAAATGGGATAAAATCTATGGCACATCAGAACTGAGAGAAAAGCCAGGCATAAATTCCTTGTTTGCCAGGTTCTTAGTTGTGGGTAAAAGATTTTTCTTTGGCTTTAAAAAATTCTGAGAATAACTCACATGGGTGAGTGCACAATAACTCTTATCAATGGAAGATCAATGCTGCCTACACACAGAGCTTGAACTTCTGTGTCAGTCCCCACAGGAACAGGTACTCGGCCCTCAAGTTGGACATTGGACTGAAGAACAGAGCAGCAGGCAAGACAGCATTAACTTTAATCACCCTACTTAGGATGTGTCTAAGATTTTACTTTACTACTGCCTGCCTTCTTATGTTTTTAAAGAATATCTATAATCCTGGCAATATTATTATTTGGAATAACAGTTATTATAATAAGTTTGTGAAAAAAATAAGAAAATTGAATTTTGCCAGTTGATTTACCAGCTATTTGAATCATGCACATTCAAAGTATGATGTAAGAAATTCTCTTGAATCCTTTTTATTAGCACCTTTTGTCTTAGTTTGTGTCAGTGTCAAAGCAAAAATAAATCTGACTTCAGTTTTAAATTAAGGGGTATGTGTTAAAAGGTACCTTTTTTTTACATAATATTCATATGATTTAAAAATGTCTGCATTTACTCAGTTTTATACTAATGTTAGTAATTCTGCATTGTGTTTGGAAAACTGTCATAATCAGTGTCTAACATTTATAAGAAATTCCCAAGGTAAAAAAATCAAAAAGAATATTCTTCACAGCTAAACTCACTGGAGGCTTGGTATAGTTGCATGTTTATGATAGGAATGAATTTTAGATTCTGTTTTATAGTTTTTTGGTATCTTCATAAATATCTAACTTTTACATATTTTTTAAAAATAAAGAATAGTGTTTCTGTCTCAGATCTTAAATACCATAAATATTTTCTCTTTAAATTCAGAGATTAAAAGATGTTGGTGGAGAAGCATTTTACCCACTACTTGAAGATGAGTGAGTATATATATATATATATTTTCTTTTACCATTATTTTTCTTTTCTGTTTATATTAAATTGATAAGAAGCTTGCACATTTTCTTTGAAAATTATTTCCTAAATAGAGTACAAAAATGTGGTGTTTTGTTTTTTTTTTTAATTTTGTAACTTTGGTCAGTTTTTCTGCTTTTGTTTCTCTTTTATAGCCAGTCTAATTTACCTCATTCAAACAGCAATAATGAGTTGTCTGCAGCTGCCACTCTCCCTTTAATCATCAGAGAGAGGGACACAGAGTACCAACTAAACAGAATCATTCTCTTTGACAGGCTGCTAAAGGTAGGGATTCAAAAGTGTAAAGAGCCCATATACAATCTTTATTTTTTATTTCATTAATAATTCTTAGGGAATCTCAAGGTCATGAGAACACTAATTTTTATGACCTATCTATATGCTTAACTTTAATACTAAAAATGACTCATGTTCATAGCAAATAAAATTAAAAAGTAAAACAAGATGAAGGCATCTATGCAAAACCATAGACAAAAGATTAATTATTATCCTTGCTATTTAAAGAACACTTAAAAATAAACAGGAAAAAGGACGATCATTGGAACAGAGAAATGGGTAAAAAAACATAGTAGAAATACAACTAGTCAATAAGTCTATTCAAAATATGTATCCTCACCAGGAATGAAAAAATATAGACCTTTATTTTTCATATTGAATTATCAAAGTGAGCAAATGTATATTGAGATTGGAACTCTCATTCTTTTGGAGTGTTAAGTTGGTTGAAACATTCTATAAATCTATTTTAAATTATGTATTAAGAGCCTCAATAACATCCATACCCCGTGTCCTATTAATTCTCTTCTAGAAATGCCTCCTAAAGCACAAATTTATAAAGACACATTTATATGTAAGCTTATAGAAATAACCTTAGTAATAACTTTTATTTATTGAATACTTTCTGTATCACTTGATATTTTACAAAGTGCCTTATGCGTTATTTAACCCATATGAGACTGGTAATATTATTCTCCATAAGAGTCATTCATAATTCTTCCAGAGCACAAAACAGAGAGGAATGATTAAAAACAGGAGATTCAGCTCCTCTCTTTGACTGTATTATATAAGGTCTACAGAGGATAGGGAACTATTCCATTACTAACTTATATGTATTATTAATACCAGGCAAAATAATTTCAGATACTTGGAAATTTATTTCAGGTCACTTTTAACTCTGTCATTGTTTAGATTAAAAGATGGCACTTGGCTACTTGAGATTTTTTTCATATCTTTTTTTATCTATAGGCTTATCCATATAAAAAAAATCAAATCTGGAAGGAAGCACGAGTTGACATTCCTCCTCTTATGAGAGGTTTAACATGGGCTGCTCTTCTGGGAGTTGAGGTAAGAAAGAAAAGAGGTTAGAGGTTGATTAATAATATTAAGAAAGAAGGAAGAAGGAAAGTGCTTTCTGAATAACTATTTTCCATGTTGTTAAAAAATTACATAGTAAAATTTGAGTATTAAGATTATTTGACAATTTTTAGTGAAAGGAATAGAGGAAAAGAATAGACTAGATAGACTAGAAAAATATGATTGAAGTCTTGTTAGATTTATGCTATTTAATATTTCATTTAATAGAGGTCAAATCAGAATATTTAAAATATATGTCAGTTATATTGTTCTTTTGAATATGTTCATTTACAAATAGGATTGCCTATTTATAGGTAGTTCTAAGATGGGAGAAATCTTCCACTCCAATTTGAACCTTGTCAAAAATCATTAATATAATTTTTAGTGCCTTTTTAGTACATGCTGCCGAGAGAAATAGCTACTTTGTCTTCTATAATACCTTATCTGTGGCAGTGAGAAAAAGAGAGGTGTCACATTATTAGGGTGACTTATGGTACTAATAGAGACTTTGTTGACAGTAGTCTTGATAATGGGCCAAATCATTGCCAATTTTTTTCATTTCCTGTCAATTTCTTTGTCATCCTGCTTTCCTAGATTCTGTTAAAGATATCTTATGGATATCCATCACCTATTTTTTGGTGTGTGAGTTCTCCCAAGTATATTTAAGCCTTTTAACTCTCCATTAAAAGAATTATTTTCTTCATTCCTGATTTTTTTTTTGGTGAAAGTCTATAAATATCTTTGAGTTTAGTTCATTGTTTTATGAGAATACCTATTTTTCCATACCATATGATAATAATTTGAACTGTAGAACCATATAATGCTAAAGTTCAAGATGACTTCCAAGGTCAGGTTGTCCAAATATCTCATAAAATAGATGTGCCAGAGATGTTGACATATCCTATAATATCAGAGTTTGAACCCCAAATTCCTAGCTCTTTTCTACCATTATAGTAAACCAGAGAATTAAGAAGAATCGTTCTATATTTGGTTGTGTAGAACATGACCAAAATTTAAAGTGGTTTATTCAGTTATTCCTTCTGTAGTGGTATAAATGGAAAATGCAAATGATCTCTTTAATCCCTTAATGATTCCATTAGGGATTCCACATGGTATTTCATTCTTTATCCCAAATCTTTTCCTCCTAGTGCTGAACTCCTTCAAACAGTTTTATTTTATTTTTGCTTTTATTTTCAACTTTAACAGGAAAATTTCTCAAGGGATGACTGCCCCCCCCTTTTTTCTTTTTAATTTCTTCATGAAACTTACTATGTTTGAGATAACAATGAATAGAGCATTAAGGCTGTGCTGTGCTGTGTTGTGGAGACTGGAAGAAGAGCTAAGCATACTCATTAGCTGAGTGACTCAACATATTTGTCATCTTGTGTGTATAATTCAAATGTCTGCCTAAGCAAAATGGCATATTATCATGGACGTTCATCACAGAATGTCACAGATGTAGAGAATTTTTCTAAAATGATGCTTTGGGTTTGAATGTGCATATCTATAATTGGGTGTGTTTTCAAAGATAGATGTTTATAAAAACTATATTTTGCCTAAGTTAATAATTTATTAAGGATGTGATGAATTAATATATCTTCTCTTATTTTTTGCAGGGGGCTATCCATGCCAAATACGATGCAATTGATAAAGACACTCCAATTCCTACAGATAGACAAGTATGATTTAGATTTTCTTAAACAACCTAAGATAATTCTGCCAAATCTTTAACTTTTAGAAGACAGGAGGAATTTTCTTGAGTAGGAATAATCAGCAGCCACTATATGCATATGGTGGTAGAGTAAGCATAGTTCTTACTAATTATAATTTATTGAGTTAGAACTGTTCCTTAAAAGAGTTTAAGTAACTTTTCCTAATAATTGTTATTTATTTATTTATAATTTTTTTTTTAAGTTTTAGAGAGAGAAAGCACAAGCAGGGGAAAGAGGCAGAGGAACAGAAAGAGAGAGAGAGAGAGAGAGAGAGAGAGAGAGAGAGAGAGAGAGACAATCTTAAGCAGGTTTAATGCTCAGTGCAGAGGCCAATGCAGGTCTCAAACCCATGACCCTGGGATCATGACCTGAGCCAAAATCAAGAGTCAGATGCTTAACTGACTGAGCCACCTAGGGGCCCCAATAATTTTACTCTTTTATCTGAAGAAATTGCCCTTTATTTAGACCAGCTTATAAAGGAAGGTTTTTTGAAAACTATATTAATACATACCTTTTCAATAGAAATGATCTGCTTTTTTGTTTAAGTATAAACACAACTGTTTTGGTGTTTCCAGAGGACTAATATAAAATTTAAAAACTTCAGAAACCAGGATTATGTAGGTGGTCTGTTTTGAAATTCAAGATGCACTCTTCCTTTTTGTTATCTTGGGTTTATTGCAAATCACTTTATTACAATTCCACCTTATTGTTTTTGCTATTTTAGATTGAAGTGGATATTCCTCGTTGTCATCAGTACGATGAACTGCTGTCATCACCAGAAGGTCATGCAAAATTTAGGCGTGTATTAAAAGCCTGGGTCGTGTCTCATCCTGATCTTGTGTATTGGCAAGGTAACTTTTTTCTCCCAATTACTAAGACTCTTTTTGAAGTATTAGGAGCATGTTGAATAACTGACAATTTAAAAAATTAAAATATCAAAGTATCCTTGGCTTTGAAGAAAGTTGATACTGAAGCTATGATCTATTTTTTGAGAGAATTTTTTGTTAAACTTTGTCTAAATGCCTACTAGATATTATTTAAATGCAAGATATTTAATGAAACAATTTGCCATAATGTTGATTAGGAGAGTAGGAACAATATTTTGTGCTATTGGGATCTTTGGGGATACTTTTCTTAATGCTTATACAAATCATGAAATAATATTATACTATAAATAATTTGGAGCTAGTTGATATTCTTGGCATTTAATGATTTACAACTTTGGTTATCATGGTTATTAGATATTAGGGAACAGGATGTCATCCTAAACTGCTCATTTAATTTATCTCTCCTGTTTTAAATAACCTTAATATTCCATATCCTTGATTTTTAGCTTTTCTCATTATTATTTTTGTAGCCATTGATAAATTCATGAATCAGACACCCATTCTTCCTTCCCAGTTCTATTTTTTAAGTTGTTATGAACAGTAGTTTTTATATTTTATATCTCAATTTCTGACTAAACTTAAAATGAAGCTATTATTTTTCCTAGCCCTGTCCATTTTAGAGTTCCAGATCTTCCTAACAATTATAGACTTATGTACCTTCCTTCAGCATGACAACATATGAACAGCAGTATTATCAATAAAAGAAATATGTAATATGTTTGTATTTTACTTCACAATTTTTAAAAGAATTCTTTTCATCATCCCAGAGAAACTTGTAGGACAAATCTCCATCTTCAAGATAAGGAAATATGCTTGGAGATATTAAGTGATTGCCAAGATCACACAGGGTCAGAAATGGGACTGTATTCTAAACCTCCTATCAATTTTACATTTTTCTATCACTGTGTGTCTCTCTCTAACTAATAATATTGATAATAATAGCTGATTTGTATTGGGCATTTACTATGTACCAGTCATTATCAGTTACTCCTCATAGTACCCCATGATGTAATCTGTTTCTGGATGGATAATACTTATAATGCTTAATCTACATAGCAGTAATTCAGGGAGCTGAATAAGGTATGTACATATGCACTTATACTGATTTATGTTTATTGAATTCTTTCCCCCAACCCCTTCCTATCAGGTCTTGATTCGCTTTGTGCTCCATTCCTATATTTAAATTTTAATAATGAAGGTAAGCCTATTTATCATTTAAACAATCATTATACGTATTATTCTAAAATATTTTATTCATACAGGAAAGGTTTTTGTTTTTGTTATAAGGTTTTTGCTCTCTTTACCTGGTAGATACTGTAAATTTCTGACATAATCTGCTAGACTCACTTTAGAGGATGTAAAGGATTAATTTATTACTAGAGTTTTAGTTGTGACCAGGCAGTGACTAGAAATTTAGGGAGAATCTGATTATGAATTCATCTTCTTTGGTGACCACTTAATGAAACTTTGGAGAAAACCTTGACTTCTTTGGAGATTAGCTTTAGTCTATATATACTTTCTAAACAGTTTGTAAAGAAATCAGTAGTGCTTTTGTATCTCCAAAGCTGATCATTTCAGTCATTCCTTGATGAAGACTTATCCTTCCTCTTGAACCCATACAGTACTTTGTATTTCTGAAAATTTATCTTGTGTAAGTTTTGTATTTTAGTAATTTAAACAGTAATATAGTAACCCTTTCTTTGGTTCGCAGCTTTTTTAAATGGTAGGTTTTTTTTTTTAATTTCCTGCCCCCCTCTTATAATGCCTCTTTTATAGTAGGATTCTCAAAAAATATATGTTAAATTTAATTGATTCTAATCCCCAACAATATCACATTCAGAGACCATTACCCTATAGAATATGAATCTCTAGAAGTCTCAATCTCAGAATCTCCCATCTTCTCAAATTCTATTTCATATGAGAATTTATAAAGATTTCAGGAATAGAGATAGCACAATCCCAGAAAACTAAAATTTCACTATTAAAATAATTTTTAAAGTACACTGCTCTTCGAAATCAATATTCATTAATCTAGACCAGAGATTTTGCTATGTTTAGTTAAGCAAAGTCTAGTATCACATGCATCGATCCTAGAATAAGA